>NC_081294.1:151796193-153041169 GCF_030435805.1 Mustela lutreola
CTTGGAGGGGAGGATGTCTGGGCCTCAGAGGAAATGAGGCTTTGGCAGAAGGGATCCCCTGAAATGTGTGGAGACCCACAGACACACACGTGAGCTCCCACACGCGACAGGCACAGAGGCCCCAAGGGACACACACTATGTCTGCCCACAGACACGCATGGTCCTCGCAGTCGGCCCTGAGGGAGTGGGAGAGGAGGCCAGAGCAGGGGGCTGTGGTCAGGACCGCTTTCAGGGAGGAAGGGGGCTGAGCGGCAGAGAGAGAGTGAGCGAGCTGGAGGACACGTCTCCACCCCTGAGCGCCCACTCCTGTAATTGGCAGAGCTGGTCTAAAGCAGGGCACTGGCATGGAGCCACCACCCCTGGCCCAGGGAGCCTGCAGCACCCCCTGGGGAGCAGCTGGTTCCCGGGGGCCCTGATGGCAAAAGGCATTCCTTGGGCACTGGCCAGGCCAGGAGAGGGGTGAAAGGGGTTCTCGGGGAGCCCAGCAGACTACGAAGCTCTCAGGCTATAACCCCTGCTTGGGGGGCAGCAAGGAAAGAGGCCAGCTGGGTTGTGGAGTTATTCTTAGAAAATATACTGTAAGCCCTAAGGGACAGTGTGGGAGTGTCATCAACAGTCCTATTCTTGGGCTGTTGAACACAGTGTTCCCTGGGAGCAAGGTTTCCACAATCCCCAGGGGCAGGGCATGAGTTAGAAGCTAGGAAGGAATGTAACCTCAGTCCTCCCTTTCTGCACCTGGAGATTGCTAGCACGAACATCCGCTCCTCCCTTATCCCAGGACTGACTCCCTGCATGCCCATGCCTAGGGAAGAATGCAAGCCCACTTCCAGATATTTGCCCCTTTGTACCCCTTTCCCACGCTTGGAGGCGTCTGTCCTTGCTTTTCTGGTAAAAAAAAATAATAATAATAATAACAAAAGAAAATAAAATAAAAGCTCTGTGTGGGATTCAGCGGCGGGTGCTCCCCCTAGCAGAGGCAGCCCTGCATGGAGGCTCAGGTCGGTGACTGAGAATTTTATTGCAGTGCGTAATGACATGTGGTCCTTGGACATCTTCAGGATCGGGTAAGAGTCCTGAAGCCCTAGAAAGGGAAAGGACATCCGCTCATCCAGGTAGGAACTACAGGCACTCGATGTCCTGATGGAGTAACAATTGACCTCATTTTTTTCTCTATTTTGTGCAGTATTTACTTTCTATTTCGTCCTGATCTACTTTTCTGTCTGTTATAAACCTGTCAGTCATGGGAACATATTTAAGGAAGGAACAGGTTCTCATTAAAAAACAGCTACATATACTGCTACATTCTATAGGATGCGAAGAAATGAAGAATCGACACAGCTGTTGTCTGTAATATATCAACATTGCCTAGAGCACCTGCCTGAAGGCTCTTTCGGTTGAAGACTGAGAACATATGGGCAAAAGGCTAAAAGATGCTTTGGGTCCTCTTAAAATTTCTCATTCGGATCCATGGAATCTATACCTGATTGCTATCTACTCTTTGCAGAAGAAAAACAGCTAAAACTAGTTGGCAGGACTTTATTCCTCCCCCTTTCAAATCTGGCCCCCACCGTCCCCAGTCGCAACAACAGCCCCTAGCACCCCACCAGGGGCTCCAGCATTATCCCCTAATAAATTGCCTCACCCTCCGCCCTCTCTGAGGGCAGAAAATAAAGCTGTCGGAGAGAGTGCCTCCTTTTCCATTAAAAAAAAAAGTTATAGAAAGCCCCAAAACAAGAAGCCTTTATTGGAGCATTTTCTGTCCTTTAAGCCCAGGCCTGGCTCTCAGTCTGATTGTCTGGGCCATGGCAAGGGGGATCTCGCCTATAATAACTGGTTTATGCTTTACAAGAGAGAGAAAAAGAACAAATCGGTTCGTAGGTATCCCATTGGCAGCTATTTTAACCATCGCTGCTGTTTCGGCCATTGCTGCCGCATCTTTTCTATCTCCAAACTGCATGACAAATGCATTCATATATGCATGCATCTAATTTAGAAGAACAGGTCAAGATTGAGCCACACATTTTAGTTAGATGGCAGGCTCTCAAGGCCGCTGATGTCTGGCTAGGAGGGGCTAGATCCCAAGCACTCTGGACCAGATCCCAGCGAACTCCTGACTCTTTCCTCCCGCTGTGTTACTTCAATTCCCTATAACAAGACTTGGGGGGGCAATTGAAGACTCATCTTCATCAAGCCTTTTCCTCCTCTTTGAATCTCTCCATTGAGAATTTGAAATTTAGGGGCGCCTGGGTGGCTCAGTGGGTTAAGCCGCTGCCTTCGGCTCAGGTCATGATCTCAGGGTCCTGGGATCGAGTCCCGCATCGGGCTCTCTGCTCAGCAGGGAGCCTGCTTCTCTCTCTATCTCTGCCTGCCTCTCCAACTACTTGTGATTTCTCTCTGTCAAATAAATAAATAAATAAAATCTTAAAAAAAAAAAAAAAAGAAAATTTGAAATTTAGGTTATAAGCACAATTATAGGGAAGTAACAGGCTATCATGAAGAATGCCAGGGACGTTTCTGTGTGCTCAGTCCAGAGAAAAAAATTGGTTCCCTGGGTTCAATTTCTACTCTCGGTTTGACATGGGCATACCGCTTTTAATGATCTCCTTTCTCATTATAGTTGACAAGGCAAGGGGGAACTGTGGAATTATTCTTAGAAAATATATTGTAAGCCCTAAGGGGTGAGTGTCAGCTTCGGTCCTGTTCTCAGCTGTTGAATGCAGTGGCCCAGTGGGAATAGGATCCCATGATCCCCAGGGACAGCACATGAGTTAGGAGCTAGGAAGGAATGTGACTTCAGCCTCCCCTTTCTGTACCTGGAGATTGCTAACACAAACGTCTGCTCCTCCCTTATCCCAGTACTGACTCCCTGAGTGCCTATGCCTAGGGAAGATATTTGCTGCTTTTTACTCCTTTCCATGGTTGGAGACATCTGTCCTTGTTTCTGATAAAAAAATAAAAATAAAAACTCTGTGCGGGATTCAGCAGCAGCTGCTCTCCCTGGCAGAGGCAGCCTAGCACAGCTGCTCAGGCTGTGACTGAGAACTTAATTTCCATATGCCACAACACTAGGTGGCAAGGACAGAGCTCCTGGGGTCCCAGGACGCTGACATGTGGAGACTCCCCCAGAGCAACCAGGCAGAGGGTGCCAGGGTTTCACAACGGCCCAGGACTAAATGCAGAGGCGGTTGCCCCAAGGACCCGGCCACTTCATCCCTCCTGCAGCCGGGCCTGCCTGTGCGTTCAGCCTTGTCAACTTCTGCCCATGTGCCCCTATCAGGCTGGGCTCTGCCACTGTTGACCAAACCCAGCTCCAAACAGCCCTAGCCAAAGGAAGAAGTGGCTGCCTATGAAATGGCAAGCCTGCCTGGCTAGAGGGTTACGCTGGGCAAGTTGGCCCTGGGGCTCCAGGACATCAGCCACCTCCTTCCTCCCAGTGTGGCCTCGTGTTGGCTCTCTCCTCCTCGGGGTGGCCAGTGGCCATAAAGGGCCCTCAGAAATCTTCCTCCCCCTCCATGAGTTCAGTTTCCCAAAGTTCTAAGGAAGTTTCCAGAACTGCATCTCACCCTCTTGAATTAGCCTTGGCCAGCACAGTCAGTTCTGACTCACATGTCCATCCCTCAGGCCTGGGAGGGGTGGCAGGCAGCTCTGTCCACACCATAGGACCTGGGAAGATGAAGGGTTGGGATCCCCCAAGGGGGGGTGGGCGCTGGGCAGGTGGGAACAGCAGGTGACCATTCTAGGGTCAGAGCCCCAGGAGAGGATGGGCTCAAGGATCCTGAGGGGTCTGACCCACCGTGCCAGGCTAGCAGGGTCATCTTCAGGTGGTCTGTTGTGCATAGAGCCCAAGTAGCTGTGAAGCTGGCAGATATCAGGTTTCCTGAGGGGAGCAGGGACGTGGCTGTGCCCAGTGTGGTCTGGGTGCGGGGACAGTCCTACATCAGGGTTCTATGTTCCATCACAGCCCTGGTTGGGCGGTGGGGGAAACAGGTATGTGAGCATGTATGGGTGGGGGTGGGGTGGGGCTGGGAACCCTCGAGGAGCCCGTGACCTGTGTCCCGATGAGAGACGACCAAGGCAGGGCAGGGCTCGGAAGGTGGCATGGGGTGGATTTGAGAATGAGAAGGACTTGATGGTCAGTGAAAAGTGATAGCCAAAGGAGGGAGTTGGCGGGGGAGGGGGACATTGGGGAGGACCTTCTGGTTTCCTGGGACCAGACTCAGGACAAGGGGAGGTCCGGAGAGCCAACGGAGACTGCTGCAGGTGCAGGTCCTGGAGGATGCTGCGTGGACAAGGGAGCCAGGCCCACGCAAGGCTGTAGGAGGCTCGGGCAGATGCCTGGGGCTCTGCCAGCACAACGCTAGGCACAGAAGAGGCAAGAATGACCGGGAAGGGGCGCCTGGTGGGGCCTCAGTCCATTAAGCCTCTGACTCTTGGTTTTGGCTCAGGTCATGATCATGGGATTGAGCCCCACATAGGGCTCCGCGCTCAGTGTGGAGTCCACTTGTCTCTCTCCTTCTGCTCTCCCTCTCTCAAATAAATAAGTAAAATCTTAACAAAACAAAACAAAACAAAACAATGATTGGCAGGAAGTGGCCAGGCTGCCCCCAGGCCGCTGCTCCATCCTTCCCTGGGCTCCGTCTGGCCCTGGTTTCCGCCTGCTCAGGCTTCTGCCCTTTCACTGGCTGTGGGCTTTCACGCCCTCCCTCAGGCCCCCTCCCCTGAGAAGGGGCGGGGAGAAGGGCCAGTCTTCCTTTCCTGGCCAGCCTCTTGAGAGAGCCCGCAGACTGGGGCCCGAGAAGTGCTCTGCAGTGACTCTCTTCACACACCAGCCTGGGCCCGTAGAGCTGCCAGCACCATGCAGGACGAGGTGGCTCTTCTGGCCACTGTCACCCTCCTGGGAGTCCTGCTGCAAGGTGAGATGGCTCCTGTTTGGGAAGGTGGACGGGCTCTGGACTCCTGCAGCCTGCCTTCTGCCCTCCAGACCCTGGGGAGGGGCTGGAGGGCCCGGGAGGGGGGGGATGGTAGGGGCAGAGGCAAAGTCTGGAACGCCCAGAGTCCTGGGGCCCCATCTCTTCTGGCCTCAGTTGAAGACTGAGAAGCTTGCATGGTTCTGGCTGTGGGTCTCGAAGAGGGGCAGCCGTGGGCCTGGTGCAGCCCTGCTCAAACGGATCCTGCCCTTGTCCTCTCCCACCCTTTTCCTCTCCCACTGTCCTCTTGCTGGGGTTCCCAGGAGAACCCAGCTCTGCCTTCAAAGGCATCCTCTCTATGCTGGGATCCGCATAGAGCTGGACAGGGTTGGAACCTGCTCCCTGAGTCCCCAAAGTGGCCTCTGTGTTGGCCTTTTAGGCTAGCCCTAGAGGACACATTCCCAAGCTAGGCATCCTTGCCACTTGGGACACCGTGACCCCACGCTGTAGGGGCTAGGACAAGGCATAGCCTGAGCAGGGGCCCTGCTGGGGGGCTGAATCGATCTGCTTCATGAGCAAGCTTGTCTCTTAGCCCTCCTCATGCAGCCACCGGGCCTCCTCCAGGTCCTACACTGATGGTACGCATGCCCTCGGCACCCACAGGGCACCTTGGAAGGTATGTGGCACCAAGGCCACAGGAGTTGCTGGAAGACAGCTGGGGACAACCAGCACCAGGGCTGTGTGTGCGGTGGGGGCCCCTGTGCATGCAGATCCTCTGGGGCCAGCTGACCCTCCACAGCCACCCATGCTGAAATGGAGGGAGACAGAGCCCCAGGAGGTCCAGGTGGGACTAGAAGTGTCCCAGCAGCAACCACCTGGGGTGAGGGGAGGGAATATCTGTCAGATTTAGGTTGGGGTCCAGAACACCTGAACAGAGAAACTAAGGCAGGAGCCTGGCCTGATGTAGGGTCAAGAGATCCTCCCCGCCTAGTGGGCCCTGTAGGTGGGGGCCAGAAACTGTAGACCGCAGAGTGTATCCTCTCCTGTACCTGGAAGAATGAGCCACCTCTGCCCTCAAGCCCCAGTTGTGTGCCCTCTTCAGGGACCCCCAAGGTCAAGGTCTGTGTCTATAAAGAGTAGGAGCTAGACATTTGCCTGTGTTTTGCAAGTCAAAGGATTCAGGAGCCAAGTCCTGGGCTTCCGGTCCCTCCCCGGTACAGATGTGTCTGGGGAGGTGGGGTGAGGGTGGGGGGGACAGGGCCTCTTGGCATCCCAGGCCCTCACACTGCCCTCCCTCTTGAGCATCTTAGATACAGGGCGGGCCCAGAAACAAGGGGTGGGGGCGAGAGAGCCCCTTGGCTGGCCTTTATTTTCCAGGAGAGCTTTAAAGGGGAGTCGTGACAAGGTCGGCGTGGAGAGGGCGGAGAAAAGGTGGGAACGGACAGAGGGTGCGGGCCTCCGGGCAGGGAGACCTGACTCCCGCCCCTTCTCGCCCCCAGTCTATTTCTCCCTGCAGGTGATCTCCGCGCGCAGAGCCTTCCGCGTGTCTCCGCCGCTCACCACCGGGCCGCCGGAGTTCGAACGCGTCTACCGAGCCCAGTGAGATTTGGCGGGAGGGCGCGGGGCCGGAAGTGAGCGATCCCGGGCGCCCGCAGGGTCCGAGCTCCCCGCCCCACGCCTCCGTCGGCGCCCTCATGCCACCCGCCCCCACCGCAGGGTGAATTGCAGCGAGTACTTCCCGCTGTTCCTGGCCACGCTCTGGGTCGCCGGCATCTTCTTTCACGAAGGTCTGCGCTCGGGACAGGCGCGCCCGCCCCGTCTGTCCCGCAGCCCCGGGTCCCGCGCCCGTCGGCTCACCTTGCCCCGCCCTCCCTCCCCCAGGTACGGCGGCCCTATGCGGCTTGGTCTACCTTTTCGCACGCCTCCGCTACTTTCAGGGCTACGCGCGCTCGGCGCAGCAAAGGTGAGGACCCGGGCGGGGATCGTGGGAGGGCGCCAGGGGCCGAGAAAGCCGGGACCGGACGGGGCGGGTCGGGGGGCTTGTGGGAGGGGTCTGATGGCCCGGCAGGGGGGCGGGGCCGCAGGCGCCCCGCCCCCGCTGAGCCCCTCCCACCCCGCTGAGCCCCGCCCGCAGGTTGACTCCATTGTACGCGAGCGCGCGCGCGCTCTGGCTGCTCCTGGCGCTCGCAGCGCTCGGCCTGCTCGTCCACTTTCTCCCCCGCGCGCTGCAGACCGCGCTTCTGGGACGGCTCGGGAAGCTGCTGCCCAGGGCCTGAGATGGAGGACGCCTGGTCAGCGGAACCGGAGAAGGGCCGGAGCTTCCGGGAGGACATGGGAGGGGTGCTCGCTCCATCTCTGTCTCCAATTAAAGTGTCGATGGCTGGACCACGGACGCATTATCTGGGTCGGAGGGGTTCGCGCGCCGCGTGCCGTGGAGCCCAGCCCCGAGCCGCGGCGGCCGGTGGGCTTCCCGGAGGGTGGGGTGCTGCGGAAGGACAGGGCCCTCTTTGGCCCTGGGGCAGCCCTTTTCGCCAGGGTTCACCCCACGGCTCCTCTTCCCTGCGTTCTACGCTTTCCTCGCCTGTCCCCTCCTCTAAGGCCTGCTGCCTCTTCACTGTCCCCCTACCGCCCTCTTCCTCGTCCCCTGGCTTTCACAGCTGACACCAGGGACATTTTCCGGTCAGTACTTGGTGCCTGGCGTCCAGCACGGTGTAGATGTTCAGACACCCTGGCGCGCAGCCGTGGGGGCGACGACCAGTGCAGGCAACGTAGCTGTGACAGGCGCTCTGGGGGGCGGGGGAGGGGCGCCCGGGTGCCTTGGGTGACCAAACCTGGACAAGGCCTGCTGGCCGGACAGCGTCCCTAAAGAGGAGATTTTTTAGCCCAGTCTGCAGAAGAGAGGAGCTTTCCAGGCTGGGCAGCCGCGCGTGCACAGGCCCCAACGTGGGCGGGAGACCCTAAAATATGTCAGATACCGGGGGTGGGGGGCGTGGCGGGATGAGCCGGGCCTTGGGGACTGAAGACTAGAGCAGGGCTGGGACTCACGAAGTGGGAGATCCGGGATGCCTCGCGTTTGAGAGGAACAGGCAGTTGGCGGCGGGACGATGGGTGTTAGGGGACGTGCTTGGCTGGGGGCGGGGGCAGTCGTCCGGAAGCGGAGGCGGCTTTGGGCTCCCGGCCCGGGATTCCGCACCGCCTCCACCCTCGAGTCACCGCTCCCCAGGCCCGGGCCCTCGGGGAAGTGCGGCTGAGGTCGTGCGGAGCTGCGCGGCGCGGCGGGCCGAGGTGGCCGCGCCCGGCCTCCCGCCACCGGCTGGAGCTCTGGGAACCTGCACTCACACAGGAGACACGCGCTTCATTAACCCTTTATTACAAGTCACGCTCTTATAGAAGTATATGTGGACTTACGTGAAAAAATCAAATGTATCCAAGAATAAAAAACACAGCACATAAAGTAGTATATGCATTCCAGTGTTCGCGCCGGAGACAGCGGGCGCCCAGGAAAAAGCTCTTCTAAAACGTCCTGGCTCGAGCCGGCCGGGGATGCGAACGGTTCCGGGCGGCACGGGCCGGCCTCAGGCACAGTGTGGGGGCCGCCTGCCTCCTCCCGCGGCCGGGCGGGCGGGGGCAGCACCAGCTCCTGGGGCCTCCGGGCCAGCGGGGATCCCAGGCCTGTGGAGCGGGGCGCCGGGCAGAACCCCTCAGGCTTGGGGCGGCGGCGGCACCGGGCCCTCCGGGGCAGCAGCGACAACATCCCGGGTCTCCCAGGGGGCTTCAGGGCTGGCCAGAGTGCACCCTCAGAAGCCCTTGGCTTAGTCGGCCTTTTTCAGGAAGATCTAGAAGAGCAGGGCTCAGGGTCAGCGAGGTGCGGGAGGCCTCGGTGCTCAGCCCTGGTCTGGCTCCCTGACCTGCCTGGCTTACCTCGCTCAGAATGACCCACACTGGGGAGTCCGTCTGGATGGAGAGGCGCAGTGCTTCCAGGGGGCCAAAGGCAGGGTCCACCTCGCCCTCTGCCACACCCTTGGAGAAGGAGCCTGAGGGAGGGCAGCGCTGAGCCTCGAGCCCTAGACCCTGGCTCGGCCCAGCCCCATTCCCCCAACCCGGGCCTCCGCCTGCCTGCCCCCAACTCACCTATCTGGAGGTAGCCGTCAGGGCTCCGAGGGTACCGGAGGGTGGCTGAGCGGCCCTCCTGCAGGGCCTCCTTGTCTGACTGGGGGTTCTGGGGGGCAACAGAAAAGGGCTGAAGCCCGTGGGGGTGGGAGGGGCCAGGCTTCCAGCACATCCTTCCCCTGCCACACTCACATCAAAGGGCAGCACCTCCACTGACGTGTTGAAGAGCTTGTCCTCTGGGTGCTCGATGTTTCCACTGCGGAAGAAGAACCTGTGGCCAGACAGGCCTGTGAGTTGCTGCGGCAGTGCGAGAGGGGTGGGAGAGGGGGAGAGGTGGAGAGGTGGTGGTGCAGCCCTGGCCCCCATCTGGCACAGAAAAGGCCAGGTCTAGCCCAGGAGGGTGGCAGGTGAGCCCTGGGGCGCTGAGCCAGGCGGGGGACCACCTGGGGGGCAGACTTTGGTTTGTGCAAGACGAAGGTGATGGGCCACTGTCACAGAGCTACTGTGGGCACTGCCTTATTCTTAGTACCTACCATGCTGAACCTTCCTCTTCAGATAAGGACACTGAGGAAGGTGAGGTTAAGTCATTTGCTAGGGGCCCAAGAGGGGCACATGGTGAGGCCTATCCCCTGGTGTTCTCCCTTCGCCTCCCCCGGGGTGGACCTATGGGTGCCAGCACTGACCGCTCAAGGCGCAGCGGCTGGAAGAAGCGGAAGCGGATGAAGTCCCCGGCCGCAGGCGTGAAGGCCCAGAAGAAATCCTCGCGCAGGTAGGCCTTCTCCAGGGTGAAGTGCTGGTATGTCTTGAGGCTTGTGCTCACCTCGGCCGGTGGGTTCACGTGCTCCTTCCTCAGTGCCTGCTTCCCAAAGTCCTTGTCCTGCCGCCGAGGAGGGATAGCAGACTTAGAGAGGGCTCCCTCTCGAGGGGGACTTGCCCTGCCACCCCCAGCCAGGCCCAAGGGTGGCAAAGCCCACCTTCAGTTTCTGGATCTTGCCAGCCAGTGAGGAGTGTGTGCCCACGTGCTGGAAGAGGGATGGCTTGAAGCGGATCCGCAGGTTGGCCTTCTGCCGGTCACAGTGCTTCTGCAGAGGGATAGGGATATCTGAGGGCCCAGCTTGGCTGTCTCCTATGTCAGTCCATGCTGGAGGCTGCATGCCTCCCCCTGCCCCGCCCCGCCCTTGGTGTTGCCCTTGCTCACCGCATCCTTCTCGGGGTTGCAGACCTTCACCCACAGAATGTGGTCCAGGAGCCAGTCAATGGGCTTGTCCCGGTAGAACATGAGGATGAACTCCACAATCAGGCTCAGGTCCAGCGACTTGAACATCTTCCCTGGGGGTGGGAAAGGGGGGAAGGGGTGCTGGGTGGGCGTGGGGGGGTCACTAAGAAGGATCCCACAGCAAGCCCCATGGCCAGCTGCAGGCAGGGGCGGGCACAGAGGGGATAGACAGGTGTGGTGAACCCCGACATCCTGAGGTAGAGGGCGAGGGGAAACAGGCCAGCTGGGGCTAGCAAAGCTCGCAAGCATGACGTTCTGTGGTCCCAGGGCTGCAGGGTCAAGGACAGAGAGGCCAAGGTCGGCCAGACTGAGGGGTCCTGGTCAGGTCTGTGGCATGGCCGGGCGGGGGCGGGGGGCCCACCAATGAAGCCCAGCTGGGAAAACTCCAGGATCATCCAGTCCTCTGAAGGCTGCTGGAGTGCAAAGTTCTTCATGGTGCTCAGGTAGTTGGGCTTGGCGACAATGTCATCCTCCAGCTGCACAGGGGTGGGTAGAAGGGGGGCTGAACTCAGGATGGGCACTAGGGTGGGGCTGGGCTCACCACCAGGGGCCAGGGCCGATGAGGGGCAAAACAGGGTCTCAGTGCTGACCTGCACGTAGTAGATGCCTTTGGACTGCGCATACATCATGAGGAAGCAGTAATCGAGGTTTTGTTTGGTCCTCCACCTGCAGGGCAGGGGCAGGGGCTCAGGAGCTCAGACCCACCACCCCAACCCCATGCAGGGGTTCTCTGATGGAGAAATGGAGGCACTGCCAGGAAGTGCCTGGAACTTGGGCACGCACAGACCGGGTTCTCAGCACCAGTGGGCAGGTGGTCGGGGTGCACGGGGAAGGGGGGAGTTCTCGTACCTGACTCTCTCCTTGGGGTCCCCAAAGGACTCTCGGAGGCGGGAGAAGTCAGGGTAGAAGTGGGGGGAAGGGGAGATGACTTCCAGGAGCCCGGAATGGATCTCCGTGGGGAACCTGGGGGAACGGAAGGCCAGTGGGTGGGCAGTCTCTAGGCACAGCAGTTGGGGCAGCACTGAGCTAGCTGGACCCGGTCCCTCTGTTCAAGCCCCCCAGGCAGCCATCACCGAACAGCACACCCACCCTAAGGAGGCAGTGGGGCTCCAGGAGGCTGGGCCACCTCTATACACCCACTGTCTTTCAGAGAAGAGAGGTAGCCCCCTTTCCCACATCAGAAGCCAGGATCATGTAGGGGAAGTAGGCACCTGCCTGCCCAACACTCTGCAGAGCCCCTCCCCCCCACCAGTTTTATGGGTCCGTCAGTACTCACAAGGCTTTGATGTTCTCTGTCACCACCGAGGTGTACTGTGGGTCAGTCTGTGGGGAGACCAAGTACCCTCCCTAAGACTGACTGCCACCCCAAATGCTCTGGGAGAAGGGGTTGGGGGAAGGGCGCGGGCTTCAGATGACCCCATGCACAAAGGGAGTGAACCCCCCATCCTGAGGGCCGAGTAAGTCTGGGCCTGGGGGCCACAGGTGTGGCCTGTGTACACGGGGCCCTGGGGGTGGGGCAGCCTAGGTAACTGGCGTCTCCACCAGGGGGCGCTGAAATGGTCTTTTTTTTTTTTTTTTAACTTTTCATAAATTTGTGAATGAAACTGACAATCGAACCTCTGGCAATGTTTTCCTCCAGAATGTTGCTCGGTTTTCATTTCTCCTCCTTGTTATTTCGTGCCCTGTGTTTCCCGAATGCTCCACCCGCCCCCCACCCCGCCCCCAAGCCCACTCGCCTCGGCGATCAGCACCACGATGACCGAGTCCTCCTTCTCCTGCGGGCTCAGCTCCGAGATGAGCGAGTGCAGCGTGTCCGTCAGGTACGAGTGCACCTCGCGCCGCACGCTGGGGATGCCCATCACTACCGACACTGCAGGGGAGCGAGGAGTCGGTACCTGCGGGATGGTGGGGCCCGCCCCCCACCGCCCAGCCCCTTCCGGGACCTGCCCCTACCTCCGGTGCGGCCCTGGCCCACGCGCACGGCGGGTTGCAGGCTGCTTTCCTTGGCCAGCAGGTGAGGCAGGTGATGGAAGACGGTGGGCAGGTGCAGCACGTGCTTGTGGGAGACGTTCCACGGCTTCAGTCGTGGATCCTCTGAGCGGGTCGGGGAGGGACGGGTCAGACGAGGCGGCCTGCCATCCGTCCCGCCTCCCCGGGCGCCGCGGGCGCCGCTCCCGCGCTCACCAGTTAGGCGGCCCCAGGTGCGATTGCCCTCCCCCTCTCGCAGCGCCTGCCTCTCCGATACGGCCCTCTTGATCTCGTCCAGCACCAGGTTGAGCTCCTTGGAGCGCTTGAGGCTCTCCTGCTCAGCCGCATGCAGCCGGTCACGCAGCGCCAGGAACTCCCGCTGGTACACGTCCACCACATCGCCTGTGGGGAGTTCGCACGCTGTCACCAGGGGGCAGCCGAGCGCTGACCTACTGCCCGGAGAGTGTGCCCGCGCGCGCATTTTTGTGCCATCCGTGCGATGGTCCACCTACATCTGTTTTTGTGCCTGTGCACATGCCAGCTCCGTGTGTGTGTGTGCGCGTGCGCGCAGGGGGAGTGTGCATAAGGGTCACTTTGAGGTCACACTGACACACTGCGGGGAGAAAAATCCTCCCTGGCAGGATCAGTACTCTCCAGTACTCTCCCCCTCCCCCATTATCTTCACTTTTGAGGGGACAGCTGAAGGAGAGCTTCGGGGTTACTTCCAGCCCCAGGTGGGGCAGTCCTTAGACTGAATTATCACCCAGTGGCTCCCAAACCCCCTCTTGGTTCTTTCTGCAGTATCCAGTCCTTCCAGGAGGGTTGATGCCCAGGGTATCCCCCAGGGCACAAGGACGCAGCCCTTCTTCAAAAGGCTTCTTAGCTCCCTGGCCTGTCCCCTTTCCCCCCTTGGCTTCTGCCCTTTGCTCCCCACTGGTGTTCACAGAGGAGGTCACAGGCAGCCTCAAGTCCCTCTGGGAGTGGCCCTCCCTGGGTTCTCATTCTGTACTCCAAGTAGCAATGGGCCCCAGTGCTCATTCTGCACTAAGCACCAGCTCTGGATTCTCTGTCGCCCTCCAGCCCGGCGGGGTAGCTGCTGCAGTTAGGGCCTCCCTGTGCTCCAAGGAATAGACAAAATTGAGGAACTACTCCCGGGTCACTCAGTGAGTCAGCAGCTGCAAGGGGACACAGCTCCGAATGCCCACGGGCCTGGCTCTCTGGAGACCTGTACTAAGCACGTGTCCCCCTCACCCAGGAGGACCTGTGACCCAACCTCCAGCCGGGTCCCAGCTGCGGGCATTATGGGTGCAGGCAGGGTGGGAGCACCACCAGGGTGCTGACAGTGGAAAGGGATTCCCAGGATGCCAAGCACCTGGCCCCACTGGTCTGGCAGGGACCAGTGAGCAAGAATGAGACAAACAACAACCCCCCCCCCCAACCAGTGGCCAGTGCAGGCGTGTCCTGTGGGGCTGTGCACTCAAGGACTGTTCTCAGCTCGCTTCTGCTCTATTTGTCATCCCTACACCGGCTTTTCCTTGTCTCCTATTTGTGTCTTCGCATGTGCACTCTTCTGCCTGGGAGCTCCTTTTCTTTTCTGGGTCTAATGAAAACCCATGAAGCCTTCGAGGCCTAGTTTCAAAGTCCAGTGTTCAAGTCCAGGAAACCTTCCAGATCTCCCCCTCTCAACCCTAGGCAGCTCTTCTGTTTCTTGATTTCTCCATGGGGTCCCAGCCCCCAGAATGCCCCAGGATAGTGGCCACCCCACCCAGCAATGTGCACCAAAGGTCATGACCAAGGCAAATTTCTGTCATCTCAGGATACCCCTCCCCCCTTAAACTGCAAGGGGCAGAGGTCTAAGAGCTAAATCCAAGGGGAAGCGGAAGGGGGTGGAGGGTGTGCGGAGGGAGGGGGAGGCTGGGGAGGTGAGCCAAGCCGGCCCTCCCTAAGGCACTCCAGACTCATCTGCTGGCCCCACAGGGACAGCCCTGCAGGAGGAGGGAGGGGAGAGTCAGGTTACAAGATCTGTGAGGCTCTGTGCTGGGTTCAGTGGCCCGGTTACCCTGGAAACTTGACCCCTTGAACAGGAGCCAACCACCCCCATCAAGCACTCACCCACCCTGCTCAGAGTGGGGTGGCACCAGGCACCATGAGCTTCTTCCTCTGGGGCAGCGGTCCCACAGGAAACGGGGACTGGAGTGCTCAGGGCCTGGGAGGGAGTTCAGAGCTGCTCTGTGAAGTTGGGGGAGGGAGGAGGCCTCCCAGGCCTTCTCTCTTGTGTAGACTAAGCTTTGTTCCACCTTCACCTGCTTGGGCAGACAAGCCAGATGGGCAGCCGTGGGCACCTGAATCACCCTGGCCACCGAGGCCTGGGTCCAGCCTGCTCCCTACCCTGGCCTCCCTTCCTAGGGGCCTCCCCAACCCCGGGTCCTGAACTTCCTCTGTTTACCAGAAGGCAATAGGCCCACACCAACCCTTCTGTTCTTTCCCTCCACACCACAGGCCCTGTCCCTCAGCATCCTGCCCTGCTCCTGCCCTGCCTACAAGGTCCCCAACTGGACCATCGTCCCTGATGTCCCTGGGTCCACTGTCTTTGCCTCTCAAAGCTGGAAACTCAAGCTCTGTCCCCCTGGGCTGAGCCTTAGGTGGTGGGGCTCTGCAAAGCCATCCTGGCACCCCTACGACCTTTTCAGGCTGGGTGGCTGGACTGCCACGGTGAACAGGCTAGGGAGGTGGCTCAAGGGAGGGGAGGGTCAAAGGGACAGAAGTTCCTGGGAGCTAGGGCTGAGGGCACTTTGGCTTCTCTCTCTGCACACCTTCCTAGCCCAGGGAGGAAGGGTGGAGGCCTGGCCCGGGTGCAGCTGGCCCTACGGAAGGACAGCAGCTGGGGCCCCACAAAGGCGCCTTTCCCACTCCTCTTTCCACCCAAAGACAAAGTAATCAGGTCACCTGAGGACCAAGGACCGACCACAGTCCTCCCCTGGTTCCCCCTTGATTGAAGAAACAGATTTAAGAGCCAAGCCAGGCACAGGCCATGTGGCATGTACTTAGGGAAGGGGAAACAGACTCCGAGGGGCACAGGCAGGTGTTAGGACCAGTGAAGGGGTGGGGTTAATGTGCAGGTGGGCCCGGGGTGGTCTCCTCTCCAGGCCTCACAAACTCCCTCAAAGGGGGCAAGGAGGGTGCTGCTGGGATGCTGGGCAGGGCTGAGGCCAGCCCTACAGGGTCTGCTGTTCTCCCTGGGGATGGGTCTGCAGCAGGTGCTTGGCTCAGGGCCAGAGCCTGAGTGCTAGTGGAGCTGTTGCACAAATCTGGTCAAGGCTGGTTATGAAAGTGGGCCCCAAACCCGGATGCAGGGTCCAGCTGGCCAAGGCCTGGGTATCCTTCTTGGCCCTTGGCCCTAAGCTTCCAGGAAGCCACCTGCTCCTACTGCCTCCTTCCTCTTTGGCTCTCAGCCTACCTTTCTTACTGATCCGGGTTCTTCTGCCCTTCCCCTCTGTACTGTGCCTGGGCTAGCCCTGTCCTAAATCCCTCACTTTACTGCAGCCAGAAGCTGGGGTCAGGCCCGGCCTCCCCACGTGCAGGTGTCTACTCGTACAAAGTAGAAGGGTTTGCCTAAGAGCCCAGATTCAGGCTCTTCTTGAGGCCTCCAAAGACCTGGCTTTGCCGGGCCCCCTAAAAGAGGAAGAGCCTTTGACAGAGAAGTGCCTGGTCACCCTGTCACCGTGCCTCACATGCTTTTGGGCTTCTGTGAGGACCCCTGCCTCTGAGCCCCACATGTCTTTGGCTTGGAGTGCCAGCCTCCTGGATGGCCCCCTTGGAGATGGTGGGCCCTGGATGGAGCTTCTGGTGTCCGCTGTCCCTCTGCTGCTCCTGGAGGTCAGTTCCCTGGGCCAGCCAGGCTCCCAGAGAAGGGGTTGTGCGGGGGGACATCTGCACTGCAACTCCTGATCTCAGGATGAGGGCACGTGGCTGTTGCAGGAGGCGCACAGGAACCGCGGCCTGGCTGAGGATGGGGTGCAAGGGCTCATCAGCCCACTCACGGGCAGACAGGTGTGTCCCAGCGCATTGGATCCAGGCCCACCCTGCTCTCCATGCCACCCTGCTTATGTGGCTACTGTCCCAAAGGTCTCACATGCTTTTCTCCTGATGACACACCCACCTACAGAGGACTCTGCCCCATCCGTGCCTTCTCCCAGGTGACACACCCAACCTACAGTCTTCTGGAGAACTCTGCCCCAGCCATGCCCTCCCTGTGCCAGGCCCCAGGGATCTCCCTTCAGGGCCCCTGGAGCCTTAAGGCCCTGACCCAAACAGGCCAGTGGACCGCAGCAGGCTGGGTGCTGGTTAGGCAGGAGAGACAGGTGGGGGTCGTTGGGGCTTGGAGGGTCAGGAAGTTTCCAGAGCCTCCCTCAGGCGTCCCTCCTCCAGCTTCATGTAGCATGGGGTTGAGAAAAGAGGGAAGCAGGAGGTAGGAGGGAGGCAGAGGGTCAGCTGGCCCCAGCCCATCCCGCTTAGACTTCCCGCAGGAAGGCCAGGAGGCAGGAAGGAAGCAGCTTTTCCCGGAGGCTCCTATGCAGCAGGCCAGGGGGAATGAGGCCTGTGAGGGCCTCCTCAGCCCCAGCGTCCCAGTCCCAACCAACATCAAGGGACTTCAGCCAGAGCTGCAGCCTGCCCCTGCCCCCATCCCCAGGTGTGCAGACCAAGCTCAGAGGAGTGGTGGTAGTCTGGCCAGCCTGTCCAAACTTCAGGTGGAGGGGTGGAGGTCTGATGAGACCACACGAAAAAAGTTAACGGGTAGCCGAGGCTCGACGGGCTACTCTCCAGGCCAGCGGCGGGCCAGCAGCCACGGGAGTTCTCCCCCAGCACCCAGGTCCCCGCCGAGGAATCCTGGGGCCAGACGTCATGAAGGAGGGCAGCGGAGGCCCCAGAGAGCGGCCCCCCACCTTACGCTGGGGTGGAGAGGTGGTGTGGGGTGGAGGGTGCAGCCGGGCTGCCCCCTGGCACCTGTCTCAGGGACACTGCACCTGCTCCTGCCCAGGTGCCTGGAGAAGGTACCTTGGGGCCACTTGGCCACGACCATCTCCTGACCTTGTGTCTCTGTCCCTCTCTGGAAACTCCAAGGTCCCCAGGTCGCCCGCGGGAGCGACCAGCCCTAGTACGGGCGCAGCCGTACTCACCGAGGCCGGTCCCGCGGTCCGGAGCGCTGCCCCGGGCCCCCGCTGACCGCTCGGCCCCGGCGGCCCAGCCCAGGCCGGAGGAGGATTTCGCTATTCCCGCAGCAAACAAGTGGGGGCGAGGATGGGAGGGGCGTCCTCCCGCGCCGCCCGGGCGGGGAAGGGGCGCCTGTGTCGGCTTCCGGCCGCCTCCCGCGGCCGCCGGCCGGACCCCGCTCCGGCCGCCGGCGCCCAGGTGAGCCCAGGTGCGGGACGCAGCGCGGGGCCCGGCGGGGGAGGGGCTCACCTTTCTGGCCGCTGAGCGCCGCGTACCAGGAGAGCGAGAGGAAGGCGCACAGGCAGAAGAGCAGCAGCGTCAGGAAGGTGCCATTGCGGAGCCTCATCTCCTCGGGTGCGCGGCGGGCGCCGGCGGGGCCGAGGCCGCATGGCCCGGGGAGCCGGGGCCGGGGCGCGTGGGGCCGGGAGGCGATCGGGGGGCCCCGGCCCCGGGGCGGGATGGGGCTGGGGGCCCGGGGCCGGGCGGGGGCGCGGGCGGGCGGCGCCGGAGACAAGGGCTGGGCGCCGCGCTGACGGCTCGCCGGCGCGGGGCGGGCGGCGCGGGCGGCCTCGACTGGGCGGCTGGGCCGGGCCGGGCTGGGCTCGGCGAGGCTGGGCGGCGAGAGCCGCGGCCCGGCCTGGATCCGGGGCCGCCGCGGAGTCGGCAGCGCAGGGCGGGGCGGCCCAGATTTAAAGGGGCCGCATCACCCGCTGCCGCCGCCAGCACCGCGAGGGGGCGGGGTGGGGTAGCGGCTCCCGGGATCCTGCCCGCGCGGCCCGGGACGGTGGCTCCCTGCGTGGGCTCGCGCGGCCTCGGCGTCGGGCCGCCTCGGGTAGGTCGAGGCCGGGGCCTTCGCGAGTGCAGGTCGGCTGCGGGGTAAGTGGCGAGCCGGGGGTGGGGAGCGGCGGCCTGGACCCCGGTTTCTTAACCTCTCCATTAGGACCCACTGCCCCTCTCTAGCTGAACCCCGGACCCCACGTCCCCTTTACCCCGGGACCCTCGGGCCGGCAGGAGGGGGTGAGGTGCAGCTGGAGCTGGCCGTGCCTAGAGCTGGGAGGCCGGCCCGTGTGGCTGCTGCCTGCACCGCGCCCCGGGCGCTTCCCCTTCCAGAATCTTTCTCAGTCGGCGGGATGAGGGCGCGCGGGGGGCTGCCGGAGGCGCTCCTGCTCCGCAGAGTGCGGGCAGCGGGCCGTTTTCCCGAGCAAAAGAGCCGCTGTTACGCGGGTGTTGGGCACGGTGGCCAGTCCAGAGGGGGGCTGGCTCCCGGGGTGGCGCGGGTGGGTGGGAGGCAGGGGGAACCTCAGGGTGAGGCGGGCCACAGCCCCTCGCGGTCCTTCGCCTCTCCCCTCACCGCGGGGCGCTCCGGCCTTTCTTCTTTCCCCAGCCCTCGGTGAAACCGGGGAGGGTGCAAACTGCAAACGGTGAAAGGATTCGTCCTCCTGAGGTTCGGGCCGGACATTTGGGGAGCCCCCTTTTTCAGTTCCTAGAGTCCTGGTTCCCAGCATTGCTCGCAGGCTCCGCCCGGTGGGAGAGGCTTCAGACCAGGAGTTGCTGGGGGTTTGTTTTTCCTTCCAGACCGGGTCCACATCTGGGGATAGGATGTGCTCCAGGGAGCACGGGAGGGTCTGGGCAGGAGCCTCGGTAGAGTATTTATGCCGGGAGCAAGTAAGGAGAGAGAGTCTAAGCAGATTCCACGCTGAGCCGGAGCCGGTTGTTCCTGGGCCCCATGGCGGGACCTCAAGAGCATGACCTGAGCCCAAACCAAGAGTCCATCACTTAACCGACTGAGCCACCCAGGGGCCCCCTAATGAACTTTATGAACTGACACGAGGCCTTGTTGGATTCTTTTCCTTCTTCTTTTTTAAGGTTTTATTTATTGGAGAGAGCGAGACAGATAGTGAGAGAGGGCAAGAGCAGGGAGGAGAGGGAGAAGAAGGCTTCACCGGCAGCAGGAAGCTCCACTCAGGACTCCATCCCAGGACTCTGGGATCATGACCCAAGAGGAAGGCCGTTGCCCAACCAACTCAGCCACCCAGGTGCCCCCCCCCCCGCCTTTTTTTATTCCAGAGAGAAAGAGAACTGGGACGCATGAGCAAGGGGGAGGAGCAAAGGAAGGGGTCTGAGAGGGAGAAGCAGACTCCCAGCCGGAACCCAGGACCCTGGGATCAAAGAGCCGAAGGCAGGCTCTTAACCCACTGAGCCATTGTTGGAGTCTTTTTTTTTTTTTTTTTAAGATTTTTATTTGACAGATAGAGATCACAAGTAGGCAGAGAGGCAGGCAGAGAGAAGAGGAAGCCGGCTCCTGACTGAGCAGAGAGGACTCTGGGATCATGACCTTAGCAGAAGGCAGAGGCTTTAACCCACTGAGCTACCCAGGCGCCCCTGTTGGAATCTTCTGAAGGAAACTGTGTTCCTGTGTTTTTACAGGGCATCTACTGGTTGTGGCAAGGGATAATGGTTTTTCATCTGGACTGTGATACAGGGGTTTTAACATTTTTCTAAATGTCTATTTAAGTTTAAAAGCGGGTTGATTTAAGGAAAATTATTAAATCAATAAAAATTAAAGAGATGGCTTGTCTATGACAAAAGTTTGGGAAACTCATCTGAGTCCCCTCCCATGGACACTGTGGCTTTGGGGAGGAGGAACTGGAATTAGGGGTGCCCCAGGGATGGAGACAGAATCCTGGGGATTGCAAGACCTCTATCAAGAATGGGACTATCCAGGGCCATGGTGGGAGAGAAGGGTGGTGATCAACTTTGGGAAGTGTAAGGTCTGGAGTGAAGGGGAGTGGGAAAGGGGCTAGCGGCTCTAGGCTGGAGGGGGCCACACACCTGAGCCGGTGGTTGGGCAGCCACAGGGGTCCTGGGGAAGCAGTCTTCCCCAGGAGGGATTCCCCACACACCTGCCAGTTTGTCAATGCTATGCCCGAATGTCCTTCTGGGATTGTAAGCTGAGGGAGAGAAGGGACATCCCCAAGAAAGCCGGTGCTGCCACCAGAAAGGGGCTGGAAGTGGGGTGGTCCTGGCAAGAGAACAGAAGCTTGCAGAAGTGACATCCCCGGGAGGGGAGGCTGGGTGTTCCTTAATGCATTTGTTCCTGGATTCATTCATTCATTCATTCTGCCACTGTGGTGGGGGTCTTGCCGTCCCAGCTCCTGGAAGACTCCTACCTTTCTCCTTTGAAACGGGAGCATTTGCTGAGCCCCCATGCAGTTTTCCACTGCTCTCTGTGCCCTTGAAATAATTCATTCCCCAGGGACTGTCCACAGCCAGACTCCCTCCAGGCCCTTTCAGGTCTGGGGAGCAGGACCCCCTCACCCAAGGGTTCAGCTTCTGTGCCGGGGTTGGCAACTCTGATCCCCATCCAGGAGAAAGCAGGGAGCCAAACAGGTACAGAACAGTCCTGCTCTCTCCCCAGACTCCAAGCTGTTTGTCCTTCTTCCCTTGTCTTGCCTCCGACAGAGTGAAAACTCCCCCATATCGCGATCACCTGCCAACCCTCAGCCCACTTTGCCTTCCTAGAGATTTTCTGGCATGGCCCTTGGCAATGGCTGGTCTTTCCATCCTTTTCTCCTGGGCTTCTCAACCTGTGGTCCAGGGACCTGGAACTGGGAAGGTCTAGGAGATAAGATGAGAAAGAAAAAAAAAAAATCCATCTTATATGTTTACTAATCTGTAACTGCAATGCAGCATTTCCTCCAGTTATGAACAGAGGCGAGGGAAGTTGGGCAGAATGAGTGGTATTTGAGACCACTGAACAGAAATTTCAGGGATTTTCAGACTGCGGGTGTCGCAGGTGCCTCTGAAGAGCAGTGACACACTTCTGCTTGGTGATTCTGGTGTTTATCAGCCTTACCTCTCTATGTTTTAATGGAATGAGTTAATAAAGAATCACAGGTGCAGCACCTGGCTCGGTTGGTAAAGCACAGGACCCTTGATCTCAGGGTCATGAGCTCAGGCTCATGAATTCAAGCCCCCCTCCAACGTGGGGCTCAAATTCAGGACCCTGAGATCAAGAGTTCATGGACCAAGCCAGCTAGGCAGGCACCTCCCACATTTGTGTGTGTGTATATATATATATATATATATATATATATATTTATTTATTTATTTGACAGAGAGATCACAAGTAGGCAGAGAGGCAGGAAGAGAGAGAGGAGGAAGCAGGCTCCCTGCTGAGCAGAGAGCCCGATGTGGGGCTCTAGGATACTAGGACCCTGGGATCATGACCTGAGCTGAAGGCAGAGGCTTTAACCCACTGAGCCACCCAGGCGCCCCGTGTTTTTATATTTTGATAATTGCATTTCAATATTAGTACTCCTTGTGTAATGCAATATATTTTAATATATTTCAAAACATGGTTCTAAGCATGTTTTGTCCTTTCCGGGTGCTAAGGGAATCTCCTGCCCCCTGAGAGTTTAGAAGTCCTGCCCTAAGCCTCACCTTGGCCCTCAGCAGTCCCTTCTTTCCTTGGACACCTCATTTCCATTTTCATTCATAACCAATGTTCTGAGTGTTCGCCGTGTGTCAGACATGCCTGAGTCACCAATGATACCAGGGACACTAGCCGGGACACTACCCAGCCGGCATCCTGTCTCTGGCCACTCCATCCAGTCCTGGAAAGGTAAAGTCCATGGAGCTCAGAAAGCTTACAGTGGGGGAAGTTTCTTTGTCCGAAGATAGTGGGCCTTCCTGGGGAGATGAGGTTAGTGATATGCCCCAGGGGAGAAGGAGGACTGGCCCCAGCAGAGGGGGTCAGCTGGATCAGCCATGGAAGGAGTCCCTACAGCTCAGTGAGAGAAGGGGTGGGTGGGGAGCAAGTCCTTGCACACCTTGTCAGGGGTTGGGGGTTTTACCCTTGGAGCTACGGGGAGCATCCAAACCAGGGACTGAGATGGTCATACTGACATTTTGAAAAGATCACTACAGCAAGAGGGGAGAGGTGTGTGGAAGGGGCTGGAGGGAGGCAGAAAGGAAGCAGGGAGATGAGCAAAGGGCCCTTGTAGGTGAAGGAGTCCAGAATACATCACTGGGGCATGAAAATTGTATCGAGCTGAAAGCATCTGAAAATAGGCTTTTCCTTGAACTCCCTTATATGCCTGAAAGCAAGGCCTCCCAAAATAACTCAGTTGTTCTAAATCCCCTTCAGAGTGGTTGTTATAATGTGATAAGCCCATTGTTATAAAACCATCAATTAATACCTCTCATCCGTTCTCCTGAGCAGCCATTTATCTTTCCTAGAAGTCTTTTGTTTCCCTCCTAAGTACCAGCTCCTCCTCTGCTTTCCCTATTAAGTTGGGCTATCAGCCCCCAAATTCTAACTGCCTAGTACTGAAATAGAATTCTGACTTTTCTCTTGCTAATCTTTTTTTTTTTTTTTTTTTTTTGGTCAGTTTAATTCACAGGCCCTAGGTACTGAACCTAAAAGGGTAGTGGTAGAGGTAGATGCCCTGATGCAGGCATCTGGGAGCAAGACAGTCTGGAATGGGGGACAGGGTTTTGGAGATGAAGTTGATAGGTACAGGACAACCTTCAGGGGATTGTATATTGTTGAGGTCGAGAGCGTGGACTAGAGAGGCAGCCTGCCTGGGTTCATAATCCTGATTCTGGGCAAGTTACTGAATCTTTTCTCTGCCTCATTCCCTGGGGTGAAAAGTGGGGATAATAATCAGTCAGGATAGGCTTCATAACCACACATTTCCATGATTTAATAACGGTATATTTCTCAAAGCCAGGCATCTCTCACAGGTCGTTGGGGAACTCTGGTTGTGGTAGTTCCTGCCCAGGCTTTCAGGTGTGACTGTCTGAACATTATGGGCTTCCCCGACAGGGACAGAAGATTTGACATTGGCAAATAAAGACATGCTCTGGCCTATTAGTCTTACGGGGCTCTTGTCTCAGGTCCTGGGCTGGAACGGTGTGACGTTACCTCAGGGGAGCAGGTAAGTTCATACATAAAATATTCAGACTGCTTCCTGGCAAAAGAGAAGCACTTGGTGAGTGTTTTACTGTGATTATCTGAATGGATGACCAACAGGAACCTGCCAGGGGTCTGAAGGCACCACAGGGTCACAGCTGAGCCCCGGGCTGCTGGCCGGCATTGTGCAGAGGATCCTTGTCATTGGGGGCCCCGGGGCAGGTATGACGGGTGGTCAGTAGAACTCGTAGTTACCACTGACTAAAACCCAAATCAACTGGATTAAGGCATCTCGTGATACAGCATCAGGCCTGCTGGGGACCAAGGAACCCCAAGGCCGAGGTCAGGGTTGGTGGCCAGCTAGGGTTACCCACCCAGCCCTGACCCGGGGTGCCACAGTGCTCTGGTTGGCTAAGCTTGGGCATGTCCCTGTCCCACGCTCCACTTAGCCCTTGGAGAGAAATGAATCCTTAAGGGACAATTTCCAACCTTAAAGGAAATTAGAAATGCATGTGAAATGCAACAGTGAGGGCTGTAACCTTCCTTCTCTCACCCGAACTTTTTTTTTTTAAGATTTTATTTATTTTATCTGACAGAGATCACAAGTAGGCAGAGAGGCAGGCAGAGAGAGAGAGGAGGAAGCATGCTCCCGGCTGAACAGAGAGCCCGATGTAGGGCTTGATTCCAGGACCCCGGTACCTGAGCAGAAGGCAGAGGCTTTAACCCACTGAGCCACCCAGGTGCCCCTCACCCAAACTTTTATCAAGGGGAACTTCAGCCCCCGCCCCCACCCCTCTGCCTCCAGCTGCAGCCACCTGCTCTGCCAGGCCCAGATGCCTCCTCTGGTCTCCATCTTGGATCAGCCTGGGACGCCTAAACTTGTCAGGGGTCCCTGCACTGTCTCATCATGGTTCCCTTCCCCATACCACCAACCTTCTCCACGGATGGTTCCAGAACCATCTGCCTTCAGGCTGGCCCCCTGGGGGCCCACAACAGTGCACAAAAGAATGGGAGAGGCTTGCAAGGTCTGGCTCCATCGGATCTCTGGATCTCTGTCTGTGACACTGGTGACCCTTGTCTGAGCCTCCACCCAGGCGTGGGTAGGTTCTGAGTAATCAATGGCCTTAGGGGACCACCAGATCTGATGTGTGTGCGAGTGGGGGTGCTCTCCTTGGTGCTGTGGGTGGGGCAAACCAGTGCTGCTGCTGGCATCTCCACAGGGCAAGGACCTACCCAGGGCTAAGGGCCCAGGGACACAAAATTGAGAGGGGGTTGGCCAGTGGGCAACAGTAGTGAGGACGAGGTCCAGTCCAGCCTCTACCCAGGTGGCCTGTGCCTCCCTCCAGGGACTCCCACCTTGGGCCATGCTCTGGCTGCACATTTGTTCCTGGCCAGGCACGCGGCTCAGCTAGAGAGGTCCCTAGTACCGCCTAGCCTGGGCACTGAGCTTGCTTGCTTTCTTCTTTTTTTCAGATTTTATGTATTTATTTGAGAGAAAGCAAGCAAGCACAAGTCGGGGGAGCAGCAGAGGGAGAGAGGGAAGGATCCCCACTGAGCAGGGAGCCTGATACCGGACTTGAACCCAGGACACCAAGATCATGACCTGAACCAAAGGCAGATGCTGAACCGACTGAGCCACCCAGGTGTCCACGAGCTTTCTGACAAGTATTTACACATACGGCCCAAATTGGGCCTTGGCGTGCTTCCTTTCCCTCATTCAGTGTTGATGAGAGTGGAGTCCGCAGGCTGCTGCCCATGGAGGAGCACTGTCATGTGCAGAGGGTGTCCCTTAGTGGCCCCTCTGGGACAAGTGTCCCGCCCCCATGGGATGGCATGCAGGCAGCTGAGCCCAGACTGATGCTCCTGTCCTCCAGCTACATGCCTGGCAACTTAGCGTTCCCGAACTCTCCAATCATGACGCCTTGCGGCTTTACTGCATTTCCCTGATGGTGCATACCCTGAGCCCCTTTTCTTGCTTTCGTTTTTTAAAAAAATTTATATATTTATTTTTGAGACAGCAGGTGGGGGGAGGGCAAAGGGAGAGAAAGAGATTCCCAAGCCAACTCTGCTGAGCGTGGAGCCCAACCTGGGGCTCAATCTCTTGACCCGAGAACACGACCTGAGCCGAAACCAAGAGTCGGAGGCTTAACCAACTGCACCACTCCTGTACCCAGAGCCCTTTTTCTTTAAGAACACCCCCAAACCCACCCCACCCTCACCCTGCCACGGCCCCCCACACCTCTTGGCTGGGCTGTGGACTTTTGCAGGAGGGGTTAAAAAGAGGTAACATCCAGTGTCTGTGCGTTTTCCCAAGGGGGTGCTCAGGAAAGGCCTCCCCCCATGGAGGAGATGCCAATGCAGGAGGAGGAGGGAGAGTTCCAGATAGGGAGGAGCCTGGGGAAAGTCATCAGGTAGAATGAGTTGGCAGGATCAGGAGCCAAGGAGGGAGTGTATTCCTCCCTTGTGGAGGACGGTGTGGAGCTCCCACCCACGAAGCACACTGTTCCTCCACAGAGAAATGACTCAGCCCTTGGACCCCGAGCTGGGTTCTGGAGGAACCTAATCCCCTGTGAGCCTCAGTTTCCTCAAGGTGGCCCAGAGCATTGTGGCCGGAGTCCTGCCATGGCCTTGTCTCTGGTTGCCCCAGCACCACCTGTAGGCTTGGCTCCATACCCCAAAGAAAATACACCAAACATCAAAAGTCCGTGGTCAAGGGATGGGATTACTTTTGTAAGGGAGGAGGCCTTGGGGGGGTTACAACCTAGAGAGGGCAATAAACCCAGTCAGATGACCCTCCAGCCACCCCTGCTCCTCCCCTAGAAACCCCTGACTCATGTCTCTCTCTGCTCCGCACCTCAAACCCTACTGTAGTCTCCTTCCTGACACCCCAGCTGATGTCCCAAAAGGCAGCCAAATCCCAGCAGCTCCCTGGGAGGAGCCCCATTTCTAGTCCCATTTCAGAGATGGGGAGACTGAGAGGCTTCTCATATGCCTGAAGATGACAGAACTGGTAGATGGTGGGTCTTCTGATTCATGTCCCAGTGGGCACATGGGAGGTTCCTGGAGTCCTGGGAGGGGACAGCAGCAGATCTCAGAAGGGGGCCTGGGACCCCAGGGACATGGTCTGGCTGGCTCTGGTCTCCCTGCTGCCACTGGGCCTCTGTGGGCTCTGGAGTACTGCTCCCCGCTCCCCACCTCGGCGGCATGGCTGCCTGTTAAAATGTCACTGAGCTAGGTGGCAGTGGGGCGGGGATCCCCCCTGTTATGACGGGTGGTCATGGGACGCTGACTCACTGCCGGCCAGACCACCTGACCTCTCCCCGCAGGCCTCGAGAGGGCCCTGCCAGGGGGTTCCCCAGCTGCTGCCTTGTTTACTTCTCACTGGCCTTGGGGGAGGAGAGTTGGGCAGGGCCAGGGCCAGGGCTCAGCTCAGCAGGAGGGCATCCTGGGAAGGCCAGAGCAGGGACTCTCCAGGGGTGGGGGCCTCCAGGTTGGCTTCCCTGGGGCCATTTCCTGCTACCCTCTTTCCCCCTAAGCTCTCCATCCGTCCTCGAAAACCCACCACAGTCCCCAATGGGGCCAAAAGTTCAGAAAGCAAAGGAGGTTCTGGCGGCAAGCGTCTATTCCCCCTGCTTATTTGGACAGGGCCTATACCTCGAGCCCTTCCTGAGACCCGAGGTTCCCAGGGCCCCCGGGCTTTCCTTCTGCACCCCCTCGCTCCAATGAAGCCACTGAAACTTGGGGGGAGCGGGAAGCTGGGCTCTGGGTCAAGGCTGCCCTGGGATACCTGTGGGCCGCGGCAGCCTCTGCCCAGAACTGCCCCTTGTCCATCCTCTGACCCTGGGGCAGTGGGCATCAGGTGCCTTTCCCAGGCTCACAACAGGGATGCAGGGAGGGGCCTGCGAGGATATGTCCTTTTTAAAGGGGGTGTGCCTACTCTGGAGCTCCTTGGGAAGGACCATCTACACCTGTGGACAGGTCCCTGCTGTGTTCCCATAAGCAAATCACCTTCACACCTGACAGCCAAGTCCACCCACCCTTCCCTTCTGGGTTTCCCATCCCTTGAGGTTTCTGCCTGCTCCCCCAAACCCCACCATGAGAGGACATGACTCAGCAAGTCTGCCTTCTACTCACAGGACCCCACCTGGGAGATTGCATAGGGTGATCTACCCTTCTTGCCCACCTCCTTGGAAGACCCTCCCCCCACCTTCCTCCAGACCTTGTGAACTGGTGGGTTTGGTTCCATAAAACCATGTTTCTTGGTTATTAGCTGGACAGCTGTTGGTCTGACTCCTGGGATGCCCATGTGGCCAACAGGCCCCAGGCCACGCCAGCCCTTTGGGCACCACCTGTGGAACTGAACTCTGTGCTGACCTGCTGGGGTCGGGCTGCCCTTGGGGAGTCTCTTGGGCTATAGTGAACACCTGAGGGCCACTGAGGCACCAGGACCAGGTGGGGGTAGGAGACCCCGTGCTCCTGAGGCACCTCTCAGCCTTACCCACCAGGAGCTCCTCTGATGCTCAGGCCCGACTGCGGGTATGTCCCTCACTCCAATAAGGGGCCATCATGGAAGATGCTGCAGGCGCTGGAGCGGGATGCCAACTGAAAGCCGACTTCTTCCAATGGATGGGAGGCTGTGAAGAGTGAAGTGTCCCGCATAGGACCTCGGGAGCCAGTTAGTTCTGGCCTGGGGCTTCGGGCCGCTGCGCTGGGCATCTCCGGCGGCCTTTGTTCTGCTTTGCTGAGTCACGGTCAGGCCCAGGCCTGGGAGGGTTCCGGGGCGGGACCCCCGTGGGTGCTTTCCCGCAGGTGAGGAGGTCGAAGCCCAACCTTAGAGGTCGGAGTCCTGGGAGGGCCTCTTGGAGTCCCGGGGGCACTGAGGACAGTGAGGAGGGGGTCGGCTGTAGGGAGGTGCGGGACACCGTGAGGGGATAGCGGGGGTGGGAGGGCGACATACGGGAGGGGGCAGCGGGCTCGGGGCCTCCGCAGGGCGGCTCGCGCAGGGCGGCGCGGAGGGGCGGGGCGCGGAGACCCCGCCCCCAGGAGGCCGGGAGGGGCGGAGCTTCCCGCGATCCTTATAAAGGCGCTCGCCCGCCGTCATCGCGGCCCGGTTAGTCCCCAGCCTCCCGACAGGCAGTGATGGCGTCGCTCACCGTGAAGGCCTACCTTCTGGGCAAGGAGGAGGCGTCCCGCGAGATCCGCCGCTTCAGCTTCTGCTTCAGCGCCGAGGCCGAGGCCGAGGCCGAGGCGGGGGGCGCGGCCGGGCCCGGGCCCTGCGAGCGTCTGCTGAGCCGGGTGGCCGCCCTGTTCCCGGTGCTGCGGCCCGGCGGCTTCCAGACGCACTACCGCGGTGAGCGGGCCGGGCGCCCTCGGGGGGCTGCGGGGAGCCGTGACGCCGGCTGGCCGGGCAGCACGGGGCGGGGCGGGCGGCTGCCTCTGCTCCTCCGGCCTGGGGGCGCCCGCGGGGTGGGGGTGGGGGTGGCCCTCTCGGCGGGGGCCGGGGTCGCAGACCCGGGGGCGCCGGCCCCTCCCCCCTCCCTGCCGTGATGTCGCAGGTCGGGGCCTGGGCGCACTGGGGCGTCCTCGCCTGCCGGCGACGGGCACTCGCGTTACGCTGACCGCTTGCTGCGGCCGAGTCGGGGCTGCCTCGGGCCCGGGAAGAGCCGGCCGGCCGCGGAGGAAGGGCTGGCGGGGGAGGCGGGCCAACCAGCACGGGGGCGCGTGCAGGCGGCTCGTGCGGGCGGGCGAGCCAGCCGGGGGCGGCGCTGGCGGCGTGGAGGAGCGGGCGGGAACGGCCTAGGAGCGTCCGAGGCCGGCTTGGGTGCAGACGTTCTCCCGCCTGCCGTGGGCAGGGCGACCCAGTCGGGCCGTCCTGCAGCAGGTCAGCGGAGATGCCCAGGAACGCGCTCCGTCTCTTGCGGCGCGGGTGTGGGCTCTGGCCTCTGAGGGTGGGGACGGGGGAGCCGGTCGGGGCCGGGAGGGGGCGGGCAGCCAAGGCCGGCCCCAGGGAGGGGCAGTGCCGGGCCCTCCCTAGGAGCGCTGCCAGCTGGCCCACCCTGTTCCTGGCTTGTTTGTTTTTGTGACAGCTTCATGGAGCTTTAATCTACTTCCCGTGTAACTCCCCCATTGCGGGAACAGTTCTAGACTAGAGCCTTTTACATCATCTGAGAAAGGGCCTAAGGTTTACCTAAGGCATAGGTAGCTCTCCTCCTCCTCTGCTCTAAGCAACCGCTAATGTTTTTCTTGATTGATTTCCTTATTCTGGACGTTTCCTGTGGACAAGGAGCCCTCTATTTTCCTTCTCTTTTGCAACCGGCTTGTACTCAGCGTAACATTTTCGAGGTTTAGGGGTGTTGTAGCTTGTGTCTGGACTTCATTCATTTTTGTGCTGAATAACAGGCCATTCTACGCACATAACCACGTTTTGTTCGTCCGCTCCTTAGCTGGTGGGGGTTTGGGTTATCACTTTTTGACGCTGTGCTTGTTCTTATGGAAGATGTTGTGTCCTGGGCCCACAGAGCTGCCCCAGCCTGCAGGTGCGGGGGCTAGTTTGGCCTGCATGGTGGGACTTCAGCACCGTTTGCTAAACTGAAAATCAGAGAGTACATTACAAATCCTGTAGCTTTATTGGGGGCGGAAGCAGGCAGGTGGACTCCTCTTCTTGGCTTTCCTAAAAAGCCAAAGGCCCAAGGCCTTTGGAGGGGCTGGGCCCCCAGGAATCCATCACGGGTGGGGGTCTGCTACAGTTGAAGATGGGTCTTGGCCTGGCCAGACATGGACCGAGGCAGTGCCTGCTTAAGGGGCTGCTGGCTCAGAGGCAGAGTGGCAGCTGCAGTACGCCCCCCCAGCCGCCCCCCGCCCTCAGCAACCCCCATTTGCTGGCACATGCTCTTTCTCCCGTGGGAACCCAGGGCCCATGTCGGAGAGCTTACCTTCCAGGCAGTGTCACAGTGAGTGGGCAGTCTGGCCTCCACCCCACCGGGCACTGGCTCACTCAGGTGTGCCTCAGTTCCTAGGCCTGCAGATGCCCCTCTAGTACCAGCCTGCGTCCTTCTCAGCAGCTTGGGTCCAATTGAGAAGCCTCTGGTGCTCACATGCTGTCTTGTAAACAATCTAGATGAGGACGGAGACCTGGTGGCCTTTTCCAGTGACGAGGAACTGACCATGGCACTGTCCTATGTGAAGGATGACATCTTCCGTATTTACATTAAAGGTAAAGGCTTATTCTGGAGGCTCCCTGAAGCCGGGTGCTTCTTGCTAAATAAAACCTGCTTGAAGTTCTTGAGCAATCCCCTCTGAGCAGCAGGGAAGGTCCTGGGGTTCTTTAAGAGCTAGACTCTGTCCTCTCTGTGCTTGGCTTGAGAGAGGAGTCCCACAGGGGTTGGGCCTGGGGATCTCTGGGTTCACTCTTGATGCTGCCCCAGCCAGGTGCCACAGGCGGCTTTGGGGATGCAGTGGGGCTTATTTTAATGGGGGGGCAGCACTCCCTGCGGCCTCTTGCTTGCCCGGGCCCCCTGTACTGGGTACCAGGCACAGGACTGGGAGCCTCATGGCAGGTTCTTGGGTCCCCCTGCTGCTGTCACTTGAACAGCCGGGTTGCACACGGACCCCGTGTCTGGAGAGCAGGGCCAGGGGCCCGCTCACTGAAAGTCCCCCCACCCCCCCGTGGGGATGAGCGGGAACTGTGGAGTCCCACCTTCTGGCTCTCTGCCCTTCCTGCAGAGAAGAAGGAGTGTCGGCGGGACCACCGCCCCCCGTGTGCTCAGGAGATGCCCCGCGGCCTGGTGCACCCCAACGTGATCTGTGACGGTTGCAATGGGCCGGTGGTAGGGACCCGCTACAAGTGCAGTGTCTGCCCGGACTATGACCTGTGTGCTGCCTGCGAGGGGAAGGGCCTGCACCGGGAGCACAGCAAGCTGGTTCTCCCTGCTGCCTTCGGGCCCTTACCTGAGGTGAGCAGGGCTGCACTGCAGGCGGGGTGGGGGGCACGGAGGGCCAGGGGTTGGAGGTGGGGGAGTCCTCTGCTCTGGTGTCACTGGGCCCCTCTGTTCCTCCCCACCCCCAGGGCTTCTCTCACAGCCGCTGGCTGCGGAAGCTGAAACACGGGTACTTTGGGTGGCCCGGCTGGGAGATGGGCCCACCAGGGAACTGGAGCCCGCGTCCTCCCCGGGCAGGGGACGCCCGGCCCAGCTCTGCGGCAGAACCAGGTGAGGCTTGCGTCTTCTGGCTTTTGACGGGGGAGGTGGCCAGCTGGCGGCCTGGGGGCCTTCCCCATGTCCTGCAGTCTTGCATGGCTGTGGTGGTGTCCCTTAGCTCACAGAGCCCTGGGGAGTGGGGAGCGTCCCCTTTCTCTTCCTTGCACACATAGAGTGCCCGAGGCTGCTCATTTGCCTGTACTAGCTGAGTGCTCAGCCCTAAACTGCACCCTCATCAAGTTGTTTGTTTTTTTTTTTTTTAAGATTTTATTTATTTATTTGACAAGCTTCTGTTTTTTAAAGTGAGCTCTACACCCAGTGTGGGGTTTGAACTCCCAACCCTGAGCTCTGAGAGTTGCATGCTCTCCTGACTGAGGCGGCCAGGGGCCCCTGCTCAAGTATTCTGGAACACAGTCCGGAAGTGAAGAGCTTTAACATCTGGCTTGTGTTCCAGAATTCTGGATTTTGGTTTTATTCTGATCTTATTAACTTACTGTCTTCTGATGTCCTCTTTCTTTGGAACAAAGGTGGGGATGTTTGAGCTAGAACGTGGTCAGTATTGTAAAGCGCATGTAGCAAATCCCCCGTGGGCTGAGCACCAGGGGCACACAGGAGCCGGGAGCAGGAGAGAGTTTGGGAAGGCTGCCAGGACAAGACCCCCCGGGGATGGGGGGCACCTGTGAGGAAGGTGATAGCATGGTAACAGGTATTGAAGTCTGCTTTGTACATTTTTTTTTTTTTTGCAACTGAAGCTGCTGGTCCGTCGGAGGATCCCAGTGTGAATTTCCTTAAGAACGTAGGGGAGAGTGTGGCGGCTGCCCTGAGCCCTCTGGGTAAGTGGTGGCTTCTGTCCTTTGAGAGCAGCAGTGTTTTACTTGGTGAGGGGGTGGCTGGTGGGTTGCTTGTCACCACCTGGGTCGCCGTGGAGGAATGGTGACTTCTGGGCCTTGAGGGCTAGCCAGCATTTGTCGCCTCACGCCACTCTTCACCGTGCGCTGCATCACAGGCCACCCAAAGTTGAATTCCCTGACACTTTCTGGAACTTTCCCTGTGGAGTGAAGTGGAATCTACAAGTGTTAGGTTGGGATGATCCCAGGAGCCTCTGCTACAGGGCTGGGCCCTGCAGCACTGGGAGTCCACTAGGACTAGGACTTCTGGTTCAAGGGTGCAGTGGACCCGTGATCTCTGACTAGAGTCGTGCTCTACTTTGTGACTGCCATGGCAGCGAGTGTCCAAGTGTGAGCGGATGCTGATGGGAAGGGGAGGCAGGCCTGTTCTTGCCCCCAGCTTGAGGGCATTTCAGCTCCCCCTCCTTTGGGCAGGGACGGTGCTCAGTGGGGACCTCCTGGTGTTGCTCCTCCGTGAAACTGTGTGGACTGCAGTTTCACACTGGAGTTAAAGGCTCTGGAGAGCAAGGAAAAGAACGGATGTTTTTAATGCTTTCTAGCAGGATAGCAGAGGGGCGGTGACCACGTTCTCATCAGGAGACAAGCTGGTGCTGAAGCCCAGCTGCCACTCGAGATGCTGTGACGGGAGGCATGATTTAGGAGGACGGGAAGCTTCTCTTTGGAAGCTGGTAAATGGCCAGTGGTTCTTAAGGCTGGCTGAGCCTCCGAATCACCAACAACGGGGTGTTTTGTTTGTTTGTTTTTTGGTATGTTTTGGCGTATGGAAACTTACCTAAAATTATTCTGAAGAACAAAGTCTTTCGCTAAAAGAACAAACCAGACAAGCTGTGGAGTCCCAAATCCCATTCTAGATCCAGGTAGGGAATCTTGAAACTGCAGAGTCCAGGTCCACCTTCTGGATTCTGGCAAATTGGTTGTGGGTCAGGCCTAGCAGCTGTGAGTTTCAAAGGCTTGCCAGGGACTTTGAGTTCCACTTGCTGTCCATCGTGAGGCCCATCTGAGTGTGTGGCCTGTTTTAGAACTTGACCCGGATTTCCCACTTGGGACAGAGGGGAATAATTTTGGCCACACTCAGAGGTGTAGGATAAGGGTAAAGGCCTTCTCAGGTCTTGCAGAGCGGATGGGAGTTGCTGTGTACCCACTAGGGAGGAGCCTGAAGCTCTCACACAAGGACAGTTTCAGTACCTATGCCTCTGAATGGTTTCAGTTGAGGAAAGCCACTTGCAGAATTGATTAAACTCAATAGAACTCTGGGTATTTTCCTTCTTAGGAGGTCCTGACAGCTAGGGTGACTCCTATGCTAATGGCCTAGAAGGGACTCTTCCCTTCCCAGAGGGACAGCCTGTAACACCTCCCAGAGGGTGGACTATGAGTGACTCAGCAATTTTAAAGCACCGCCCCAAGGCCTTGTTTGGTAGGTGCCCCGAGAGCCAGCTGAGCAGGTCCGCTGCTGAGGCCCCGGGACCGCTCCCAGCCCGAGTTTGCAGTCACTGACCTCTGCGACCCAAAACCGCAGGTCCTTTCCTTGTCCCAGGGTCTTCAGAAGACCCTCCCCTTCACAGGCTCCGGGGAAGCAGGCCACAACCAGTCGTACAGTCTGTAAGCCCCTATGTCTCAGGTTATCTGTTGGAGAAATTGGGGTTCTAGAATCTCTCTGGTTCATTTACGGAAGTCCTGTCATTTGTCCACATAGAAAACCAAGACTGTGTATGGGTGTTTATTGTATGTCCTTCCAACTTTTCTGTTTGCTTGAACCTTTTTTTTTTTAAAGATTTATTTAAAAAAAAAAAGATTTATTTAGAGCACGTGTGAGGGAGGGGCAGAGGGAGAGAGAATCTCAAGTAGACTTGACTTCCCAGTGAGTGCAGAGCCCGATGTGGGGCTCTAGCTCATGACCCTGAGATCATGACGTGAGTTGAAACGAAGTGCCCAAAAGCTCAACTGACTAAGCCACTCAGACACCCATGCTTGAACCATTCATGACGAAAAGTTGGGAGAGGATAGAAGGAGAAAAAGGACTTAAATATTCAGATGAGGGTATTGGTAGCTAAGCCCACTTTTATCTCTTTGCTCCTCACGCTGTACCAAAGTAGCAGTAAAGGGATTAAACACAGGAATATAAAGCAACATGGACAAAGAAAAGGGGGAAAAAGTGCTAGAGAAGGTAAGAAGACCCACGCCTTGAATGGTGGGAAGAGTTTAAGGGTGGTGACCAGCAGCGTGGAAACCCACGTGCCTGCTCAGGGGTCCTGGGGCCTGTCAGGAAAGGCCAAGGAACTGGGTAGGGGGTGGTGTGGGTGGTTGAAGGCCACTCTTCAGGATCACGTGGAGATCACTGGCTGGTCAGCCAGCTGCTGGTCCTTGCCCACGCACGCACGAGACCTGATGCTTTGTTGCTGGAGCATTTGACACAGGGAAGCTTCAGCCCTAGGGACACAGGGCAGGGTGAGACACCAGCCTGAAATTGGGCCCCGTGAATGGGCAGTGGATCTGGCTGGGGCGTCCCTGCTCAGTAGAGGCCGGACAGGCCAGAGCCAGGTCCCACAGCTCTGCCACCTGGGATTCCGCTGCCTGGCCAGGCACTCAGTCAGCCACCCTCCCGAGGGAGACGAGTGATGGCTCTGGCCCTCTGAGAAGGCCTTGGTAGGATCCAAAGGCCACGGTCTCCAGCCTTTTGGGCACTTCCTGCACATGGACGAGAAGGAACTTGGGGTCGGGCTTTACAGGAAAGAGAATGTCAGTGTCCAGCTTTTCCATCCTTGAAAAAAGAACAAGATACAATTGGTATCTTAAGAACAGATAAACAGTTCAAGAACATTTTTTTTTTTTTAAGAAATTAAGAAAAATAGCCAGAATAAAGAACTTAAAAGAAGACTTAGATTTAAGGTCACTTTAAGGAAATACTCCAAAAACAAAATAGAGGTGAGAAGAGAAAAAAGGTGAGAAGAATCAAGGATTAATTCCCGGAGGCCCAGGGTAGGACAGCTAATAGGAATTCTGTGAAGGGAGCAGACAAAAGTGAAGGAAGGAAATGAACAAAGAATATAAGACCATCTTGGCCCAGAGGACATTAACCTCTAGATTGAAAAGGACTCCAAGTGTCCTGGACAGTGACCAGAAAAGATTCCACTCCAGACCTCATTGTCCTGGAGCAGAGCCCTCTGGAGAACGGGAGGCTCTGGAAATGCTCCAGGTTACTGTAAGAGCTTGAGAGTTCCAGGGGCCAACACCAGAAGACTGTGGATCAACCAGTGACTGTGAAGGTCTGAACAGAACTGGCTTCTCAACCTCGAGTGCCATTCCTAGCTGAAACGCTCACGTATGAGGGCAGAGCAAAGCTGTATGTAGTGGCGTTCACCTCAACGCTGAGTGTGGTTTTCACTGAAGAGTTTCTGAAAGGACAGGGGAAGGGGAGCTAAGTGTTGATCTAGAACAAGAAGCCGTGAACTCGAGCCATCAGAAAAAAGGCGGCGTGGGGTGAAAGCTGTCTTTGGGGAGTGGGCGGGCTGTGTGTTGGGGCCAGGAATCTTTGCTTGAGCCTTCTGGAATGGTTGGAGTCTAAGCCGGGGGCATGTGGCCGTCTGATAAATTAATTAAAAACAGCATCAGTGACTCTGCCCTCCGTCCCCTCAGTCCCCCTCAGTGGCATGTGCACCCTTGTGAGGGGCTGCAGGCGACCTGCTGGCTGGCCCAGGCTTCCCTCCTAGTGGGCTTCCCACAAGGCCAAGCAGGATTCTTGGGTTTCCTGTCATTGTGCCGCAACCCCCCACCCAACGTGTGAGGCTTCACGTGGTCCTGGGTGCTGTGGCTGGGGCTCTCTGGCCACAGCTGGTATGTGGCTCCCTGTTTCTAGCCCGCTGCCCACATGGGGCAAACAGGGGCTCTTTATGGGCTTTCTGGCTCCAGTGCTGACCTGGGATGTTCACTGAGATTAAGGTTGCATTAACTTGGAAGAAGAGGAAGGGCCAGTAAGGTGCACAAGTCAGCAGACGTGCCGGGAGCCAAGGTTTGGGGCCAGGATATTGGCAGCAGTTAGCCCTTGGGGATCCTGAAGGTCAGGTGAACGGCCATCTGCCTTGTGGCAGCGGGGGGCTGGCCTTGTGCCTTGGTCCTGCTCTGGCTGTGCTATCCTGTGCCACCCCCCCACGCTGTGGTTCCCCCCAGTATGTTGGGTCCCCTCCCCACTACTCTGTGGGGCCCCCTCCTACGCTGTGGGGTCCCCTCCCCACTACGCTGTGTCCCCAGCCAGGAAGCCCTCCGGAGACCTCACAGGTGTTTGCTTCCTCCTCGGTCTCTGCAGGCATCGAAGTGGATATTGATGTGGAACACGGGGGGAAAAGAAGCCGCCTCACCCCCGTCTCTCCAGGCAGCTCCAGCACTGAGGAGAAGTGCGGCTCTCAGCCAAGCAGCTGCTCCTCAGACCCCAGCAAACCGGACGGGGACCCGGAGGGCGTGGCGCAGTCCCTGGCGGAGCAGATGGACAAGGTTGCCCTGGAGTCAGGGCTGCCCGAGGCAAGTGCTTCCTACCTCGACCCCCGGCGCGCACACAGTCCACCAGATGGCAGAGGGCTGTCTAGGGCATTTGTGGTGTTCTGCCAACCCGCTGCTTGAACATTCCTTACCATTTGCAGGAGTGGAGGCTGGGGGCAGGTGGGCTTGGTGCGGGGGTCCTGTGTGCTCACGGGGTTTCTGTTCCAGGAGCAGATGGAGTCGGATAACTGCTCGGGAGGAGACGAAGACTGGACTCATTTGTCTTCAAAGGAAGTGGACCCGTCTACAGGGGAACTCCAGTCTCTACAGATGCCTGAATCCGAAGGGCCAGGGTCTCTAGACTCTTCTCAGGAAGGGCCCACAGGACTGAAGGAAGCTGCATTGTACCCACATCTGCCACCAGGCAAGTGGCTTCAAGCAACTGTTTCTGCCTTTTTCTCTCTGAACATCCTATCCCCTCCTTTTAGCGTCCCGACCCAGAATCACGAAGGCCGTCGGACTTAGAGGCCACCTCCATTTTCCCTGAGGAAGGTGTCGACCTCTGGGTGGGGTCCATGGCCAGGGTCCCTTTGGAGCCAGGCAGGATGCCCAGCAATGTGGAGAGGTGGTGTGTGCACGGGAGTAAGGCCCGGTGGGGACTGTGGCAGCCTGGAGCACAGCTGAGGAGCAGGGGACAGCTGATCCCTTGCTCAGGCTCGTTATTCTCACAATAACATTAAACAGTAAAACTGGTGAAAACTCACCTGTGGCCACATTTGGCCCTTTGGGCTACTGATACTGATCTCTGCCTTGGAACAGGGACAGCAGGCTATCACTTATAGGCCCAAAACTGTTGTTTTTAACAGAAATTTTTTTTTTATTTATTAGAGAGTATGAGCAGGGGGAGGGCGAAGGGCAAAGGGAGAAGCAGGCTCCCTGCTATGCAGGGAACCCAATGCGGGCCTCGATCCTTGGACCCTGAGATCATGACCTGAGTCGAAGGCAGACAGTTAACCGACTGAGCCCCTAGGCAGGTGCCCTGATTTTTTCATTTGGATAATGGTTGGGAAGAGGTCAAGATGTGAAAACTGGAAGAAGGTCAGATGTCAGTATTCGGGACGGAAGTTGCCGTGGATTACAGCTGCGGCCTTCTATTCAGACTCTGCGGAGTTTGCTGTATTGGCAGAAGCGAATTAGGAGACCATACAGCCTTTCAGAGCTGCTCAAAATCCTCACCTTCTGGCCTTTTCTGGAACGCGCTTGTCTGGCTGGCTGGGAGGGTCACTATGCTGGGCAGAGGGCTCGTGGAAGGGCTGGTCCCTTGGGCGCTGGCGGGCTGCCCCCCTCACGGCTTCTGTCCTCCTCCTGGCAGAGGCTGACCCTCGGCTCATCGAGTCCCTGTCCCAGATGCTGTCCATGGGCTTCTCCGACGAAGGTGGCTGGCTCACCAGGCTCCTGCAGACCAAGAACTATGACATTGGGGCGGCGCTGGACACCATCCAGTATTCGAAGCACCCGTTGTGACGGCTTCTGCCCCCGGTCCCGTCCCCCTTCTTGTCTCCTGGTCGTGTTTTTGAGCTAGTGTAGAACAGCGGGGCCCCTCTCAGGGCCAGTTTCTCTGCATTCTTCTTCCAGAATCTGGGGGTGGGGATGCACCAAGCCATCCAGGGCAGTAGCGCAAGTGATGGGAGGGGGAGGCCCATGTGTGTGGCTGCCGATGTCAGAGAAGCGTCTGCCGGCTCCTGTGGGTGGACAAAGAGTCCTTGCTGGGGGGATGCGGAGGCCCGATGGCCGCCTACTGCTCTCTCCCCACCAGGATCACACCAGCAGTTCAGAATGTCTTGCCTAATGGTCTTACGCTTTTTCTTTTTTTAATGACTGTAATAGTAAGCTGACCTATAGTTGATTTTTACTGGAAACCTGGTCAGCTCCAAGTTCAGAGCCAGGACAGCAGACATTCTGTCAGGTGGGGCAGGAGTGAGGATGGGGAGGACAGGGCAGACAGGGCAGTCCAAGCCTGCGCTTCTTCAATCTGCAACTGAGGAGGGGTTGCCAGAGGGAGGCTGGTGCTCACAGAATACCGCCTGTTCCATAACCACTCTAACTCTCTCCCTTTTGAATGTGTCTGTTGCTTTCACAGTAAGAAAACCTGTTTGTAACCATTCTGTTGCTGTGTTGCAAACAATCTGTAATTAAATGGTAAGCACTTTAATCAAAGATGTTGCAACCAGAGACAACTTAATAGTTTGTTCTTGTTGACAGTCTGTATAAATCCTCTCTGGTCCTTTTTTTTTTTAAGATTTTATTTGAGAAAGTGAGAGGGAGGGAGGGATGGAAGCATGAGCAAGGGGAGGGGCAGAAGGAGAAGCAGACTCTCCCTTCCCTGCCCCGCTCAAGCCCCAGGCAGGGAGCCAGATGCAGGACTCGACCCCAGGACCCTGAGATCATGACCTGAGCTGAAAGCACAGACTTTACCAACTGAGCCTCCCAGGTACTGCCCCTCCCATCCTATTTAGAAGCTAAAAATTTTTTTTTTTTTTGGATAGTGGGCACGAGGTCCAGGGGCTAAGGGCTCATGTAACATGTGTCCAGGTGGGTAACCTTGTTTAAGTCACTTCACAGATCATCCTCAAAGTCCTCACCAGTTTTAAAAAGGTCACATAGTTGCACAAGTGGGGGCTCCTGTCCCCCTGTGACCAAGGGACTGTCCTTTGCCAGAGGACCAGTGTCCCGTGGTTGTCCGGAGGGCTTTACACAGGGCCTCTGAGACCCTGACGTGAAAGTATATGCAGGCCAGGGAAGTCTGGGTGCACCAAGTGGCCTGCTGGGGTGCCCTTCCCTTGGGGTCTGGACCCATAGGTTCCCCTGCTCAGCCAGTGCTGCCCCAGCATGCTTGGGGTCTCTCTGTAGGGCCAATGAGGGCTCCATGTCTGCACGTGGGCCATTTCCAGGTGGCAGAAGGAATCGTTCCCACTTGGAAGATGTAACTCTGACTTGTGGGGCCAGACGTGGAGGACCCACCCGAGGAACAGAAAGCTCCCCAGTTCCCCTGTCCTTGTGGCTGCCGCCTTCTTTGACCTTCCCGGCCAGGCCAGCTTCGTCCTGCAATGGAAATGACAGGAGAGAACCATGTCCACTATTCCAAACAAGTGCCAGTGGCCTGGCAAGACCAAGGGAGGGGAGGGAACGATCCCCACACCTGCACTGCTGCTTTCTCCTCTCCGCCTCGGGGCTCCCACACGTCTCACTCTCTGTTCTACCTATTCTCCCTGCTCGGGCCAGCAGGCTGGGGACCTGCTCTCATCTGGTGGATTAGCAAAGCAGGGCAAACGAATGCCCTCACCACCTCTGCCAGATTCCATGACCGGGCTTTCCTCAAGAGAATATTCCCACGGAAGCCTTAGAATCAGGTGCCTGAGACCATCTAGGAAGGGTGGAAGAGCTTCTGCCCTGTCTGCTCAGTGCCAGGCAGATGGGAAAGTCTCCAGAACCATGGGGAGGGTTTGGAGCTGTGGAAGTGGCTGCAGAGGACCCCAGGAGGAAGCAACCGCAGCACCGGGTCCTGACAATGACGGGCAAGACCCTGCATCACAACCCTAGGGTGGTGTGGAAGAGGCTCGTGGTGCTGTTCCAGATGCAGTGCCCCTGACCTGCCAGGACTCTGCTCAACTATGGCGCAGCCTGAGTTCCTCTCCTTCAAAACAAACTGTGCCCGTGTGAGCCTTCCCTGTGAGAATGCAGTTGAACGTTAATCTTGGGCTTGGCCCATCAGTAACTGCCATTATTCTATTACTCAGAGCTTCAGGGCCACATAGCTAGAGGCAACATCAAAGTCTGACCTTTGCACTACCAGTTGAAGCTGGACAGGCTGGCCGTGGCCTTGTTGGGGGATGGCAGAGAGCCTTGGCCTCTGTGCCTGTGACTCCTGTGAGACAACAGCTGAGCCTGCATTCTGCAGCCTTAAATGTACAGTGGGGTCTGGCCTGCCAGGAGGGAAGCCTCTAGAATGAGCAGCGGTGTGGGGACGGCAGTGTGGGGTGCAGGACAGGAGGACCCTGAGCTTACCTCCTACCACAGACACACCCACGCAACAACTGCACATATTGCAACTAACTGAAGATGCTGTGAAGGCAGCAGGACTGACTGTCCACAGCTGGCTGTAGCAAGGTCACATCACAAATGGTAGGAGGGGTGGACGTGTGGTCAGGAACCAAACCCCTGGAATGACTGGCCACAGACGGGAAGGGCCTCACAAGCTCCGAGAACATGGGGTCAGACCCCACACTGGGCATCCCCGGCCTTAGGGACCTGCACTGGGCAAACCAGTCCCTGCATCACATCTGGCTTTGAAAATCTGGGGCCTAACACCCAGAGCTGGAGGGTGACAGGACACTAAGTCCCTGCCCTTAAAAAGCCAACATGCTGGGGCACCAGGGTGGCTCAGTGGGTTAAGCCTCTGCCTTCAGCTCAGGTCATGATCTCAGGGTCCTGGGATCAAGTCCTGCATCAGGCTCTCTGCTCGGTGGGGAGCCTGCTTCCCTTCCTCTCTCTCTGCTGCCTCTCTGCCTATTTGTGATCTGTCAAATGAATAAAATCTTAAAAAAGCAAGAACAAAAAAACCCAACATGCTGAAGAGCCCAGCCCAACACCGCACGGAAATAGCAGTCAGAAAAAGCACCTGGTATGCATGTGAAGGTTTAATGACTAATTTTAGGATGTGTGTTGGCAGGCTAGGGAGCTACAGGTTTCCTCTGGAATAACAGTACTGGGGGTGGGTATTTCACTTGCCCTCCCCCGGCCTGGACGAGTGGGTGCTCGCGGGAGCCAGCTCCATCCCCGTGCCAGCTCCAGGCAGGTGCTCTGCTCCAGCACCCCTGCGGTCTTGTTCCACCCAACCTCCCTGCCTGCAGAGTGGCTCCTGCCCTGGGGGTGGGGGCAGGGACCAGTGTGCCAGCCTGCCCTCCTGGCTAGCTATGAAGGGGGCAAGCCCGGTGCTCTACTGCCCCCACTGCTATTGTGGGGCTGACTCAGGACCTGCTCCTGAGAACCCCTGGTGGCTGCGGCTGGGCGTCTAAGGGGCCAGGAGCAGACCATGCCTGTGTAGCTGCAGCAGGGAATCAGGGTACTGCGGCCAGCCCCACCTGCAAGCATGCCCATAGCGGCCACAGTTCAGACACAACAGGGGCACACCGCTCACAGGGGACACCCCTAGCACCACGGCATGGTTCTGCTGACCGTGCGGGACTGCGCTACAGAGCAGCACAGGAACGCTTCTCCATGAAGCCACTATTTGCAAGAGCAGGAGACAGCTGGCCTACCTAATCTATAGAAACAAATAGAATCAGACAAAATGAGACAGAGGACCATGTCCCAAATGAAAGAATGGGACAAAATTACAGAAAAAGAGCTAAACAAAATGGAAGCAATATGCTGGATAAACAGTTCAAAACAATAGTAAGAAATGGTTGCTGAACTTGAAAGGTAAGTGGATAAACTCGTGAGACTGTCAACAAAGAGATAAAAATGATAAAAAATACACCAGAAGGAATTGGTGGCAGATTAGAGGATGCGGAAGACCGATTCAGCCACCTGGAAGACAGGATCGTGGAAAGCACCATGCTGAACAGCAAAAATAATGAAAAATGAGACCAGATGAGAGGATCTCTAAGATATCCGCAAACTTCACAGCATTTACATTCCAGGGGTCTCAAAAGAAGAAGAAAGACCCAGCAGAAAATTTATCTGAAGAAACAATAGCTAAAATCCTCCCTAATCTGGGGAAGGAGACAGAGAGCAGGACTAGGAAGCACAGAAAGCCCCAAACAGGATTCCCACACAGGACATAATGAAGATGGCAAAATCAAAGAGAAGATTTTTTCTTTTTTTAAAGATTCTATTTATTTGACAGAGAGAGATCACAAGTAGGCAGAGAGGCAGGCAGAGAGAGGGGGAAGCAGGCTCCCCGCTGAGCAGAGAGCCCAATGCGGGGCTCCATCCCAGGACCCTGAGATTATGACCTGAGCTGAAGGCAGAGGCTTAACCTGCTGAGCCACCCAGGTGCCCCTCAAAGAGAAGATCTTAAAAGCAATCAGAGCAAAGCAAACATACATACAAGGGAAACGCCATAAGACTATATGCTGATTTTCAGCAGAAACTCTGCAGGCCAGAAAAGAGTGGCATGACACACTCAAAGTGCTGAAAGGAAAAACCCACAGTCAGGAATATTCTACCTGGTAAGGCTGTCATTCAGAATTTTAAACATGCTAAACAGTTCCCCAGACAAAATTCAAAGGATCACCACTAAATCAACCTTTACAAGAAATATTAAAGGAACTTTAACAAGAAAGAAAAGCCCATAAGTGGAAGAAAATTATGAAGGGAAAAAATCTGACAGGGGAAAGCAAACATCTAGGAAAGGAAAGGTAGTGGGTTAATCACTTATAAAGCCCCTATGGAGATTAAAATGCAAAAGTAGTAAAATCAATGATATCTACAGATAGTAGTCAAGGCACACACACAAGAAAGATATAAAATATATACATAAAGTGTGGAGGGGCTCTTAGTATGGCTAAGAGCCATATCTAAGTATGGCTCTTAGAATGTGTTTGAACTTAAGCAGCCATTAACTTAATACAGACTGTGATACGTACAACTCTTGTTCCGTATGAACCCAACGGTAATCACAAATCAAAAATCTAGGATAGTTTAAAAAAACTACAAAAAACTGGGGTGCCTGGGTTACTCAGGTTAAGTGCCCAGCTCTTGATTCCGGCTCAGGTGGTGAGGGCAGGGTTTGGGACTGAGCACCGTGTTGGGCTCCACCGCCCTCAGCAGGAAGTCGGCTCGAGATTCTCTCTCCCTCTGCCCCCGCCCTCCGACACTCTCTCTGTAAAATAAATAAAAATCCTAAAAAGAAGAAAAAAAAAAGCTATGACAGATGCACAAAGAATAGAAAGGAACCTAAGCACAACACTAAGGAAAGGAACAGAGAAGAACCATGAAAACAACCAGGAATAACAAAATGGCAGTAAACAAACACTATCAATGATTATCTTAAACTGTCTCAGAGCTCCAGTCAAAAGGTATGGGGTGACTGAATGGATAAAAAGGCAAGACCCATCTATGTGCTGCCTACAAGTGTCACTTCAGACCTAAAGACAGACTGAAAGTGAAGGGACAGGAAAAGATACACCATGCAAATGGAAGTGATAAGAAAGCTGCGGTAGCAATACTTCATCAGAAAAAGTAGACTTAAGGACTGTATGGGCATTACAGTGATAAAGGGATCAGCCCAACAAAAGGGTGTAACAGCTCTAAGTATCCATGCACCCAATATCAGAGGAACACCTAAACCCATAAGTATTAACAGACGAAGGAGAGAAGTTGACAGTAATAGAATAATTGTAGGGGACTTTAATGCCTCTATTACATCGATCATGCACATGGAAAATCAATAAGGAAATGGTGGCTTTGAAAGACACAGATGTACTTAGCAGATACATACAGAACATTCCATCTAAGAAAAGCAGAATACGTATTCTTTTCAAGTATACAAGGAACTATCTCCAGGAGAGGTCACATGTTAGGCTACGAAACAAGTCTCAATAAATTTAAGAAGATTGACATCACATCAAACATCTTTTCCAACCACACTCTATAAAACTAAAATCAATGACCAGAAAAGAACTGGAAAAAACAAACATATGGAGGCTAACAATATGTTACTGAACAACCAGTGGCTCAACCATGAAATTAAAGAGGAAAAAAAAAATACACGGAGAGAAAAGAAAATGAAACACAATGGTCCAAAATCTTTAGGATGCAGGAAAATCAGTTTTAAGATGGAAGTTTATAGCAATAGAGGCCTCCCTCAAAAATAATAAAAATATTAGGAGATGCCTGGGTGGCCCAGTCAGCTAAGCATCTGCCTTCAGCTCAGGTCATGATCCCAGGGTCCTGGGATGGAGCCTCGCTTCATGCTCTCTGCTCAGTGAGGAGCCTGCTTCTCCCTCTCCATCTGCCCCTGTTCCATGGTCTCTCTCAAATATATAATACAGTCTTTTAAAAAAAGGAGAATGATAAACATCTCAAATAATCTAATCTTACACCTAAAGGAACTAGAAAGAAAAAGAACAAAGCCCAAAGTTAGTAGAAGGAAGGACTCAAGAACAGAGCAGCAATAAAGGAAAAAGAGACTAAGAAAACATACAGGAAAGACAAGTGAAACCAAGAGCTGGTTCTCTGAAAAATAAAAGTGGTACATCTTTAGCTAGACTCATCAAGTAAACTCAAATACGTAAGATCAGAAATGAAAGAGGAGAGGTAGCAACCATCATCACAGAAACACAAGACTCTGAGACTACCATTAAAAAATTATATGACAGGGACGCCTGGGTGGCTCAGTTGGTTAAGCAGCTGCCTTCGGCTCAGGTCATGATCCCAGGGTCCTGGGATCGAGTCCCACATCGGGCTCCTTGCTCGGCAGGAAGCCTGCTTCTCCCTCTGCCTCTGCCTGCCTCTTTAAGGTCTGTGCTCGCTCGCTCTCTCTCCATCTGTCTCTGACAAATAAATAAATAAAATCTTAAAAAAAAAAAAATTATATGACAACAAGTTGGACAGCCTAGAAGCATTACATAAATTCCTAGAAACAAATCTTTCAAAAATGAATCAGGAAGAAATAGAAAATTTGAACAGACCAATTAGTAGTGATGAAATAGAATTTGTAACAAAAAAAAATTCCCAACAAACCAAAGTCCAGGATCAGAAGGCTTCACAGGTGAATTCTAGCAAAATTTAAAGACTTAATACTTATTTTCTTTACTCCAAAAAATAGAAGAGGAAAGAAAATTTCTAAATTCATTTTATGACCCTTCTACCAGCATCACCCTGATACCAAAACCAGAAAAGGCACTATGTAAAAAGAAAATTATGGACCAAAATCCCTGATGAACATAGATGCAAAAATCGTCAACAAAATCTCAGTAACCCAAATTCAGCAACATGTTAGAAGGACCATTCAGCACAATCGAGCAGGATTGATTCCAGTTATACCAGTGTCGTTTAATATTTGCAAATCAATGGGACACGTCATATCAACAAGACTAACCATATAGTTACCACAACAGATGCATAAAAAGCATCTGTCCATATACAGCATCTACTCAGGATAAAAAAAAAAAAAAAACAATAACAAAAACCCAAAACCAAAAACAACTCTCAACAAATGGGTTTAGAGGAAACATACTTCAACATAATAACAGCCACAGAAGTCAAATCCATAATTAACACCATACCAAATGGCACAAAAGTGAAAGCGTTTCCTCTAAGAACTCAGGAACAAGACAAGGATGTCCACTCTCACTACTTCTATCCAACACAGTACTAGAAGTCTTATCACAGCAGTCAGATAAGGAAAAGAAATAAAAGGCATCCGAATTGGTAAGGAAGAAGTAAATTCCCTATTTACAGGTGACATGATACTTTATACAGAGAACCCTAAGGATTCCACCTAAAAACTTCTAGAACTGATAAATGAATTCAGTGAAGTTACAAAATGAATATACAGAAAACTGTTGTGTTTATATACACTAATAACAAAATAGCAAAAAGAAAAAAAAAACAAAAATAAAAAACAAAAAGGGAGGCCTGGCTCACTTGGTTAAGCGTCTGCCTTCGGCTCAGGCCATGATCCCAGGATCCTGGGATCAATTCCTGCACTGGGCAGGGAGCCTGTTTTTCCCTCTCCCCACCCACCTCGTGTTCTCTCTTGCTATTGCCTCTCTCAAATAAATAAATTAATTTTTTAAAAAAGAGTAAAATACTTAGGAATAAATTTAACCAAGGAGGTGAAAGGTCTATACACTGAAAACTAAGATGCTGATGAAAGAAACTGAAGAGGACACAAAGAAATGGAAAGATAAACCATGCTCATGGATGGGAAGGGCCAATATAGTTAAAATGTCCATACTACCCTAAGCATTCTATGAAATTCAGTGCAATCCACAAGAAAATACCAATACTGTTTTTCACAGAACTAGAACAGATAATCCTTAAATTTGTATGGAATCCAAAAGACCTTGAATAGCAAAAACAAACTTGAGAAAGAAAAAAACCTATCCTGGATTTCAAGATATAGTACAAAGGTATCATAATCAAAACAGTATGGTACTGGCATAAAAAACTGACACATAGATCAATGGAACATAATAGAAAGTTCAGAATTAAACCCACAATTTTATGGCCAGATAATAAAGGATGAAAGAGGCAAGATATACAATAGGCCAAAGAGAGTCTCTTCAATGGAAGGTGGTGAGAAAACGGGACTGCTTTCTTACACAATATGAGCAAATAAATTCAAAATGGATTAAAGACCTAAATGTGAGAAATGAAACCATGAAACTCCTTAAAGAAAACATAGCCAGTAAGCTGCTGGACATTAGCCTTAGCAACATATTTATGGTTGTCTTCTCGGACAAGGCAAACAAAAGCAAAAACAAAATACTGGGAGTACATAAAAATAAAAAGCTTTTGCATAGTGAAGTGAAGCATAATGAAGCCGTTAACAAAATGAATGGAAAAAGATATTTACAATGTACCTGAAAACATCCTTAATATATAAAGAACTTATAAACACCAAAGCCCCAAATAATCCAATTAAATAAAAAATGGGCAGAGGACCTGAACAGACATTTTCCCAAAGAGATACAGATAGGTAACAGACACATGAAAAGATACTCAACATCACTCACCATCAGGGAACTGCAAATCAAAACCACGAGATTATCCTCACACCTGTCAGAATGGGTAGCACCAAAAAGACAAGAAATAACAAGTATTGGGGAAGATGTGGAGAAAGGGAACTCTTGTGCAGTGTTGGTGGAAATGTACATTGGTGTAGCCATTGTGGAAAACTGTATGGAATTTCTTCCAAAAATTAAAAATAGAAAATCATATGATCCAGTAATTTCATTACCCATGAGAGCAATAATACTAGTTTGAAAAGATCTATGCACCCCTATGTTTGCTGCAGCATTATTTACAACAGCCAAGATAGGGACGCAGCTCAAGTGTCCACTGATGGGTGAATGGAAAAAGAAGATGTGGTGTGTACCTACATAATGGAATATTACTCAGGCATAAAGAAGTACTCATAGGGGCGCCTGGGTGGCTCGGTGGGTTAAAGCCTCTGCCTTCAGCTCAGGCCATGGTCCCAGGGTCCTGGGATCTGAGCCCCACATCGGGCTCTCTGCTCAGCAGGGAGCCTGCTTCCTCCTATCTCTCTGCCTCTCTGCCTACTTGTGATCTCTGTCTGTCAGATAAATAAATAAAATTTAAAAAAAAAAAAAAAAAAAAGAAGTACTCATAAGTACAGAGAACTTCCCAAGGGGAAGGGGACAAAGGGATGGGCAAAACAATGAAGGGTATTGAGTGGTACAAACTTCTGGTAAAAAATAAGGGAGGAGATGAAAAATATAGCATAGGGCATAGAGTCAGTAATATTGTAACAGCGTGTGCTGACGGACGATGATTGGCCTGGTGAGCACGGACTCAAGTACTAAACTGCCAGATCACTGTGTTGTGCCCCTGGAAGTAATATACCATCATCTGTCAACCATACTTCAAAAAATGAAAATAAAAACAAGATTGGGGGGGGCGCCTGGGTGCCTCAGTGGGTTAAAGCCTCTGCCTTCAGCTCAGGTCATGATCTCAGGGTCCTGGGATCGAGCCCTGAACTGGGCTTTCTGCTCAGCAAGGAGCCTGCTTTCTCCTCTCTCTCTGCCTACTTGCGATCTCTGTTAAATTAAAAAACAAACAAACCAAAAAAAAAGAGCAGATCCTAGGTGAGGACAGCGCCTCGATGCACAAGGACCACCTGGGTGGGTGACAATGAGGCTGAGAACAGTTCTTCAGAAGTCCGGGGCAGGTCCTATGCTGGACAATCAGACAAAGACCCGCTCCGGCACATCAAGGGAAGAGAATGGTCCTGACTCAAAAGCCCTACTGCTCAAACTTGGTTGATTCCAAGGCAACAAGCTGTCCTTGTGCCCAGGAGCTCACATCACTGAGACTGGGCATGGCAGGGACATGGTCAGGCCAGAGAACGAGGATGGCTTAAGTCAGAGCAGACAACACTTGGGTAGTTAGCAATTCTATGTGTGTTTCATGGTTACTGGGACCAGAAGAGAAACACTGTCCTCAATTACTGACCTTCTGGGGCTCCAAGGTAACCTCAGAATCACCCAGGCTCTGGACATCAGGGCTGGGTGGAGGTTGGACTGTACTCTGGCTCCATTTCCTGGTGGAGAGAAAGCACTGTCAAGAATCCAGTCCTGTCACCATACTTGGGGTCATCCCAGCACAAGTAGGAGCCTGTCCTCCCAAACAGCTTCCCACCCAGGTGGCTGCTCAACTTCTGCTCGGCTGCCAAGAGCAGGCTGCCCGATGACACCCAAGGCAGCCCACTTCTCTGCCCTAGAGCTTGTAGTTGCTAGGAAGTTCTTACTTTGAACTGGAATCTAACTCCCAATATCACTTGCCCTGTAGGGGCAACCCTGGCTCTAGACCAGGTACTGACTCCGAAGACTCATGGAAACTAGAGGAGCACAGACCTACAAAAGGTCAGGTCTTCCCCACTGTAGGCTACAAGTTTCCAGAACGGCAATCCACCCTGGCCACACTACACTTTGTGTGTAGTCACAAGGATGTGAGCGCCATAAAAGGCGCCCGTGCTGGCATCCTACCCGACCCTGACCACCACACGGCAGCACCTGGGACCCCGCAAGACCAAGAAGGGCTTGGGGGTGACGGCACCTCCCTCCAGGCTGCTCCACACTGCTGACCGCCAGAGGCCACTCGTCACTCCCTGTGAGACACCGTGGGGACAGGACAGTGGTTGGATCAGTGACGAGCTTGGCACCTTTTTTTAGGCAGGCCTGTATTGAAGGAAGGATCTGGCTTCTCTGTCCTGGATGAGGGTGGGCTCTCGAAACACACACCTCCTTCCATCCCCAGCCCTTTTGAGTCTTTTTCCAGATACTTCAACCAGCGGTTCTCTGAGGACTGGGGTTTTTCCTGCAGGATTGGGAAGCAAGTTTATTCTCAGGACCCATATCCGCTCTGGCACCAGGAAAGGCATTTGTGTGTGTGTGTGTGTGGGGGGTGATAATGGGGAGATGGACGTCCTGTGGCACACTGGGGGCTGTGCACTGGCACAGAGCGTGGGAAAGCTGCTGGACACGACTCATCAAGGAACTTTCCAAATGTCCACGCTCCCCGACCTACTGGTTTCAAAGGAAGACAAAAGCACAAAAAGGCTCATCCAAGTGACACAAATCAGAGTGAAAACTCACCACAGCGAAAATCTGGAAATAATCTACATGCCAATTCATCATGGGGTAAATATCAGTGCCTCCACTATATTCTGTAGATACCGGGCATCACTGCAGACTCTACAGCAAGGGAACGACATGCAAGAAAATTCTGGGACGCAAACTATGATTTCTCATAATCATGATGATGTGAGATGGAGTCCCTCAGCAGACAAAACCGGAAACAGAACACCAACTATATGAGAGTTGTTGTGTTAAAGTGGTGTATGAGCAACACTCCCGTTTATAATAAAAATATGGAAAGCCAGCAGAGGGAGGACGTTGCCAACGCGATGCTGTGAGCAGAGGCGGGCTTTGTCCTCTGGTGGGCGGGGAGCCTCCAACAGCTGTTCCCATGCCCCCGGCCCTGGCAGGACAGTGTTCCGTGTACCCACAGCACCCTGGGTGTACCCATGGTGTCACCTCCTCAGTCACTCAAGCTCTGACACACACCACCCACCCACCATGGCCTGAGAACCTACTTTACTGGGCACTGGGGCAGAAAACTGGATGGGAGGCCCATAGGGAGGCTCTGTCTGGAGAAAGGGAACACGAAAGCCAGGGACTCTGCAACAGCATCTTTCCCCTAGCTGAGGTGTGCCCAGAGCGCAACGGGGCCAAGGGAAGAAACACGAGCAGGTGAAGTTCAGGCGAAGTTCAGAGAGCTCCCAGCCAAAGACAACGCCCTTTTCAGAGTCCTGTAATTACCACTACACAGGGCTGTCTCCAGATTACCAAAGGGATGGGTTTACTTTGTGTTCCCTGAAGCTTTAAACCAGTGTGTGTTAGACAGCATTTGTTGCACAAAAGACCAACAAGAGAACCCCCTCTGGGACATACTTACCTGCACACTCTCATGCTCAGCCTGCCTCGGCCCCACATTTTCCTCTTCATCAACATTTCCAGGTTCTTCCAGAGACCTCAGTGAAAGATTATACATGTGTCCTTAGTGAAATGACCCGGGAGACGAAGGGCAAGGAGATGGGGATGCCAGGATATGCATACTTGACAATGGATATCAAGGACTGCTCTAGGGATCTTAGGATCTTATGTCTGTTGTTTTGATGTAATCTGGTGATACTCAAACAGTTTAGAAGGGCCTGCAAGGAGGGACCATTTGTTGTTCAAATTTAGGCTGGTCAAGCCGTCCATCAACAAGAAAGGTGACATGGGCAGAAGGGGTGAACTCGTCACCTAGACAGACCCATGTTTGCATCCTGGCTTTGCCAGTGACTGGCCGTCACTGTGACAGTGTGACTTTGGGTTTGTTAGTGTATCCCAGTTCCCTCTCCACAAACACAAGATGGCATGGGTGACTGAAGATGAAAGAGATGACGTGTGCCGGTGCCTTGCTGGGGGTCTGGGATAGAGTAACGTCAGCGGAAGCCTTATAGTAGAGTCCCTCCTGTCAGCAAAGGCGAGGAGGTGTCCGCTGCACAGTTATAAAAGTATGTCTTCAGAGTTCTACCCTTATGAATGTGGACAGACATTATGTGTGTGTCACAGTGACTTCTGCCAGCCTCCCAGGGGCAGCAGGGTCCTCTCGACACATAGAGAGTGGGGGGCCAGGGCCTCCATGGCCTCTGAGGGGCATGACTGGCCAGGAGGACACTTACTGTGCCAGCGCCAGAGGCTGGAGCAAAGCCATGCCCCCCCCCCCCCCCCAGTTGGACAGGGTGGTTACATCGCACCATCAGACGGGGCCTCTCTCCAGTGAGCGGCTGAGTGTGGGCCTCTGGTTTTCAGTTTCTCCACTGGTACGCAGACATCCACGATCTTCACAGAGCGATTATAAAGAGGTAACGGGAGCATGCACGTGCAACACCTACCTGGCCACAGGGCTGATACTCTGGCGTTCACTTGAGCCGTGTCCTACCAGCTACCGGCCAGACCTCTGCTCACCTTTCTGATTCAGGGACTCAACTCCAACAAAGGACAGTTCTCAACAGTCTGAAGACAGCAGTCTGTCTTTTCGCTTTAAAGTTACCACCGAGAAGTTGGGCCTCTGCTGTTCTTTTGTAGGCAATCTCTCTTCTCTCTAGCTACTTTTTAGCTCTTCCCTTTGTCTTCTGTGTTCTGTAATTTTATCATGTTCCTGTGTCTAAGGGCAGATTTTTTTTTTTAACCTTAAAAATTAACTTAAGGGCGCCTGGGTGGCTCAGTGGGTTAAAGCCTCTGCCTTCAGCTCAGGTCAGGATCTCAGGGTCCTGGGATCGAGCCCCACATCGGGCTCTCTGCTCAGCAGGGAGCCTGCTTCCTCCCTGCCTCTCTGCCTACTTGTGATCTCTGTCTGTCAAATAAATAAATAAATTTAAAAAAAAAATTAACTTAAAGTAGGAAATACACTAAAATTTAAGTGTATAGTTAAATGAGTCTTGATGAATTGTATCTTTGAAACTATTATCCAATTAAGATCGAGAAAAAAAATTTTAATTGAGATATATGGAAAATTTTCATCACTCCCAGAAATTCTCATATGTGTCTTTAGAGGCAATTATCCTCTCCCCGAGAAAACCACTGATCCCTACAATATGTAGTCTTTTGTGTCTGGCTTCTCTCACTTAGCAATGTTGCTGAGATTTGCCCTTGTTATTTTGAATATTGTAGCATCCCATTGCAGGAACATACCTGTAATTTATGTATCCATTTACCTTCTGATTTATCTCTACGTCTAGCCTTTCACCAATGGCACACTGTCTCAATTACTGTAGCATTATAGTAGATCTTGAAACCAGCCTGCACAAGTGTTCCAGCTCTGTCTTGGTAATTCTAGGTACTATATTTCTTTTTTTTTTTTTTTAAAGATTTTATTTATTTATTTGATAGGGAGAGAGAGATCACAAGTAGGCAGGCAGAGAGAGAGGGAAGCAGGCTCCCTGCTAAGCAGAGAGCCCAACATGGGGCTTGATCCCAGGACCCCGAGACCACAACCCGAGCCGAAGGTAGAGGCTTAACCCACTGAGCCACCCAGGTGCCCCGAGGTACTGTATTTCTATATAATAGGATCAGTTTGTCAATTTTTGCAAAAAAAAAAAAAAAGAAGCCTACTGGAATTTTGACTTTGACTAGGGTATCTCTACCAATTTTTTTTTTTTAAAGATTTTATTTATTTATTTGACAGACAGAGATCACAAGTACAGAGAGGCAGACAGAAAAAGAGAAGAGGAAGCAGGCTCTGCCCCAATGTGGGGCTCGATCCCAGGACACTGGGATCATGACCTGAGCCGAAGGCAGAGGCTTTAACCCACTGAGCCACCCAGGCGCCCCTGTCTCTACCAATTTAAGATAAACTGAAATCTTCGTGATATTGAGTTTTCCAATCCATGAACATGTTATATCTTTTTGTTAATTTAGATCTTCTTTAATTTCTCTCAGCAATGTTTTGTAGTTTTTACTGAACAGATCTTGCATATATTTTGTTATATTTATCCCTACATATCTAATTTTTTGATGCTGTTCTAAATTGTATTAGATTTAAAAAATAATTTTCTGGGGTGGCGCCTGGGTGGCTCAGAGGGTTAAAGCCTCTGCCTTCGGCTCAGGTCATGATCCCAGGGTCCTGGAATCAAGCCCCGCATCAGGCTCTCTCCTTGGTGGGGAGCCTGCTTCCTCCTCTCTCTCTGCTTGCCTCTCTGCCTACCTGTGATCTCTCTCTCTGTCAAATAAATAAATAAAATATTAAAAAAAAAATTTTTTTTCTGGGGTGCCTGGGTGGCTCAGTTGGTTAAGTCTTTGGTTTAGGTCATGATCCCAGGTCTGGGATTGAGCCCCACATTGGACTCTCTGCTCAGCAGGAAGCCTGCTTCTCCCTCTCCCACTCCCCCTGCTGTGTTCCCTCTCTCACTGTGTCTCTCTCTGTCAAATAAAATCTTAAAAATTTTTTTTTTCTAATTGCTCATAGCATTTATATAGAAATAATTTAATTCTACCTATTGACTTCTTTAGATTTTATTTATTTATATGAGGGGGAGAGAGAGAGATTGCACAAGTTAGGGGAGAGGCAGGGAGCAGGGGAGGGACGAGCAGACTCCCTGCTGAGCATGGAGCCCTATGCAGGGCTCAATCCCAGGACCCTGAGATCGTGACCTGAGCTGAAGTCAAATGCTTAACAGACTGACCCACCCATGCGCTCCCATATGTTAAATTTGTTGTGATCTTGGTAAAATATTAGCTCTAGTAGCATTTGTATAAGTTCATTAGGATTTCCTTATATACAACCATGTTGTTTGCAAAGAAAATAATGACGTTATCCATTTTGAGATTTATTGTTTCCTAAATCTAAAAATGTAAGACTATGAATCTGGAAAAGGCTCTAGTCTTTTCTCTTCAAATATTGCCTCTGCCCCACTTTCTTTATTCTCTCTCACTGGAACTCTTCCCTGTAGCTTCCATGTTTCTCAACTCACATTTTCCGTCTTTTTATTTCTGTGTTGCATTGTGAATACTTTCTTCAGATTTTGCTTCCATTTCACTGATTGTCTCTTCAGCTACATTTAATGCTAAAACTGTCAACTGAATTTTTAATTTCAATGCTTATACTTTTTTAAAAAATAAATTTATTTATTTTTAAAGATTTTATTTATTTATTTGACAGACAGAGATCACAAGTAGGCAGAGAGGCAGGCAGAGAGAGAGGGAGAAGCAGGCTCCCTGCCGAGCAGAGAGCCCGACGTGGGGCTCGATCCCAGGACCCTGAGATCATGACCTGAGCTGAAGGCAGAGGCTTTAACCCACTGAGCCACCCAGGCGCCCCTCAATGCTTATACTTTTCATTTCTATAAACTCTTTTTGGTTTTTTGGGCATTTTTAAAAGTCCTTTGCTTCCTTTTTTTTTTTTTTTTGCACTCTATCCCCAATGTGGGGCTTGAATTCATGACCCTGAGATCAAGATTTGCATGCTCTACAGACTGAACCAGCCAGGTGGCCTGAAGTCCTTTGCTTTTTATATTATCAACCCTATCTTTTACCTCATTAAATGTATCAAATATACATTTGTAGTCTGAAGTCTCTGTGGATCTCACTTTTCTGTTGTTTCAGTTCTCTTTCGCTCATGATGACGTATCTCCTTGAGTGTTTATGATTTTTTAATTCTGAGTATATGCTTCCTGGAACTTTATCAGCAGAAATTCTTTCAGGCCTGGGTTGAAGATGTATGCTCCAAAGGTGCTGCATTTACCTTTGCTTCCTTGGACGATTTAAAAATAAATTCTCAGCTTGAGGCTTTTCACACAGAGCATGTAAAAGGCTGAAAAGCCACATGACCGCTTTCTTGTTTTTATAAATTCCTAGAGAGACAGTTAGTTCCCTTCCCTATGCCAAGGCCAACATGCTCCCCATTGCTGAGAGGGTGTATTTCTAGTTCATTTGCTCATCCACTGAGGGTGTAGTATTTTAGGAACTCGGCTTTAGGTGGCAGTCTCCTATTGACCCTCCCACATTGACCAGGCCACAGGCCTTGTCTTTGTCCCCCACACCCTTCCTAGCCGTCTAAACGGGAGCTCCAGAGTAGCTCAGGCACTTACTCTCTGGACTTTGGCTTTTGCTTTATTTTTGACTTCTGATATTTCGTTTACTTCCCTGCCATTTCATCAGGGTACTCAAAATACTACAGTTAGCATTTTTAGTTATTTTCAGTGGGAAGACCCTTCAGGGGAACTAATCATCACATGGAAATCTAAGGGATTTCTCCATCTTCTACTTCCACTAACCATTCAAGGTGAATGCAGGCCAAGACAAGATAACCATGCCCTTCTCAAACAACTATACCTGAATGCCATCTCTGAAATCTGTCCCTGCAGCAGATTTAATTTTTGGACATGGCGTCTACAGTCAGCACCGGAGCCCTCACCGTAAGTCTGAAAAACAAGAAAAATAGTAAGTTTAAGAAATGTGGATGGAACGCCGAGAAACAGATCCATTAGTGATGTACCTCAGGAAGTGGAAAGCTGTACTTTGCAAGGCCCAGAAGCAACATGCGGAAATCCTGATGACCGACCACTGTTTCTGGAGTGATTTATTTACAAACTAACTAAAGTTTATAATTTATTTTATAATTTATTTATTTGTCGTTTATTTACAAACTAAACTCAGGAACTAATAGTTCTGGGCTATCTGGCTGTCCTTTTTTTTTTTTTTTTTTTTTTAAAGATTTTATTTATTTATTTGAAGAGCTAGAGAGAGTGAGCAAGAGAGCATGAGAGGGGAGAAGGTCAGAGGGAGAAGCAGACTCCCCATGGAGCTGGGAGCCCAATGCAGGTCTCGATCTCAGGATTCTGGGATCATGACTTGAGCCGAAGGCAGTCCCTTAATCGACTGAGCCACCCAGGTGCCCCTCTGGCTATCCTTCTAAAGCACTCAGAACTCTGCATATCAAAGATACACTCAGCCCCAAACCCCACACTAAATGGTTACTGAATATAAACAAGAAATTTGGAAGAGAAGTAACACAAGTCACCAATAAACATACAATATGATACTTACTATTCACTGATAAAGGAACATAAATCTGAACATAAATCTTTTTTCCCCCACCTAGCAATCATTTGTTTAACATTTATTGCATACTTATTAGGTGCCAGGCCCCTGGACCAGGTAAGGACAATACAATACAGGAGTGGACAAAAATCACTGTCATCGTGGAGTGTACATTCTAGTGCGAGGAGACAGACAATAAGCATATAACTATGTGGCCATCAGATGATGAGAAGTACTACCCAGGAAAATAAGGCAATGAAAGGGGTAGAGTGGAGACAGAGCAGACAATTTTATATAGGGTTTTCAGAGAACAGATCACTAGGCTGACATCTGAGCGCACATCAGGAAAATATGAAGGCCAGAGCCATGTAGGCACCTGGGGGTAGGATTCAGCAGAAGCAATGAAAAGGACACGAGAGCAAGGGCCCTGTGCCTGGCACTTTGGGGGAACCATAAGGCAGCCACATGGCTACAGCTGAGTGGGAAAATGGCAGGAGGTGAGATTTTAGTGTAGTCCCTACCACAGGCCAAGCTGGCTTTGTGGGCACCAGACCTGTTTTGTTGTTGCCATCTTGAAAACATTTTTTTAAAATTTGAAATTCTTAATAATCTTACCTTTGAACTTGTGTTGCATTAAATGAAGTCTCATGGGACAATGGGTCATGTCTGTAAGCAGGGATACACACGCTATGCACCCCCACGGTTCTCTGCTGCACCATTCGCACACAGCATGCTCAATGACCCCAGAGCACAGGGTTCCAGTGGACTCACAACAAACATGTGGGAGTGTTCACAGAGAGTCTGAGCGTAGATGCTAAGTGTTTGCTGTCTATACCTGAGTATGGGGGGCACCCACAGCCTGAGAAGCCAGGCTTTCCACAGAACAAGAACCTGCTTCCGATGCAGATAAAAGGCAAGAGTGTTTTAAACATACACAGATGACCAAGGAACCCTGTCATATCTTTTCTTATTCTGGTTACTTGCCTAGACAGCTGATCACTAATGCTGAAAAGGATGACACTTGAAGGAAAAGGCAAGAAAGGGAGACCCTCGTTCCTTTCCCTCTCAGTCCTTCCTTACATATCAGGGAGCTGATGAGGGGGAGTGTGGGCAGAATGTGTGCATATCATTAGGTAGAAAAAAGCTGAATTAATTTTGTGCAGCATTTCCACTGTTTTGGGAACAGTGAAATATATAGGCATGTATGAGATCCAAAACCCAAGGAGGACAATCTGGATGATCCTGCATATACAGTAAACACTCTTATGTTATTTGGCTCACGGCTAAATGCTCTTTGCATTTTAAACTCGTGTTGCAGGGCACCTGGGTGGCTCAGTGGGTTAAGCCTCTGCCTTCGGCTCAGGTCATGGTCCCAGGGTCCTGGGACTGAGTCCCACATTGGGCTCTCTGCTCAGTAGGGAGCCTGCTTCCCTCTATCTCTGCCTGCCTCTCTGCCTACTTGTGATCTCTGTCAAATAAATAAATAAGATCTTAAGAAAAAACCAAACCAGTGTTGCACAATACCAATGGTAAAATTCATGCTAATAATTTTTTTTTTAAAGATTTTATTTATTTATTTGTCAGAGAGGGAGAGGAGTGAGAGTGAGCACAAGCAGACAGAGTGGTAGGCAGAGGCAGAGGGAGAAGCAGGCTCCCAGCTGAGTAAGGAGCCCGATGCGGGACTCGATCCCAGGACGCTGGGATCATGACCTGAGCCGGAGGCAGCCGCTTAACCAGCTGAGCCACCCAGGCATCCCTCATGCTAATAATTTAAAATACTGGTTTTTCTTAACTTAGGAAGACATGCCACAGTAAATTAAAAACATTGAGTAGCCAAGAGAGACCAGGAAAGAAAGGAAAAACTTACTATTTTAGTACCTTTCATGGCTTTTTTTCCTGCTTTTGAACAAGGGGCCTTCCATTCTCATTTTGTACCAGGCACACTTGGCCCTGTCTGTAGGACCAGGGATTTTGTTCTAACCTGGAAGGCTGGGGAGAGTGGCTTGGCCCTGCACATGTTTTAGCAGGACCTGAGGCTGCAGTGCTGAGGGCAGGCTGTGCGCAGCAACAGGGCAGGCGGCAGGGGTATCGCCGACAGGGGTGCAGCTCCACCACTGGAGTAGCAAGTGGTCAGGCTGGGTGTATCCGCAAAGCAGAGCTGACAAAATCGGCTGATGAACTGGACAAAGAGTATTTTTTTTAAAAAAAAAAGAGGAGTCAATGATACCCTCCAGGTTTTAAGCTCAAACAACTAACGCATATGTGAGGGGGAGGACTGTGGGAGAGCAGGCGGGTGGGGGCTGGTGAGGCCTTCTGTTTGGAAAGGGGTCTCTGGATGCCTATCTGAGAACCAGTAGAGCGCTTAATGGGAGGTTCAGGGCTGGGCGTGGGGTCCGAGACAGACATCCCAGAACTGTCAGATGACCTCCTCTCAGAGCACGAAGGGAGTGAGGCCAACAAACTGAGAGCCAGAGCATTTCTCAAACTGAGAAGTTGGCTAGCTTAGAAAGAGCTAGCCAAGAGGACTGAAACCCAGCCAGAGAGACAGCAGGAGTGGGATGACTGGAAGTCCAAGTGAACACAGTATTTGAGAGGGAGGAAATGACAAACTGTGACAGATGCTGCCAATAGGTCAAGTCCCCGGAGGCCTGAGAACTCACTACTGTTTTTAGCAAATGGAGAGCACCGCTGACTTTGACAGGAGCCCTTTTACTGCACTGTGGGGAATAAAAGCCCAGCTGGGGCAAGTTCAAGTGGGAGGGGGAGAGGGGAACTGAAGAACGAAATGAAAAAGCTTTGCAAGATGTTACTCGACATCCAGCATAAATGGCAGGGACCACAGCCGAATGCTAAAATCCTTCTCCCCTCATCTGGGCACAAACTAGACAACGTTTTCTAGTCTTCCTTGCAGTCAAGGGTGGCCATGAGACAAGGGTCTTTCTAGTGGGATGTGAGCCATTTCCAAGCCTGACCCCTCAAAGCCTCCCATGTAGCTCCTTCCTGTTCCTGGCCCTTGGTGGCCGCAGGTAGCAGGAGACAGGCCTTGGGGAGTAAGAGGACCTTGAGATGAAGGGGGCCTGGGTCCCTGCATGACGGCACCAAGGATGGCCATGCTGTTGCTCTCAATCCCTCCCAGGATTGAGCAAGAGAGACAACTCTATCTGTCAGGCTACCACGGTTTTGTTGTCTGTGTGTCACTGTGGCCTAGTCTACAGGAAGCCAGGTTCAACTGCACAGGCACAGAGGCGTGAGAGGAGCTCCCTTCCAGAATTTGGAAATATTTGCTGACATGGAAAACAAGCAGCAGTCACTAGCTCACGAGCCCGCTCCTGGTCTTCGGGGTGGGCCTCAGCAGCTATACTGCTGACCAATGACCTGTTCGTCCCTACTCCCACTATCCCAGTTGGCTTGACCAGATGTGGCCATCTGGGTCAACGGAGCCGATCAGATTGCTTCTTCTAGTTTATTAATTGGGACTCAGCCACTCTAGTTGGCTTGAAGTGAGAGTCTGTGGTCTGTGGGTGGAGTATGTCACCGTGAACGATCTGGGGAGAGAGAGGAAAGGAAGGAGAGGAGGCAGGGAACAGGGAAGGAAGATATAGGGAGAATCTGGGTGCAAAGAAACAAGGGGAAGAAAAAATGATGCCTGCATCATCTGCAGCTTTGTAGTTTCTGGGGCTGGTCCTTTAAGGGCTCAGGGAAGAAACTCCTCCCTTGCAAGCTCCAAGATACCTGTTACCTGGCCAGTCCTTTTTTTTTTTTTTTTTTAATTTTGCTGAAGCCATCCTGAAGTGTTCTTTTTGTGTTTTGTTTTGTTTTCTATTTGAAACTAAAAGAACCTTGGTCAAAAGATATCCTTTGAAATAGCAATTTAACTTCTAGGAATTTGTCCTAAGGAAATAATTGGTCTCATCAAGAAAGAGGTCTTTGTAGGAAGCTTCACTGCAGAGCTGTTCATAACAATGAAAATGAAATTCAGCCTAAATGCCAATCACTGTGGGCTTGGTCATTTTCTGATTCAACAAATATTTACTGGGCGAGCACTTATCATGCCAGGCACTGTGCTATGTGAGAGGGTGTATCAGTAAACAAACCCAGCGAAGCTTGAACTGCCAGGAGATAAACGATACTCAAGTAAACACACTGGGGACATAATATCTAAACCAGGAAAACGAGAAGAGCTGGGGGAAGCCCCAGCAACACGCACAAAGGCTGTGAGAGTGCGGCGCTGGACTGTTTCAAGGTTTGAAAGGAAAAGCCTTATGGCTGGAGGAGGAGAATGAGAAGCTAAGGCGGGAGAGGTGGCACCAAGGGCCAAAGAAGGTGAGCGAGGGGGTCGGTGAGGCAAAGGGTGCAGGACAGTTGGTGGTAGTGAAGAGATAAGGTGACGCAACAGGAACTCTCCTGAAAAGGACTGAAGTGGCCTCAGTGAGAGATTTTACTCCGAGCTTCCTTCAGTCCATACACTCTCTCTCGAGTGTCTCCTACCAGCCTCCACTTCCTGACTGTGCCCACCTCACTCGAACGCTGTGCGCACTGACACACACCCACCAGCTGGGTCTGATGGCCTGGTCATCTCCTTACAGGCCCTGCCTTCTCCTTGCATTTCCTCAATCTAGTTTAATTATTTATTTTTATTTTTAAAAAGATTTTATTTATTTATTTGACAGAGAGATCAAAGTAGGCAGAGAGGCAGGCAGAGAAAGAGGAAGGGAAGCAGGCTTGCTGCTTCACAGAGAGCCCAATGTGGGGCTGGATCCCAGGACCCTGGGATCATGACCTGAGCCGAAGGCACATGCCTTAACCTACTGAGCCACCCAGGCGCTCCTCAGTCTAGTTTTAAATGACCTGTGTGTGTGCATCAGATTCTCTTCCACGTGAGCAGATCTGTGAGGGCAAGAACGACAAAGTTTGGCCTTCCCTTATTTCTCCTGTGCCTGCACACAGAGGGTGCTCAGTAAATACTTGCTAACTGAATAAACAATGAAGGGAACTTTCCAGCCACTGCTCCATCCAGTTCACTTCCTGAAGGAACAGGAACCCACGGGGCGAACGTTCTAGGTCTAGGGAACTTGGTCCCAATACTGGAATCCTGGGGCTCCACAGTAACATGCTTCTGTAGTGTTTCTGGCATGGCTTTCTGGCATGGCTGTTAGAACCCCAGTTTCTCAAGACTCACCCGCAAAAATGACTGCTTCTCTCCACAAGCTTTGCATGTCCACTTCAGACCCTTTTTCTCCTACAATGAAATTAAAGAAATTTGGCTTAGATGATTATTTAAAACAGGTGGAGCTGAACCATAATGATTTTTAAAGATCAATGAAGAATAGAAGCCTAAAAACAAATCACCATATATGCAAAAAAAAAAAAAAAGCTACTAAAAGCTACTATATTATAAAGGTGGCATTTTAGAAATGAGGAAAAAACAGACTATTTAATAAATGGTGCTGGAAAAACTGGCTGTCCATATGCAACAAAGTCAAGTAGATCTCTACTACTTCCACAACCTTTAATTTCAATTCTTGAAAAGGTTAATTAGATGGGTTCTCTCTTAACATGAAAAAACACCTTACATTCAGCTCTAAAACTGGAAAATCACTATCAACACTCCCATGAAAATCAAGAACAGGCCAAAAATCCCCATTACTATTCAACTGCTGTTATTTTCCTGCTAATGGAATTGGGAAAGAAAAAGTAATGAGGTATGAAAACCAGAGAGGAAGAAAAAATTATCGTTATAGACATGATTTTCTTTTTTTTTTTTCTTTTTTTTTTTTAAAAGATTTTATTTATTTATTCGACAGAGAGAAATCACAAGCAGACGGGAGAGGCAGGCAGAGAGAGAGAGAGGGCAGCAGGCTCCCCGCTGAGCAGAGAGCCCCATGCGGGACTCGATCCCAGGACCCCGAGACCATGACCCGAGCCGAAGGCAGCGGCCTAACCCACTGAGCCACCCAGGCGCCCCAACATGATTTTCTTTTTAAAGATTTTATTTATGTATTTGACAGAGAGAAATCACAAGTAGATGGAGAGGCAGGCAGAGAGAGAGAGAGAGGGAAGCAGGCTCCCTGCGGAGCAGAGAGCCTGATGCGGGACTCGATCCCAGGACCCTGAGATCATGACCTGAGCCGAAGGCAGCGGCTTAACCCACTGAGCCACCCAGGCGCCCTATAGATATGATTTTTAAAAAATATTTTATTTATTTATTTGACAGAGAGAGATCACAAGTAGGCAGAGAGGCAGGCAGAGAGGGAGGGAGAAGCAGGCTCCCCGCTGAGCAGAGAGCCTGATGTGGAATTCGATCCTAGGACCCTGAGATCATGACCTGAGCTGAAGACAGACGCTTAAACCACTGGGCCACCCAGGTGCCCCAGATATGATTTTTCTACCTGAAAACTCAAGAAAATCAAGTGAAAAACTACTAAAAACAGTAAGACAATTTAATAGAGTCGGGCTGGGCGCCTGGGTGGCTCAGTGGGTTACGCCGCTGCCTTCGGCTCAGGTCATGATCTCAGGTTCCTGGGATCGAGTCCCGCATCGGGCTCTCTGCTCAGCAGGGAGCCTGCTTCCTCCTCTCTCTCTCTGCCTGCCTCTCTGCCTACTTGTGGTCTCTCTCTGTCAAATAAATAAATAAAATCTTTAAAAAAAAAAAAATAATAGAGTCGGGCTGAATACAAAGTTAATAGAGCCTTTACGTAAGTGAATACCTACTTAGAAAAGGTAATGGGAAAGTCCATTTATAATAGCAAGAAAGAGTGTTATCAAGGGACACAAAGTTGCTTTAAAAGAATGGAATGAGGGGCGCCTGGGTGGCTCAGTGGGTTAAGCCACTACCTTTGGCTCGGGTCGTGATCTCAGGGTCCTGGGATCGAGTCCCACATCGGGCTCTCTGCTCGGCAGGGGGCCTGCTTCCCTTCCTCTTTGCCTGCCTCTCTGCCTGCTTGTGATCTCTCTCTGTCAAATAAATAAATAAAATCTTAAAAAAAAAAAAAGGAATGAAGCTGCATGCTTAACATCAAGATGCCTGGGTTGATTTATGAAAATTAATAGGAGTATGATCCTAATACAATCAGTCTTCTTGGGGAAGTACCCAAAAGGATTCTAAGGAGGACAGCAGCATCTAAAGCACCTACTACAAATTTTTGTGGGCATATCCGCCAATTCAGCACTTCTGATTCTCTAGCACCTATCTTCAAACACCATAAAAATACCTTTCTATGGGTACATCTGGAGGTAAGAAATACACTTAAAAAAAAAAAAAAAAGGTCTGGAAGGACACACAAGTGGCTAGCTCTAGGGGTGTGGAGTCTGGAGAGAGACAGTATGGGGTAACAAGATCTTTGCACTCAGACAGCCCTAGATCTGCCATTTATTAGACACCTTGACTTCTCTGGATTTCTGTATTCTCCTCTCTGTGAAACCAGAATGATCCTAATCCAGAGGGTGCTGAAATTAAATGGGATGTGTGAAATGGTCCCATCTGCAATTACCCTTAACTCTTTTCTCGCTTTAGTTTCAAATAATTTCTCATAGCTGAAAATAACCGTGAGAATGTGCACTACATATGTGTAATAACTGAAAAATGGAAACGATTTCCATTGAATCTCAACTCCTAAAGCACAGTGCAAAAAAGTAAAAACAGTTTCTGAGCCCCCCGGTAGCCCTTGGGGGGTCTTAGCAAGCTTACAGGTGCATACTGAGCATCTGACTTTTAAATACTCATTTTGAGTGAGTTTGATGTTGTCCTTTTCCAGGACACAGCAGACGAGCAGGTAAGCAGGGGGAAGTGAGAACTGTCAAGAAGTAGGAATGCTGGACGGCAGTATCAGGTGACAGCGAGCAGGAAGATGAAATGCAATCCAGGAGAAAACAGGTTAAGTGACATTCCTTCTCCTGCGTCTTGACAGTCAAGGAAGCAGTACGTTTTGGAAATACCGAGTATCCTGTTTAAAACGCTCCATGCGAGGGTTGTTCACCGTCTGGGGAACAACCCCTCATCACCGGGAGGGAGACACCACGGAACTAAGGGCTGGACGGCAAGGCACGTCCAGGCAAGGCACGCCCAGTCGTGTCTCAGTCTCAAAAGCTGTCATCCCTCTCCTAGTGAAATTTAGAGCGAGCCACTGCGGGAGGGGCTATCCTCCACCTGCTTTCCCCAACTATCCGCAAGAAGCCACGAGACCGCCTCCGCAGAAACCATTATCTCCGGTTTCCACGCCGGAAACTTAAAAAAAAAAAAAAAAAAAGCCCGGAACGACGTTCTGGCGGGACAGCAAAACCCAGTCCTCAGGGCCAGTCACCGTCACGAGTCCGGGCGTCCGGGAGACCCAAGCAACCACGCGAGACTGTGCCCGCGCCCGGCGGCCGCGAGGAACACAAAGAAGGCCCGGCCCCCCGCGGCCCCGCCAAGTCCTGCCCGCCCTCCCCGCACCCGGAGGAGGGGGAGGCCGGTGCCCGCCCCACCTGGTGCGCCTGGAAGAGGCGACAGCGGCAGCACCGCAGCACCCGAACCCGCTGTGGGGGCACCATTGGGGACGCCGTCGCCGCTACACATGCGCCCTACACTCCTGTCGGTTCCGGCTTCGTCTTCTGCGCGCGTTTGGGGTCCTTTAGACGCCGGCGCGCTGTGCGTGCGCGTGCGCTCTGCGCTTCGGCCCGCCCCTGCACCGCCCAGCTCCCCTCCACGCGTTCGGGCTTCTCTAGCCCGCCGATCGTCTCGGCGGTAGGCCGGGGTCCCTGTGACTCCCCGGGCGAGGCCGTTGGGCATCGCAAGGGGTTTGGGTCAGCCGGGTCACCACCGACTTGCTGCCTGGAGCAGGCCTGCTCCCGTCTCTCTCTAAGCCCGCGTCTTCGCCGGGGCTTGCTGGGAAGATTGAAGTTGCAAAGGCCGGGCCTCCAGCGCGGCTCCGGGTCCGGCTTCTAACGGCGCCGTTCCCGCTGCGGCTTCTAGTCGCCGACCGGGAGTGGGTGGGCTGCTCCCCGCCGCGGCCCAAACCCTGGGGATCGGGGTTGGAATTCGAAGGACCTTTGGGCGGAGGCGGCCTTTGGTAACCTTTGAGCCCAAGCCCGAGGGCTGCGGAACCGAGGATCCCGGGAGGGTGGCTCATGAGCCCCACGCTTTCCGGAGACGGGAAGCTGCTGTGGACGAAACCAGCCCCCCGGGAAAGCCCCGCCGCGAGCCCCTAAAAGGTTGGAGGGGCGGGACCCCTTCTGTCCCAGCCCGGCAGCCCGCTGAGACGTTCCATCACCACACCCTGACAAGGGTCTGGTGGGAGGAACCCTTCTTAACGGATCCTGGTAGAAGGGTGAAATGGAAAACCATCTGGCAGTTACTCCTGCTCTAAGAAAACAATCTGACTCACCCAGATTTATTATTTATGTACTAGTGTTCACTGACGTAGAACAGGAAAATGGAAGTAGACGTGCTAAACGGACCATCGTGCAGGTCCGTTACAGACAATCTGAGTTTCCCGGTGCAGATGCTGCATGTGTATTGATGGGAAGCAAATAAGTTACAGACAGTACATAATTACAATTAGGTAAAACCAGGCATTATTTATTTCCAGGGGTGGGGAGGGGGTTACTGTTATAGAAGATTTAAAGTTGTTTATATTTTCCAAATTTTGCACAGTAGCATATATTAGGGGAAAAAAACAAAAACAAATTAGGTTAAAAAAATTGAGGAGTGCCTGGGTGGTTCAGTCGGTTACACATCCTCCTGGTCAGGTCATGATCCTGAGGTCCTGCAATCCAGCGTTCCCCTCCTTTTGCCACGCCCCCCCCCATACTCACTTTTTTTGTGAGATCTCTCAAATAAATAGATAAAATCTTTATTTGATAGAGAGAAATCACAAGTAGACTTGGAGAGGCAGACAGAGAGAGAGAGGGGAAGCAGGCTCCCTGCTGAGCAGAGAGCCCGATGCGGGACTCGACCCCAGGACCCTGAGATCATGACCTGAGCCGAAGGCAGCGGCTTAACCCACTGAGCCACCCAGGTGCCCCATAAAATCTTTAAAAAAATGTTTAAGAGGCTGGATTTACAAACAGACTGTGACCAGACCACACATGAAAACCAACCCCCAACCCTCCAAGCCAACCTACAACCTCTAGGACAGACAGGGCTCGATCAATAAGGGCCAATTTCCTTATATTTTGCACTTCCGTCTTCATCTCAGGACCAACCAGAGAAAGCCAATTACGCTCATCACACCAACACAGAAGAAATTCTTCCAGTTAGCCAGCTTCCCCTTTCAGGCCAACAGCCTCTAATCAGCACACCCCCCCGAAGCCTTCCCTTGTTTTCATGCTTAAGGCTTTCCCACTCCTCTACCTTGAGTCTGTGCCAAATGCAAGGGATGATGGATGGCTCCTTTTCTAGAAAGCTCTAGATACACAGTCCCTGTTCTCATTTGGGTGGTTTTTGTTTATTCCCACCTGTTTGAGTTATTGTGGCTAAAAGCAGAAGGCAGCTGAAAAGAGTGTTCTATGCTTAATGAAAAGAGCAGAACAATTTCATGGGACACCTTGATGGCTCAGTTGGCAAAGCAGTGCAGCGTATGACTTGATTTCGGCTCTGGTCACAATCTCCGGAACTGTGAGATCCAGTGAGCACAGCGTCTGCTTGAGATTCTTCCTCTCCTGTTTGAGATTTCTCCTGTTCCCTCTGCCCCCACACCCAGGCACGTGCACTCTCTCTAAAATCTTGTTATTTTTATATGCAGTATGGGTTCAGGTTTGAAAAAGATAAAAAAATAAACACAAAAATACTGAGTAATCTTTGGGTGCCTGGGTGGCTCAGTCAGTTAAGTGTCGGGGTCATGATCCCAGGATCCTGGGAATGAGTCCCCCAGTTGGGCTCCCAGCTCTGTAGGGAGCCTGCTTCTCCCTCTGCATTTCTCTCTCATTGATAAATAAATAAAATCTTAAAACTTCGGAGTAGGGGTGCCTGGGTGGCTCAGTGGATTAAGCCTCTGCCTTTGGCTCAGGTCACGATCTTGGGGTCCAGGGACTGAGCCCCGCATGGGGCTTTTTGCTCAGTGGGGAGACTGCTTCTCCCTCTCTGTCTACTTGTGATCCCTCTCTGTCAAATAAATAATACAATCTTTTAAAAAAAGTACTGAGTAATCTCAAATACTAGGAAAAATCATTTTTCTACTTTTCCTTTCACAACAAATATGTAAATTTTAAAACTTCATATAGTTTTCTTGGGAATTATAAAATTGACGTGGTTTGGTACAACATCAGCTGGTAAGCAGTTTTAAAATATAATTACATTCACTTACAGAAGGAAAATATTTTTAAAGCTTTACTTGTATTACCCATCTATTTTTCAGTGTTACTGTTCTAGTTGTCATTTTGAATGTCATTGGAGGTTGAATGATTAATAGATGAAAGTACTATTGTACATTTTTATTTCATTTATCATATGAAAGGCTAGATTCCTGTTTTATATTCTTCAGTTTCTTTGGGATATTCTTACATTTAGACTTCCACATGATATATAAAATACATATCCAAATTTCACATTATTTAAATCTACTTGATTGCAATTTAAGACTTAAAACTGCCAACTTTGTAGAATTTTTATGTTTATCTTTACTTAATTTCATTATGGCCAAGAATATGGTCTTTCTGGTTTGAGCCCTTTGAAATTACTTTATGGCAAAGCATGTAGTCAGTTTGTGTAAATACTAGAAAGGAAGTTACATTGATTGACATTTTTTGTTGTTGTTAAGAAAGCCAAGTTATTCAGTTTCCTTGCTGTTGTTTTGCTGCGTTTACTGAGACGAGACCCAGCAGCTGTGAACAAGGTAAAATCATGGAGACTGTTATTTAAACAACCAGCCATAAAATCTAAAGATAGAAAGTAGATTAGCAGTTGCTTAGGGCTGGGGGTAGAAACAGGGATTTGCTGCACATGGGTAGGAGGGTATGTCTCAGGTGATGGAAGTATTCTAAAATTGCATGGTGGTGATAGTCACACTATAAATTTACTCAAAATCATTGAATTATAACTCAAAATAAGTGAATTTTATGACATGTAAATTATGCCTCAATAAAGCTATTAAATTCAAAAACAAAAACAGAGGTGCCTGGGTGGCTCACTTGGTAAAGTAATCTACTCGAGTTGAGCTAGGGTCTTGATTTCAGGGTCGGGAGTTCAAACCCCACACTGGGCTCCAGGCTGGGCACGGAGCCTACTTACAAAACAACAAAAACAGAGGAAAAAGCCTCCCAGCCTCAGATCTGTATATATTTTTTTAAGGTTTTATTTACTTGTCAGAGAGAGTGAGCCAGCAGAGGAAGCTGCAGGTAAAGGGAGAAGCAGGCTCCAGGCTGAGCAGGGAGCCCGATGCCGGGCTCTATTCCAAGACCCTGGGACCATGACCTGAGCTGAAGGCAGACGCTTAACCAACTAAGCCACCAAGGTGTCCCTCAGATGTATCTTTTGGTAGAAGAGCTGTCCCATGTGGTGGGGATGGGGGGCTGAACGTTAGACACTGAAGATCAGCTTTTGCTGCAAAGCTAGGGGGTGCTCTTGGCTCAGTCTGTCACCTGTGGCACCACAACACCTTACTGAACCCAAGTGCTTGCTACAGCCCAAGTCCAGGCCCAAGCCCACACCTGCACACTCGGCCCAGGCTGTTTGTACCTGTGGAGCTTGGGACCTCCCCCGTTGGCAGACGTCAGCTTGAGCTCTTCTGGGCCTGGAGCAGCACCTTCTGTGTTGTCCTTCTCCCTGGGGGCCCTGAAGCCCCACCCCTGTGGGGGTCTGAGTGGCTAGAACCCCTGGAACATGTCCTGGGCCCCCACCTGGGAGGAAGCCAGAAGCCAAGCAGTAGCTGAGGCCACATGAAGGCTCTGTACACAGTGTGGTATTGAGTTCTTTTGGGGGTTTATTAAGGCATTGCGCACAGTGTGATTTTCTGCCAACCGAAATGAATACAAGGAAATCTAGCAGGACCTGAGGGATGTGCTTGTAAGGTAAACGGTAAGGCTGACGAGCTGAGAGAGGATATAGAGTAATGCTCTCATGGTCCGCTCTGGTGCACCCCAGGGGCTGAGCCAGGGGCTCAGGCTCCAGGCTCCTAGAGAGCACCAGGACCCCCACCCCCTCACCCCAAGTGTGGAAAGTGCAGTGTGGCCTGGCCACAGAATGGGGCACAGAGGCACTGGGCAAGCAGGCCAGGATGGGCAGCCTCTGACACGATGACACAGGGACCAAGGCAGGTCCCGCCAGGCAGGCAGGAAGAAGAGGCTGGGAGCCTCTGTCTGGGCCCTACTGTGGCTACTCTGCCTTTTTTTCCATTTACAGCTCACTGCATCCAGGGAGAACAGGAGAGGTGTGTCCTGAGAGAGCAAACAGAACAGGAGGGAGGAGGGGGTGGGGAGGAGAGACAGGCCAGGTCCCTGTCAGCCTGAAACTCCAGACTGTTCGAGGTCACTGGAGGTGCTGAACTGTCTCTCCACCTTCTTTTGGTCCTTGATCTTGAGTCCAATGTCCACCCTCTTCTCAAAGAAGTTCACCAGGACGGACTCTGTCAGGATGGAAGCCAAGATCTGCTCGAAGGAGATGCACCAGTCCGTGTCGACAGTGCCCCCGCCACGGGTGGGGGCTGGGGGGCCACGGGCCTCCGCGCCCACCAGCACCGTGTCATCGGCAAGGTCCTCACACTGCAGGGAGCCGGTGCTGACCACCGAGTACGAGGACATGGACATGTCGTCTTTGGTTTCGTCGTCGGACAGCAGCTGGGACGGGGAGCCCCGGCCCTCACCACTACCCGCGTCACCCACCACCTGGGTCTCCTGGGGAGCCTTCCCGAGGTGGGTGTCCCCACCGGCTTTGGCCTGGGGGTCTCCTGCAGCTGGAGGCTGAAGCTCCAGGGCTGGGTCCTGTGTGGGGTCAGGGGCTGGTGGCTCGTCTTCCTCAGCGGCACCAGCCCTGGGCTTCCTGCCTGGTGGGGCGGAAAACTTCTTCCCCACCTCGCCGATGCGGAGCAGTAGGCTGGCCACGGTGGCGATGGCGTGGTACAGGGCCTGCTCCATGGGGTCCTCACTGAACATATTGTACAGCGTCTTGCACAGCTCAATGAACTGTTCCTTTGCCGGGGAGACACAGAGGAAGGACAGGGAGATGGTGAAAGATGGGTTAGTCTGGCCTGGAATTGGCCAGAATGCCAGCGCTGTGCTGTCCTGTTCATGGTCTCCAAGACCTGTGCCTTGTGCCCTTTTCACAGACTGGGACATGGCAGTGCAGAGAGGGAAAGTGCCTTGACTAGTATCAGAGCCTTAGAAGAGCGTTTTCTCTCAGTTGCCTTTCTTTCAGCATGAAGGGTGACTGAAAGCCTCTCCCTATCCCTATAGTGATGCTGCGGGCAGAGCCAGGCCAATTTCTATCAGGACCTTCCAGATTCAGCGGCTACAAGGACTTCTTCAGTGTGTTTTGCAATCACTTTGAGTTTTTTGTATCTATGACCAGGATGGAGGGTGAGGACAAAGCAAGCAGAGCCTGGGTCGGGTGAGGGGGTGCAGAGGTCTGACACTACACACTCAGGCCTCCTGCCTTGCTCCACAGGGAACCCCACTCTTCGGGACACAGGTAAGAGAGTGCCCAGACTGCAGGGGGCCCCTCTGGGCAGGGCAGGGCTGTGGTCGGGCTGTGGCCCCGGCTCTGAGACCCTTAGCCAGATGCTGGGCTCCCGACCCAGAGGCCAGCAACTGAAAAAGGGGCCATGGGCAGAGATGGCCTGGGTGGGCATGGCACTGAGGAGGAACCTGGGAGGAACAGGGGCACTGTGAGGCTGTCTTATAAAAGGGGTTGTGTGGGTCTCTGTGTGTCAGAGGTTAACCTTCCCTACTGCTTCTCTGGTGTGTAGATACTGATGAAATGTGAATGGATCATTGCCACGAGACACCATCCAGGATAAAGCCCCCAAAGAACTGGCCCCTGTCCTTCTGGAATCCTCCCTGATGGCTGTCTGACTGGCAGGTACAGCAGGTAGGCAGGAGAACTTCCGCCCTCCAGGGAGTGTTGGGAGGGAGGGAGGGGAACTGCTGGGCTAGGGGGAACCCAGCCTCGAAAGTGTCTGTTGTGGTCTCTCAGTGGGCCTACCTGGTTCATTTTGGGGAGATCCTTAATTGTCTCCTTCTGAACCTCCTTCTCTTTGGCCCACAAGCGAAGGTAGTGCCGATAGTCGGGAGGGCTGGTTCCCTTCTCCTCTGTGAGTTGGGAGAAAAAATCTGTCAAATTAGAGAAAGAGCTGGGAGCCAGTAGCAGGTAGTGAGTAGGTTTCGGTGTTGTCTGGCACGGGGTTACCTGGGCCCTTTTACAAAACACCCTGGTTTTTGGGGAGGTGGTGTTGGAAAGAACACTCCAGAACACCCGATGTCTTCCCCGAGTTCTTATGCTAAAGTAAGGCCTGAGCTGATGAAGATGGCCCCACCCTGTCTCCCCCAACATGGCGAAGGAGGGATGTGAAGGGTGGGGAGAGGCTGGCAGGAGAAGGAGGGAGACTGGATACGTAGAGAGGTCCTGAAAGAAAGCAGCTGCCCTGAAAGGAGGTGGTGATGGGCGCGGGGGGTGGCAGCCACGAGAGATTCAGGCCTGGGACTGATGAGAGTGGCTTCCACCCGCAGCAGGCTTCTCTGGGTGGAGGTCCCACCCACAGGGAGGACAGCCCAGCCCCAGGGCCCTGGGATCTGGATCAGCACCGCGAAAAACGGCCTGCCTCTACCTCCTCTTTTTTCTTGGCTGTCTTCATTTCCGCCTCTTTCTTGCTCTTCCTGCCGTAGAGTCTCTGGACGACCAGAAAAGAGAAAGCACACAGGGAACACTCCTGTTTGCAATCACAAACCAAGGAGGCCCGCGAGCAGCCCGCTCTGGCCTCCTGCAGGAGCAGTGGGCCCAGCGCCCACTCACGCTCTTCACCTGCTCACAGGGACCGACGTGCCTCCAGGCCCGCCTTCCTCTCTGCCAAGGAACACGAGTCTCAGACGGCGGGGAGAAAAGCCCAAGAACTAATTTCTGTAGTGTCTGCTGAAAAGGGTCAAACTAAGAGCGGTCCTGATCATCAGTTCAACCCTCCACCAACCAGCACACTGACTGATGAGAGGAGTTTTATGTATAGGAATTCCATCCTGGGCACCCCGTTTCTCAAAGTGACACATTTGCTGGAGTTGGCCCACACTGTCTGCTATGAGGCCCATGAATGTGGGGAGGAGCTGGCGGCCCAGCTCTCCCAGACCTGGGGGTGGCAAGGCCACCAGGGGTCCCTCAGTGGGTGGCAGCCTCCCAGCGCAGTTAGCAGCAGAAAGCCTCTGGGCTCAGGCTTCTTTCTCACTGTGGAGTGGAGACCCACTGCCTGGGGCTGCGTGGGGTCTGAGGATAGGGCTCTTTACCCCCAGGCCCCGGCCTTAACTAGAGGCCCCTGGGAAAGGCCAGAAGTGCCTGTGATTTTCCTAGATTCTCATGGTAACAGAAGACCCATCTGCTTCTTTGCTTTGTGTACCTGAAATCAAGGTCCTCAGGCTTCCTCAAGTTCATGGGTATCCTGATATGCACTGTGTTTCATCTCTCTCTTGGCTCTGTGTCATCCTTGCTGGGCAATATCTACCATGAGAACTGACAGGCTGGGGTTTTGGCCAGTGAACCCCAGGCCCGGAACGCCCCATCACCCTGGATATGACGCTCTCAATGGGCTTTACGTGTAGCAGGGAACACCTTCAAAAAGGCACCCCACAAATCTCTCTCTCCTTAACAGAAGAGCTGTGTAGGCCATGAGAACGTTTTCCACCGCCCTCCTCCCCTGCTGCCTGTCCGTTTCCCACTGTTGCCATGATGGCGTTTGGACTTTCTCCCTTGAGCCTGACAATAGAATGCTGTTCTCGTGCGACTGGGGAGCTGATGCCTAGTACTGTGCCGTATGCCCTCACTTGCTATGCCCCTCGACTAGCACAGAGGCCACCTCCCTCCTCCCTAGTATGCTGCAGCTTGGTCCTGGGTCCTCCTCAGACCTCATTCTCACAGGAGGCATCCCTGGACCAAGGAGGGACCAAGCGTGTCCAGGCCTCCCGACCATGTGTGGTGGGGGGTGGGGGTGTTAGGCAGACACAGCCCAGCACAAAGCAGGTGCCCCTGGCCCCCAGGGACTGACCTTGAGCCTCCCAGGGCAGGAAAAGGTCCAGATCTGAGGCCAGAGGAGATGCTGGAAGGGAGAGCGGAGGAGTAGAGAGAGGGAGGGAGAGACCAAGGTCCAGGAAGGCAGAGACAGACAAGAGAAACAGGAGTGAGACCACCCCGGGGGCCCTCCCAGAGAGAGGCCGTTGCCGTCACCCGTGGCTCCCCAATCCCACCGAGGGCCGCACCTGTGCAGGTCCCACAGCACGACTGCCCCACAGCAAGGCCGGAAGCTCCCCCCTCATCACTGGGGCCAGTGGCACTCACCTTCTGAGGAGCTGTCTTCCGTGAAGTAGTGGGTAGCTTCCAGGGCTGACTCAGCCTCCTCCGGGCTCAGGGCTGTGCTCAGAGAGAAAGGGGAGTGAGAGCACAGTGAGGTGCGCCACCACAGGGCCCCAAGATATGGTATGGGCAGAGCGGTAACAAGATCTTGGGTATTGCTCCTTTCTTGACTTCCATGTTGTGTCTGAGAACATTACACGTGGCTCATCTGAATAACCCGTCATTCGTAGCCGGGAGTCCCGCCAACAGCCAGCCTCCCTCCCGCTCTGCGGGTGTGGTGCAGAGCGTCCTGAGGGGACCAGGCCCCTGTGGGCAGCTGCATGGGGACCAGCCACATGCAAGGGACTTGCTCTTCTCACTCTACGCATCTTGCGCATCGTTCCCACTGGTACGTTCTGGGTGATGATGTGGTCCCCAGGGTTTGGGAGCCACATGGTTCTGTGTGTGTGTGTGTGGGGGGGGACTCGTTCTCCCCACCTCCTGTGCAGACAGGAATGCAATGACAGGGGTTGAGCAGGTGGCACTGGGGGGAGGTGGCAGGGTGTGGGCTCTGGGAGCCCTGGATGGAGCAGGGCAGACACAGGTAGCTTGGGAGTGGGCGAAGATGGTCCCACGTGCCCTCACCCAGAGGAGCCTGGCCCAGTGGGGTCTACCCAGCCCAGGCCTTTCCCTCCACAGGGTCAGAGGTGGCTGGCACCAACCTTCCCTGGAGGCATGCCTGAGGCCACTGTTCGTGTTGAATTACAGGCAAAAACCAGCCACAGGTGAGAACACCTAGGTCCAGGCCTGCAGCTTCCAGCTCTGGCCACCCAGAACCAACCCCCAGGCAGCGCTAGAACCACATTCTGGGCCGATGAAGTGACAGCCTCGGGGGCGAATGCAGCACTGTGTTCTGAACACCACTGTGCCACCAGCTCCATGCAGCCCTGTGGCAGCTGGTGAGCAGCGGCAGGGACCTGGCGGCTCCACCCCTGGGCTGGAATTCACCCCAGCCTGAGTCTTCGTTTCCCGGTGGAAACAAGGAACCTCATCTTGGAGAACTCTCCGTGCTGGGCAGGGTGAGCCGGGCCATGCAGTGGGAACCAGCAGACTATGGGATTCGGCCTGAGAACTTGCTGCCTATCATCCTTCTCCCCCTGTGGCCTGCTGGTGACCCTGGGAAGCTCAGGCACAGTGCAGAGAGCCCAGGGAGAGCAGCTCCTGCTATAGGCTACACAGCAGGGTCGCCACCCCATGCATGAGAGGTCCTGACTGGTGAGGAGGCCCTCACCTGGGGGCAGGTGCAGCTTGTAGAGGGCCTTGAGCTTGTCGGTCAGGTCCCCATGGTACATCCCACCTGCAAAGGGAAGCCAGTGAGGAGGCCTGCCAACAACAGGGCACCAAAGCCCCCCAGCCAGTCCCCACTGGAGCCCCTTCCCTTTGAGTGGGTTCTGGTACATCCCTCCTTCCAGCCTCTCTCCTGGAGAGCTCTCTGGAGGGAGCCCCAGGCCCCCCACTTGCCCCGAGCTTTGCTTCTCAGAGCTGGCAGACCCATCCCAAGCAGCTATGGCCCAAGGGAGGGGAAGTGGTGGGGAGGACCCCACTGGACGCCCTCAATGTCCCCAGTGGGAAAGCTGCAATTTCCATATCAAGGCTGCTGCTGCAGCGGGAGAACTGGTGGGGCTGGCATCTGGAGGCTTCTGGGGGCAGGGCCCTGGAGCTACTCACTCATCCCCATCACAAACTCCTTGAAGTTGATCAGAGAGTCCCTGTTTTCATCTAGGAGCCGGAACATGCGCCCTGCCAAGACTGGCGTGTGGGCGCCACAGGCCCAGGGCGTCAGGCTGGTGAAGAGCTCCCGGAACTGGCTGGCGTCAATGCGGTACTGCTCCAGGTAGGGCAGGCTGGGGTCCCGACGCACAGCAGTGGGCCGGCTGCCCCCCCAGTACTGACTTGCCAAGTGCTTGGCCTGCAGGGGACACAGCCTGGTGAGATGGCTGGGCCCCCCAGCGCCCCGGCGCTCAGGACTGCCCAGCTGGTCCATGTGTCCTATCCACTCTTTCGGAGCCTGCAGAGTCCCGGGCCGGGGAGCACCAGCCCGACACAGCATCTCACAGAACTGCCCACACAGGCCCCATCGGCCTCTCATGGACAGATGCAGGAGCGGAAACACAGCCCTAAGGCTGCTGGCTACAGCAGGCCACAGCGGGTGGGAGGCAGCACCGACTGGACCGTTGTGACTATAAGGCTCGGGTCTGAGTGTCAAACCAGAGGCCGCCGGGAACCGACAACAGGTGGTCTGGACTTAGCTGTTTCTGCCTGCCCTTCACAACCTCTCCCCTTCCGTTAACAGCATGTGAAAGTTTTGGGGTGAGCCCCTCCTGCCCCATCCTCAGGCTGTGAGCTGGGCACACGGCCTAGATTTGGCTCAACAAACACCCTCCTGTAGCCACAGCACCAACCTGAGTCAGTCCAACAATTAACCCTGGACTTCTTGTTAAAACCACTTGGAAAGAAAAGGCTCTTTCCCCTGAGAGAACGGGATGAGTCTGGAGCTGCAGACGAGAGTCCTGCCATTCTGTAGGAAGAGCGGTCCAGAGAACATCTGAAGTAGGGGAGCTGGGCAGCATGTTTAAGCACCTGGATCTAGCCATGCATGAAGCTATGAATGCATTCCTAGACTTTCCAGTAACATGAACCAATATATCTCCTCTCACGTAACTGTAAGCTGACTTGAGTGGATTTTCTGCCTCTTAAGAAAGTATCCTGCCTAAACTCCCTGAAGGAATAAATTCTGCCCTAGGAAGTCTGTGGTAACTACATTTGAGGATGCTTGTAAACTGATTTCTTGGGGCGCCTGGATGGCTCAGTTGGTTAAGTGTTTGCCTTCAACTCAGGTCATGATCCCAGGGTTCTGGGATGGAGCCCCACGTTGGGCTCTCTGCTTGTCCCTACTTGTGGGAAGCCTGCTTCTCCTTCTCTTCCCCACTCATGCTCTCTCAAATAAAATCTTAAAAAAAATAGATTTGTCCTTTGGCAGGAGGTTGCTGCACTGAGGACGCACTTAGGGAACTTAGGGGACGCACTTAGACTGGGATACTGGGCCTGCCCTTGGTCTTGGCTGTCACCTTAAACACCATGTAGAGGTCCTCCAGCTCTTCAATTGAGAAACCAATGTCCCCAGGGATAGCTCGGACCTAGAAGGAAAGGGCAACAGGATGTACTGACGGATTCTTAAGTTCCAGGTCTCTGAGAGAACCCCCAGCAGACAAAGGCTAAGACAAACCACCCTGCCAGGGTGCTGCCAGTTGGCTAAGCCCAGGACGGCAGTCCATTCAGGGAAGGAGGTGTGGACCATACGCTTATCCCTGGTCACCCATCCCACCACTCAGTCCACACTCCAAGTTCCTTCGTGGTGAGTGCCACAGGGGCCTTTCTGTCCCAAACATCCAGTCAGGGACACAGGGTGAGGGCAATAATGCAGTGACCGCTGTCTGGATCCTTGGAAAGACTCTGGCACGGGCTCTCTGGAAGGTGTCCTAGAACTTCCTGGTAAGGGATCTCTCCAGAGTTGGGGAGGACAAAGGCTTGTAGTAGAGGCACAGTGGGTTGGGTAAGTGGAGGGTGGCTGAATGTGATTACCCAGGGGCATGGGGGAAGCCAGGCTGGAGGACTCAGCCCACAGGAGGATGACCCTTGGCTTTTAGGTGCTGGGGTGTCAAAGAAACTCGCGGTGACAGCCCAGGAGCATTAAATAGCTACCATGTCCCTCTCACTTCCTCAAATTTGCACCTTCACTCCCAGACTCCAGTTCCACATGAGGCAGCACTAAGGGACTCTGTCCCATACCCTCTGGGGAGGAGCAGCCCACCCGGGTCATGCCCACTGCCCCCACCCCCAGCAACCCGCAGCCATTAGAGCCCAGCCCTGTCCATACCACGCTGCGCTTGGCCGTGTCCTCCAAGGACTGGATCACTTTCAGCCTCTGTTTAAACCGCATCTGTTCGATGTCATCGGCCCTCAGGCTGCTGAATTTCTACCGGCCAGAGGTGACTCAGTGAGAGGAGGCAGAACCACAGAGCAGAGAAATGCCCTGGGCCACGGCCACCCACACCCACACGCCTGGATGGAGCAGATCAGCCTGAGAGCCCCAGAGAGTGCTGACCTCATAGGACACCTTCAGGAGGTCGAAGATGTCCACTTCTGCTGGCGGGTCATCTCCACTAGTCAGCAGGGCATGGAGGTGTGGGATAGGAGGAGAAACACTCTGCTTGTTGACCACATTATCTAGGTATCTGCAAGGATTAAAGGACAGAAGCCTGGACCCCCACAGGCAACAGTGGTGTCTTACCTACCAAGTGATGTGGAGAACCTAACCTGCATAGACTCCCCATCAGTAAGTGAGGTACCCTGGTAAGTTGGGAATCCCCCTGGAGGCAGTGAGAGGCCTCACCCCTCATAGGTCTGAGCACTAACTCTAGGAAGCCAGGTTGTCTTCTGGGGGTTCCTTGGGTCAGGACCCTGTTTAAGCCTAGACCCAACCACACCACAAGAGAGGTCTGTCCCAGTGGAAGGGACGACAGGGCTCTGGGTTGGCTCGATGGGCAGGCGGCAGAACCCCTGGCAGGCCAGGGTTGCTGGGAGTGTTCCACACCAGGCAAATATGTACACATGGCAAGCAGGGCCCAATAGAACTCAGGGCCTGGGCCAGTGTGAGGCCGGGGCGGGGCGGGGGTCCTGGATGCTGGGGGCACGTGAAGTCCCAAGGCCAGATTCGGAGGTGAATGAGCTCTATGGGATGCTGCTGGCTGGGGCCAGCGCAGGCAAAACTTGTGATGAACCAGGCCCAGGGCCCAGGGTAGCGGGACTGTGGGCTAGCACGGAGATGAAGGGAGGGGCCGGATCCCAGAGAATGTGCAAGGGTGGAATGTGGGGACTCAGGGGGCATGTGGCGGCCAGGAGACAGGTATGTATGAGTCCTTTCAGCTGTGCGGGCAAGCCTAGCGAGGGCCTCTCCATCTGGGTGACCGTGAGGGGGGACTGATTCCGAACAGGGAAAGCAGCGTCAGGACTGCTTTGGGAGGAGAGCAGATGCAGGGTGTCCACCCGTGGCTGGAGGCCATGCTGTTCCAGCCCACTTTATCTGCTCCCAGAGCTATCACACCCCAGGGCTGTTTGTTGCCATGTTCCCACCAGAAGGAGGCTCCCCACTGCCCCGGGCCAAAGTGTGCTCAGTGGGCTCGTTGGTGCATGCTGAGTGAGGAGTGCCCAGAGCTGCTGGGGGGCTGGGCTCTGCCATCTGCGGGGGTGCCGGCCAACAAACCGGCAGGACGGGGAGGCCGGCTCGGTCACCTGCCCAGGACGGTCATGGCCTCGCCCTCATCGCCGCAGCCCAGCAGCTGCTCCATGTTGGCATCCAGGATGGCCAAGGCCACCTGCAGGATCACCTTGATGCCCTCGTAGAAGAAGCAGTCTACGATGACCACAGCGCTCTCAAAGGGCATGACGCTGAGGAAGAGGGTCAGGAACCACGAGAGAGAGATGCTGGAGATCACCCCCAGGTCCTGCATCTTCTCTGAGAGCTGGGGCAGGAAGTCTCTCGTGAGCTCCTCAAAGATGCCTTGGTCCACCAGGGCCCCTAGGGAGAGGAAAAGGGAGTCTGAAGGCCAAGCCCATGCCGCTGGCTTGGGCCCCAGGGGATGCAGGGAACCCACTGGATCCCCGGCCAGCTCCGCTCACACGGAGGGCCGGAGGGGATGGGCTGGAGGGAACAAGAGGGAAAGAGCATGCGGGCTTCCCTTCCTCGGCGTCTAAACTACTGTGGGAGAACATTTGCTCCCACTGTGCTTGGATTCGCTTTGGGGGAAACACAAATCCCTCCCTTCTAGAAGTGTCAGGAGTAAGCAGGAGCCCTGGGGGCATGTCATGCCCTGAAACTTGTGAACCCCAGTGGGGGAGGCCCCCCAAACCAAATGGTAGGGGAAGGGCATCTTCAAATAGCAGACCGAGTCAGGTCTGTAATTAAACACTTTGCCAGTGCATTTCCACTTAATCATATAGACTCTTCAGGCTGTCACTCGTGGTCGTCAGGCTGGGTGACAGGTGCGCAGGAAGGTACTACCCCTTCTCGCTGCAAGGTTGAAAATCCAGCACAATGAAAACCCTTACACAGGTTAGATGGCTGAGAATGGAGGCCCAGGCTGACCTCTGAAAACCACTGAATGTGTAATAGCTTCTCTCCCTGCCAGCAGCTTCTGGGGAGCTGCATGGAGTCTGGGCAAGGTGGCCGGGGGTCTGCGTGGCCTCTGCCTTCCAGCTATGTGGTCATTTCTCAGCCTTATCTGGGGGATGGAGCCGTGAGGGTCTGCAGCCTGCTGCACATTATCGAGGACCCCTGAGAGCTCACTTGTGCTGAGTGCTCAGTGCGGGGGCTGGCCCACCCCCACGGGGAGCCTTGGGCACTCACCCACCACCCTGGTGTTGTAATAATCAGGCAGCATGCGCTCACAGAGGGCCACCAGCAGCCAGAAGGCCTCCTCCTCGCTGCCATAGAGCAGGAGCACAGAGGTGACAATGTTCATGGCCTGCAGGCACAGAGACAGCAAAGGGGAGACTCACGGAGCTGGGCTGCCGCATAAAACCGCCCCATCCCCCAAGGGCCTGCTCACTTTCCACAAAAGTCCGACTAGAACAAATGACAACAGCAGGCAATTTGCCAAAAGGCCATTTGCAGGAAACCAATTTGGGAAGAAACATTAGCCAGATCCCTCCAATCGGGCCAGTGGGCGCTTGGAAAGCTGAGAGGGAGGGAATGAGCATGTGGCTCTTCTTCAGAGAGGTGTGACACAGGGACAGGAGGATCGGTGAGTGAACTCCACATGACAGCCACACGGCTGAGGTCGAACGGGGCTGCACACAGTCTGCACTGATAGCAAGGCTACTCGGAACAAGCTTCCATCTTAAAAATTCTCGCAAGCCAGCAGGTGGAATTTCCCTGTCCCAGTAACAGGTCATGCAGAACACTGGCCGTTGCGAAAGGGGCTTCTGAGGGGGCAGCATGCTTCTTGGAAACCCAGATGCAGTCTCAGGGAAACAACACCATTGGACGGGGCCAGGAAAATGGCCTCCCCACATGTAAAATCATATGCTGCCAGAAGTGCACCTTGAAACCACGATGAGAGGCCACCTCACACCATTAGGGTGGCTACGGTCCAAAGACCAGAAAGCCAGCGTGCTGAGCATGTGGGGCAAGTGGAACCTTGTGCATCACGGTGGGGGGGGCATGTAAGATGGTGTCGTCGCTGTGGAAAGCACTATAGCTATTCCAAAAACAAAACAAAAACATTAAAGGTCAAATTACCATATGGTCCAGCAACTACACTTCTGGGTATGGACTCAAGAGAAGTGAAAGCAGGGAGAGGAACAGGCACCGCAAGGGCCCGCTCATGGCGGCGGTAATCACAAGAGCCCAAGGAAGAAGATACCACGTGCCCAGCTGAAGATGCAGGAGAGGGCGAGTGTGGCCTATACAGGAAGTGTAGTATGGTTCGAGAAATTCTGACACGGGACCCAACAGGAATGAGCCCCGAGGATGCTGCACTAATGGAGTTGACCGGCCCCCAAAAGGTGAATCCCATACGACTCAGTTTTGGGGAGGTACTTAAGGCATGCAAAGCCATATAGACGGAAGGCAGTATGGGGATTGCAGGGGAGTCGTTGGTAGACACCACACAACCAAATGCTCTGGGACCCAGACCCAAGCCTGTAGAAGTAAGCAGGTAAGAGTGGCTCCCATTACACCGCTCTCAATGGTCAGGCTCTTCTGGGGGACACAGGGCACACTCTGGCCTCTGCTGAGTGAGCCAATGGCAGGAGGTATGGCCCCTGGGCCCGGCTCACCCCCTCTACCTGACAGTAGCCGATGGTGGGGTTTCGGAAAGCATAGGCAGTTAGCACCCGTCGGAGGGCAGCGATGCCCAGCTCGTTCTGGAAGGCGGGGTGCTCGGGCATGGAGCGGTGGAGGTCTCGCTCGATCTCCTCTGTGGCCAGGCTGTACTTCCCCATGGACTTCTCCACCAACTCAGCGTAGTAGCCCGGGTGAGTCACCATCTCGTTCCAGGCCCCTGAGGAGACAGAGCTGGCAGCTGTCTCCTGCCTCCTCCCTTCCTGCTGGGGCCATGGGGACAGTGACAGGGCAGGCTGGGCGTGTCAGTGCACCACAGAAGAGAAGAGGAACTCTGGGGCCCATCAGGAGGTGTGAGGCAAGGGTCCCTTGGTGGCAGCTCCTGGGAGGGGTCGCCCCACCACAGTTTGAGTGGTCTTCTCAAGAAACCGTCCAGGTGGCTAAGGGCATGCATGCTGACAGAGCCTCACCCGAGGAGAGGAGGCCTGGCGGGGGTGGGAAGACACCATCTGGGTGACAGAGCCCTGCCCTCCATGTCTGTGCCCCAGGACAGTGCCCCAAGCTCGGGGCCCTCACAGCTCAGAGCCCCATTTCGGCCTTGGAAAAGGGCTGGCAGCTCCAGCCTGACGGACACAGAAGGCTGACCCGGGGCCCGTGGGGCTCTCACATGGCGGTGCTGGGGGCCGGGCCAATGCCGGGCAGCTCACCAGAGAAGAGGAGCCACAGCTCCCCACGGAGGCTCTCGGGGATGCCCTTCAGCACCAGCTCCCGAGTCTTGGCTGTGCGGTACATGCACACGCCGCGGCCATACTCGAAGAAGTGAATGTCCCATGATTCCTCTTTCATCTTCTCCTTGGCCTGGGGGAGAAGCAAATGCTCTGGGCGTGTGGGCCAGGGCCCTCCGCCATCTACTGCACGTGGCAGGAGGGCCCACACCAGGCGGCAGGGACACGAGCCTCCACGTGGAGGCCTCGAGCCCAGGTCGGGCAGGGTGCCCCTGAACACTGTCCCTCAGGGCCCAAGGACCTGCCGTGGCGTGCAGGCACAAAGCCTCCTCCCAGGCCCGGGTCCCGTGTGGTGATGGGGTCCATGCTCCGGGCTTACCCCCTTGGCCCCCAGGTCCTCCATGGGAGAGTTTCCCTGGAAGAGTTTAAGCAGCCCCTGGGATGCGGTCGGTGCCTCCTGCACACTGGAGCCCTGGCGGCCCCCCAGGGGGGTGGTGGGGCTGGGCTGATCTGTGGCCTCTGCTAGAGCCAGAGGGTGCTGAAAAACACAACACGGGGTGGGGGTGGGAGGGAGAAGAAGTACCCAGTGAGTGGGCTGCCCAGCGCAGGGTCTCTGATGTGTTTGCCCATCGGCTGTTTGAGCTCTTGGCCCTGGGCTGCGGGGAGCCGCTCATGTTGGGCCTGCAGGGACAGAGCAGTGAACCCCACAGAGCCCAAGGGCTGGGCTGCACAATGGAGCAGAGGCAGGGTGACCTGAGGGCCCGGCCTGCCCGTTATAGGTTGGCAGAGGCAATCGGTGCTGCAGGAGCTCCTGATGACTGCCGGGCCAGGCCAGGAACCCTCTTCTGCCCCCTCTCCCTCGGGCGACCTCTCCACTGGGCCCTCAAGGGCCCTTCCAAGAAGAAGGGGCTCCCAAGAGGGCTGCTTGTTGTCCCTACAGCAGCCACACAACCCCTTGGCCCTGGACACTCGTGTTGGCTGGGCACTGGGTACTGTGGCATCTGGCGTACTAGAACTAGGTGTGTTCTAGTACACAGAGAGGGTATGGGCCCTCTCTGCCTTGGGTGCCACTAGCTACTTCCCCCAAGGGGCCTAGCCATAAACAGGGCCTCAGAGGGCTATAGGCCCCTCCCTGGGGTGGAGGCCCAGGGGTCTGTTTTCACACCACATACCCAGCCAAGGAGCTGAGAAAGGGAGCCCTGCGTGGCCCAGCAAACATACCAGGGTGGGCAGCAGCATGGGGCTGGCAGAGGGAAGGGAAGATTCAGGGACAAAGGTCTATAGGGGAGCCCTGACTTCTAGGGCTCTTCCCCTGGTTTTCTGGAACCCGTCCCTTGGCAAACACATCTCCTCAGGAGAGTGCTGGCAGCCAAGACCCTTCAGGCCCAGTGTGGGTGATACCTGACATCCACTCCCTGCTTGTCCACTGTCCCTGCAGCCTGACTTCCAGGGGAGCTTGGTGCGGGCAACACCCTATGCAGGGAGCTTGCCTCGTCCCCTGGCCCAGGGGGGTCACGCGGGCCAGAGCTGGCGCCTTCTGCCTGTTCTCCCCTCAGCTCCCTCCCTGAGCACCCACCGACAAGAACAACACTGCTCTGAGATGGGCACTCGTCACTGGCTCCCCACCATCCACTTCCCCTCCTGCCTGCAGCCAGTTCCCCGTTTTTATGTGGGGGCACACTTCTCTCCACTCTTGACCTCGTACTTTGTGGGCTCCACTGAGAACCAGGGTGATAGCCCTGTACTAATGATGAGCTTTTCCCACCCCTGGGCCCAGAGGGTGGTTGGAGACACTATGTTACCCAGTCACCACCAAGGACACGCACGGGTGACTCTGCAGGGAATGCTGGGTGAGCCAAGGAGGATCCTGGTCCCATACACGGCCTGGGAACTAGGCCTTCCTGGTGAAAAGCCCCGTCCAGCAAGGAAAGGCCCCTCTGAAGACAGGCGGCCGACTGCGAGGTACTTTGTGTCTTGTGGAACTGTAACCCTCCTCCACCTTTGCATGTCATATTCCAGTCTGGGTCCTGTTGTCTCTGATCCCAACCCCCGACATGGTCCTGTCCCCCAAGTGGCAGGGACAGGGGAGGCTGGCTGGCTTCCTGCGGGACCTCACCCTCTCTGTGTTCCTTATAAGAGAGCCCTCTTCTTGGCTGTGATGACAGGTGATGCAGGGAATATGTGTTAAACCTACCGAACCGTAGTCTTTGACTATATATGGCATATTATATGTCAGTTTTATCCTAGAGATGCTGTTTTTAATATAAGGTGGGGAAAAAAAAGAAAGAAAAAAAAGAAGCGAACTCTGCTATGTCCCATCCACAGTCCATCTCTCTGTCCCCCGCTGGTGTTTCGGAAGTGGATTTTGGGTCTGCTCAGTCTGTGGGACACAACCCCAGTCCAGACCAAGGAGATTCTGCTTCCTGCCCTAGGTTCTCCAAAGGGACCAGGGCACAGATGGACTTGCAGGCCCCAGAGTACCTCAGGGAATCAGACTTTCAGTGCTGGTGAAGGGCCTGGACTCCAGGATGTGGCCTTGGCCATACCATCCTGTGACAGCCATGTGTAAGAGGGGAGCTCACGGGCCACCTGGGAGCCCTTGTTTTCCTGGGGCAGTTCCTCCCATGCCTGCAGGTGACCATCTCACACATCTGTCCAGTGCCAACCTCCTGAACCACCTGCCTGCCTCGTTTCCTGCTCAACAGAACCTCTGGCCTCCTGTTTGACTGAATGAACAAGCGTGAGCACCGAGGTCCGTCATGGCCACGGCCGTCAGCCAGCCTTCCTTCCTGTATCCATGGCCCACAGCCCCACCATTCTACCTCCAAGACCTCCCTCTAGGCAACTATCCACCCCCCCAACAGTGGGCCCATGGACTTGATCCAGGCTGTGCCGTCTCTACAAGCCCTCCTTGCACTTCCACTGGTGTATGGGTTATACTTCAACTGAAATGACCCCTGTTCTTCCCAGCTGACCTTTATACAAACTCCTCAAAAGAACTGTTTAGACTGTTAGACTGTTTCCTTTCCCATCAGAAAGTACACCTCCATGTTCTACTATCTAATACCTAGTACGCGGGTCCTTTCTTCCTAGACCCTGTCAATTCCCTCCCATAGGCAATACTGAAATCAGCAAGTGAGCTTTTCCCCATCCCTGCCTTCCCTGTCGACATACAGTAATATGCTTTCACTCTCAGGTAAGGAGGCAATTGATGAGCTTATTTTATTTTCCATGCCTTTGGAAAAAAAACATTTTATTTATTTGAGAGAGAGAGAGAGAGGAGGGAGGGAGAGGCAGAAGGACAGGAAGAAGCAGAATCCCTGCTGAGCAGGGAAACTGATGCAAGACTTGATCCCAGGACCCTGAGAAAATGACCTGAGCTGAAGGAAGACGCTTAACCAATGGAGCCACCGAGGTGCCCCATAAAGCTGTTAGATTTCTTAAATTCATGTTCTTTACTTATTACCTGTGGTCTTCACTCCTGAATCTTAGTTTGCCAATATAAAATTCTTCACTTGTGCTTTTTAAAAATTGTGTTATCTTTATTTTTTTTTAAGATTTTATTTATTTATTTGACAAAGAGAGATCACAAGTAGGCAGACAGGCAGGCAGAGAGAGAGGAGGAAGCAGGCTCCCTGCTGAGCAGAGAGCCGATGTGGGGCTCAATCCCATGACCCTGGGATCATGACCTGAGCTGAAGGTGGAGGCTTTAACCCACTGAGCCACCCAGGCACCCCTTGTGTTATCTTTAAAATGTTATTCTGGGGTTATTCTAGGGCACTTGGGTGGCTCAGTGAGGAGCCTCTGTCTTCGGCTCAGGTCATGATCTCAAGAGTCCTGGGATTGAGCCCCGCTTCGGGCTCTCTGCTCAGCGGGGAGCCTGCTTCCCCGCCCCCCTCTGCCTGCCTCTCTGCCTGCTTGTGATCTCTATCAAATAAATAAATAAAATCTTTAAAAAATGTTATTCTGGGGGCGCCTGGGTAGCTCAGTTAATTGAGCATCTGACTTGATTTGGCTCAGGTCATGGTCTCAGGGTCCTGGGATTGAGCGCCACGTCAGGCACTGCATGGAGTCGGCTTGAGATTCTCTCTACCCCCCTCTGCCACTCCCTCTAGCTCACGTGCTCTCTCTCTCAAATAAAAAAAGAAGTCTTAAGAAAAAAAGACATCTCTGATGCTTATTTTTAAGAAAATTAAAAATAAAATGTTACTCTATATAAAATGTGGCTATCTGAAAGTCTGAACCCACTCTAATTTTCTTCCTTCATAAATGACTTGGGTCTTTTTTGACTGGTTGTCCCAAAGATTTTTTTCTTTTTAATCTTTAAATAGTTTTTACTGCATTCTATAATATTGACTATTCTGGACTGTTTTTCCAGATGCCCTTCCACCATGCACCATCAAGTCTTTTTAAGCTCAGAAAAATTTTCTCGACTAGTAGTTTCTATCAGCTGTTAGTCTATGCTCTTGCATAAGTTGGATCTTCTTTGTCTGACTTCTTCATCACAGCTTCTGACTATTTTTTTCTCTTTCTCTTCACTTGTTTGGCCCTCCTCTGACCCCCATCCCTTTTTTAACTCTTAGAGACTATTCATTGTGTTCTCTTTGCATAATACTTACTTCTCAAAAATTTCTCAAGTCCCGTCAACTCTCTTTCTTGTTGACTTGTCAACTTTGTTTCCAAGCTTTCTAAAAAATTTTATTTATACCATTCTTTGGTAGTTTCTATTACTTTTCCAGTTTTTTTAAGATCATTTTGAAATATTAGGGTACGGTTCTCATCTGCTTTGGGGGAACACTGTTCTAACAGATTTTCATTGTGGAAGGTTACTTGGGTTTGTTTCTTTCCCCCTATGATGCTTTTGTACGGGGTGTGATCATAACCCTCTGTTGCTTGGGTTTAAATGACGTGAATCCTTCTGTACTTTTGGGAGGATCATGTACATGTTGGGGAGAGGACATTAAAAGCACAAGAAATAAAAGAAAAATAGATAAACTGGACTACATGAAAATGTAAAACTTCTATACATCAAAGGACACAATCATCAAAATGAGAAGACAATCCATGGGAATGAGAGAAAATATTTGCAAATTATCTCTCTGATGGGTTAATATCCAGAACATATAGAGATTTTCTACAGCTTGACAACAAACAACCCAACTTAAAAAACAAGGTGAGGGACTTGCATAGACATTTCTCCAAACAAACTGGACAAATGGCCAAGAGGACATGAAAAGATACTCAATATCACTGATCACCAGGGAAACACAAATCAAAACCACAGTGACATACCACTTTACACCCATTAAAATGGTTACTATAAAAAACCTGGAAGGTAACCAGCATTGGCAAGGATGGGGAGGAACTGGAACCCTTGTGCATTGCTGGTGGGAGCATAAAATGATGCTGCTGCTGTGGAGAAAGGTGTGGAAATTCCTCAAAATACTCAACACTGAATTACCCACTGACCTCTTCTCAGCAATTCCACTTCCCTGTATCTCCCTCTCAGAACTGAAAGCAGGGTCTTAAAGAGATACATGTACACCTACATTCGCAGCAGCATTATAAAATAGCCCAAAGACAGAAGCAACCCAAGAGTCCATCGAAAGAGGGACAGCTGCTGCCTGGGTGGCTCAGTGGGTTTAGCGTCAGACTCCTGATTTCAGCTCAGGTCATGATCTCAGGTTTATAAGATCAAGGCCCGCATTGGGCTCCATGCTAAATGTGGAGCCTACTTAGATTCTCTCTTTCCCTCTACCCCCACCTAAGGCTCCCGCTCACACACTCTCTCTCTTTTTTAAAAAAAAAAAAAAAGGGTGAATGGAAAAACAAATATGGTATACATCTACAATGGGATATTATTCAGCCTTAAAAAGGGAGGAAATTCTGACATTGCCATCACGAGGACGAACCTTGAAGACGTGACACTAATAAGATCAGCCAACCACGGAAGGATACCATAGGATTCCTCTTCTATGAGGCCCCTAGAGTGGTCAGAGTCATAGAAGTGGAAAGGGGAGTGGTGGTTCCCAGGGGCAGAGGGGAGGGGGACCGGGGATAGTGTTTCAGTTCTGCAAGATGGAAAGAGTGCTGGGGACGGACGGTGATGGTGGGCGCACTGCACAAGAAGTGAATGGACATCACGCCACTGAACTGTACACTTCAAAAAGGGTAAGATGGCGAGTTTTAGGTTACGTGTCTTTTACCACAATTAAAAAAAAAAAAAAAAAAAAAGACCTCCTGAATTTGATCACTTCTCCTGAGCGCCTCTGCTGCTACCCTTAACCAAGGCTCTATCATTCCACGTCCTGATTACTTGAGCAGCCTTCAACTCCTGTCTGCTTTTACCCAGACCCCTCTTGAGCCTAGCACTGCCCAAGAGAAACAGGATGGGAGCAGCGTGGGTGGTTCAGCCGGCTGGGGATCTGCCTTTGGCTCAGGTTGTGATCCCAGCGTCCTGGGATTGAGCCCTGCTCTGGGCTCCCTGCTCAGTGGGGAGCCCGATTCTCCCTCTCCTCCCTGCTTGTAGTCTCTCTTACTATCTCTGTCTCTGTCTGTCTTAAATAAATAAAATCTTTAAAAGAAAAAAGAAGAATGAGAAAAGCATATGTAATTTAACGTGTTTTAACAATCACGTTAAAATGCAGGAGAGAAACTGGTGAGATGAGTTTTAAGTAACCGATTTCATTTGATCTGCTAGAGCCAATATACGCTTACTACGACATGGAATTACTATAGAAAGTTACTGAGATCCAAGGGCTCCAGAGCCGCATGTGGTTTCCGTACAGAGTAGCTGCGCCTCTAACCCGTTCCCAATCTGACAGGCCAGACTCACTCTATGAAAGCACACACAGATCCTGTCGCTCTGGCCAGAAGTCCCCAGTGGCTTCCCATCTCAGAATCAGAGCTGAAGTGCCCACAAGGCCTACAGGCTTCTGTGCTCGGGCTTCCTGCTTCCTCTTTGACCTCACCTTCCACACTGGCCTTTGCTCGCCTCTGTAGCCGGTGCCAAGCCCAGTCCCACCTCTGGGCCTTTGCACCTGCTATTCCCTCTGCCTCCAACGCCCCTCCCCCAGGTACTTCATGGCTTGTTCCCTTGCTTCTTTCAAGCTTGATCGGAGCCCCTCTGTTTCCCAATCCCTTTATCCTGTTCTATTTTTATCCATAGATCTTATTACCACCTGCCGTATCTCAGATGTTTGCTTACTGTCTGTCTCTCTCACTAGAATACAAGCTCTGTCTAATCTGTTTGCTGCTCTATTCCCAGTGCCTGGGAAGATGCAGTAAAAACATGTTAACAGAGGGTGCCTGGGTAGTTCAGTGGGTTAAGCATCCGACTCTTGGTTTCAGCTCAGGTTGTGATCTCCGGGTCATGGGAATGAGCCTCATATCAGTCTCCCCACTCAGCGCAGAGTCTGCTTGTCCCTCTCCCTCTGTTCCCCATCCCAACCACTGCTTGTGCTCTCTCTCTCAAAATAAATAAATAAAATCTTAAAAAAAAAAAACAACAACCCAAAACTATGTTGGGTGAATGGTGAGCGTTTAGAAGGGACCCAGGGTCTGTGCTTACTCTGGTCTGGTGGGCCCTGTCATTTGTCGTGTTGGGCCTCCTGAAGACCTCAACATTCTTGCTTGTGTCCCTTTTCACCCAACCTAAACTCACTCTCTTGAAATCCCAGGTCAAGCCTACCTTCCTGTAAGAGACCGTTCTCAATGTCTCTAGTGAACAGTTTATCTGGCCCCTCTGCATCCCTTCCCTACCTACTTAACAGCTTACTGAGCGTTGACCATAGGGATAGAAAATACAAAGGCCTCCATGGGCCAGACCAGGTGGGGCTTTGGGGAGCTGTCAGGCACGTGCCACCGCTCAGGTCCAATGCCACCCGGAGGGAATGTGGACCCCGTAATGCCAACACTGATTTTTCCAGAGAAGCCAGCTATGTGGATCTTTATAAGGACTCTTCTACTCATGAAGTGGTTTCACAAACTCAGACTGACCCACAGCACACATACCTTGTCATACCAGGAAGTGATTAGATATGGCCACAGCTGTGCCAACCTCAGCGAGCTCCCTCTAGTCCCAGATGGACACGAGGGTAATCACTGTTTTGGACCGAAGCACATCACACTGCCTAAATCTCTAAGTTCACAATTATACCACAAACTGAACATCACAAGTGACTTGATCACGTTTGGAGGATACTAGAAATGCAGCTCCTCATTCTAATAACTGGTGAGTAAAAGCAGGGATAAAAGATTTCCTCTGCCTTTCCTAGGTGAATTGTGCCTCAAGTAGTGAAGTAGTTGATGAGGGGGATTCTGCCTAGGGACGGATTCCAGCTCATAAACAGAAGGACTGACACCAGCAGACTGCTGCCCTCTTGCAACCCCTGATGAATTACCACATCTATGCAAAGCCCATCAGGGGTTGGAAACAGCATGTGACAAGAAGAGAGGGTGTTGGATATAGCTCCTCAAGCCCACCTACAAGCAGACCTGCCCCCTAAACGCACAAAAAAGTGAATCTAAATCTGATCTGGGTTTTGCTATTCAACCACCAACCTACAGGAGACAAAGACTGAGAAACATGCTAAACGCCTCCAGAGAGATGCTGTCAGGAAGAACCAGACCGTGAGGCCCTCTACAGCACAAATGACCCCGTTCCTTCCATAAAATACTGCAAGAAGAAAGAGAGAGAGAGAACAAACATCTCCAAAAATTTCAAAAGGAATTTGAAAGACATATCAGATGCCTACATATGACCTATGTGCATTTCAAGGCCAATGGTGCTCAACTGGTAAAAAGTAGGCCTGCGTTTGTGGAAATGTGAACACAAGTACTGCTACCTTTAAGCAGCCCAGTTCTGAGCGCGCAGGCCCCCTGTTTTGGATAAACACAGTGCTGTAAATGTGTCTTCCTTCTCTTATGATTTCCTTAATCTCATTCTTTTTGCTATTGTAAGAATACGATATATAATACATGTAATATACCAAATCCAGGTTAATCAACTGCTAATGCTTAGTAAGGCTTCCAGTCCAGCGTGGGCTGTTAGTAGTTAAGTCTGGAGGAGTCACAAGTTCTATGCGGATTTCTGACTGTGTGAGGGGTTGGCACCCCTTACCTTTGCGCATTGTTCAAAGGTCAACTGTATTTGATTCACGGAATTACTGTTAATTTCATTGGCATAATAATGACATTGAAGTTAAGTCTTCAAAAAGGATGTCTCCCCAGCCCGCCAAAGAAAACTAAAAAAAAAAAAAAGAAAAGAAAAGAAAAAAATCTTTCCCTGTGAAAATCCCTGAAAGGTTCAAGATTGACAAGAGAAATACCAGTAAATAAACCCAAGCTGGCTAGGCCTCGACAGTGTGGCAGAAGTTCCTAACAGATGGACATGAGGTTGGCTGGTCAAGCCAGAGGTGGTTTCTTACATGGATGGGGTTTGAGCTGGGCGGGTGACACTTAGGGAGGACTGCAGGGGCAGAGACAGGTATAGCTAGAACACCTGAGTCAGGCTAGCTTAGGCTCACCATCCTGCACCCAGAGGGAGTCCTCCCACCTGAGGCCCATGGCAGGCAGCAGCATGGAGGCTGATGGCTGCCCGGTCTCTTTTCCTGGCTCTGACCACCCCAGCCCAGCGCTCCCGGGGACCCCCTGACCTCTAGGGCCGCGTCCGTGGTGCTGGCTTTCCTTCCCCCGCTGCTGCCTCCTGGCTGCTTGGACGGCATCTTCTGGAGGAAGTCAGAGATCCTCTGCACTAAGAAATCACGGTCTTTCAGGTTGGCGAATAGGAAGGTCATTTTGCTCTTGGTGCTGATGGACAGAGGGCTGGGCAGGACACTGGAGCTGTCAGCTTTTTCGACAATGGTCACCTGAAAAGGCAAATTAAGCACCGGGTGTCAGTGTCTGGGGACGGGAAGCTGATTGGCTCTGTGCACGTGGGAGCACAGTGGCCTCCCATGGTTGTGTCTGGGCCAGGGGCACTGGTTGGGCCCCACTGTGTTCCTGTGTTGAGTCTGCTGCTTGCCACTGGGCAACTGTGAGCAAGTCATGTGCATGTACAGCCTGGTGTGCCCCCATGGATGGGCGAGGTGAGCTCGCCAGCCCTGCTGCCAGTCCATTTGGCTTCCCAGAGACATCCAGTTATTCTCTGAAGCACGGGGAGCAGCCCTGCCCATGCACTGGCCTAAGCATGGGCTGCCATGGCATAGGCCGACAGGTGCAGCCCGAGGCCTGGCTCTAACCTTGAGACATGTGCACAGCATCACAGGCATGGGGGTTGCAGAAGGGGCTTTCATGGGATGCCTATGCATAGCCTGCAGCCCAGAGGGGGCAGACAGACAACAGACATGCAGGGGCTGGCCTGACCGACAAGGACATGCTGGAGAAGCTGGTGCAAGAGTGAGCAGGGGTGGGGCACCTGAGTGTGTGCAGGTGTGTGTGTGTGTGCACAGGTCTGCATGCATGGGAGCTGAGATCTAAGGGGCCAATGGTTCACTGAAGGTGCACAGGTCACAGCCGGGCACCAACAGGTGCTGACTGATGTTCTGAATTCCACGGGCTGCTGTCAGGGTAGGGGAACTAGAGGAGGCAGGGGCAGGTAGCACCCTCCTGGGTGGGGGGCAGCTGTGGGAAAGGGATGTGCTACGGGTGGAGCGTGGGAACAAGGCCAGGTCAGCATCCAGGCCAGCTCCTGCTTTTCAGCTGAGCGGATGGATGGAAGGAATGCTGGTTCCCTAGGCGGCGATGAGAAGAACACATCTGGGGGGCGTGATGTCCAGAGCCCGTGGGAGGTGGGTGTGGAGCCTGCTCTGAGGGGGAGGCCCTGGGAAGGCTCCTGGTGGGCACACTAAGGATTATCAGCTCCAGGCCTCAGTCCCAAGGCCAGAGCCCAAGTTAGTCCTGCTCCCTGCCTCAGCCAGAGCTCTCTGCCATCAGAAACGGCAGGGTCATCAGGAGAAACAGAGCTGAGGACTACGGAGACCTCTGCACCCACCCCCAGGCCTTGGCCCAGGACAGACTCATGGCCCAGCAGGAACAGGAGATGTAGGGTCAGGGGTGCCCTGAGCCCTCAGCCAGGAGCTTCTAGAGCTGTGGCTCTTTCCAGTCCTGTGCCTTAGACTTCCCTGGGGAAAACGAGGCAGCACACAGGAACCCCCTCTCACTGACCCCATACCTATCACCACTGTACCTACAACTGGAGGGCTTTGTAAATGCAAGGGGAAATCTCATCACTCCAGGTCGTTAATAAAATCAAGATACTGAGGGCGCCTGGGTGGCTCAGTGGGTTAAAGCCTCTGCCTTCAGCTCAGGTCATGATCCCAGGGTCCTGGGATCAAGCCCCACATTGGGCTCTCTGCTCAGCAGGGAGCCTGCTTCCCTTCCTCTCTCTCTGCCTGCCTCTCTGCCTACTTGTGATCTCTCTCTGTCAAATAAATAAATAAAATCTTTAAAAAAAATAATAAAATCAGGATACTGTGATTTAGATTATAACTTAAGCACCTCGCTGTGCTTCACAGAGCTGAACAGCCAATCTTCCCTGCTGGGCCATTAAGGAAAAGGGAGGCCTGGGGACCTTCGGGTTGGGGGGTGGTCTGTCAGTGCTTCTCATCTGGGCGGGAGCCCTCTCCCTCACTGTCCACACCCCTCATTGTGGCATAGGACAAATGGCCTTGCTTCCATCAAGGTCACTGTGGAAGCCTAAGAAACCTGAGGAAAGAATGACAGGTTAGAGCTGACCCCCTTCCTGCTACAAATGAGAGCTGTCCCCTACCTGTGACTGGTGAGAGCCGACCCCTGGGACAGGTGACAGCTGACTCCTGCCTGTGACTGGTGAGATCTGTCCCCATCCCTGACAGGTAAGAGCTGACAAGTTGAGAGCCATCCCCAACCTCACAGGTGAGAGTGGACTTCCAGCAGCCCTGCTGGAGTCTGAGTCACAGCCAAGACAAGTGTCGGGAGAGGAACAGTGAGGTGGCCTCTGAGAGTGACATGGTGGGGCTGGTCAGGGTCAAAGTCCTCCCAGTCCAGCCAAAGTGGGGCTTTGCTAAAGTCCAACTGCTGGGCCAGGAAGGCAGGACTCGGGGACACTCCCCCACAGGAAGCCTCTGGGATCTGATAGGGGAGGCACATGTCTTTCCTGAAGTTAGTTGAGCTCTCCTGGCATGCCAGACCCCAGCCTGTCTCCCCACAAGGAGAGGTGACCCCCAGGGGAGAATCCAGCTCACCCCATGCCTGGAGGGGCCTGACATGAGGCAGGGGCTCAGGGAAGCTGCTGACTCACTATGTGCTCCCCACGTGCCCACCACCAAACCCCAGAGGGCTGCCTGGGTTGGCAACCCCCACCAGGTGCCCCGGGGAGTCAGGAGAGAGCTGGCTGAGGGGGCTGGGGGCTCACCTCCCGCAGGGGTATGATGAGGTGGCAGGCGTCCTCCTCCTTGCTGGCAAAGCAGATGTAGTTGCTGGAGATGAACATCTGGCCAGGGATGTGCAGCTTGTTGAACGGGGTCCACAGGGTACAGCCTGTGTGGCCATCCAGGCGCTCATCCCTGGGCAGCCGGAATGTGGCCCGGTAGCACTCGTTCTTGGCTCGGGCGTCCAGGTCTCTGGGGAAGCACGGCAGGGTAAGAGAAGGAAGGGGAGAGTAGTCAGGGCCAGTGGGCCTGCAAGGGGGCTGCCATGTGGGATGGGGCTCTTTGGGGTCCTCCCGTGAGCAAGTCATGCCCAGGGATCTCAGAGTTCAATGGAACACACTTGGCAGATGGCCAGATACCACAATACACATCTGTAAGACCAGCAGAGATTGGTCAGCAAACAGCACGCCCTGGAGCCCCGAGGGCTCTGGAGGACAGCCAGAAGCTTGACAGGATTTGACAAGTCACCTGCTAGGTGCTGAGGGCAGACGGGGCCCAGGGCCTAGAGGCACCCCACACCTATCCGTGCCTCTGCCCTGAGGCTGCTGCTCCCAACACGGAAGACCTGGCCCCATGGAGACACCCAGATGAGCACCTCCTGAGCTCAAACCTGTGGTACTACGGATGGACACCAAGGCACGCCTGCCCGATGACCTTGAGAGGTGGCCACCTGGCACCCTGCTCTTGGCCCACTTGGTGGCTCTTTCCTTGTAAGCATCTCTCCCCCCAGTGCCACAGGGGCTGCTGGCCGCCTGAGCAGGGCCTGGCGGGCACAGCCTGATGGACACTGTCAAGTCCTAGTCCTTGCTCGTTTCCTTTCTGGAAGGTTCTAAAAGCACCCCGTCACTGGCATAAGGAGAGTGACGTCCTTGGATGGTGCCCTCCTGTAACTATGGGCAACCAGCCCTTTCTGGGCCCTCCCACCCAAGGGGGCTGCGCACCGCTTCAGAGCTGAGATGTTTCTGTGTGGCCGGGTGGGCCGGGGCAGCGCCTTCTCCTCCAAGAAGCCCTCGCTGTCCAGCAGCTGCCGCATGGCCAGGTTGGCCAGCTGCTCCATGAGCTTGAAGGTCTCACCAATGTTGAGGAACATAGAGAAGAAGAGCTCCTGGTCCCGTGTGTCCACACGGATGCTCTCAGGGAAGAGCAGAGTGGCATTCTTCTCCAGCCTCGTGACGTCCACCCACTGCACCACCAGGCTCACTGGACACCAGCAGGGACACAGGCTGGTGGGTCACATGGGCCAGAGAGTGGAACAGCTCCGGCGCCTGAAACCCACCAGGAGAACCGTACCCGAGGGTATCACGGACCGTAGTGGGGCCCCTGCCCCTCCCCCATGCCTGAACCTGGCTGTGCTGGGACGGGGGTTCCTGCAAGGAGGGCCTGAGCCATAGGGGTCTCCTCTGGACCCCCGGCCAAACTAGCACCCCACCCTGAGAACATCCTGAGGAATATCTGCCCCACAAATGGCTGAGGGGTGACAAAGGGCACAGGAAGGTGAGCCAAAGGGGACTCTGCCCCGTGAGGAGGTGCCAGGTAGGAGGAGGGCAGAGGAAGGGTGTACGACAGGTGTGTGCACAGTGGGGCAAGGCCTCGCTGTGCTCGGAAGCGCTGAAGCCCTGGGAGCTCTTTCTGGGGGTGGTGTGGCTGCCCCGGGGACTGTGCCTTATACCCCGAGGCCAGGGCTTCCCCCAGCAAGGCCCTTCCACCACATTCTGCCGCTCGGGGATGGCAGCGGACCTAGAATGTTCTGACTTCAAGGAGAGCAGAGAGCCCCTGACCCGTCATTCTGGGAAGAACCCATTTGGTAGGTGCAGGTGGGCCAGGTGCCTGCCTGCCTCAGGTCGGGGCCTCCTTGCTGTGAACTACGGAAGTGCACTGAGTTTCGGGGAGACCCTCTGGGGAGGAGGGTGGTTTGTGGGCACAGAATATCAGGGGGCCATTTCGGGGGAAAGCCACTCAGGAGCTCCGGCGGGTGGGAGAGGCGGGGACGGCTGGGGGGCAGGGTTCTTGGGGCCACTCACCTTCCTTCCCCAGCAGGAATGAGTAGAAGCACAGGTGGTTGACGCTCAGGTAGAGCCAGCCCTGCCGGGGCACACGGCCCTTCCAGTAGCTGCAGGAATAGTAGTTGACCAGCTTCTCCCCTTCGGGCATCCCGAACTGCTTCCGCATCTTCAGCTCAGCCTCCTTGAACTTCCCAGGGTCCTCATCTCCCTGCGGCTGCAGGTTCTTGTTCTCTTCTGCGATGATGCCCTGCAGGGGGAAAAGGGGACTGATTCTGGCAGGCCCTGGCAGTGGGGGAGGCGGGGGGGCAGGTGCCTCAACCCAGGACTCCTGGACGCTGGCCCCAGGGCCACAGGCTGGCGAGGCTGAGGCACGTGGTGGGACAGATGCCAGGCAGGTTCCCTCAACCCTTGAGCTGATAATCCCTCCAGCATGGCTGACCAGAAGTAGGGACTCTTCAAATAAACATTTATTTCTATGTAAACTTTCTGGAAAATTTAATAATGTGGTAAAAAACACCGAGTACAACAGTGTTTTCAGTAAACATGGAGCCTCCCTCTTGCCCACTCTAATGGTTCCCTTCCGACATGCGGGCACCAACGTTCCTTTGCGCAAACACATGGTTTTCTCTTTCCCTCTTTCTTTACCCAAATGGCATCCAGTTGCGGCAACGTTCTGTGAAGTGCTTTTCTCATGAAAAGGATGCTCTGTATTTCTTTAACTTTCTCCCCACTCCCTCAATATACCAGGCGCTCCTGCTTCTTGACCCCACCCCCAGACCAGCTGCAGGCCCCTCCCAGCTCAGGACATATCCATGCTGTGCTCTGCTGGCACCTTCCCTGGTCTCAGGATGCCCAGAGGTATCACCTGGGCCACAGAGCCAGCCCAAGACCTCTTGAGGTAAAAGATGTTCTTAGCACCCTTGGCTCAAAACATACCTGCAAATTTTCCAGGAGGATGATTCCTCAATAAATGAAGGTAATTCAAGGCGAGTGTTTGGGGCCTGGCCTACTGCTCCCACCATGCCTCATGGTGGCCTCTTGCCCCTCCATCCAGAGGCAGGGCGGATTGCCAGGGGCCTGGGTGAGGGCCAGAGGTTGCAAAGCACCTGCCTTGTTACTAAGGCCCCACCTTTGTCTTCTGCTGCGCTCAGTTCCACTTGCTGGGAGGCTAGGGAAGCAGGTCCACCAGTGGAGTGCGGATGGGCCTTCACCCACACCCTGCTGCATCAGTCACCTTCCTGGGTCTCAGTCGGAAGCTCCCTCTTCCCTTCTCCCCGCAGCTGGGACCCCGAAGCAGGGCGTAGAGGGGCTGACCTCTCCTGCTCTGCGGATGTACTAATGTATGTATTCTGACCCAGGGAGAAGGCCCTGGATGATTCAGGTGAGCCCAGTATATCATCACCAGGGTCCTTGTCAAGACACAGGAGGGTCAGAGCCGTGGAGGGAATGAGAGGACAGGAGTGGGGAGAGAGAGAACGTGATCTAGGGTGTCATGCTGCTGGCATGCAGACGAGGGAAGGGGCTCAGAACTGAGGAAGACCGGCAGCCCTGTAAAAGAACTGGTGGGGAAACAGGTCCTCCCCGCCCTGAGCCTCTGGAAGGAGCCCCATCTGCCCACACCTGGCGTTTAGCTGAGACCTGCTGAATTCTGCTGACTTCCAGAACTCCCAGCTAACGGACCTGTGTGGGGCCTGAAGCGTATGGGAACTTGTGTCAAGCAGTAATGGAAATGAATGCATCCTATTGTGAGAAAGTATCCTTGTTGTCTAAACTCTTGGATTTCCTGGCTCGAAGCTGTTCATGGCATTTTTCTCTTTTCTAAAACTCTGCTTTTAGACGCTGTCTTTTAGACGCTGGGATCATGACCCGAGCCGAAGGCAGCTGCTCAACCAACTGAGCCACCCAGGCGTCCCTAAAACTCTGCTTTTTATAGGTGCTCCTCCTAGTTCCCTCCCAACCTTGCTCGTTTGAGGCTTCCCGCTTTGGTCCTGCATCCTATTTGCCACAAGTCTGCTTATGTCTTAGGTCATTCCCTGGACCTGTTATCTTTCTGCACTGTTCTCTCGTTTCCTACGGAGTTAACTTCTGCCCTTTACTAATTCCTTCAGATTTCCTCATTCTGGGCTTAGACACGCTAACTTACTGAATTTGCTGAGCTTGGGTCATGAAATTCCACCCTCTCTTCTCCTCCCAAGATTTAAGCCTTCGAATGTCCCGCTGTGTCCTCCTTTTACTGCAGCCTACAAATTTGGAGATGCCGTGGCATTCTGAGGATCATTCAGTTCTAAATGTTTTCTTTTCTTTTTTTTTTTTTTTAAAGATTTTATTTATTTGACAGACAGAGATCACAAGTAGGCAGAGAGGCAGGCAGAGAGAGAGGAGGAAGCAGGCTTCCGGCTGAGCAGAGAGCCCGATGTGGGGCTCAATCCCAGGACCCTGAGATCATGACCTGAGCCGAAGGCAGAGGCTTAACCCACTGAGCCACCCAGGCACCCCTCTAAATGTTTTCTAACACGCATTTCTTCTTTAAGCCATGCGTCATGGAGAAATTTTTTTTTCATTCTGTTGGTGACTTTGTTTGGGTCTGGCATGCAAGAAGCATACAATAATGTTGCTTTATTATTATTATTATTCTTGCCCAGCTTGCTCACTGGGAGAAGGGAGACTTGCCTCTGCTCTCCTTGCCTTTTCTCGTGGAGCTACAAAGGTGATGTGGGTCCTGCTTGGAGCCTCAAAATGCACAAGGAAGAGCCAAGGAGCTCGTGCCGTCTGCCTGCGTCTAGAAGGTTCTGGAATAATGAAGACATGGAGACCTTCCCAAAGCAACCCTGCATGGCTAAACTTGGACCCAGTAAGAGCCCTCCAAGAAACCTAATCTAAGGCAAAATCACAGGACAGAAAGACGACAACGCACAGGCCCGTGTGCTCAGGTAGAGGCTCGTTACCACATGAATGAGCCCCTGAAGAGAAGCTGAAGCATCCCTGTGGGTTTTGACACACAGCTCCAGTTTTTACTACTGTAACACACCCCATGCAGTGTACCGCATGTGACTGAACTGGATGAGCTGGGTGCAGGACTCGGTAGGAAGTGCTCGATAAATGCCAGGCCAGCAAGCCACTCGGCTCTGGCTCTGCGGAATGGACTGTGGCCACTTCCCCTCCCCGCCTCAGCCTGGAGGTACTGTTTCTGCTGCCAGCACTGCAGGGAGCATCCTGGGACCCATGTGTCGACCTACACACGTGCCTATGCTGTGGGACCAACACCAGGCAAGCCTCTGAGCTGCATCAGAGGCTCACGCAGTTGTAATTTCCTAAGTGAAATGTACCTCCGGCTAGCCTGGTACTTCTAGCATTTCCCTGTTCTGTGAGCCACGGGACTGACCGTCAGCAATGCATGCCCCCTGCTTGCTCTAAGATCCTCTGCAGAGGACAGAAAGTCTTGGCTAAGTGCAGGCTGGCACCGGGCCGCCCCGAGAGGGGAGGCCCTGCCTGGCAATGAGTTCAATCAAACGCCCCTTCCTGGAGCAGAATGGGAGCACACGGTTGCCTTCGCAGATATTAAAGGGAAATGAGGGCCACACCACGCTGTCTGATGAGTAAATGAGATGACACAGGCCAACACTGCCCGCCTCGAGCCGGGCATGGGAACCAGAAGTGGAAAAGGTGGACCTTACGTGGATCTTGCCCTTGACAAAGGTGGTGATGTCTTCCTCATTGTCGAAGATGGACAGCGTCTGGAGTAAGTTATTTTCCAGCCATTCCCAGTGTTTGGTGATCTCTCTGCGGGAAGAACCTGGGGGAGGTTTGGTGGAGTAAAGAGGAAAATCATTACACTCACCAGGCCTTAAACACAAGTTCAGTGGCTAACATGGATGACCTAATTTGCTCTACCCAAGAGACTATAATCTTGAGGCTGCTTTCTCTTTTCCTTCCTCCAGCATTCTGTATGGGTACATGACAGTAGTCATGAATGGTCCCAGTGAACGCGAAAATAACTCGGGCAGAATGGCAGTCATGTGCAAGGTAAGGCCTGCACCTCCCCTAACACCACAAAAGAGTGGCCACTATTCCCCATATGCCCTTCCAGAAGCAGTCTGTAGGTCTGTGGGTCTGCTAGGTTGTCACGATTTTCCTTCAGGATAAAGGATTTCCTGTGGTCTCTGGTATGCAGGGGACTAACCAGACACAGACTTGGTGTAAAGGACTGAAGTCCTCCAGACAGTTCCTTCTTGTAGGACTCCAGCCCCCTGGCTGGCTAGTCTCCTGCTGCGCATTCTAGAGGCTCTCACCCCATCTCTGAAGCCAGATGCAGCCACCCAGGTCTTCGCCTGCAGCCTCTCCTCACCATCCCTGCTCACATCCCAGCCCTGCTTCTGCCTCCTCCAGGAAGCCTGACCCCGTCAGCTTCTGGCTGGGCCCCTGTGTCTGTCCCGCCTCGGAGGTGGTCCTGTGCTCCTTAGGAAGGGGCCCTGCGGGGCATAGCAAGTCTACTGGTAATGGAAAAACTCAGAGAGGGCAGTTCACCACAACTCCCAAAGGGCGGGGTGGCTGTTTTCTCTGCCCCCACCCCCGGAACTAGGAAAAGGGACCCCTGGAGGAGAAGCAAAGGGTGAGGGAAGTCTCTGCTTGGCCTGCCTTCCCCTGCCTCTCTGGGGTTTTGCTTGTGCCTGGCAGGGGCCTTTGCACTCAAGAGCTGTTTTCTGAAGAAGTGAACACAAGAAGAAGGGGGAGGGCCCTGCCTCCTCCCAGCTGACCCGGGGTGGGACAATCTATGGACTGAGAGTGCCAAGAAGGCCCAGCTGATCCCCTGTGACATATGTCACATGGAGGGAGCCAGAGCAAAGACACAAGATCAACACAGCTGTGGACCACAGACATTTTTGCTAGGCTGCCTGATTCTCAGGTAGCCCTTCCTTCCCTATCTGGCAACACTTCCACCTGCTGGAGACTCCTGAGCCCACCCTGGCCAGGTCGAGTCGGTCGCCACCATCTCCTCTGTCCAGGGCACTTGCTTATTGCTCTGGCACATATCACAGCCCAGCTGTGTCTTGGTGAGGGTTAATTGTTTCTTCACCTTTACCCAAGGCGCTCACTACTCTATAACCATTCTGAATTAGGGCCCTCCCCCTCCCCTGTGGGCCAGCGTGAGGCTGCCTCTGTGAAGGCGATTAAAACCCAGGATCAGGCACCTGGGTGGCTCAGTGGGTTAAGCCACTGCCTTCGGCTCAGGTCATAATCTCAGGGTCCTGGAATGGAGTCCCACATCGGGCTCTCTGCTCAGCAGGGAGCCTGCTTCCTCCTCTCTTTCTCTGCCTGCCTCTATGCCTACTTGTGATCTCTCTCTGTCAAATAAATAAATAAAACCTTTAAAACCCAGGATCATATGACTTACAGCGAGCCACAACACACAATCAACGGGACCCTGGCAAGCCCCTTCAATCATCCATAAATGACCTTTCCCCCCATTTTTCTTTGGGCTTCTCATGTGGCCTCTTTTCCCTGGTGTACAAAGGCCAAGGTCTAGCTGCTGGGAGAAGGGGTTTCCCTCTTCTTCTGCCAAGATCCCACGTTTGAATTGGGAAGTTAAATCTGCAAGCAATGCAACTCAAGCGTGTCATTCTCTTTTACACTCGTGTTCCTGGCAACCTCAAACAGAAGAAATCTTGTCCACACTACTCGTGTGGATCTGTGTGCATTTAAAAGAATTATTAGTTAGCAGCAACTCAGTCTTCATTTAGCACTAACTGAACACAAACTATGCCATCTCTGTGTGTTAGATTCAAAGACTATAAAGAATGTAACTGCTAATTATTATAAAGTCCTATTTTGGCTTTCAGACCTTTTCGTGATGTCTCTTGTTTATTTCTTAGAGAATCTTGGAGACAGGGCCATTATTTTCATTTCACAGGAAGAAACTGAGGCACAGAGAGGTTAAGTAAGTGGCCCAGTGTCACAGAGCTGGGAAGTAAGCAAAGCACAATCCTAATCGAGGCTGCCTAAAGAGAGCTGTGAATGGAGTGGGAGAGCCCGTGAGCCTGCAGTGTATGAGATGCTGGTAAAGACACGGTGAGTCCAGGGGAGCAAGAAGGAAAGATGGATGTTTGGGTCTGGGGAATCTGGTTTTCCATATGAGCTGACACCTGGGCGGGGTCTCAACAGAGTGGTAGGTAGGTGGATGTGGGGGGGCACCAGGCACAGGGACCAGGACAGGTATGGCTGGGAACTTCAGGTCCCGTGAGTGTCTGTCTGCAGGCTCAGACCTGGCTACAGGCTGAGGGGAGGACAGGAATGGAGGCGGGCTGATCCCGAAAGGTCTTCAGGGGCAGGCTAAGGAGTCGGGATTCACTGGGCAGGTGTAGGCATGACCAAACCTGGTTTGGCAGAGCTGGAGGGGAGGGGCGTGCCCAGTAGAGGTCAGGGCAAGGCTGGGAGGCCTGATAGAAGCCGCAGCAGCTGGGAGCGTGTGGCCTGAGGCTAAGGACTAAGGCTCTCCAGCGTGGCCTCCCACCTCCCTCACTGCCTCCAGATCTGTTCCCTGACAAAGAACATCAGGGAGACAGAGGAAAATCTCAAGGGCCCATTTTAGACTCATGTCTCTCGCTCTAGCCCAGGCACACACCAATCTCCCTGGGCCCCACCCCCTGGAAACCCCTCTCTCCTGCAGGCTCTGGAACAAGGAGTAACAGGGTCCTGCCATGCCCCACTTGGCTGTAGGCAAACCCAGACTTGGATTCATACACAGGGGAAAGGGCACCTCCATTCAGACCCACCCCCAACCATGGAGGAGGCTGACTTCCAAAGCCAGGATCCCAGCTGTGGATGCTCGTCACCTTTCTCAGGCCTCCTAACCCCCTCAGGGCCACTGCTTCCTCATCTTCAAAATAGAATCCCCCCCTCCGCCAACGTTCCACCTTCTGGAATTCTTGAGAGATTTGCTAAGTGCCTGGCCTGCAGGAAGTGCTATCTGAGTGTATCCGTGAATGTGTCCAAGTGACCTCAGCAAGGCCAGTACAGGCTGACAGGGACCTCTTCCCAGACCCTGGCAGGGTGGTGTGTGTCTCTGCCCGGGAGGACAGCCACCGCTGTCATTATTGGCAGCAGCTGCATTCCATCACGTCTCCTGGAACATGGAACAGGCCGGGACGGATCCCAGGGGAGCTGTGGGGAGGGCTATGCTCCTGAAAACCTGGGGTCACACAACGTCTCCATCAACCGATTAGTCCATGACTGTTTCAGGCAGCCTTCTCTTTAAAGGCACCTTATTTCATATATATTAATTCCCTCCCATCACACTTGAGACCAGCGGCACCAGCTGTAACTCAGGCCTGAACGGAGCCCCCCAAATACATGTCCTCTCTCCATGGGGCCCATTACCACGTTTGTGCTGAGGGACACAACTGGTACCTTGGCACCCCACTTGGGGCCACTGGCAACAGCAAAACCACCCACAAAACCTATAAAATGCCCAAAGTATGGCCCAAAGACCGCAGAAAGGACCCCTGTTTTATCATCTGACAACTGCTAGAAGGCAGAAGGATGTATTGTCCCCCTTGGGCTGGGAACCCGAGTGTCGGGCAACTCAAGATGCTCATTGCACATTTCCATGACTGTCCACAGGGTGCCCATCACCATCTGAGCTGCCTTCCTAAGCAGGATGCCGGCCTGGCCATGTGGGCTGAAGGAAAGGCAGCACTGGGTTCTCCAGAGGCAACATCCAGCCCAGGAATGCAGGCTGTGTCCCCTTCCTCCCGGGGTCCCCCTACTCGTCCACAGCAGGCCCTACCCAGCACCTACCACACGCCACTGTCCAGTAGACCTGCGAGTCCTGGGTCTGGTGCAGGATTCGGTAAGGGGCCACGCGGGCACTGGAGTCCAATACCACGTCCAGGGTGCCCACAAGAAGACCTGGGGGCAGAGCAGAGAGAAGAGGGTGAGGGAGGGCCACACTCACAGCTGAGCCCTGGAGGCTGCCCAAAATGGTGGCACCGCCCTCGATGCCCCAGCCCAGACGGAGACACAGCTGGCACCTCCCCCATCCACCAAAGGACTTCTTTTTCCTCTAAGGCCTATGGAAAAATCCCCTCCCACTTCTTCCTGGCAGCTTCTGCTCATCCCCAGACTCACAAACACTTGGAGGCAGGGGCTGAGGCAGGTTTTAGGGGGCCTTCTTTATAAGCTTAAACCATTCTGGAAGGCCCTTTTTAGGAAAAATTAGGTTGTTCTTTAATTTTTAAATTTATTTTAAATATTTTTTTCAAAAGTTTTTAAAAAATTCTCAAAGATGAGAAAGTACAACTGTCGCAAATTAAAGACAAAAACAACACCACGGATATCACAAAATCCAGACAAAGAGTATAGTGTGTTTTATTAACTTCCAGACACATCTCTTAAGGTACATTTCCCCGACATTTTTGGCCAAAAATTTCCGTTATCAATAACAGAAGATAATGTAGTTTTTTCTCCGCCAAGTAATCACAAATTTTTATTCTGGGAAGTGTTAAGGAAGTTCCTTGTGGCTTCAAAAATCATGACTGAAGAGGACACAGCAATTTTTAAAACTGTCCAATTTGGGAAAACACTTATCCAGTGTTTTCCACCTCTGAAGAATGTTAGGACATTTCAGATTTTCCTTCTCCTCACGTACAGCCTTTGTCAATGACACGATCTCCCCAACAAATCAGAGGTGTCTGCCTTTTACCGCTGTGTTTGATTCTCTCCTCTTTGTTAAGTGAATTATCAAGCTCTCTGAAAATGTGTTCACTGTTCCTATTTGGAATTTATGTTTTCCTCTTTGATGAAGTGCTGCTTTTGGTATGCTCTGGAAATAGTCTGTTACCATTTTCCTGTTGATGTCAGAATAATTTTTACTGATTGCATTAAATTGAATATAACACTTTCATTTCATATTCCATTTTTAATTATTTTTCCCCTCCCCAGTCTTGAACAAAAAAAAATTACTGATTACAAAAGAAGGTACCCATCGCATACACCCAAGTTAGGAGCCTGTAATCTTGCCTATTTTACTAAAATGTTCTAAAATGTCTCTCTACATAGTTGTTAAAGTGGCATATATTCAAGCTTTACCAGTATGTGGAATAAACTTTTTTCATGGCTCCTGTTGGGGTTTCTCTTCTGGTCTTGGAAACTTTATTTCAATGCTTATTCTGTTGGCATATCCATGTTTCGAGACCTGAAAGCTTTTTTGTGGGCAGACCATCTCATCATACTCAGACTCTTCCTCCTTCTTCTCCCCCACCCCTTTTTTTTTTTTTTTTTTAAAGATTTTATTTATTTGACAGAGAGAGAGAGAGCACAAGCAGGGGAAGCAGCAGGCAGAGGGAGAAGCAGGCTCCCCACTGCGCAAGGAGCCTGATGTGAAACTCGATCCCAGGACCCCAGGATCACAACTGGAGCCAAAGGCAGACGCTTAGCTGACTGAGCCACCCAGGCCCCTCTTACACTCAGATTCTTCACTGAAGGATCCAGGCTCGCATCTGTTTTTCAAAGCCATCCTGAACAAAACCATATCCCTAACTGTTCCTTCCTTGGGGAAGATGGGGTTCAGGAGGCCATGATGCCTATGATGGCACAGGGAAGGCCAGGCAGAGGCCTGAGCAGGACTCACCAAACCTAACTGGAATGGGAAGTTGAAGGAGTGGTTCCTGGGGTGGGGTAGGGGAGGCCTGGCCTCCATCCTGGCAGACACAGAGAGATGCGTGAGGTGGGAAGGGCCTTTTGTGCACAGAGGGTCCCAGCCACCCTCTGAGAGATGATCCTCAGAAGCACAGAAAACCGAACAAGCCGGTGGGAGCACACTGACCAGACTGGACATACTGGTACGCTGGTGCAACGAAACAAAAGGTTCTGGGCACTATGCCTCGTCTTCCTGCCCTGGCTTGCAGTAGCTTCTGAGGCTGACCACTGTTCAGACTGTCCAGAGGGGCTGCTGTCTCACCTCCGCTGAGCAGCGAGTCCAGGATGCAGGTCTAGCCCTGGCTCTTGGGATTGCTGAGGCTGTGGGGAGGCAGCCCCAGGCAGTGAAGGGAACAGTTTTTTTAGGAAAGGGACTGTGTCTTCCACATTAGGAGGTGTGGCTCCAGAGAGGGTGGCAGAGGACATCCATGGGAAACTTCTGCCTGCATCTGGCAGGACTGTCTTCACTGCTCATGTTTCAAATCAGGATGTTTCACAGAAATTGCTGTTGGTAACTTGTAAGATGCGCCTGCAGTTTTGCACGGCCACAGTGGGCCACTGACTGGTCTGGCCCCCAGTCTGCCCCAGCTCAGTGCTGGGGGGTGGGGTAGGGGGGTGGGTGCAGCCACAACGGGCTTGGAGCAGGAGGGACCTCAGACCACACCTGCAGATGGCACGCCCCATGGGCCTTCCCTGGATCCCAGGTGTCACACGACTTCATGAGGTGCCTGTCCACTGTTACCGGTACTGCCCAGGTGGACAAAAGGGCACCCTGGCTGGCTCACCAGAACAGCCGACTCTGGTAATTAGGCACGGCCTGCGTCTGCCGCTCCAGGTCACCAAGAAGCAGGAAAAGTGGCCGAGGAGAGATCGACTGGAAGGATGGAGGCTGAGGCCAGCAGCAGCTCGGGGGACCTCTGATCTCGCTCAAAGGGCAATTTTGGGGGGAAGGAAAGAGGCAAAAGAGAATGTGTGCTTCTGTCACTTGGCCGCTCAGAGGCACTTGGGGAAACAGAGGCAGAGGACGAAGCCCGAGAAGGCGTCGCCGCCTTTCAGCTATGAATCCCACTCCAAGAGGCTGCACGCGCCTGGGCTAAGCCCCGGGGAGCTCACGGGCGCCGCGTCCGGGCAGAGGCCGCTGCCAGCCTTCCCCTGGGCGCCCTGGGTCGGCCGAAGTCACCCACCCCCTCCCAACGACAGCACCTTCGCCTTCCCCGGGTCCTAGGCCCGCGCCCCCCGCGCGCCCCCGCCCCCGCCTCCTGGCCGCAGCCCCGTCCCCCCCCACTGCCTCGAAGACACCCCCTCGGCCCTCCCCAGCTGCGCCCCGCGCCCGTCCCGGCCCCCCGCCAACGCCGGCGCGTCCTCCCCGCCCGGCCCGCCGCCACAGGCCCGACCGCCGCGCGCCCCTCACCCGTGAGGCCGCCACCCTTGCCGTGGCCGCGGCGCCGCTGCAGCACGAAGAAGGGGTTGGCCCGCTCCGTCACCCACAGAGCGTTGGCCACCAGCACCTCCTCCGGGCCCAGCCACATCGTGGGGCCGCTCGCACCGGGCCGAGGCCGGCCAGGCGGAAGCGCCGCCGCCACCGCCGCCGCCGTAGCCGCCGCCGCGGGAGCCGAGCAGGCGGGGCGGGGCGGGCGGGCCGAGCGGGCGACGCCCCCTGGCGGACGCGCGGATCAACACACGCAGGTTCCGGGCCCGCCGGGCGCGCGCACCTCCCGGGGCCCCGCCCGCCCCGCCCGCCCTAACCCCCCAACCCCCCCGCTCCCGCCCCTTCGTACCCCTCGCCCCGCCCCCGGCCTCCAGTGCCTGGCTGGCGTGGCCCGGCGGTGTCCACCGCCCTCTCGCCCAGGCCCGGCTGCTGCAGACTCATCTAGGAGCGACGGGCCAGCCCCGGGGACACGGGCCAGAATGGCTGAGTGCCCAGGCCAGAGGAACGGGTCGTGCAGAGAGACGGGCCCCTGGCGTTTTGTGAAAACCAGTCCAGGGGCTTGTGGGGACAGAGGAAATGTAAAGAAACAGCCTTTGCAAAAACACTTTCGGCTGATTATGCTGTGCACCCCAGGGCGTGTTGACTTTGCAAAGGGCTGCTGGGGACGGGTGGAAAAGATTGTCGTCATTCTCAGAGTTCTGACACTCGGGCCAGAGACTAGGAGAACCGCCCGGAGCGCCGAAGCTGGCAGGATCCTCAGAAATCCCTGCAGTCCACTTACCTGACAGATGGGGACGCTGGGGCTGGGTGGTGTAGGGTTCGGGGACAGGGCTGGCCCTGGGACTTTGGGTTTTTTTGCATAGGCAAGGGTGATGAGGGAGCACGGGGCTGGCTGAAGACAAAGCAAAAGCTGGCGCCTTGCACCCCCCCTCTCCATCCGCTCTCCCTCTGTCCTAGTGTAGCATCCCTCAGGCAGCCCTGACTGCCATGAACAATAAGCAAATAGTTAACTTGCAGAGCTCACAATCCTGCTAGACAGGAGTCTCCCTTGGCTTACAAATGTTCTAAATCTCACTAACAAAGACGATTGATAGCAGGATTGCGACAACCCACCAAAAAGTCTCCCAACTACCTTAGTGTTAATGGCTGGTCTAAAGACAACATTGATCCAGCTGCTAAGGCAAGGCCTCCGGTAGGCCTGGGACATCCTGGCACCTTGTAGGCCCTCTTTAGCATATGAAAACTCCACTGACCTCCCTTCCCCTCACCTTCCCCCAACCGCAGGGTACATAACCTGCCATCCCTCACAACCCTGGGCAGCAGCTCTTCCTGCCCACGGGTCCTGTCCCCGGGCTTTAATAAACCATCATTTTGCACCAAAGATGTCTCAAGAATTCTTTCTTGGTCATCGGCTCTGGACCTCAGCCCACCGAACCTCACCTAGGTTCTAGAACTTCATCAAGGGCAGGATTCACCACTACCACCACCCCCCGGGGATGGGGGTCCCTGCTCTCCTAGCGCTAAACCCCCAACACTGACCCTTTTGAGGGAAAGGGGGAGCTGTGAACTCCCTCTGGGGCAATCCAGAATGTCCACGGGCCAGTTGGGTGGCAGGATCAGGCTGCTGGCCTGAGCCTGCCAGGACCCCGAAGGAGGGCAGAGGGAAAGGGGCACTTTGGGATCATCCCGGGAGTATAAGCTGGCTGCCCATTGGGTTTCAGTCACTGGTATTCAAGAATCCAATATGATAGATGGAGGTAAAGTAGGCATTTTCATGGTGGACAGCCAGAGTAATCAAAAGTCCTCTGAAATATTGCTTGAGACTGAATTGAAATGCAGAGGCCATTTTTCCCCTAAGGCCTTGGAAGCTTACATTGATAGTGTGCTCTTGGGGAGTAATCTACCCTCAGGAATTTGGAGTACTTGTTAACACCCTGGGAGGTGGTAAATGGTTATTTTGTTCTTTCTCAGGCTTGAGCGTGCATCAGAATCAAACAAGGCTTGGTAAAACACACATGGTTGGGCCCCACCTCAGAGTGTTTGCATTTCTAGCAAGTTCCTAGGTGATGTTGATGCTGCTGACGTGGAGACCACCTTTTGATAACTATGCTTTATAAGAAGGAAAAGAACAAACATTGAACACTTAGGCTGTGCTAAGCCTACTTTATTTTTCCCCTTCTTCTAAGATATAATTCATGTTGCATAAAATTCATCCTTTAAAGTGCACAGTTCAGTATTAGTATATTCACAGAGTTGTGCAATCATTACCACTAATTCCATCACTCCAAAAAGAAACCTCTTAGGGCTGCCTGGGTAGCTCAGTCAGTTAAGCTGCTGCCTTCAGCTCAGGTCATGATCCTAGAGTCCTGGGATGAAGTCCTGCATGGGGATCCTTGCTCGGTCAGGGAGCCCGATTCTCCCTTTTCCATGCTCTGCCTGCTGCTCCCCCTGCTTGTGTGATCGATCTCACTCTCTCTCTCTCTCTCTCTCTGGCAAATAAATAAATAAAATCTTAAAGAAAAAGAAACCTCTTACCTATTAGTAATCACTTTCTACTCCCCAAACCCCTCCACCCCTGGCAACCATAAATCTCTTTCTGTCTCTCTGGATTTGCCCACTCTGGACATGTCCTAAACATGAAATCATACACACTATGTGGCCTTTGTGTCTGGTTTCTTCCACTTACTGGAATGTGTTCAATGTTCATGTTGTAGCAGGTATCAGTCCTCATTCCTTTTTAAGGTTGAATAATATTCCATTGTAGAGGGACGCCTGGGTGGCTCAGTTGGTTAAGCAGCTGCCTTCGGCTCAGGTCACGATCCCAGCGTCCTGGGATCGAGTCCCACATCGGGCTACTTGCTCCGCAGGGAGCCTGCTTCTCCCTCTGACTCTGCCTTCCACTCTGTCTGCCTGTGCTCTTTTAAAAAAAAATATTCCATTGTAGAAACACTCCCCATTGTGTTGAGGTGCACAGTTGGACATTTAAGTTGTTCCCCCTTTTTGGCAATTATGAACAATGCTTTTGTGTGAACATGTTTTCAGTTCTCTTGGCTATGTTTCTAGGAGGGGAACTGCTGGGTCCTGTGGTAAAGCTGTGTAATTCTTTTTCTTTTTAAGTAGGTTCCATGCCTGGTGTGGAGCCCAACATGGGGCTTGAACTCACAGCCGAGTTCAAGACCTGAAATGAGATCAAGAGTCAGATGCTTAACCAACTGAGCCACCCAGGTGCCCTTATGTTTAACTTTTTGAGAAATCACCACACTGTTCTCCAAAGCTGCTGCACCATTGCACATTCCCGCCAGTGATGGCTGAGGGTTGCAGTTTCTCCGTATCTCCATTTGTTATTGCTTATCTTTTTTTTAACACAGCCACTTTAGTGAAGTAGTATCTTATATGGTTTAGATCTGCCTTTCCCTAATGACTTATGATGTTGGGTATCTTTTCATGTGCTTGATGGCCATTTGTATATCTTCAGTAGAGAAATGCCTATTCATATGCTTTGCCCATTTTTCAATTGGGTTGCCTTTTTATTGTTGAATTATAAGATTTATTTGTAATTCTATTTAAAAAAAATATTTTATTTATTTGACAGAGAGCACAAGTGGGGTAAGGAGCAGAGGGAGAAGTAGACTCTCTGTTGAGCAGGGAACCCAATGTGGGGCTGGATCCTGGGGTTCCAGGATCATGACCTAAGCTGAAGACAGACACCTAAATAACTGAGCCACCCAGGTGCCCCATATATATTCTAAATACTAGACTTTTACTGGATAAGTGATATTAAGCCTACTTCTTACATTCCTTAAACTCTAATCTCCACATGTTAACGTTATGAGGTATTTTATGATCCCTACATGAGAGACGATACAACTGAAATCCAGGCAGAAGAAATTACCTGCCAAGTTCATACTAGTGAGTGGAAGAGACGGTAGCGATGTCCAGACCTTTTTGGGAACCAACTCTTTTCTACACATGTTGGACATTTGCTGCTTTTGTCCCAGCATCCACTTCTTTGTGTACATCATGATTTTGTTGAGGAAACCCCACCTTTAGAACTCTCAGCTACCATCTTTCCAGGAAAGCCACATTCACTCCATGGCTACAGAAGTGAAGCACATGCTGGCCTCAGCCACTGGCACACATCAGTTCTGTGACCACAGTGGCTGGTTCAGCGAGAGGGCCACAGGCCTCCAACCAAGCCAGTCAGCTCAAGGAGATGCCCATTCCGGTCTGGGTTACCTCCAGGACCCCAGCTCCCACGCTGATGGTGCTACTGCCACCCTACACCTGAGCCTGGAGCCTCCCTGGGGGGAGCTAGCAAGTGTGTCCTGGTGTCCTTGTTTGAGGGCCAACCTGTGCCGCAAGGGACGTGAGGACAGCCCTGGCATTTTAGCTTTTGGGAGCCACTAAGGTCCCCTTTTGCTCAAGACAGTTTGGGTGGGGTTTCTGTCACTTGCAACCAAGGGAGTCCTCGGAGATACAGATTACCATATGGCCAAAGCAGATTTGTCAATAGGTTTTTATTGGAACGGTTATATTAGCAAATCCCCACACATACAGGTATACACTATCAGCATGTAGGTATAGACCATATCATTTCACTACTTAATTATACTTACATTAACCATATGGACCTAGGCATTGTGCTGCCCAGGACATTTCAAAGGGCTTATAAGATCTGCTTGCCAAGAAATCAGCTTACATTCTATTAGCAGGTATCTGTATTTCTAGACAAGGTAACCCCCCTTCAGTGAGCCCCTAAACTAAGCAAGTGATCAATTTTGTTTTTTTGGCTATTTGATGTGTGTTCTTTCTGGCACAAGCTATCCACTGGTGAATGAAAATTCAAGTGCATAGTATCCCTTTCATCCCTCAAGGTAGAAGGGAAGTCATTTGCCACATTTAAGTATATCCCAAGCCTCCCCCACCCCCAAATTACCTGTGCTACGGTTAGAAAAATAGTTCTGTATGCCATCCTCTGAGATGTTGTGCATAGTTAGCAGAAACTCAGAATGAGAGGAGCTCTGTGAATGACCCAAATGTGAAAGGGGTAACTTGAATATTTTAGATGAATACAAAAGCTGCTGAGGGTCAAAAACAATTGTGATGTGTGTAGCCTACGGCGCTTTGGACCAACTCCTGCTCTCACACAGAAACAGGACTGTTAGCAGGTGAGGGCTGTTCCCTGTACCAAATATTATTTCCTAGCTTGGGGTCTTTTTCCTGTTTCTGTGATTGCAATGGTCAGGTTTCCTTAGACAGACTCATGGCCACTTGCGAGTGGACCTTGCTTCTCATTCTCAGTTTTAGACTTAGCTTTCCATTCTGACCCCAGCACCAGCCAAGGGCGCCCCTCCTCCAGCTGGGTCAGCTGACCAGGGAGACGAAGGACACAGCACCCTCTCCAGGACGGTATGTGTCATTACAGGTGGGGCACTCAGTAAAGGTGCTAGGACCCTGACACTGGCCACAGCTAGTGACTTGGTCCACACAGCATGCTGGCAGTCAGTAGGCAGTTAACCTGCTTAGGAACAGTGTACTTGAGTGAAGGGAAAGAAATGGCCTGGGTGTTAAGAGTCTACCTATCCCCCATCCCCACCTTTTGTTTTTACAAACACCTCCCTCAGTACCTACTGGTCACTAGAATAGTCGTTTAATATCGCACAGTGTGAATACCCTTGGATTTAATTGTGGATGAAGGATAAATCTGAAAACATATTAGAATTCACTTTGCGTTGGGTTAAATTTGTAAAAATATAGCTCAGAACAATCATCTGTAGCATTTGACAGTTGCCAGTAGGTCTAAAGAGAGCTGGAGAGAGAGAGGGTGATAGTCCGCCTAGGGGATAGGTTGCTGATGAAGGCCAGCTGGGCTTGTCAGATGACCGACTGACATGACATGCATCTTCCCTGCATGCCTGCTCACCCAAGTGGATGACGGTGGACTGGTGGGAAATGAGCTTGGTTTCGGGCCAGCACTCCACTGGGTGGGGGCCCCTTGAAGTTGTGTCGCAGGGGATTAAGGATCCACTGCAGCTGAGAAAAGGCTAATGACATTCTCCAGCTTTTCTCGGCTTTTCTACCCAAGGACAATGCGTGTGGTTTATAAAGGCGCTTACCCTGATTTTGATGACCACCCTTGCCTTGTGCACCAGGGTCTCTGGAAGCTGCCTTTGGCCCCCCAGCAACACTCCCCAGGCCTGCCATTCCAGAGAAAGTCATTCCTTTCAGGATGCCAAACTGGGTTAGCGCCACCTCGAACCTCTGTCTTTTGTGGTATATGCATGTAGAAAATTCAAAGGGAGGGACTATGAAAGCCCAGGACGGGGTCTGCATGATTCCAGCAGCACTGAATTCTTCTGAAAGTTTAATACTCAAGTATGCATGAAATTCCAAATTAAAAAAAAAATTTTTTTCTTGGTTTTTTTTTTTTTTTTTGTCCTGAAGAATCTTCCTTCTTCCTCAAGTCAGAGTGAAGAAAACAACAAATGGCTTTAGCTAAAGTGAACAGCAAGGGGGAAAACCCCAGATAAGTCCCAGGTCATGGACTGGGGGCCCCCACAGGGTCTCATTAGACCACGAGAGACCAAGAGAGTCAAGTTTTGGGGAGATACATGTCATCCTTTGACATGTCCTGTCATCCTGAGATCCCCGGCACCCCATTCCTCTCCACAGTCACAGGAGGCCGGTGGGATGCCGCTCTGGGGAACGCAGGTGACTGCATTCCATGTCTGCTGGGGGCCCACCAGACTCTCTTCTTCAAGGCTCAGTTTGTTGAGATCTTTCAGGATACTCCTAAGAAAGACTACACACTCCTTGACCTGACAGGCACCCCAGAGGAGCCCCATGGCCACAAGGGGGCTGGGAGCCCCAGAGTGGGGTAAAGGGGCTCAGCAGCTAGGGGAGAAAACTTTCTCCTTCTGCTGTGCCAGGCTCTTCCTGCTGTTTTGCTGGACAGTAAGAAAAGCACAGGTCCATGCAACCAATACAGGCACTTTCCCTCTGGAAGGGAAGTTTTTCAGTCCTGCTAAAATATCTGTGGATGTTATGTGAACATATATACTCATTTTTTCCTTTTCCCAGTGGGCTTTGGAATGATTTACTGATAAGGTCACAAGGGCACAACTGCTCTTAGCAGGGAGGACACTTCTTTTAAGCTGAGGGTGTCACAGTGGTCCTCCTATGGTAATGATCTCTTACTCAGGTGTGGAGTTAGGAGTGAACACTCTGTTGAATCACTCCAAACTCTGATTCTGGGAGTGAGGGCCAGTCCCTCTGCCTGTGGCAATGCGGTCAGGCCAACACCTCCTTTCTTGAAGAGGGAAGTGACACTCAGTGGTTTGTCTAAATTGGTCGCTGTCTGGAGCTCGTTCTATTCATACCTTAAATGCCAGGGTCCCCAGGGCATTTTCCCAAGCCTGGCTCTCATAGCACCGGGCAATATTAGCCCCACACTGGCCTCCACCATCATTGGAAATTAAGGGAACACTAGGCCCAGCTGGACACCCACTCTGGGGAGTTCTAACTCCTGTGAGTAAGTGTGTGTGTGTGTGTGCGCGCATGTGCCTTGTGTACACATATGTGTGTGTATGTGGGGAGAAAGGCGTAAGGGGGGAGGAGAGAGGGGAGAGGGAGGGGAGAAGAGGGTGGGAGGGAGGGGAGAAGAGGGAAGACAGGGAGGGGAGATGGGGGAAGGGGGGGGCGCGTAGGGGGGAGGGGAGAAGGGGAGAAACAGAGAAGGCAGTGGGGAGAAGGGGGAGTGGGAGAGACAGAGAGGGAAGGGGGAGGCAGAGAGGGGAGAAGAGGGTGGGAGGGAGGGTAGAAGGGGGGAGACAGGGCGGAAGGGGGAAGAAAGGAGAAGGTTTAGGGCATTGGGGCCTACTTTGGTAGGCGCAGGTGACAAGTTCATGTAAAACACAGCTTCCCAGGGATTCCGATGTGGAGGGGCCCCACCTTGACCCCCTTTTCTCTACCAAAACTCTGCCTGAGCCCGAGAGCTGGTTCTCCAGGCCTCCTCTAGAGGCCCTGCCAGACTGAGATGGAAAGCGTCCTCACCAGGGTGCTCTCTGGGTCCCACCAACAACCCCCATGTCACCGAGACTGCCAACCTGGTCTTCTGCTTCAGCCTCCTGGCACCCTCCTTTCCCGCTCTAGTGGGACCTGGGGTCAGCCTAACTGTAGTGCTCTGCTCAGCCCAGGCCCTTTTGGGGGGCAACCTGTCTGGTCCAGATCCACCCGGGGAAATGAGATGCCCCCTCCCACCACCCTTGCCAGTCTCAGGGCCCTGAGGCCAGTCACACCTCTGCATGGCTGCCCTGTGCGCCTCCTCCTGCACTCAGGAAACCCCCCTCTTCCTGACTCACCCCCATGGTGCCTGGCCTCCCACCGCAGCTGGCTGTTAATGTACCAGTTTCTCTCACAGCCTGTCTTCACGGTCACTGGGGTGGCCCGAGCTCTGAGTGTGTGTGTTTAGTATGAGGTGGGCACTTAATCAAGGGCTCTTGGAGAGAGTGACCTCATAATCTTGCCTTCTCCCTTTCAAATTCTACTTCCTGGACATCAGTGTTTGTGTCTGATGACGTTTAGGTGCCGTGACTGCTTCACAAGGGGACGTGACGCGAGCACCACCTCCTCGCTTTCCCGGAGCAGAAACCGGGTCTAAGCAATCAAGGTCAACAGCAAGAGGACACTTGGGATTTGCCCTCAGTTAAAACCAGTTTCACTGAACATGGAGATGGTGGAAAGAAGTGGGTGTGGGCAATGATAACAAGCAAGGAGAGTTCACGAAGCCTGCAGGAACGCTCAGTTCCGCAGGAGCTATCAGATCCATCAGATTCAGTCATCCTGTCTTGTCTAAACCCTTGGAGCCCATCGCGTTTTGGAAGCTGGGCTGTTGGGGGCCTTGGGGTGGCTGGCGGTATAGGCCTGGCTCCCAAGTGCAGAGGGTGGGGGAGTTTCTCTGAGCTGGGCCTGAGGAGGAGCTGGGGGATGGAGCCTTCCTTCCTGAGCAGGGCTCCCCAGAGTTGCTGAGGGGTCTGTCAGCAAGGGAGTAGAGCCTGTCTTCCCGTGCAGTGGGGGGTGGGGTGGGGCAGAGGCAGGCAGCCCTGGATGGACTCGCTGCCCACTGCAGCCACCAACGGGCTGACTCCAGGCCTGGCCTTCCTATTGTGCTCTGGCTCGTAGAAAGTGGGGCAACAGAGGGGGAAGGGGAAGATGGGGGGAGGGGGGATGAAATGGGGGAGGCAGAGGGGGAAGGAGGAAATGGAGGGGGAAGAGAGAGGTAGAGGGGGAGGGGGGAGACAGAGGGGGAAGGGGGAAGCAGAGGCTGGAAGCCAGGTCCAGCTCAGAGCAGTCCGCCAGAGGGATGAGGGTTTGTGGTAGAAGCAGCTAGTTCCTCTGTGCCTTCTGTTCTTCAAATAGTAACCCCCACCCACCAAAAAAAACCCCAAAAAAACAAAAAAACCTGATCAGAAGTTATTTACACGTCCTTACTGATGACCACTGTGACTGTAAGTCTTGCTGTGGTAGAGATGCTCATAGGTCAGGGGAGGAGTGTCTCTCCATAACCCCCACCCTGCCTGTATCCTGCCTGTATGGTCGATGAGCTGCTCCCCAAACCTCGAACTTCTCTGAGGCAAGGGTGCTGAGGCTGTCCTCCCCAAGTGTTCCTGCTGTCCAGGGTCCCTGAAGTGGCTTCCCAGAGGGGTCTCCAGCTCCCACGCCGGCAGAGAGGCTGTTATTTGGGAGGAACATTGCTGTTCCCCGGGGGGGATGTGACCTCCACGCAGAAGTTACCATCTGTCCTGACAAAGGCAGGACATTCTGTAGCTGAGCAGGGAAGTAGCCTCGATTTTTAGGGAGAAGGTGTCGAGCTGGGACCTGAGTCACTATTCTGAGTGACTTCCCCTGTAAGAAATGCCTCCTTGGCTCTTTGACAGTGAAGGCGTGCCCTAGATATGCCAGAAACTCAACTATTGTTTAATAGGTAGATTTCTGAGGGGCCTGAATCTCTACCTCCTTCTCGTGCGATTTCATTCCTTTCCCAGAAAAGTAATGTCTCGAGTGCAATGTGACGCGTATGCTTTTTCCAGACAGTACAAATCAGGAGAGAATGCTCCGAGAGGGTCTCAACCCCGGGAGCAGAAGATCAAGGTCGTGGCGAGGACTGCATGGCCAGAAGTGAGCCATCTTCCCTGTCCCAGGAGCCAAGCCAAACAAAGCTCGGGTGTGTGTCCCAGAGTGTCTGGTACATGGAGTTCTCATCTCCTCCAGGTCCAGTCCCTTGCCTCAAAGCCGCATGTGCAAAGCTTGTCTTTCTGGACAGTGCCCTCTTGAAACTGTTTATCAAAAATATGTTTATAGTACAAAGACCATAAAAAGGAGGGGGAACTTCAAACAGAAGCCCTTGGTGGATGGTAAAAAAAGAAAAAGCTGTTGAGACCTTACAAATTCCATGCTGTTCCAGCCTCGAGTGATTAGAAACACGATGCTGCTGGTCACTGGGAGGCGACGCTCCTGATGGCTCTCTCCACCGTCTTTCTCTGAGGGGTTGTGATTGGGGGGGCACGACCGTGTTTACGGCGTCTTACAGGGATGATGAGAACAGACACGTGAGGAAGAGAAGCCAGCAGCACATGGGAACATGGTGAGCATTTGCCTCAAACTCGTGTTTCACGGAGTTGATAAAAATCGACAGGTGTGTGTGTTTGTGGGTGGGTGTGGGGGGTCCCAGGTCCACGTGGTTTGCTGCCAGATCTAAGTCCAGAATGTGGAGGCTGGAGTTTCCATTCTCATGCCGGGGATCTGAGGAGTTGGATGCATTTACATCTCTACGTGGCTCCCGTGGGTAGGAGAAACGGCCTGAACTGTGGTTGTGTCCTTGAGTAAGAAGGATGCCTCTATCTGTTTCCTAAACGTGCTCATTGTGGGTCGGGACTGCTCTCCGGAGACACGTTTCCCGTGACGTTAACACCATGTCATCTCATCCCAGGCGTGTGGGAGGAGCGTGTGTGTCCTTGAATGTCTGCCATGCTGGCCCACCGCGTCCTTTTCTGAAAACTCCCATGCCTTCTTGGTGCCAATGCTGAGGCTGGTGGGAGGGGGCTGGGTTGGATCGGGAAGGAGGAAGAGGGGTGCTAGTTTGGTCTCTAACAGCAAGGATGTGGTTCGAACTTCTCAAGAAAGCACTCAGAGTCATTCTGATTTTGATGTCCACTGGCCATCACACCCAGAGGAGACTGCCAGGCCGGCCTCCAGGGGACCACCTCTGTACACACCTCAGCAGATGCCAAGCAGACGAGTCCGCAGGCCTCAGGGTCAAGGTGGTCACATAAGCACTCGGCTCTAAGCTCTTGACGGGGGCTGGACGACCCCCTGTCCTGTGTAGCGGGTGTGCTGCTCTGGGTGGCCAGTCTCAGAGGAGGGACGAAAGGCAAGACTTTCTCTTGGGAACCTTTAGGAAGAGGCTCTTTAACAGAAAGTAGAATAAGAGACAAGAAAATATGGAGCGGGCCAAGGAGCAGCAACTCGGGCCCCATGTCCGTAAGCAGCAGCGCCTGCAAGCTTTAGTACACATTGTGAGTGGGGAGCACAAAAGGTATTAAAAAAGAAAAAATACCCAGCTGTCACCCTGACACAGAAAAGCATGTGATTATTCCGAGACATGTTTGCTACGCAACCCTCATCTCCTCCACTGGCCCCTGCTCCTCTCTGGGAACAGTCAAGCTTGTTGGGGCCCACTTTCTCCTGCTGGCTTGGGGCGGGTTTTCAGTCCTGCGAGGCCACGTGGGCGATAACGCTGTCCTCAAAGCCTCCCCTTGCGGGGGACCTTGCAATTTAACCCTGAGCCCCAACCTATACTCGGAAAGCCCTGCCATTCTTCCAAAAATGGACGTTGACAGAAAGATACAAAATAAGAAAGGTGATTGTAAATTAAATCACGAAAGAGGTGACCCCCCGGAGCCCATTTAGAAAAAATCAGGTCTTGTTCTCGTCATACATGTCCAGGGAAGGTTCGATGGTGGAGAATTCACTTTCGTACACGAGGCTCCGAGGAGACAAGGAGTTTCGGTGGAAGAAGTGACCACCTGGAAAAGGGACAAGAAGAAACAGACTTAATCCGGGCGTCAGGCCTCCCCTTCCCGCACAGCTCGGAGGAAGCACATGGATTTCTCTTCAAAGCGGCACATTTTCTCAGATAGCTCCATTTGGGGCTCTTATCATGAGACAAATGGAAAGAATTCAGGCATTCCCTCAACTTAGGCACAACATAAACACGGTAAATCCCAATGTTCAGATCCCCAAGAGATTAACACCTGGAGCTTTTCTTTTTTAAAGATTTCATTTATTTGTTTGAGAGAGAGCACAAGCAGGGGGAGCAGCAGGCAGAGGGAGAAGTAGGCTCCCCACTGAGCAGGAAGCTTGATGTGGGACTTGATCTCAGGACCCTGAGATCATGACTTGAGCCAAAGGCAGATGCTCAACTGACTGAGCCACCCAGGTGCCCCTAATTTTTTTCCCCAGTGTTAGACTCTATCTGCTGAGGCAACGCTACAGAAGATGAAGACTTCCCCCTCTCTTCCTCTATCCCTACTTTCTACTCTCCAATATAATGATATTTTGATACAAATTTCAGCATTTACATTATTTGACTATTTCTGCTAGTCATAGCGAAGCCATGCTCACATTTCCTTTTCCAAACAACTGATTCGTTTGCACAGGTTTCCTAACATATAACTGACATACAATAAAATGCACGTATTTCAAACCAAGACCAGATTCAAGATGGTGGACATCTCTGTCCCCCCAAAAGTTTCCTGGAGCCTCTGGTAATTCTTCTCTTTTTCCTGCCCTACTTCCACCCTCAGATAAACACAGATGAGGCTACGTCTTTCTAGAATTTTTTTAAACATGGATTCATAGTTATTTTTTGGCTCTTACAAATAAATTTGCTATAACACCTGTGTCCAAGTCTGAGTGAGGATGGTGCTTTCTTTTCTCTCGGGTAGATACCTAGGACCAGAGTGTCTATGTGGGTGTATGTTGACTTTTCTAGAATGCATCACTGTTCCCCAAGCAGTGTATGGGAGTCCTAGTTCCTCTGCACCCTCACCAGCACTAAGATGGCCAATCTTTGACGCTCTGGCCCTTCAAGTACGAGCATAGGAATATCTTGTCGTACTTCTAATTTGTATTTCCCTGAACTTGAGGTATCCACCCATGTGCCTATTAGCCAACTGTATATCTGCTTTTGTGAAGCATTTTGGTAAAAATCTCTTGCCCATTAAAAAAACTGGGCTGTCTTGGGGCGCTTGGGTGGCTCAGTGGGTTAAAGCCTCTGCCTTCGGCTCAGGTCATGATCCCAGGGTCCTGGGATCGAGCCCCGCATCGGGCTCTCTGCTCAGCAGGGAGCCTGCTTCCTCCTCTCTCTCTGCCTGCCTCTCTGCCTACTTGTAATCTCTCTCTGTCAAATAAATAAAATTCTTTAAAAAAAAAAAACTGGGCTGTCTTCCTATTATTGAGCAGTAAGAGTTTTTATATATTTTATTCATTTATTTATATATTTATATATAATTAATAAAAATGATAATAGTTATTATATAAAAATATATTTTCCAGAAACAAGTCTTCCATCACATATGGTTTGCAAATATTTTCGCCCAGTTGGAGGCTTGCCTTTTTACTTCCAGAACAATGTCATTTGAAAACCAAAAGTTTTAAAATTTTGATAAAAATCTAGTTTATGGATTTTCCTTTTTTATAGTTTGCACATTTTGTGTCAGAATAAAGAAATCTTTGCCAAATCCAAGGTCAGTCAGATCTCCTCCTATGCGTTTAGCCAGAAGCTTAACAGTTTTAGTGCTTACATTTAGATGTAATCTGTTCTGGTCAGAGAAAGACATGATGTTGGCTTTGTCAAGGAGAGCATATTTTTCGACGCCTAAAAACACTCCCTACTTACTGATCAAATGATGAGGACTGTTTTCGCTATTAAGCACATAATGTTATTATGTAAACTCTTAGTTGAGGCATAACCTGTATAAGGTATGTGTACAAATCATAAGTACATACAGGTAAATTTGAATGTGCACAGAGAGAACATACCCTGAAATCATCACTTAATCAAGAACTAGGCCCTGTGGCTCCCCATGAGTCCCCCTATCAACCCCAATCACCAGACCCTCCCGAAGGAAACCACAATCCAGACTTCTCACACCATGGTTTAATTGTGTCTGTCTTTAATGGAAACAGTGTTCTTTCGTGTCTTGATTCCTTCAATGTTATGTGGTGATATTGATCCATGTCATGAAATAGATCAGGAATTGGTTTTCACAGTGGTGTGACATTCTGTTGTGTGACTACCTCACCATTTACATACATCCGCTCTTCTCCTGGTGCACATTGGAATGGTTTCCATTTTGGAGCTCCTATGAATGTTGCTGTGAGAAACAGTCTTGTGTGTATCTTTTGCACACATGCACATGGAATTCTCTTGGAATTATGGGATCTTGGGGTCTGTATATGTCTATCTGTAGCACATGTTGGCTGTATTCCAAAGTGGGTGGACCAGTTTCTACCTCCACCACTAGACGAGAATTCCAATTGCTTTGTATCTGCACCAATACTTGCTATTTTCTGTATGTTTTCATTCTAGCACTTTTGGGGGGGTATATAATGGTATTTCACAATGGTTTTAATTTTTCATTCCACTGATGCCAAAAAAGGATGAACTCCTTTTCACATGTTTTTAGGGTATTTGTACATCTTGTTCATCCCGAAACACCTGTATATTTACTTCTTTTTTTTTTACAAGTTGTGGTAAAACTGACATATAACATTATATTAGTTTTAGGTGTGCAATGTAATGGTTCGATATTTTTGTATATCGTGTGACATGATTACAAGAAGTCCGATGAAAATATAGTTACAAAATTCCTTTTCTTATGATGGGAACTTTTAACGTCTATTCTCTTAGCTACTTTCAAATATACCATACAGTATTATTAATTGCAGCAACCATGTTTCACATCACATCCCCGTGACTTACTGTTCTATTTTTTGTTTTGTTTTGGTTTTATGATTTCTTTGTTTTATAACTGGACATTAGTACCTTTTGATCCCTTTTACCCATATCGCCCACACCTAACCACCCCACCTCTAGCAACCACCAATCTTCTCTGTGTCTGTGAACTTGGTATTGGTTTTTGTTTTTAAGTTCCACATGTAAATGAGATCATAAGGTGTTTGTCTTTTTCTGACTTACTTCACTTCCTGTGATGCCCTCAAGGTCCATCCACATTGTTGCGAATAGCAAGATTTCCTTCTTTTTAAATGGCTGAATAGGACGCATGCGCTTGTGCGCGAGCGCGCGCGCACACACACACACATTTTCTTCATCCATTCATCCATCTATGGACGCTTAGGTTGTTTCTTTATCTTGGCTATTGTAAATAATGCATGACGAACATTAGGGTACATGTGTCTTTTAGAGTTCGTGTTTTTGGTTTTTTTTTAGTATATTTTTTTTAATTTTAAATTTTTTATTTATAAACATATATTTTTATCCCCAGGGGTACAGGTCTGTGAAACGCCAGGTTTACACACTTCACAGCACTCACCATAGTACATACCCTCCGCAATGTCCATAACCCCACCCCCCAGCAACCCTCAGTTTGTTTTGTGAGATTAAGAGTCCCTTATGGTTTGTCTCCCTCCCAATCCCATCTTGTTTCATTTATTCTTCTCCTACTCCCTTAACCCCCCATGTTGCATCACCACTTCCTCATATCAGGGAGATCATATGATAGTTATCTTTCTCTGCTTGACTTATTTCGCTAAGCACGATATGCTCTAGTTCCATCCACGTTGTCGCAAATGGCAAGATTTCATTTCTTTTGATGGCTGCATAGTATTCCATTGTGTATATATACCACATCTTCTTGATCCATTCATCTGTTGATGGACATCTAGGTTCTTTCCATAGTTTGGCTATTGTGGACATTGCTGCTATAAACATTCGGGTGCACGTGCCCTTTCGGATCACTACGTTTGTATCTTTAGGGTAAATACCCAGTAGTGCAATTACTGGGTCATAGGGCAGTTCTATTTTCAACACTTTGAGGAACCTCCATGCTGTTTTCCAGAGTGGTTGCACCAGCTTGCATTCCCACCAACAGTGTAGGAGGGTTCCCCTTTCTCCCCATCCTCGCCAGCATCTGTCATTTCCTGACTTGTTAATTTTAGCCATTCTGACTGGTGTGAGGGGATATCTCATTGTGGTTTTGATTTGTGTTTCCCTGATGCCGAGTGATATGGAGCACTTTTTCATGTGTCTGTTGGCCATCTGGATGTCTTCTTTGCAGAAATGTCTACTCATGTCCTCTGCCCATTTCTTGATTGGATTATTTGTTCTTTGGGTGTTGAGTTTGCTAAGTTCTTTATAGATTTTGGACACGAGTCCTTTATCTGATATGTCGTTTGCAAATATCTTCTCCCATTCTGTCAGTTGTCTTTTGGTTTTGTTAACTGTTTCCTTTGCTGTGCAAAAGCTTTTGATCTTGATAAAATCCCAATAGTTCATTTTTGCCCTTGCTTCCCTTGCCTTTGGCTATGTTCCTAGGAAGATGTTGCTGCGGCCGAGGTCAAAGAGGTTGCTGCCTGTGTTCTTCTCAAGGATTTTGATGGATTCCTTTCTCACATTGAGGTCCTTTATCCATTTGAGACTATTTTCGTGTGTGGTGTAAGGAAATGGTCCAATTTCATTTTTCTGCATATGGCTGTCCAATTTTCCCAACACCATTTATTGAAGAGGCTGTATTTAGAGTTTGTGTTTTTGTTTTTCTCATTTAAATACCCAGGAGTGGAATTGCTAGGCCTTATGGTAGCTCTTGTTTTAACATTTTGATGCTCCATACTGTTTTCCACAGTGGTTGCACCAGTTTGCATTCCCACCAACAGTGTAAGTAGGTTCCCTTTCAGGATGCCTGGGTGGCTCAGTTGGTTAAGCGTCTGCCTTTGGCTCAGGTCATGATCTCAAGGTCCTAGGATCACCCTTGTTGGGTCCCCTGCTCAGTAGGGAGTCTGCTTCTCCCCCTCCTTCTGCCCCTCCCCCAACTTATACTCTCTCAAATAAATAAAATCTTTTTTTTTTTTTTAAGTCTTCTCTTTCTCCACATCCTCGCCAAGACCTGTTGTTTCTTATGTTGTTGATTTTAGCCATTCTGACTGGTGTGAGGTAGTATCTCACTGTGGCTTTGATTTGCATTTCCCTGATGCCAAGTGACACTGAGCATTTTTTCATGTGTCTGTTGGCCATCTGGATGTCTTCTTTGGGAAAATGTTTATCCACATCCTATGCCCATTTTAAATTGGATTGTTTTCTTGATATTGAGTTGTATAAGCTATTGGTATATTTTGACTATTAACTACTTGCCAGATATATGATTTACAACTATCTTCTCCCGTTCAGGAGGTTGTCTTTTTGTTTTGTTGATGGTTTCCTTTGCTGTGCAAAAGCTTTTCAGTTTGGTGTAGTCCCAATTGTTTATTTTTGCCTTTATTTCCTTTGCCTGGGGAGACATATTTGGAAAACTATTGCTAAAGGTAAGGTCTAAGAGATTACTATGTATGTATTCTTTATTTTTATGGTGTCAGGTCTTAGATTTAGGTCTTTAATCTGTTTTATTTTTGTGTATGTGTAATAAATTGGTCCAGTTTTCCCAGACCTATTTATTGAAGAGACTGTCTCTTCCCCATTGTATATTTGCCTCTTTTGTCATAAATGAATTGCCCATATAAGCATGCATTTACTTCTGGGCTCTATTCTGTTCCATTGATCTGTGTCTATTTTTATGCCAGGACCATACTGTTTTGATTAGTATATCTTTGCATTATGTCATTTAGGCTCCAGTGTGTGTGCGTGCTTGTGTGCGTGTGTGTGTGTTTTGTACTTGAATTCCCATTTCACACATTTCATTCTTGATATGATTTCAATCTTTTAAAAAAAGATTTTATTTATGTATTTAACAGAGAGAGAGAGATCACAAGTAGGCAGAGAGGCAGGCTGAGAGAGTGGGGAAGCAGGCTCCCCACAGGACAGAGAGCCTGATGCGGGGCTCGATCCCAGGACACTGAGATAATGACCTGAGCCAAAGGCAGAGGCTTAACCCACTGAACCACCCAGGCACATCTCAATCTTTTTTTTTTTTTTTAGGTAAATTTATTTATTCATTTGAGAGAAAGAGCAAGAGCATGGGCAGGGGGGAAGGGCAGAGGGAGAAGGAGTAGCAGACTTCCCACTGAGCAGGGAGCCTGATGTGGGGCTTGCTCTCAGAACCCTGGGATCATGGCCTGAGCCGAGGGCAGACACTTAACTGATTGGGCCACCCAGATGCCCCGTGACTTCAATCTTTTAAAACTTATTGAGACTGTTTTTTGGCCTAACATGAGATCAGTTATGGAGAATATTCCGTGTGCACTTGAAAAGAATGCGTATTCTGCTATTTTTGGTTGGAATGCTCTGTACGTATCCATTTGGCACATCTGGTCTAATGTGTCCTTCAAAGCCACTGTTTTCTTATTGATTTTCTGCCTGAATGATCTATCCATTGGTGTAATTATATGTCTTTTTAGATCTAAAGTGAGTCTCCTGTAGGCAGCATATAGATGAGTCTTGTTTTTTATCCATTGAGTCACTCCACATCTTTCGATTGGAGCATTTAGTCCACTTACATTTAAAGTAATTACTGATAGGTATGGACTTATTGCCATTTTGTTCATTGTTTTCTGGTTGTTTTTATAATTCTTCTCTTTTCCTTTCTTCTTCTCTTACTTTCTCTATTTTTTGTGTATTTATTACAAGTTTTTGTTTTGTGATTATCATGAAGTTCCTATATAATATTGTATTTATATAATGGTCTTTATTGACAGTCACTTATGTTAGAACACATTCTAGAACCACATTTTTACGCCCCACTCCACATTTGACATACATGACATCACATTTTACAACTTTCTATTCTGTTACCTCCTTTTTTTTTTTTTTTTAAATATTTTATTTATTTATTTGACAGAGAGAGATCACAAGTAGGCAGAGAGGCAGGCAGAGAGAGAGAGAGAAGGAAGCAGGCACCCCGCTCAGCAGAGAACCCGATGCGGGACTCGATCCCAGGACCCTGAGATCATGACCTGAGCCGAAGGCAGCGGCTCAACCGACTGAGCCACCCAGGCACCCCTTCCTTTTTTTTTTTTTTTTTTAAAGATTTTATTTATTTATTTATTTATTGAAGAGAGAGAAAGCACAAGTAGGGGGAGGACAGAGGGAGAAGCAGACTGACTCCCTGCTGAGCAGGGAGCCTGATGCAGGACTTGATTCTAGGACCCTGGGATCACCACCTGAGCAGAAGGCAGATGCTTAACTAAGTCACCCAGGTGCCCTTATTCTGTGTCTCTCTTAACTAATTTTTGTAGATATAACTGATTTTATTGGTTTTTTAAATCTTTTGACTTATATACTAGCATTATAACTGATTGACCTACTTTTACTATGTTTGCTTTATCAGTGAATTATTTTTCCATTCATAATTGTCTTATTTCTAATTATGGCCTTTTCTTCTTTTTTTTTTTTTTTTTTTTTTAAGATTTATTTATTTATTTGACAGAGAGAGATCACAAGTAGGCAGAGAGGCAGGCAGAGAGAGAGAGGAGGAAGCAGGCTCCCTGCTGAGCAGAGAGCCCGACGCGGGACTCGATCCCAGGACCCTGAGATCATGACCTGAGCCGAAGGCAGCGGCTTAACCCACTGAGCCACCCAGGCGCCCCTGGCCTTTTCTTCTTAAAAAAAAAAAATCCCTTTAACATTTCTTGTAAGGCTAACATAGTGGTGATAAACTCCTTTAACTTTTGTTTGTTTGGGAAACTCTTTATATCTCCTCTAAGTCTGAATGATAACTTTATCAGGTAGAGTATTCTTAGCTGTGGGTTTTTCCCTTTCAGAACTTTGAATATATCATGCCGCAGGCTTCTGGCCTGCAAGGTTTCTGTTGAAAAACCAGCTGAGACCCTGACGGATTTCTCTTGTACATAACTTCTGTTTTTCTCTTGCTGCTTTAAAAATGCTTTCTTTGAGATTTTAATTATTATGTGTCTTGGTGTGGACCTTCATTGTCTCAACTTGTTTGGGGCTCTTTGATTTCTGGACCTGGATGTCTTTTTCTGATTTTCATAGCCAGATGTTATGGCAGCTTGTCTTCCCAGTGTAGGTCCTCAGGCCCAGCAGTGTCAGATGTGGGGCTTGGTCCCTTCCCTCTTCAGGGAACCTCTGTGTCTGTTATATCCCTCCTGCTTGTGGTTTGCTGTGCTGGGGGTTTGGCTCCCTACCTAGTTTCTGTCCCTCCTACACTTCTCGGTGTGATCTCTTTATGTCTTTATCTGTAAAATAGCTGTTCTACCAGTGTCTGGATGTGTCTGTGGGAGGAGGTGAACTTAGGATCCTCCTTTCCCACCATCTTCCTGAGATCTCTAGTAGGTAGCCTTTTCATTATGTTGATGGTTTCCTTTGTTGTGCAGGATGCCTGTTTATTTATTTTGCTCATTTCCACATCAGTTAGTCAGTCTTTTTCTTCTTTATTCTGACTAGAAGTCCTTTGTCAGATAAAAGCATTGCAGGTAGCTTCTTCCAAATAGTGTATTCTGGTTAACAGAATTCCTTAATTTTATTGTGAACCAGTTTATCTCTTATTTTATGGCTTTTTGAGTCCTGTTTAAGAAAACTTTGCCTATCCCAAGGTTTTGAAGATAATTCTATTTTATCTTTCAGGAGCCTCTTTGTTTTACCTTTCACATTTCCATTTCAAATTAATTTTAATTCAAATTAATTTTTTTAATTTTTTTAATTCAAATTCATTTTTTTTCTTTATAGATATTTAGTTGACCCAGCACCCTTTATTGAAAAGACCATTCTTATTTCTACTACTATATAGTGCTACCTTTGACGTGAATCAAGTGTCCATAAATGCATGGTTGTTTGGGATTATATTGTGTTCCACTAAGCTATTTGTCCATCCTTGTATAAATAACTCATTATTTTTAAAAAAAATATACAGCTATAGTGCTGTTGTTGTTTTAAGATTTAGTTTATTTATTTGACAAAGAGAGAGAGAGAGATCACAAGCAGGTGGAGAGAGAGGGGGAAGCAGGCTCCCCACCAAGCCAAGACCCCAATGCGGGGCTTGATCCCAGGACCCCGAGATGATGACCCGAGCTGAAGGCAGAGGCTTAACCCATTGAGCCACCCAGGTGCCCCTCAATAACTCATTCTTAATTACTATACTTTTATAAAAAGTTTTAATACAGTTCTAGAAATCCTCCCACCTTATCATTTTTTAAGATTGTCTTGTTATTGTTGTCTCTTTTCATTTCCACATGAATTTTATAAATCAGGTTATCAAGACACACACACACACACACACACACACACACACACACACACACACACCACTACTGGGATCTCATTAAAATTGCAGTTAATCTATAGATCAATTTGGGGAGAATTAACACTGTTACAATATTGAGTCTTACAAACTATGTACCTGGTATATCCATTTATTGAGGTCATCTTTAATTTCTCTCGCTGATGCTTAATAGTTTTCTGTGTAGAAGACTCATTAGTACTTGATGTTTATTTGATGCCTTTGCAAATGGTATCTTTTTGAAAATTTCATTTTAATTGCTTATTATAGAGGTACAGAAGCACAATTAACCCTGTAAATTTACTTATTTATTTTAAGAGCTTATTTGTAGGTTCTTTTGGATTTTCTATATATACACCACTATGTTGTATGTAAGTAGTGACAGTTTTATTTCTTCCTTTCCAATTCTTAAATCTTTTATTTCTTTTTCTTTCCTTATCATAACGGCTAAGACTGTCAATACAATGTTGAAAGACACAGTCACAACAGGTATTCTGATTTCTAATCTTAGGGAAAGTTTTTAATATTTTATCATTAAGTATGATATTTGCTGTAGTTTTGAAAATATGCATTATTAGATTAAGGAAGTGTTCATCTTTTTTTTAAGTTTGCTGAATGTTCTTTCTTTCTTTCTTTAAAAAAGATTTTATATTAAGTAATCTCTACACCCAATGTGGGGCTTGAACTCACAACCCTGAGATCAAGAGTCACATGCTTTTCTGCCTGAGCCTGCCAGGTGCCTCCAATTTTTCTTTTTTTTTAATCAGGAATGGATGTTGAATTTTAACAAGTGTTTATTCTGTACCTATTAAACATGATTTTCCACTTTTATTCTGTTAATGCGTTGAATCACACTGATTTTTCAACCTTGCAGTTTTTAATAAGTCCAAGTGGTTGTAATTTTTTCTATTTATATGTTGTCAGATTCATTGAGCTAGTTATCTTATTTACTGTATTTGTATCTGTAATTATAAAAGAAATTAACCTGCAATTTTCTCTTTTTTTTTTTGTAATACCCTTGTTGTAATGCTAGTCTCATTCAAAGACTTGGGAAGTTTTCCTCTTTCTATTCTCTGAATAAATTTGTGTAAGATTGCTGTCATTTCTTCCTTAAATGTTAGACTTCACCAATGAAACCATTTAAGCCGAGAACTTTTCTCTGAGGGAAGATTTTATTTTATTTTTAAAAAAGATTTACTTATTTTAGAGTGAGAGTGGGTGAGAGAGCACATGCAAGTGGGGGGAGCGGCAGAGGGAGAGAATCTTTAAGCAGACTCACCACTGAACCCTGAGAGAAGATTTTAAACTGTTGATTTAATTTATTGCCTAGATGTAGAATTCAGCTTTCCTATTTCTTCTTTCGTCAATTTTGATATTTTGCATTTTCCGAGGATTTGTCTATTCATTTAAATATCAGAATTTACTAACATAAATTTGTCATAATATCCTTTTATTTTTATTGTTGTAAAAAACACAGAACATGAAATTTGCCATCTTAACCATTTTTAAAAATATCTTATTTCTTTGTCAGAGAGAGAACGAGAGTGAGCACACAAGTGGGGGAGGGACAGAGGGAGAATCAGGCTCTGCACTGAGCGAAGAGCCCGATGTGGGATTTGATCCCAGGACCACCCTGGGATCATGACCTGAGCCAAAGGCAGATGCTTAACCAACTGAGCCACCCAGACGACCCTCATCTTACCCATTTTTAAGTGTATCATTCAGTAGTGTTGAGTATTTTCACATTGTTGTGAAATACATTTCCAGAACTTTTTCATCTTGCAAATCTGAAACTCTATACCTATTAAAGGACTTCCTTATCCCTCCTTCCACCAGCCCTTGGTAACCACTATTCTACTTTCTATTTTTATAAATCTGGTCTTATTACTTCTTTTAATGCATATAGGTTCTATAGTGATACCTGTTTTCATCCCTGATACTGGTCATTTGGGTCTTTTTATTATTTTAAGATTTTATTCATTTATTTGAGAGAGAGAGTGTGAGTGAATAAGAAAGCATACAAGCAGGGGCAGAGGGAGTGGGAGAGGGAGAAGCAGGCTCCCCTGCTGAGCAAGGAGCTGGTGCTTGACCCCAGGACCCCAGGACCATGGCTTGAGCCAAAGGGAGACACTTAACTGACGGAGCCACCTAAGCCACCCAGGCATCCTGGGTCTTTTTTCTTGATAGCAGAGATCTGCTAGCTTTATTTATTTTAAGATTTTATTTATTTATTTGACAGAGAGATCACAAGTAGGCAGAGAGGCAGGCAGAGAGAGAGAGAGGGAAGCAGGTTCCCTGCTGAGCAGAGAGCCCGATGCGGGACTCGATCCCAGAACCCTGGGATCATGACCTGAGCCGAAGGCAGAGGCTTTAACCCACTGAGCCACCCAGGCGCCCTCTGCTAGCTTTATTAATGGTCTTTTTTATTTTTTTAAGATTTTATTTATTTATTTGACAGAGAAAGAGAGATCTCAAGTAGGCAGAGAGGCAGGCAGAGGGAGAGGGGGAAGCAGGCTCCCTGCTGAGCAGAGAACCTGATGCAGGGCTTGATCCCAGGACCCTGAGATCATGACCTAAGCCAAAGGCAGGGGCTCAACCCACTGAGCCACGGAGGTACTCCAATAGTCTTTTTCAAGAAACAATTTTGTGCTTGGCTGTTTTTTTCCCCCTCTTATATATTTGGTTCCCAACTGAATTCATTTATGCTCTTTATTATTTCCTTTATTTGACAGGAATGCTTAGAGCACTGACTTCTAGCCATTTTTTCTGTTCTAATATATGCATTTAAGGTCACAGACTTTCCTCTAAATGGATTTAGCTGCATCAGCCAAGTTTTGATAATTTCCACTGCAATTTCGTCTCAAGCTTTCTTTTTTCTTTTTTTTTTAAGTAGGCTCCATGCCCACTGTGGAGCTTGAATCCATAGCCCTGAGATCAAGAGTCAGAAGCTCTACCAACTGAACCACCCAGACACCCCTGACTTATAAGCTTTTTAGAAATATATTACCAGAGGGGTGCCTGGCTGACTCAGTTGGCGGCAAATGTGACTGTTGATCTTGGGAGCTGTGGGTTCAAGACCCAAGTAGAGATTACTTAAGAAAAATAAAATCTTAAAAACAAAAAAGAGGTATATTACTTGATTTCAAATATTTAGGGATCATTTTAATTACCTTTTCACTATTGATTTCTAAATTAACTCCACTGGTCGGAAAACATACTCTGTATGATTTCAATCCTTACAAATTTGTTGAAATTTCACCCAGTATATGGTCTATTTTAGTAAATGGACTTGAAAATAATATATAATCTATAGTTGATGAGTGCTACATATATGTCAATTAGATCTTTGCTAATTGTGCTATTCAAATCCAGATCCTTGATGAGTATTTGTATGCTTGTTAAAAAGAGGTGTGTTTAGGGGTGCCTGGGTGGCTCAGTGGGTTAAAGCCTCTGCCTTCAGCTCAGGTCATGATCAGGGTCCTGGGATGGAGCCCCACATTGGGCTCTTTGCTCCGCAGGGAGCCTGCTTCCCCCTTCTCTCTCTGCTTTCCTCTCTGCCTACCTGTGATCTCTGTCTGACAAATGAATAAAATAAAAAGTCTTAAAAAAAAAAAAAGAGGTGTGTTTAAATTTCCCACTATGATGCTGAAATTACTGGTCCTTTGAGATCTACCCATTTTTGCTCCAGATGTTTTGAGGATATATTAGGTACACAAAATTTAGAATTATTTTCTTCATGACAGATTAACTTTTTCATCATTATGAAATGTCCTCTTTGTCTTAAAGCATATTTTGTCTGCTATTTATATAAAAAAAGATTTTCTTTTGATTAGTGTTTACATGGTATATATTCTTCTATCATTTTACTTTCAACACTCCTGTCATCTTATATTAAAGAAGTATCACAAATATGTAGACCTATGTGTGTATTTATAAATTTTAAATTGTCTATCTTTATATTTGAATATTTAATCATCATTTTATATTCATTACTGACATACTGGGATACAAATTTACTATATTAATCCTTTCTATTTGTCCCTTCTGTTCCACCTTCTTTTGTGCTTTAAAAAAAAATGTTTCCTCAGGGGCGCCTGGGTGGCTCAGTGGGTTAGGCCGCTGCCTTCGGCTCAGGTCATGATCTCAGGGTCCTGGGATCGAGTCCCACATCGGGCTCTCTGCTTGGCGGGGAGCCTGCTTCCCTTCCTCTCTCTCTGCCTGCCTCTCTGTCTACTTGTGATCTATCTCTGTCAAATAAATAAATAAATAAATCTTAAAAAAAAAAATGTTTCCTCTTCCTTTGGATAATTTTATTATTCTATTTTTTCCTCTATAAGTTTATTATATCTTATTTTCCTATCCTTTTAGTCACAATACTAGCCTAGAGACTATTTTAGTTTGTTAGTCATTACCCTAATTACAACGTGTATCTGATTTTTAAAATTAATTTATTTTAAAAATATTAATTAATTTATTTATTTGAGAGAGATGTGAGCATGCACATGAGCTGGGGAGAGGGGCAGAGGGAGAGTGAGAAGCAGACTCCCCACTGAATGGGGAGCCCTATGTAGGGCTCTCTTTATCCCAGGACCCTGAGGTCATAACCTGAACCAAAGACAGATGCTTAACTGACTGAGCCACCGAGGCACCCCTATAGTTTTTTTTTTAAGGAAAATAGGGGGACACCTGGGTGGCTCAGTTGGTTAAGTGGCTGCCTTTGCCCAGCATCCTGGGATCGAGTCCCACATTGGGCTCCTTGCTCAGCAGGGAGCCTGCTTCTCCCTCTGCCTCTGCTGCCACTGTGCCTGCCTGTGCTCTCTCTCTCTCTCTGACAAATAAATAAAATCTTAAAAAAAATAAAGGAAAATATGAAGTATTGGTGAGGCCGTAGAAAAACTGTAACCCCTGTACACTACTGGCATGAATGTAAAATTGTTCAGCCATTGTGGGAAACATTTTGGAAGTTTCTCCAAAACAAACACAGAATTACCATAGGACTCAGCAATTTCATACTTACATGAAAAGAGAGATGCAAACAGATTCTTGTACAGCAATTCCTAGCAGCATTATTCACAATAGCCAAAGTTGGAAGCAGCTCAAATGTCCATCAGCAGACAAATGGATGAACAAACTGTGGTATACAAACACACACATATATACACACATACATACACACACACAATGAACTATTAGCCATAAAATGGCATGAAGTACTGATTCATGCTGCAATGTGGATTATCCCTGAAAACATTATCCTAAGTGAAAGAAGACAGACCAGAAGATTACATAATTTGTATGATTCCATTTATATGAGCTATTTAGACTAGGTATAGCCATAGACAGAACACAGATAGGTATTTTCCAAAGGCTGGACAGGAGGGTTGGAATGAAGAACAACTACTTTATGCATAGGGGTTTGCTTTTTGGGGTGATAAAAACTTCTTAAAACTGGATAGAGGTGGTGATCATACAACTGTGTGAATATACTAAATGCCATTTGCCACTTTAAAGTGGTTAATTTTATGTTATGTGAATTTCTTCTCAATTAAAAAGGCATCTTTTTTCTCTAACTTTTTTTTTTTTTTTTTAAGATTTTATTTTTTTTGACAGAGATCACAAGTAGGGAGACAGGCAGGCAGAGAGAGGAGGAAGCAGCCTCCCCGCAAAGCAGAGAGCCTGACATGGGGCTTGATCCCAGGACCCTGGGATCACGACCCGAGCTGAAAGCAGAGGCTTTAACCTACTGAGCCACCCAGGCGTCCCTTCTCTGTTTTCAAGATTTTCTTTTCCTTTTTTTTTTTTTTTTTTTAGTTTACTATGATGTATCTTGTTTTTTTTTTTTTTTTTCTCATATCTGTGGTTTGTCAGTTTTGGAAAATTCTCAGCCATTTTCTCTTCAAATATTGCTTCTGCTTCAATCTTCTTTCCTTCTATGACCTGACCCGAATTGCAGGTGTGTTAGGTTTTTTTCATCATGATCTAAATTCTCTTGTGTGACCCCTCACCACCACCTTTTTGTATTTTCCTTCCCTTTTTCCTTTTGTGCTTCAGTCGAATATTATCTCCTGACCTGTATTCCAGTTCACATATCCTTTCTTTGGCAATGCTTAAGTTGATGTTAAAGGTTCTATGAGGTTCTTACTGTCAGTTCTCACATTCCATTGACTTTTTTTGGTAGGGGGGCTGTTTCTATTTATTTCTGAAATTATCCATCTTGTCTTCAGTTTCCTGAGCATACTTAGAGTTATTTTTAAAGTCTATGTTTGAGGTGCCTGGGTGGCTCGGTGGGTTAAAGCCTCTGCCTTCGGCCCAGGTCATGATCTCAGGGTCCTGGGATCGAGCCCCGCATTGGGCTCTCTGCTCAGCAGGGAACCTGCTTCCCTCTCTCTCTCTCTGCCTGCCTCTCTGCCTACTTGTGATCTCTCTCTGTCAAATAAATAAATAAAATCTTTAAAAAAAAATAAAGTCTATGTTTGATATTTCTGATATTTGTATTTCTGTGGCTCTATTTCTATTCTTTGTTTTTTCTCCTTTTTGGTTGTTTTGTCTTCTAGTATGCCTGGTATTTTTTATTCATTTATTTGTTTTGGACTGTACATATGAAAACTGCAGAGATCTGAGGCTGCTGGTGGTAGTATCTTCCTCTGGAGGATTTCCACATATCACCTGAGGCTATGGGCATATCCTTTCTTCCAATTATAAATTAAGCAGATTCAAAGTTAGGCTTCAGTCTTTGAAAAAGTTAGTTAAATTCTGGTTCAACCTCTACCTAGTTCAAGGGTACAGCCCTTGGGGAACCCCAGTGGAAAGTCTAGGGTGTTTATCAGGGCTCATTGCTCTTTGTGGTCTCTGAACTCAAGGTTATGTCTTGCAAGTCCAGTAAGACTGCCTGAGCTGTCCTCATCAGTCATTCAGACCCCACATTCTGGTTACTTCTCAGCCATTGTTCATGAATTGGCAAATGCCTCAAAAAGAAAAGCAGTGTTGAACATCAGGTCCATATTGCTGCACTTCCCTTTCCTCTGGGCTCTTGACTTCTCAAGTCCTCACCACACTGATAGGTCTTCAATGCTTTAAAGTAAAACGTTAAAAAAGTTTTTTCCATATTCTCTGGTTGTGCTAGGTATGATGTTTGAACTACAACAGGTTAGTATGACATTACCAGAAGCAGAAATGTGATCAATTTATTATCAATGGCTTAGAACTCCCCTTCATGTGGGTTAAAGTTTTTCTAGACTTTAGAATCTTAAATCTGATTAAAGTAATTAAAAAATAAAATAGAGAAGATTTTGTAATTCTCTGAAAAATATAAGTACTTGATTATGTGTGCTGTTCTATTTGCTGTTTTCTTTCTTCCACAGTTAGACCATAAATTTATGGGTACAACTCAGATATATTTTATCTTCCTCTTTTCACATTATGCCAGTAAACACTCCATAGAATTCAATTGATTAGCATGAAAACTATCCCAATCACATCACTAATTTGTATCCAGATGGTTTTCTTTCTTTCTTTCTTTCTTCTTTTCTTTTTTTTTAAAGATTTTATTTATTTATTTGACAGACAGAGATCACAAGTAGGCAGAGAGGCAGGCAGAGAGAGAGAGGCTCTCGCTGAGCAGAGAGCCCGATGTGGGGCTCGATCCCAGGACCCTGGGATCATGACCTGAGCCAAAGGCAGAGGCTTTAACCCACTGAGCCACCCAGGTGCCCCAAGATGGTTTTCTTTTTAATATTTTATTTATTAGTTGCACTAGTTCACTAGAGGCAACGCTACTGACTGAGAGAGAGAAAGAGACAGAGACACAGGTAGGCAGAGTGGCCGGCAGAGGGAGAGAGAGAAGCAGGCTCCCCACTGAACAGAGAGCCCTATGTGGGTCTTGATCCCAGGACCCTGGGATCATAATTTGAGCTGAAGGCAGATACTTAACTGACTAAGCCACCCAAGCATCCCTGTATCCACATAGTTTTAACTCCCCTACCAGGAAATAAAGAGGGTTTTTGCATGAAGAAACAGACAAGAGGGGTTCCTGGCTGGCTTGGTTGGAAGAGCGTGTGACTTTTGATCTCAAGTCATGAGTTTGAGCCCTACTTTGGATATATAGAGATTACAAAAAAAAAAAAAAAAAAAAAAAAAGAATAACCTTAAAATAAAAAAAGACACAGATAAGAAGCTACAAATTAACCATCACTTGCTACTTCTGTGTATATCACTGTTTTTGGTAGTTATATAGCCTTTGTAAGGATTATAAAATGTTTAGGGCAACTGAAATGTCCATCAATTAAGAACTGATTCACTATACAATGCATTTATCAATCTTAAAAAGAATGAGGCAGACAGATCCATATGCACTGATGTGGAATAACTGCCAAATACTGGGTAGGAAGAGAATGATGGTCCACATACTCTGTTTTGGCAAACCCACTGCTTCCTATATTCTTGGTCTCAAATTGTGTTAAGTAGTTATTTTCTGATTGAGTTCTAGCAAACTTCAAATGGAAGTCTGTCTATGCTTTGAAAGTGCAAGCTTTTGTGAGAAGAAATTTCAGATAAAATTAAGAGAATTGCTCATGTAGATGCAAAGAGGGACCAGAACTCTGTAGAGCAGAGCCACTTAAGGAGAAACTTTAAAGGTTAAGGTGAAGACAGGAAGCATTCACAAAAGTACAAGTTCTAACTGCTTACAAATGTAACCATTAGAGCATCTTGTGACCATATTTGTGAGCTCCCTTCCTGAGGTTTCTGCACTTAAATGGTATATAAAGTTTTCTTCACTGATGTTACATTTATTCTTAAAATACTGTGTGCTAATTTGTTGCTATGGTTAACCAGATTCCCAAGTCACCTGTGGCCCTCCTCTGTGGATATAAGGTATGGGTTCTTTCATATGGCAGAAAGCCTGAAAATCGTCTTTGTTTGTTGGTTTTAAACTTTTGGGCTAAAGGAAATTTAATAGATTGGTGACCAATCAATACCTTGTCCTAAAACTATGTGCAGAAGAGATTTTTGGTTGGGAGAAGAACAATGTGTATATCATGTTAACAATTATCAAAATACATTTGAGAGACTATGCTCATAGATGCACAAAACCTCCCTGGAAGGGCACACATGACACCAAGGCAATAGAAATTGCTGGAAGAAGCCCAGGATCGGCACCATGGTAGGAGGGAGATATAGTACACTTTGGAACTTTTCTTTCTTTCTTTCTTTCTTTTTTTTTTTTTTTACTATTAGCATGTTATTCAGGAAAATAATTTTAGATGATTTCTGAATACAAGGAACAAGGGCTGAAAAGGGAGAGACTTATAATTTCTATATAATTTCACAACAGCCCTTCAAGATAGGTGTGTTATAACAGAGAGACGAAGTAACTGGCCCCAAATCATCAAGCTAGAAGTAGGATACAGCTAAAGCTGAATTCAAAGCAAAGGTATCTTTCAGTTTTATATTCTTTAAAAAGCAAGTACCTTGGATTGCAGTTATGACCAAGCAGCAAAAAAATTTAACACTTAAGTTTAATTGATATGATTCATTTATACAATTTATTTTTATTTATTTATTTTTTAAAGGTTTTATTTATTTATTTAATAGACAGAGATCACAAGTAGGCAGAGAGGCAGGCAGAGAGAGAGAGGAAGGGAAGCAGGCTCCCTGCTTGAGCAGAGAGCCCGATGTGGGGCTCAATCACAGGACCCTGGGATCATGACCTGAGCTGAAGGCAGCAGCTTAACCCACTAAGCCACCCAGGCGCCCCTCATTTATACAATTTAATTTAAACTCCCCAGATCCAATATTATGGACTGATTTTTTTAAAAGATTTTATCTATTTGACAGGCAGAGATCACAAGTAGGCAGAGAGGTAGGCAGAGAGAGAGAGAGAGAGAGAGAGAGAGAGAGAGAGGAGGAAGCAGGCTTCCCTGCCGAGCAGAGAGCCCAATGCAGGGCTCAATCCCAGAACCCCAGGATCATGACCCGAGCGGAAGGCAGAGATTTTAACCCACTGAGCCACCCAGGCGCCCCACTATTGACTGATTTAAGAGTTTTTTTATGCTGTATAATGAACGGCTGTGGTAAATGAGAAGGCATACTTTTTCTAAGGTAATCAAAGTTCAATTAAAATTCAGAGACTTTCCAGCCTGCTTGAGATTCTCTCCCTCTCTGAAAAAAAAAAAAAAAAGACTTTCCAAGGACTTTCTGAAGGTGTTGGTAACAATTCTGATTTTATTTTTTATAAATATTTTATTTATTTATTTGACAGAAAGAGACATAGTGAGAGAGGGAACACAAGCAGGGGGAGTGGGAGAGGGAGAAACAGGCCTCCCACCAAACAGGGAGCCTGAATCGGGCCTCCACTGGAGGACCCTGTGATCATGACCTGAGCCAAAGGCAGATGCTAAACGACTGAGCCACCCAGGAGCCCCTACAGCTCTGATTTTCATAAAATCACAATACAGAAATTTTAAAAAATTTTTCCTTCTTTCCCAGAAATTTAAAAAAGATTATGTAAGTGAAGGCAGACAGGTCTTCAATGCTCAGTGCTATTCTATGACCAAGAGACTCAATTAGGTAACTGAAGGACCTGACAATTTACGAGGACTACTCTCACTATGGAAACCTCCCTGTGTTCCTATAATTAATGTAAACAGTATAATCTATAAATCTGCATCTTGTGTTTTCTTCAAGAAATTAGACTATGCTTACACCTGCTTTATCCTGAGGCAGCAAGAATTTCCTTCAGCTGAGCTGAGGGGGAGGGGCGGTGCCTGGCTGTGGGTAGAGGCTCCAACCCCCTCCTGAGAGGCCTTTTCTCCTATCTTCGCTGTATAACTCCTAGCCTCACCGCAGGCTCTATCTCCAGAATCAGGCCCCTGTATGTGCTCACAAGCGGCAAAGCTTTCTTTTATCACCACGCCTTGGGCCTTGTGGTAAGGGCACCTGTTGAAAGTGATAAATGACTAGAATTTTCAAGTCAAGCTTCCCTCTTAGAAAACAGGAAATGGTGCTTGAGGCCAGATAGCTTTTCCAAGAGTCCTTTCAAAGGGCTTGACTTCTCACTTGGAAGGGAGGTCTGCTGGAGGAGCATCGGGGAAAGGCAGTGGTGCTCAATGGACCCTTATGCTGAGCAGGAGACCAGCTGCAAAACCTCAGTGGGGTGGGGACCTTCTTGGGCTGGGGGTTGTTGGGGCAAGGCTTTCCCATCATCCCCACTGGGATGGACTTTTAGGGGTCAATTATTTTTTCTTCCTTTGTTAAAGATTTAATTTATTCATTTAAGAGAGAGAGGGCACATAAGCAGGAGGAGAAGCAGGATCGGGAGTAGCAGACTCCCTGCTGAGCCAGCCAGGAGGCCCAAGGGGGGCTTGATCCCAGGACCTGGAGATCATGACCTGAGCCGAAGGCAATGCTTAACCACCTGAGCCACCCAGGTGCCTCCAGAGGGGAGCAACAAGTACTACGGGTCAACACCCCTCACCAGATGGATTCACAGATGGTACTGAGGAGGACGGTACACTGAGGGGGAGACGCTGACGCTGGGAGAGGCTACGGGACCAACCCGGCCAGGAAGGGGTGAGCCCAGGTTCACGGCCCAGCAGCCGGACCACATATCTGAACGTGCAGCGCACAGCAATCTAAACACTGGGCAGCGGCTACTTGGTGCATTTCAGTTTATTTAGCAGGGCCTCAGCGTAGGTGAAGTACTCAGAGAGGGTGCAAATGCAATTTGTTTTGCCCCAAGCCGGGACTCCGCAAGAATTCTGCATGAGCTGTGGTTGCGAACCTCCTCATCTGCCTGGGGCTGTTCACCCGACTTCCAACTGCGGAGGACAAGGGCGGGAAGCCCAGTTCAGCCTGGGAGCCCAAGTCTCAGCATGCATGTATACACGCTCTGCAGTAAATGCCATTCATTCATGCGTGCATTCATTCATTTTAAGATCTTTTTTAATTTTTAAAAATTTATTTGACAGAGAGACAGTGAGAGAAGGAACACAAGCAAGGAGAATGGGAGAGGGAGAAGCAGGCTTCCTGCTGAGCAGGGAGCCAGATGTGGGGCTCGATCCCAAGACTCTGGGATCATGACCTGAGCTCAAAGCAGACACTTAACCATTGGGCCACCCAGGCACCCCAACAAATGCCATTTAAATAGTGTGGGTGACTCTGCCTGTGGCTCCGAGGCAGGAGCGCCTGCCCTGCAGTGATGGGGACACAGGCCTCTCAAGTTCCTACGGCGGCGGTCCCTGGTCCAATGAGTCAGAGCCATGTTTCAAATGTCATTTGGATTCTGCCCTTTATAAAACCTTTCCAACCCCTAAGATGCCCCAGCTCTCTACTGTAGTTGGGATCAAGCAGATGAAATGCCCCTCTCAGGATCTGAACCCAAGGAAACCGTTTGTGCCTTGGGAGTTCTGCATGAGCTTTCCTGGTCCAACTGCCTCGGCTGCTCGTTTCAGCCCTGGGTGGTGTGTGGTGGGTGGTGTGTAGGGGTCATGGGCAAAGGAGGTTCCTGGAGGGAGGGGTCAGTCAGGCCCAACTGCCTGTGCCCTGAGCTTAGGGCCCGCCTCTGGGGGGAAAGGGTGCCATCTTGAGGCAGAGTGCAGCGACCCCTTTCCCCTTGGTTAAGCGAGACCAACCTTGTATTTTCCTCAGCTTCATGAGAAGCTTTGAGAAAAAAAAAACAAGAGTGAGGGCACTGGATAGGTTTAACGGATTTACTAGATTTCTCCTGTTTCCTGGAGCCCCATCAGTGACTGGCCTGTCTGCTGCCACCACCTGTGCACATCCAGCCTGGGCCTCTTTTCCTCACCTGGGTTTGCCTTTACCCTCCCTTAGCCTCAGTCTGAACTCGGGTTCAGTGGCCGCCCTAGCTCTTACGACTTCTTCCCGCCTTTTCGAGTTCTCAGTGCTTCCCCCGTCTCTCTCAGTCTGGCCCAGTGGGTCTAAATGCACTGAGGCAGCTCTCTTGTACGGATGCTCTCCCGGGCTGGGTAAACACCCCCTGGAGATCTCCTTGCCCAGGGGTTTCTAGAAACTTCTCATTGGCCCCACTGTTTCCATCCTATTTCTTGCCTGCTGCCTACTGAAGGCACCTTCTCAGCTGGGATGTTCTCTAACTCAGCACCTCTACCTACTTTCTTTAGTAAACCCATTATTTTAATTTCAGGAGACAGTCTGCACCTAATTCACACCTTCCAAAATGCACCTTGAGGCTCCCCACTGGAAAAGCCACGGATCTTATGATAGCCCCAGGACACCTTTCTTCCCGATCCTGCTTTGTCCTAAACACAAGGACATCACACTTCTCAGCCTTTCCTACCACCAAGCTTTGCCAGGACATCCCATGATCACTTTTCTATTTGGTGAGATTCTTCTCTAAGGCAAAACAGAATGGCGTTTAGAACACAGTGCTGGCAAGTTACTGGATTTCTCTAAACTTGTTTCCTTTTCTGTAAAATGGGGGTTAATAATAGGGTGTTGTGAGGATTAAATGAGTTAACGTGTGAAATGCTTAAAAGCAAGCCTACCACATAGTAAGCTATTATTATGATAATTTCCTTTAAAGATACGTATACACACGTCTACAGAAAGAGAACGTGCGTCCATACGTGAGCTCAGCCCTCAAACCGTTCCCTGCATCCATCATCCTGGTTTTTCCCTGAACCTGTGAATTCCTTAAGGGCAAGAACCATTGGGGTGCCTGGGTGGCTCAGTGGGTTAAAGCCTCTGCCTTCGGCTCAGGTCATGATGTCAGGGTCCTGGGATCAAGCCCCATGTTGGGCTCTCTGCTCAGCAGGGAGCCTGCTTCCCTTCCTCTCTCTCTGCCCACCTCTCTGCCCGCTTGTGATCTCTGTTAAATAAATTTAAAAAAATCTTAAAAAAAAAAAAAAAAAAAGAACCATACACACCACAGCAAATTCTGGCCCAACTGTCTCAGGGCTGAAGGGTGGCTGGGGGTCAGGGACACGGCCCCTGGGCTGCCTTGGTTTCCTTCTCACTTTGCCACTTAATAGGTGAGTGAGCTTTGCCCAGTTTCTGGACATTCTCAAAGCCTCGTTTCTTCATTTCTAAACGAGGAAAGTAACTCTCTCTTCTCTGATTTGGATATTGCCAAGATAAAAATTATAATGGATATAAACCACTCAGCATGGTGCCTGTCACATCCCATGTGCTAGCTTCTGGCTGTCTCCTGTTCAGCCTCACCGAGGAGATCTAGAATAGCAGTTTCTAGTTCCACTGGATTTGTTTTGTTTATTGCTATTAGGTTCTATTCTAAAGTTGTCTTGATAAGGAATTTACTATAACCAAATATTTTCCTAGAACCTCCAGGATCTTTCTCCTGAACTATTGAAAAAGTCTACAGTTACAACCCAGCTGGCTGAAGAGAAATTAGATTTCATTCTACCAGGCTTCAGTGGCTATAAATGCCTAAAGCCTGAGTATCAGGGAGGACCCACGGGCTGCTTTCCTGTGGAAGGTCTTTGAACTACAGACTGTATTCCTACACACCACTGGTCCGTTGTAAGCACTGAGGCTGCCTTGAAATAAAACTCTTGAAAAACACTTTTTTGGGGAGGGTGTGTGTAAAGAAAAACACAGAAACAACCCATGTCTTAAGGATTACAAGGTTTTTCCAAGAAGGGCTTAAAACTGAGCTATCAATCTATTCCAGACTAACTTCTAGTCATTTTCTAATTTTTAACATCATAAACAAGAAATTACTCAACCTCCTACATCATTTCTATTTCATGAAGCTTTTTAGCTGGTAGCACTGTGATTATGAAGAAATTAGCGACTAGGTTTTGATGAAAATTTGAATTCTGGTTCTAAGGAACGAAAAAGCCCACTCAAAGGATAACATGTATGTAGATACATGACATACCACTTTCATAGTTACAGAGACCATGACTAATTGAAACATAAAAATTTAATGAAGCCAGTTAAATCCCAAAGCCACAAAACGGCAGATTCAAATTTCAGTGGTTGATGTATCCTCCCTAAGATTGATGGAAAGCTCCATTCTCTTAATTCACTCATTTTCATTTCTTAACTCTTATAAAAATTCTAGATTTGGCCCTGAATAGCACCTACTATTTAAAAAAAGTCTTACTCTTTCCTAGGGCTTGAAATAATGTGAAAAGGGTGAAAGTACACTAATAGAGACGATGACATGGTCATTAAACAGTCCTACATCTCCTGACTGCTGATGAAGGAAAATAAGAATTCACCTTAAATGGGAAGGAGAGAGCAAAGACAACAAACCAGGTTAATTTTCACCGGGATAAAGTGAGGTGGGGAGGAACTATCTTACTAGTTTATGAAAATCTGCTTGAAGAAAAAAAATTGTAAGTATTAAGGAAGAAGCCAGCCTCAACACTGCCCACTCAAGAGAATAAGGTCAAACATTCAGCTGAACTCTCTAGCACAGAGTTGGCTGGAAATATCAGGAGAGCAACTGAACCAGTCAATCTCAAGGGATAAAGATGTACTGAATAACCTCTGTAGCTTCTAGAAATCCTTTAACCCCATATGAACCTAACAACAGAACCCCAGAATACATAAAGCAAAACCTAATACAACTAAAGGGAGAAACAGAAAATTCAATAAGGGGCTTGATCCCAGGACCCTGGGATCATGACCTGAGCTAAAGGGGCATATGCTTAACCAACTGAACCACCCAGGCACCCCCCCATTTTCAATAATAGGTAGAACTCGATAGCTGTAGACAAAAGAAGAAAAAAAGGTTTGAACAACACTATTAACCAGATAGACCTAACAGATGTCACAGAGCACTTATTCAGTAGAAAAATATATATTTTTTCTCAGGGTTCACATGGACTATTCTCCCGGACGGACTATATGTCAGGCCATAAAACAAGCCTAAATGTATTTAAAATGATCAAAATCATACAAAGCATGTTCTCCAACCACAAGGTTGAAATTAGAAAGCCGTATGAGAAGGAAGTTTTGGAAATTCACATATTTTTTAAAGTTTTTTTTTTTTTTTTTTTTTAAGATTTAATTTATTTGAGAGAGAGTGAGAGAGCAAGCACAAGTGGAGGGAGAATCATAGGGAGAGGGACACTAAGACTCTGCACTCAGTGTGGAGCCCGATGAGGGCCAGATCCCAAAACCTCAAGATCATGACCTGAGCTGAAATCAATAGTTGGACACTTAACCAACTGAGCTACCCAGGCATTCCAACATGAGGGGTTTAAACAACATAATTCTAAATAACCAATGGATCAAAAGAGAAACCACAGGGGAAAGTAGAAAATACTCTAGGATAAATGTACAAAAACCACAACATATTAAAACTTATGGATGGGCAAAACTGTGCTTGGATGAAAATTTAATAGTTGTAAGTGCTTGTAAGAAAGACCTGAAATTAATAACCTAATTTTCTACTTTAAGAAAAAAGAAAAAAACAAACAAAACTAGACCCAAAGCAAGCAGAGGAAAAAAATAACAAAGATCTGAGCAAAAATTAATGAAACAGAAAATAGAAAAATAGGCAAATCAATGAAACCCAAAGTTAGTTCTTTGAAAAGGTCAAAATTTACAAACCTTTAGCTAGATAGACTAGGCAAAAAAGGACTCAAGTTACTAAAATCAGGAATGAAAGAGGGGACATTACTACCAACATTGCAGGAATTAAAAAAAGGTCATAAGGGAATCTTACAGGCAATGAGCTAGAAAACCTTGATGAAACAAATTACTACAGAGATAAAACTATAGAAACTGACTTAATTAGTAATAGAAAATATTAATAGATCTATAACAGGTAAAGAGAGGGAGAGTCAGTAATCAAAAAACTTCCCACAAGGAAAAGTCCACAGCCAAATGGCTTCACTAGTGAATTTTACCAAATAATTATATAGAACTAACACCAATCCTTCTCAAACTTTTCAAAAAACAGCAGAGGAGGAATTACTTCATAATTCATTATATGCGGCCAGCACTACACTGATAGTAAAGCCAAAGAAAGACATCACAAGAAAATTACAGGCCAATCAATACCTTTTTTGAATATAGATGCATATTCCTCAGCAAATACCAGCAACCTGAAATCTGCAACATATAAAAACATAGTCCCATTGTGACCAACTGGGATTTATCCCAGGAATGCAAGGTTGATTCAATACTATGAAAATTGATCAATACAATATATTGTTATGATAAGGGACAAAACACACATAATCATCACAATAGGTATAGAAAAAGCATTTAACAAAATTTAAAAGTCGTGATAAAAACACTCAGTAAGCTAGAACTAGAAGGGAACTTTTTTCAATCTGATAAAGGGCATCTATGAAAATCCCACAGCTAACATCATACTCAATGGTGATAGTCTGAAATCTTTCTCCCTGAGATCAGAAACAACACATGGATATCTGTTTGCTCCACTTCTATTCAACATTCTACTAATGGAAGGTCTAGCCAGGGTCAATTAAGCAAGAATATAAAATAAAAGCCATCCAGATTGGTGAAAGAAATAAGTTAAAACTATCTTTATTTGCCAAAGAGATGACCTTTTATATAGAAAATTTTAAGGCATCCACTAAAAGACTATTAGTCCTAGTAAATGAGTTCAGTAAGAATGTAAGATCAATGTACACAAATCATATTTCTATAGAAATTAAATAAATGGAGAAAGATATCTTCTGTTCATGGATTGAAAGACTATTTTTAATTTTACTGTTTTTTAAAGGATTTTATTTATTTGAGAGAGAGAGACAGAGGCAGAGAATGAATGAATGCAGCAAGGGGCAGAGGGAGAGGGAGCAGCAGACTCCCTGCTGAGCAGGTAGCCTGAAGCAGGGTTTGATCTCACGATCCTGAGATCATGACCTGAGTTGAAGTCAGATGCATAACTGACTGAGACACCCAGGTGCCCTAATATATATATTTTTGAATTAAAAAAAAATTTTTTTGGGGGGGGGCACCTGAGTGGCTCAATGGGTTAAAGCCTCTGCCTTCGGCTTAGGTCATGATCACAGGGTCCTGGGATCGAGCCCCACATTGGGCTCTCTGCTCAGCATCCCTGCCCCCCTTCTGCCTGCCTCTCTGCCTACTTGTGATTTCTATCTAATAAATAAATAAAATCTTTTAAAAAGAAAAAAAAATTCAAGTAGGTTCCATGCCCAGCATAGACTTGAACTTACAACCTTGAGATCAAGAACTGAGATGAGATCAAGAACTGAGATGAGATCAAGAGAAGGATGCTTAACTTATTGAGCCACCTAGGCACCTCAAAAGACTTAATATTGTTAAGATGACACTACTACCTAAAACAATGCAGATTCAGCATAATCCCTATCAAAATGCCAGCTGGCATTTTTTGCAGAGATTGAAAAACTGATCTTAATTTATTGGAAATGCCATGGATCCTGGATAGCCAGAACAATCTTGAAAAAGAACAAGGTTGGGAGGAGTCACACTTCCCAACTTAAAAACTTACTACAAAGCAACAGTAAACAATATCATATGAAAATGACACAAGGACAGAAAGAGAGACCAGTGGAATAGAATTGAGAATCCAGAAATAAACTCATATATTATAGTTAGCTGACTTTTGACAAGGGTACCAAGACCACTCCAAGGGGGGAAAGAATAATTTGTCCAGCAAATGGTACTAGGATAAATGGATAGTCACATGCAAAGAATGAATGTGGATCCCTACCTCACACCATATACATGTATTAACTCAAAATGGGCCAAAGACCCAAATACAAGAAAACTAAACGAGAGAACTGTTGGTTTTGTCACCTTGAATTAGACAATGTCTCAGACATGATCCCTAAAACACAAACCAAAGAAAAAAAACAGATAAACTGGGCTTCATCAAAATTAAAAACTTGTATCTTGAAAGATACTATCAAGAAAGCGAACAACTTAAGGAATAAGATAAAGTATTTATAAACCATATATCTGATAAGGGCCTAGTAATCTAGAATATATAAAGAACACTTACAACAAAATACCACCCAATCAAAAATAAAATGGGCAAAGGATTCAAAACTGACTTTTTCTGAAGACATTCAGGGGGCCACAAGCACAGGAAAAGCTGCCCAACATCATTAGTCATTAGGGAAATGCAAATCAAAACTGTAACGAGATGGTTTTATTTTATTTTATTTTTTTATTTTTATTTTTTTTTTAAAGATTTTATTTATTTATTTGACAGACAGAGATCACAAGTAGGCAGAGAGGCAGGCAGAGAGAGAGGAGGAGAGGAAGCAGGCTCCCTGCAGAGCAGATAGCCCAACGCGGGGCTCGATCCCAGGACCCTGGGATCATGACCTGAGCCGAAGGCAGCGGCTTTAACCCACTGAGCCACCCAGGCGCCCCCCAAGATGGTTTTAAAAAGGAAAATAGTAAGTGCTAGTGAAGATGTGGAGACACGAACTTCTGTACACTGCTGGCGGGAACATGCAACTACAGTTCTTCTGGAGAACATTTTGGCCATTTTTCAACAAGTCAGAGCTACCACATGACCCAGCAATTCCGCTCCTAAGGACAGACCTGAGAGAACTGAAAAAATGTTCACAGAAACTTGTCCACTGATGTTCACAGCAGCCTGATTCATGGTAGCCAAAAGAGGGAAACAATGAATGTCCATCACTGGAAGCATGGATGAACAGAATGTGGAATGCGTCCATATGACGGAGTATTACTCAGCCACAAAAAAGAACCAGCAGGATTCATGCTGCAACATGGGAAAACTTGAAGATGTTATCCTACGTGAAAGAAGCCAGATGAAAAGGACTACATACTATATGATTCCGTTTCTATGAAAAGTCTAGAATGGGTAGATTCAGAGAGAGATAGACAGCAGATTTGTGGTTTCCAGACTGGCAGGGGGATGGGAGGGCTGAGAGGTTACTGCTCTTGGGTATAGGGCTTCTTCTTTTGGGGGTGATGCAAATGTTCTGGAATTAGACAGATGGTTACACTACCTTGTGAATATACTAAAAACCACTGAAATGGCTTATCCTTTGCAAGGGTTAATTGTTATGGTGTGTGAATCGAAAGATAAAAACCTTCACCCCCTACTGACTGGTGAATGACTGGGGTTAGTGAACCCATTACCAGTGAGAGTAAGTTCTCATCTCTCAGAGATCCTGAAGTAAAAGGTGGAGAATTCATTGCTCAAAATGTTCACACATACCGATAACCCCTCAAGCACAGAATGCAACAGAACATAAAATATTTCAACATTTTCCTCAATAATACAGCAAAAATATTTCATTTACACTCGTAAAATTGCTCTTTTCCAGCTTTTTAGAATTTGCTGTGTTTTTTTTTTTTTTAAAGAATACTGTACAAACCAGGTGGAAACCCATCTTGGACAGATGTAATTTATTATTAATCAGTGTGTGTTCTGGAAAATTTTCCTTAGACTCATTGCTTCATCCCACCAATATTTATTGAGCACTTACTATGTGCAAAAGCACTCTACCACGCACAAGGGATGTGGTGGCGCGCAACACAGCTGAATGTCCCTGCTGCTGTGGGGCTGACGAAGTATTAAGAGTCTCAGAGAGGACACTGAATCTGAAGAAAGGGAGACGGAGGAACCCCACCGAGGGTCCCGGCAGGCATTACCGCGAAGGACGTGCCCACGCTCCAGTCTCACTGGGGCACGGTCGGGACCGTGTGAAAATGCCAACAGTGTCACGGTTCCTTCTGGGGGGATTCGTGAGCACATGCTCTCTCTGGAACACATGCACACGAAATCGGGTCTATGTGACCTCCAGGGCGGCCTTTGGGACATGAGTGGGTCAATAACACTTGACAGCATGGTCTTTTTTTATTTTATTATTTATTTATTTTAATACAAAGCTTTGGCATTAGCAATTTTATGAAAAAATAAAATGTACTAAAAATAAACGCTTGTGTGGCATGATTGGTAAATGATGCACAAAAATAGGTTCTTTTTTCCTTCAAGGCAATCAGTCAGAAAGCAGTTTTTTTTTCTTCTTCAAAACCACTCTACCCTGTGGAATGAAAGGGAAAAAAAAAAGACAGAGGTCAAGAATTAGTTAAAGGAGAGTTGCCAATATTTTAAAATAACAGAGAAAGTGATCTTCACTGAAGGGTGGCCTTGGGCTGTCCCCAAAGCCTTCCCAGCCCCGCTGGATAAAGCCAGTCAGCTCCTGGCACTTTCCTGAACTCAGCAGCTTCAGATTTGTGGTCAAGTGGCTCGGTCACCTTACATGTGTGTGTGTACTCCCAGCGGGACTGCGGGGAAAAGCCCAGGCTAACAGCATCTTGTTTAGCAATAAGGAGACAGTTACGACATCATTTACAATTTTTCCTGGTTTCATGCATGTTCTCAGGGCTGTGTGTCCTGAAATCTAGGTCTGTGTCTTTGCAACAGGATCCCCCATTTATGCTACAAACAAGAATGTCAGTCTTTACTGTGAAACGAATTCTGCAGAGGACAGGCTTCCAGTGGGGAAGGCCCTCTCGGTGGACTTGCCCAGACTGCGTGCACGCACGTCCCTCAGTCGGGAGCCCAACGGAACCCGGGGTCTTGGGCTAACGCTGCTCCCTTCAGCCTGGCTCTGTGGGACTGCCCTAGCTCCCCAAAGCCTTGCACAGCTGGTTCACGTCCTTGGTTCCCAATTCATGTCTTTAGCAGTGCTTTCTCTCCTCTCCTCTCTGCCCAGTTCCATATCTGTGTTCCTGACCTCTTCATCTCTGGTCATTGCTCCCTCTTGATTTCCTCTCCTCCTCATGACTTCCTCCTTCAGCTCAGTATTTCACCTCATCCATCTTCCTGCCTCCAGTCTCTATAGGCCAGAGCGACTTCTCGTCCAGAGATCCTCTTTTTGCTGAAAGGCCTGACACACTGCCTGCCATTTACAAGAACCCAGTCCAAATTCTGTAGTTGGTCTACCAACACCACCTCTTCCAGCAGACACATCAAACCCACAACTCCCTGACTCTGCTCTACTTTTTCCTCTTTGTGCCCTAATTATACCCGGCCTGGTTCCTGAGTCACCTCCTCCAGGAAGACCTTGATGACTCCCCTGGGCCACAGTGGCAGTTCTGTGGCCTCTACGTGACCCCAAGTAGCTGGGCCCTGTCTGTAGGCTCTCCTGTCCCTTCAGTGGGCGCCCTAAGCCTAAGCCCCGTGCAGGACAGCCCCTGCCCCACAGTGCCCCTGCAGGGCGAGGCCTGGTGCCTGGGGGTGCTGGGGACACTGAATGAGCCGCAGAAAGGCCACTCACCACTCCTCACAGGGCTCCGGACCTGACTGTTCACTGCAGCTCTGCTGAAGATCACACAGTGATTTTATAAAACTTCCTCAGAGAAATCAGATATTAGAGGTCAGAACTTTGAATGGGTGAACCAAGATTTTTATACCTAATTTATTTGGCTGTTCTTCTAAGGACTATAAACTAATTCAGCCACAAGATTAAAGGTACTTGTGAAAACCAGAAATGACCACTATGGAGACAGAGCAGAAGTCCCATCAAAGTTCACATTTCCAGAAAGCCGGCTAGCTCCTTCCACCATGTGATGTGGAGCCCGTAAATGTCTCTCTGGAATGGTCACAGATAAGCAGCGTAAAGAGGTGGGCCCAGAAACACAGGCTTGAACCACAAGCCCTTCTTCCTAGGGTATTTCTCAGGGGATCCCCCAGCCCCTCTGGCCCCTGGGTTTATTTTGTGTATATATCTTATGCTCCGAGTGACTAAAAGGAGAAGTCAGTACTAACAGAAAGAAGAGGATATGGGGACAAGTTCAAATCTTCGTTGGCATTGCTACACGAAGGCTGCCTTAGAAAAAATAAACAATCCGCCATGGATGCCGGTGGAAGCCAGAAGTACTCGGCTGAGAACCAGAAATTCAGGTTTTAGGTCTGTTTCTCAAACCGCAGCCTGCCGCCTGTTACTGGACCATAAGAGCAACGTGGGGTCCCAAGCAGCCTTAACAACCAGGTACAGAGAAAAGATCAGCAGACACTGCACATGCTGAGGAAAACGTTTGTGAAACCTGTTCCAGTTACACATGTGTACATACGGGTCCCACAATGTAAGATGCGTTTTGTTTTTTTTTAAAAATATTTTATTTATTTGACACAGAGAGAGAAATCATAAGTAGGCAGAGAGGCAGGCAGAGAGAGAGAGAAGGGAGAAAGCAGCCTCCCTGCGGAGCAGAGCCTGATGCGGGGCTCGATCCCAGGACCCTGGGATCATGACCTGAGCTGAAGGCAGAGGCTTTAACCCACTGAGCCACCCAGGCGCCCCATAAAATGCGGTTCTTATAGCAGCAGGGGGTAAGGAAAAAAAAGAAAGTTTTAAAGTCATTGGTCCTGATACTTAAGGTTCTAAAAGAGGCAGCCAGCCACGGGGAGGGCACACGACCCCTCCTGTCGGGTGCGGATCCATCCAAGGAAAAGACCCTTCAGGACAGACAACCTAAGAAGCGCTCTTAGAACTGGAAGGAAACTCTTACCCTCCACAGGCTGTGGGGTCTGCCTCCGAACAGCGCCAGCCCTGCAACTCGTTTCTGTCTGCATTAGGTCCTAGCAACTTCCTAGCTTTCAGGGCACCCCAGTCGCGGATGGGCCCTGCCAACTGGCATGAAGCTCTTCTTAGTCTTTGGCGGTGCTCTACTTTCCTGCTCCTGAACCCCATGTAAGCCCACCCTCTGCCTGCACTGGCTGGTCCCCACGGGACTCTGCTGGGTGTCGCCCAGGGCCCCGTATGGGAGGGAGTTGGTGGGAGGTGTTCAGTGAATAGGAGCTGTTCTTGTCATCTTTGGGGGCCCTTCAAATACTTGGAGACATCCCTCACATCATCCTCAACTCCTCTCTTCTAAGCCAAGCATCCCCAAGACATCAAAATGATTCTATTTTCAGATCCTTTTATACTGAAACACACTAGTGTTCTTCTTAAGAGTGTGAGCACCTGGTGACTCAGCTGGTTGAGCGTCTGACTCTTGGTTTTTGGCTCAGGCTCGTGAGATTGAGCCCTGTGTCAGGGTGTCTGTCTGAAATTCTCTCCCTCCCTCTCCTTCTGCCCTTTGTCTGCTCACTCTCTCCAAAATAAATAAATCTTAAAAAAAAAAAAAAAAGAGTGTGAACAGAACAATTCAGAAATACTGAACAGAGAGTAAAATGGACACACCCATTCTTCTGACCGGGCTCATGAGTCTCTATCGCTCTGCCTTGGGGGAGCTGGCTCACCAGGCACACTGGTGGGGACGGCTCTGAGCTGGGGCACAGCTAGGGCTCCCGGCCTCGGGTTATGCTGCATGTACTGTTCCAGTTTCTGTACGTGAACCACATCAGGTTCACTTACTCCTGCTGAGACGGTTTTGGATCTTGAATGTCTGGGTTATACTCCCGGGCAGATCCTTGGGCAAGAGTTCTAGGAATCAGAACCTAGGAACTGAGAAAGGACACGGTGGAGGGTACCCAGCCAATCCTCCCGTTCAGCTCAAAATCCTACATCCTCTTCCTTGTCTCACAACTTGTGCCCCAAATAACAACAATGAAAACATACACTTTTCTTACGATGAGGGGAAAATCGACTGATATGACTGGAAGCTGATAAACACTGAGACCTAACGAGGTTTTCTGAATAATGAGGTAGAGCAATAAACCTCCTTTGGGAACTGAAGTTCGCTAACACTGCCTACTGAGGTACTAAGAAATGGGGTATGAGAAGACAATAAATTTACCTCACGTATACATGCTTCTTCGACTACTTTCCTATTTATATTTGCAAAACCTCAACATTCACTAGAGTTGTTTGCCGTATTAAAAAATTAAAGCACAGGGGCGCCTGGGTGGCTCAGTGGGTTAGGCCTCTGCCTTCGGCTCAGGTCATGATCCCAGGGTCCTGGGATCGAGCCCCGCATCCGGCTCTCTGTGCTGCGGGGGGCCTGCTTCCTCCTCTCTCTCTGCCTGCCTCTCTGCCTACTTGTGATCGCTGTCAGATAAATAAAGAAAAAATCTTAAAAAAAAAAATTAAAGCACAATTAGTCATGGTGAGTATTTTAATAGTATTTCAACACACTGGGAGGGCAGTGACTTCCCATCAGGCACCAGTGTCAGGTCAAGCCCTGGGTAATGGCGCGGGTGCCGAGTGTGGTGAGGGAGGCAGCCGGCTTGCCTGGCCTCCCCACGCCCGCCCTCACACGGGGCCTACAGTGCTGCCTCCTGCCCACTGGCTTTCACCAGGGACTGGAGTGGGTCAAGGTCCTGCTGCTGTCACAATACACAAGTTCAGGGTATTGCTGATAGAAGAGTAAACCAGGATGGGAGATAATGTGGGGAGGTGAATTTTGCTATCAACTTCCAGGATAAATCGCTCACATGGGAAAAGACGGACTCTACTCATACAGAAGACTATCTCACTCATGGATAAGGTTACCCAGAAAATCAGAACAGCAATTCAACTGAAAAGACAATCTCATTTTGGCTGTAAGTTTTTGGTAAAGACAAAAAGGGAAGTAAGACAGATTTCAAAGAATTCATTAATGAAGATTAATTATAAACTTACTTGCTTATATAAACATTTCTGTGGAATTAAAATAACCTAGGAATTTTTCATCAACATTCTTGGGAAGGAGACACTGAGTTAAGAGTGACTACTGTCTTTCTTTTATCCTCCACAATTAAGAGGCCCTTTAAAATATTAAGTAATTCATGTTACATAAAAAAGCCAACCTATAAAAGCACAATAGGAGAGAAAAAATCACCTAAAATCTTACTAAATTAAGATAATCACCAATTATATCTTGGTGACCGTCTTTCAAGCATCCATGTGTGTACACACACACACACACACACACACTCTCTCTCTCTCTCCATGGGATCATGAAAATCGTCCTTCAGAGGAGTTCTGACTGAAGGCACAGAAATAGTATTTGGATGGATAACTTTGGTATCAACCCTCTGCGAAGGCTACTGGAAGAAGGGCTGGCCTCAGAAACGGATCTAAGATGGACGCTAAGACTGAGTCATACAGCCATTTACGCATGGAACCGAACTATCATGGCCTGGAGACTTTGATTTCTACAAGGTAACACGTCTACTGAGCCTTCTCTAAACCATCTGACTGATGTGTGACTTGAGCCTCTGGTAGGTCCTGGGTGGCAGCAAGGCAACTGTGAGGTCCCTTAATCGTTCTCTACAAGTGCCCGGAGTGCCTCTATCCGCTGTGACTGCTTTTTGCTCATCTGCAAAAGTCTTAAGGAGGGGGCTTACACCATCAGCTAGCTGATGGGGTCACTGTGAGAGGAAGCGAAAGAGGTGACTGCAGGCAAAATCAGTATTTCCTTCCAAACAGAGGGCCGAATCACAGGACTCATAGAGCTCCTGTGATTCAGTATTATTTCCTGGAAGAAAACTAAATTCATCTGCCGAATGATAAAGGCAGGGAGACGGTCATCTCGTTCCCAGGACCCCGGAAGATTCTCAGTGGAACTGCTAAGCTAACATTTACTGAGCACTTACTATGTACCAGGCACTGTGCTAAGCACTTTATATGCTACTTTGTAACACCTATGACCTTGTCCTGCTGTTATTCTTGTTTTCTGCAGGACTAAAATGAGCTTCCCGAGAAATACAGCTGCCCAGGCCTCCCAAGCAGACAATGGAAGAGCAGGGAGTCAAACCCAGGTTACATTCAACTCTGGGGTCTGAGCAGTGCTCTGACTGTGCTAAGCTGAAGTCAGCCTTCGTCAGGTGGGCTGACCTGTTGGAGGAGCAGCCGAGCACACATCTGCAGGCTGAAGGATGGCGACCAACCACAGCATCCTCCCAGTGTGAGCTAGGGGCAGGGATGCCTAAGGGCACTTCTTACAAGTATCTAGTCAACAGGTCAGGTTAGAGATAATAAAATCATGTCACTGTAAGTGGGGGTTACTTGCCCATTTGTTTCCACAGCTGGGCAATGAGCATTCAATTAAATCAATTACAAGGGCTTGGCCGGTTATTACTAATCTGTCAAAATGCCAGGACATAAGTGCGTGTGGCGAGCACATGAATTCCAGTGGTGCTAATTCAGGTCTGTATCTGGGCTGTGTCCCAGGGACACTTTTACCTCTGATGAGTTTTCACAAATACTGGTAGAAGAAAGGACTCAATAAAACCTTACAGTAAATGACCTAAATTAAAAACAAAACAAACAAAACCAAAAACCTTTCCTGCATCTTACCCCCTTGGAAAGCAGCTCCTAGAATACTGCTAGATCAAAATGAACCTCGACAGTGAGCTAGCCCAGTTTCACCTTAAAACTTCTGACCTCCAGCAGTCCTGACAGGTAACACATCTCATCCTGAGCACTCCCCATGGCAAACTGTCTCCCTGGTGCGGGGGCCTGGCTGACAAGTGGGTCTTCCTTTCCCTGAGATGAAATCCGCCTTCCCGTCCCCTGCCCTCTGGTCCTCATTTTGCCCCACCGAAATATAGTTGACACTTCCCCCTGACAGTCTTCCCAATATTTGGAAACAGTGGGTCTTGCTGATTGCTTCTTTCTTGCAGGCTACACATCCACGTCACTGTCCCTCGACTCCAGGTCAGGGTGCCAGTGTTCCGTCAAAAGCTATGTATGTAAGAATCCGGGTAAAGTCTGCTGGGCCTATTCCTGCCAATGATCAGGACATGGACCTTCTTGACATCCCGTGACTGTACGGGCACCCTTGGTTGTCTGCATCACACAGTTGCTGTCCTCTATGCTGTGGCTAGCGAAAGCCCCTAGATCTTTCCTCCCGGGAGCTCTTGTTGCTGAGCAAGGTAACCTCCCGATCTGCATCCTGACTACAAGTACACAGTCACGAAATACCTTACTCTGCTAGGTATGATATCATCAGGATCACTACGCAACTGGTGGAAGCCAATTTTCACCAGCTTTATGAAAATTACAAGTTTTCTTGGGGTCATCTGGCACATGCAATCCAAAAAATAATTTGTTACTTACTCATTAGCATTCAAGCTAGCTGTGGCTCTGATGATCATGTAGCAGAGTGTGAGAGCACTGAGGAGGCCAAAACTGGCAATAATAAACCATTCTTCTGTTGACAAAGGAAAGGGAGGAAATCACTCTGGGGAGAAGGCTTAAGTCAAATCGATGTCAACATTTCCCTCAAATGCAACGAAGCAGACGTCAACGGAGGTGTAAGCCAAGACTGGCCCAAGGAAGTGAAGCAGGAGGAGGTTTGCCAGAGAGCTACTAACTGGAGAAGGTTAGTGGAGGTAGTGGTGAGAGCTGCAAGGGAGAAAGGAAAGCATGGCCCAGACAGTTCTTCCAGTTAAGGTCCTGATGTCTGTGAGGAGTGTGGCCACCGAAAAGCGTGCAGGAGAAACAGGTCTATCAGATTGCACATGGACAGAGATTTTTAAATCACTGCTTTACATGACAGCACAGTGGACTTAGCCACACTTCTATAACCTTTCCTTCTTCGTTCTGTCACTTCTGCGTGGTTGTGTCACTCATTCTTAGCGGAAGGCTTATAAATACGGAGTAGGGGTCCCAGAAGTCTTGGGGGCACTCCACGCAGTCCGCAGGCTGGTCTTCTGGTCTTTCTTTTCTCCTGGGCTTGGGCTTACTTACAGCCTTTATGTAAAAAGGACACCTTACTGGTGTCTCCTGGAAAGGACTGCCTTTCCCACCCCCACCGGCAGGAAGCGGCTCTGGCTGTGTCAAGCAGGTGACTCACCAGAAAGCTGGCCCATCAGAGGGTTGAAAATCTCTGATACACAGAACTCTAGAAATTTCAGCTAGCCTCCTTCTAGATCCAGGAAGTCAGTTAATGTTTTCCCTTCTCTTGAAAGCCCATGCCATCAAGATAATGTTCCACAAACATTCTTTATCTGAAAACCTCTAAAATAACTTGTGAACCAATCCTGACTTCCTAGTAAGAGTGAACTACAAAACATTTTCTAGAGTCTGTGCCACCTGGGGCCGGTTTAACAAAGTGGCTCACAGCGAAGCCCCTCTGTATTGGCAGGAGGGCAGCCGGAAGACACTCGGCCTTGGAATGCCCAAAGTTTACATGCGGAAGTGGAGTGTGTAACACACATGTTCTCAATCTGGTGTCCACCAGTCCCACAGATATGCAAAGCTATGAGTTCCTAGGAATTTTTCTAGAAAAAGGTTCTTATATTTTCATTGGATTTTAAAGTTGGTGATCTTCAAAAGGTTAAGAATTGCCCTTCAGGGCTCCAGGATGATGAGTCTCTTCCATGAGCATCAGCCATCTTGTTTTATACTATTAAAATGCTTAGCAAACTGTTTCTTTTTTTGGTAGTAGTGCTGCCACTGCTTCCTGGATTATAAATTCCTTGAGAGTACAGTGAATTTATAAGGTTTTAAGTAAAAAAATGAACATTTAAGAACCAACACCAAACTGGCCATCTTTACCTGCGTGGATTTTAAGTTAGGAAAAATGGACACTGGCATTTGAAAAAAATTAAGAGATAACTGGTCATCAGGATCAAGAAGCTTCACCCGGTGTTCTTTACTTATTTATTTTTTTCTTCTTAGAGACCTTTAGATGTGATAAATAGACTGAGTTTTAGAGCTGCAAGTTCCGTGTTTCTGCATTCTGAACAGACCATCCACAGACGCATGGCATTTAGGTTATAAAAACTAGTAACCAAAAAGAAGCAGGTACAACCACAATGATCCCCTGTGGGCCCAGGGGCATTCTGGCAGCAGCCGGGCCCCTGGTCAGCCCTGCCCACCCCACTGGGTACTTAGCACAGTGCCTTGCACAGTGGATGCTGGGACACTACAGAACTTTGAGGGAAAAGGTGAGGTTGCTTTGGGTTAATTTAACCACATGAATTGATTAACATGTGTCAATTCCACTAAAGGTGATTCATTTCATACACGAAGTAACATTTTTTTATCATCAAAATGTAAGATTTTGAAAGGGCATTTCGGCATAAAATATAATGAGATCAGAACTTAATGTAGTAGTAGGTGCTCAATAAATGTCGATCAATGAAGAGCCTACAAAAACTCACTGATAAACAAATAACCTGTTTCTTTTATTGCTATTGGATCCGTTTTTAAAAATCTACCCCCTAAAACCTGAAAACATGAAAAGCTGTTAAAACAAATCGCCAGGACGTGGTAGGAAATGAGTCAAACTGCATCAAAGAATACTTTTCCTTGTTTTATAACTGAATGAAGTCTCCCTGAGTTTAGACAAATGATAGCACAAATGCTGGGACACTGTTCATGACTACTAATCTCTGGTCGCTGGGAAACATGTGCACTGCAATTGAACAGCCCAGATATGCCTTACTACATGGAGGAAAAATCCTTCGTGATGGCTTTCTCTGCGCCGCGGCCTCGTGGGGCTTAGGGCTGGAAGTGACAGCAAGCGACAGCACGCACTGGGGAAGGCAGCACCACAGTGGTGACAAGGAGCGCGGAGAGAGGCGGTTAGATGGAGAGACCACGTAGAGGATGGAACTGAAGGGGACAGCTGGCTTGTTACAGGGTGAATGCCCACAGGGCCCACACACACACACGCTGGCCGGCCCACGCACACTGTCCTTTAGCCTTGGCCATTGACACACTCGGAGCGCCACGTCTCTCCTCAGCAACACTTCACCCGGCAAGACGTTCCAGCCTAGTGAGAGCGTTTTTAAAAGCACATCCTCGTTTGGCTTTTTCCCGCCCCAGATACAGTGACCCCAAAGAGGGAAGTGCCAAGACACCAGACTTCATAAAGTGAAGTGAGCAGCAGCAGGATGTCTCAACCACCCCCGGAGCTGTTCAACTCTGTTCAGATTCTGCCCTGGCTTTGCACAAAGCCGCCTGCAGCCTGGTGCTTGCGGCTGGTGACACCACACGTGACACCCCGCGTCGCATCCCAGAGTGACCGCTTCCAACGCCCGTGGGCAAGGCAGTCATCAAAGCAGGTGTCTGTACAGATACCGAGACAACTTGTCAGATGGCAGCTGTTCTGACTTAGTACACAAAAATCCACAAGCTCCTTATTACAAGGAAAGGTCTGTCTTCCCAAATACCCATTTCAACAGCAGTATCTGTCACTTCCTCCGTTACAGACTAACTCCCTGGCCTGGGTGACTGCCTCCCCTGCCGTCTGGAGCAGTCAACACACACCAAGCCACAGCAGCAAACCTGCCCTGTGCCTGGTACAGGGCCCCACTTACTTGTTACTGCAATGTTGATCTCTCCCGTTCTGGGAGTGAGCTCCCCATCCTGAGGAAGAGGCGAGATCCCCGAAGTTCGAAGTGGCTCGAGGCCTAGGGAGTTGTCGCTGGCAAGGTCGCCTAGGGCTGATCTTCGGTTAACGGCCTGGGTTCTGGTGAGCCTTTCCATGTCAAATGCTACGTTATCAGTACATGGCAAATTTGGCTGCAAAACATTCCCAGATTAAGAGTACTTAGAAGCATAGCAAATCTGACAAAATTCTAAATGTCTGACACCCTGCTGAAAGACTTAAGGATTTTTTTTTCCATGTGACTTCCTCTCACTTCTTTCCCCATTTACCCTTTCTCACCCAAGGGTTTTCCTTTAAAAGAAACAGATGATTTCCCCCCAAACATGATACAAAGGAAACCAAAATCCACTGCAGAGCTGAGAAAACTGGACACTTGAGCTTCATGAAGAGATGACAAGCTCTGGCGGACACAGCTAAATGACAAACAGGAAAACGCCTCACTCTAGGTCTTCCAGTAATGCTGAGGGAGGGCAGAGAACATCAAATACTGCTTTCCTCCTACTAACTTCTCTGAAATGCCCTGCTCTGAAAAAGTTTTTAAATGTCTCTACCTTTAGACAGAAGGAAAGCACACGACCAAGAGGAGATCAATGGTGAAAAGACCTTTGAGCTGTGGGTAAACCATTGGTTTCAAAATCAAAGCATATGGCCCTGAAGGAGAGGTACAGAGCTGCCCTGAGCCAAAGCTTACCCACTAAAAAATGGGTGCGAGGTCTCCTGAGGTAGCAAGATGGCTATCTGATTTCCCCAGCAGCCTTCAGTTCCAGCAGCCAGCACTGGAAGCAGAATAGGGAAGGATGGCGGAGAGGAGCTCAAGAATGGAGAAGTGACAGCTAACGAGACCCACAGCAATGGCTTCCTAGGTAGAAGAACTGCTCTAGATTGCCCCACAGCCAGAGGAAAATGCTTAGAATGATACCCAGTCAGAAAAGGTTTACTATTGCTTTTAGATTTAAAATTATGAGAGCTTGTAATAGACTCCAGAAGGATGTTCTTTAAAAACACAAGGGAGATGTGTCTGTACTTCAAAGAACAGGACTGAAGGCAAACCAACCACACCAACCAAAAGAGGCAAAGTTAATACTTTTGGAAACATCTGCCACACATCAGATATCAGGGTGGATGTTCTATGCTAAACACTTCCCATGGGGGGTGACTATTCCCCATGTCTGGACACATTTGGACTGTGTGACTGGTGAGTGACTGTGACTACTAACCTTTGGGAGCCACCAAGGATGTGGGGGACACTCTACGGGGCACAGGATGCCCCCCACCCTGATGGAATGATCTGGTCCAGTGTCAGCCGTTCTGAGGAAGAGTAACCCTATGTTCAACTATATCAGTGACATGGTCTCTGGAGCTGGGAGGAGCCACACTGCCCGCCCGGACCACTCGGGTGTTGACCGACGGCATATTTCACGTGGGATTTCTCAGATGAGCTTTGGGTTGCAAAGCTAAAATGAGCAACTCATCTGCTGGACACACCAAACTTCTGGTCCCACAAAGAAATCGTTCATCCACTCTTTCTTGAGACCAGCAAGTATTTTATTTTCCTCGAAGGGGCATTAATTTTGGACAGATATGTCCTCCAGGGTGACCTGGAGGAAGTCTCCCAAGGTCCTTAGTGAGTCAGTGCTGACCCGCCTGGCCAGAGCTGAATGAAGGACTGTGTCGCCTTGGACCAAAGGCCTTGCCAGGCACTCACCGCCCACCTTCATGTCCAGTGGCTGACTAGGGAGCGAAGCCAGATTCAAGAGAACGAAACTTAAGTGATGACATAGTTTTATAAGATGCTGAATGAGGAAAAAATTTACTACAGGACCAAAGTCAAAAGTCTCTATTTCTAGCCCTTAATAACAAAACAAAACAAACAACCCCCCCCCCCCCAACTCTGTAATGAAAGCAAACCCCATCCCTCTCTCTGTTGCCATTCTTCCCTGCATTTCCACCACCCAATGGCTTCCGAGTGGACTAGTTCAGGTCTTTATCTTCTCTTCTGGGAGTTCCCCAAGACGGGTTGGACTCTAAGAATGTGTAAGAATGGCCGTGTGGCAGAGAAAGCTGTGCTCTCTAGGGAGACTTAACTGCACACCTGTCCCATGCTGGCTGACTCATATGCAGACACCACCACACAAAAGGAGTGACAAAACAGGAAACATACCACAATTCCCAGGGCCTTCAAAATATTAAGTTTGCACATTGGACAGGTACAATGTTCACTAAGCCAGGGATCCACGCAGGACTTGTGGAAAACATGCCTATAAAAACAAAACACAAGAAATGGAGAGTTGTATCATGGATTATATACTGAACAACTGTTAGACCCAGAAATGGAATTTTAGTTAGTCTGTTTCTCCCTCCTCTTGGAAATATCGGCAAGTCCTAAGAGAAAAATATTGGGGATGTATTAAAATACAGCTGGCAGAAAACCTCCTGACCCCAATCTGTATGCTAAAAACTGGCAAGTGGTATTTGGCAGTTCAGTCTTTTTATTCTAGCATTTGAAGAAACAGGATTTTCCTTAAGAATGGAACAAACTATACCTTATCAATCACTTATGCTTTATACAACCGCCAGAGTAGAAGGGAAACTGAAGAAGGTACGAACCAAGGGTTGAATGAAGAGTTTTCTGCACAACCATGAATTATTCATGGAACTTGGTTTCCATGTCATTTATAACATTATTTAAGAAGACTTCTAGGCAATGTTTTAAATGTGAAAGTTAGGGGCGCCTGGGTGGCTCAGTTGGTTGAGCAACTGCCTTTGGCTTGGGTCATGATCCTAGAGTCTCAGGATCGAGTCCCACATTGGGCTCCCAGCTCCACGGGAAGTCTGTTTCTCCCTCTGACCTTCTCACCTCTCATGCTCTCTCTCACTGTCTCTCTCAAATAAATAAATAAAAATCTCAATAAATAAATAAATAAATAAATAAATATGAAAGTTATGAGGTGGTTAGGAGTGTTTTAAAGATGAAGGGTGCCTAGGAATACGGTGACACTGAGCCAACAGTTTTCAGTGGAAATGTCAAGGGGAGAGAGAAAGGATAGGTGATTTTTTTTTTTTCCACTCAGGAGAGTGGAAAGTCAGTCTTGTGATGGAAAAGCAGTCACAGAGTCTTGCATTCTTAAAAAAGGGACCTGTGCCTTGTGGAAGGGAGACTTTGAGGGAGCTGTGGCAATCACTTCTCAAGTTCAAGGACTCCCAATGGCAGCTGGTAGAAGCTAAAATGAGGCCCCAGAGTCCAGGCCAGAGAGGGAGAGAGGCGGGTGCCAGGACACATAGCCTGGGCACCTCAGAGGAACTATACTTGGAGTCTCAAGATAAGATAAAAGAAATTTCAAGAAAGATATCAGATGGAAACATGGTACGCCTTTACAACTTTGTGAATCTGTAATTTATGTGTGGCTTATAATTATATGCAGCTGCTTAAAAATGCAGTTTTCATCAAATTAGGAAGGGGTCTAAACATCTTGCTGCTTTACTTGGGATTTGGAAGAAACATGCATGCTTACAGCTTCAACCTCAACACTGGATCCGCACCCACCTACTGACACTTGGTGACTTTGCCCTCACTTCTTCGGGGAAGAATAAAGATCTCGAAGACTGATTTTATCAGTGCAGTGAACCAGAACTTCCTTGTCCCAGTTGGCTTTTATTTAAACCTGCAGGTTTTTACTCAAGGGGCAAAAGTCATCAAACCATAGGTGAGCCCGAAATTCATTTAATACACACAAAGCACATCCACTTCTTGTTCTGGTATCCTCGTAGGAGAGTGCTTGGATTGGGGGGAGGGGTTCAGGGGGTGGAGGGAAGGGCTCCTGTCTGCAGGGCCCCATACCCCAGCAGCTGTCAACTGTGCCAGAGTTCACTATAGTCTGGTAAAGACTAGCATAAGGCTTCTAATCTTTCTGGGGATACAGACCCCTTTAGGTCGACTAAGTGACAGGATCTTTCACCTCACAAGGGTCTATCTGCCTAACCTCTGACCTATAGACCTCTGAAGGTCTGGTTAGTGCCGGGTTGGTTAGTGGGACGGGTGATGGAGGCCAGCTTCATGTGGGGTGGATGATGGACTTTGGGTGGTTGGCAGGTGACAGGAGAGAAGAGGCTGCGTGACCTGTGATGGGTCCACTGGCATCAGCTGTTTGCAGAGACCCTGGTTTCAGCAAGTAGCCCCAGCCTGGGGGGCAAATGGTGGTTTGCTCTCCTGGCTGTCCATCATTAGCATTTTCACTTTTCTTTTTTTCTTAGCCTACTATAGAAATGCCTTTCATTTCTATTACTGGTTGTTCAGAAAAAGATGGTATAATCCCATATTTAATTTTTAAAGCTGCATGAGCTGAGTGTTCTTTGTTTATCTGTTCCTTACCTTTAATTATACACAGGTTTTCCCTATGTTGGGGTTCTAAACTGTTCCCTTTGAGGTTTGTTGATGTAAAGGACTGTCCCTCCATCCCCCCTTGCAGTACAGTAATGGACAACTATGACTAACTGGGTCTCCAGGGAGAAACTCAGAACGTCTCCCTTCCCTAGCTGACCCCAAATCTGAAGAAATTAAGTTTTTTTCCTTAAACTAAAAAAATATTTTCCTTGTGACTGTGTGTGTACCCTGTGTTTCTCCTCTTGACCACCCCAACCCCAGTCAGCCACCTACCCACTCCCTCCTTCGACAGAGTCCCCGAGAGCCCGGTTCCTGCACCTCACCTTGTGGGGAGATGCGGAGGTTGTCAGCCTGGCTCCCACACATGCCCCTCTTGTCTGAAAATGGCCCCGCAGCTTCCCTGTTCACCCATGGGCCCTCTGATGCAGACCCCCTGCCTCCTTGGGGCCACTGCTGCTATCTTGGTGGGTAACTGCCCTGTGTTCCTTCTTGCCCTCCTCACCCATCCCCTTCCCCTCTTGTGTCACTGCTGCACAAAGCTCGGCGGTGGCCCACCCATTCCTCCCAGACACACTTCTGCCTCCCCAGTCTGAGCCCGCCTCCTGGCTATGTCAGCATGGAGCTGCCAGGCCTAGAGGCGAAGGCACGCGCTGTTTGGAGCGGCAAGTGATGAGCTGTCGTAGAATATTTAGAAAACCCCCAGCGGCGTGCAAATGCAAGGTACCATTAAACACGTGTTCAGCCAAAGTCATGCTAACGTTTCCCACACTAGCCCAACAAGTGGTAAGAACATGTGTGCAGGCCTCTGGTGCCAGCATGCCCAGCACCAGCGATGTCTGACTAGCTCACAGGTATACCCTGGGCCCACATAGTCACCTCAGTGCGTGGCTCCAGGGGCCAGCCAGAGAAGCCCTTCCCACTGTGATAAAAGATTCGAGCAGTCAGAGTACACGTGAAAGCAGGAGATGCGCCGAGGACCAGTGAAACATGGAAAGAACAAGCAGATCAGAACTTCGGGAAAAAAGCTCTTTATTCCTGCAAGAAATGCTCTGGGGTACAGAATGCAGACTGAAACCAATAGTAGGGCGCCCTCCTCTTTCCTACTTCCTGCACAGCTCACAAACTGGAGAGGGCAGAGCAACGGCCGGAGGTGGGGAGAGGAGGGTGCACTGTTGCTGAGTGGTTTTCCCAGCTCCTCTTGGTACCGTGCAAGAGCCTGGCAAATATAGAGGGATCCAGAATTATGAAAGGTCAGAGATGAGAACTCTTCCCCCTTGCCGGGCTGGCAGCAGACACTGCTGGAACAGGCTCTCCCTCAAGGTGGGGATACACCCGTGATGCCTGACGCAGTGGCCAGAGGATGGACCCCTTTTAGGCTCCCTACATAGCATCCTGGACACATGGTGATCTGAGCGATGGCCCTTGACTTCTGACAAGTATTTTTAACTACTAAAAGAATGTTGTGGTTGACCTTTAAATAAGAGGTCTAAATAAGGTGACAGTTTCTAAGACGTGCTGGCTAACTTCCAAGGATGATCAGCTGTAATCAACAGACACAAGCAGGAGGCGCCCAAACGAGGCCAAGAGCCATCTGTCCACAGTAAATTAATATGAAGGAAGAGGAAAAAGAAAGGTCATGCAGTAAAAAGGCAGCAATGCATGAGCTCTGCTCTCTCTAGATAGAAAGTCTAAGTTCAGTCTGCAGAGAAGCTTGTTAAAAATTAAGGATGGAGGGGCCTCTGGGTGGCTCAGTCGGTTAAGCGTCTGCCTTCGGCTCCGGTCATGATCCCAGGGTCCTGGGATTGAGCCCTGCATCGGGCTCTCTGCTCGGCAGGGGGCCTGCTTCTCCCACTTTCTCTGCCTGCCTCTCTGCTACTTGTGCTCTTTCTCTCTGTCAAAGAAATAAATAAAATCTTTAAAAAAAAAAATTAAGGATGGATAGAAACAAAGGCACCTGGGCTTTCCTTGGTTCCTCACTCAAGTGAAGAAGGGACAGTGAGCACAGCTCCTTTCTAAAGTCTGGCCGTGAAGGGAGCAGCCGCAGGATGGTGTTTAGCAATGGCTTATGACAATGGCACAGGACGGGCTTGAATATGATGAAATGTTGGCGTATAGACCGAAAGAACAAAAATTGGCAGGGGCAGAGTCAGCAGAGTAAGGTTCCCTGGGCACGGGGAAGCTGGGGTGGAAAGAGTGTGTCAGAACAAAAGGAGCCCGCCGCCATCCTGATTGGAAGGGACACTGCAAGGCTGGGTGGGGAGGCAGGAGCACCGAAAGCTTGAGTCCGGGAAGCGGAGGGAATTTTGGGGTCAAACAACCACAACTTTGTCCGTGAAGCTGCGGGGGAAGCTATCTGGCCAGAGTGAGGAACAAAGGGATGAGCCACAGTGTTTAAAGGAGAATGAACAAGGAGAGCCAACCAGGGAAAGAGACAGGTGCTCTGTGCAACACTCCAGGCCCAGCTGGGGTGGGGGGTGGGGCAGAGAGAGTCCCATGGGAGGCAGGGAGGCGCCAGCACGCTCAAGGGAGAGGTAGCAGAGTCACCCTTCTGCTCTGTTCCAAAGCCCTACAGACAAAAGAGGAAGGGCAGGATGTCCCAGGCAGAGGGAAGAAAGGAGGTAGCAACCCACAGCCCAAATTCATCTGTAAGTATCCTAGAGGGGGTCCCCCAGAAACCAGAGGTGTGGGGAAGATGTGAAGTGAAGATGGGAGATCTGGCCGAGGCCACCCTCTATGTGAGTGGTTGCCTCGACTTTGTGTAGGGGCTGCTGCGGGCCTCTCGGCGGGGCGGCCAGGGACACCGCTAAAGATCCTGTGATGCACAGGCCAGCTGCCCCACCCCCGACCCCAAAGGATCCCAAAGAATCATGTGGTCCCAAAGGTCAACAGTACCAAGGCTCAGAAACCTTGCTCTGGGTGGGAAGCTGTTGATTCCGGTCCCATAGAACGTTGCTCGACGTACAAGGTTAATTTTTCCTATACCTGAGAATCCTGCTGTTGGTACCATTTCAGTGAGGTAAACTGCTGTGCTGAGCAGAGAAGGCTACCACTTGCTGAGGCTTCAGGAGTACGTGTAATGGAGAGCACCCGGCCCCAGAGCAGAAGGGGGACTTGGGCAGAGCGTCAGACAAGGAGGCAGCAACAGAACACAACCCACCAAGGACATAGTGCCCTAACAGCGGGCACAGAGAAATGTCGTGAAGTTTGCCAGAATTCTAACATCCAAAAGCAGACCGCAGCCACAGGCACAGCCACAGAAGGGCGAGGCCCGGGATGGAGGGGCACACTGTGGAGTGCTGCTCAGGTGACTATTACGAGCCACAGGCCCAGGCTCTGGGTTGTGTTTTTCTTAACACTCCCCACGGATTCCGACACACCGTCTGGTTTGGAGAGCACTGGATTAAGTTAAGAAAAAGGAGAACGAAGAATCAAACTTTGGAACAGCCAGTGCTCAGGAGGCGGGGAGGAGGGTGAGCAAGCTTCCAGAGTAGTCTATTTTTGGTGGAGGCCCCCCTGAGGAAGACACTCTCGAGCTAGTAACAACCACGATTGGCTTCAGAGGCCTTTGTTCTTCCGTCCAGATGGTCCCTCTGGGGGGGTGAGAGGGACTCTGGCCTGAAATAGGAAGACAGAATTTGGAAAGACTTCGCCTCTTCCTGGTGATTCTGGTGTCAGAGATCTGTGCAGGTGAAAACAGGTTTAAAACCAGCTAAGAGTGGGTAATGCTTTATACTGTACCTACTGATCTTCCTGGTTTGTATTTGGATGTGTATTTCCTCCAGCCTCACGTTTTAAACCATACCTGATGGCAGCTGAAGGAAATATGCTAATTATGCAATTTAATTTTCTACAGGAAATGTACTGTTAGTTTTGTAGATTTTCCTTTATAAGTAAACTAGATTGACTTGAATTCTAGAAGCTGGTTTTCTGTTTCAGCATATGGAATTATTCTTAAGTTCTATGATTAAGGAAAAAAACAAAACCCCTCACAGATCTCTCTAGGTTTAAAATCGATGACTTTGGAAAGAAAATGGTACCGGCAGCCTCATGGAGATAACCACTGACAATTATTTCATTTGTTCACATGTTCTGTGTTAATAAGTGGTCAGCGTGGTTATGTTTTAAGGGAGCAGAAAAAGAAGAGTTAAAGTCTTTGATTTGAGGCTTCTCAGTAGGCGAATTTGTATTTTTTCCATTCGACATGCTTCTAAAGAACATTTGCTCTATTTAGAGACCCACACACGAGTGAATGTGGCCCGATATACAGAGCAGAAAAGGCATACCTTTACTTGGACTCCCCTGTTTCTGGACCATGAGACCCCGGCATCTACCAGGAGGGTCCTTGTCCCTCAGGTACAGCGGGGAGAAAAGCACGGACCCTGGCACAGGACAGTAATCTCAAGGGCATCCAGCAGAGGGCCTGGCCCAGCAGCCAGTCCGAGTAACCCAGGTTCAGAAGTATTGGTCCAAGTCCTAGAGTTTTGGTTCCCGGCGACAAGTGAACACCACAGAGCCTTCACGGGAGGGCCTAGTGATACACTGGGATTTAACAGGACGAGGAGCAAGGGGTTCCTTTTGAAACCCATGAGAGTCCCAGAATTGAACATTCTTGACTGTTATGGTCTTAGGCTATGATGTGCCCAAAGGTTCTCCCCAAGTTTCTCACCAGCAGCGGAGGCCTGCTGTCAGTGTGTGGCGAGGCACACAGATCCTGCCGACTGCTACCCTGCTCACAGGTAATGTGGTGCCCCGCCCCTGCCTGCCGCCAGAGCCTGGCAAGCAGGTGCCGAGAGCCAGTGGGACCCTCGCCCTGAGAGGGGGGCGTGCGTGCCCCACAAGCAGCACTCTGTTTTAAACAAAGGATGCGGACATACTTGCAGGGGAGAATCCGCACCACATCATTCTGCTTGTAGCTCTCGATACAGACTGCGCAGTGGTCGAAGTCGGGGTCTGTCTCCTGTGAGGAGAAGCACAGGCATGAGAGTCACAGGCTAGAACAGAAGCCATACAGAAACGGGGAGACAATCCAGCAGAGCATCTTCCCGTGGCACCCACAGCGAGCAAACCGTTAGGAAGTGAACAGCTACCAACACTTCTCACGTTTTCAGTTGCTTAACTGCACTGAACCAAATGGTACCAAAACCCCTCTACCTCGTTTTGAAACTATGTTGTAATAGTTACTGCTAATTCTATTTGTGAAGGGTCTTAGAAAGTAGAATTTTTACTTGTGTTTCAAGATTCAAACACACCATCACCGTGGGCACCCTCCTCTCACCCCACCACGGCGGCATCATGGCTCTGGGCCAGCGGGTTTCCCCACACACCCTCCACAGTGTGGGTCGTCCTCTGACCATGTATCAGAGTGCAGGCAGAAAAGATGGTGAGCCCCCAAAAGACCAAGCCCCAAGGATGGGAGCTGGTCCCAGGTCTGGGGTAGAGAACAATCATGGCCCGACCCAACCCTGGATCTTTGTGGACACTCAGGAGGACTCAGCCGGGTGGTTGGCCACCCAGGTTAACTGGCTTCCTTCCTTGCCCATGCCAGGAAGGGACTCCCCTGAATTGTCGTAAGTGGATCACTACCAGAAGGTAAGCCAGGAAAGGGGAGACAGCCTGCTGTGTCACAGCCACCAGGACTGAAACTCAGTGGGACAACTCTGGGTAGGTCTAGGAGATGCAAACTTGGTAGAGGTGTTGGTGTGAATAAGGAAAGACTATTTGGTGTTAGCCTGAAGGACAACACAGGATGGGTAGTTTAGACCAGCTCTGGGGAATTTCAATTGATGTGGCAGCTGAAGGCCACCAGGCCAAAAGGGTGACTATTCCCTCTGGGATTAGACAGCTGCTGTCCTGATGCTGCTTTTACTTTCTGCTGATGTTTTTACCTGTTTCTTCCCTTAGTGTTCACTGAAAAGGTCTCCACCCTCCAGAGACGTGTCAAGGGGGTGGGAATAAAAACGGGTGAAGTCAAGAAAATGGAGAAACTACAGAGGATGGAGAATTGTCTGAAATTACCCTCCCAGGGCTGTTCATCACAATGTGAGAGCCGAGTGCGCTGCAGAAAACAGCTTTGGGCTTATGCCTGTAGAGGTACAACTTTTCCTTCTAGATAACCGAATGCATGGCGTGCTGGCTCCAACCCCAAGCTGCTGTTTGGTCCTCACGCAGCAGAAGCAGGCTCCACGTGATGCGAGGCCCGACCGGTAGCTCTGGTGAGCCGTCTCAGCCATGGCCTCAGTCACTGGCTTTCTCACTCGGTCTCCCCACGCCAAGGGCCCAACCCTGACACACTGGGCGCTTTCTTCCAACTCTCTGGCCCACTGGGCAGCACCTTGTGAATGACACTCCCGGGAGATGTGGGGCTCCAGCTCTCTGGTGAACTGGTGAGGGACTAAAACACAAAGGAAGCACAGGGAAGAGGATGTATACTCCTGGCCACTGAGGGCACCAACTGACCCATGAGGGCTCTGCCTGAAGGCATCCTTGGCTGCGGTGCGACACCATGGCTAGGGTAAGGAGACCAGTGCAGCTGGTAATGGAGGAGCACTGCAAGTCCAGGAGAGTCAGAAACTCTAGGGATGGCCTCCAAATGAGGCATGCTACGGGTAAGAGTTCAAAGGGAGGCTAGTCTAAAATGAAGCACTAGATCGTATACCCAGAGAGGCACAAATGATTAGGGTGTGTTCTTTCCCACCAAATCGAAGGTGAAACTACTTTACTGTTTTTATAATGTCAAAGTTATTTCGCTACCATACCTTATCACCCTTTTTTACTGTTCTGGTGGTCAATTTGCTGATGGCTTTCTTGGCAGCATCTCCAAGACGACGCTATGACAATTACAAAGAAAAACAGACATTAATGCGAGATCTCTAGATGACGTCCTTCACTTTAAAGTCGTTAAATGTATAAAGCCTCTGTTATCCCATAACATTCCCTTGGTCATGTTACAGGAAAGGATTCTAACAAAGCAATTAAAAAAAGAGAAAAACTGGCAATTTTCCCATAGATTCAGCTTTCTGAATTGAATTACTGAATTATCCTGAACATTGAATGAACCTTGAATAGTTCAAGAGTATATATAGTGGGAAAAAAACAACAGGGTCATAACCACTGCTGCATCCCTGTGTTTAATAAACCTCTGAAATACTACAGTGTTAACCGAGATCTACTTCGTGCACCTGTCAGAGCAGCAAGCATGGCCCTCATGGCTCTGGGACAATCAGAAGGATAAATTCGAGTCTCCAATGCCCCCGCAGTGGTGCAGCATGGTGCCCAGCGAGGCAGGAGAGAGGCAGTCACGAGTTCTCCTTTTGTCTCCACCACCACAATGCTCCGTGAGCTTAGCAAGGTGCATTTACCTTCCCAGGGGTGAGTTGTCTGAAAGGGTTAAGTCACAGAATCTCAGAGACTGGATAGATCCCACATTTGGGCAGACATTGCTAGATACCAAGGACCCAGAGGGGGAAAGACGGTGCTCCCAAATCTCAAAATGCCAGGTGAATCGGGGGACAGACCAGGAGATACTGTGACTGAGTGCTGCACAGCAGAGAATGCCTGGGTGGTGTGCGGCGCAGAGGGGCAGCCTAACATGGTGGGGGTTGGGGGCCGGGGCAGAGGAGGGATGTCAGGGAAGGCTTGAGGAAAGGAGCCCTGAGCAGAGACGTGGAACACTAGTGGGAAGGAATCCGATCAGGAAAAGCACAGGGGACAGGAGGGGCCTCCTGGACAAAGGAAACCTAAGAAAAAGAAATAGGCATGAAGCACAGGACTATGAAGGAAATTATTCGATATCGCTAGGATGAGCATAAACCTGACTGTGCAAAACAGAACGTTCTGGGAGTCAGAGGGCCCTATCAGTAATTACACGGGACAGTGGGTGCAAACAAGCATGCTGAGACAGGTGGTCACTCTGCACACAAGCAGATCTTGAACAGTGAGAAGAGGTAGACGCTGAGCCTGAGGGGGGATGGTGGGGGCTAAGAGAAGGGGAGACCTTGGATTTTATATCCTGAGGATGAAAAAAAAATCATAGAAACATACACATTTAGGGGAATTTAAAAATACACAAAAGAAAATAATGAACTTCTATGTAACTACCCATCATCCAGCTTCAATGATCAATGTTTTACCAATATTTTCCATCCTTCCATCTATCCCCTCCTCTTTACTGTGCTAGAGGATTTCAAAGCATATCACAAAGCATTTCACACATAAAACTGTCACTATGTCTTATAGATAGGGGCTTTCATTTGCTGCCACTGTCTCATCTAACAAAATTAACAATAATTTATCAACATTATCAAATGCTCAGACTATACTATAATTTCCCCAGCTCTCTTAAAAATGTCTATTTTTATTTTTTCTTAAATATTTAATTTTTTTATTTGAGAGACAGAGAGATTGAGAGGGGAGGTCAGAAGGAGAAGCAGACTTCCCGTGGAGCTGGGATCCCGATGCAGGACATAATCCCGAGACTCCAGGATCACGAGCTGAGCTGAAGGCAGTTGGTTAACCAACTGAGCCACCTGGGCACCCAAAAAAGTCCATTAAAAAAAAAAGATTTATCTGACAGAGAGACCACGCAAGCTCACACATATGTGGGTGTGGGAGGGGAGAGGTAGAGGGAGTGAGAGACTCTCCTCATCCCTATCATGGCTGAGAGTGGAGCCCAACCTGATCTCATGATCCTGAGATCATGACCTGAGCCGGAATCAAGAGTTGTCCATTCACCCAATTGGCCACCCAGGCGCATCCCCAACATATCTTTTTACATAGTTGGCTTGACCTAGGGTACAAAGTACAAACATTGCATTTGGTTGCTGTTCCCTTCAATTTTCTCTTAGTCTGTGAGAGTCTCCTCTACCATATATATATCTTTTTAGCCTGTGGAAACAGAATTGACTTAAACTGCATATATTGAAAGTGTACAATTAGATATATATTTCTAAGCTTTTACTTATTTATTTGACAGGGAGAGAGAAAGAGAGCACAAGCAGGTATAGCAGCAGGCAGAGGAAGAAGCAGACTCCCACCAAGTAGAGAACGCCATGTGGGACTCGATCCCAACACCCTGGGATTATGACCTGAGCTGAAGGCAGAGGCTTCACCCACTGAGCCACCTGGGTGCCCCTACAATTAGATATTTTGACATGGCCCTCAAAACCATGACTACCATTAAGACACTGTATCTATCATTCCCCAATTTCCTTGTGCCTCTTCCTAATTCCTTCTTCCCATCATGGCTTCTGTCCACTGCCTACTTTCTGCTACTGTACTTTATATTTTTCAGAGTTTTACATAAATACGATACACTACATACTATTTTGTATATGGTTTCTTTCATTCATCATAATTATCTTAAGATTAATCCATGTTACTGCAAGTATCAACAGTTCATTGCTTTTTTACTCTATGTAGTATCCCACTGTACAGATACACAGCAATTTATCTTTTACCCTATTGATGGAACTTTTGTATTGTTTGCCAGGTTTGGGCTACAATGAATAAAGCTGAAAACCACCTTACTGACTTGCACAAGTCTTCGTGAGGACATGCATTTTCTGTTCTCTGGGGTAAATACTTTACACAGTAGGGAAGACTGGCAATAGGGTAGTGTGTTTGACTTTTTAAGAGACCACCAAAGTGTCTTCCAATGTGAGTGGGCCATTTTTATATCTCCACAAGCTGTGTATGAAAATCCCACTTCCTCCACATCCTCACCAACACTTGGGTGGTCAGTCTTTTCCATCAGATTGTAATCACTAAGAGGCATGTAGTGGTATCTCACTGTAGCTCAAGTTTGCATTTCCCTAACGACTAACGATGGTGAGCACCTTTTCATGTACTTGTTTGCCATCTGCATATTTCTCTGGTGAAGTGTCTGAATCTTTTGCCTGTTTTTCTATGCAGTTGTATGTTCTCTTATTATTGATTTGACAGTATACTACATATATTTTTTAAAGATTTATTTATTTATTTTGGTGGGGGAGGAACACAGGGAGAGGAGTGAGAGTGAATCTCAAGCAGACTCCCTACTGAGTGGGGAGCCTGACGTGGGGCTCAATGTCATGACCCCAAGAGCACGACCTGAGCTGAAATCAAGTGCTGGAGGCTCAATCAGACTCAGCCACTCACAGACTGAGCCACACAGGTGCCCCTATATTACATATTCTAGATCCCATTCTTTTTGCATACATTTTCTCTCATTTTGTGGCAAAAGTTCTTAATTTTGATGGTCAGTTTATCAATTTTTCACTTGTGGACTGTACTCTGGTATCATATCTAAGTAATTTTTGCCTATCCCAAGATTACAAGCCTTTCCCCTATTTTCTAGAAGGTTTATTGTTTAGGTTTTGTACATAGGCCTCTGATCCATACTGAGTTAATTTTGTATATCGTTGTGAGGTCCTGAGCACAGGTTTGTTATTGGCATATGATACACAATGGTTCCAGCATCATAAACTCATCTTTCTCCACTGAACTGCCCTTGTAAATTTGGCAAAAACCATTTGCCCATAAATGTGTGGGTTTGTGTATGAACACTATTTTGTAGCATGTATCTATTACTAAGCAAATATCACACTCATTAATTTCTTATAGTTATTAATTTCTTGTAGTGCTTTGTAAAAACGAATTTGAAATCAGTGTTACACCTCCAACTTTTTTTTCCCCTTCTTTCCAACATCCTTTTGGTTGTTCTTGATCCAGTGTGTTCCCTAAGAATTTTAGGTTAAGCTTGTCAATTTCTATAAAAAAAGTTATCTGGGATTTACATTAGGATTGATCAAATTATGATCAAATGCATAGATCAATTTGGGGAGAAGTGACATCTAACTAGCACTGAGTCTTCCCCTGAACACTATATATCTGTCCATCTGATTAGTTCTTATTTAATTTCTCTCACCAATATTTTATAGTTTTCACTGTATAGGTCTTACACATCTTTTGTCAGATCTCTAACAATTTCCTGTTTATTTTGTTTGATGCTAATGGAAATGGTACTTAAAAAAATTCAATTCTCATCCAGTGCTCATATGGAAATAAAATTGATTTTTGTATTATATCTCTCAACCTTGCTAAGCCCATTTATTAGTTCTGATAGGCTTTTTATAGACACCACCAATTTTTCTAAATAGATGTTAATGTTCTTTGTGAATGAAAACTGCTTTACTTATTCATTTCTTTTTTTTAAAGAGAGAGCAAATGAGAGTGAGCAGAGGAGGGAGAGTGGGTGAGGGGGAGAGAGAATATCAAGTAGGCTCTGTGCCCAGTGTGGAGCCCAATGTGGGACTTGATCTCACAACCCTGAGATCATGATATGAGCTAAAATCAAGAGTGGGATTCTTAACCGAATGAGCCACCCAGAGGCACCTACTTATTCCTTTCTGATATGGGCACCTTTATTTATTTATTTTAAAAATATTTTATTTATTTCTCAGAGAGAGAGAGTTAGCAAGAGCACAAGCAGTGGAAGTGGCAGGCAGAGGGAGAAGCAGACTCCCCAATGAGCAGGAAGCCAGATGCAGGACCTGATCCCAGGACCCTGAGATTGAGATCATGACCTGAGCAGAAGGCAGACGCTTAATCAACTGAGCCACCCAGGAGTCCCTCATTATGTTCTTTATTCCTTGTTGTGCTGGTTAGAACTTGCAGCACAATGTGGAAATGAAAGTTATCGAAGCACAAATCCTTCTATTGTTCCTAATCTTACAAAGAAGCATCTGATCTCTCACCATTTCATATGATGGTAGAGCTGCTAGTTTTCCACTGATGCCTCTTGTCAATTTAAAGAAGTTACCTTTTATGCCTAGTTTATAAAAAAGTTTTAAAGTCAGGAAGAAATGTTGGATTTTCGTAAGGGATTTTTCTCCATCTACTGAGAAATATGGTTTTCTTTTCTTTTTCGGGGGTCTGTTAGTATGGGAAATTATATCAATTAATTTCTTAGTGTTTAAATAGCCTTGCATTCCTGGGATCAACACAACCTGGTCATGATGAATTAGCCTTCTTATATATTGTTGGGTATTATTTGCTAAAATTTTCTTTAGAATTTTTCCATTTTTGTTCAAGAGGGATTCTGGTTTACAGTTTTCTGTTTTGTGATGTTTTCGTCTAGTTCTGGTATCAGGATGTTGCTGGCTTTACAGGAAGAAATGGGAGGTATTCCTGCCTTTTCAATTTTCTGGAGTTTGTGTATTTCTTCCTTAAATGTTTGATAGAACTCAACAGAAACCATCTGCCTGGAGTTCGTTCTTTCTAAGTTTTACACTACAAATGCAAATGCAGTTTTCCTGGTAGATACAGAGCTAGTTATCTTTTCTTCCTGAATGTGTTTTGGTCATAAGGGTTCTTCATGGAGTTTGTCCATTTTGTATTAATTGCCATAGAACTGTTCAAAATATTCACTTATTATCCCTATAATCTGTAGTGATGTCATTGCTCTTTTTTGATATTGCTAATTTGTGCCTTCTCTCTTTTCTTCCTGAACATTGTGGCCAAAGGCTTATCAATTTTATTGATTATTTCTTAGCACCACTGTTTTTGTTTTCTAGTTCACTGACTGCTGCTATGATCTTTTATGGTTTCTTTTCTTCTGTTTAATTTGAATTTAATTTGCTCTTCTTCCCGAGTTTCTTTAAGGCATACGTTGACAGTATTCGGAATGTTCACCTTTTCTAATATAGGCACTGCTTTAGCGGAATCTTGAAAATTTTGATATTCTGTGTCTTCATTTTCATTCCATTCAAATGATTCTCCTATTTCCCTTTATCCCATGACTTATTTAAAAGTTAGTTTCTAAATATTTAAGAGTTTTCTGAAGACTTTTGTTGTTAGTTTCTGATTTTTTAAAAAAGATTTGAGAGATAAAAAGAGAGAGCCCACAAAAGCATGAGTGGGGGGCAGGGGCAGAGGGAGAAGCAGACTCCCCATTAAGCAGGGAGCCCATCACGGGGCTTGACTCCAGGACCCCAGGATCACGACCAAACCCAAAGGCAGATGCTTAACCAGCTGAGCCACACAGGCATCCTTGATTTCTGATTTAATTCCAAGTGGTCAGAGAACATATTCTGCAGGACTCAAATACCATTAAATCCACTGAGACCTGTTCTATGGCTCAGAGTACACTTGAAAAGGCTGGATGGAGTGTTCTTTAAATGTCAGTCAGGTCAAGTTAATCAATGATGTCTGTTTAAATCTTTTTTACATGCTCACTGATTTTTTGTCCACTTCTTTCAATCGCTGAGAAAGGGGTAGAGGTCTTGGACTCTAACTGCAGGGATATATCTCTTGCAGCATCCCCTTAGTTTTCATTTCACATCATTTTGGAGCTTTCTAATTTGTCAGGAGCATAAATGTTTAGGTGCCAGGTCTTCTCACCAATCGAATAATTTCTGATCAAGAAGTGACACTCACTGGCTGAGAAGTCCCCTGAGAACAAGAACCGTTCTCCCTTCTGGCTTTATAATTTTGACTACACCAAGAATCTCATGTTAGTGGAGTCCTACAGTATTTGTCGTTCTGTGACTGGTTTATTTCACTCGGCAAATGCCTTCAAAGTTCACCAGTGTTGTAGTGTATTGCAGAGCTGTCTTCCTTTGTAAGGGGAATGATATTCTATTGTATGCACACACATTCTGCTTATCCACGTATCTGTCGGTGGGCACCTGGGTTGCTTCCATGTTTCAGCTACTGTGAACAATGCTGGGTTCTCTACTCTATTCCACAGGTCTGTCTTTATGCCCCCACCATACTGCTTTGATTACTGTAGGTTTGTAGTAAGTTACTAAATCAGGCAATGTGAGATTTGCAACTTAGTTCTTATTCAAGATTGTTTTGGCTGTGCAGCTCAGAGAGTCAAATCACCATTTCACAACAGGGGGAAGATGAAGGGAGAGCAGGGCTGGGAGAGTGCACGTTGGGATATATGATGTCCAAGGCCAAGCATTATGAGTACTGAGACCTGGCTACTGGAGACAGCAAACATGGGTCATGGTGGCCTTGACCTGAGTCACAAAGTGGAAAGACAGAAAGAAAATACTGAGTGGAGGGGCCTTTAACTGGGACAAGGTGGTGGGAACAGGGTAATGTTTAAATCTTACTGAATTTCCTGAGGAAAGGGCGCAGACCAACTTTAATGAAGGTTGGTGGAAGGATCTCCCACAGACCCTAGATGACAAGTAGTCGGGGTCAAACCACCAACTGTAGTTTTATTCTAAAAGGATATAGACTCGGCAGCTGTGCTAAAGGGAAGAGAAAAGGGGTTCTGACAGTCCCAAGAGCCAGAGAACCCAGAAACCAGCATAAAATACCTCCCCACACTTCTGAGAGAGAGACTGCTCACTGAACAGAAGCCTCGGCAGGTGACTCTGAGATACAACCAGGGACAGGGACATTTCTCAGGCTCCACTTTACAGATAAAATATAACAAGGGAGGGAAGATCAGATAATTCAGGGCGGCCCACTCCCCTGAGGATCTGAAACACCCACCACAATCCCCCCAAAAAGAAAGGGCCCTCCCTTCCTGAGGAAAACAAGACCTGGACTGAGCAGAACAGGAACAGGGCCAGGGGGGTGCGGTTGGGAGAGGAAACTCTTAAAACTTGAAGCTCATCTTTTCTGTTTGCCATTTCTCAGGCATCCCTAATCCTTGTAGTCGTCTGTTTTCTTGACAATATGATTTCATATGTTTCTGCTGTTGTCTCTTAACTGTTTCAGGCAGGAGGGTAAACCAAGTTCATGATCTGATTCTATTTTGGCCCCAAACAGAAGTCTCCACAATACTTTTTTAAAAGGCCATTTTAAAATGATAAAACTGGGTTATTTGTCTAACAGAGTGTCCCATATTCTAAATTTGGCTGCTTGTTTCCTCCTGGTGTCACTGTACTTGGTCTATTTCTTACGAAACAGCAGTTAGATTTAGGCTCGCCTGCTCTGGTGAGTGTACGTCCTAGAAGGTGCTGTGTGCTTCCTCACAGCCCCCATCGCCAGGACACCTTCCCTGCCCTCATGGACATGAAGACAATCAATAGATTCAGGCTTTGTCAGCTCCATCCATCCATCCACTATCCAGTTCCCTACATCCTCCAGCTGATCTTAGCATCAACTGATGATCACTGCCTAAGGCTGGCAGTTCATGAACGGTTACAAAATGGTGGTTCTGTAATTCATCGATGAGGTGGAATTCTTTTACAAGGAACTTCCCCTCACCAACTAGTTGGTTACGATGCAATAATACAATGTGTACAGAAGACTCAAGATGGATCATTTTTAAGGGTCATTTTTAAAAAAAATATTTTATTTATTTATTTGATAGACAGAGATCATAAGCAGGCAGACAGGCAGAGAGAGGGAGAGGAGGAAGCAGGCTCCCTGCAGAGCAGAGAGCTCGATGCAGGACTCGATCCCAGGACCCTGAGATCATGACCTGAGCCGAAGGCAGCGGCTTAACCCACTGAGCCACCCAGGTGCCCCCATTTTATTTTTTTTAAATAGGCTCTATACCCATTGTGGAGCCCAACCTGGGGCTGAACACACGACCTTGAGTTGGGATAGAGATTCATTATTTTATTAAGGATCTAAAATGGTAATTTTGCCTTTCCTTCTGCATTTAGTAGCTGGAATTATTCCACAAACAGGGGTGTTCTTTGTTACTGGGTCGTCATTACCATGGATAGAGGAGCTCTGTATTCTTTTAGAAAAAGGAAAAGAAACCAGGATTTCACACTATTTCCAATTCAAAAATTAGATCACAATGTTACCACTTAATGTCTTTAACTTTTAAATATTTTTCTTATAGGGAAAAACTTGGTTTCTCTGATCATTACCCCAATTACTTATTTGCTTTACCTTGCAATACACATACAATAGTTTCAAATAACAATACCACTAACAGTAAGATAATTCAATGCAGCTGAATTTTTAATTTTTATTTTTTAATCCTTAGACTATATCCTGGTAGAAATGTATTGTCCAAAAAAGGTGCCCTACAATAATTCCTTCCTCCGTGTGTGTATGCCACCATCTTGAAATATATTTAGGTTCATTTATTTCCATTTATTTTCAATTTTGATGATTCCTTCTTCTTCTTCTTTAAATTATCTCAACAGTCACACAGTTCCAGAGTCAAAACTGTAAAACCAGGTACAATGAAGTCTCACTTTCATCCCTAGTTTCTTCACCCTGTTTTCTTTCCCCTCAAGCAAGAACTCTTTTTTAAGAGAATTCTGCTCTATCCTTATACTGTTGCCTTCTGGAAATTTGCACCTGTAGTGTGTGCATTCACTCATGCTATATACCTCCATTTACATGGGTGTATTTTTTTTTTTTTAAAGATTTTATTTATTTATTTGACAGACAGAGATCACAAGTAGGCTGAGAGGCAGGCAGAGAGAGAGAGAGAGAGAGGAGGAAGCAGGCTCCCCACCGAGCAGAGAGCCCGATGTGGGGCTCGATCCCAGGACTCTGGGATCATGACCTGAGCCGAAGGCAGAGGCTTTAACCCACTGAGCCACCCAGGCGCCCCTACATGGGTGTATTTTCACAGTCCCCTTCTTTCTTACAATAAACTAGTACATAAAACTGTTCTGTACAAGGGTGCCTGGGACTTCGCTGGTTGCTACTCTTTCAGCAGGTCATGAGCTCACCGCTGTGAGATGGAGCCCCATGTCGGCTCAGTGTAGAGTCTGCTTCACATTTTCTCTCCTGTTCCCTCTCCCTCCAGCTCACACACTTGCTCACTCTCTCAAATCAATAAATATTAAACAAATATTTATTATTAAAAAATAAGTAAATCTTAAAAACAAAACAAAACCCTGCAGACAGCAGACAGAGATCTTTAGACTGTCCTGTTCTACAGCTCCATTGCATTCGGAGTCTTTCATGGTGGAGAGTGCTAGTTTACTCCAGCAGACTCCTATTGATTGATGTTTGGGTGGTTCAAGTCTTTACATTATAAAGAATATCAAGATGAACAGTACTGTATATATATGTCCTTTTTCACTTTTTAAGGCTATGATGCTATAGGCAAGGTTACTAAGGGATAAGCACATATGAGCTTTTGCTAGCTGTGACAGATTCCAGTCACTCCCCCACCCCACGAACTGGATTCTTTTCACCCCATTCTGCATTCTTTTCATCGGTGTATGAGAATTCTTGTTTTCCCATCACTTGGTCATGAGGGAATGCTGTCAAACTTTAGAATTTTCCTTTTTGATCAGTAAGAAACGGGATCTCAGTATATATATATTTTTTCCGAGTATAGTTTTAAAGTCACATTTAACTTATCAGTGTGGTTGAACATCTTTTACTATTTTAAGTACCACTTGGCATTTTTCTAAGTGAGCTATCTTTTTTTATTTTTTGGCCTATTTTTCCCTATCAGGTTTTTAGTCTTCTTTATACTCAAGGATACTAGCCCTTTGTGTGTAATATAAGTAAACATCGTAAGTATTGTAAATATCTTTTTCTAGTTTGTCATTCATTTGTGTTTGTTTTTCCTTTAAAAAATTAAAATATGGAGTCAAATTATCAGTCATTTTTTATTCTACTCTATTTTGAGCCATAATTCAAAGTTTTCCAAGTTCTCTGTCATAAAGGAAAATTTAGTCCATGTTTTCTTCTAATATTTGTAGTTTAACTGTTTATAAATAGATCTCTGATTCATCTGAAATTTATCCTGTTGTGCAATGTAAGGAATAGTTCTAATTTTGTCTTTTTTTCAGTTGTCTCACAACCACTTATTAAAAAGTTCCTCTTTCTCCACTGATTTGAGATGATGTTTTTTATTATATACTGTACTTAAATTTCTACATGCAGTAGTTTATTTTTGGATTTTGCATTTTTGTTCTATGGGTCTGCTTACCCATGGGCTAACTTTTAACATTCTTTTAAACAAGAGGCTTTATTATGTATTATTAAACTTCGTGTGGCCAGCCACCCATCACTGCTCCTCAATTTTTTTTTTAAGATTTTACTTATTTATTTGACAGACAAAGATCACAAGTAGGCAGAGAAGCAGGCAGAGAGAGAAAGGGGTTGGGGTTGGGAAGCAGGCTCCCTGCTGATCAGAGAGCCCAATGTGGGTCTTGATCCCAGGACCCTGGGATCATGACCTGAGCTAAAAGCAGAGGCTTTTAACCCATTGAACCACCCAGGTGCCCTGCTCCTCAAATTTTTAAGTTTTTTTTTTTTTTTTTAAATTACTCTCTTCTTCCATATGATTTTTGTAATTACCTTATCTAACCCTCAGAAAAATGAAGGCAATTTTATTGCATTTGTATTGAGTTGTATTTTATTGTATTTGTATTTTATTGTATTTTGATTGAGTTAAATTTATGAATAAACTTCAGGAGAACTAACATCTTCATTATACTGAATGTTTATATTCAACAGGAACAAGGTATGTCAGGAGCGTTTTGTAGTTTCCCTCATGTAGGTTTTACACAGTGTTTGAGAAGTTCATAGAAAGATTGAGCCACCCACTCATTCAGTTGTAAATGTTGCCTTCCATCCCATTATATCTATTGATTTTCTTCTGTATGTTAATTTTTTAAGAAAGATTTTATTTATTTGACAGAGAGTGAGAGCACAAGCAGGGGGAGCAGCAGAGGGAGAGGGGGAAGCAGGCTCCCTACAGAGCTGGGAGCCTGATGTGGGGCTTGGTCCCATGACCCTGAGATCACGACCTGAGCCGAAGGCAGACGCTTAGCCACCTGAGCCACACATGCCCCTCAATACGTTAATTCTATATCCTGTTGCTTTATTAAGTCATCTTCCCTGCTTTGTATGGTTCCATTGACCTTTTTGGGATTTTCAGATTGATGCTCCTTTCAACTGAAAATCGAGATACTTCTCCAAGCCTTATGCATCTTGCTGCCTGCTCTTACTGAATTGCCCGGGTCAGTACCTGCAGCAGGACATTAAAGAGGGCAGCTCTGCTTCGGCCTCACTGCAGGGGGAATGTCTTCCAACTTACCTGTGGGGGACGATGTGGGTTTCCAGGCTTGTGTGTGTGCAGGTGCAGGCTGCTGAATGCCCACCACCTACTGTGCTCCCCACTGCTCCAGAACAGCTCCTGGATCAGAGCCTGTGGATCTCTCTGCAGAGGCTTCTGACCTCTCTTTCTGCTTTCTGACTCTTAGGGCCACCAGAACCACCCCCTTTCTTCCCTTGGCTGCCTTCTTTGGACCCTGCGGCTGTTGGCAGCCTGGCCTGATCATTGCTTTGGAGTTCTTGGGGCACCCTGTGGCCTGGTGTCATCAAAGATGTCTGAGGACTTTTCCTTTTGTTATCCTATCTGATCTCTGTGTTTATTGTTTTAAAGGCAGTTAGGGAAATTTAAAACATAAACAAACCAAAAAACCCCTACTGCTCCCATCTTGTTCAGCTCAGGATTCTGCGAAAGAATTGTAAGCCGGAGATCCCTGATGAAATGGGAGTTTTGGAGAATTGAAGCCTGGACTCCTGAGAAAATGCTATGTGGACACAGGGAAGCATGCGGGCAGTGAAGACCCAGTAGGGTTGAGGGCTTCGGTGACTCAGGGCCCAAATCAGGCACGTGGGGGCAGGGAAAGGGGAGAGGGCAAAAATCCAGGGAGATTTAGGGGGTAAAATGGGCAGAACCTAATGGCGAACAGCCGCGGGGGCATGACAACAGTGGGGAGCCAAGAGTGTCAGCTCCCTAGTTAGGTGCCTGGCTCTGTGGGAGTGGCACCACGTGAGGGTGTTTCAGAAGGAGAAGAGCGGATGCTGGGAGGAGAGGGGCTCAACGTCAGCAAGCTGCTACCAATGCACACAGGGTATCACATTAGACAATGCTCGCAAATATCTGGATCCATTCCCCCTTATACTTCTGAACTTCCAACATCTTCTGTGGCAAAAGGGAAAAAATTCATCTTTCCTCTGTATTTGATACAAGTATCACATATCTTCATTGTAGTATCTTTCACTAGACTTGGCTTCTGTGTTACTGTTTCTTGCCGACCCTGTCCCCAATGTTCCCAATCACTCTGTCACACGTACACCTCAGCCAGCCACGGTTCTGGTCTTTTACTTGAATCAGTCTAAAAGCCTCTGCTTTTTTCCCTCTTGCTCTTAATACTATTTGTGTTCTTCTGACTCCCCAAATCTAAGATGAAGCACAAATTTGCTTTGTGAGGATCATTTTTTAATAAGTCCCTTATCTATATCTGACGACCAAGCCCTTAAGTCACTGTTCTTCAAGGTGTGGCCCATGGGGCTTAATAATAACATGAAATAATGATATTTGGAGTAACTAAGATGTATTTAATACACACCATGTGCAAGGTACTGTTCTATATCTTTCTCAGGACTGACTTGTGTAATCCTCATAGTCATTTTATAAGAAAGAACCACATTGTACACATTTTACAGAAAAGGAAATTGAGGCACAGAAAGATTAAGTAAATTGCCCAAATCCAAAGCTGGTAAGCAGGTCCTATCTAGACTTCCTGAATCAGTTAGGAGGAGTAAATGTCTTGGGAATTTGCACTTTTAAAGTGCCCCCCACCAAAAAATAAAGGGGGGGGTCTCCACATGATTCCTCTGCATACTGAAGTTTGAGACTCACAGAACTACATATACTCTACTGACCCTGGTTTCCAAAGCCTTTCCCCTAACACTCCATGCACTCACTCATATTCTTTGTACTTCTGACTGTGCTCCATTTACTACGTAGTAAAATTACCCAAGTCTCCACTGTGGGACCCACAGAGCATTAGAATGGAGCAAAACCACAGGGACGCATCACTCTGCGAAGAAGAAAACCCAAATCAGACAGGTTAGGAGATGTGCGTCAAGTGAATACAAGTGCTGGGACCAGAGCCTCCCTCCTCCAATCTAAACTCTGCAGAGACTTTCTGTATTATAAAATACAAAGGGATTCTAATTGCCAGGGGCCACCTGACCTTACTTCACTCTGTTAAAGGCGTGGATAGTGCCAATGTGGACATAGTTCTAGACATGGACGCGGGGTACCCAGGTTTTAAACTGGTAGAAAACAACTCTGGCTTCACTGAACAGGAATAATTTGCTCAAAGCCAGCTGGTTCACAGCATGTTGAAGACAGGTCACTGTAATGTAGCTTAGCTCAGGTTCCTCTTTTCGGTCACCCAAGCTCTCCCACAGACACGAAGCAGAGTTCTCTTCCAAACACTGGTGAAATCCAGGTGGTGGGAAGGTGATTTTCCCTGAGACCTCCTTCTCGTCTGCACCTGCCATCCACTCTCTCATCACAACGATGACTTGTCCCATTTATCTAAAAGAAGTAACTCCGATGCCTTTCCAAAGTACCACGTGCCCTGACCCAGCCCTCCACATGACCTTGTTCTGTTAATATGACTTTCCTTGGCTCTTCAGTATTTCCCTAAGAGTTCCTTCCCCCAAGTCTCACCCTCAGGAAAATATCTCCTATCACTCCAGTGCTAAAAGCCATCATTTCACAGCTCCTTCCTGCTTAGAGAATAAAGTCTCAATGCTTCGGCGTGCGACTCAAGCCCTTCACCTTCTTGCGTCAACACATGCGTGCCCAGGACAGCTCGCAGGCTCTGGTTTCCTCCCCATGATTCCTGATTCCTGTCACTCCCTTCATCCCTCCACAGTTCTGTGGAAAATGATCCCTTTGCCTGACTTTCCTCCTAGTCCCTGTTGGATGAATGGTTATCCATCCTTTAAAATTCAGCTCAAGTGTCACCACCTCTGCTGTGAAGTCCCTGACTCACCCTGGGTAATATCACTCTGCCCCTGGAAGAGTAATGCACACCACACAGTATTTTGATTACATCTGTCTGCCTTCCTCATAAAATGTAAGCTCAAGCTTTGATCCACGGAAGCATTTACTGAGTCAGTGTGATGTGCCAGGCTGCACGCTAAACCTTGAAGAGGCAGAAAAGAATGTCTCAGAAACATCTTCATTTCAACAGCATATTCTGTGTTAGAAAAAAAATCCTAAACTCCTGATGTATGTATAACTTTTAGAAGCCAGGTACTTCCCATATGCATGGTGGTATTTATGTAAACTGGTCATATACTAGCAGAACATGAAAAAGAAGGTAACACTATCCGGGGTACATAAGAAAAATGATAAAGTAATATGTACATACTCAGCTCAGATACTTATTTTATTTTCTCAGGTTTTCTGGAATCGTTAATCCCTGATAAACATAATAGGCAAAACTCAATGTGCAATCCGACAATGACAAGTCTGTCTCTTTCAACTACATAATCTTTTCCTAGGGAAAAAATCTTTTTCTTTTTTAAAAAAGATTTTATATATTTATTTATTTGTCAGAGAGCAAGCAAGCACAAGCTGGGGGCGCAGGCAGAGGGAGAAGCAGGCTCCCCACTGAGCAGGGAGCCCCATGCAGCACTGGATCCCAGGACCCTGAGCTGAAGGCAGACATTGAACCCACAGGGCCACCCAGGCGTCCCTCTAGGGGAAAAGTCTTGACAATATGGACAATACTTCCTCCCGACAGTCTGGAAGGAAGACAGGGAGCCCATCATATTTCAAAGAGGCACATGTATGAGGCAAGTATTAGTCCTCCTCTGAAAGACATTCCTATTCTTCCTCACACTCACATGGCAAGTGTGCTCTCCTACCAGTGACGTTTCAGGAGGAGAATGGGCAATAAAAGCCTGCTTTATTTCAGTAACCTCGACATATTTATAAAGTCTAAGAATAACGTATACATATTTTGGCAAGGAGCTTTAATACTTTTTTTTTTAAAGATTTTTATTTATTTATTTATTTTTGCCAGAGAGAGTGAGAGCACAAGCAGGGGGAGCAGCAGAGGGAGAGGGAGTAGGCTCCTCACCGAGCAGAGAACCCGATGCCGGGCTCGACCTCAGGACGCTGGGATCATGACCTGGGCCGAAGGCAGACGCTTAACAACTGAGCCGCCCAGGTACCCCAACAAGTGTTACATACCTTAGAAACTGCATTTTCACGGGGAGTTTTCATAAAAAGACACACCATAAACTCAGAGTTGGCTCGTGGCCCGTCTCTACATCTGCCCTCTTCTTCCTCAACAGTAACAGAAAAGGCTACTGCTGTTTTGGCAATGAAACCTGACTGCTTGAGGGTCACAGGGGCAAGAGGAATCATTAGTTGGGAAAATTCCACAAGAGGCTCCCTTTGGACGCACACATGGTGAACACACGCCCGCCCACCTGCCCTTGGGAGGGACGACCGCCTATCCGACCACCTTTCCCCAGGCGCCCTCCCGCCCCTCCCCCGCCCACACCCCTGGTGTCCAGGCGCTCGCTTGCGCTTGCGGGAAGAGCAGCCACAGACCGTCAGCACCCGTGAGCCTCCGCGCGCGGCTGGTGTCGCGCGCAAGCGCGCAAGAAGGCTACCCACTGCGGACCCTGCACCGGAACCCGAGCTCCTTGCCATGCGAGTCCTCTCTCGCAGCGCTCCTGCGCCCAGCGTTGCCTGCCGAAGGATTCAGGAGGACCGCTTATGGGGAAAACGGAACCTCTCCTGAAACTCATAGGTTCTCCTGCCAGTACTTCTGGTTTAAAATAGCCAAAGGTTTCAGCCAGGGGAGCGGCTGCCACCTTCTTATGAAATTTTAATAAGCTAGGCTTTTTACGCCACATAAAAATTTCATCAAGCGTTCCTCCACCTTCGGAAAAAAACGGAAGGAGGGAAAAAGGTCAGACCCTCACTTTCCGCTCTGGCGGCTTCTGGAGAAGGCTCTGGAAGGAGCGCAGCGAGGAGGCAGGAGGCGGGAGCGCCCCCCCCCCCCGCCATATGGCTGGGCCGCTGCCGCCTTCCATACACACGCATGCGCACATTCGCACGGGCCCAAGCCGTCAAACCCTGAGCTCCTGGGGCCCCGTGCGTTCTTCCCCAGAAGTCATGGGGGATGCACTACATTCCCCCCAAAGCATGGGTCTTCCCGGCCAGGACACCAGTTAAGAGCAACGCTCGACTATTTCACTCATGGTGTTCCATAAGGGCAACATGTTTAACACATGTCTTTATTTAAAAAAAAAAAAAATGCAATATAGCCTGCTCCATGTCAGTATGGAGTTAGTAACAGAAGGAAGAGATAAAAGTTGAGAGGTCACTCAGTCTCTGGGAAACAGGAATTAGGAAAAGACTGGGTGACGAACCAAGCCTTGTGGCACTATTTATTTTTAAGAATCACGTGTTCTATTGGTGAAGTATTTAAATTTAAAAATGTAAGCTACCTCACCAAAGAAAGTGGGCTGTTAAAAACCACTCTGGGGCTATGCTACTGTCCCTCAAGAACTCGAAAACTTGGGCTGATGTCTATTCTCCTCCAGCCTCATCAGATAGGACTTCTGTGATAAATAAACAAAGGCTGTCATTTTGTTAGTGCTGGGGTGACTCTAGTCCGCATTTCATCAAAACTGGTTTTCACATCTATTCGTTTAGCAAAAACCTCATAAAACGGGTGTCTTCTACTTGAAGGATGTAAATGTGATTTCACACGTTATGTCTAATAATCTTTTCTAGGACAGGCATATTTTAGATCAGTTAACACTTTCACCTAATATTCCTTTATCGCCTTCATCACCCATATCTGCGTCCAAGAGTGGGAGATGCTTTGGAGACTGTCATTTCTGACAATGCAGGAGCCCCTCCTGCTCCCCCCCCCCCCCCCCCGCCAGGTCTTCTGAAAAGTGGAAAAACAAGGCAGGCTTCTCAGGGACCTCCAGACTGGAGGAACGCAGGGTGGAATGCCTGCACCTGTCCCACTCTAGCCAAATGCCTACGGAAAAACTACATCCCTCTTTCCATGATGGTTTTAGTGGGGCCCAGGGGGAAGGTGATCATTCCACCCCATCTCCTCGCAAAAGCAAGCTCTGTGCACTGATCTAATTGACATCCATGGAATACTCCACCCAACAGCTGAAAACACATTTTTTCCCCAACCACCCACAGAATATTCACCAGGGGGGCGCCTGAGTGGCTCAGTGGATTAAAGCCTCCGCCTTCAGCTCAGGTCATGATCCCAGGGTTCTGGGATCGAGCCCCACATCGGGCTCTCTGCTCAGCAGGGAGCCTGCTTCCTCCTCTCTGTCTGCTTCTCTGCCTACTTGTGATCTCTGTCTGTCAAATAAATAAATAAAATCTTAAAAAAAAAAAAAAGAAAGAATATTCACCAGGATAGACTATATGCTAGCTAATAAAACAAATCTCAACACACCTAAAAGAACTGAAATCATACAGAGTATTTCTCTGATAATAATGGAACCAAAATAGAAATCAGCAACGCTAAGATTACTGCAGAATCTCATAACTACTGGAAAGTGAACAACACAGGGGTCAAAGAAGAAGTCTCAAAAGAAAAAATTACATAAAACTGAACAAAAGTGGAAATATAGGACTACCAAAGTACATAGGACACAGTTAAAGTCCTAAGAAGTTTATAACACTAAATGCTTATGTTAGAAAGATGAAAGTTTTCAAATAAATAAATCTAAGTTGCTATCTTTAAAAATGAAATTAAATTTTTAAAAAAGCTGGTTCTTTGAAAAATTGAGAAGTTTCTAGCAAGACTGTAAAAATAAAAAGAGAAGATAAAAATCCTTCGGATCAGACACAGAAGTAGTATCACCACGGACACTGTAGCCATTAAAACAACTTTATGTTCATAGATATGACATCTAAAACATGGGTCAATTCCTCAAAAAACCACAAATTACCAAAATTCAATAAAGATGATATAGACAAACTGAACACTCTTTTAACCATTAAAGAAATTATAATTTTACACCCCCCCCAAAAAAAACTATAGCCTGGTATCTCTCACAAACTTAGACACAAAGATCCTCAACAAAATAAAGCAGCTGAACTCAGCAATGCATAAAAAATTATATACCACAATGAAGTGGGATTTATTACACACATTAGAAAATCAATAAATGCCTAAACAGAAAACTTATTTTCCCAGAACTGTTATTTCTTTCCCCACTGATTTGTATCCCTTATAGATAATAAAACTGTATATAAACTTGGGGAAAAAAAAATCAATGAATGCAACCTACCATGTCAACAGGATGAAGAAAAAAACAACAAAAAAATCATGACCACATCAACTGACACAAAAAAGTGTGACAAAACTGAACTAGTTGTGATTAAAGCACTCAGCTAACTAGAAACACAGAGGAGCTTTGTGAAGTTGGTAATAAACATCTACAAAACCTGAGAACTAAAACATACTTAGCGGTGAAAGACTGAATCCTTTCCTCTAAGACAGGGTACAGGCAAGGATGCCCCCATTCTCGCAAACACTGTTATTCAACATAGCACTGAAGACTGTAGCCACTGTAATTAAGGCAAAACAAACAAACAAAGCAAAAACAAGGGCAAGAGAGACCAGAAAGGAAGAAGTAAAACAATCCCTATTTGCAGATATCCCAAGCAACCTACAGTGAGTTTACCAAGACTGTAGAGTAGAGTAAAAAGTCAACACACACAACTGGATCACGTTCTGATCTTCTAACAACGAATATATGGAACTTGAAGAAGTTAAAAACACATTGGCAGTCCATTTACCATTATATTATTGTTTATTGTTACTCCAAACAAAATGATATACTTAGGTATAAACTTAAAACATGTACAGGATCTATGCTAAAAACCACAAAATGCTGATGAAAGGAATAAAAAGGACCTGAATAAGTGGAAAAACATCACAGGTTCATGGACCGGAAGATTCAGCATAGTAAATATATCAGTTCTCCCCCAATTGATTGTTTAATATGTTCATATAGAAATTCCAGGAAGGTTCTGTGTTTTTGTTCCCTTTTCTTTTTTTTTTGTAGAGACATAGACAAGCTTATTCTAAAATTTATACGGAAAGACTCTAGGACCTAGAATAGCCTTGAAAAATAAGAATAAAGTGGGAGGAATCACTCTACCCAATATTGAGGCTAGAGTGACCAAGACAGTGTGGGATGGGCAGAGGGATAAACACATAGTTCAGTGGAATAGAACCAGAAACCCAGACACAGATCCATATAAATCTGCCCAACTGAGTTTTGACAAAGTTGTAATATCAGATATAAAATGAGGAAAAACAAACAAATAAACAAAAACCCAAAACAAAACAAAATCTTAACCCATATCTCTTTATACAAAATTAATTCAAAATGGATCAAGGACTTCAATGTAAAAGGTAGACCTATAAAACTTCAAGGAAAAAAAGAGAAGCTCTCCGGAATCTAGGACTAGGCAAAATAGTTTTTAGACTTGCAGCATCAGCAAAACTGATAAATTAAACCTCATCAAAATTAAAGATGTTTCCTCTTCAAGAGACCTGTTAAGAGGCGCCTGGCTGGCTCAGTGGGTTGAAGCCTCTGCCTTTGGCTCAGGTCATGATCCCAGGGTTCTGGGATCTCTCTTCTCAGCAGGGAGCCTGCTTCCCTTCCTCTCTCTGCCTGCCTCTTTGCCTACTTGTAATTTGTCAAATAAATAAAAAAAAAATAAAATAAATAAAAATAAAAATAAATAAAAATCTTAAAAAAAAAAAGACCTGTTAAGAGGTTGTAAGGACATATCTGCAGACCACAATTCTGACAAAGGCTTGTATATGGAATGCAGCAACTCTCAAAAATCAATGGTTAAAAAAAAAAAAAACCCCAACAACCCAGGTAGGAAATGGGCAAAAGCCATGAACAGACATTTCACCGAAGAGGACACACAGGTGGCAAATAACACATGAAGAGATGTTCCACATCAGCTGTCACGAGAGGAATGCAAATGAAAACCACAGGGGAGAGGGGACTACACACCTAAAATACAAAACAGTGACAACAACACACATGCCATCCAGGAGTCAGGGAAACCAGGTCAGGGATCCATACCTAGTGCGAACGTGTGACACTGTGGTCACCTGGAGAAAGGGTATGGCAGTTTCTTACAGAATTATGGATGTGCTTACCAGAATAACCCAGATACTTCACTCTTGAACATTTATCCAAGGCAAATGCAAACTAATGTTAACACAAAATCTGTCACAAATGTTCACAGCCACTCTAAAATAGCCCAAACCTTGAAACAATCTGATTCACTACACTGTGGTATGCCAAAGTGACAGAATTCTACTCACCAACAAAAACGAGTAAGCTACCGACACACACAACTACTTGGAAGGCTCTCAAGGAGTCATGGTAGGTGAAGACACCCAAACTCTAAAGGGGAAGGATTGGAGGATTCCATTTAGACAGCATTCTCGAAATGACGGAATCACAGAGCGGTGGACAGGTCAGTGATATCAGGGGCTGGGCAGGGGGAAGATAGGGGGCCTGGGAAGGAAGAACAACAGCATAAGGGATCCTGGTGGGGGACTGTTCTATGCCTTGACCGTGGTGGTAGTGGTGTAGAGAGACACATACACTCGAGTACAGGCTGGACTGGAGAAATTGGAGTCAGCTCAGTGGATGGTATCCATGTAAGGACCCTGGTTGAACTAGTTACTATAGTTATGCAAGATTTTACCCCAGGTGTGGGGGAATGCACGAGGGTACCTGGGAACTCCCTGTATCATTTCTTACAAATGCAGGTGAATCTATAGTTACCTCAAAATAAAAAGTTCAACAAATGTAAAGGACTGGTGTTCCTTAAAAAATGCACATAACCTGGATCTGATGATCCAGGAACACAGGTATCAGGCAAACTCAAAGACAAAACAAATGGGTTGGACTCCTCAAAAATGTCAATGCCGGGGCACCTGGGTGGCTCAGTGGGTTAAGCCTCTGCCTTCGGCTGCGGTCATGATCCCAGGGTCCTGGGATCAAGCTCCGTATCGGGCTCTCTGCTCGCTGGGGAGCCTGCTTCCTCCTCTCTGCCTGCCTCTCTGCCTACTTGTGATCTCTGTTAGATGAATAAATAAAATCTTAAAAAAAAAATGTCAATGCCATGAGACAGATTAAGAGAGACCTAACAGGGGCGACTGCTGGCTCAGTTGGTAGAGCGCATGACTCTTAATCTTGGAGTTTGAGATCAAGCTGCATATGGGGTACAGAGCTTACTTAAAAAAAAAAATGGCAAGTGAATGCAAAGTACAATCTGGATCAACCCAGGGTTTGCTTTGCATTGCAGGCATTAAGACAATTTTTTAAAATTAAGTAGGCTCCATACCCAGTGTGGGGCCTGAACTCATGACATGACAGCAAGAGTCCCATGCTCTACCAACTGAGCCAGCCAGGTGCCCCTATTATTAAGACAGTTTTACAAAACTTAAGAAAGGTCTGTAGATCTGTTATTGTATCAATATTAACTTCTGATTTTCATAATTATACTGTGATTATATAGGAATGTTCTTGTTTTTAAAAATACACACTGAGAGGGGCGCCTGGGTGGCTCAGTGGGTTAAGCCGCTGCCTTCGGCTCAGGTCATGATCTCAGGGTCCTGGGATCGAGTCCTGTATCGGGCTCTCTGCTCAGCAGGGAGCCTGCTTCCCTCTCTCTCTCTCTCTCTCTCTGCCTGCCTCTCTGTCTACTTGTAATCTCTCTCTGTCAAATAAATAAATAAAAATCTAAAAAAAAAAAATACACACTGAGGTATTTAAAGAGTAAAGGGGCATCATATCTCAAATTTATTCTCAAATGGTTAAAAAAAGTATATACTCATAGAAAAGGAACTAGGGCAAAATGCTAACACTTTAAGAATCTGGGGAAGAGAATACTTCATACTATTTTTACAGCTTTTCCAAGTATGAAATTATAAATAAAAATTATCATAATAAAAAACTTTAAAGGTATACAGGATAGTGCACAAAGTTTGGCACATAAGTGTGCAATAAATGACAGTTTTCAGATATTTTGTACCTCTTTTCAGATGAAGAAACAAACTGAGAAGTGAAATAAATGGTCTACGAAAGACCATGGCAAACTGGTGATGAGGTTGGAATTTGAACTCAGATCTGTTCCGTAGCAGCCTCTGTGCTTTCGCTAAAATGAGGAAGGCTGAAAACTTCAGCTCTCCCACAGAGGTCTGGATGTCCTGTTTATAAGGAGAGGATGGCATTCCACAAAGACTGGCTTCAAACCACTCTGCAAACAGCTTGTTTGCTGGTTTCTTAGCAGAGAAGACTCAGACTGGGGCTGGGACCTCACACCTCCATCTGGCCCCCCCGGGTGCACATTTTATCTAGAGGGCGTCCAACTAGCTAACAAACGGACCAGGTCACCACCTGCGGGTTCTCCACTATAGGGCGGCAGGCCCTCCTGTAACCTTCCTGGGTCTTTATTCACTGATCTGAAACCCACTGAACATTCAGTCTGTGCTCACTGAGGGAGGAAGGGGAAGTTCTAGGACGACTGGATATATCTCTTCTATGGGACCTTCTCCACCTCATTGTCACCCCACGGGCAAGCTTAAACAGGGTAATTTTTAACTGACTTATTTTTCTGAATAGATAATACACATGGAACTAAAGTACATGAAGGCTCCCTCCCCTACCTCCCAGCTCGCCTTGCCCCTGACAACCAGTGCTTCCAGCTCAGAAATGCAACTCTGTGAGAGCTCTCCAAATGACCAGAGTCAGCTATATCATATCATGATACTAAGCTAACCTTTTACCCAGGATATTCCAAGTGATCACTGTAAATGTAGACTCCCCATTTAGGCATTTAAAAAAGATCCTGAAAGGGGCGCCTGGGTGGCTCAGTGGATTAAAGCCTCTGCCTCCGGCTCAGGTCATGATCCCAGGGTCCTGGGATCGAGCCCCGAGTCGGGCTCTCTGCTTGGCGGGGAGCCTGCTTCCCTCTCTCTCTGCCTGCCTCTCTGCCTACTTGTAATCTCTGTCCGTCAAATAAATAAATAAAATCTTAAAAAAAAAAAAAGATCCTGAAAATAACGTATGTAAATATGTTTTCAACACATGGACATGACTGAAGGTCACAACTTTTTTCTTAAGTGAAACTCTGTGCTGTGAATGACCACGATAGATGTCTCCGAATTATGGTTGTAAGATGGATAGTTAGAGAGTGCCAGGAGCTCACCTGGTTCCTGTCGCGTGCATTCGTGTACCTGATCTTCTGAATGAAGTAGAATATGAGCCATGCTGAAGAAATAATCATCAGAACAATAAAGGATATTGACACGAAGACTAGAGAGCCACGGCTGAAGTTCTTTGGCGGCATTCGCGTTCCAACAGCTATTGTCATTTGTACAGAGATGTTTTTCTCCAGATAACTCAAAATATCCTTACCCCTCAATTCTGTAATCATGACAGCAATGATATCTCCAGTGCCTGTAATGTAAAATAAATATAGACGCTCAAATGACCTTTAAAATTTACAGGAACATCACACATATGAAAATGCTATTTAGAGAAACAACTATGATTTCTGCTACTGGGAGGGGTGTGCAGAATCAGTTTCCCAGGTGGAACGAATCTGCAGCTGGGTACGCTCTGGCTCTAAGTGGGAACAAGAATCCAGGTGGAGTGCTTAAGACTCAGAGTGTGGAAGGACTGTAGTGCTAAGAGCCACATCAACTTGTCTTATAACTATATTTAAAAAACAGATTAAATCAGCCAAATGTGAAGACAGACAGTATAAAACATATGATACAACATAATGTGATAAAATCACCACAGGTCTTTACTGTAGAACCTTTTCCATTAAAACCTTCCTGAGAAAGTCCCACCTCCTTAAGAAAAGGAGAACAGTGCTAGTACTTACAATACAAAAAGCACTAGGACTTATCATACAAAAAATTGGTAGTTTTTGTACTACTCACTCTTAGAAATATTTATGGAGCATCTATTGTGTGCAGAACTGCTATAAGGAATAGAAAGAAGTACAGCATCTGCAGCTTTATAATATCACCAACATGACACAAATCTGCCAACAGAGCTGCAAAAGCCAAATGGCCCGTGGTAAAGCTTCATGAGAAACACCGGAGACTACCCTTGGTCTTGTGTCTAGACCTGACGAGAGGAAGGTTCCTTTCTTCTTTACCCCAGAACCCTTCCAGAAATTAACACCCCCCTCAAGATACGCCCAAGCCTCAAAAGCCTCGACTAGCTGGGCACAGAAACCTTTCTGGCTTCTAACAGCAGTCCAGAGGTTCTGCCACAGCGACAAGCCACTGAAGGCAAACACCAGGATGTGAGGTTCTCTTTGAGCCATCCACCTCTTTCACTTATGTAATCTCCAGAAGGAGTAACACCGTCAAGGCAAGTTACTCCCTCTCCTGTGGAGCGTGAAATTACTGCTCCTTTCCTCCTCCACAAAGGGAGGTCATTTCCCACTTCCTTTCCAGGAAAAAGGGCTGCCGAACCACACCAGTCGAGCTGCTGACGAGCCTCCTTCCTAAGCCGGGGCTGGCGGCAATGTGCAACTTCCAGCACACTTCAAAGCAAGGACTAGGACTCTGGGGGTCGCAGGAAGGAGAACAAACATTTCTATTTCAGGAAAGAGAAAATTATAACTATTTATCCAAGTCTGAATAAGGTCTGCACGTAAATGTAAACCACCAAAGCCAAATGAACAAATACCTCAGAACTTGCCCTTTCAAAGTCTTCATCAATGAATTCTGCTAAGTGTTTGGTTTATGTGTTTACCATCTTTAGCTAAAAGAATTACCCTCATTATCCCAGGCAGTCAAAAGGCCACAGGCAACTGAAAAGAAAGTCAATAATTAAATGCTTCATGAAGAATTTAACCTGGTGGCACACAGACCTTTTGCATTACCTTATTCAAAATCGTGCCAGCCATTTTATCAGAATACTAATTAAAAAAAAAAAATTCAAAAAACAAAAAGAAAACTGCAGAAGTAAAGAAAGCAACAAAGTTAACATCTAAGAGTTCTGATCAGTGAGTTAGAGAGAAATCATCAAGTAATGCTAAACCATTTAAATTTTCCATTTAGAAACCTTAGGTCTGTGCTTTTAAACTGCTGTTCGGCAGGGAACAGTGTGCGGTGTCGGGTACCAGGCCCGGCTATAAAGTAACTGAGACGGATCCCACAACCGACACATGACAATCAGTCTCATTGCTTTATAATCGCACCAGGCACAAAGGGTTTTAGAAACCAGTTCTGAGGCTTCCTCTTGAAGACTCAAGCTGGGAGAGGAGCAGGGAAAGCCGCACAGGTAGCTGGGGAAACCGATCCACACAATTTCTCTTGTTCAAAGGACACTAAGTGAACATCACCTGATTTCAACGGGAAAGCTGTTTGGGAAAAGAAGTGGTTAATTATTTCAACCATCCACTCAATGGTATTTATTGAGCACATACTATGATCAAAGTTCCCTAATGTTTACTTTTTTTTTTTTTTTTTAAAGATTTTATTTATTTGAGAGAGAGAGAGAGGAGAAGGTCAGAGGGAGAAGCAGACTCCCTGAGGAGCTGGGACTTAATCCTGGGACTCTGGGATCATGACCTGAGCCAAAGGCAGTTGCTTAACCAACTGAGTCACCCAGGCACCCTACCTTTTTTTGTTTTTAAAGATTTTATTTTGAAGTGATCTCTATACCCAATGTGGGGCTCAAACTTACAACACCAAGATCAAGAGTTGCATGCTCTACAACTGAGCCAGCCAGGTGCTCCCCATCCTAACGTCTGCTTTTTAAAGACAGAAAATTTATGGGCTGTGAAGTAAGAAAAAACAGATATATTGGTCTCCCCAGGTTCTTGGCACAGAGCTACTAAAACCCCTGGCAATTTCCTAAGTGATAAGAGCATGAGGATCATCTTTTGTTCTGATATCTGGTTTTGGATCCTGACATGGTGATTTTAAGTCCCTTGAAACTTCCTGGGTGACAGGAGTCTTTTGTTTTAATGAGATGACTAGTAGACTAGTAGTGGGCCATGAAGAGAAGCTTGGAACTTTCAGTCCATCCCCTCCATCCTCTGGGGAGGGGAGAGGAGAAAGAGACTGAGTTAATGACCAATCATGCTGATGTGATGAATTCTCCATAAAAACTCCCACACTGTGCTGTCTGGAGAACTTCTGGGTTGGTAAGCATGTGCGGGGGCTGGGAGGGCAGCAAACCAGAGGGCCCTTTCCCACAAACCTTGCCCTGAGCATCTTCAGCTGGCCATTCATCTGTATCTTTTCCTATACCCTTCATAATCAACCAGTAAATGTGTTTCCTTGAGTTCTGTGAGCCATTCTAACAAAGTTTGGGACACTATGAGGGGGTTGTGGGAAAACTGATTTATAGCTAGCTGGTGAAGTACAGGTGACGGCCTAGGACTTTTGGTTGGGGCAGGGAGGGGGCAGCCTTGTGGGTCTGAGCTCTTAACCCGTGGGATATGACCCGAACTCCAGGCAGACAGGGTCAGAATCCAACTGAATTCTTGGACACCCAGTTAGTATGGCTGAGAATTGCTTCATATAGGCGAAAGCCCCACACAATAGGTGACTGGAAGTGTCACAGAAGCATATGTGTGACTAGCACAGGAGACACACACACAAGAGGATTTTTTCCTTTATACTTGTTCTTGATTATGAGAAAACTGTCCTTACTCTCAAAGAGCAAAGGAGAATCCAACTGCAATTCAATTTAAGAAAAAAAAAAAAAAAAAAGCTAAATAAAGTATTGGATAAATAAAAGGTATACCTATTTAAAAAAAAAAAAAAAAAGGAGCAAAGGAGAATCTTTTTTTTTTTTTTTTTAAAGTAGGCTCCATACTGGGCCTGTGGGGCTTGAACTCACAACCTCCCAAGATCATGACCTGAGCTGAGACCAAGAGTTGAACGCTTAAGGGACTGAGCCAGCCAGGCGCTTGGAGCAAAGAAAAATCTTAAAGGGGCTAGAGAGAGAAGCCAGGGAGGCAGTCGTATAGGCTAGCAGAGAGGGGGAGATTGCTAGCAGGACAGGCAAGGGGGCTAAGCCACTGCTCCTCAAGCAAAATGAAGAAAAATGATAGCAGGTTGTGAGAATACTAGTCAAGCCGCTCGGTTCTTAACCCTTTCTGCCTGTAACTTACTTAAAGTATCTGATGACAGGAGACCCTCCTAACAAGAAAAGCCCCGTTCTGCTGATTTCATTCATCTCCTCACTTCCCACCCCTAAAGCTGATCTGGGCTCAAAGACCCTGAATGAAGGATGTCTCGGACACCTGACTTTTAAAGATCTGATAGTAAGGCCAGAGAGGGTATAAGCCTCAGGATAAAGGTCACGTTAGGTCAAGTGGTGACTATTAAGAGTTAAAGACTTATCAGACTACAATGATGTGAACACTCAAGGAGAGATGACAAATATCTGGAACATCTACCACCACTAACCCTAATCCTAACCTTTAGCTAACACTGCTAATAAATCACACATATGGCCTCAGAATCCCAAGCATTTCAACTCGCCCAGCACCCAGGATTAATTTACCAGAGATGATAAATCAGTAAAAATCTAAGTGCAATCCCTGCTTTTACCTATTTTCTTAAAACTTTTTCCACATCTGTTCTTTAATGTGAATCTGTGTTTCCACTGCTTGAATTTGGCTACTTTATGAAAACAATTCTACTCTTTCTCTCCCACCTTTGCCTTTAAAAAGAAAATTCCTTCTCCTTTGGAGAATTTGCAAACCCCAGAACAGTTTCAAATCATGACATTTCCTCCCTGAATACTTCGTCTCCTTAATTCATTTACCACCTCCTTAATTCATTTATCACCTTCAAGAAACTGAGCTCTGATACAGAACTGTTCCAACCGAATTCCGGAACTCCCTCTCATTCATTCCTCCCAACCACGCCAGGAAGCACAAACCTGCTGGCCAACACTATCCCCAAGGCTTTCACAGGGATCCGAGCTTCAGCTCCGGGAGTCCTTCCAGATGGGAAGTACCAGAAGCCCCCAGCCCTGACCCACACATAGCCGTTCTTCCCTCTCAGGGCAAGCGCAGTCCAGCGGGGTGGCTGATCGTCGTTTCACCTTAGAAAGGCAGATCCAGGAAGGAAACAAATGAGCTGCCTGAGGCATCAGGCCACAAGGGGAGAGAGGTGCTTTTACTGTAAGCTGCTTTACTTTTTTACTATAAGCTTACTCAATTTTTTTTTTTTAAAAGAAAACAACCTCCCTATACAAAACCCCACTTTATAGAGGTTTTATCTCTCTCTCTCTCTTTTTTTAAAGATTTATTTATTTATTTGACAGACAGAGATCACAAGTAGGCAGAGAGGCAGGCAGAGAAAGAGTGAGAGAGGGAAGCAGGCTCCCTGCTGAGCAGAGAGCCCGACACGGGACTCGATCCCAGGACACTGAGATCATGACCTGAGCCAAAGGCAGCGGCCTAACCCACTGAGCCACCCAGGCGCCCGAGGTTTTATCTCTTAATGGAAGAATATGTTTGTTAAGTTCAAATCACCTGCTGAAGTTTTAGGGAATTTTGCTCTTAGGTGATTTTAGTGTATTTCCCATAAAAAGGTTCAGGGAGGTGCGGTATTCCCTAAGTATCTGCAGTGAAACCAGTATAACTTCTGGTAGGTTACGGTGTGGAATCAGACTTCTTCCTACAGAATTCAGTGACCTATGTTTACATATAAAACAGAAAAACAGAACACTAACACTTTAGGTGAGAGATTTAAATTTGCTTTCCGGTTCCAACCTGGCTGCTGCTGAGGGAAAGGGGGGGCCTAACCCAGGGACTTTCTGTAGCACTCTCTGTCAAGTCAAGCTGCACAGATCGCAGCACCCGCCATCCTGTGCCTCAGGGTGTCTGCTCACAAGTGGTCTGAGGCTCCTGCCTTCCACAGACTTCAATCCTTCTCAAATATTTATCTGTAACACTTCTGGCTTCTTCAAACCCAGTACTCATTCTTCTCTCCTTTGACCCCCTTTAGGAACTCAAGGGGGAGAGAGGAAAAAAAAAAAAAAAAAAAAGATTGGCTAATTCTTTTAGGAAATGAATACAGCTTTAATTCTGACAGATGTAGATGGCAGGTTCTATCAATTATAGACATCCTGCTGAGATCTGCCAGCATTTTTCTAATGCCTAATTTGTCATGTCACTCTGTTCAAAGCCTCTAACATCTGCAACAACACGGAGGGACCCAGAGGGCAGTATGCAAAGCAAAAAAAAGTCAGGCTGAGAAAGACAAATGCCATTATGATCTAACTATATGGAAACTAAAAAAACGAAACAAATGAGCAAACCAACAAAAACCAGACTCTTAAATGTAGAGGGGTTGGGGGTGAGGGATGGACGAGATAGGTGAAGGGGACTGAGAGGTACAAGCCCCCCATGATAAGTCACAGAAATGGGAAGTGTGGTATAGGGAATACAGCCGAGAATACTGTACTAACTCCGCATGGTGACAGAGGATGTGACCCTGTGGTGAGCACGGACTCGTGCACAGAATCGTCAGATCCCTATGTTGTAAACCCAAAACTCAGATAACACTGGGTGTCAGCCATGCTTCAACAAAAATTAAAGAAAAAAAAACAAAGAAAAGTCTTTACCCCTTCTGTCAGCTAAATAAAGTTCAAACTTCTTAAACTGACATTCAAAGCGTTTTGGGAGCCAAATGGGCCTAAAGGTAACAGACAGTCACGTGACAGTAGACACTATTGCCCAAACGAAGCTGTCTGTCACAGTGACTGAAACTATGGCTCATACAGTCCAAGCAGAATGGAGGCATCATGCCCAGGGGAGGAGAACTGCAAGAAAATGGACCCAGAAGCTTCAGCAAAACAGAAGGTAAGGAGGAGAGGAGAGAAAGGGAAGAAGCAACGGTCAGAGAACAGGACACTGGACTCGAGACCAGAGATGTTAGCGATTCTGGGAGATACTGAGGATGGGAGTCTGGCCAGGTGTGCACTTTCCCTGTGGACTGGGAGGCTGGCTGGGATGACGGCAGGGCTGTGCACAGGTAAGTCAGCCAGGAGTCAAGGCCTCTGAGGAGTGTGGGGACATGAGTGTGTGGAACGCAGGAATGAAGGGTGAAGCTGTGTCACTGGGAAAGCAGCTGCACTGCATCTAGAAAGCACTGGCCCCACAGCATCCGGGTGGTGCCCCAGTTGCACAGTGCTGACTGGCTTGGACCTGGACTCTCCTGACAAGGCTGACATTCAGGGGCTCCATGGGTGAGCCACAAGGGGGACTCCAAAGTCACTCCTCCATTAATTCCTGACAATACTCGGCTGCAGTCCATCCTCAGCAAGAGCGAGAGTCTACTAAACCCTTGTCCCTTCAGTCTCAGCCCAAGGAGAGCAAAGGCTCAACGCCCAGTGTTCAAGAGGTGGTTTCTGTTCTTATACTATCTCCTGACCGTATGCACCCATCACATAATCTATCTCTTCCTCCTCAAAAAAGACAGTAGGAGCCAAGACCCGCATGGAAGAGAAAGTCACTTTCTCTTCCTTCATTTAGAGGCAGAAACGAGGGGAAGGGGTAACTGGGGAGACAATCATCAGTCAGCAGAGGTCAGATAATCTTTGAGTTAAGAGCGTTCTTAGGGGTCTTCTTCAACGCAATACAAGTAACTTCCTGACCAGTTCAGGTAGCTAGCTTGAGCCACGGGGAGTTCTAAGTGTTGGAAAGGTCTTCCTATAATTAAAATCTTGATTCCTAAATGCCCACTCATGGCTCCTGGATCTCTTCGGTTGAGAAGCACCACCAAACAAATACACTATATTTTACTATCGATTGTGTAAAACACCATCAACGGTTACGAAGGAAAAATCCTCCCAGTAAACCGTAAGATGCCGCCAGATATAAGAAACACCCAACTTCATGCTGTAAGTCCCAGAATGGACAAAAATTCTTCCACGCAGCAGTCCTTCATTCAGATAGTCAAAGACCGCTTCTCTGGTACTCCACCTCAGGCTTTCCTCCACCTAGCTCCTCCTAGAGCCCCAGATCATTCATTTACAAACATTTTTAAAGGACCCAACACAGAAAAGCTGGAGGTATGGTCTAAAAACCTCTTTTCCTCCAAACCATTCACGAGTAAGTTACTGGTGAAACATGTCATCCCCTCCAAACATTTAGTGCGTCTTCTCCTACAAACAAAAACCATTTACAGAGTACAACCATCGAACCGGGAAGTGAACACTGACGCATTACTACGGCCTCATCTCAGAGCCCACTCGAGCATCCCATTTCCCAACCACATCCTAGAGCAGAAAGGGATCAGGGCTGTATGTGCTGCCCTCAGCTGTCTCATCCTATGGCTGTCAGTCTGGACCAGTTTCTCAAACACTCCCTGATGCCCACAACCTTGACACTTGGGAAGATGACAGACAGCCACCTTCGTCTGGATGGATCCAGCATCTCCATGGAGCTGGATGCAGGTCACACATTTCTGGCAGCAGCCCCAAAAGAAGTGAGGCTGTGCTCTGTTCAGTGTGTTCTAGCAGGTGGTGCAGTCAGGACACAGCCCGACAATGCGCTCCTCAGCCATTTCCACTGTGAAGCCACTCTTTCCCCTTTTTGTAATTCATAAGTATTCTGTGGGGAGGTACTTTGAGATTTGGTAACTACTCCATTCCTCATCAAGATTTCAAAATACTTTTACTTTTTAGATTAGTATGACTTCAGGGTGCCTGGGTGCCTCAGGTGGTTAAGCGTATGCCTTCCGCTTAGGTCATGGTCCCCGGGTCCTGGGATTGAGCATGAAATCAGGGTCTCTGCTCAGCAGGGAGTCTGCTTCTTCTTCTCCCTCTGCCCCTCACCCCACTCGTGCTCGTTCTCTGTCTCTCTTAAATAAAATAAAAATAAAGATTAGTATGAATTCATGTTCCTTTGTTATTTAATGGGCTAATAAAATTATTATTGTCATTATTCATTTTCATGCTCAAATTCCAAATGGTAAATCACTATTTACAGATCTTTTCCAACCTGTTCATTTGTGGACATCCATTTTTCAAAGTCTTTATTAAGTTGTATTCATTTTTAGCATTTTATTTATTAAAACAAAATGCTAACAATGAATACAATGCATCCAATATTAAGAGCAGCACGGGGCTACCTCTCCCTACCTCTGAATATTATGTTCCCAAGGACACAACCCAAGCTTCCAATATACTTTTTGGCAACCAGGACACATGTTAGCGCAAGCAGGGATTACAGGACACAAGGTTCCCGGGATCCTCTGCTCTAACTATTACTTAACCCAAGTCTCCACAAACTCTTACTGCTAATTTTTTGAGCCCATTTGCAGGTTAACTTAACGAATACCTTCTTTTCATTGTTTTGTGTGTTCCAAGATCCACCTAGTTTCATGTCATTTTCAAGTTAAGATACCTACCTTTATATTTCCTTACAAATTTTTGATATAAGCATTTTGAATGGGAGGAGAGAGAAAGGTTCAGTACTGAGTGAGGCACTCTACCCAGAGAAGACATGCACCGAGCACCAACACTGTGACAGCCTGCAGACCTGTTATTTACTTTTAAGGATCTCTAAGTCTGTGGGCACTCAGTGAACTCAACAGGAAAGCGGATGGTGGGTGGTGGGAGCCAGGTTTCTTGCAGCTGCAGTGGGAGTTTACAGGCAGGCAAGCGGGGGAGAATAGAATGATGCATGTGGTCATGGGTTAGAGCTGGAGACCTGGGTATGGACTCATTCTTAGCTTGACACAGACACACAGGGTTACATACGGAAGTATCTGTGGATATGTGTCCAGGAAAGGGTTGGTATATATACACATATTCCCTTGCTCTGTCAGCACAGAGGACCCAGAAGCAACAAAACCACAATGGTAACAAGCACACCTAACGCCCACAGCTTGGTTTCTAATGTCATTCTCCAGTTAGGGGAACCAGGGCTCCTGGGAGAAAATAGCTGATTCTCCAACTGGGACAGGAAGTGCATCTAAGATAAGCCTGGAGATCTCAGAGCACCAGAAAGGAAGAAAGTGCTCAAAAATAAGACAAAACAAAAACCAAAAAACCGAAAACCCAATACCCATGGTAACGAGCACACGTCTAAGGACCCAGAGCCAAGTGAAAGTGCTCCCAAGGGCCAACGACAGAAGAGTCTGAGTGACAAGAACAAGTAAAGTAGCACTGTATTCTAACACAAAGTATAAAATAACCATCCACAAGTCCACACTGGTATCAAGACATGAATAAATTAAGAAGCGGAGAAGAAACAAATCATCCACGCAGAGTCATCCCCCAAAGTCATACTCTTACGTGTGGGCTGTGTTCCGTGGCCTCCTTCTGGAAAGTAGCGTATGGAAGAGAGAAACGAGGAGCTTCCTGGGGAGGAAGCCTGACAAACACCCAACGAACAGCCAGGTGATGGTGGTCATTCGTGTTGACAGTGTGTACCCTGTGATCGTCCTCTTAAAGCCCCAGATCCTCAGTCTGATGAAGAGAATGACATCGAACACGTCCCAGCTGAAGGCCATGCTACAGGATCCCTGAGCAGGAGTCCTCAAAACCATCAGAAACAAAGGAAGTCTATGAATGGTCACAGTCAGAGACAAAGGAGACACAGGACACCTCCCTCCTGGACAGGGTCCTGGCACAGAAAACGGACATTAGTAACAACTAAGGAGATGTGAATAAAGTACAGACGTTCGTTAATGACTGTGTACTGTGCTCACTGGGTCACTAGATATCACACATGTACTATACTAATGTAGGAAGTTAATGGGAAACTGGGTGCATTCTTTATACTGTCTTTGCAATTGCCTGTAATGCTGTTCTAAAAAAAAATAGAATTTATTTAAAAAAAAGACATTACATAAAAGAGAACATTCTTTCATCAGGAAGAATGGAGGCTGGAAAACAAAGTAAACACTTTTTTTAAAAGTGCTGAAAGCGTCATCAGCTCAGAATTCTATATCAACGTCCTTGAAAAACAATGGCAGAAAAAAGACATCTTCACAGACGAGTGATGCAAGAACTCACACCCAGCAGATCTGCACTGGGAGAAACAATGAAAAAGTCGGCCTAGGTTGACAGGGAATGTGGAACTAGCGGGAGTTACAAACCACACAGGAAGTGCTACTCTGTGGGCTGGTCTATAAGCCCATGGCCTTCCTGTTATCATTTTGCCATTCCCATGACCTCCCCCTTCCTGCCCCACTGCCATATACAAGGGACCCCTCCACATTCCTCCTCTATGGGTACCCCGGACCTGGAAGGGGACAGTGGGGCTCAGTGGGGCAGAAAAGGCCTCTCAGGGTGCGTCTATCTGAGACTCTGGGGAAGGACTGTACGTGGCTGTGCACGTGGAGAATCCGTCACTAGGCTTTGTAGGCACAGGCCTGGGAGGCCAGGTGTCATACAATGCAGAGGACAGTCCTGCAGGACAGGCAATGTCTTGTCTCCCCAGGGCCCCACGCTCTGACAAACCACAAGTGTGGGGTGCTGTGAGGCCTCCCCATCAGGTCTCCCACGCCGCCTTCCCTAGCAGCCCTGCCTGTCAACATGCCGAAAGCTACCAAGTAAAACGTGTCTTCCATCCTGTCAACTACTGACCTGCTTCTGAAGCCAGTATTCTAAACTTCTGCTGATCCTTTATGTTATTTTGGCTTCTTCTACCCTCTGCTGCTGGTGAGGGAAAGATAAGCACAAGGAAGATAAAAAGGCAAACCAAGTGGGGAGTTCAAGCAACCCACTCAGGAGACAGAGCCTGCAAGGTCAGAGTTAGACAGGAAGGCGAGTGGACAGACTGTCTCAAGTCTCTGGCAGATGGACGGGCTCTTCGCTTCCACTTCAATTAAGATTCAGGGACACAAAGGAAAACATCAGAGCTTCTGGGATGGTTTTTGAACAGAAACATCAGCAGTTATTTTTTATAAACAATTTTTAGTTTTAAAAAACTATGGCTTAAGTGTTTCCGTTTTATTTTTGTGAAGTTTTTAATTCCAGTAAACATACAGTGTTATATTAGTTTCAGGTGTACAAAACAGTGCTTCAAGAATTCCACACAATACCCAGTGCTCACCATAAATGCCCTCTTTAATTCCCATCACCCATTTCCCCCATTCCCCCACCCCTGCCCCTCTGGTGACCATCAGCTTGTTCTCTACAGTTAACAGTCTGTGTCTTGGTTTGTCTCTTTTCTCCCCCTTTGCTTGTTTGATTCTTAAATTCCACATTGTCCTTCTCTGACTCATTTTGTTTAGCGGTATACTCTCTAGTTTCGTTCATGTTGTCGATAATGGCAAGATTTCATCCTTTGTGATGGCTTCGTAATATTCGATTGTAAACACCCCCCCCCCCCATCTTCTTTATCCGTTCATCAGTCAGTGGACACTGGGTTGCTTCCCTATCTTGGCTATCAGAAATAATCCTGCTATAAACATAGGGGTGCCTGTATCCCTTAGAATTAGTGTTCTTGTATTCTTTGGTAAGTACCCAGTAGTGTGATTACTGGGGCATAAGGTAGGTCTATTTTTAAGTTTTTGAGGAGACCTCATACTGTTTTCCACAGTGGCTGCACTGGTTTGCATTGTTACAAACAGTGCACAAGTTTCCTTTCTTTCCATATCCTCACCAACACCCGTTGTTTTTGTGTTCCTGATTTTAGCCATTCTGAGAGGTGTGAGGTGATATCACTGTGGTTTTGAATTTCATTTCCCTGATGATGGTTGATGATGAACATCTTTTCATGTGTCTGTTGCCCATCTGGATGTCTTCTTCAGAGAGATGGCTGTTCATGTCTTCTGCCCACTTTTTAATTGGATTGTTTTTCAGGTGTGGAGTTTGAGAAGTTCTTTATAGTATTTTGGATACTAGTTCTTTACCGGATATGTGGTTTGCAAATATCTTCTCCCATTCCGTAGGCTACCTTTTAGTTTTGTTGATTATTTCCCTCTCTGTGCATAAGATTTTTACTCTAATGAAGACTGAATCCTTTATTTTTGTTTTTGCTTCCCTTGCCTCAGGAGAAATATCTAGAAAGAAGATGCCACAGCCAAAGTCAAAGAGGTTACTGCCTGTATCATCCTCTAGGATTTTTATGGTTTTAGGTCTCACGTTTAGGTCTTCTGTATCTTTTTTGAATTTATGTTTGTCTGTAGTATAGGAAAGTGGTCCACTTTCTCTTCTGCATGTGGCTGTCCAGTTTTCCCAATGCTGTTTGTTGAAAAGACGGTCTTTTTCCCATTGGATATTCTTCTCTGCTTTGTCAAAGATTAATTGACCATACAGTTGTAGGTTTATTTCTGAGTTTTCTCCTCTATCCCATTAAGTGTTTCAGTTTTAGATTTTTTTTTTAATAATTCCACATTTTCTAAAAGTGGATTGCATGGAAGATAAAAGAGAAATATTTGCAACTTAGGCAAAGAGATACACACAAACTCTTCTTTCCTATCACAGCAGTACATTTAAACTGTAGGCTCCATCTTTTCTGAGGCAATTAAATCCATATTCAATTAGAACAAAAAAAACTTTAAGTGCTATAACAACAGTGTGACTCTATTTTTGTGATGGTTTTTTTAAAGGATAAAGATACTAGACTTACACCAAGGAGCCCAAATTACTGATATTTAAAGATATTTTGCAGTATGTTTATGATTTATCTTTACTTGCTTTCATAAAATGATTTTTTATATTCACAAAGTATATTTTCTATACTGTACAAAGTGATATTTTTCTATTTATTGCTCAATAGTAAATATAGAGCTACAGAAGTGGTTTTTTTCTTTAAGGAGTAGGATGGGAAAAAGAAGTTAAAGGGCCATTCAAGTAATTCTTTGCAAGCAGCCAAAGGAACAGTAAGAAGCACCTGATAATGCTGGATGATACCAAGACTGAAAAGCAACATTACTATTTGGTTGCATCTTTATCTAAATTACATTTTTCTACTAACAACGGAAAGACTGTCCACAGATAAAACCGTAAGAGATTTCCAACTTGACAATGGTTTGACACAATGGAAGACTGATAAACAGTAACAGTAAAGCCTATATAAATTTTTAAAGTCCAAGAAAATAAATCCTTTAACTTTCAGACAAATGTACATTTTAAACTATCCAAGAGCCCATAACTTCCCTTTTATACTACCACACATCCGCTAACTACATTACAAAGAACTCATTCTCTAACTAGAGGTAACGAATAAAACCACAAATTGAGCTATCCTTCCTGTCAATGATGTCACGGACACTGCACTGGGAAAGATGTCCTTCAGGCACCCGATGAAGGGCATTCAGTAGAACAAACACGGGCAAGCTCTTGGAACATCGTTGACAAAGCAAGAAAACAAAATATTTATATTTAACAATGTGTAATTTTTAGGTCAGTTATAAACTCTGTCCTTAAGTGGAAGGAAAGCTCAATAAAACTAAGTATCTTCATGAAGTCATTTCAGTGCAGTGCACACTTATTTTGCTCACAGCATTCTGCTGACCACTGCAGAGAACAGCAAGATACATGCTTTCACATAAAGAAGCCTGCAGTCCTTTTCCCCTTCTGCCCGTCAAGTGTGCAAGTACCAAGCTAACAGGAGAACACCATGAGGGAGGTTCAACAAGACGCTCTGGAGACTGCAGAGACCCAGGATGGTAAATGCACTGAGGGGGTACTCAGGTCTCCTGGGGTTGGTTTTTTGGACTCTTACCAACTCATGGTAGTTCCCATTGCAATGCACAGAGAGGTACTGATCTAAGGTTTCTTGACTGAATGGAGGGTGGGCTGAACTGACAGGCCAGCCTGGGAAGGCTGAGACACGGATCTTCGGGTCTACTCCTTGAGATTATGAGTTATAGGCTGTTACTCGGAGGCAAGTGTCCTTGCACCTTACGTGGACAACAGGGACAGAAGGGGCTCTGCGGAGGGATGGGGCAGCAGCAGCACACGAATGTGGCAGGTCAGCAAGTGTGTCTCAGTGCAGAAGGACTCCCTCTGGAGCACAAGCACAGCCAGAAGAGCAGAGACTTATGGCATGTTGAAGACTGCTCTGCTGGAAAGATGGGGGCCAGAAGAGGGTTGAGACCCTGTGTGTGTGCTGGGCCAGTGCTGTCTAAGCTCACCCCATCCCCAGAGGCTACTAGACCTCCATCTAGTGTCACTTGGCTCGGCTGAAACAGCATCTCCCTGACCCTGATCATGGACAGTGTCCCAGGGCCTCCCTGCTCCCAGGTTCTTCACCTGGGGAGGGGTAAGGGGAGCCCACACTGTGTAGGGCCTGCTTGGCCACTGCTCGTTCCCTGTACACCCCCACCCAATGCTTCCTGATGGGTCTCCCAAGCCCACACTGGGAGGGCAGAGAAGCCAGGAACAACCTCCCAGCTGCTTAAGAGCAGCAGCCAGCTACGGAGCAGAGCGGCTCAGCTGCCCAGTGTGTTGGCTGAGGTAGGCATGCGACCCTGCACACTGAGCCCCAGCGCAGCACCAGAACCGAGGTGGCCACTGAGTCTCACCAAGGACTATGCCTCCCACGGCTTGCAAATCCTAAATCCTAAATTCTAATGACTAGTCCCTGCCTTGGCACACAGCTGCTGTGAGGAAGAGGCCCTGAAGTTGAATTTACTATGCCCCCGTCCACCCTCTTACCCAACCTTCCCCCCAGTATCTAAAATGGCTTTCACAGTTGCTTTTTCCCACTTCTGAGCTTCTCCCCTGAGGGTTCTCCTGCCTAGAAGACTCTTCTCAACTTGTGAATTCTCATTTAAATATTGCCTCCTCAGGATAGCCCTCTCTGACTGTGCAGAACTACGTTGGCCTTATAATGACTTCTTGTAATTATCCTCTCTGATTCAATGTTTTTCTTCTCTGTCTGATCATAACTCCACGAAAGCAGCAGCTCTCACGTGGGTCTTGTACACCTGGAGACCTGACAGGAGATCAAAAAATATCTGTTCATGAATTAGCATATAGAAGCCAAATCCCTCTGCTTGCTGTCCTGCCAAATCCCTCTGCCTGCCCCTCCAGGCAGGTCTCTGACTCACGCGGGTCCCCCACAGAGGGGGTCTTCTCTGGTCCAATACCGACAACCAAGCAGGGCCTAGCACAATGAAAGCCTCCTCTCTAAAGTCCTCTGATTGGTTCCTGCCAGCCTTCAGAGTCAGGAACTTGTTCTTGGTAATACTGAGGCCTGTCCTCCTAAGTCAGCGCTCAGTGGTCCCAATTATTGCACGCATGTGTCTCCCTATTGGAGTAAATGTTCCTTAAGGACCTGCACCTGCATACACTTACTTCTTCTGTAGAGCCCTAAAGGGTCGCTCACAGAACGCTTGGCAAGAGCAAATGTAATTTAGTATCTGTGGATGAACTATTTTGCACCAAATGTGCTTGAAACAATTATGTCATAGGGAAGAAAGGCCAGAAGAACAAAGAAAAAGTAGACTTGGGCATTAAAAAAAAAACTACTAGTCTTAAAGTTAGAGAAATAAGTACATTGATTCCATAATTATAAATGAGGTAGTGCTCATTCAAGGCACAAGAAGAATAAATAACAACTGCACACTTTAACAAATTCATTACCTCAATAAAGTCACAATCATCCTATTAGGGGATTAGGCAGCCGCCCTTGATGTTGTACAAAGGAGGACGATGGTTCAAAGACTCCTTCACCTAAAGTCCTAAGGCTAGTCATCACTGGGTCTGGGATTCCAGTTCCAGCCTTGTGACTGTCAATGCCAAACTCTTTGCTATTTTAGAGGCACCCTGTGATCTGACAGAGTTTTAATTTTGCTTTTGTAACTAAAAAGATGATGCAGAATCCTGTGGCGAATTACAGGTCAGTGATAGACCCTTAAATATGATTCTGAAAGGTGAAGAAAGTAGAAGACAGTGGGACTGCTTTGGAAGTACAGATCTGTGAGCCAGACAAAATATTTCATGACACTTTTCTGGGGTGAGGAATATGTTAACAGGTGCAACGCCATGGAGAACGGACTGACACCAAGACAGAATTCTGCTTGGAAAACAGCACGTGAACAATAGCTCAGGGGTTCAAAGAAGAAAGGGCAAAAGTTCTCCTATCAAGAAACAACCAAGACCCTTTCATACCCTAAAATGAGCCTATTTAAGCAGAATCCACAAATCCCCAAACAAAATGGCATTTTAATTTTTCTCTAATTAAAAGTAAAAAAAATTAGGGGCGCCTGGGTGGCTCAGTGGGTTAAGCCGCTGCCTTCGGCTTGGGTCATGATCTCGGGGTCCTGGGATCGAGTCCCGCATTGGGCTCTCTGCTTGGCAGGGAGCCTGCTTCCCCCCCCCCCCCGCCTCTCTCTCTCTGCCTGCCTCTCTGTCTACTTGTGATCTCTCTCTGTCAAATAAATAAATAAAATCTTTAAAAAAAAAAAGTAAAAAAAATTAAAAGTAAAAGTGTATTTCATTGCTGGAGGGGAGGGGCATGGGAGGGATGGGGTGGCTGGGTGGTGGACATGGGGGAGGGTATGTGCTATCGTGAGTGCTGTGAAGTGTGTAAGACTGATGAATCACAGACCTGCCCCCCAAAACAAATAATACATTATATGTTAATAAAAAATAAAGTATACTTCAGAAATCTTTTCAGTGAATGGATTTATTTCCACTGCTTTTGTTAACAATACATCCATGCTTTCATTTAAATAATCTGTGTAACTCCGCAGTTACACAATGTACATAAAATAAACCGCATCATCCTAGAGCAGTTTGGTTCAGATAGAGAATTCGTAACTCTGAAATATTTAACCTCTGTGTTAAGGTCACAACTTGAGAAGTAATCTTTCTGTCTCACACACAGGCACTTAGCATATCTCTACTCCTTGTAAAGCAAAGTGATTGTCTTTATTTTTACTTTTTTTTGGCTCACATTTTATTTATTTTTTTAAAAGATTTTTATTTATTTATTTGACAGAGAGATAGAGATCATAAGTAGGCAGAGAGAGAGGGGAAGCAGGCTCCCTGCCGAGCAGGGAGTCCAATGTGAGACTCCATCCCAGGACTCTGAGATCATGACCTGAGCTGAAGACAGAGGCCCAACCCACTGAGTCACCCAGGTGCCCTTGGCTCATCATTCTATCTTTATCTGGCCTGTAACATTCCACCCTGAACACTGAAAATGAGAACCAAAGTCACAAGAGATATATATGAGTGTCTCAAAGTCAAAGTAAGAATACTTAGAGGCGTACAACTCAAACAAAGCTTCCAGTTTAAGAATTTTTGTGTTGCTTTTGACCGTTAGCCTGTACCACATTAAAAAAAGTCATCTCTACACCCAACATGGGGCTCAAATTCATGACCCCAAGATCGAGAGTCACATGCTGCACCGACTGAGCCAGTTGGACGTCCCAGATCCCACTTTTGAACAAGTTTAAAGAAGTGTTACTTTACATGCCATAACTTTCTAGAAATGTAAATTCAATGATTTGGGTAAATTTACAGGGGGTGTGCAACCACCACCAGCCAGTCTTTAGAATGTTTTCATTACCCCCTAAAGTTCTGTTGTACCCGCAAGTGGATGGTCTGCACACCCAGCCCCCAGCCTGTACAGGCACTAACCTGCCTCGTGTCTCTACGAGTGGGACTTCCCTAGACCTAGAAATTGTGCCATTCGCAGATGTTTCTAACTCCGGGCTTCCCGCAGGCATAAGGCTTTCGGAGGTCTATCCGTGTTGCTGCAGGTGCCAGTGGTCAACTCCGTGTAATTGCTGAACTGTGTTCCGTCCTGCAGCTACGCTGTGTTGTTTTTCCACTGGCTGGCTGATGGACACTCGTGCTGTTACCATCATTTAGACTTCTGTATATAATGCAATGAGTATTCATGCACAAGTTTTCATGTGGACATCTGACTGTTTTCATTTCTCTTAGGTAGATTCCCGGAAGCAGGAAATATGGTAAATTTGTGTGTCACTTAAAAAAAACCCTGCCTGTTTTCCAAATTGGTTGTATTATTTCACATTCCTACCAACAGTGCACAAGTGTTTCAGTTTACTCACATCCTCAACAAAACACGGTCATATCTGACTTTTTTTATTGTAGTCATTCTAGTGAGTATGAAATAATATCTCATTGTTTCAACTATTTTCTAATAATTGATGAAATGTTAAATTATTACATCCTCTGCCCATTATAAAATTGTCTTATTACTGCCAATTTATTTTTTATTTTTTATTTTTTCTTCAATTTTTTTTTTCTTCTGAATAACAAGGTATTTCACTTCTTAAGACTAACACTGTTCTTGTCTTTTATGGATAGTGTTTTGGAGTAAGAACTTTCTGTCCTAAATGACAAAGGCTTTCTCCTATGATTTCTTCTAGAAATTTATGTGGTTTTACTTCTTACATTTTGTCTATTATCTACTGGGAAGTCATTCTTATACATTGGAAGGTAAGGGTCTTCATCCTTTTTTGTCTTTTGCATCTGGAGAACAACCCTTCTGGGACTACTTGTTGAAAAGACTATCTTTTCCCCACAGAAAGGCCACGGCGCCTTTGCTGAAAATCAACTGAGCATTAAAGTTTATTTGTAGACTCTCAGTTCTGACCCATCAGTCTACGGGCCCATCCTTACGCCAATGCCACACATCCTGATTACTGAAGTCTTCCGACATGGTTGCACTTTCTCAAAATTCTTTGGGCTATCCAGGTACTTTGATTTTTAGGATTACCTGATTAATTTCTACAAAGCATCTAATTTGGAAAGTTGTCAGCTATTATTTCTTGGAATAGTTTTTCTGCCACTCTGGGTCCTCTGGAATGTGACAGTGTCCCACAGGCCTCAGAGGCTCTGTTCATTTTCTTCAGGCTTTTTTTTTTCTTAACATGTTCTACTGAGTGATAATTTCTATTGCTCTATCTCCAAGCTAACAGATTCTTCTGTTGTTTTGAATCTGCTATTCAAGTCCTCAAATGATGTTTTTCATTCCCAATATTGTACTCTTCAACTCCATGATTTCCATGTGGCTCTTTTCCATAATTTTGCTATCCTTTATTGAGAATCTCTATGTGTTGGCTTCTGGTGCCATTCACTATTGTCATATTTTTCTTTTTAATTCTTTAAATATCATTTCTTTCAGTTCTCCAAATGTATGTTAATTCCTTTGAATTCTTTCTCTGCTAAATTCAGCATCTGAGAATATTCAGAAGCAGCTTCTGCTGACTTTTTCTTTTACTTATTTTCTAAATAGGCTCCGTGCCTGGTGCAGAGCCCAATGAGGGGCTCGAACTCACGACCCTGAGATCAAGACCTGAGCTGAGATCAAGAATCGGATGCTTAACCAACTGAGCCACCCAGGTGCCCTTGCAGATTCTTTCTTGAGTATGAGTCACTCTTTCGTATTTCTTTGCATAGCTTGTCATCTTTTGTTGAAAATCAAACCTTTTGGACAATAAAATGTCTCAACTCTGCATTCTGATCTTTTTTTTCCCTTAAGGTTGCTGCTGTTGCCTTGTCTGTTTGCCTGCTTTGTTCAGTAGCATGGCCAGGTTAGACCTGTGAAGTCTGCTTCCTCTGTGGTGTGCAGTCACTGATGTCTCTGCTCAGTTTCTATTTAATATTCTTCCAAGACTAGCTGTCAGCCAGTTACTGGACACGGGTGCTCAAATATCTCAAATCAGTAAGGCTGATACCATCTGCTAATGGATCTGGGTGTAGGGAGAGAAGAGTGTTCAAAGCCGTGGCCACTTCCAGTCCTGTCTGGTTTACTCCTGCCAGTCCTCTCTCCTACCTGCAAGTGCATAGTCTCAAGGTTGTCCAGGAATGTAAACAGCTTCAGCTCCGAAATCATGGAGCATACTTGACAAGAACATACTTGGCGGCAACCTTGGGCTGGGAGAGATAGACACTGACCTTCCTCCACCTGCCTGTCCCCAAGACGTCCCTTCCAGAGACAACAGTGTTGGGCATGGTGTCATCCACCCTTCTGTCACTGCTGGGCTAGCCCTCTGTCCTTGCCACCCGCCTTGCCCCAGCAGAAACCCCCAGCGACATAGCTTGGGGAGTGTGGGAAGCAGCCCCAGGCCAAACACCACAGCTTCCCATTGTTCCCACCCAAACTCTGGCAGCTGTTCAAAACATCAATGAGCCTCAGATTGTTATATGCCTCTGGTTGATTTCCAGAACACTGAAGGGGCTGCTTTGTCAGTTTTGCCCAGTTTTAGAGTCATTTTCTTCTGAAAAGAAAATCCGGTGATCTCCTTACTTGGTCATAGTCAGAAAGGCCAATTCTTCTGCTTACTTTTAATCCTTTACAGTTATTCTTACGATTTTTACTTTGAAATATTTCAAAGCTCAAGAATAAGAGAGAATATAATGAACATCTATGTACTCAACCCTCAGCTTAAGAAGTGACACATGATGGGCTCATCTGAACCTCCTCATATACTTCCCCCTGATCCTAAATTTGCCGCCCCTCAAAAAATCCCCTTTCCAGAAAGACCCATTATCCCAAAACTTGATATTTGTTCATCTAATTTGTACTTCTGCTATTTTATTCATATCTATCTATACATGGCAGCTACAGTTGTGCATTTTGAAATGCACATTCATTTTTATGTTATTTGTACATATTCTTCTACAACTTACTCTTTTATGCTCGTTATTATGTTTTTCAGATTTAGTCATATAAATACGTGTGGCTTTAACTCATTGACAGTTAACCACTCTATAAACATGCCACAATCCCTCCATTCTCCTGTGAGGGACATCTACGTGTTTCCAATAAATGCTGTTACATAACACTGCCACGAACACTCTCGTATGCTTCTCATGCACACAGGCAAGAGTAACAAGGGTCTGGAGGACGACAGGGAGGGGCCCCCGGTGCTTGTGTAAATACATGAAATCTCCCCACTGGCTCCCACACGGTCCAAGGCAAAAAGTGGGAGATCTCATAAGACGGCAAACGATTGTCCTCCGTGACGGGGATTCAAGGCCTTCACAGAACCTGGGTTTAGAGTCACAAGAGGCCTTCCCAGACAGGACGCAACTCATCCTGTGTCACCCAGCAAGTCAGTGGAAAAGCTGGGACTAAAACCTAGGTTTCCTGTCTTCCTTGTTCTCAAAGCAAGAGGTGTGGACTAGAGGCATTAGCATCAGCTGGGAATTTGTTAAAAATACAAAATCTCAGGCTGTACCCCAGATATGCTGAATCAGAGTCTGCATTTTAACAAAATGCCCAGGTAACCTGTATGCACAGTAAAGTCTGGAAAGTACTCGGGAGGAGGTATACAGGGAAGGAATTCCCAGATCACAATGTAGCAGTTCTTTAGCGATATCACACAATGCCAAATTTCTCTCCAAAGTACTGTACCAATTTAGTTTCCCAGATTACTCTAATTTTTTGTGTCTAATTACAGCATAAAGCCATTTCTCATTGCTCTCATGTCTGCTTTGATTCCATTTGCCTTACCACGTCCCACTTCCTAACACTAGATCCTCAAACTCTGGCCCTAAAGATCCTTCCTCGTGCTGCTCCACACTAACCTGTGATGAAAGGGGTACGTGGTCAAATAAATTTGGGAAACCACAGGTTAATATACGTAGGACAAGTTCTTAACCCTAAGACTCTCAGAGATCTTAGTGTGTTCTCTCAGGAACCTCTGAGAGTGGACTACATTTCAAGCATTTTCCTAAGCTTATTTCACCACTTACCTTTTTTCAGTCATGGGTCATCTTTGAAAATACTTGAATAAACTAACGTTTTAAGGAACACAGATGAGGGGAGATCTGTGATTATTTACAGAGGCTTCCAACCTTTTTAAAACAAAAATCATAAATAAAATCAATTTCTGGGGCGCCTGGGTGGCTCAGTGGGTTAAGCCTCTGCCTTCAGCTCAGGTCATAATCCCAGGGTCCTGGATCGAGCCCCAGGTCGGGCTCTCTGCTCAGCAGGGAGCCTCCTTCCCCCCCAACCCACCCTGCCTACCTCTCTGCCTACTCGTGGTCTCTCTCTGTCAAATAAACAAACAAAATCTTAAAAAAAAAAAAAAAAAAATCAATTTCCTCTCTTATAATCTCCAGATCTTCTCATATTAAAAAGACTCATTCTAGCTACTTCTTTGCAACTTTATGTATATAAAATATCACCACCAGGAAAAAAAAAATACATTTTGCTCAAATGAATTTCTCCCTCTCCAGGTTTCTTCATGCTTTCAGTAAAAAGAAATAAGTATGGAATGATCAGGTCCAAAACTTCAAATAGTTTCTCTTTGCTCTAAAACAGCCGAGGAGAACAAATTAGCAGCTGCTCTGAGACCTAGAGCAGAAAAGCCCCAAGTCTCCGCTCCAGTGTTCCCACACAGATGGCCAGCTGAAAAGGCTGTTCCTTTATCTCCCTGTGGTTTCCCTGAAGAAATTAAAAGCTACAGGACTCCAGTGATCTCTGGATAGTGAAGATCACTCACTCTCTCTTATTGTGTTTTACTATTGTTTCATCTTTTCTACAGTGAGTATGTGTTACTACTTTTGCAACTAGAAAAAATACAGTTTTATTCTAAAAGGCTTAATTTGAAAGGAACAAAACAAGTCACAGAACAATAAAATTGAAATCCATCTCATTACTCTATCAAAATAGACACAAAAGGTGACCCTCAATTGGGGTGCAGATGCCTCTGCAAGATTACTGTCTAAAACTGATTGTGTCTAACATTCTTTAAATACGACATTAAACTTTAAAACCTTTATGAACACAGACTTAGCTTTATCTAGGTTTCAATTCTGGGAGATGACAGACTACTGGCGAACCCGCTGGTCTGACTCTTGCTGCACTCTCCTGGTTCTAGAAGATGGGAGTGCCTATACCATGTACAGCTACGGCAAGGATGATGAAAACATGGATTAAAAAGTGCCACATCATGTCAGCAGGGAAACACAAATTAAAACAACTCATTAGAATGGCCACAATCCAGAACACAGATGGCAGCAGAGCTTGCGATGATGTGGGACAAGAGAAACTCTCATTTATTGCTGGTGGACCCGCAAAACGGTACAGCCGCTGGGGAGGATGGTCTGGCAGTTTATAAATGAAACGCGCGCTAACCACGTAACTCAGTAATCACGCACCCAGAGGATCTGAAAACTAAACAAAACATCTAGACAAAAACCTGCACACGAATGTTTACAGCAGCTTAATTCATAATTGCCAAAACTCGGAAGTAAGCAAGATGTCCTTCAGTAGGTGACAGATAAACTGCGGTACATCTGGAAAATGGAGCACTGTTCAGCACTTACAAGAAATGCACCATCAAGCCATGAAAAGACAGGGAGGTAATCTAAATGTATGCTACAAACTGAAAGAAGTCGGTATGCACAGGCTAGACGCTGTTATGATTCCAACTATAGGACATTCTGGAAAAGGCAAAACTATGGAAACAGTAAAAAAAATTTATCAGTGGTTGCCAAGGGGTGGAGAAATGGGAGGGATCGGGGAAGGGATGGATAGGCAGAGTGCTGAGGATGTTTAGGGCAGTGAACATAATCGGTATGATACCATCACAGTGGGTACAAATCTGTCCAAACCCTTAAAATGTTCCATAGCAGTAGTGACCTTCCAAGTAAACTATGGACCGTGAGTGATTAGAAGTCATCGCTGTAGGTTCACTACCTGTAACGCATGCACCGCTCCAGACGGGGAGGCCGATAGTGAGGGAGGCCCTTCCTGTGTGGGGCTATAGGGGAAATCTCCGTATAGCTTTCTGGGAGCTTTGCTGGGAGCATAAAACTGCTCTGAAGAATAAAGTCTGTTAAAAAAACACCCCCCCCCCCACCCAAAACCCCTTGCAGTTCAGTGTCTGGCATATATATAGTAAGTGCTCAATAAATTGCAACTCTTGTTACTAAAGCAGTTAAATTAGAGATAGTCTCAAATGCTCCCACAAGAAATGAAGACAGTTACTATTGAGTCCCTTTAGACATTTATCCTGATAAGATAAAAAGCATCCTCCTCGAAGAGGTAATCCTTCAGAGTCCGTAACCTAGATGAATGATTCTCAATGGAACATGTCATTTTGCAAAGTTATTAAGTGAAATGTAGAAATGCAAAATGACTAAGGATTTCATCACAGCCAGTTATTTAGTAAGTGCAAGTTTTACAGACTCTCAAAATCATTATTTAAGAAACAAATTCAACTAAAGGAAAAAGACATGCATCTCAAGAAATGAATGGTAATATCAAAAATGAATATTAAAAAATGAATATAATCATAGAATTATGTTGTAAATGATGTGGTTCCACGGTGGTAGAATGCTTACCTACAGAGCACTAATTTCTAGAAGGAACAACAAAATTTACAACCCCCCTTGTTCTGTTTACCTGGATGAGTCATGGTGACAGGCTCCTCTTTGGATTTGTTATTGTAGATGACTACGGCAACTGCATTGTGGAAAGCAGCCCGTGATATTTTCTCTTTAAATGTGCAATTTCCCCTCTGCAGCAAGGCAATCCACTGTTTGATGTTAGGAGGGACAAAGAACCGTGTCTGAGGATCACAGCCCAGATGATCAGCAACTAAACAGAAAAGAAAAAAAAACATTAATTTTTCTCAACATAAATAAAATCAATCAAATTTTTATCAAAGTGCTCAACTGTTCCCCGAATACTGGTGGTATCCAAAGCACTTTGAGCAGCTCCCTGCCAGCAGAGCTATGAATATACCCATGAACCTGAACCCTCATCTGTACAGGGAGAGAGAGGCTCCATTAACATGTTACCTGTGATGCAAATGAAAACCGAGAAAAATCCTGTTTAACTTCATAGGCTGACAAAGGAAAAACAGACTGACAATGCCCAGTGTAGGCTGGTGAAGAGAGGGGGACAAAAGGGCAAACAGAGACACCCTCATCCCCCAACACCCAGGTGACTGAGTGATCTACCCCTGACTTCTGCTCTTTCGTTGGCACTTACTCTTCTCTCCACACCCCTACCCTACCCCCACCCTCTTCTCACCCTGTCTCACCCCACCCCCACGCTGCAGAGAGAGACTGATTTTGCTTGAGGTAAATGGGGCAGCCAAACTAACCTTTGCTTCAGTTACTAAGTGGCTTGTTAAAATTCAAGCATGTTTGAACAAATTTCTTCATAAGTATCTAAGGAAATTATAAAGGTAAGTTCTGGCTTGTATTGGAAGTTCAAATAGTTAAAATAACATGAAACTAGAAACCAAATTATTCCTGTAATTTACATTTATTGGTAAAAATTACAATTCCACATTAATATATATATTAACTTTACTATATCCTATATATATAGTATACTATATATACTATACTATATATATAGTATATTACTATACTATATTACTATATATACTATATATATTAAGATATATATATATTAACTTTACTATATATAGGACAACTTGTTACTTGTCTAACAACATGCATGCAGACCCCAGGACACTCTCTTGGGGACCCTGATTACACGGCTATTGCTGTGGATCTGGGGGGAGAGTCTGTTCCAGACACCGGTGAGTACACAGCAGCTTGTAAGGCCAGGCTCCTCTCTCTGAGGCAGCACAGATGGTCACGACAGCCCTGCCCACCTCTGTCTGCCCTGGCTGCTCCTCCCTCTCCCCCTCTCCTCATGTTTCTAACAGGTGAACTTGAACCGGCAGGGTGGTCCAGAGGGTGAGGGGGTAAGAATCCCAATGGAGAAGTCTGCAGACCGCCATCCACCTCTGTGCCAGAGGACATCCGCCTCTGTGCCAGAGGACAGCCCTAGGCTTGCACTGGCTGGGGTGGGGGTGGGGGCAGGAAGGGTAAGAGAGTAACAGTAAAAGCAAATAAATAATGAAAACATGAAATCAGTATTAATAATCGACTGTATGAAAAGGTGACATCAGTGGGGAAATACATCTTTCCACATCCTGGAAGCATACTACTTAGCCGGAGAAATGAAACGTTCACACCACTTAAACCACACAGTGTAGAGATGCCAACTAACTTGGGAAAAATGGTACATCTATCATCCCACTTACACTGTATTTCCCCCCAAATTCTCTTATTATCACAGTGAGGGATCATAATGAGAGTGTATTTGCTATCAGAGGTCTCCTGACACAACTGAGACATAAATAATTTTACAATGTCATGATTTACATTGTTGACAAATATCACCCCTTTCCTTAAACAATTTTTGCACTCTGAAACTTTAGTCCTTTCTCAATCAAAGTAAATGGATGGGAAAAAAGCCTATATCACAATTTTAGCAGTCAATTATTTTTGTTTATTTTTATTTTTTAACATATTTTACATTTTAAAAATATTTTATTTATTTGAGAGAGAGACAGTGAGAGAGAGCATGAGCAAGGAGAAGGTCAGAGGGAGAAGCAGACTCCCCATGGAGTTGGGAGCCCAATGCGGAACTCGATCTCAGGACTCCAGGATCATGACCTGAGCTGAAGGCAGTCACTAACCAACTGAGTCACCCAGGCCACCTTATTCTGTTTATTTTTAAAGATTTTATTTGAGAGGGAGAGAGAGAACGTGTGTGCATGCACACACAAGTTGGGGGAGGGGCAGAAGGAGAGGGAGAAGCAAGCCCAATCCCCTCTCAGGGCTAGATCCCAGGATCCTGGGATCATGACCTGAGCCTAAGGCAGACGCTTAATGACTGAACCACCCAGGTGCCCCAGTAGTCAACTATTTACTGAAAGACACATTGAAGGCATTGTGAAACTTTGAAATCCTCAAACAGACTGTTTACTTGCAGTGGAATCTGTTTCCCAGATAATTATGCTGCTTTAGAATAGAAGCATTTAGGCTATGTGTTAGATAACCTGTCTTGGAAAAACCTCCAATACCATACATAGAGAGCAAGCAAAGAGCTGGTTTAAGTGTTTTGTTATTTTTCGTAACGCACTGCTGCACAAACCCTGGAAGAACATGCAGAATCAAGAATACCCAAAAGGATATATATACTTCAGCAAAATGGTCATTTTTTTATAACTTATCCTGTGCTCCCTATGATTTCACACATATTCCCAGGGCCATAAGGAGGAAACAACAAGACGGTCATGGAATCAGCAAGACGTAGGGCTCACACTCTAGATCAATTATTCACTAGCTGAACAACCACCTGGGCTCAATGATCTCATCTTCAACTTTTACTAACAAACACGGAGTTAAAATTCTTACCTCATGAGTTATATATGTGAAAAAGGCTACAATAATTCCTCTACTCTTAAGTGCTTTAAAAAAATTAATTCTCTTGGGGGCACCTGGGTGGCTCAGTTAGAGCACCTGGCTCTTAATGTTGGCTCAGGTCATGGTTTCAGGGCTGCGGTATTAAGCCCTGTGCTCAGCAGGGAGTCTGCTTGAGATTCTCTCTCCCTCTCCTTCTGCTCCTTCCCCGAACGCTTTCTCGCATGCATTCAATACAAACATACATACATATATACATACACACTTATAATCTTAAAAAAAAAAATCAACTCCCTTTCCTTTAGTTTTATGGGTTTCATCTTATCTGGTCCTAGTGTTCTAGTTTGGTGCCGTGGGGATTTTCTGCATCGATGTGTGTGAAATCCACCCACAGCTCAGAGCACATGTCCACCCCACATCCCTGGCTCCTAACACCTACTGCTCCCGTCTCATACCCTATCCCTGTGGCGCTGACAGTGTCATCTTCTTCTTAGAAGATAACAGTCATAATTTCCAAGACGGAAAAGACACAGGAAAGGATGCAACCATGGAGCAAAATCTACCAAACATACTGAAGGAGAACTTGAAAATTCTCTTAAGGAATCCCCACCCACTAAGAACAGATTCTACCCACAACTGCAGGACCCAAACAAATTCCAACAACAGACTATATGAGCGGAAGAATATCCTTGTTCCCAAAATTCACCCAAGTCATAGTCCATAAAAGGACTTTGTGAACATTTATATCAGCAAGAATATGAAATAATAAGGGAGAATAAGATATTCAAGTTCCTGTTCAAGGAAGGAGGTTTCATTATTCGGAAAAAGAAAGAGGTTTTCATAACCACTTAATACTGACATGTGTTTATTTTATCTATTCATCCCTTCCTGTAATTAAAAAATAACTTGAACAGTGAAAATGTGAACAGCTCTAACACAACTTCCCAAGAGGACTGAAGACGAATGGGTTCAGTGGTCCTACTTTGCAATGTAATACCAGTTGCTTACACTTGAAGCAATTTATTAAGTGAGGACGCAGTATGGCACCAAATATCTATGCAATTAAGAAGCATTAAAATTTATCAATAGCAATTTTGCTCAAATTCAAAATCATTTTACTTCTTTTTTTTTTTTTTTAAACCTGCCAAATCTAGAGAAGGACTTCACCTCTGACTTCTTTGCATTTATTAGTTATCATGTCAGGAAAAACAAGGAAGTTATTGTGAAAACATGAAATTACAGATGATATAAAATACTGCATTACAGTATCTTATAATTTTGTGAATTATACTTAAATAAACCTGAAAAAATGTCGTATTGCAGAGAGACCAAACTTCTGTTTTTTTTCTGTACGGCCTTTCCTGCTGAATCCAGAAACAGTAATGAGAATCTCATTCCTTGATTAGAATCAAACGACTACTGACAGGAACAATTACGGAATCCTCACCTCAAGGAACACAGATGCTTAGCAACAACCCAACACCTTGGTCTTGAGTCTCAAGGAACCTCTAGGTGTACTGAGAAAGCAACGCTGGACACAGAAATGAAATCTCAGCAAACTGGTTATTAGTACAACATGAAGGGTGCTTAGAGACCCAGGAAAAGAGCCACACAACGGTAAAGGTCTCGTGGGGGCTGGAACTCAGATGGAACACTGGAAAATCGCTAGGCAGTGAGCAGGGGGTGCAGAAGGGACCAGCACCAGAACAGAGGACAAAGATGAAGCCCTTCTCCTCAACTCTCGTGACAATCAAGTAAGATGACACATAACCCCCATTACAACACTGTATCAATGTAAGAGAATCAAGTTCTGAAAAGACGACACCATCTGCGGTGGGAACAGAGGAAGAATATCCTGGCACAAGGAGCGTGTAAATATTTCAAGGGTTCTGTGAGTGACGATGTCAGTCAATAAAGTAACTCTGTCTTGCCCAAGCAGCCCGAAACTCCCACTTTGGTTCACCTGACTTAGACTTCGTTGTGGGAAAATGCAAGTGCCCCATTTAGTGTGTAGCGGTCACGGCGTTACTGTGTGGGTCCTGTCTCCTCCCGCACCCGAGAACCACCAATCCACTGCCATAGGGAAGAGTCCTGCTGGGCCGGGGCACAGCCAGCTCCCCTGGGGCGCCTCCCACTCTCAGAGCCTGGGTATCTTGGTTCCTCCCTCTGAAAGGCCCAGCCCCCTGTTTCCTTGCTGACGTCCTCTCAAACCTCAGGATTCTGCTAAAATCTCCCTTCCGGAACACCCTCCTGGCCTCCTGAGCCTGAGATGGGTGCTCTGTTTCCATGGCACCCTGAGATGACACACTAGCATTCATCTTACCGTCCTAGCAACTGGCTGTTTGCTCGGAGTCTCTCTTCGAGCGTGAGACCCAGCATCTCCTCCAGTACGTGTGGGACAGAGGAGGCACTGGACCTCTAGGCAAAGGGAGAAATGGGAGAACGACATACGGAGACTGAACAAAAACGGACACAGAGAGTCTATGCCAAAGACCACTGTTTCCTGTGGTAGTGTTCTGACCAGTGTGACGTTCTGCCAGCTGCTTCCTATGAAAAACGTAAAAATAAAGATAAGCCTAACTAGTTACCCTGGTCAGGTACGTTCTGGCTCTTTGCTCCCTAGTTCCACATGAGATTATAATCTCATCTTTAGGTTTCTTGCTTCTTCTCCTGAATTTCCTTATTTTCCCTCTGTTAAATTCTAATTTTATGATTCAAAGGACAAAACAGAATTCCTTATTTGCGTTTCCAGTTTCTTAATTTTTAATGTTCAGTGACTGGATTTAAATGTCTAGCTTTCATCCCTTCATCCACATCCACAGATAACTTACTCTTACGATTTCTACATTTTCACTTTTTAAAAAAGATTTTATTTATTTATTTGAGAAAGAAAGAGAGAGCATGAGAGGGGAGAGGCAGCTGGAGAAGCAGACTCCCTCCCAAGCAGGGAGCCCAATGTAGGACTCGATCCTGGGACTCCAGAATCATGACCTGAGCTGAAGGCAGTTGCTTAACCAACTGAGCCACTCAGGCCCCTACATTTTCACTTTAATCTACCATCTTTTCATTATTTATCTTCAGTGTTTGTTTAATCTTGTTGAAATGCTCTGCTTTCCTTTTGTCTTAATTTCTCATTAACTCATTTGTAAGTTCCATTTTTCTCTTAACCTCCTATCTACTTGGTTCCTCTAATTTTCTCATCCCTTCCCCCTACCCAACACTGGTAATCAAGATGATCAGACCCACTGCTAGATCTTGTTACTTAATGTGATCAGAAGGAAGCACAGTTATTTTAAATACTGATGCTGCCATTTCAGGAGACTCGGCTCCCTTTAATCTTATTTACTTTTGCACAGATCACTACTCTGAGAAGCAGCCTGGGGGTCTCTCTTTCATTAGACTGCAAACGGAGCCTCAACCGCCAGGGTTAGTGAATGCATACTGCTTACAGGAAGACTTGGATCCGTTTCCGTTATTTCACTTTGTCCTCCTGTATCCTGCGATTCCTAAGTTCTTTATACTTTCCTCCATCTGTCCCTACTTCTGAAAGCACTGATCACATTTTCTCTATTCCCCTCTTTTCCTCCATTTATATATTCAAGTCCTATTTTTTTTAGAGGTTACTCTTAAAATGTTAACACGCATACCTGATAAAGAGTTTACATTTCATCAATGTCTCTAGTTCCTTCCTGAAGAATACAGGCTCTTAAAATATGTATTGGTTTCACAGGGCTACCCCCACCAAAAACCACTACACACCTGGTGGCTTAAACAACAGAAATGTATTCTCTCTCAGTTGTGAGGGACAGATGTCTGCAGTCAGGGTGCTGGCAGGCTCAGGTGCCCTCCGAAAAGCTTCAGGGGAAAGACCCTTGCTTGACTCTCCCAGCTTCTGCTGGCCCCTGGAGACCTTTGGCTTCTGGCTGCATTGTTCCAACCTCTGCCTCTGTCTGCATGTGGCCTTCTCCACTGTGCCCATGCCTTCACTTCTATCTCTAAGAACACTTACTGTTGGATTTAAGGCCCATTTGGTTAATGCAAGGTGCTCTCGTCTCAAGATCTTCATCTAATTACTTCTTCAATGTAATTTTTTCCAAATAAGGTTTCCACATTCCTAGGTTCTGGGGATTAGGTCACCGACGCATCTTCTGGGAGGCCACCATTCAATCTATTGCCAGATGCAGTTCCAACCACCCCCTTTCATCTTACCTATAATTACCCTTACTCAGATCTACCTTGCTCTAATTACCCCATCCCTAGTATTTATAGTTTCATATGGTCAATGCCTGTTGAATGTTACCTACAGATACTGGTCAGTCCTTATGTTAGTCTAGGATCTCCAGAGAAACAGACCAATAAGATACATGTGTGTATAAAGAGACGGTGTTTAAGGAATTAGCTCATGGGGCTGTGGAGGCTGACAAACCCCAAGATCTGCAGGGTAAGTCAGCAAACTGGAGAGATAATGGTGTGGCTCTAGTTGGAAGCCTAGCAGCTTGAGACTCAGGAAGAGCTAATGTTTCAGTTTGAGTCTGCGGGCAGGGAAAGGCCAATCTCCTAATGCAAAACCAGTCAGGCAAGAGGAATTCTCTCTTACTGGAAGGAAAATCAGCTCTTTTGTTTTATGCAGGCCTTCGACTGATTAGATGAGGCCCACACACATCAGGGATGGCAATCTCCTTTGACCCACTTTATTCAGTCTACCAACTTAAATGTTAATCTCATCTAAAAATACCCTGAGAGAAACACCCAGAATATCTGACCAAATCACCTAGACATCCTCTGGCCCAGTAAAAGTGATACTTAAAATGAACCATGACAGGGGCCCCTGAGCGGTACAGTAGGTGAAGCCTCTGACTCTTGGTTTCAGCTCAGGTTACCATCTCAGGATTGTGAGGTCAAGCCCCCATTAGGCTGTGTTCAGCAGGGAGTTTGTGTAAAGATTCTCTCCCTCCGCCCCTCCCCAAAACTCAAGTGGGGAGTGGAATTTAAAAAAAAAAACAAAAAAAACTTTTTTTTAAAAGATTTTATTTATTCGTTTGACCGAGAGAGAGAGAAAGAGAGAGAGAGAGGGAGGGCAACCACACAAGCAGGGGAAGCAGTAGGCAAAGGGAGAGGGGGAAGTAGGCTCCCTTGCTGAGCAGGAAGCCTGACGCAGGGGTCAATCCCAGAACTCCAGGATCACGACCTGAGCCCAAGGCAGATGCCTAACCAACTGAGCCACTCAGGTGCCCCTCTAATAAATAAATCTTTTAAAAAATTAATCATCGCTATCCTTTTCATATCTCACTTTTTCCTTCTGTCCTTCATTTTCTCCTTCCTTATAAGAATAGTAAGAACATCCCTTTGATGTTCCTTCAAATAAGGATCTGTTCAGGGTAAAGTCAGGGTTTCGAGTAAACTTGTCTTTTTATATCTGAAAACATCTTTCATATGATCCCATTCTTGAATGACAGCTTAATTAGGTAAAAAATTCTGGATACTTTTCTCAGCACTTTGAAGATATTATTCCATTGTCTTCTGCTTCTTATGATGAGAAGAAGCTGAAGAAAACATTTTAATTGTAAAGGTTCTCAAATGTTATTTTATCTACTTTGCAGCTTTGAGTCTAGTATATTTTAAAAGTAAAATAAATGTGTCCCTTATTTTCTCCGAGTTGGCAAGTTTTGCTTCTTTGCTTATACTTATTGTAAAGAAACAAATTTTTACAAGTCATTGCCTTTTTGTATGGAATTTTTAACAAGAAGGCAACAACAGAATATCTTCTGTACACCTAGAGTGCAGGATATATCAGTCAACACTGTAAGGAGGGTCATACAGAGCTGACCTGTCAGCAAGTTTAATCATCAATAGCTATCCATTATCATTTGTCTTCTATACTTAGTTATTGCATATCTCAAATGGATTTTGATTATTTTTCACATCCTTACAACTTAAATATATCTGCTGGATGTTCTCCATGACATAATAAAAAGCATCTTAAGAGAATTTTAAATGATGACTAATACAAATCACTTCACCTGAAAAGTTATGTTCAAAAATAATTTCTATTACAACTGATACAACAAGTACTTCATGTAAGAGAGATGAAGCAAATAAAAATAACTAAAAATCGTGCTCAGTCCTTGACTAGTGTACCACAGTGCAACGGAAGTATGTGTTAATTACCTAATCCACATCACTCCCCATTCCACAAAAGCATTACACATTGAGTACGAGTTTTTCTGCAGCTCTCTTTTCTGTTGACTTCTGTTCACCACACGTTCCTCTCGCCTCTCTGCCTACTCTTATTTTCCTGTTGACAGCCTCTTAAATGGAGGGCTTTCACCAAGCATCTGTCCCGAGCCCTCTCTTCTCAGTGGGCAATCTTACCCACTCCCACGGCTTCAACCAACACCTGTATGTATGTAATGTCTAAATCTCTCTCTTGTGTTTTATTCTGCAATTTTCAACTGTCTGCTACATATTTCTACATGAATACTGAGTATCCCCAACTCATTATTCTCCCCCATCAAATGTGATGTCCTGACCGAGAGCATCATCATTCACCTAAACACACAAGACTGAAATCCCTGTTGAGAAACAAGGAAGTGACAAGAGAGAGGACTAAATAGAGTGTTCCATTTTCTTGGCTACCACCAAAACCCCACAATGGCCAAGCAAAGCCACTCTATACCTCAACACTGCTGATGCACAGAAGGGTGTAAGGATACCACCGGGCAGGAAAGTCTTGAAAAGCATTATCCCCCCCCCCCACAGCTTTACTGAGGTATAATTAATAAACAAAAACCACATATATTTAAAGTACACAATGTGATTTGATACACACTGTGAAATGATCACCACAGTCAAGTGAATTCATATATCCATTGCCTCATTTAGTAACCTTTATTTTTTTTTTTATTTGGTGAAAACACCTGAGATCTAGTCTCTCAGCAAATATCAAGTACGCACTATGGTATAGTCACACGTTGTACGTGTATCGCCAGAACTTATAACGGAAAGCTGGCAACATGGGAAGGCATTATTAACTCTTGGGCAGAAGAGGAAAGAATATGGAAGCATTCCTGTTTTATCTATCACCTCTTCTAGTAGTTCTAGTATTAATGAGTTGGACACAGAGACAACATTAACAAAGACTGGGCCATCTGGAACATAACTTCAAACACATATCTAATGGATTACACACCGTATCAAACAGGATTTGTTCCAGGAATGCAATGATGGTTCAACCTCCACAACAATGTGGTACCCTACATTAACAAATGCCTCCATTTTGGGACCACACAATCATTTCAAAAGATGCAGGGAAAGCATCTGACAAAATTCAACTCTATTTATGATAAAAACTCTCAACTAAATGGGTATAAAGGGAATGTACTTCAACATAATGAAGGTCCTATAAGACAAGCCCACAACTAACATCATACTCCACAGTGAGAAACTAAAACCTTTTCCTCCAAGATCAGGAACAAGACAAGGATGTCCACTCTCATTACCTTTATTTAACATACAGCACTGGAAGTCCTAACCAGAGCAATTAGGCAAGAAAAAAATGTAAGAGGCATCCATATCTGAAAGAAAGAAGTAAAACTGCCTCTATTTGTAAATGACATGACATTATATATAGAAAACCCTAAAAATTCCACCAAAAAGCTGTTACAGCTAATAAACTCAGTAAAGCTACAGTATACAAAACAACGCACATAAATCTGTTGCATATCTAGACACTACTCATGAATTACTAGAAAGAAAAAACAATCCCATTCACAACTGCATCAAAAAGAATGAAATACTTAGGAATAAATTCAACCAAGGAGGTAAAAGAGCTGTATACTGAAAATTATAAGACATTGATATAAGAAACTAAGGAAGAAACAAATAGATATTTTGATTGGAAGAATCAATACTGTTAAAATGCCCATATTACCCAGAGCAATCTACTCTACTAAATAGGGATTCAATGCAATCCTTATCAAAATTCCAATGGTATTTTTCACAGAAATAGGACAAATAATCCTAAAATTTGCATGGAGCCACAAAAAGGCCTGAATAGCCAACGCAATTCTGAGAAAGACAAATAAAGCTCGAAATATCATGCTTCCTTATTTTGAACTATATTATGAATCTGTACTAATCTGTACTAATTTGAACTATATTATGAATCTGTACTAATCTGGCATAAAACAGGACACACAGGGGTGCCTGGGAGGCTCAGCTGGTTAAGCACCCGACTCCTGATTTCGGCTTAGGTCATGATCTCAGGGTTGTGGGACTGAACCCTGTGTCAGGTTCTGCGCTCAATGTGGAGTTTGCTAAGATTCTCTCTCTCACTCTGCTCCTCCCCCACTGCAACCCCTTCCAAAAAAAAAAAAAAAAAAAAAAGACACAGATCAATGGAACAAAATAGAGACCCCAGAAATCTACACATGTATGTCCAATTAATTTACAACAAATGAGTTAATAATATACAACAGAGAAGGGATGTTCTCTTCAATAAATGGTGTTCTGGGAAAGACAGCAACATGCAAAATAATGAAACAGGAGCACTATCTTACACTGTACACAAAAATCAACTCAAAATGGATCAAAGAATTGAACATAAGACCCAGAACCACAGAATTCCTAAAACAAAACAGGGGCAGTAATTCCCTCGATTTGGTGGTGATTTTTTGGATTCAAAAAAAGTAAAAAGTAAAGGCACCAAAAGCAAAAATGCACAAGTGGGACTTCACCAAACTAAGAAGCTGTGGCACAGCTAAGGAAGCCCATCAACAAAATGAAGAGGAAACCTATCAAATGGGAGAAAATATCCGTAATTCATGTATCTGATAAGGAGCTAATACGCAAAATATATAGAGAATTTATATAGCAAGAAATTTCTTCATCTTAGGGTCCTTGCTTTATGCAAATCTCTATCACACAGTTCACCATTCCTTACATTTGACAGGTGCTAGCTCAGCGTGTGATGCTGTTGTTAACCTTTGAATCAATAATATGGGAGTTAAAAGAAATGACTCATCCTTACAGAAAAAAAAAAAAAAAAGGAAAAATGATGGGCTAGGAATAGCTAACTGCTGAGGAAGGAGGTAGGAGAACATGAAAAAAAAATCATGAAGTCAGTCCCTGTGGAGGACAGTTAGAGGGGAAAAAAAAAAACCCCAAAAACTACTTGAGGGACTCAAATGAACACTGAGAACAGGAGATTTTTTTTTTTTTTTTTTTTTTTTTTTTTTGAGAACAGGAGATTTAAAGTTTTCATAATCTGAGGTATCTCTAAACAAATATAAGTAATAAGAAAACCCTTTAGTTTATTTTAAATAACAATCAACAGAACTTGTTGAAGTGGGTCTAGAGATGATGGGAAAAGTATACCTAAGGAACTAGAGGGAAAAAAGAAGCAGATATTTTGTATCAAGATAACAGACTTCTTTTAGGGAAATCCAAGAGAACAGAACTCAAGAACCTAAGACACAGAAATGAAACTGTGATGGGGCAATATACCTATGCCAACCTGCCAAACAGAGTAAATATGAAAGTTCTTAACAGGTCACTGAGCTAGGATCTACAGAACTGGAGAGATGTTGCTCAGCTAAAAGCAGGGCGTCTAACAAGTTCATGATCTGCTCTTCCATTCGCTTCCTCTCCAACAAGCTAACGCCTATGGATAACCAGGGGAAACTGCAACCCAGAACCCAACACACACCCAGAATGCAAAGTGACTAGTAACTTGCAAGAAAGCAACCCATCATTACAGAGTTTGCAAAACCCAGGGCAAAGATAGCTGGGTAATTACAAATCATCCTGATGGGAAAGATAATGAACAGAATAGCAAGAAAGCCATAAAGGCAAATGCAGGATGACCGTGCAGACTTAGATTTTTTTTTCCCAAAAATTAAAAAGCCCAGGAAGAGTTAAAGATTGCAAATAATGACAGGAGCAAGCAAAGTGGCTTCTCTCACCCCCTTCCCAAAAGATTTCTTCAAAAGTTTTTTTCAGACCAAGACAAGTAGGAAAGAAATAGGTCTACAGTGGGGTCATCAAAAACAGTGGGTGACAGTATTTCCCAAAACCATTTTTTGCTTTTGTTTCCTCTATCAAAGAGGTGAGAAGGGTGACTGTCAGAGGAAGACTAAGGGACACTGCAACCGGGCACAGAGATCGTCAGAAAGCCAATCCACAGATCCTTGGGGGTACGTTTCTCTGTGACACACTCTCATCTCAGTAAAACTGCTGTTTGCATCTGGTGCACTCATGCTGGTTTCTTCAAGAAATCTCTCATTCCCTTAAGATGATCTGGAATAATCCAGCTTTCTTTGCCCTGGAGTTGGCCAATTAAGAAAACAATATAGTTGCCTCCTTCTAAATTTCCAGTCACTGTGCTTCTACCTCACGAAGTGCAGAGGAAATCTTCCAGCCCTCGGCAGACACCCTCCTCAGCATGTACGTGGGGGGGTGAACCACTTTGAGACAGTGCACATTTCTCTGGCCTCCTCTCTCTCGCTCTCAGTCCTCCTGGCTCTCCAGTCTTCCCAGCACCCTGTGTTGAAAAGACTGTTGTTTTCCCCACTGAATTGTCTTGGCATCTTGGTCAACAATCAATTGATCATAAATGTAAGCTTTTTTGGATGCCACTTCTATTTCATTGATCTGTAGGTCTGTGCCAGTACCACACTGTCTTGTAGTAAGTTCTGAAATCGGGAAATGTGAGCCCTTTGATTGTGTTCTTCTTGTTCAAGACTGTTTTGACTATTCAGGGTCCACATGAATTACAATCAGCCTGCCAATCTCTCCAAAAATCCAGCTGGTATTTTCCTAGGATCATGATGAACCTGTAGGTCAACTGGCCATATTAACAATATGGTAAGTCTTTGGATCCTTGAATATGGGATGTTTTTCTGCTTCTTCAGATCGTTCATTTCTTATGACAGTGTTCTGTAGTTTTCAATGCCAATGCCATTTTAAATGGTATTTTTAAAAATTTATTGTCTAATTGCTTGTTCCTGGCATAGAGAAGTACAATTAGCTTCTTTTTTGTATTTGTATTGATCTTATATCCACTGACTTTTCTAAGTTGACTTGAGTTATAAAAGGAAAATCATTCTGTTATAGGTAGTAAGAAATGAAGCTTTACTGATATTTCATTATGGATTAACACTGGCTGCTTTTCTCAATCCATGACTCGCTGTTGTGTGTCTCCTGTTGTATCTGAGGCATCTTGAGTGGGATCCCACAAATGTAAAGGGAACAGCAGTGACTCCCTCACACATGTATGTGTTTTCCCCTTATTGTAAAACAGCGGAGTTAACCTGGATTTACAGATGAGACCAACTACTTTTAATTAAACTGTCCCATATTTATAAGACAAATGTCTTTAAAAAAAAAAAAGGCCTGCAAAATAAAGTTTAAAAAAAAATTGGCAGAACTCACATTTCTACTGCTGTACAAGCTCTTTTTAGTCACCATGAAAGGGGAAAAAAACAAACAAAAAAACCCTGAACAAAAAAGCCCCCCCAAAACCCAAAACCTAACTAACTGGATTGGGAAAATAAAGCAAAAAAGTTAGAAATTAACATGAAGACTATTACAAATACAAACTTATTAGATGCTATATCAGAGAACACCGAGAGGACAGTGTACCATTTCTAAGTACAGGACTGGGGACACGTGTGTGTGCACAACCAGGAGAGTCTGTGTCCCTGCACCGCAGGGACGTGTCAGAGTGGGTAACAGTGGACACAAGGAAGCCCATCAGGAGGCCACAGAGCCGAGAGAGGAGATCAGAGTAGTCTGCAGTGGATGTGGGGAGAAGTGGACACACTGTAGAGACACTTAGGAATCTGGACCAACAAGGCTGCGTGAGTAACTAGATATGGGGGCTGGAGGCCTGCAGAAAGTGTCTCAGTTTCTGGCCTAAGAGGTAGAAGGGGTAGAAGGTGGTACTGCTGACTGAAACAGCACCCTCAGAGGAGGAACAGAGCTCCAGAGGAACGACAACGAGCTGTATTGGGCATAGTGGGCCTGAAAGAAAACGGAGGGAGATAATAGTCCCCTCCCGAGCACACAGCCCAGAAAACGCTCCATGTGCCAACACAGTGTGCACGACAGCATGCGAAGCCACGAAAGCCAAGTAGCAGACAGCCCACGTGCCTATCCACAGAGCACGGCTAAGCTGTGACCTACTCAAGCTCGGGCCCACCGACAAAACCACAGACGGTAACAGGAGCTGACTTCACACACTAGCAATGGGAGCAGAAGAGACTTGGTCCAAGAACACAAAGGCACCCATACTATACCACCTACGTGCATCAGGTGAAAACAGGCATAATCTGCGGTCTTCAGTCTGGGGGTGCTAGGTGGTGTCGTGATGGAAAAGGGGCTTATGGGGATGCTCACGTTCCTGACCAGGCTTGGGCGGGCTACAGTAACTCCCCAAGCTGCACTTAGGGCTGCATGTTTTTCTGTGCAGGTTTTACAGCCAGCTCAGCCCTCAGGTTAAAGCCCTTCTACGGCACTGACGAACTCCACGACATGGACAGACGTGGAGGACAACAGGCTAAGTGAAAATAAGTCAGCTGCGGGGCGCCTAGGTAGCTCAGTGTGTTAAAGCCTTGCCTTCGGCTCAGGTCATGATCTCAGGGTCCTGGGATCGAGTCCTGCGTCGGGCTCTCTGCTCAGCGGGGAGCCTGCTTCCCTCCCTCCCTCTCTGCCTGCCTCTCTGCCTACTTGTGATCTCTGTCAAATAAACAAAAATAAAATCTTAAAAAAAAAGAAAAGAAGTCAATCACAAAATGATACAGTATTCTGTGGGATTCTACCAACAGGACGACGTTCTAGAGCAGCCAGATTTCGAGACAGAAAGTGGAAGGGCAGTTGCCGGGGGCTGGTGGAGGGGGAAATGGGGAGGTTCTGTTTGGCAAGATAAAAAGTTCTAGAGATCGCCTGCACAACAATGTATGTACACGTAATACTACTGAATGGTGCATTTAAAGAAGGGCTAAGATAGTAAGTTTCGTATTCTCTGTATTTTACCATAACTAAACATTTAACAAACAAACCAGTGAACCCTTCAGAAATCTTCTATTCTTCTTAAGACAAGGACAAAACTCCTGACAAGCCTAGAAAATACTGACCCACCCTTTCGCCTCTGCTGAATACCACTTTCCCTTAGTCTCTCCATTACTCCTTTCCTCCCGCACACCAAAGATGTTTTGCACCTTCTGGTCTTCACGGAGGATCCCCGGCCCTGGAACCGTCTTCCTCTTTGCACCCCTCCTAGTTTAGTATTTGTTCTTGCGTTAGTCTCACCGTTAACGCTTCTTCAGAGGAGCCTTCCCTAACCACCCTGCACTGAGTTGCCGCTCTCATCTACGTCCTCTCGGCATTCTGGTCCTCCCGCCCGGCATCAGTGATAAAGTTACCTGTTATCATCTGTTCAATGTCTGTTTTTACCACTGGACCATCCCCAGGTGCTGACTCACTTTGCCTCCCCGCCCGGAGGCGTGCCGTACCGTCTTGTCCTGCCTGCCACACAGTGGGCACTGAATGAGCCTCTGCTGAAGGAGCATTGGAAGCGACTGCCTCACGAGTTCAGGATTATTGATCCAGATGAGTCACCGTCTGGTGAACGCCAGAGGAGCGACATTACGAAAGTAGCCAACAAGTAGTGTGTAAACAGCACTCCAGTGTTCACAAGTGATGAAGGTGGATGGTGCAAATTGCGGACGTGCTTGGGAATTGCGGCTCCTTGGCAAAATTTTAGAAGGTATGATTAAAAGAGTAACTGCAGACCCTGAGAAGAGAAGGCTGTCATCACAGGGTGCTAGCACAAGTCCATGCTGTCTGGACGGCAGAATAATGCTGTCCCCCTCCCCCACATGTCTCTACCCTAATCCCTGGGACCTGTGAATATGTTAGGTTATGCTGCACAAGGAAATTAAAAGGTGCTCTTCAGGAGACTTTAAAATAAAGAGATTAGGGGCACCTGGGTGGCTCAGTCGTTAGGCATCTGCCTTCAGCTCAGGTCATGATCCCAGGGTTTTCGGATCAAGCCCCCTATTGGGCTCCCTCCTAGGTGGGAAGCCTGCTTCTCCCTCTCCCTTTCCCACTACCCCTGCTTGTGTCCTCCCCCCAAACCCCTATCAAATAAGTAAATAAAATCTTTTAAAATAAATAAACAAACAAACAAATAAATAAATAAATCGATTACCCTGGACTGCGTGGGTGGGCATAGGGTAATCCCAGGGTCTCTGAAATGTGCAGGAAAGAGGCAAGAGGTCAGATGGAGGATAGAGCCTGCAGATGCCTCCCTACAGCTTCTGAAGACAGAGGAAGGGCCACAAGCCAAGGAATGCAGGCAGCCTCTAGAAGCTAGGAAAGGGAAAATAACTGATTCTCTCTTCAGAGCCTCTGGGAAGAGTGCAGGATTGCCAGTGCCTTGATTTCAGCCTAGAGAGACCTGATTCTGGGCTTCTCACTTCTTGAACTGCAATAATAAATCTGTATTAAGCCAGTTGGTTTGCAGTGGCAACAGGAAACTAAGCTACTGTGGCTGAGCCCTGAAAGATCCACTTCCTCTCCTTCCTTGCCTCAGCTCCTGAACTAGCAAATCCAGAACAGAGACAATAAATACCTTGAGGCACTTGGGTGGCTCAGTGGGTTAAGCTTCTGCCTTCGGCTCAGGTCATGATTTCAGGGTCCTGGGACTGAGCTCCGCCATCAGGTTGTCTGCTCGCTGGGGAGCCTGCTTCCCTTCCTCTCTCTCTGCCTGCCTCTCTGCCTACTTGCGACCTGTCTGTCAAATAAATAAATAAAATCTTTAAATAAATAAATAAATAAATACCTTTGTTCTTTCCCTCAAAACACCTGATCATGTTTTTTTTTTTTTTTTTTTTAAGATTTTATTTATGTGTTAGAGAGAGAGCGCATGAGCACAGGCAGACAGAGTGGAAGGCAGAGGCAGAGGGAGATGCAGGCTCCCTGTCGAGCAAGGAGCCTGATGTGGGACTCGATCCCAGGACACTGGGATCATGACCTGAGCCGAAGGCAGCCGCTTAACCAACTGAGCCACCCAGGCGTCCCTGACCATGTCTTTTATGATATCCTAAGACTGAGAAACAGGCACCCAATGCAAAGTCAATGAAAACTCTGTGACGTGCCCGTGCCCCAGAAATGCTGATAAACGGAACAAGGTCAACCACCCTGGAAGGTTTTGACCAACACACTATGAGGGTCTGGTCATTCCCATGCTTCAAAACTATTACTACATAGAGTAGGGACCCTTAACTTCGAGTTTCCGGACCCCTTGGGGCTTGAAGAGGTATCTGAACCTTCTAAACCTTACTGAAAATTTTCTGTATTATCTAACATCAATACAAAATTTTTTGGCCAAAAGCTCCATGGCTTTCATTACAGTCTTAAAGGGGCTCCATAAGCCCAGAAGGTTAAGACCTCACTTAGATCCTGCAAGTAGGCTCATCACATTCAATACAGACACAAGGCCACCGGGAAGAGGAAAGACCGTGGGTGACAATTCAGGACTCAGAGAGTATCTGGAAAGGCTGAGAGAACAGGCTGCGTCCGGTGAAGATAAAATCACATAGCTCAGGGCAGCCACTGACAAAGACTTAGAAGGTTTAATCATCGGTAAGCTCAGTATGAGTCAGTGATTAACGCTACCAAAATAACTTATAGAATTCTAGGCAGGTGTCCAGCACCATGGGAAAAAGCAGCTCTGCTTTCTTCTGCTTTGGTGAAACCAAATGCATGACTATGTCCAGTCGGGTTTTTTCTGTATTCATTCCCTGGGGCTGCCATAACAAATGACCACATACTTGGTGGCTTCAAACAAGAAATGGATTGTGTGGCAGTTCTGAAGACCAGAAGCTGAAATCAAAGAGTCAGCAGGGTTGGCTTCTTCTGGAGGCTCAAGGAAGAAACAGTCGCACGTCTCTCTCCCAGCTTCTGGGGCTCAACAGCAACCCTTGGTGTGCATGGGCATGGCAGAGTAACTGTGACCTCTGCTTCCCTCTCTCCTCCTGTGGACTTTTTCCCTCTGTGCCTCTCTGAATCCTCTCCTTTCCTTAAAAGGACACCCACATTGGATTTAGGGCCCACCCTAAGCTACTGTGATCTTATCTCCATCCTTAACTACTTACATTTGTCAAGATCCTATTTCCAAATAAGGCCACACTCTAAGATTCCAGGTGGATATGAACTTTGATGGGACACTATTCAGCCTACTGGAGTGGAGTGCCCATAGACAAACGCATTCTGACATTTACGGCACCATATACTTAAGAATGGCCCAAAGAAACAGGGATAGATAGCCCAAAGGTTAGAGGGCTTGAGTCAAACAAGGGAATCAACTACTGCCTACAAATATTTGAACCAATTTTTTCCCCCAGGTGAAAAACTTCCTCACAGTTTTCCAGAGCTGAATTGCATGCGGGAGCTGTACAATCACCAGACAGGAATGCTGAGGCTTCGGAGGGGTGGCTAGACTGGAGAATCACTGACAGCCACTGAGCTCTGACATTCGGTAATTCTTCTCCCGTGTCTCTGTCTGCCCCTTTAATTGGCCATTATACAGAACCAAAGAACTGGAAAGCTCCACCGTATGGTGGAGGCAACCACCTTATGGGGGAGGAGGAAGTGGAGGTGGGTGGGACAGCAGCCAGGAGGTAACACATTGTGAAGACAACTCTGGAGCGCCAAGAAGTAAAGACGACCAGAGCGGCTTTGGCATGGGGAGCAGCGGCGAGCGGAGTGGTGGGAGCGAAGGGAGTCCCCTACAGCAAGGGGTCCACCCTGCCATTCTAAGGACGATGAGAAGACGTTGAAGGGGGTTAAGCAGGGAGTGTTACGATTTCATGTGGAGGCTTCAGGAGGATTCTGGCTGCTGTAGGGAGAAAACATTGATGGGAGTTCAGAGAAGAGGCAGAGAGACCAGGAAAGGGCAAGGGGGGAGAGCTGCCTACACCGAGGCAGCAGGAGGGAGAATGGCAAGCTACAGAGAGAGATGCATATTCTGCAGTCCTGCCAGTGATCTGCGGAGGAAAGATCGGACGTGGCACGTGAGGGAAGGCAGCAAGGATGACTCCTAGATTTGTTTAAATATTAAGAGTAGACAGTGATATCATTTACAGAGATGGGGGAGACTGGGGAGCAGGGGGAGCAGACAGGAAGGCAAAAAAAAAGTGTCAAAAACTCCATCTGAGGCTCTTCAATCTGGAGAGGTCCTCGAGACATTTAAGTCAAAGATACCAAGCAGGTGGAGTTGAATGTGTGACTCAAGGGCTCAGAAGAGATGACCAGGCTGAAGGTAAAGGGGAAGAGACGACAGCAGGCATTGGACAGAGAGAAACTTGTTGCCTCAGAGAGCTGTCTCACTTCTTTAGAAGAAAATATTTTGGGGGGCACCTGGCTGGCTCAGAAGAATGTGTGACTCTTGATCTTGGGGTCGTGAGTTTGAGCCCACACTGGGTGTAGAGACTGAATAAGTAAAAAAACGTAAAAAAGGAAATGGTTTTGGATTACTGAACATTGTGTGCCCATTTGTTTTTGCTTAAATTTGATGTTCTCAACCTTGGTCAGCTGGGCTGTTCAGATTTTCCCCAGCAACATCCAGCTGTGTGGTGACAGGAAGCGCAAAGACGAATGATACGTGGCTCACCCAGGATGGTGATTTTGCCAAGTGAGTGTGACACAGAATAGAGGAAAAAGGTGCAATTATCATGAAGAATCACAGAATCAACATCAAGTAAGGAGAGAAGTGAGAAGCCCGGAGGGGGCTGAGATAGCCCCAGAGGGGGCCAAGGGACAGGGTCATCCTATGCTCAGTCAAGGCTGAGGCCTTCTCACCACTGACTGAGGAGGAAGGGAGCTGCCAGGGAAAAGGGAAACCAACATAGTAGCTACTCCAATAGCTTCCTCTAGGGTTTACAGACGCAGTGCTGCTTATGAAATAAAATCAGGTAAGTCGATGGGAGTGTTTCCTGATTTCAGAGTCTGTCGGTGCCAACTAAGCAGGAATGCTCTGGAGACCGTGCTTGGTTTCTGCAGAACTCTACATTCTCCACCAAGGCCCTGGAGCTGCAGAAGGCTGAGGATGCTGGGAAAGCAGGGAGCTTCAGCAAGAGGAAAAGGAATGGGAGCAGAATTCACTTCAAGTGTGGAAAGGGGAAAGAGGAGGATCTGTGTCCACACGCAGCCAAGGCAAATTCTCCCAGTGGCATACAGGGAAGGGCCCCTGCCCCATTCACTCCAGCTCCCCAAGTCCCAAAAGGCGTCCACTTTTAACTTCCAAAAAGGCTTATGGCCATTATTTCACCATTAGACACTGTAGATTTATGAGGTCACAAATCAAGATTCTGCTCACTGAGGTGTCACATCTTTCCTCTCTCCTGATTCTGTTAGTTCCTGATTCTTCTCTGGGATTAAACCCTCCCAGCGGCTGCAGCTACAGATGTCCTCCGGAAGGCTCACCTTGTGTGGAGAGACGAAGACACTGGCCCTCACCCGTTCCTGACTCATCTTTTCTCTTCCTTTTCTCTACCTTCATCATCTGTTTATAGTGGTATTTTTTTTTTTAAAGATTCTATTTATTTGACAGAAAGATAGAGTACACAAGTAGGCAGAGCAGCAGGCAGAGGGAGGAGGAGAAGCAGGCTCCCCTCTGAGCAGGGAGCCCGATGTGGGGCTCTATCCCAGAACCCCGGGATCATGACCCAAGCTGAAGGCAGACACTTAACGACTGAGCCACCCAGGTGCACCTATAGTGGTATATTCTTAAGGTTGGTAATGTTTACTTTCTGTTCTACAAGTCACAGACCCTTCTATGCTTTAACTGCAGACTGATTAAACAGTGAAAACCAACAAAACCACTGAAGTATTAATACTGTCATCACAGAAGTGTTACAGAACAGCTGGGCCCTGTGCTAAGATTCCACTTCTCCTTCTAGGACCTGCTAATCACTCGAAATCATGCCACATTTTACTTGTTTCCCATTTGGACCAAGTACTCTTGGTGTTGGAGTTCCTTTTTTCTTACTAGGGAAAAACATGCCCTTTTCAATAGACATCTGGTATCTCCTAGTTTCCTACTCTTTCTGAATGTGGCTTGGAATTCATTCCATTCTCCTTGAAGCTAGGGAACAAACAAACAGAAAACCAACCTGTTGACATGGACTTGTCCCCTCGGGAACTAGGACTTTCCCCTTATGAAGCTTTTGTACTGAAAATTAACAATTTCAAAAAAAGAGAGAAAAGAAAATGAGAAATGTCACCCACAATCCAATCAATATAACACAACTGGTTTTATTTTTGCACATTATTTTGAGTCCTTGTCCACTGTAAACAAATTTAACAGTCACAGCTCAATCACTGTACATTTATTTTTGTAGGATATATGCAACTTTCACGATCCCCTTTAATGGCTGTGTAACATTCCGCTGAGTGGATAGATCATAATTTATTAAATCCATTTGGGAAGCAGTACAAAAAAGTGGTTGGAGTGTAGACGTAGCGGCCAGACAGACCCAAATCACATCTCAGCTCTGCTGAACCCCTACGGCCACACGGTTGGTGTGCTCCCTCACCAGCTTCAACCTTTCCAGTGCTCACGACCCAATGCCAACAGCCTACTACATGCCAGGTCCCACACTAAGCACCAATCAGACAAGAGTGGACACACGAACTGTACCCCTGCCCGCAGAAACCAACCAACCAGATGCATCATTTCCCATCACAGAGAGTGCGCTGAAGATAAAAGACACCAAGCGAGAGACTGAAGAACCCTAATTCCACAAACCTGTAACCACCTAGGGCTGTTATTAAAGGCCAGTCCGTGTACAGTTCTGGCACAGCTCAGTCCAGTGTGGGACACGCCGTGTGTTAAATGCACGTCTCTGCCCGGGATACACGGATGGCACCAGAGCACAACCCTCGCTCAGCAGCAGCGCACTCACTGCTCTCCTTTCTATCAGTGGAAACCTTCCACTTGGTCAAGTTTGGGTTCGTGACTAGAGGTCTGACTTGGGTCTGGTCTGCATCCATTTCTCTCCTCATCATGTTCTTACTTTCTTTTCCCTCAAACAAATGTAGATCTGTAATAGTAGCTCTAACATTCTCTTCTGCAACTCTACCATTTGTTCCATTTCTGGGCCTGTTGCTATGGATTGTTTTGTCTGTTTCTTAGCACGTCTGGTCATTTCTGACTGGATATTGGTCTTGGATATTTTTATGTTTTTGGGACCCAGATGGCATTGCATCCCTTTAACTACTGTCAGGCTTTGTTCTGGACCAGTTACTGGGAATCAGTCTGACCCTTTGAAAGTGGGCTTCTAAGCTGTGTTAGGCTTTTATTTAGGGCTAACGTGGCCTTGCTCCATGCCCTGAGCATTAGAGGGTCTCCCTACATTGACTGACGAGAATATGAACTATTCCCAGCCTCATGAGAACTCCGAGAGTTCTTCTGTCTGCTAATTTCTGACGGCTCTTCATAAAATGTACAGATCAGTATTCAACCAAAGACCGGAGAGGACCCACTGTGGCTCTCCAGAGCTCACTCTGTGCCGCTCCCTCCTCTCTCGTGCTTTCCCTCCTTGCACACCCAAGCCCATTCCAACCCCGGGGCCTCCCTGAGCTCTGAACTCTGTCTCAGCAACTCAAGGAGCCCGCCAGGTTCCTTCTGGATACCCCTTGCTTGCACTGCAACATGGAAACTCTCCTGGCTGAAGGCTGGAGCAGCAAACAGCTCCATTGTTTATTTCCTTTCTCTCAGGTATCACTGTCTTGTACTCTTTGTTGACCTATTTCTAAAACTGCTGTTTCATAACTTTGTCCGACTTTCTAGTCATTTTAGGTAAGGAAGTAAACCCAGTCCCTTTTACCAGCCGGAAAGAGAACTGCTCAAGGTTGACTTCAAATTCCACATTTTCAACGAAACCTTTCCAGACTACACGTCCAAACCATTTTCTGTTTCTCTGGTCTTCATGCCATTTACACTGTAGCACACTAACAGAGGCCCTACGGTATACCCTGTCCATCACCCCCCAGCCCCACATTCCTACAGAGCCTGCCATCAGTTTCACTACCAGACTGAACAGCACAGGACAAAATGCAATCCTATAATCCAGTGGCTTGCTAGTGCCAGGCACAGTCCTAGGTGCTGGGCTGAAACAAAGACGCCATTGTCCCTAACTGCCAGGAGTCATAGTCTGGGGCAATTTAGGAATCAAGCCCTCATCCATAAATCCATAACATAGTTTTTCACAGGAAAAACTAAGGTATAAACGAACTTTTAGAAAACAAATTGTCAAACATTTTCTTAAAGGGCTGGGGACTAAGCTCTTTAGGCTTCCAGGCCACAGACACTCCTGTCACAACCACCCAGTTCAAAAGCCACCCCAGACACATGACCAAAGGACCACAGCCATCTTCCATAATCTGTTCACAGGAATAGGTGGCAGTCGTCTGCCGACCCCTGCTTCTGAAAAATGTCCATGGGGGAAGACAGCCTCCTCCACCTTCCACAATGGCAGATGCTGGTGATGTCGCTCAGACAAAGCTGGTCTCAACATAAATGCTGAGCTCCTCCAGGCAGGAAGTGCACACCATGCCTTCTGCACATACTGTAGGATGCATGGGACACAAGCACAGAGTAGGTGCTTTTTTTAAAAGATTTTTATTTATTTGAGAGAGATGGTGACAGAGATAACAACATAGTGCACACAAGCGGGGAAGAAAGGAGGAAGCAGGTTCCCCACTGAGCAAGGAGCCCGATGTGGGACTCGATCTCAGGACCCTGGGATCATGACCTGAGCCAAAGGCAGGTGCCTAACCCACTGAGCCACCCAGGCACCCCAGAGCAGGTACTTGAGTACTTTTGTATTTATGCCATTTTGCTTTCAACGAGTTCCCTTTGTTTTATTCAAAACTGCTTCCAACAATGGATATCACCTTACACCAGTTAGAATGGTCAAAATTAACAAGACAGTGAACAACAAGTGCTGGAGAGGATGTGGAGGAAGGGGAATGCTCTTACACTGTTGGTGGGAATGCAAGTTGGTGCAGCCACTTTGGAAAACAGTGTGGAGATGCCTTAAGAAATTAAAAATAGAGCTTCCCTATGACCCTGCCATTGCACTCCTGGGTATTTACCCCAAAGATACAGATGTAGTGAAAAGAAGGGCCATCTGTACCCCAATGTTCATAGCAGGAATGGCCACAGCCGCCAAACTGTGGAAAGAGCCAAGATGCCCTTCAATAGACGAATGGATAAGTAAGATGTGGTCTATATATATACAATGGAATATTATGCAGCCATTGGAAAGGATGAATACCCAACTTTTGTATCAACATGGACGGTACTGGAAGAGATTACACTGAATGAAATAAGTCAAGCAGAGAGAGTCAATTATATGATTTCGATTATTTGTGAAGCATAAGGAATAACACAGAGGACATTGGGAGATGAAGAGGAGAAGGGTGTTGGGGGACACTGGAGAGGGAGACGAACCCTGAGAGACTGTGGACTCTTGAGAAACAAACTGAGGGTTTTGGAGAAGAAGTGGGTGAGGGATTGGGAGGGCCTGGTGGTGGGTATTAAGGAGGACACGTATTGCATGGAGCACTGGGTGTGATGCATAAACAATGAATCTTGGAACACTGAAAAAATAAAATTAAAACAACAAAAAACTGCTTCCAACAGTAAAAAAAAAAAAAAAAAAAAAAAAAAAAGCTACACAATTTATAGAAAATAATGTCTCCTGTGTAAGATATTCTAAAGATGATAAAACAAAAATGTTGATGGTCTTGAAAAGCAGTTTCATTTTATAAACAAGTCAAGACTGTTAAATACTCAAAAGAATCAGCTCTGAGTATTACCCATTCAACCCCCAGATGCCACGGATGTGGCCTCAATCACACTGGGCTTTCTCTCCGGAGAATTATCTAAAGAGAGTTCACAAGACGAGCACATTAAAAAAGAACTGCCTCAAAATAACTTTCAATTGTCAAAATTCAAATCTATCTACGAAAGACAGATTTGTTACCCTGCACATCTTTTTTTTAACCGTTCAACTGAAAAGATAACCTTTCAAGACAAATTCTAGAAGTGTTTCAATATCTGTTTTTATTGCTAAACAGGACGTGTGTGGATATTTGTACACACACGAGGCCGTATGACTGGTTTGAGAAGAACCACGCTTCTTCATAGGTGTATGCTGGCAGGTTCTTCAAAAAGAGTTGTAGTCACACTTCGATAAAGTCATTTCATCTGACCTTCCTTCAAAGGAAGGATTTTTCTTTCATAATATTCAAAACAATGCTCTGTGTTCTGTCCATCTTTTAAAACTCATATGTAGGGGCGCCTGGGTGGCTCAGTGGATTAAGCCACAGCCTTCGGCTCAGGTCATGATCTCAGGGTCCTGGGATCGAGTCCCACATCGGGCTCTCTGCTCAGCAGGGAGCCTGCTTCCTCCTCTCTCTCTGCCTGCCTCTCTGCCTACTTGTGATCTCTGTCTGTCAAATAAATAAATAAAATCTTTAAAAAAATAAATAAATAAAACTCATATGTAGAACTAAACATAAACGAGAGGTGGGCCTGGCCTCGATGAAGCGGGACCAGTGCTGGCCAGGATCCAGATGCTCAGATACACAGAGACTAGAGATGGCTCCTCCTGCGAAAGGCAACTAAGCCTTATCTCCCTTCAACACCCTTCAATGCAGCTGATTATTATTATTATTTTTGTTTTTACTAGAATTCAGGACTATTTATTCATGCCCATTAACTTTTTTCTTAGTTTCAGTTCATTTAGTTTCAAACTATTCCACACAGTGAGACCCTCAGGATTCTGAAGGCCAATAATATATCATTTAAATATGCCACATCTTTATCAGAATCACTGTCACAGCATCAAAGATCTTCACAATGTGAACAGCAGGAGGAAAAACTGAAGACAGCAAATATGAACAACACTGATGAGAAGCTTTGCCATTAAGAGAAACAGAGAAATGGAAATGTTAGCAGGATGGATATTTGGTGGGAAGGACAAATGTTTTTTTAAAAATATTCAAATACTGGGGCGCCTGGGTGGTTCAGTGGGTTAAAGCCTCTGCCTTGGGCTCAGGGCACGATCCCAGAGTCCTGGGATCGAGACCCACATCATCCTGGGATCAAGCCCTACTCAGCAGGGAGCCTGCTTCCTCCTCTCTCTCTGCCTGGCTCTCTGCCTACTTGTGATCTCTGTCAAATAAATAAATAAAATCTTAAAAAAAAATTCAAATATTATATGACAACAGATCACCCAAAATTGAAGGGAAAATACAGTACATAAAACCATTTTCTAGATTGTAAAATTCAATATAGGCGCACCTGAGTGGATCAGTCAGTTAAGCATCTGCCTTCAGCTCATGTCATGATCCCGGGGTCCTGGGATCGAGCCCCACATCAGGCACCCTGCTCGTAGAGAGTCTGCCTCCCCCTACCCATGCTCTCTCCCAAATACATCTTTAAAAAATTATAAAATTCAATATAAATATAATTTATTGTATATAGTTCCTTTATCTGCTTGCTTGGTTATTTACATTAAAGTCTGGTTTTTAGAACTTCCAGCTCCTTTTGAATTCTCTTTCCTTTCAGAGTCCCTACTCCCAGGATCATACCTATTTTTCCTCTGAATATTTTGAAACCTCTGACTATCTCCAGCAGCCCCTGCCTTTGCTATTATGAATGAATTTCAACATTACATGACCACTTTGTCCAAGGCCTTATTTCCACATCAATCTTCTTCCCTCTTCATCAGAATTTTAAAAGCCATATTCAGATTTAATGGATTCATCCCACAGAATTACTTTCTTAAACCTAAGTATTTAAAAAAAAATGTTATTGTATCTGTACAGTCAGCAAGACCCCCTTCCCCCAAACAAGCTGAACATTTGTTAAGACTGTTCTCTCAGGCTGTAACAACCAATCCTCAAATTTTCTACGCAAAGCAAGAAGTGGCTGATACCAGATTCTTCCCACCAGCACATCTGCAGACACAATGACATCATCAACACAGGGCCTTCTCCTTCCCAACCCCCCACTCCAGACTGAGACAAAAAGTTAGTGTGCGCGCACACAGAGCACAGTTACAAGGTCTGCCCCACCGCAGGCACGAAGGAGAGGTTTTACACTTGCTTCCAGCTCTAAGCTCACCCTTTGAGTAAATTAGTAATAAGAAAGCAAATGGAATCTGCAAATACAAGACAGGTCGCTTCAAAAGCCCATTTCTAAAAATGAATTCCTTCTCAGTTACAATGTGAAATTTGTTAGCACCAGACAAATGAAATCTCCATTTATAAATGCATTCTATGTAATGACAAAGAATGGATTTTCAAAGTGGAACACTTACTGTTTTATAAACTGTAACCTTCCCAAAATGTACTTTGAAAATACCAAAGCACCAAGAAAGAAAAAGCTGCCTACTTATCCTTTAAGGACATAGGGCAAATAAATTTTGATCAGGAATTCATACATGCCTAATTGATAGTAGCAATATGAAGTAAGACAGGTTTCTAGTATTTCACCAATCATAGATTTAAAATGAGTCACCATGTTAAGCTCTAGGAAAACGTGTATTTTGTCTTTATGTTCCTTACTACCAAACACTTATCCTCAAAATGCATTTTCATTAATTTCACATCTAGGGGCTCCTGGCTGGCTTAGGGGGCAGAGCATGTGACTCCTATCTCAGGGTAGTGAATTCAAGCCCCATGTTTGGTACAGAGCCGAAGGAGAGGAAGAAAAGAGAAGGAAAGGGAAGGAAAGAAAAGGAAAGGAAGAGAAGGGAAGGAAGGAAGGGAAGGGAGATTGATTCACATCTACTGCCCACAGCTGCTTTTGCCAGGAATTCTATCTCATAACTTTTTCGTTTGTGTGATTTGAATATCACTTTACTGTCAATACACAGTAAGTCCTCAACGAACATGCTAAGAATTCAATTCAAAATGGTAAGAGAATAAAGATCACGAGAATTGCAATATTTTTTCTTAAAATACAGAATTTTGAAACCGACTAAATCAAGAATAACCACTTTCTCTCTTTTTCCTGAGATATAATTGATGTAAGCTATTTCTTAAACATGGGTAATTTTAACAGGTTTATACCACCATTGTTGTTTTTAAGATAGACTCCTAAGTCCCTGTTGCAAAAGCAGGAAAATGTCTTGGACTTGATGATTTACAGGTAAACTGATTTATAAAAGGCCCTTACTAGTGCTTCAGGAAGAAGAGAGATTTTTATCTGTTTTGTTCACTGCTGTTGCCCCTCTGTCTCCCCAGTGGTACAAAGGATTTCAATTAGTATTTGCTGGACTGAAAGCGCCTATGTGCAGAGATCCTTAGTAGGAAGTCAAATCCAAACCACCTGTAGGATCTCACCTGCACACCATGACAACGTAGAGCAACCTCACGTACAAAAAGAAGATGAGCTCCGAGAGGATGGAGAAGGGAAGACGTAGACACCTAAGGAAACTGACCCCAGACTCAGCCTTTACACACTGCCCCTACTGTGTTCACTACAATGGGGTGTCTAAAACCTCACCAATTTAGACATCCATTAGGTTAACAAGTCTGCTCTTTTTAATAATGGAGGAACCATGGGACACCTGGGTGGCTCAGTCAGTTAAAATCATCCAATTCTTGATCTCAACTCAAGCCTTGATCTAAGGGTCGTAAGTTCAAGCCCAGTGTCCAGCTCCACGCTGGGCGTGGAGCCTACTTTAAAAAAAAAAACACAGGAACCATTTACACCTCTCAACAACCTTACTGAGACAAGTATGTCATCATTCCATTTTGCTGATGAAACTGAAGTCATGCAGCCGATTTACTTTCCTAGTGTCACAAAGTATGTATATGTACAGCCGGGCTCAGAACCTTGAATCCCACAGCGATGCTACCTCCGCAGGGACAAGGGAATGGGGCTAAACCTTCACCCACACACCTGTTGCATGTGAGCTCCCAACACCCTTGTACTCCAACACCTAAAACAAGCTTTCTCAAAGAGGGGCCTTTTGTTTGGGGTGACAAGCAAGCAACAAGTAGTTTTAAAACGTGGAACCCTCTGGAGGCAAGAGTCTAAATGTGAGGATAGTGGATTTAGGGTGCCAGACGGAACCAAGCCCCAAAGGAAAACCACAGATTTCAAAACACGGCCCAGGGCCTGCTCTTGCTCCAGAACAGCTTGCCTCTCTCTTTCTCTCTCTCTTTCTCTCTTCCTCTTCCTCCCCTTCCACGTGACCCTCACGGTTCTCAGCACCAGAAAATAGGCTGCCATTGTTAGTGCCACAGTTTGGCAACACCGTGTGATCCAACTACAGTGACTGGCACAGATCAGGGACACAAATATTTACTAAATGAACCAAAGACCAAAGTTGTTTCTGCGGGCACATGGGGACCCTAACTGCCATTTTTAAGGAAGGGAAGATGAGAATGCACTTGAAGCACCTGACTGTTGGGTGTACAAGGGAAGTTTTAAAGGGCAGGTCCACGGGAGAGGGAGGCGGGCAAGCTACTGCCAAAGCCCCGCAAGATACTCTGTCCTCAGTCAGTATACGAACACCTCGGCAAACAAACACAGATCTCGTAAGAGGCATGATGTTTTAATATTTAAAGTATTAGAACAAACACCATTACCTCATTTAGGCTGCCTTGTTTAGGTCATCTTAACATGAATAGCAGCTTAAAAAAAAAAAAAAAATCCCCTCTCAGCATTCTCAGGATGAGTGGGGGAGAGGATAGCAGACATTTTCCAAAAAGTTGGCAGTGGGGAGGGAAAAAAAAACAAACACACCCACAGAAAATATCAGAAGGAAGAAATTTCCCTTTAAAACCTAGCCAGTGATGTATACAAATATGTGTTTCGTACCAAATAATCAGAGGCTGCTGTGCTTTTAGGAAGACACGAAGGTAAGCCAAATGGCTTCAAAAACGATTCTTGAAAATTTTATCTATTTGCCCTGCGGTCAGCTCCCGTGCCCTGAAGACCTGGCTACCAGTCCTAACGGTATCAGATTTTCCCTAATGTGAGGTTGCCAGGCGTCGAATTACAGTCAAACTCCTGGGGCAGAGCAGGAGCCAGAAGCAACAGGGAAGATGCCGGTTTTCCTTCTCTACCCACCCCCCCCCCCCACTTGCCACTTGAGAAAAACGGCACGTTTCCACGTGAGAAAGGGCCCTGGTCCTCCGAGGGCCAGCGCCGCGCTATGTCTGGGATTTCGGGCGCAAACCTGCGGGTTCGGAACCGGCAGGGGAACACCTCCTCCGCCAGGAATCAGTGGTGCGCTCCTCCCCCGCCGCCTTTGTCTCAACTGTCCCCGCAAACTCGCAGGCCGATGCCCTCCCGTAAACAGGCCCCCTCCACGAAAAGGACGGTTTTCCGAGTCCTCCGAGGAGAGGATGCGAGCCCCCAGCCGACGCAGGAGCCCCACCGCCAGCCGCCGAGCAGGCCGGGCTGCACCACGACCGAAGCCGCGGCCCCGGGGCCGCCGGTGGAGCGGAGCGGCGAGCCCGGCCGGGGTGGGGGCGCCGTGTCCGCCGCCCCCTCACCCCAGCTCCCTCGCCCGAGGGGGGGGGCCGTCGCCCGCCCCCCCCGCACCCAAGCTCCCTCGCCCGGGGGGGGGGGCCGTCGCCCGCCCCCGCGCCCCCCGCGCCCGGCCTCCGCTCTCCGCCGCCCGGCACTCACCGCCGTGGATGGGCAGCGGCGCCAGCACCTGGCCGCGGACCTCGGCCTTGGGCGAGTCGAGCCCGTAGCGCCCGCGGTCGATGCGGAACGTGAGCGGGGCGCCGCGGCCGGGCTCCTGCACCGTCACGTTGATGAGCGCAGTGTAGTACTCCTGGCTCGCGTTGTCCGCCCGCGCCGGCCACAGGCTGCAGGTCAGCAGGGCGAGTGCGGCGAGCCGGGCCGGGCCCGCCCGCGCCGCGCAGCTCATCGTCCCTCCGGCCGCCGCCGCCGCCGCCGCTCGCGGACCGGGCTCCGGGGCCGGCGCCGAGAGGCGGGGCGGGCGCGGCCGGCGCTGTGGCGGGAGCGCGCGCGCGCGGCCTGCGCGCGGCCGGGCACGAGCACGGCCCTCCTCGTCGCCGCGGCCCCGCCGCTCGCCGCCCTCACGTCCGCGGCGCGCCCGCGGGGACGCGCCCATGGGTCCCCGGGCGAGGACGGCGGCTCAGGCCGCGTGCGGTCGTCTCCTCGGTGTCCCTCTGGGGCTGTGGGGACGGGCCCACTCCATTTCCCCGGGGCTGGTCCCGCCGAGTCTGGGGCGCCTTGCCTGAAAGCGGCGGCAGATTTCGGGGGGCGGCTCCGGGACGATGCGCCCGAAGGAGAGTCTGTGGAGCACAAAGTCCCGCTAGCCCCACGGCCGCCTCCGGCGCGCGCTCGCCACCGCTCCGCCCAGTCCCTCTCCCCAGCGGCCGAGCGGCAACGCGCAGGCCTGGGGCGCAGCTCCACCCCCGCGCGCATGCGTGCGAGGCTCTGCACGCTCCCGCCCGCCTGCACGAGGGTGCGAGCTTAGCGGAGCACTGTTGGTGCGGCTGGAGTGATGCGCGTGGGTCCTGGAGCCTGGGAGCTTTCCAAAGGCTGCGGAAAAGTTTGCAACGAGAATGCCAAAGAAAAACAGTAAGAACTTTACAATTAATTAAAAAAAAAGATGTCTAAGAGATTCCACCTTTCAGCCGGTCCTGCAAGTCATATAATGGACATCCTGGTGCGCGGAGAAGGGGATGTGGCTTTGCAGAGGGGTGTGGGGGGCCCACAACACCCAGAACTGTAAGGGCACCTGTGTGGTTGAGAAAGCTCTCTACAGACGAGACCAAACCTCTGGAGTCCCTGGATAAGGAGCAGATCGTGCGGAGACCTACCCAGCCCCCAGTACCAACACCTTGCCAGTTAGGCTGTGCACCCTTCTAACGCTTAGGCGAAAAGGAGGGGTGCGTCTTGCGTCAGCTGTGGCTGAATCCAGGAGCTCATAGAGTACCGGGCAGTGTCGTTATTATGGTTCCGAGGTGAGGAGGAAGGATAGCATCTCCTGACCAGCCAGGCCTGGATCCTCTGAATCCTGTAGTGGGAAGGGATAGAGTCAACCTTGCCCAACCAAATATACGGAATATCCCAGAAAGAGGCAGCTTCCCAAAGGAAAACCGAGGCACTGTTTCCAGGAAAAGGGTCTGGATGCAGTGCTGGCTAAAATATCAGATGTCCGTGGGTGACTCTTAGCAAGAGCCTCCACAATTTTTCCCTCTATATCCTTTCCTTCCGCCCTCACTGGGCATCATCTGTATATGCCCTGGCGGTGTTGAGGCTGGATTGTATTTATTTACTTGTCTCCAGGAAGTACAGGCCCTACGCCAAAGTAACCAGGCCCTATACCTGGGTCTAGCACTTAAAAATGGATCTACTCTGGCCCTCCTACAGCGGAGGCCCTCCTCACAGAGCATGAAGTTCTTGGAACTGAAGTAGCCCTTGTTCAGGCACCTGAGACATGGCATTCCCTGCCCAGAGAGCCCTGGGCCTGGTGGGGGTCTGTCTGTCTGTTCTGCTTTTCTTACTGGGCATCCCCTGGCCTGCGTGTGCCTGACGTTCTCATGCCCCTTTCTCTTTTGTCTTTACATCGGTCTTTCAAAGCATGGGGTATGGAGTGGGATGAAGTCTCCATGCATAGACTCAGCAGATGCCAGCATCTGGGCAACATCAACACTGCCTTATTTTAGAGTGTAATTGTTTTAATTTTATGGACACCTTTCCTTTAGGGCAAGAGTTTTCTCGTGTATAGCGTGATACAAAGCTACCTTATAAAATTGTCATGAAACACACAAAACAAAATTGACATCTTGACCTTTTTCAAGGGTTTAGTGGCATTTGGTATATTCACTTCATTGAGCAACCATCACCACCATCTGACTCTGGAACTCTTTTCATCTTGTAAAGCTGAATTTCTGTACCTGTTACATAGTAACTTCCCCCGGGCCCCCTCCCTAGCCCATGGTCACTACCACTCTACTTTCCATTTCAATGAATTTCACTCCTCCCAGTATACAGAGGCAGACATTTACATACATACATATGTGGAGTCACACAGTATTTGACCTTTAGGGGTTTTTTGGTTTGGTTTGGTTTTTAGTGTTTGACGTTTTGTGACTGGATTATTTTACTTCGCATAATATCCTCTAGGTTCATCCACCCTGTAGTGTGTGTCAGTATGTCTTTCCTTTTTAAGGATGAATAGTATTTCATTGTACGTACATACTTTAGTTAATCTACCTGTTGAAGGACACTGGAATTGCGTCTACCTTTTGGCTAGGCTATAGTATGGGTGTATAAATATCTCTTCAAGATCTTGATTTCAATTTTTTTGCATAAATACCTAGAAGTGACTTTGCTAGATCATAGGGTAGTTCTATGTTTAATGTTTCGAGTAGCTGTCATACCATTTTCCACAGTGGCTGCAACATTTACCTTCCCACCAGCAGGGCACCAGGGGTCCCATTTCTCCATATCCACATCACACTTTGGACAAACCTTCTAAAACATTAAGGTAAAAAAAATTGTTTTTTAAATTATAAGTATTAGTAAAAGCACAGGTGGTACTTGGCTGCAGCAGGTCTCATGACAGACGTGTGTTGAGAGCCAACTGAGGCTCACGCTGGTCTGCGAATGAGTTGCCCACCAGCTTCCAGGTCCCTCCTCTGTGGGGCTATTTCTCTGACTTCCCAACACATGACTCTCTCTTATCCCTGCTCTCATCTTCCACCTCCTGAGAAATCCCAAGTCACCTGTGAGCCCCATCTGAAATGCCCCTTCTCCTCAGAGAACATCACTCCCAGGGCCACGAACAGGAACAGCCTGTGTATAAAGCACGCTGCATGGCATGAGGGTGGGGGGAGCTCCAGGCATTAGAGCCCAAGCTGGATTCCTTGGGGAGTGTTGGAGACCTCTTAGGATTGTCCAAAATGTAATGTCTTTTCCTCTCCTCCCCCTTCTCCTCTTCTTCTTCCTTTTCTTTATGAAATGACCCAGGATCCCTCTGGTCCCAGTGAGAACCTGATCTTATTTTATTGTTTATGGTTTCCCTTTTATCCCTACCCCTCTCTCCCATTCCCTCCCCACAGCTTAATGTATATCTTTTCAGTTCTCCCAAAACGTGAGGTATCCTATCTGTACATGTGCTTCTTTATTTTTCAACAGTGTTGGTTATAGATATCATTCTGGTTCTCATTCTCTTCATCTACCACTGTGCTGGTATTTTGTATACCGTTCTCTTCTATTTATTTATTATATTGTATGTTGAAATATAACCTACCTGTACTAAAGTGCAAAAAAAAATCTTCCCTATACAATTCAACAGGTGTTTAGCAAGTGGACATAGCTTTGTAGCCTCCATTGAGATCAAGGTGGAAAACCTTACCAGCATCCCTGAAGCTTTCCTGGGCTTCTCAGTCATTAGCACCCCTGTATTCTGACTCCTGTTGCCTGTTTTTGGACTTTATAGAAATAGAACCACAAACACGTACTCCTTGGGGTCCGGTTTCTTTTTCTTGACATTATGTCTGTAAGATTCTTTCCTTCCTTGCATGTAGTAGTAGTAGTGGTTGCTCCTTTCTTTGCTGTATAGTATTCCACACCAGATTTGTCCATTTTTCTGTTGATGGGTATGTGGATTGGTTTCCATTTGGAGCTATTTGGGGAGAAGAGCCTGTGTGTCTTTTGGTGGACATGTGCAAGCCTCTCTGAGAGTATGTGTTCTGGAATGGAATGGCAGCTTTGCTGGGTAGGCTTGCATTTAGCTTTGGTGGAAACTAGCTCTGTACTAGTTGACCTCTGTAGGAACCTCTGTTTTCGTTTCCTTCCTGGGGCTCTGTCCCTCAGAGGTCTTGGTCCATACTGGCCGCACTGCCACTGCTGCTCTTGAACAATACCCTATACCTCCCTCCCACCAAACTGCGGCGGGGGGTGAAATGATTGTGGAAACCTGTCCAATCCCCATGGGGCAGGCCATCCTAGAGGAGCTGCTCACAGTGTGTTCCTTACGGATCCTGAGGTCCTAGGACAGGCTACAAGTGAAGAACCTTGTGGGGACATCAAACCTGTACAAGACATGTCTGAACACTGGCTGAGTATTTTCATGTTCATAACAAATTTGCTGTCTTCTCCTTTTGAAGGACCCAGTGGCATGTCATAGCCCTTTCACATGATGGCTGTTATGGAAGGTGGCAGAAGGATGGGCCCCAGGTCTCCGGAGTTCAGCCTCTGGGTCCCCCGGGCCAGCACCTGGAAAGGGCATTTTAGAAAGTGCAAAGAATTCTTTTTTTTAATAATTAAATGTTCATTTTAATATTACCTTATTCTTTACAGCAAGTGATTTTCAGTGATAGTAATGTCAACCGTCTTATAAAGTCAGGTGTCGCGGGATGCGTGGGTGGCTCAGTCAGTTAAGCATCTGCCTTCAGCTCCAGGCCATGATTCCAGGGTCCTGAGACTGGGCCCTGCATTGGGCTTCCTGCTCAGCAGGGATCCTGCTTCTCCCTTTCCTTCTGCTCCCTCCCCTTGCTTGTGCTTGTTCTCTCTCTTTCTCGCAAATAAATACATTTTTTTAAAAAGTGAGTTTTCTTGGGAAAAATATGTAATAATAGTCAGGTGGAACACAGGTGTGGCAAAACTGTACAAGCGGTGAGCAGATGAACAAGGTGCAGCAAATGCTGGCAGAGAAGATGGTTGGGACTTCTGAGATGGACGCCCGGGACCGGGTTCAAATCCATGGTGCTGACTGTTAATTGCTGAGGGATTTTGTAAGTCATTTGTGAAGCCACTGATCCCTTGAAACTGACCATGGTGATAAGTAGTAGTTATACCTCCTTTCCCCTCCATCTGCCTCTGTCTCCTTTTCTTATTTTTCAGAGGGTGATTTACCAGAATGTCTCTGCCTTGTCACAGGTCAAGTGGGGAGCTCTCCAAGCTCCTGTCTCCTCTGGGGTCAGTTTTCCTCTGTGAAGTGGACCTAATGACCTCTCCCTCTCCACAAATTGGATGAAGGGTGCCCGGAAGCTGTAGCTACCACCGTCCCTCCTGCTTTCCCTAAGACTTGTCACTGAAGGCACAGGGACCCGTGAAGAGTTTGAGTGGGGGCCTGAGTGAGAACTGGCAGTGCTCCTCCCATCCCAACCAGACATGACCCAGGGCAGGCCATCCTGGATGGGTGGATGCCGAGGCTGGCCAGTGTCCTGTACCCTCAGGCACCAGCAGGTGCCCCACGGACAGCGGGGACATGACATCATAGCATCTTGTTTAGAAAAATGTACAAACCTGTGTGTACATGTGAACATTTGAATCAGCAGTTCCAATCTTTCCTTCCCTTTCCTTTTCCTTTTTCTTCTTTCCTTCTTCCTTCTTTCTATCCTCCTTCCTTCCTTCCCTCCTTCCTTCCTTTTAAAAGATTTTATTTATTTATTTGACACAGGGGGAGAGCACAAGCAGGGGGAGCAGCAGAGGGAGAGGGAGAAGCAGGCTTCCTGCTGAGCAGGGAACCCAATGAGGGGCTCGATCCCAGAACTCTGGGATCATGACCTGAGCCAAAGGCAGGCTCAGGCTTAAATGACGGAGCCAGCCAGGGGCTCCCCTTTTCATCTTGCTTAATGAAAATCTTCAAATACAAGAAAAGTGTAAAGAATGGCACAATGAAGCACTTGTACCCCACCATCTCAGTTCAGTCGTGGTCCACATTTGGTCATAAATCCGTTACCTGCCTATTGCTTTTATTTTTAGAATTTTTTTCTGAACCATTTTATGACTGGTAAAATCAGTCATCAAATAGGCTGTTCTCCTGTACGCCCATGAACAAGACAGACCACTGTAATTCTGTAAAATGATCCCATATTCTCCCATACTCGTATGTTTCCAAACATTGAAAAATGTCCTGGTGCCGCTGATTTATTTTTATTTTTATTTTTAATGGTATCCAATGAAGGTTCTGCCTTGGATTTGGTGATTTTTTTTTTCCTCAAAACTCAAGACTTTGAGGGTGCAGCCCCAAATCCTGTAGATTACAAGAAGTAGATGGCTGTCTGGTACCGCTGAGTTAGTGTCCCTCACAGACAGCACCCCTAGGAGTTTACCCGAAAATGTATCGAGTTCTGCCATTATCTTGTCCATCCGGCACATACATGGTCTCAGACTTTTTTGGTGTAGACACGTAAATTGCACCAAAGTTGCTGCAACTTTCTTTCTTTTTCAACTACAGGGAAGCTCAAAATTGAAAGCGGCGCAGGTTCCTCTCCACTCTGGGCTCGCTAGAGAAAGGAAGCAGATGCCCTTCCCACTTTTCCTGGTGGTATGGCATTAGGGAAGTCGTGGCAGGGGCACAGGGAGTGTGGGCCCACAGTGTTGGCAATCCTCCCAGCCTGGGGCCCACCGAGGGAGAGCAGGCTTGGGGGCCCGCCAGGGGTCCTTGTGCAAACCCCTGTCGACAGAGGCACGAGAGGAAATTGGGCTCGGATTTGGAACCTGTTGTGGTCCAGGCGCTAGGATGTGACTCTCCCCGAGGACCAATCCCCCAGGCATAGGGATTGTTGCACCCATTTTGCAGATGAGGAAATGGAAGTTTGGGAGTGAACGCTTTGCCCAGTGAACTCGCTCCAGCCAATGAGGAGTGAGCAGGGAAGCTAACCCTGTCCCCACGCACTCCAGGCTTATCTCCCTCTTGCCGCTTGGCGCCAGGTTCAGGATTCTGACGACGTCTCAATTTCCTGGTACTTAGCCAGGCTGGGAAGCCAAAGGCTCTGTCCAGGAATTCGGGTGGGGCTTGGGGCCGACGCTGAGTGGGCACAGGCTGCTGGGATGGCTGCCTTTTAGCAGGATCGAAGGCATCACTTTGTCCTTTGTCAGTTTTTGTTTGGTCAGAGTGATGAATTGCTGAGCCAGAGAGCCCAGAGAAGAGACGCCGGCGGGGCTGAGCTGGCCAGGGCAGTCTGGCCCACGGGTCTGACTGCTGACCTTCAGGCTGACCTGTAGTGGTGGTCCGTGAGGTCCCCAGGACCCTTCTGCTAGGGGGCCTGGCTGTATCTGGAAGGGCTCTCTGTTCACAGGCGGAGAGACACGTTCAGAGACTCTTTTGGAAGGCTGCAAGTGAAGGCAAGGTGACCGGGCTGGGCTCAGAAAGAACAAGCACCCAGCAGGTTCAGGGGATCCGGGCAGCTGGAAGAGAAGAATGACTTCATCAGGAACCAGCTGTTGGGCTGAGTCAGTGTCACTTTCCTCCGGAAAGAAAGCAGCTGACCTGCCTAGTTTGAATCAGGTGCCCACACCTTGATCCTAAAAACAAAGGCACCTTGACTGTCAGCCTGTCCAGGGAGCATCTGAGGGAGGAGGAGAGCACCTGAGAGCTGACATAGCCCAGCGAGCATGGGAGGCAGGGACAGCTCTGTCTGCTCCAGGGAACCCTTACAGGCTGCCTGATCCCGATTTCTGCCAGGTCAACCCCGCTGCTTTCTTCCACAAGCAGGGGTGGAATTCCAAACCTATCTCTGTAGACATGTCACTGAGCAGGGGGACCATGCTGCTTTCTGTTCATTTGTGGCCAGCAAAGAGTCTGACAGTGGCTTCCGTCTGGCCAGTAGCCTCAGGATTTGGGTGGAGCCAAGCCACGCAAGTCACCAGCCCAGAGCTGAGAGCAGCCTTCATGCAGCTTTTCAACCAACACTCCACCCAAGAACAAGACAAGCAGTGTGCCCAAGGATGTTTATTGCAGCCTTAGCTACAGAGGCAAAAAAGTTGGAAGTAAACTCATTTATTTGTCAAGCAAATTATGGCACAACAAATTTGAGGATGATTATGCAGCTATTTAAGATATCAAACAGGCTGTGGCAATGGGAAGAACACTTATGATGTACTGTTGAGTGCAGACGCAGAACAGAAAATAAATCTCTGGCTGTCACTCTGTAAACTGAGTCCACATATGTGAACAAGGCCAAGAATGGAAATGGCAAGGTGAAAGGGTTTGGTTCATTTGGGAGGAATATGAGTGACTGTTTTTACTTTCTTTCTTTTTTTTTTTCCACCCAAAAATGCAGTGTTCTTTTTGCAAATACAACAAAGCTCTCTCTGATCCCCATCAGGAGATCACCGAAGAACCTATTCGAGGTAGTAGGACTGTGAGGTGCAGCCAAGGGTAGGGAGATTGAGCATTAGGGGCGGTCAGCCTGGAAGAATTGGGGGGGTAGCTCCTGGTTGTCCTCAGACAAACTATCCTTTACAACCCTAATGCTCCGTATACATTTAATGATTCTATCCCATCCCTTGGGGGAAAAATAGACATAGATTTGGTCTATTGACTATAGGCACAGTTGCTAGAAAGAAATCTCACATTATTGCAACAGATGGGTTATGAATGATGGTGATGTTCCTATAAGAAGTCTTTGTTCAAAAGTTATGCCAACTTGTTGTTACTGAAAGCAGAGGGGGCCAGCCTATTACCCTCACTGGAGTCACAGCTGGATCTCATTCCTGTAATCAATATTGTCCCAGGAGAAGTTACAAAAAGTGGGGAATACATCTCCCAGGTGAAGCATATGTCTCATGGTGGGTAAGTATCTCCCAAGAAAGATTGGGGTGGGGGTAGCCAGATATGATCAGATATATGAAAAAAGTATTTTTTTATAAGATTTTATTTATTTGACAGAGATCACAAGTAGGCAGAGAGGCAGGCAGAGAGAGGGATGGAGAAGCAGGCTCCCTGCTGAGCAGAGAGCCTGATGCAGGGCTCGATCCCAGGACCCTGGGATCATGACCTGAGCCGAAGGCAGAGGCTTTAACCCACTGAACCACCCAGGTGCCCCCTGAAAAAAGAATTCTTACAAGAGATCTTATCTGTGGAGGAGGAAGGCTCATGAAGAATGCCAAGATAGTGTATGCCAGTGTGGGGGATGGGGAGCAGATGATGTGAGGGATCACCAGTGGCATTCCAGTCCCTTCTCCCTTGCCTGATTCCACACAGGGGCTATAAGGAGATAAAAATTCAATTTTCCCTTAAGGGCATCCATCTGTCCATCCACCCATCTATCCACCCATCCACTTATCCATCTTATTCATCCATTCACCCATGAAGCTAGCCACCCAACCATCCACCCATCTACCCACCCATCCACTCACCTATCCATCCATCCAACCATCCATCCATCCACCCATCCATCCATCCTTCCATTCATCCATCCACCCACCCATTTGCCCAACCATCGAACCATTCATCCATCTACCCAACCATCCACCTATCCACCCACCCATCCATCCACCCATCCACTCATCCATCCATTCATCCATCCCCCATCTCCCTACCCATTCTCCTGTCTACCATCCATCCACCCAACCACCCACACTTCCACCCACCCATCCATCCATCCATCCATTCACTCATTCTCTCTGGATGTTTATTGGGCATCAGTTCTAGGCACTTGGAATACCTAAGCAAACAATCAAAGATCCCCACCCTCAGGAAACATTCTAGCCAAGATGCCTTTCTTGCCAGTATGCTGGGATGGAAGGTCACTGTTGCCACATTTTCCCCTTTCTCCTGCCCACATGGGATCATAAGCATGGAAACCAAACATGGAGTATGGGTCTGAGCCCTCTTCCTTCTGCATTTGTTTGTTTAAACCACTGTGTGAAAGATTTCCCCTTATTTGCATCTGAATGAAGCCCTAACTGAGATAGAGAAAGAGAGAGAAGAGAGGCCAGGGGAAAATTTTGTTCCTGGGCTCCGGGTGTCTTGGCATCCTGAAATATCCCCCATACAGTTCATTTTAAAAGATTCCCAAATTAAGCCCAGTCTAGAGAAGGGAGCTCCTCCCAATGGAGGAGACACAACTCGAAGAATGAAGGAGTTTGGGATTTGGGATATGAGTGAGGAGGGAAGTTTGAGTAGGGCCCTGTAGCAAGTGGTGGATGGTATATACGGATCGGGGCCACTTTAGTGGCAAGTATCAGAAATCCAACTGAATGTGGAGGAGAATTTTTTATATGGTCGCTTATAAAAAGTTAGGGGTTTGCTCAGGCACAAGTGAATCTAGCTCAGGTTGGGATTCCTCTGACCGCCTCTCAACATTACTCTCCTTCATTCGTTCCCAGGTGGGCTCTCCCCATACGGATGCAAGATAAATCCCAGTAGATTCAGGAGTACATTCTGTTCTGTTCTTTTCAGAATCCCAAAAAGACACAGCAGGAGAGAAAGTCCTTTTCTTTCTTAGTGGCCTTTCCATTCCGTGTTCTGAGTATCATTTGTCCACTTCATGTTGTGAATTCAACAATAAGCAAACCACTGTGACCAAGAGGATAAAATGCCCTGACTGGCCAGACCTTCCCATATGCGTACCCCTGGAGGCAGATGGAGTCTGTTTGACCCAACCCTGTGGGTCAAAGAAGAAGGCGTCGTATAATAAAAAACCAAATATTTGGTCTTCGTCCCTGGTTCCTGGCACACAAACTCCTAAAACCATTGGCATCTGTAGAGTGGTAAAATGTCTTAAAAAAAAAAAAAAGATTTATTTATTTATGCATTTAGTTTTAAAGATTTTATTTATTTGAGAGAGAAAGAAAGTGGGGGTGGGCGGGGGGGGGGAAGGGTGGGTTGAGGGAGGGGCAAAGGGAAAGGGAGAAGCAGACTCCCTGCTGAGCCGGGTACCAGACATGGGGCTTGATCATGACCTGAGCCGAAGGCAGACACTTAACCAACTGAGCCACCCAGGCACCCCTATTTATTTATTTTAGAGAGAGAGAGAGAAAGAGAGAAAAAAAGTAGAAGGGGCAAAGGGAGGCAGAAGGAGAGAGAGAATCTCAAGCAGCTTCCCCACCAAGCATGGAGCCCTGCACAGTGTTCTATCCTACCACTCTGAGATCACAACTGAGCTGAAAACAAGAGTCAGTCATTTGACTGAGCTACAAAGGTGCCCCTAGTAGAGTGTCTTTTGTATGCTAAGGAGATGAGATGGTGGGAGGCCCTTGGACAGCTTCAGGATGGGGGCTGTTTGCCAGAAAGACCAAGCTATATTTAGAGGATTGAAACTCTCAGCCCCACCCCCTGATCTCCAGGGAGGATATTGAGTTGATCATCAATGGCCAATAATTCTATCAGTCATGCTTACAGAATTGGAACCTCCATTAAACTCCTAAGTGACAGAGTTTGGAGTGCTCCTAGGTGGGCGAGCACACTGAGGTGTTAGAAGGATAATGTCCCTGGACAGGGCATGGACACTCTGTGCACGTCCCCATATCTTGTTCTATGCACTTTTTCCATTTGGCTGTTCCTGAGTTATATCCTTTCTAATAAACTGGCAATGGTATATTCCCAGTCCTATGAGTCATTCTAGCAAAATATTAAACCTGAAGAGGGTGTTGTGGGAACCCTTGACATTGTAGCCAAGTGAGACCAAACTGCAGGTGACCTGGGGGTCTGACACTTCCGACTGGCATCTGAAGTATGGACAGTCTTGTGTGACTGAGCCTTGGTCTTGTGGAGTTAGTAGTTAGTGTCAGCATTGAATTGGACCATAGGACACCCAGTTGGTGTCAGAGTTGGTTGGTGTCCAGATAGTTGAAGTATTGGCTCATTGGTGTGGAACAAACAAACAGACAAACGAACACAGAGGGGTTTCCCAAGGATGCGCTTACAAATATACAGGACATGGGTCTGGGCATGGACAATAACAGATGCATATGGATTCCTCACCTGTGACCAGAGGTAGGCTTGCTCTTATCCTAGGCACAGAGGCTGTTCTGCACCAACCTAGGGATGGGTGGCTCCTGCCACACATCCAAGAGGAGCTCAGCCTGGGAGGGGTCAACTAAGATGCTTTGGGCTGTAAGTAAGGAAAGACTTGACTTAAACTGACTCACTCATACAGGAAATCTAGAGGAAGAGGAGGCCCCAGGCAGGCTGTCCTGCATGGGCTTTGTCCCCAGGCTGTCTTCTCTCCTAGCTGTAGATAGATGCCAGTGGTAACTGGAACAACGTATTTCCTTGTTCCTGTTGGGTAGGGAGACAGAAATTCCCTCGGCTGCAGAATAAAAATCCTCATCTTTGGCCAATTGTGGTGACCTGACAGTTGCTCCTGGACAAATGAGGTTAACAAGGGAATGCCAATGCTCAGTGGATTAAACCTGGGTCCTGAGGGCAAAGGAAGATAGGATTACATCATTGCTTTGACTGGCAGTTTGCTTGCACTAACTTCATGGAGTTAATGAACTTCATAGAACACTAACCCTTCAGGGAGGGCTGCCTGGAAGCAGGGGCCGGTGAGTTCTGGGTAGGTACTCTCAGTGCAGACTGCTATTGATTAATACTGTTCTGACTTTCAGAAGAGACCTCCATGCCTTCCCTACTCTCTCCTTCTTCTCAGTCTTGTTTCTCTCCCATTTCAACCTCTCCCTCCCCACCACTCTATTCTTCCACTTCCTGCTTCCTTTTTTGCCTTCTCCTGTTTTCCAGCTCTGGTCCACGTGTCTGCTCCATGATGTAATTTTAATCATGTATATATTTCACCTTAACTTTGGCTACATTGGGTTGGGGAGGTAACTTTTAAGCTTCAAGTTATTTATCTTTAAAGTAAAGGAATTAATATTGATCTCACATGGTACTTGGGAATTGAAAGTTGTATTGTTGGGCTCTCTGAGGCTGATCAAGATGAAGTAAGACCACTACAATCCATCCACCCCACGGATTACAACCAAGAACTCTCAATAAAGTAACCAAGTAGCCAGCTGAGACTCTGAACCTGTTACCAATGGCAGGTGGGTTGGGGAGAAGAACCAAAACCCAAAGAATGACCTGTCGTGAGGATGAGAGTCCCAGTTTCTCTTTTCTCTCTGGTTTCCCAGTTTTGAATAGAGGTCAGCTCTAGGGTAGGATGTGCAGAGAAACCGTCTTTCTAGCCAAAGGACTGAGATAGAGGCCTCTGCAAGATGAAGTATGTGTGGGGGGGAATCCTTGAGTTCATTTCATTTTATCTTTTTTTCCCCTCTCTTACCCCTGCCCTGAGCACAGCCCCAGCTACAGAGCTACACCATGGGAGCAGCAGCACTAACACTGCACCTCAGAGGAAACCCATGTAAGCCAGAGAATATGAGGTGAATCCTAGAGAGAAGAGAATTGGAAGAGGGAGTCCTAATTCTGTGGGTGAGTGGACACAAAATTGTAGGTGAGCCTAGATCCAAAACAGTATGGCAAAGTTTTTTTTTTTTGTTTTTTTTTTTAGTTTTTATTTTGAAATAATTATCGATTCACAAAAGTATACCCTTCACCAGCTCCCCCAATGATGCATCTTAAGTAATTGTAGTGCAATATCAAAACTAGGAAATTGACAGTGGTACAATATTATTAACCATACTATAGACCTTCTGCAGATTTCACCAGCCTTCATGTGCACTCTGTGTGTGTGTGTACGTAGTTCTACACAATTTCATCCCATGTATAGATTTGTGTAACCAACACTACAACTGAGACACAGAATGGCTCCATTGCTGTAAATAGACCTCCTCCTGCTGCCCCTTTACTGTTGTACCCACCCCTATCCCCTTCCCCGTCCTCTGAAAAATCACTAACCTTGTCTCCGTTTCTGTACTTCTGTCCTTTTGAGACTGTCATATAAATGGAATTATAAAGTACATAATCTTTTTTAAAAAATTTATTTGGTGGAGAGAGAGATCACAAGTAGGCAGAGAGATAGGCGGGGGGGGGGGCCCGCGGGGAGCAGGCTCCCTGCTGAGCAGAGAGACCTACACAGGGCTCAATCCCAGCACCCTAAGACCATGACCTGAGCTGAAGGCAGAGGCTTAACCCACTGAGCCACCCAGCTGCCCCAGTATATAATCTTCTAAGATTGACTTTTTCCACTAAGTGTAATTCCTATGACATCCATCCAGGTTGTGTCATGTATCAATAGCCTGTTCCTTTTTTTTTTTTTTTAAGATTTTATTTATTCATTTGACAGAGATCACAAGTAGGCAGAGAGGCAGGCAGAGAGAGAGGGAGAAGCAGGCTCCCTGCTGAGCAGAGAGCCTGATGTGGGTCTCGATCCCAAGACCCTGGGATCACGACCTGAGCTGAAGGCAGAGGCTTTAACCCACTGAGCCACCCAGGTGCCCAGCCTGTTCCTTTTTATCAATGAGTAATAGCCTATTGAATGGTTGTGCCAGAGTTCATTCAACAATTTAACCGAGGAAAGGCATTGGGTTGTTTCTAGTTTGGGGCCATTCTAAATAAAGCTGCTGTGAACATTAATGTGCAGGTTTTTGTGTGAACATAAGTTTTCAATTCCCTGAGATAAATGCCCAAGAATATAATTGCTGGTAAGTGCCTACTTAGTTTTATAAAAAACTGGTAAGCTATTTTCTGGAGCAGCTGTACCATTTCATATTCCCACCAAGGAAAACCTTTGAAAACGAAGGTACCATTGAATCTACTAGTGACGGAAGATGAGACAAAACTTGTGGTCTGAACCTAACCAGGATTGATTGATTCCTAAAACCACCATAACAAAATTCATCCTCCAAGAGATTTTTATACTACCCGGCATATCACAACATGATATTCAAAATGTGTTGAATTTGTTCAAGTGTCAATAAAAAGAAAATGTGACCAATTCACAAGTATAAAGACAACCAACAAAAGAACCCAACCCCCAGATAACCCAGATGTTCAAGCAGCTATTAGAACTATGCTCTAGGAGGTAAAAGTAAACACTCTTAGAAAAAAAATGGAAAGATTGATATTCTCAGCAGAAAAAATGGAAACAGCCAAATGGAGATTTTAGAACCAAAAAATTACAGTTTCTGAATTAAAAATTCACTAAATGGATATGTGGCAAAGGAAATAGTGAATTTCATAGCAGACCATTAGAAATGATCCAGTTTGAACAATATGGAGAAACAGAACATGCAAAACTAAAGAATCCTGAGAGATCATGGGATGATATTAAAAGGTCCATGATTCAGGGTCGCCTGGGTGGCTCAGTGGGTTAAGCCTCTGCCTTTAGCTCAGGTCATGATCTCAGCATCCTGGGATCGAGCCCCACATTGGGCTCTCTGCTTGGCAGGGAGCCTGCTTCCCCCTCTCTCTCTGCCTGCCTCTCTGCCTACTTGTGATCTCTCTCTGTCAAATAAATAAATAAAATTTTTAAAAAATGTTAATGATTCATATTACTTGAGTTTTAGAAAGAGAGGAGGAAGTGAGTGGTATAGAAAAATAACTAAAGAAATCATGGCTGATATTTCCCCAAATTTGATGAAAGCTAACATTTACAGATTCAAGAAGCTCAGCAAATATAAACAGGAAAAACTCAAAGGAAACTGTACTCAAACACATTGTAATCAAGCCAATGAAAACTAAAAATAAGGAGTAAATCTTGTATACTCTGTTAATGGATTGAAAGAGCTAGTATTGTTAAAATGTTCATTCTATCCAAGGCCATCCATAGATTCAATGCTTTCCCCAGCAAAATTCCAATGACATTTTTCACAGAAGCAGAAAAGCAATCCGAAAATTTGTGTAGACCCACGAAAGACCCTGAATAACCAAAGGAATTCTGAGAAAGAACAAAGCCAGAGGCATCACGCTTCCTGATTTCAAACTATATTACAAAGCTATAGTAATCAAAACAATATGTTAGTGGCATAAAAACAGACACATAGACCAATGGAACAGAATCAAGAATCCAGAACAAAACTCCCTCATACATGGTTATATATATTTGTAATATTTGATAAGGGAGCAAAGAATATCTAATGGGGAAAAATAGTATCTTCAATAAATGGTGTTTGGCAAATTGGATATTCATTTGCAAAAGAATGAAACTGGACTCTTGTGCTATAAAACTTACAAAAATTAACTTGAAATGGATTAAAGAGAACTGAAACTGAACAAAGAAAACAGAGGAAAAGCTTCTTGACATGGGTCTTTGCAACAATTTCTTGGATATGACACCAGAAGTATAAGCACCAAAAGCAAAAATAAGTAACTGGGACTACATCAACTAATAAGCTTCTGCAGAGCCAAAGAACACTCAACAAATGAAAAGGCATCCTATGGAATGGGAGAAGATATTTGCAACCCATACATTTGATAAGGGGTTAAAATATAGAAGGAGCTCATACAACTCAATAGCAAAACAAAAACAAAACAAAAGAATCCCAAATACTCAAATTTTAAAAATGGGCAGAGGACCTGAATAGACATTTCCTCAAAGACATACAAATGGCCAACAGGCACATGAAAAGGTGCTCAACATTACAATCATCAGGTAAATGCCAATCTAGACCACAAAGGGATCTTACCCAATACCTATTAGAATGGCTATTTTTAAAAAAGGCAAGAGTTAAGTGTGGGTGAGGATATGGAGCCCTTTCAGTGGAACTGTGGGTTGGTGCAGCCACTATGGAAAACTGTATGGAGGTTTTTCAAAAAATTCAATTAAATCCCAAAAGAGAGCTACCATATAATCCAGAAATCCCATTTCTGTATATATATCTGAAGGAAATGAAATCAGTATCTTGAGGATATATCTGCATTACCTCCCACCATGTTCACTGAAACATTATTCACAATAATCAAGACATGAAAACAACCAAAATGTCCACCAAAGAATGAGTAGATAAGGAAAATGTGGTTTATAGAGAGAATAGAGTATTATTCAGCCATAAAAAAGGAAATCTTCCTTTATTGTTATTGTTGGTAAGTAGGGTCTACACCCAGTGTAGGGCTTAATATGTGGGGCTTGAACTCATGACCCTGAGATCAAGACTTGAGCTGAGATCAGAGTTGGATGCTTAACTGAATGAGCCACCGAGGTGCCCCGATCTTGCTTTTTTTTTTTTTTTTTTTTTTTTGACAAAATGGGTGGACCCTAAGGACATTGTGCAAAGAGAAATAAGTCATACGAGAGAGAGAGAGTAAAAAAGCATATGATACACAAAAACCGTGTGTGGAATCAAAAAAAGCTGAACTCATAGAAACAGCAGAATGGTGGTTACTGGGGGTGGAAGGAAAGGAGAAGATATTGATCAAAGGGTACAAACTTTCAGTTATAAGATGAATAAGTTTTAGGAACCCAATGTACAAAATGATGATGATAGTTAACAATGCTGTATTATAGTCTAGACAGTTCCTAAGAGAGCAAATATTAAGTGTTCTCGCCACATACACATGCACAAACAGTAATTTTGTGAAGTAGTGGATATGTTAAGTAATCTTAATGTGGTAATCCAAAATAAACATGCATATCAAATCATCATATTGTACATAATGCTATATGTCAATTGTATCTCAATAAAATTGGGAGGGGGGAAGAAATGCACTCTGGAAAACGTCCAGAGAAAAGCAGCATATTGCATACAGAGGGACAGTAATTCAAATGACTGGATCGATCATCAGAAAACATGGAGGCCTGGAGGGAGGAGCAAGATGGTGGAGCAGTAGGAGACCTAAATATCATAGTGTCCCAGGAGTTCAGCTAGATAGTTATCAAACCATTCTGAACACCTGCAAACCCAACAAGAGATCGAAGAGAAGAGCAGCAACTCTAGGAACAGAGAAATGACCACTTTCTGGAAGGTAGGACATGTGGAGAAGTGAATCCAAGGTGACAGGAAGACAGACCGTGGGGGGCCAGAAGGGGGAGAGGCCGGCTCCCAGCCAGCAGTGGAGCAGTGGAGCACAAGTCAGAACTTTTAGAAGTCTGCTCCATTGAGGGACGTCACTCCAGAGGCTAAGTGGGGGTGGAGCCCTCATGGGGACAGTGTGATCTCAGGACCCATGGGGTTATAGAAAGATGGGGGGTGTCTGAGTGTGGCAGATTTGCCAGGTATCAGACCAGGGAAGCCAGTGGCAAAGATGGAGCCACGGGCAGGGGCTCTCAGCTTGGGGTAACCTTAAACCATGATCTGAGACACAGTTGGGCTACTACTCATTGAGGAGTGACCCCACAAGGGCAGATCCAAAAGACTCCCCTTCCTCCTGGGAGGAGTGGCCAGAGTGTGCAGCAGGAATATGCTGGGTTTGGAGACTCCAAATGGGATCGTGCGCCAGAGACAGAAATGCCCGGTCACAGGCTGGGTGAGTTCAGAGTGTGGCCAGAGGCCAAGGAGACAGGAGGGATTGACTGCTTTTCTCTGAGGGTGCACTAAGGAGTGGGGCCCCGAGCTCGCCACTCCTCTGGCCGGAGACTAGGAGGCAGCAATCTTCATTTCCTTCCTCTAGAGCTCTATGGAAAGTAAAGCAATCAGGGAACAAAAACTCCCAGAGTGAACCCACTCAGATTACTTAGCCCTGCCCCTGGCAAGGGCATACAATTCCGCCTCGGGCAAGGACACTTGAGAATCACAGCAACAAGCCCCGCCCCCAGAAGATCAGCAAGAACATCCAGCTAAAATCAAGTTCACTGATTAATGAGAACTGCAAAACTAAAAAGCTACGGGCATACATCACATAGAATTCATGGCTTTACCCTCAAGATTCTTTAGTCTTTCAAAGGTAAGTTTTAAAAATTTTATTCTTTTCTTGTTCTATTTTTAAATTTTTCCTCTTTCCTATTTTAATTTTTAACTATTTTATCAATATCTTTTTAGAAATCTTTTTAAAATTTTCATTGTTATAGTCATATTCTATCCTTTCATTGTATTTAACCTTATTTTTTGTATACATATAGCTTTTTCTTTCTTTCTTTTTTTAAGATTTTACTTATTTATTTGACAGATGGAAATCACAAGTAGGCAGAGAGGCAGGCAGAGAGAGAGGAGGAAACAGGCTCCCTGCTGAGCAGAAAGCCCGACGTGGGGGCTCAATCCCAGGACCCTGGGATCACGACCCAAGCTGAAGGCAGAGGCTTTAACCCATTGCGCCACTCAGGCACCCCTAGCTTTTTCTTTCTTTAAAATTTTGAAATGCAGTTTCATCTGATAGATCAAAATACACCCTAAATCTAGTGCATGGCTTTGTTCTAGTCTCCAGCCAGATCACATTCTTTCCTCTTTTTTTTTTTCTTCTTTCAACCAACTTCTTATCAATTCATTTTTTAGAATCATTTAAAAAAAATTTTTAAGTTTTTAAAAAAGATTTTATTTATTTATTTGATAGAGATCACAAGTAGGCAGAGAAGCGGGCACAGAGAGAGGAGGAAGCTGGCTCCTTGCTGAGCAGAGACCCTGATGCAGGGCTTGATCCCAGGACCCTGGAATCATGACCTGAGCCGAAAGCAGAGTCTTTAACACATTGAGCCACCCAGGTTCCCCTAGAATCACTTTTAATTTTCATCTTTACAGTCATATTCCACCCCTTCATCATGTTTACCTTATTTTTGTATATATATAAGTTTTCTTTTCTTTGAAATTTTGGGAGGTAGTTTCTTCTAACAGACCAAAATACAACCAAAATCAAGTGTATGGCTGTTCTAACCAGTCTAATATATATATATATATATATATATATATATATATATATATGTGTGTGTGTGTGTGTGTGTGTGTGTGTGTGTGTGTGTATATGGGGAAATATATACATATATATATCCCCCCCCCCATTTTCTTCTACTCCCAGTTTTAGGTCTCTTCTGATTTGGTTAGTGTATATTTTTCTGGGGTCATTGCTACCATTTTAGTATTTTGTTCTCTCATTCATCTATTCTTATATGGATAAAATGACAAGGTGGAAAAACTCACCACAAAAATAAAAATAAAAAATAAAAAACAAGAGACAGTACTGACAGCTAGGAACCTAATCAGTATAGACATTAGTAATATGTCAGATCTAGTGTTCAGAATGATGATTATCAAGGTGCTAGCTGTGCTTGAATAAAGCATGGAAGATTCTAGAGAATCCCTTTCTGGAGAAAAAAAATTCCTTTCTGGAAAATAAAAGAACGAAAACCTAACCAAGCTGAAATTTTAAAAAGCTATTAATGAAGCACAGTAAAAAAATGGAGGTTCTTACTGCTAGGATAAATGAGGCAGAAGAGAGAATTAGTGATATAGAAGACCAAATGATGAAGAATAAAGAGGTGAGGGGCGCCTGGGTGGCTCAGTGGGTTAAGCCGCTGCCTTCGGCTCAGGTCATTATCTCAGGGTCCTGGGATCGAGTCACACATTGGGCTCTCTGCTCAGCAGGGAGCCTGCTTCCTCCTCCTCTCTCTCTCTGCCTGCCTCTCTGCCTACTTGTGATCTCTGTCAAATAAATTTTTTTAAAAAATTTTTAAAAAAAGAATAAAGAGGTGAGAAAAAGAGAGACAAACAACTACTGGACCATGAGGGGAGTATTTGAGAGATAAGTGATACCATAAGATGAAACAATATTAGAATAATTGGCATCCCAGAAGAAGAAGAAAGAGAGGGAGGGGCAGAAGGTATTTGGAGCAAATTATTGTAGAGAATTTCCTTAATATGGCAAAGGGAACAAGCATCAAAATCCAGAAGGTACAGGGAACTCCCCTCAAAATCAATAAAAATTGGTCCATAACCCGTCATCTAATAGTAAAACTTACAAGTCTCAGTGACAGAAAATCCTGAAAGCAGCTCAGCACAAGAGGTCTGTAACATACAATGGTAGAAATTAGATTGGCAACAGACCTATCCACAGAGACCTGGCAAGCCAGAAAGAACTGGCATAGTATATTCAGAGCACTAAATGAGAAAAATATGCAGCCAAGAATACTATATCCGGCTAGGCTGACATTGAAAATAGAAGAAGAGATAAAAAGCTTCCACGACAAACAAAAACTAAAAGAATTTGCAAACACCAAACCAGCCTTACCGGAAATATTGAAAAGGGTCCTCTAAGCAAAGAGAGAGCCTAAAAGTAGCAGACCAGAAAGGAACAGAGACAATAAACAGCACCAGTCACCTCATGGGCAATACAATGGCACTAAATTCATATCTCTCAATAGTTATCCTGAATGTAAATGGGCTAAATGCCCCAATCAAAAGACACAGCATATCAGAATGGATAATAAAAAGAAGACCCTAAGGAGAGGAGTCAAAATGACAGAGGAGTAGAAGATAGAGATGACATCAGATTGCAGGAGTTCAGTTAAATAGTTATCAAACCATTCCAAATACCTATAAATCTAACAGGAGATTGAAGAGAAGAAGAGCAGCAATTCTAGAAACAGAAAATCAACCACTTTCTTAAAGATAGGATGTGCAGAGAAGTGAATCCGAAGTGATGGGAAGATAGACCACGGGGGAGGGGCTGGCTCCCGGCAAGCGGCGGAACAACGGAGCACAAAGTCAGAACTTTCAGAAGTCTGCTCCACTGAGGGACATTGCTTCAGAGGCTAAGCAGGGGTGGAGCCCTCGAGGGAACAGTGTCATCTCAGGTCCCGCAGGGTCACTGAAAGATCAGGGGTGTCTGAGTATAGCAGAGCTGGCAGGTATTAGAGCAGAGAAGCTGGCTACAGAGATGGAGTTGAGGAGTGAGCGCTCAGCTTGGGGTTACCTTAAACTGTGATCCATGGCACAGTCAGACCACTGATTTTTGAGTAGGGACCCCAAAAGTGGCAGATCTGGGGAGACTCACCTTCCTCCTGGGAGAAGCGGAGGAAGCATACGGCAGGACTCTGCTGGGTTTGGAGACTCCAAACGGGGCTGAGCATCAGAGACAGAAACACTCAGTCACAGGCCGGGTGAGCTCAGAGCGTGGCCAGAGACCAGGGAGATGAGAGGGAGTAATTGCTTTTCTCTGAGGGTGCACTGAGGAACAGGGCCCCAAGCTCTTGTCTCCTCCAGGCAGGAGATTGGGAGGCCAACATTTCCTGTCCTCCAGAGCTCTACGGAAAGCAAGTGTTCAGGGAACAAAAGTTCCCAAAAGTGAACTGTGCAGATTACTTAACCCTGCCCCTGGCAAGGGCAGTCCAATTCTGCCTCAGGCAGGACATTGAGAATCACAGCAACAGCCCCCTCTCCCAGAAGATCAGCAAGAACATCCAGCCAAGACCAAGCTCATTATCAAGGAGAACAGCAGAATTCCAGAGAAGGAGAAAGAAAAGCATGGAATTCATGGCTTTCTCCCCACGATTCTTTAGTCTTGCAAATTAATTACATTTAAAATTTTTTTCTTATTCCAATATTTTTAATTTTTACTCTTTCTTCTTTTAATTTTTTTAATAGTTTATATTAACAATACCTTTCTAAAAAAATCTTTTTAAACCTTCATTATTATAGTCACATTTTATTCTTCATTGTATCTAACTTTATTTTTTGCATACATATAGGGTTTTTCTTCTAAAAAATTTGGGATACAATTTCTTCTAATAGATCAAAATATACCCTAAATCTAGCCCAGGGCTTTGTTCTAGTCTCCAGCCTGAGCAAATTCTGTCCACTTTCTTTTCCCAACAAACTTATCAACTCCTTTTTTAGAATTTTTTTTAAAAATTTATCTTTACAGTCATACTCCATCCTTTCATCATGTTTACCCTTATTTTTGTATGTATGTATGTGTGTGTATATATATATATATATATGTTTTTCTTACTTTAAAATTTTAGAAAGTAGTTTCTTCTAAGAGACCAAAATACACCCAACATCAAGTGGGTGGCTCTGTTCTACTCACCAGTCAAATACTCACACACACACAGACACACATGTATATATTTTTAATTTAAAAAAATTTTTTTGAACTTCTTTTTACCGTCCCCCCATCTCTCCCTGATTTGGAGTCTCTTCTGATTTGGTTAACACACATTTTTCTGGGGTCTGTGCCACATGTTTAGTATTTTATTCTCTCGTACATATATTTTTATCTGAATAAAATGACAAGGCAGAAAAATTCACCACAAAATAAAGAACAAGAGGCAGTACCAAAGGCTAGGGACCTAATCAATACAGACATTGGTAATATGTCAGAACTAGAATTCAGAATGATGATTCTCAAGGTGCTAGCTGAGAAAAAGGCATGGAAGATATTAGAGAAACCCTGTCTGGAGAAATAAAAGCCCTTTCTGGAGAAATAAAAGAACAAAAATCTAACCAAGCTGAAATTTAAAAAGAACTATTAATGAGGTGCAATAAAAAATGGAGGCTCTTACTGCTAGGATAAATGAGGCAGAAGAGAGAATTAGTGATATAGAAGACCAAATGATGGAAAATAAAGAAGCTGAGCAAAAGAGATACAAACAACTACTGGACCATGAGGGGAGAATTTGAGATAAGTTATACCATAAGATGAAACAATGCTGGATAATTGGGATTATAGAAGAAGAAGGTGGGGGCAGAAGGTATATTGGAGCAAATTATTGTAGAGAATTTCCCTAATATGGCAAAGGGAACAAGCATCAAAATCCAGGAGGCACAGAGAACACCCCTCAAAATCAATAAGAATAGGTCCACACCATGTCATCTAACAGTAAAACTTACAAGTCTTAGTGACAACGAGAAAATCCCGAAAGCAGCCCAGGACAAGAAATCTGTAACATACAATGTTATTTTTACAAATATTATATGGGCAGCAGACTTATGCACAGATACCTGGCAGGCCAGAAAGAATGGGCACAATCTATTTAGAGCGCTAAATGAGAAAACATGCAGCCAAGAATACTATATCCAGCTAGACTATCATTGAAAATAGAAGGAGAGATAAAAAAAAACTTACAGGACAAACAAAAACTAAAAAAATTTGTGAACACCAAACCAGCTCTACAGGAAATATTGAAAGGGGTCCTCTAAGCAAAGAGAGAGCCTAAAAGTAATAGGCCAGAAAGGAACAGAGACAATAAAGAGCAATACAATGGCACTAAATTCGTATCTCTCAATAGTTACCATGAATGTAAATGGGCTAAATGATCCAATCAAAAGACACAGGGTATCAGAATTGATTAAAAAAAAAAACCATCAATATGCTGTTTCCAAGAAACTAATTTTAGACCCAAAGACACCTCCAGATTTAAAGTGAGGGTGTGGAAAACAATTTACCATAAAAAAAAAAAAAAGCTGGGGTGGCAATGGACATCAAAAGAAAGCTGGGGTGGCAATCCTTATAACAGATAAATTAGATTTTAAGTCAAAGACTGTAATAAGAGATGAGGAAGGACACTATATCATAGTCAAAGGGTCTGTCCAACAAGAAGATCTAACAATTTTAAATATCTATGCCCTAACATAACATGAAAGCAGCCAACTATATAAACCAATGCCAAAATCAAAGAAACACATCAACAATAATACAATAATAGTAGGGGACATTAACACTCCCCTCACTGAAATGGACAGATCATCTAAGCAAAATATCAAATAGAGGCTTTTAATGACACACGGGACTAGATGGACATCACAGATATATTCAGAACATTCCATCCCAAAGCAACAGAATGCACATTCTTCTCTAGTGCACATGGAGCATTGTCCAGAATAGATCACATCTAGGTCACAAATCAGGTCTCAACTGGTACCAAAAGATTGGGATCATTCCCTGCATATTTTCAGACCACACTGCTCTGAAGCTAGAACTCAATCACAGGAGGAAATTTGGAAAGAACCCAAATACATGGAGGCTAAAGAGCATCCTACTAAAGAATGAATGGGTCAACCAGGAAATTGAAAAAGAATGAAAAAAATTGATGGAAACAACTGAAAGTTAAAATATAACTGTTAAAAATCTTTGGGACAGAGCAAAGGCAGTCCTGAAATAAAGTATATAGCAATACAAGCCTTTCTTTTCTTTCTTTCTTTCTTTTTTTTTTTTTTTAAGATTTTTATTTATTTATTTTACAGACAGAGATCACAAGTAGGCAGAGAGGCAGGCACAGAAAGAGGGGGAGGCAGGCTCCCTGCTGAGCAGAGAGCCTGATGCAGGGCTTGATCCCAGGGGATCATGACCTGAGCAGAAGGCAGAGGCTTTAACCCACTGAGCCATCCACGGGTCCCCAATACAAGCCTTTCTCAGGAAACAAGAAAGGTCTCAAGTACACAACCTAACCCTGCACCTAAAAGAGCTGGAGAAAGAACAGCAAAGAAAGCCTGAACCCAGCAGGAGAAGAGAAATAATAAAGATCAGAGCAAAAATCAATGAAATAGACACCAAAAGAACAGTAGAAAAAATCAACAAAACTAGGAGATTGTTCCTTGAAAGAATTAATAAGATTGATAAACCCCTAGCCAGACTTATCAAAAAGAAAAGAGAGGGGCACCTGGGTGGCTCAGTGGGTTAAGCCTCTGCCTTCAGCTCAGGTCATGATCTCAGGGTCCTGGGATCAAGCCCCGCATCGGGCTCTCTGCTCTGCAAGCAAGGAGCCTGCTTCTCCATCTTTCTCTGCCTGCCTCTCTGCCTACTGATCTCTCTATCGAATAAATAAATAAATAAAATCTTAAAAAAAAAGAGAGAGAGAAAGGACCCAAATTAATAAAATCATGAATGAAAGAGGAGAGATCACAACCAACAGCAAAGAAATACAATTATAAGAACATATTATGAGCGACTATAAACCAGCAAGTTTGACAATCTGGAATAAATGGATGCATTCCTAGAGACATATCAACTACCAAAAACTGAACCAGGAAGAAATAGAAAACCTGAACAGACCCATAACCAGTAAGGAGATTGAAGCAGTCAGCAAACATCTCCCAACAAATGAGAGCCCAGGGCCAGACAGCTTCCCAGGGGAATGCTACCAGACATTTAAAGAAGAATTAGTACCTATTCTCCTGAAACTGTTAAAAAAAAAAAATAGAAATGGAAGAAAAACTTCCAAACTCATTTTATGAGGCCAGCATTACCTCGATCCCAAAATCAAAGACCCCATCAAAAAAGAGAATTACAGACCAATATCCTTGATGAACACAGATGTGAAAATTCTTGCCAAAATACTAGCCAGTAGATTCCAACAGTACAGTAAATGGATTATTCACCACGACCAACTGGGATTTATTCCTGGGATGCAAGCTTGGTTCAACATCCACAAATCAATCAATGTGATACACTACATTAATTTAAAAAAAGAATAAAAAGCATATGATACTCTCAATAGATGCTGAAAAAACATTTGACAAAGTACAGAACCTTTTCTTGATCAAAACTCTTCAAAGTGTAGGGATAGAAGTTACATACCTCAATATCATCAAAGCCATCTCTGAAAAACCCACAGCAAATATCATTCTCAATGGGGAAAGGCTGAGAACTTTTTGCCTAAGGTCTGGAACATGGCAGGGCTGTCCACTATCACCACTACCATTCAAAATAGTACTAGATGTCCTAGTCTCAGCAATCAAACAACAATAAAAACAACAGCAACAAAATAAATAAAAGGCATCTGAATTGGCAAAGAAGAAGTCAAACTATCACTTGTTGCAGATGATATGATACTTTATGTGGAAAACCCAAAAGACTCCCCTGCAAAACTGCCAGAACTAATACAGGAATTTGGTAAAGTGTCAGGATATCGAGTCAATGCACAGAAATCTGTTGCATTTCTATACACCAATAGCAAGACAGAAGAAAGAGAAATTAAGGAGTCAATCCCATTTACACTTGCACCCAAAACCATAAGATACCTAGGAATAAACCTAACCAAAGAGGCAAAGAATCTGTTCTCAGAAAACTATAAAGTACTCATGAAAGAAATTGAGGAAGACCCAAAGAAATGGAAAAATGCTCCATGCTCATGGATTGGAAGAACAAATATTGTGAAAATGTCTATGCTACCTAAAGCAATCTACACGTTTAATGCAATCTCTATCAAAATACCATCAATTTTTTTGAAGAAATGGAACAAATAGTCCTAAAATTTATATGGAACCAGGAAAGACCCCGAATAAGGGGTCTTTGAAAAAGAAAGCCAAAGTTGGTGGCATCACAATTCCAGACTTCAGACTTGATTACAAAGCAGTCATTATCAAGACAGTATGGTACTGGCACAAAAACAGACACACTGATCTATGGAACAGAATAGAGAGCCCAGAAATGGGCAACTCTATGGCCAACTAATCTCTGACAAAGCAGGAAAGAATGTCCATTGGAAAAAAGAGAGTGTCTTCAACAAATGGTGTTGGGAATATTGGACAGCCACATGCAGAAAAATGAAACTGGACCATTTCCTTACACTACACACAAAAATAGACTCAAAATGTATCAAAGACCTAAACATGAGACAGGAATCCATCAAAATCCTTGAGGCGAACACAGGCAGCAACCTCTTCGGTCTCAGCCACAGCAAATGCTTCCTAGAAACATCACCAAAGGCAAGGGAAGCAAGGGCAAAAATGAACTATTGGGACTTCATCAAGATCAAAAGCTATCACACAGCAAAGGAAACTATCAACAAAACCAAAAGACAACCGACAGAATGGGAGAAGATATTTGCAAATGACATATAGCTAAAGGGTTAGTATCCAAAATTTATAAAGAACTTATCAAACTCAATACCCAAAGAACAAATAATCCAATCAAGAAACGGGCGGGGAGGGGGGCGCCTGGGTGGCTCAGTGAGTTAAAGCCTCTGCCTTTGGCCCAGGTCATGATCCCAGAGTCCTGGGATCGAGCCCCACATCAGGCTTTCTGCTCCTTGGCGAGCCTGCTTCCTCCTCTCTCTCTCTGCCTGCCTCTCTGCCTACTTGTGATCTCTGTCAAATAAATAATAAAATCTTAAAAAAAAAAAGAAGAAGAAATGGGCAGAGGACATGAACAGACATTTCTGCAAAGAAGACATCCAGATGGCCAACAGATATATGAAAAAGTGCTCCACATCACTCGGCATCAGGGAAATACAAATCAAAAACCATAATGGTATACCACCTCACACCAGTCAGAATGGCTAAAATTAACTGGTCAGGATATAGCAGATGTTGGTGAGGATGTGGAGAAAGGGGAACCCTCCTACACTGTTGGTGAGAATGCAAGCTGGTGCAGTCATTCTGGAAAACAGCATAGAGGTTCCTCAAAAAGTTAAAAATAGATCTACCCTATGACCCACCAATCGCACTACTGGGTATTTACCCTAAAGATACAAATGTAGTGATCCGAAGGGGCACGTGTACCTGAATGTTTATAGCAGCAGTGTCCACAATAGCCAAACTATGGAAAGAACCTAGATGTCCATCAACAGATGAATGGATAAAGAAGGTGTGGTGTGTATATATACAATAGAATACTATGCAGCCATCAAAACCCCCAAAATCTTGATACCTGCAACAACATGAATGGAACTAGAGGGTATATGCTAAGCGAAATAAGTCAATCAGAGAAAGTCAATTATCATATGATCTCCCTAATATGAAGAATTTGAGAGGCAATGTGGGGGGTTTAGGGAGTAAGGAAGGAAAAAGTGAAATAAGATGGGATCAGGAGGGAGAAACCATAAGAGACTTTTAATCTCACAAAACAAACTGAGGGTTGCTGTGGGGAATGGGGTAGGGACAGGGTGGTGGGGTTATGGATATTGGGGAGGGTATGTGCTCTGGTGAGTGCTATGAAGTATATAAATCTGACAATTCACAGACCTGTACCCCTGGGGCAAATAATACATTATATATTAATTAAAAAAAAAAAAAAGAAAGAAAGAAAACCGTAGAGGCCAGAAGACAGTGGGGGCAACATCTTTATAAAGTGCTGAAGCAAAGGGGCATCTGGGTGGCTCAGTAGGTTAAGTATCTGACTCTTGATCTCAACTCAGGTCTTGATATCAGGGTCAGGGGTTCTAGCCCTTTGTTGGGCTCCCAGCATGGAGCTTACTTTAAAAAAGGGGGGGGGGATGGCACTGAAGGGAGATAACTGTCAATCTGGAATTCGATATCCAGTGAAAATATCCATTAGGCATGATGCTAAAATCAAGATGTGTCTCAGGAAACTGAGATTTGTCACCAGCAAAACCATAATCAAAGAAATCTTAGCAGAAGTTCTTGATGTAGAAGAGAAAGGATACCAGAGGGAGACATGGGACTTCAGGAGTGAGGAAAGAGACAGCTGCCCAACAAAGAGGTCTGTGAGCACATAGCAAGATGGCTGGTATCTGCCTGCAAGCTAAGAATAGAATCTTACCAGAAACAAAAATCAACTGGCACCTTGGTTTTTAGATTCCTAGCCTCCAGAACTGTAAGAAAATGAATTTCACTGTTTAAACCACTCAGTCTATGTTGTTCTGTTATGGCAGCCTGAGGAGGCTAATATGAGTGCCTATTTCCCCACAATCTTGACAAGTTGTTAAGAATGCGTTGCCAGTATTATGGGTGAAAAATATGTTGTTGTGACTTTAATTTGCAGTTCTCTTATCATGAGGGAGAATGTGTACTGTTTTGTATATTTAAGCGCCTCTCATTCCTCCTTTTTGTGTATGAATTGTTTGTTCATTCTTTGTCCATTTTTCTCTTGGAATGTTTGGTCTTATTCTTTTCTATTTCTAGAAATGCTTTATTGGGATGATTCTTAAGAGTAAAATCTAAAAAGGCACTTATCTAAGGGTTGGGCCAGGGGGATTTCTCTTACTTTCTTGCAACCTTATGGATGTATTTATCAACTATTTTTTTTTTAAGATTTTATTTATTCATTTGACAGACAGAGATCACAAGCAGGCAGAGAGAGAGGAGGAAGCAGGCTCCCCGCTGAGCAGAGAGCCCGATGCGGGGCTCGATCCCAGGACCCTGTGATCACGACCCGAACCGAAGGCAGTGGCTTAACCCACTGAGCCACCCAGGCACCCCAGTATTTATCAACTATTGAGAGAGGTATGTTAACGTCTTCTTCTAGGACTTTTGGAATTTCCCCTTTTTGTTCTTTCAAGTTTGGCTTTTTATATTTTGAAGCTATGTTATTGGATTCATACAGATTTTGTGTTATGATATTTTAATATTGAACTGAGTTCTTTATCATTATCTTTATATCTCTATAGTTTTAATATTTATGTTCCCTCAAAATTCACATGTTGAAATCCTAACCCCAAAGATGATGGTGTTAAGTGGTGGGGCATTTGAGTGGTGCTTAGGCCAAGAAGGTGGAACCCTCATGAATAGGATGAACGTCTTACAAAAGAGGCTACAAAGGGATTCCTTGCCCCTTCTACCATGTGGGGACACAGTGAGAAGTCATCATGTATGAACCCAGAAGGGTGCTTTCGCCAGAAGTTAACCATGCTGGTGCCTTGATCTTGGACTTCCCAGGCATAAATTTCTGATTGTTTGTAATCTACCCAGTTAGTGATTTTTTTTTATAGCAGCCTGAATGGATTTAGACATTATATAATGTCTCCTTTTACCTTTACTAATGTTTTTTGTCTTAAATTCTCTTAAGTCTGAGATTAGTATAGCTAGGACAAATTGCTTTTGATGAATATTTGCCTAGTACATCTTTGTCTACCATTTTATTTCAAACCTTTTAGTCTCCTTATATTTAAGGTTTACTTCTTTAAAACAGTATAAGGTTAATTTTTAAAGATTTTATTTATTTATTTGACAGACAGATACCACAAGTAGGCAAAGAGGCAGGCAGAGAGAGACAGGAGGAAGCAGGCTCTCTGTGGAGCAGAGAGCCCGATATGGGGCTCGATCCCAGGACCCTGGGATCATGACCTGAGCCGAAGGCAGAGGCTTAACCCACTGAGCCACCCAGGCGCCCCTAAAACAATATAAGTTTAATTTTTTAAAATCAAGTCTGACAATTGTGATCTGGGTTTAGATCACACCTGAGCAACAGAATGCAATAGAAGTAATATTCTGGGACTTTTGAGACTAAGTCATAAGAAATCAGGCACCTTCTCACTGTGGAGCAATCCAGCCACCATGTAAAAAGCCTGATTACCCTAGGATTAACATACTCATTGCTTTGAGCTAATCATTCATAGAGGACAACCATAGGGGCTCCTGTTAACAGTTTCCTCTGAGCTCAACCTTCCTGTCATTCCCCCCACCAATGTGCTAGTCATATGAGTGAGTCTGAGATGACAGAAAATAGATATTGGTCTCTACTTCTGGTTCTTGGCACAGAGTTCTGGAAACCTTTGTAATTTCCTCAGTGATAAGAATACCAGGAATATCTCTTGTTTTAGTATTTAGCCTTTGACCCCAACCCTGACACAGAGCTTTTAAGGCCCTTGTAAATTCTTAAGCAATAAGAACTCTAGGAGCATCTGTTGTTCTAATTAGGTGACTTTGTGTGGGCTTCTGGATTGCTCCAGGTTGGGGGCTGGTCACCAGAAAGACCAAGCCCTGATCAGAAGCTTGGAATTTTCAGCACTCCCCGCACTTGCCATTCTCTGAAGAGAGAAGGGGAGCTAGAAATGGATTTAATAATTGAGCATGCCTACATGAAGAAGATTCCATTGAATTCCAATTTTAGTATATGTGCTGCCGAAGCGAGCACGATTCCATTGAATTCCAATAGGAGGGGGCTCAGAGGGCTTCCAGGTTGGTGAGTACATTCATTTTGGGATGTCTACTCCCTGGGCACAGAAGGTCCCATGCTTAGGACCCCTGCAGACTCACCCTATGTATCTCTTCATCTGGCTGTTTTTCTGTATGCTTTATTATATCCTTTAATAAACTGATAAATGCAAGTATTTCTCTGAACTCTGTGAACTGCTCTAGCAAATTAATAGAACCTAAAGAAGGGGGCACTGGAATCGTTAATCTATAGTTAATTGGCCAGACACACAGGCAACAGACTGGTCTTAAAATTTGGCTCCTTAAGTGTTGGTAGTTGGTACAGTCTCGTGGGACCAAGCCCTTATCCTGTGTCATCTGACACTATCTCCTGGTAGAGATTAACAACTCAGAATTGAGTTATTTTGTAGGATGCCCAGCTGGTGTCACAGAGAACTTCTTGTTGGGGAAAACCTGCATACTTTTGGTGACCAGAAATGTCAGAAATCAAGTGTTCTGTGTGAGTTAGTGAAGGAGACTCACACAGAAGTAACTCATGGTAGGGAAGAACTGGGTTTTTCCTTACACAGGAAGAAAAAAATCTGGGTTTTTCTTTTACGGTGAGATTCTCTTAGACCAACCCATCGATTAGTTGAATACCACCAAGTGACCTCTGTTAGTGTCACATGGAGTGGGAGACTTTTCAGCGGAGCCCCTGAATTTCCCACCAACCAAATCGTGAGATAAAATAAAGTGATTGTTTTTAGGAAGCTCCTAATTTTGGGGTGATTTCTTACGCAGTGATAGCTAACTGCAACGATTGTCAGTTTGTGGGGAGTGGGGCATAGTTTCAGTGGAAGCCTATAACGTGTGACTTTGGCTTTGGGAGTGGTTGGTGGCCTTGATGATATATGGTCATGAGCACCCAAAGGACAGTGAGGTCCTTCCTACTATTGCAGGCTGGGGAAAAGAAGACTGGGTTCCTCATGGGTCCTTTTCCATGGCTGTCTCTGGTAAGCTAGCTGATTTATGGCTTAGATTGTTCTCAAGAACCCATCAGCCTCTTATTGATTGCTTACCTCCAAAATTTAATGTTTTTGAGAATACTCTTCTGCTGGAGCTCCCCTACAATCTGTTTCAAGTAAAGTCATTTTCTTTAGGTAGAGCTTGGGAGTTCTCTGTTCTTACAGCTTGCCTCTCCCTACAAAACCTGTGAGCCACCACTCATAGCAGAGCACTGGTATAGCCTCTGGTGTTCTTGGCTTGCCTCTCTCAATGTAGAACATCCTACAAGTCAGCTGGGGTGAGGGTGATCAGGGCTCCAGTATTCCCTGACCGAAGCACCTGGACTAGAGTTTCTACTCTGCGGATGGGGAGTATGTGGAGGGCCCTCAACCATTCTGCTGCCCTCACTCAAGGCTTAGCTTTTGCAACATGTAGCTGGAAGGCGGTTGGCTCCTCTTGAGGAGACACAATAACCCCTGACTTTGACTATGGGGTGGGATGGGAAGAGGGAGCCCTCTGTTTTTGGTCATACGCACCTGGAACAGAGCATCTGTCTGGCCGCCTCTCCCCGTCCTCTGTCTGCAGGTGTTCCTCCTGGTAGCCCTGCGTGTTTGGGATCCTATTATTCTGGAAGGAGACAACCTTTGAGAGATTTATCCATCTTTTCCTGTCCTTGTACTTCCTCATGGCCCTGCTCATTGCCCTGGAAGCAGACCTCCCTTACACACCCTCTCAGATTCAGAAACCCAACCCTACCTACCCATAGTGAATTACTATAATTCTTTGTTTGAAAATGCTTGAATGGAGTTTTATGATTTGGCACTAGGCATTATTTTTTAAATTAAAATTTAAAATCGAAGTCTGACTGAAAATAATTCACAGTGTTAAAGGCCCTGCTGACTCCAGTCTGCCCTGGGTATTTTCTGGACACTGCCCCTTTGTCTACTAGGACTTCCCTTGTTTTCACCCTGTGTTGGATCCTACAATGACTGACCCTCGTCATCTTTCTTGATTTATTTCTTCATTTGGGGGCACATATCTTGCTAAGTCTTGTCAAGGATTTGGGGACCCATGAATCATGGGAATGCACTGTGGTGCTATCATTATTCTAGAAAGCAATGTTGTACTATTCTGTGTAAGAGAATATACGGCTCCTGTCTGGTAATCTCATGTGCAGGGAAATCTCCCACAGCTAGACATGGGAAGGCTTCTGCCCTCAGATTCTCAGATATGTGCTTTCTCCCTCTATGTATTAAATTTTAAAATTAAATTTTAACTTCATTCTTAAATAGGTAGCTTATTGTGTGGCACCAAGACCAAAAATCTTTGTCTGTTCACACAGTTACCCCTTATTGTTAGGTTTCTGTGTATTTTAAAATGTTTTTAGAGTTTTAAGGAGATTTTTAATGTAACATAAGCAAATGTAAATATATATTCCTTCCCGTCCCTCTTTATGCGAATGCCAACCTACCCTACGTGTTGCGTTCTATCTGTACCATCTCATGGGTAGTTTTTCACACCAGTGCACGAAGACCATCCTCTTCACAGCTGCAGTGTTCTGCGCTCTGCCCATGCAGTGCTTGATTTCAGCAGTTTCCTATTTATCGACATTCGGGTGTTCTCCAAGCTCCTGCTGTCACGCAGTGCTGCAACATAATAGCCTTACGCGGGCTTGTTCATTTGGCGGTGTGTGAGCTCGATGGGAAGAAAACTTTCTAGCACTGGAATTGCTGCATTCCACAGACTTGAAATTTGGGGGGAAATTGCCAGACTCACTTTTGTAGGGGGTTAGCAATTTATACCCCAAAGAGCAAGGTGGGAGGGCCCGTTTCTTCAGCTTTGCCCACACAAGGTTACGATGATGATGGTGATGATGATGATGACGACAATTTTGGTCGATCTAAGACTTAAAAATGGTATACCCATGTGGTCTTCCTCAGAGGGAAGGGGAGAGCATTGCTGGGGGGAGGAGTTAAGAGGTCGGAGCAGTAGGGGGAACCCACAGGGCTTTCCTTGTCCCTGGAACGCAGCTGTACTGAGGTCAGGTCATCGATCTGAGGCTGGGAGAAGGATCTCCCAGGTTGGAGGGAGGCAGCGTGGTCAGCACGAAGGTGAGCATTGCTGGCACCCGTGAGCATCTTCTCATATGTTTGTGCCACTCACATCTCTTCCGTGAACTGTTTTCATCTCCTGCCCATTCTTCTGCAGGATACTCAAGCTTTCCATTTTCTTTGGCACCATCTTCCGTCGGATTTTTGCCCCTAACATTTCCCTGGAACTCCTCCCTGGGGGCCGCCACTCATTGCGCCGTGTTGACAACCCAGAGGCCAGCTCTTGGTCCTTGTCTTACACGGCTTCTCTGTAGCATTGGATGCAGCTGGCCACCCTCTCCTTCCCGGGTCTGTATCAGTTTCAGATTCTTCTTTGGTTTCCCTCTTGACCTCTAGAAACTCCTTGTCAACATCCTTTGAAGGCTCTGCCTTGTTTCTCAGCCTCTGAACATTCGAGAGGCCCAAGGCTTGGGTATCTCCCTCTGTTCACCATTCCATTCATGCATCATTTGGCTTTAGAGGCAATCCACACACGGAAGCCTTCCAGGCGTGATCGTCCTCTGAACCCCAGCATCACCATCCATCCTCGCTCTCTTCCCTGGACTGTGGAATGGACATCTCCAAGAGAACACGGTCCGTGTCAAATTCCTGACTTTCCTCTGCAGTCCTGCTCCTCTCCCGGTCTTCCTGCATCTCAGGATATACGACAAGGTCACTCTTTCATTGACTGAAGCCAAAAAACCCCAGAGTCGGCTTTGACCTCTCCTTGGCTTTCATGTTTGACTGGCACATCCTCAGCAAATCCTGTTGTCTTTACCTTCAAACTAGGCCCCTCATCTGGCCCTCCCTGGCCACCTCCACGGCCACACCCCGGGCCAGCCCACCTTCTCTCAACCCCGTCACCCGCCAGCAGGTCTCCTTGCTATGCGACACGGTGTGTGAGCCCTGACGATGAGCTCTCGAGGTAGACCTACCCAGAGAGGTAGTGTACATTAGCATGATGAGATCTTTTTTTTTTTTTTTTTTTTTTTAAGATTTTATTTATTTATTTGACGGAGAGAGATCACAAGCAGACAGAGAAGCAGGCAGAGAGAGAGATAGAGGGAAGCAGGCTCCCCGCTGAGCAGAGAGCCCGATGCGGGACTCGATCCCAGGACCCCGAGATCATGACCTGAGCTGAAGGCAGCGGCTCAATCCACTGAGCCACCCAGGCACCCAGCATGATGAGATCTTAATTGAAACCCAAACCAGGCTCCACATGGCCATCTTCCAAAGAGATAAATCATTATTGAAATAAAGAAGGTGTAACTGTCCATAAAGCCATGGGGGTAAATAAATCGATGGAAAAGTTTTCTGCGTTGCCAGGCTGCGCTGAGGTACTCAGCCTCTCACTGCCTGTCTCATCCCTTGTGCACGTGGAGGCCAGGGGCAGACACCAGTGTCCCCCTGGGGGTTCTCAGAAATGGTTCAGGTGTGGTTCCTCAGCAGGTGGGGGATGGTGGGAGACTCTCTGCGCTCCCCGCTGGGGTGGGAGGCGGCCGGGGAGCTAAATTCACCTGCTCTCTGCCGGTGGAACAGGAGAAATGTAACCATTCATTACTTTTCTGTTATGCACATACTGGACTAATCTTGATTTTTTTTTCCCCTTGGGATAGATTACAAAAGTAGAATTATTGAGTTAAAAGGTGTCAAAGAGATCTTTCCAAAGCTGGCCGTGCTCCGCCTGGTATTAGTCTGGGTTCTCCAGAGGAACCAAAGAAAAGACAGGTCATAGATGGATAGATTTATTATAAGGAATTAGCTCACGTAATTACGAAGGCTGAGAAGTCTCAAGATCTGAGCAAGAGATCTTTGGAGAACCGATGGGGTAAATTTCAATTCAGATGCAGAAGAGAGGCAGAGAGAAAATTCTCCCTTCCTCCACCTTTTGTGCTCTTCTGGCCTCCAAACGACGCGATGCCTACATACACTGGGGAGGGTGATCTACATTACCTGGTCTACTGATTCCAATGGGAACCTCATCCGGAAACCCCCTCACAGACACACTCGGAATCATGTTCACTCAAATATCTGGACAGTCTACGGCCTTGTCAAATTGACAGAGTGGATTAACCATGACATCCCTCCCTAAAATTCTTCAGTGCCTGCCCCCTGGCCCTCTCGCTCCTGGAGCCTGCAGTATAAACCTCAGTCTCCTTGGTCGGCCCTATGGGGTTATTCACCGTCTGGCCTGCCATTGCTCTCCACCCCAGACATTCCAGATTTCAGCTCCCTCCTCTTCGCCAAACTGTTGTTCTCCTAGCTTGTCCCCTTGGTGAAGACCCACTGGTCAGTAGTGAGGGTTCTTGCTGATGCCTCAGGTCGATGCATCTCTGCTGAATCTTCCCACCTCTCTGGTCCTGCCTGGAGGCCCAGGGCCAGAAGCCAGAGGAAGCAGGCATCCTGCTCGGCCATGGGCGAGGCCACAGTTTTGGCCAAGAGGTACGCTGTGTGTGGGTTTCCAGGCTCCCTATTGGATCTGTCTCCTGGCCCAGGGCCCTAGGGCTCCTCCCTGAGTCCAGGGAGTGGAAATTGGTGAAGATGTGAGGCAGCTGGATGGGAACCTCATAACATTCATGATAGAGTGTGGCATGATGGGAGCAGGTGAGGCCTGCTGTCTTCTGCTGCCGGGGACGAGGCATGGCTTCACCCCACAGGGCCCATGGAGGGTAGCTGGAGGCAGCAGGTTTCTTCTGGAGTATGTATGAGACACCACAGGGCACTTCCAAATGGCGGGTCACTGCGGGGACACAGACCCTCCATAAAAGGCAGGGACAGGAGTAGAGGAAAGCTATGTGTCACTGCGTCCATGTTTGCTGGAAGACCAGAAGGCCAGCTGCAGTTCCCTTGTCCCCCTGGCTTCTCCACACCCTCAGGAGGGAGCTCTGGGGGCTGGTGGATTCTGGAAGGCATAGGCGGCATCTCTGTGAACCGAGTGTCCGGGGACAGTGGCTTTGCCTTCCTGAGTCTCTGTTTTGTCACTTGCCAAATGGGACGGTGACAGCATCTACCCCATGGGGTTTGTGAGGCTGCGTGTAAAGCTCCAGGCTTCGGGCTCGGCACGGGTGACTGAGTTTCAGGGGCAAATGGGGCTTCCAGCCGAGGCCTCCCTGACTCCAGTTCTGGGCTGAGCTTTTCGGCTTCTTGCTTCCTTGGCCCCTCAAGGGCTGTGTCAGCAGCTGAAAATTAGAGCCTGGGGTGTTGCTTGGGGGGTGCCCCTTCCTCAAGAACCTCCTATGAGGCCTATAGTGCTGGGGGTCCTACCCTGGAGGGCTGCTAGGTGGGGTGACCAGGCTTCTGCAGAGGCCTGGATGTGGCTAGATTGCTGGGATAAATCTCAGGTCATGATGGAGATGCCCTTGCTTCAGGAACTGTGGGGGGCAGGGGATGGTGGGGTATGTCTCCAGTGATAAGCCATATGGGGTCTCCATATGGGAGAATGAATTAATTCTGAATGCCAGTCAGGCCCACAAAGCCCGGTCAGGGATGTGTTCTTGTCTCCCCTCCACTCCTCTACCCACTTTTCCCTCCCTGGAGGACTCAGAGGAAAAGCACTAAAAGAGACCACAGCCAGGACCTCTCCTTAGCCTCCTGGGCACAGTGCGACCACTGGGTGCCCTGGGGTCCCAAGGTCCCGATGCCTGCCTCATGGCTGAGCTGGGCTGTGTGGTGTGTTGGGGGTCCATGTCACCTGGGCCTGGACCGAGCCTCCCGGACATCAGTCTTGGCACCACCTAGGCTGCTGACCCTCACCCTGGTGCAGCAAACCCCTCCAGAGCCCCCGAGGGTCATGGAATCCAGCTGTTAGGACTGAGGTCAGGTCAGCAGGAGGACAAAGCGGCCTCTGCAGGGAAGGGCCATGCATGCAGGGATGTGACTGAGGAATTGCATGGCCGTCAGCAGGGCGCCATCCCTGTTGAGGCTCTGAGGCTGCACCTGGCAAAGGGACCAATCCTCACCTGGAGGGGCCACCGGGCAGGAGTTCGAGAGAAGGCCCTCCTCTTGGCTGCATTGGGGCGTCCACCCAACCGCTCTCAGATTAAGTGGAGAGCAGGTTCAAGGGCCCCCGGGTGAACTTGAACACAAACACACAGCCAGAGCCCTTTCGTGGGGGCTCATCAGGGGCTGCCTCCCCCTCACCTGTGCAGCAGGTGGCGGGGTGGTCAGTCCCAGCCTCCCTGCCATCCTGTCTAGCCCCACTCTACAGAGCCACTGAGGGGCTGGAGGGAGCAGGCATGGAGATGGGGGGCAGGGGTGCGTGTCAGGAGTCCCTCCCCGGAGGCCGCCCTTCTGACTGGATTGACAAAGTGGGGAAAAGCATGCCAGGCAGTGGAAATAGCATGGACAAGATCACAGAAGCAGGAAGCAGAGAATGGTTTCCTCAGGGGCCTAGCAGGAGCTAGGTGTAGCCTAAGGCAGGGTGGGAGCCTGAGTCTGGCTGGAGTCCAGACCCTATGCCCACTCTCTGGGGTCTCAAATACAAAGAGGGTGGGCTGGTCCTGCTCAACCAGAACGTTCTCATGCCTTCTGGAGCCTTGCTGAGGTCCTGGGTGCACCGGACACAATTCCCCGAGTCAGGGAGGCACCAGAAGTGTTGGCTGCTCTGTCTTTGCCTGTCCCTCATATGGGACCCAAGTCCATGCCACCAGGATACCCATGTCTGGCACTGAGGGGGGCCCAGGCACTGGCTGGGGTGGGTCAGTGTACCCCAACATGCACACCCCACCTCTGCCCAGCAGGTCCTGACCAGGTGGGGGTGTATATCATACTGCCTGCCTTCCTGACCGGGGGACCTGGTCTCATACTGGGTGCGGGCTCAGCGGCTGCATGGCCTGTCCCCTTCCTGGGAAACTTGACTCAGGTGCGATGATCTGGGGGCAGGGGGAGCCCAAGGAGAGGAGCCCCATGGAGGGCTCCTCAGCCCCACCCCACTCCACTCCACCCCAGTAAGAGAGGTGTCTGGCCACATGCAGGTCTGTGCGTGTCTGTTTCCCAGGCCCTGTCAGCCCAACTTGGGATCTATGGAGTGGACATGGCCACCATGTCCCTTTGCTGACCCGAGGCTGCAGCATCCCCAGGCCTGAGCCAGGAGACTGCCCTGCATCCCAGGAGAAGCTGATCCCAGGCCCATGAGCGAGCGGCCGTGTGGACATGGATACGCAAGGTGGACGCATGTGTTTATACCAACTCTGAATTTTACTATGTACTGTACATGTTGTCATTTTTGTGACTCAGATTTGTCTTGTGACCAGTGTCACAGCTGTCACCAAAAAGCTGTTCCCTGATACCAGCAGGATCTGGAAAGGGGGTGAATTGAGCTGCAGAGCCCATCTTGGGGGACAAGGTAGGGTCCATCAGCAGAACGATAGGGGTCACTGACATGGTGCCTGCTGCAGATGTGGGGGCTCCCAGGCCACCTGGGGACAGACGGCGGGGGGGGGGGGGTCAGCCTCCGTGACACTCATCACCCAGGGAAAGTGACACTGCAGTCACCCACCATGCTGGGGCAGTGCCATGACCTTGTCCTTGATGGACAGACTGGCCAGCAATGTGACCTCCACCATCCTAAAGGCAGAGCCCCCCAGGCATGTGCTCCCTGCAGGTCAGGAGGCCCTGGGCCCTGCCCAGGGCTGAAGTTCCATGGAAGGTGGAGAAAGGTCTCCTGTACTGTGTGGTTGTTGGGGCGGGCGCCAGCCCACAGGGTCACGGTTTACAAAGCAGTGAGGTGCCAACACCTCTGTCTTCTGCTGAGCCAGGTGCCACAGGGCTTTGGAAGGCTTCTGCTGACTTCCTCCTCTCCTCCTCCTCTTCCTCCTCCTCCTGCTTCTCACGTTTTCCCCAAAATAGAAGACCTGCAGATTTAAATATGCCCAGGGTGAGGACTGTACTTCGCCGGCTAGGCAGGAGACTCCCGCCCAAGAGGGACTCCATACACCCCTCTTGGCTCAGTTGTCAGAGCCCACAACCTCGGGTCCACGCCAGCCTCCACACGGCTACATCTGCAGGCTGAACAAGCAGTAGGGGCTGCCTCACTTTCTGGCACAAGACAGGGGGTTCCTGGGCCTGGACACACGACCTGACGCCCCCTAGGGACAGCCTCCAGCCATGGGCATGGGGCGTGTGTGGTCTGCAATCCCAGCCTCCTTCCCACTCACAGCGCTTGAATTCTGCCCCCCCACCCCAAGAGCCTGGCCTGACCTACCCCCCTCCCTGTGGACCTGGGGATCCACAAAGCCCCTGGGCCCTGGCCTGGCCCCAAGCACCCACCCGTCTCCTCCATATACATCCCAGCCCGTCCCCACCACCGTCTTGGCTCACAGACTCACCTTAGAGATTTCCACCTCTCTTTTTCTGTTTGGTTCTCTGGGCTCTCACTTTCATAAGAGGCCAAATAAAGACCTAGTCAGGAATTGAGGGGAAATTACACAGTTATGGTCGGTGATAAAATCCTGCTCTACACCCAAAGTCTGACCTGCTTTTGGTTCTTAAATTAAGCTAGCTGGGAGGGAATTTGTAGACTCCCATGCTGGTGTAGGAACCGATTACTACAGAGAGGTCAGTGTACTCTTCCCCTCGTTTCTCCCCACAGGAACCACTTGCAAAATTATGGCACCGGACCACTTTGGGACGATGACGTTGTCAATCCCTGGGGATATCTGCATAGGTCTATTCTTGGGTACTCTATTCTATCCAATCGATCCATGAACCTCCATCTCACTGATACCACATGGCCTTGAGGACGTTAGCTGTATCATATATGCTTCACTACTGGGCCTAGCGATCCCTTCCATTTTATTCTTCCTTTTCAAAATTGTTGCGGCTTTTCTAGCACCTTTGTCTTTCCGTATACATTTTAGATCATTTGTGCCTTTATCCCCAGAAAAATCCTGTCGGGATTATGATAATAAACAAGCCAAATCAATCCTTAAATTTGGGGAGGAGAATTAGTGTCTTTGCTCCCATTTGTGAACATCCTGTCTCTCCCTTTATAAATAATAATTAAAATAAATAAATAAATAAATAAATAATAATCCCTTTGATTTCCATCATCAACACAGTGCAGTTTTTGGCATACAAGCCTTGAACATATTTTGTTAGATTTACACCTGAGTATTTCTTGTTTTGGAGTGATTATATTGAGTGATGGGATTCTATTTTTAATTTCAGTGCCCACATATTCATTGTTCATATGTTACTGATATATGTTCATATATATTCATATATACATTTCATTGTTAGAATAGAAATACAATAGGTTTTTGCATCTTTATCTTGTATTCTTCAACTTGTGTTGGGGCACCTGGGTGGCTCAGTGGGTTAAAGTGTCTGCCTTCGGCTCAGGTCATGATCCCAGGATCCTGGGATCAAGCCCTGCATCTGGCTCTCTGCTCAGCAAGGAGCCAGCTTCCCTTCTTCTCTCTCTGCCTGCCTCTCTGCCTACTTGTGATCTCTGTCTGTCAAATAAATAAGTAAAAATCTTTAAAAAAATTAAATAACAACAACAACAACAACAACAACAACAACAACAACAAAACTCGTGCTGAACCTGCTTAATTCTAGGAGTTTTGCAGATTCCTTCTTACATTTTCTATAAATAGGGACAGTGTTAATTCTTCCTTTCTAACCTGTATTTTCTTTTCCTGCCTTACTGCATGGATTAGATCTCCATTACTTTCTTGAATAAAAGTGGTGAGAGTAGATATTCTTGCCTTGTTATTGATCTTAATGAGAAAGCATTCAGTATTCCACCTAAATATGTAAGTGGAAACATATTTGTAGATGCAATGTATCAAGTTGATAAATTTCCCTCTACTCTTATTCTTCTGGAAGTTTTTCCCATACAGGGGAGTTGAAATTTGTCAAATGCTTTCCCTATACCAATTGATATAATCAAGTGATTTTTCTCCTTTAGCCTGTTAATATGGTAGATAACACTGATTGATTTTTAAATATTGAACAGCTTTGTATCTCTGGAATAAACTCACTTGGTAATGGTATATAATTATGTTTTGGTATTGCCAAATTCTATTCGCTAAATTTTGTTAAGAAATTTTTTGCTTCTACATTCACAAGAGATCTTGGTCTTTACTTTCTTCCTTTTTTAACTGTTTGTTTGTTTGTTTGTTTGTTTTGGTATCAGGGTAATACTGGCTTCATAAAATGAATTGGGAAGTCCCTTCCTCTTCTATTTTTTGAAAAAGATTGTGCAGAATCAGTATTAAGTCTTCCTTAAATGTTTAATAGAATTCTCTAGTTTAACCATCCAAAGTCAGGGATTTCATTGTTGGGTTGTTTTAGAATTACAAATGCAAGTTCCTTAATGATCACAGGGCTATTCAAATGATCTACTTTGTGTTGAGTTTGTTGTAGTTTGTTTTTTAAAGAATTGGTCCATTTCGTCCAACTTGTCAAATTAATGTTTGTAGAGTTCATAGTATTTCCTCATTAGCTTTTCAATATTGGCAGAGCCTGTAGTGATATTCTCCATTTCAGTCTTGATATTAGCAATGTCTGTCTTCTATTTTTAATTTATCAAGAGGTTCTTTGCTGGAGGATGTCAATGTTACAGTTCTTTTCAAAGGACCAGCTTCCTGCAGGCTACCAGAACAGTTTTTGGAATTCCATATTGAATTATCTGAAGTAAGTTCCCAAAGGATATTACCACTAGCTATGGAATTCTGGGTTGGCAGTTATTTTCTTGCAGCCCTTAAAAACTATGCCCCTGACTCTGGCCATTGTAGTTTCTGATGAGAAATCTAATGTCATCCAAATCATTTTGCCCCATAGGTAAAGTGTCGTTTTCCTCTCAGTGCTTTCAAAATTTCTTTCTTTTTCATTGGTTTTCAGAAATTTGACTATGATATGTATCCCGGTGTGGGTTTCTTTGTATTTATTCTCTTTGGGATTCATTAAGCTTCCTCAATCTGTAGGTTTATACATTTTCCAAATCTGAGAACTTTCCAGCCATTACTTCTTGATTCTTGATTTTTTTTTCAACCCTGCCTGTTTTGTCCCCTTCCTTCCCAGACTCTGATGACAAGAGTGTTAGATCTTTTGTTGTAATCCCACAGGTCCCTGAAGTTCTGTTGTTCAGAACATATAATTTATATTGTTCCATCTCATCAGTTCTTTCCTTTGTCCTCTCCATTCTGCTTTTGAGCCCACCCACTTACGTTTTTTGTTTGTTATTGTATTTTTCAGTTCTATAATTTCCACTTGGTTTTTCCTTATATCTTCAGGGTTTTTTTGCTGATACTTTCTATATTATCATTTATTTCAAGGAGCCTCAAGGCTGACTGGATTGCTAGGTGGGTCCTGCCAGGGGGAGCCTGGAGCAGAGCGCAGGACAAGATTTCTGTCAGAGGCTGTGACTGACTGTGGCTGTGGAAGCAGAGGTTGGAATGAGGTGCTTTTGAAGGTGGAGGAGGGGGTGATGAACCAAGGAATATGGGTGGTCACTAGAAGTCCTAACAGGCCAGGAAACAACCCTCCCCTTAGAGCCTCCAGAAATAACCAGCTCTGCTGACACTCTGAGTTCAGCCCAGAGGAACTCATTTTGGACTATAGCCTCCATAAGTGAAAGGATAAATGAGAATTGTTCTGAGCTACCCTGTTTGTGGTGATTTATTAGGCCTAGTAGGAAATGAACACAACTAGTATCGATTGAGTGTTGTCCTATGAGCTTTGCTTGTGCCAACTCAAGTAATTCTCACAGCGACCTAGGAAGCAGGTCCTCTCATTACTCCACTTTGTAGATGCAGGTGAGGCTTAGAGAGGGTGAGGCACTTGCCCCAGGGTCACACAGCTTGCTGGGGTGGGAGCAGCTCAGGCTGATTTATCCATCAGGCTGCTGGGCTTCCAGTTATGGGTGAGACGCTTTTAAAAAGTTACTGGCTCCAAAACATACAAAATAAAATGGCAAATTCAAAAGTATTAACAATTAAAAGCAAGATCATTAAAGTAATCCTTTCCCTCAGTCTTTCTTTCTGGCAGAAAATGTTCTCCTGAGCATGAGTGTGGAATCCCTTCATAAAACACTTGCTGTGAAGAGGAGCCAGGCCTCCTCTGTGCTCAGCAGGACCTGCCAGGGTGGGCTGAGAGTCTTGGAGCCAGAAAGCAGCTAACCATGGGGCCATACCACCTCCACTGGGATGATCAACTCAAGCCTGGTGACCACTTGCTTCCAGCACTTTCTCTTCCTGAAAAAGGGGCCTCCTGGAGTATGCTTGCTTAGCAGATTCATAAGCAAATTTGTCACATTTGATAAATGATCAGATGGGAATACTGATTTACTGGAGAGGACAGACATGTATGGCACTCTGGAGAAAAGACGCCTGATATCATTCTGTGTGTGCATACACACACACACCCAGCTGTGGAAGGACCCACAGTGAGCTCGCCTTCCTTGTGTGAGCACTGGGGTGGGGGGAGTTCTCATCATCGTGCCAACTTTACCCATGAGGAAAGTGGGTCAGACAGATGGTTTACATTTATGATGCTCAACAGCATCCATACCGTGTCCAAGGGGAAGCCTGGCCCTGGGGACCCTTGAGGTCCCAACCTGCAGCTCCTTACACCCTGTCTTGTGCTCTGGGGGTGGCAACCATCCAGCCAGGGGACGCAGCCTTCTCTGCTCCCTCTCAAATCCAGAAAACACAGGCATGGTGCATTCTGCTCAAAGCAAGGGCTCCCAGTGGAGACGTGGCAAAGAGACCACCCAAGAGTCCCAAAGCTGGGGGTGACAGAGGCCATGGGACCGCCTTACCGTCCTCGCTGAAGATGGGAGCGGTATGCAGGTAGTGGGTGATGCTGGGGTCTTGCTCAAAAGGACACTCCACTTGTTTCCATGTGATGAATTCTCCAACCTGCTTGGCCAGCTCCAGAAATTTCTGCCAGGGTCACAGAGACACAGAATGGGAACTCCCTCCCCAGTGCCTGGAGGTCACCTGTGAGAGCGGGCCAGCCTCACTCATCCCTCCTAAGGAGGCCCACCTTTGGGAAGGGCAGGGCGAAGCATTCCTGTTGGGAATGGTGAGTGTTTCCTATGTCTCTTCATTCTCTCTGAGGAATGTCGGTAGAGATTATCTAGGACTCATCATCAGCAGGCAATGCATTCAGCTAGACCTGAATATTACTCTATTTTCCTTCTACTTTGTTTATGATCATTCCTACAAGTTTGTTTATTTAGAGAATGATGCAAATAAATGTACTTAAATGTATTTAAAGGAGATTTAAGTAAACCCACTTAAGTAGGATTTTTATTTCAGTAAAATTTAAGTAAATTTATTTAAAGAACTACTGTTAACTTAAAGTAGGATTTTAAATAAATAGCACCACCAAGTCATGACTGGGTGGGAACCATCCTTGGGGGCATTTTTTGGTCAGTCCTGGTGGCCGACTCCAGCTCCCACAGCCCGTGCCCCAAATCTGGGGCCACCTGACCACCTATCCCTTGGCCTCTGTTCTGAGGACCAATTCAAGGAGGGCCCAATACCGGGCTTCTCACACCAAGTATGTGCAACCTCTTGGGGACAGTGCAATCCCAGGCCCCTGCAGTCTCCTCAAGCCCAGCCCAGTGGGGTGTCACTCCACATCACCTCCAGCCGAGACTGCCTCAGGAATGCAGCGCCTGGGCAGCCCTCATGGGGAACCAGACCTGCATGTGGCATGGGAAGGTCTGCTGGCGGGTCTGTGTCTGTGTGAGGCCCCATAGCACACGCAGCTCCAGGCCAAAAGGCCCAGGCATTGGATGGGGGCCACACTGGCAAAGGACAGTGGCAGGGCAGCTGGGACTGAAGCCCCACTTTATGGAGGGAGAGGCTGAGGCCCAGAGAGACCAAGGAGCCAGCCCAGAACCTGATTGCCCCATGGTGTTGGGGCCTGGGTGCACCAGCCCTCCTGAGGAAGAAGAGCCTCGTCCTTCCTGTGGACTGGGGGGGTGCCCCTGTCGTATGGCACGCTTTGTCTGACTCAGTGACCACTTGCTATTGCTGCCCAGTCCTCTCAGGGCTCCTGGGCCTTGGCCCCATCATGCCTAGCTCACCAGCCACTCCAAGACATGTGTGCCCAGTGGTCTCACGTGGGAGATTAGCCTGACTTTGCTTGGGAGCTTTGCTAGGGGACTGTGAGGAATGCCCAGCCCACTGAGCACAGGTTACAGAGGCCTCCTTCTGTCTGGGTGGTCAAGGGGGACTCTTGGAGGAGGGGACACTTGAGAACTTGAGCTGATGGCAGTTGAGTGCCTTCAGAGGGAATAGAAATTTTTCTTCCCCTCTGCCTGCTCTGCCTGACCACCTTTTCTGGGGCTCAGGGCCCCTGCTTTGGGAGGTCTCCCCTGACCCAAGCATGCCCTGTGTCCCATCCCAGCTCCTTGCCCCATGTCACTGTGGGTCCCTGGGGCTTTCTCCTAGCCTGGTGCTCTTCAAGGGCTGAAAATGAGTCTGCCTTACCTGTGGATAGGCAGTGGGGGATCAGTGAGCCTCGTCTCCTCCTGTGGAAGGGGTGGGGTGGGGGGACCTGATAATTCTGCCCTGGTGTCTTATAAACTGCAGCACTCTGCCTCGAGTCCCCATTAGTCCAGCGCCCCTGTCCTGGGGGCTTTGACCATCCAGGCCCCCGGACCCTACCTCAAAGTTGACGTGTCCATTGGGGAGGCGGTTGGCGCAGCCCTCGTTCAGGAAGTAGATGTCTTTGATGAGCAGGCTGAAGAAGGGAATGACGATCTGGAAGGGGGAGGGTGCTGATCAGCCCTCAGTCAGCAGGGGCCAGACTGTTTCCTCCCAGGCCCCATCAGACTCCAGCGCTCATTGAGCACCTACTGTATACGGTGCCATTCTCCCTGTGTTGGGGCTGGATGAAAGACACACGGTCCCAATGCCCCTTGAATATTTCTTCCACTCTCTGCCGGGAGAGGCTGTGGCACTTTGTCCCCATAATGCAGGGATCCACAGACCTAGGCCTCCTGGTTCAAGTGCTCTAGGAGGAACACAGGCGTGTGCTGAGCCCACCATTAAGTATACACGGGATGGGAATCGGCCGTCGCACAATTCTGTGGCCTACTTTTCAAAATCTATATTTAATGATCTGTCATTTTACGCCTGATGCTGGAGATCCGATCCTGCCATATCCCTGCTCCAGGGTCTGAGGGGACTGGCTTCTGAGCTCTACTGGAGAAGGGCGGGTGTCTCTGTGTCACTGTTGGATGCCTTGCTTCTCCCTCCCTGCTCTGCATAAGCCCACGGCTGACCCCCAGAGAAGGGACGCTCACTGCCCACAGCTCAGACAGCCCTTGGGGAGCTGGCCAGGTGGACACTGCTGCTGCGGGTTGAACTGCAGCCCCCCAAAAAGATATATTCCAATCCTAAGCCCCAGTGCCTGTGCATAGGACCTTATTTGGAGATGGTCTCTGCAGATAGCATTGAGCTAAGATGAGGTCACACTGGGTGTGATGCGCTCTACTCTAGTGACTGAGGTCCATGAGAAAAGAGGGCAATTTGGGCATATGCAGCAAAGAGAGCCATGTGAAGACAGACAGAGTCAAGCGGGGGTGACTGGCCACTGGCAGAGGAATGCCTGGGGTCATCAGAAGCTGGAAGGGGCAAGCAAACATCCACCCTTTGGAGGGAGCATGGCCCTGACAACCTTGATTTTGGCATCTGGCCTCCAGAACAGGGAGATAATACATTGTTGTTCCAAGCCACCTAGTTGGGGTGCTTTGTATGTCGGCTCCACGGGACTAATACACCTGCTCAGCCCTTGGGCTCCAGAGCTACTCACTTGCTGCCAGGCCAGCCAGGAGCAGCCTCCAGCCCATCACCCCTGGGACCAGGCACTGGGCCCTGACGTTTCTGGCTCTCCGTCCCCCAACTTCCAAGTCAACAAGGGCTTTGAGGTGAGGGCCTGGGCATGACCACATGGCATGCACAGTACAGGAGCATGGAGGACGGCTCGGTGGGGCAGAGGGGGTGGGAAACTGAGACCCGCAGAGTGGCAAGGCCTAGCCCAAAGTCAGGGGCTGGGACTAGAGCCAGATTCAGTGGGGAGACCAGCTGCCTCATTGGTCCAGGACTAAGGGGGTTCCTGACTGGAACAGTCCCAGGGAAACCAGGACACACTATTTACCCTGCATGTATGTCAATGGCACAGACAGTAGCTCGGGTCTTCACTGTGCCAGGTGCTGGGGTTTGGGAAAGTGGGGGGTGTCAGACACATCCAGTACAGTGGGAGACAGTCCCAGGACCCACCCACAAAATGAGCCTCAGCAGGGAAGTCTTTGCCACCCACACGCTGGGTTTAGTCCCCCTCTGTGCCGCTCAGGAGGCCTCCCCTCATGCCCTTGTCATGGGGCATTGGTGGTGGGCCTGAGGGCGGCACTGTGCCAAATATTACATGCACGGGGATCAGAGTTTCATTCCAGCAAGTTCCATGAAGCAGGGCTCTATGTGCCCCCATTACGGACAAGAAGCCAATAATCGGAGAGGTTAAGCCACTCACATATGCTCACACAGTGGTAAGAAGCAGAGGACCCTGGTGGCTTGGTTCCATAGTCTCTGTCCTGTGGGTTTCCTCACCGTGCTGGAGGGAGGGTGGTCTCTGTGCATCCTCCCCACCCCCACCACTGGCATTAAGCCCCAGGCCCAGGGTTGGTACATGATGGCTGCATTGGCTTGGAAAGGGGACATGGGCCAGGACAGGGAACGGATTAAGGGCAATGGGACCTGTGGACAGAGACAGCTCCTGGGGGGCCTGGTGCAGGCTTCCTGCATGCTGTGCACTGGGGCTGGTCTTCAGTGGGGTAGCGTTTTCCATGTCTGAGAACCTTTGACCATTTCTGCCTGTCCACGTAGGTCCAGGCTACCATCCTATCAGGCTCTAGCATCCTAGCTGGCAAGACTGTAGCCCACTGCCCTTGCTTTCTGGAGCTGAGCAATTCCATCTAGGGTTCATCCAAAAAAGCCAGTGTGGAGTGGGCCCCACCACAGAGATGGGGGGAGAGGAGTAGACAGGAACCAGCCACAGGCAGGAAGAAAGCACAGAATGCCATGACCACTGGAGCCCCGGGCCTCAAAATTTCAGCTGGGAACTACGAGAACATCTGCAAGCATCCTTGTTCCCCTGGCCCTTTTTTCCTTTTTTCTTTCTTTCCTCCCTCCCTCCTTCCCTTCTTTCTTTCCACCCAACCATCCATCCATCCTCCAGTCCCCTACCCATTGGTGAACACCTCCTGTGGGCCCAGCCAATGGTCCATATCTCTCTGGAGGTTAGAGGAGAATGCAGCAAAATGAAATAAATGCATAGCTCCGTAATTCACCCACCTCTAGCCCCACACCTAAGCCACAGCATCCCAGCACCCTCGAGCTAGACAGAGGGATTCAGTGTGCAGGAATAGGACATCCCAGTCTGCCCCACAGCCACCTGGCCAGCACAGATGGAAGAAAAGGCAGTGCCCCGGCTGACATCCCAGATCAAATGCTGAAGCCAGCTCTGTACACCCCCACCTGCAGCCCAGTTCCTGGGCCACCTGCCAGCAGCTCTGTGACTGCCACATGGCCCCTGTGCTTCGGGAATGGGAGGTAGCCCAGAGGTGTGCCGGAGAGGCTAAGTCTGATTCCTGGCCCTGCTGCCTACTTGCTGTGTGACTGGACAAGCGAGAGCTCCTCTCCAAGTCTTCTAACCCGAGAAACGGCACTGCCAGACTCTATCAGTAGTTATCAGAATGAAGTGGGGGCGGGGACAGAGTCAAGGGGCCCTCAGGTGGTAGGTGCTCAATAAGGCAAGATCACTGCCCCTGCTGCTCTGGTCTTCCAGCTTCCTGGCCCCTGGGGGGACAGGCTTGCCAGCCCTGGCGGTTGAGGTCTGGCCTCACTAAAGGCTGCTCCCCAGCATCAGCTGTCCTCAGACCCAGAGCTGCTGAAGGGCTCACAGCCTGAGCAGGAAAGGCCAGCTGCCTAGCATGTGGCCACCAGAGTGGCCAGGGTCTGTGGGCAGCCCCCCTGCTGGGCTGGGGGTCCAAGGGGGCCTGTCTCAGCCTGCTCACCCATCCTCACCAACCCCTTTGTGCCCAACCAATCCAACTGCAGAGTGACTCTGAATTCCAAGAAAAGCAGCTTCTTCTGTTATCCCTTGGGCCGGACACAGGCCTGCGCAAACCACAGAACAAACCTAATTCCACTGACATTCCTGCCAAGAGACCAGGCGGACGAGGGATGGCCAGCCTCGGTGGTTCCTCCCCATGGAGGAACCAGGGTGGGTAGGGTTCTAAGTAAGAGGCTCACTGCCATCCCAAGGCATGGTTTCTGGGGCAGGAGGCCACCAGAGAATTTGGGAGACAAATAAAATTGACCAGGGTCTGCAAAGGCACCTCCCCCTCTCCAAATGCAAATGTAGAACAACAGAGCCTGTGAAAAGGCAGTTTTAGTAAGTGAGAGGCTCGGTTCACTCAGTGCCAAAATTGTGACTGTGATCTAAGGCTCCATCAGTGAAGGTCTTACATTTGGAGTAAGGAGGTGGAAGACACTATGCACTTGGAGACAATGTGATCCTAAACAGAAGGGACTCTGATAAATGAAACTGTTCAGGGACCAAAGAGATCTAGGGACCAAAGAGCACCCTGGCTTGCACCCTGCCCACCCGTGGGGCTGGAGACTGGAGTAGAGCAGAGGGTCGGGGGCAGGACTGGTCTGTTGGTTTTGAAGGCAGAAAGGGGTCTGGGGGCGCTGAAGGACTGGTGGGTAGAAGAGGGAAGGGGGGCCTGGGTGGCTCAGCTAGTAGCTGAGTGTCCGACTTGATTTCAACTCAGGTCATGATCTCAAGGTCATGAGATCGAGCCATACGTCGGACTCTGTGCTCAGTGACGAGTCTGCTTGAGATTCCCTCTCTCTCCCTCTGTCCCTCCCCCTGCCCGTGTGCTCTCTCTCTTAAAGAAAAGTTAAAAAAAAAAAAAGGAAAAGAAAAAGAGGGAGCACCCTCACTCTCACTCTGCATAGTGCTCCAGGGAGGACAACCTTAGCTCAATAAAGAAGCACTTCCTACCAGTGAGAGCTGCGTGGCATGGGCTCTTCTTGGTAAAGACCAGTGTGGCGCAAAAGTAAGCAAGCAAGAACACCAGGGTTCTTCCTGCATTTCCATCTCTGGCCTGGCATCCCAGAGGGGGCTTTGCTCAGGCCAAGCTGGACTGAACGGGATTGAACCCTCCTGGGAGTTGGGAAGTGGCTCAGCACAAGACAGCCCACAGGTTGTTGGAGGTTAGAGGAGAATGCAGCAAAATGAAATAAACGTGGTGTGAGTCCCCCATATTAGAGGCATGCAAGGAGCATGGTTGTCTATACAGATGCTGCAGAAGGGCGGAGGTGGGGGTGGACCAGGTGACCTGGGAGTTGGCATCCAGGCTCTCTGATACAGCCCACCTGGGGCTGAGTTGGGCCGGGGGTGGGGGTGGGGTGGTTAGGGAGGAGCTCTGAAGGCCGGGCAGGTCTCTGACTTACCTTCTCCCGGCTGCTGTGGGCAGTCAGGGAGCGGTGGGCTGCCCCCCGCAGGGCTGTCCTGTAGTTGCAGAAATTCCCAGTTGGGTCCATCTGGTGCTAGAAGGACACAAGGAGGCATTGGGGCAGCTGCGTCCCAGGGCTGGCCAGGGCCAGCCGGCAGCCCAGCAGCCTTGCTCACCTCGAGGATGAAGAACTTGGCTGTCTTCACTTTGGCCCAGGTCTTCTTCAGCCTGGAGACGGGGCTCATGTTCATGCCGGCTGGAAGAGGAAGGGTGGAGCTGGGGCAGGGGAGAATCCCCGAGCTGCACCGGTCTGCTTACTCCCTCGGGCAGGGGGTCTGGGGATGGCTCCACCAGGCCAGCCCCTCTGGCTGCCCCTGACTGAGACTAAGCCTGCTGCAGACAGCCACATGGGGGGTGGGTGTTGATAGACACTGTGTCCCGGAGAGCCTGGCTGCTGTGTGCGCAGGCTCCTGTTCCCACACCATGACCAGTGTCTGCTTTGGGGCACTGCTCTCCCTGGATCTGGGAACACATGGCCAAGTCCTCATAAAGTCCCCTGAAGAGGTCAAGCTTGCCTCAAAGTGGGGACTCCTCTCCAGGACCTCTGGGTCCAGCAACATCTGTCCTGCTCTGAAGAGCACCCTGGCTTGCACCCTGCCCACCCGTAGGTGCCCACTCCAGACTCTCTGGGGGCACTCCCAGCAAGGCCCAGGGCCCGCTGGCCTACTCACAGATGATGGCCATCAGAGAGTTGAAGTTGCCAATGTTGAAGCACTCACGGGCCACATCGATGAAGAACTCCACCACCTGGGCCCTCTGCTTCTTCTTGGCTGGCTGGGGACAGAGCAGCTGAGCCTCAGTGGGGACAGTCCCCAGCGCGTCATGGGGTCAGTCACTTGTCACCGTTCTCTCAGCCCTGTGCACAGCTGAGTGGCTTGATGCTGGGGCAGTCTGCAGCCCGAGGGCTCAGGGTCTCAGCACGCCCTGGGCAGGCCCAGCAGAGCCCACATGGGGTAGAGGAGCTGCCTGCCATGCTTGAGACACCAATCTGCCCTCTCTCCGGGTCCGGTTCCAGCACCCTGTCCACAGCTCCTTCCTGTCCCCACGCAGCACCATGCTTGCTCTCCCCATCCTGGGGCCACACACAGACCCAGGCCCTGTCCCCAGAGCAGGCCCTCCCCTGTTTTCTGTTGAATGACTGCGTGATCTCACCCCCAGCTTATGGCCATGTGCTTGGGACTGTGACTTCTCCCACGGCCTCTAGCAAACCATGCCACCCGCTGGGCTGTCTTGTGCTAAGGCACTTCCCAACTCCCAGGAGGGTTCAATCCCATTCAGTCCAGCTTGGCCTGAGCAAAGCCCCCTCTGGGCTGCCAGGCCAGAGATGAAGATGCAGGATGGACCCTGGTGTTCTTGCTTGCTTACTTCTGCGCCACACTGGTCTTTACCAAGAAGAGTGAGACAAGCTGCCCAAACCCCCTTGGAAAGCCTCCCCCCCTGAGGTCCTTCTGTCCTTCCCGGGGAGCCTGCACAGTGACAGCAATGGCCAAGCAAGGAGGGGGGCCAGAGGCCAAGCATTCCAGCCACTGGTGGCCCTCAGCAAGAAGCACTCCCGAGGCCAAGGCATCGCAGACCAGCTTCTTCTGAATGGCTCTGCTTCTGCCCCTTTCTCTGTTACTCCAATTTCTATCTCAGCATTTGCTCCTGGAGAGCACCAGTTGGCACTTGTGTTGCCTCCAATCTTTCCTGGATACAAATGACCCCAGGGCTTCACCCGATGCTGACAGGGTGCTTGGAGGAGGCTCCCTGCCCTCCAAGGAAGAGAAGAGGGCACACAGGGTCTGGCCCTGAACGATCATGCCTTGGTGTCACGTGCCTCTGTCTCAGTACTGACAAGACATCCTGCTTTCTGGGAGAAGCTGGAGACCTGGGCTTTGGATGTGCAGTCTCCCAATTTTTACAGGTTAGTCCTGCAATGTTGGTCCATTTCTACTCTAAATCCTGAGAGCCAAGCTCAGCATGGCTGCAGGCCAGGCCCCCCAATACAGACAGGCACAGATGGAGGGAGCAGAGCCACCTGGCAGAGCAATAAACCACTTCTCAAACCCTCAGCAAGTGGTCTCTGATGTCCCAGGCTGGAGTCCAGTGGATCCGTGCCAGGCTCTGCCCAGAGGGAAAGGTCACTGCAGGCAAGCTGGGTGACACCTGCTGTCCCAGAGAGGTGTCCAGCTTCATTCTGGCCTTGGACACCAAAAGGCTCAAGATACCCTTCTGATTCCCTCCCAGGTAGGTCCCGCCAGCCCCTGCCACCTTGGGCTATGCTAGGTCATATCCCCTCACTCTGGGCTATGCTAGGTCATGCCTCTGGCCACCTTGGGCTATGCTATATCATGTCCCCTGCCACCCTGGGCTATGCTGGCTCATGCCCCCCAGCTTTCAACGCACCATGCAGATCTCAGTCGCCACAAGGTAGCACAGTCTGTTGAACCATTTCACGTAAGCCTCCAGATTGTTGGTCTTGTCACTGAAACAAGGCTGGGAAAGACACAAGGACCACACTCAGCCTTGCTGTCAATAACTTTTGGAAAATTATGTCAGTTCATTGATCATTCTCATAGATCATCAGGAAAATGCTGGGACCTCAAAACCATCCACAAATACCCATGATTTAATGTCTATCCTTCAGGTCTTTTTTCTATACATTCAAAGATATAATTTCATATATATATATATATATATATATATATATATATATATTTAAGTACGTATGTAAATACACACCCCCTAACACAGCTGATTGTCACTATTCATGGATTCTATATTTATGAATCTGTCTACTTCCTCAAAATACATTTGTAACCCCAAATCATTACTCATGTCTCTTTCACTGTCATTCATGGTGCAGAGTGGCATGTCCCCAGTGGCAGAGTCACCCAAAGTGCCTGTGTGTTCCCAGCTGAGACTAAGTGACAACGTGCCTTATTTCAGCTCCTGTACCGTGAACAACTGTCTTTTTTTTGGTGGTCTATTCAGTGTGATGGTGGGTTCCCTGCTTAAAGTGGCTCCAAGCACAGCGCTGTAGTTCCTAAGCACACAACAGCTGTGATGGGCCCTGAGGAGAAAAGTGTGTTAGATAAGCCGTACCTACACATGAGTCATGGCGCTGCTGGCTATGAGTTCAATGTCACTGGAAGAACAAGATATATTAAATAAGGTGTCTTTGAGCCAAAAAACACGCAGTGCAAGTCTATGTAAGGACTGGCAGATGCAAGTGTGGTTGGGAGGCTTGCAAGGAACCCAAGTCTGTATTTCCCTTGGGAGCAGTGGTATTTGCTAATTCCATGTTCATGATGACATCATGGGATATAATCAATTCCCATAAGTAATGACAGTCAACTCTATGTGTGTATCCTATCTGAATATAACCATGTATATATATCTCCATTTTTTCCCTCAGGAAACGTTTCCTATGCCATATAGCCTTTGGAAATATAATTTTTCAACTGATGTAGATATTTAACCGCATAAATGCATGAGAGTTTAAAAGTTTAAACCTAACTTAAATATCCACATAGAAATTGCAAGCGTGACCTTCAATACGTAGAGAGGAAGATTGAACAGGGGATCAACTAATCTGAAAAAGTAAAGGAAGGAAGGGAAAGGACAGGGCAGGGGCAGGAAGACAAGCAAAGGCCTTGCACAGAAGGTGGTAAAACCTAATCCAGGTACGTTGATGATTATAATTACTGCAAATTTAAAACTCCAGCTACTTGCCATTTTCAAGTGGCTTGCCCCAAACCCAAAGATACATAGGTAAAAAAATTGAAATATATATATGATAAATATATGAGTATATTCATAGCTGTACGAATATTAGACAAAATAGATTTTTAAGGGAAAAAAAGACTCTAAGGCAAAAGGCATCAGAGGAGGTTCAAGGGGAACCACATAATGATAAAAGTTTTAATTAATCATGAATATGTCACAAATCTAACCTTGCTTGTGCCCAACAAAATAGCTTCAAAATATGGAGGCAAATAGTCAGAAAGGTTTAACTCCTTTAGAGGGAGAAATCAAATCTTATTGCCACAATGGAAGATTTTAACACAAAGTCAGCAATTTATAGATTATAGAAATAAAAAAAAGTATAAATATAAATTTGAGCAACACAACTTACAGAGTTGAATTAACAGACAACTACAGAAGCCTGCTTGCACTCAACCACATAAAAATGTGTATTCTTTACAAATAGTCAGAAATCTAAAAACACATTTTAAAATAATCTATTGGTCAAAGATGAAATCATCATGGAAGTTAAAATGAGAATGTTGAAAAACAATTATGAGGGTGCAAATAAAAAACATACTTAGAAAGAAATGAATAGTCTTTCATACTTTTATTAGGAGGGAAGAAAAGATGAAAACAAACTGAGCATCCAATTTAAAAAATTAGAAAAAGAATAACAGGGACACCTGGGTGGCTCAGTTGGTTAAGCCGCTGCCTTCAGCTCAGGTCATGATCCTGGGCTCCTGGGATCGAGTCCCGCATCAGGCTCCTTGCTCAGCAGGGAGCCTGCTTCTCTCTCTGCCTCTGCCTGCCTCTCTGCCTGCTTGTGTGTACTCTCTCTCTCTCTCTCTCTGGCAAATAAATAAAAATCTTAAAAAAAAAAAAAAAGAATAACAAAGAAAGAATCCAAAGAAAGCAGATGGAAGGAAATAATGAAGATGAGAGAAAAAAATGAAATTGTAAAGAAAGATGCAACATATAGAATCAACAAAGCCAGAAGCTCTTTATTTGAAAAGACTAATAAAGTTGATGAACCCTTAGCAAGACTGATGAAGAAACAGAGAAGTAAATACAAAGAATATCAGAGGAGAATATGAATGTGAAAAGATAACTAGAGAGTGTTGTGAATAACTTTGAGTCTACAAATGTGAAAACTTAAAGAGGACTGAGTCAAATTTCTGGAAAAATATAAATTAAAAAGTAGAGTAAAGAAGAAACAGAAAGCCTAAATAGTCCTATGATTACTAAAACAAGGAAAATCTTAAATGAATACAGAAAAGTCTTCCCAAAAAGGAAATATCAGGCTCGGATGGTTCACTGGAAAATTCTCCCAAATAGTCCAGGAACAGGCAAGTCTTTCAAAGAGAGCAGCAAACAGAAAGGAAAATGAAAAGTCAGCCGCATGATTCTAGTTGCAGAAATCCTAAACAAAACAAGAGCAGACAGCCTGAGGATGTACAAAAAAAGATAAGAATTGCAACCCAGTTTCGTTTATCCCAGAAATGCAAGGTTGGCTCAACACTGAAAAAGAAGAAAACAACTAATACAGTAGTTCCCCCCTTCTCCATGACATGTTGTTCATGGTTTCAACTACCTACCATCAACCACGGTCCAGAAGCAAGATTATCTAAGACTACATCATGGTGCTTATGTCATTCACCTCACTTCATCTCACCCCATAGGCATCTTACCATCTCATATCATCATAGGGAGAAGGGTGAGTACAGTGTAATAAGTTATTTTGGGAGAGAGAGAGAAAGAGAGAGGCCACATACACATAACTTTTATTAGAGTATACTGTTATAATTGTTCTATCTGATTATGAGTTATTCTTGTTAATTTCTTACCATGCCTGATTTATAAACCTTATCATAAGCATGTGTGTATAAGAAAAAGTGAAGTATGTACAGGGTTCGTACCATCCATGATTTTGGGCATCCACTGGGGGGTTTGGAACATATACCCCACACATAAGGCAGGGGACTACTATATAAGTAATTACTTAATGGTTTAAAAGAAAAGAAAACATAAGGTTAATAGACCCAGAAAAAGTAGTCAATAAAATGCAACAATGATTCATGATAAGAACTCTCATCAAAGTAGGACCAGGGGACTTCCTTGAGCTGATAAGGACATCTAGGAGAAAAAAAATCTCATAGCAAACATCATACTCTATTGTGACATGTGAAAAGCATTCTGTTTAAAATCAGAACAAAAGAAGAATGCCGGCTAGCAACACTTCCTTTTATCATTTTGCCAGAAGTACTAGTTAGCACAATAAGCAAGAAAAAGAAATCCTATTGGTCAGACTTAGCGGGGTTATTCTGTAATAACTAGTAATCCCAACATTTCAGAGATTTAAAAAATAGGGCCTGTTATTCATGTCCACTCTTATCAGTGGAGGATTCTTTGTATGACTACCCTAGAAATAAAAAGAATAAGGATTGGAAAGGAAGAAACAAAACTGCCATTATTCCCAGATGATGTAACTGTCTATGTGAAAAACACCAAGGAATACAGAAAAACTATTAGAATCAACAAGAATGCATAATATCATCAGATACACAGTTGATACACAAAAGTTAATGCCATTCTTTAAACTACATAAGCAGTTCAGAAATAAGTACAATAGAAAATGCCATAAGTAATAGCAAAAATATGCATAAGGAACCCAGTGGGGAAAAAAATCTAACAATCTGTTTAATATTTTTACGGAGAAAGTTATAAAACATTAGAAAGGTATTATGGAGTAGATATAAGTAAATGGCAGGACACACCATTTGTATGGGAACTCGGTATAACGAAGAGGAAAATTCTTCCCAAACTGGTCTGTATTTCATATAGTCTAACAAAATCCCAGTAGAGGATTTTTCACGGAATTTGGAAAAGGGTATAAAATTTCGAATAGAAAAACAAAGGGCCAAGAATGGCCAAGTCACTGCAAATGAGGAGGGTTTGTTTTACCAGATAGGGAGAAAAAAACCCAGCACACAACCATGAAGACGATGTATACTGACACAGAGGTAGAAAAACTGACAAAGGGACAGAACAGACATCTCCACACGTAGATCAAGCTTGACATACGACAGGACGGAACTGCCAGGGAGGACAGGCAGGCAAGATGATACATTAAAAAGTAGTGCAGGAACACTTGCTGTTTGTGTGGAAAACCACGAACATGGATCTCGACCTCAAGCCATAGCCACAAAGTGAATTTCAGATTTTTTTTTTCCTGACAGAGGGATCTCAAGTAGGCAGTGAGGCAGGCAGAAGAGAGAGGGGGAAGCAGGCTCTCTGCTGAGCAGAGAGCCCAATGTGGGACTCGATTCCAGGATGCTGAGATCATGACCTGAGCCAAAGGCAGAGGCTTAACCCACTGAGCCACCCAGGTGCCCCCACAAAGTGAATTTCAAATTCAAGGCTTCAATGTGAAGGGTATATTAAAACTTCTCGAAGAAAACACCATAGATTATCTTTATGATCTGGGTAGGGAGCAGGGAGGGATTTCCTAACTCCCCTCCCAAGCCCCACCCAAAAAAAAAAAAAAAAAAGAAAAAGGAAAAGGTTAGTAAATTCGATTCAGTTAAAATTAAAAACACCTTCTCATCCAGACACAGAATAATGAGAATGAAAAGCGAAAGCAAAACAAAACAAACCCCCCTCCAGGACCCTGAGATCATGACCTGAACGGGAGGCAGACACTTAACCAATTAAGCCACCCAGGCATCCTGGTTGGGTTTTTCTTGAAAATCAACCAAGTGAACCTGTCACTTCAAGGAAGTAACTGATGGTATTTGTTGTCAGTGATAAAATTCAAAGTTTCAAGAGAGAATTGGGAACTTGTAAGATACGTATCCCTGTCTGTGACCTTGACACTTTCCCAATACCCACAGGCTCTTCTGGAAGGATGAGATCAGTAATATTAGTGGATATTATTTTAAAATATCACATAATGAAATGTACCAATATTTGGAAGATCAGCCTGGTTCAGTGAATTCATATATATTCATATGAGTGTCATTTCCAAAAACGACCAAGATATGATGTTATTAAAATCATGCACGGGCAAAAGATCCATTCAAGATGCAAGATGGACCAATGGATTTTAATGTAACAGAGGACTCAAAGTCTACTGATACATTTTCAGAATCCAAATTGCAACTAATCTTAAAAAAAACTACCACCTGCTGAGTTTTAGCATAGTATCACAGAAAACTATTCACTTGTCTCAAAATGCTGTAAAAACACTCTCCCCGTTTCCAACTATATATTTGTGAGAGGTTGGATTTTTCAACCCAGACAATATATGTCAAGAGATTGAAGGCAAAGCAGATAAGAGACTCCAGTTCTCTTTTTGTTGTGTTGGTCATTAAAGAGATTTGTACAAATACTGTAAAACGGTACCACTCTTCCCTGTAATTTTTTTTTTTTTACTTTGGGAAATCTAGTTATTTCCATAAAATATATTACTGAAGTGAACATATGATAGGTTATTATTGCTATCTGGAATAAATCTTTTAAATATTATCAGTTGCAATGGCTAATCTGATGAATATTGGTAGATGTGATCTACATAAGCAAAAGTTCTTTGGGGCCCTTTGTAATTTTTAGGAATATAAAGTGGTCCTAAGACCAAGTCATTTGAGAACTGATGCCCTAGAAAATTATGCACTGATGTCAGGGAAACATGTAAGAATGTTCACAGCAGCAGTATCTATAATAGCAAGAGGCTGGAAACAACCATACACCTTCCTCTACCGTAGAGTGGGCGAAGAGAGGTCATGGACAATCTCTGATGCACTTCACGATAAAAAATCCTTAGAGATGGCCAAAAACCAAACCCATAATCAAAACCGAACCTCAAAAACAACATGCTGGGAGCAGCCAAGCCTCCTTCCCACTCCGACCCCCGTGCTCGTGTGGGGCTCCCAAGAGTACCCAGTGATTTTGTACATGCATGTGTTGTACAAACAGGTATGACGCACCCTCCTTTTTTTGTTGTTACACAAATGGCCACATCCTCTTTGTCATTGCTCTTTGCTCTAGTTTTTTTCTCTCTGTGATGGATCTGGGAGATCATTCTCTACTTCTAGCCACTCTTATTCTTTGTAATAGATCCAGAGCATTACATGTGTGGACGTGTAATTTGTAATCGAGCCCCCGCGGATGATAAGCTGGGTTGCTTCCAACCTTTGGCCATGATTCCCACAGTACATCCCAAATACCTCTATGCATGCATCTTTGTGTATGGGTGTGTATAACCACACGCTAAATTACAGGCGTTGAAAGTTGAGGTCAAGGGTGTACATCTCAAGCACTGATACTATTGTCGAAGTGCCCCCCCCCCCAAAAGGGCAGGGCTAGTCCCCCCACCAGCCGTGTATGTGAATGTGTCCTTCCCTACACACCCGCCGTGTTTTGTCCCCGCTTATCCAAGAGGTGAAAACGCATTCCTAAGTAGTTGCTCCTCTTTAATTACACCAGAAGGCAGAAGACAACGTTTCCAGTTCTGATTCGAAGTGCACCCGGTTGATAAGCACCAGGCATCCTAATGGTTGGGTTCTGACAGAGGAGCGGCAAACCCGAAATCCCGCTTCTGTCCACAGTTCGTGGCCCCAGGGGCTCCTGCATCCCTTAGACGCTCGCTCGCTCGCTCGCTCGTATTTTTTACTGGGAGGAGCGCACGAGCGCGCACTACCCCAGGTGGCCGCTGGAGGGCACCAGCGCCCGCCGGAACGCGCCAGGAGAGCTTGGGATGCGCTCCACTCTCCTCCCAACCTGGGCCCTTGGTCCCCCCACCCCCCGCCCTCCGCCCTCGCTGGGGGTGGGGCGGGTGACCGGCTGGCTTCCCCAGGACTCAGGGCTGCTGGGCTGGAGGAGCGCAGGTGGAATGGACGCAACCCCTCAAAGCCCATTGGCTCTGCCCCGGGCCCCTCGGAAGCTCGCCCAGCTGACACTCATGGAGTTCCCCAGAGAGGCCAGTGGGTTGGGGTCACTGGTGGAACAGCCTGTCCAAGGGCCTTCTACCTTTGTGCTGGCCAAAGGGTCCTTGTTCACAAAAGCCTGGACAAACTCCTCAGGCCCGATGTGCCGTAGCCGTTCCTGCACCAGAAGGGAGAAGAGGAGTCGGGAAAGGCAGGAAGGTGTGGGAAGGGAGGTGCCCACCCAGGGCCTGGCATGGTACTTCTGCGGGCTCCCTGCCTCTCAGCCCATCCAGGATGGTCTCTGGACAGCTTCCCTTCTCCCTAGGGCTCCACAACCCCATTCTGGGTTGTCACAGAGCTTGAAACCATCCCGAAGGAGGCACCCCTCTTTTCCCATGCCCAGGGGCTGCAGAAGCTCATGGGGGGGGCAGAAGGCAAGGTCCCCATAGGGCGTGCTTGGGAGATTCGAGACCCAAGAAACCCGGCTCGAAACTGGGTAACTGAAACAACCTGCTCCCTCCAGGTGAGGTCTGGGTCAGACTCAAATCCTGGCTCTGTCCCTTCTACTGTGTGACTTCAGGCAAGTCTCTTTACCTCTCTGGGCCTTAGTTTCCTCATTGGTGCAAAAGGAATAATAATAGCACCTCCCCGGTGTGATGTGGGAAGACGAAATGAGACGGTGGGGGTTAAGTTCTGAATATTGTGCCGGAAACAGTAAGGGAGCCATAAATGGTAGAGGTTTATGAGACTGACGCGCTGCCTACTGCGCTAAGGAGGCAGGTAATGGTAGAGGTTTAAAAGAGAAGACCCACGGCCCCACCTCCCCTCTCTCTGGGGCAGGCCCCTCAGCCTCTGCACCTTTAAGGAATCCAACATGTGGGAGGCCAGACTGGGGTCTGGACTCAGTATGTCTGCGAGTCCTACATGGGGAAACTGAGGCCTTGTTAGGGAAGGCACTCGCAGTGCAAAGCTCACACAGCAGGTGGTGGCAGAGCCAGTATTTGAACCCAGTTCCTCTGTCCAGGGCCCAGACTCTCAGGCAGGCCCAGGGTCCAAGCTGGGCAGGCCCAGCATATCCAACTCTCCTGTTGGAATGGTGAGAGACCATCCCAGAGCCAGGGCACCCTGGAGGTGCCTGACTGGCCCTGCTGTGATAGGCTCAAGCCCCGGGGTTACATGGACACAAGGCGGGAGGCCAGGGATGGCTGGTCCTCAGTTGTTCCTGGCTCTTGGTCTGGCTAGAGGAGGGCCCAGGCCTGCTCACCAACTCCACATGGGTGAGCTGCTGGGCCAGAGTGTAGGGGTCACTGCAGACGCCGAGGAGCTCCCGGTGGATGGAGGCAGGTGGCTTGGTCCTGTAGGAGATGGGCTTGTCGGCACCCAGAAGGTCTTCTGGGCCCTGGCCCTGTGCAGCCAGCTTCTGGTGCAGAGCCTGTAGGAGCTGCTGCATCCTCTTTCGGTATGTCTGGAGAGGAGGTGGAAAGAGAGGAGTTCAGGCCCGAACACCCATCTCCTCATGTCTAGCCTCTGAGCCAGCCGGGTTGTGAGCTGTGGCTGGCTGTGCCCACCCCCGTGTCCGCCCTGAAGCAGGACCCAGCCCAGGGTGGCAGGGAAAGGCTATAGGATAACCAGTAGGAGCTCAGAGGAGCCCGTCGGGGAGGGCGACCAGGATCTGGGGGCTGCTCCTGCTCTCTAGGCAGTGGGACAGGCTGGGAACAGGCAGTGGGACAGGCTCTCTGCCAGGGAGACAGAAGCAGGGAGAAAGGAGGGAGACGTGGAATGGGCTCTGCCCCAACCCCGCCCTGGGGACCCCCTCCACTCTCCCGACTCTGAGAGGCCTTCCTATCTGTGCCCCAGCAGCACTTGCCCAGGTCACCCGATGTGACTTCCCTATGGGGCCACTGTGGGAGATGACCAGGGCAGTTTACTGCCCCACTAGAGCGACAGCTTGGCGGGGGCAGGGAAGCCTGCATGGTCCCCTCTCTGTGGGCAGAGCAGGGTCTGGCTCTGGGCCCCTGGCGGGCCTTTACTAACCACTTTCGCAAACAAAAGTGTCTCACCATGCAGCTCAGACAGATATATGCTTGCTTTGGGCTGTCCTGGATGGGGTGCAGGGAAGAGAGGCTGTGCTCCCCCACCCTGCAGGAGGGGCACCCACCTTCCATACCCAACAGGGAAATGGATTATTCCCCCTTCAGAAACCCCCATTTCTCGAGGAAGGCACCATTAGACTGGCTGTGTTTACGAAACTTGAGGCCCACCATTCCCAAGGGGTTGGTCACTAATCCACAGACAGAGCCCCCTAACTTGTCAGCTGGACCTCCCCCACCCAGAGGTTGATTCAGCTCCAACAAACTGAGGAACTGGCTTGGGCACAAGGGCGGGTGTATCCGAACTCTAGCTCTTGCTCCCAGAGCCCCAGGGGCCAGGCACACTGCTCAGCTGGATGGTATGTCGGTAAACTGAGGTCCAAGTCTTCCATCCATCGCCTGCGGAAGGAGCAGCCCCTCTCAGCTCTGCAGCTCCAAGAGTGTGGTTAGCAAGCTGCTGGTCAGGTCTTCACAGGAGTTGGGTCCATCTTGTGAATCTTGACACCCGCACCACCTCCTCCTATCTCTCTCCTCACTCAGTCTGTCAGCAAAGCCTGGGGCCCTCTCTCAGGCTGCATCTGCTTCCGGTTCCTCCTGCCTCGGACTGTTGGCAAGCTCACCTGCACCATCCTTCCGTGCTGGAGATCTCCCCACCCCACCAACGTCTGGGACCCCTCCCCTGCTGTCTGTCCCTTGGTCCTGGGTATGCTGGGTCATCCAGAGCATCATTCAGTTTCTGTGTGGACAACATTCATCTCTCACGTGCAGCTTCTTCTCAGCTCTCCAGAGCCACATGGCCAAGGGGCCACCTCAGCCCAACGTGTGCAAGGGGCCATCTTGCTCCCCTTGCCCAGAGGTGCCGCCTCTGTCCGCATTGCTGTCTCAGTGACTGGAGCAACTGAAGCACTCGCATCCGGTGCTCAGGCTGGGACCATCCTCAAGCACCATCTCCCACACAGCCCCCCTGCCCATCGCCGACCCTCCTGATTTTGCTTTCTGCAATCCGCATGCTTTGTCTCTGCTGCAGGCCCTCGGAGGGCCACCTGCATCCCTGTCGGGCTCCCTTCACTCCAGTCCACAGCCAGAGATGTCTGTTGAAAACGCACATCTAACCTCTGCATCCCCCTTCCTTTAAATACACCACTTCCTTTGCAAAGACAGAAGTTCCATGGGGTTCAGGGGTCCTGAGGTCAGCTCTGGCCACACTCAATGGCCTCCACATGGCCTCTGTCCCCCTTGTCAGTGCTCCAGATCCAGGCCACTTCTCCATCCCTCTAGCCCCTTCCCCTGGCTCTCACCCCAAGGGGTGACCCCAGGAGGGCCTGTGCAGCCCTCTCTCTCTTCTATGTTCTTCTCATGGTTGCAACCTCAGAGCACTGGGCTTCCTTCCCACCCTTGGCCAAGCCTTGATCAAATGATTGTGCATCTCCTCTCTCTGCTCTACCAGCCACATGCAGATTACACCAGGTCACCATCTGCTTGTCTCCAGCATGAAGGACCTGGGAGGGGTTCACAGACACGGTGTACCGACTGGATGAACGTGGCCTTTCCCTGGTTCTAGCTGGCCTGCCTCACTGGTGTAGACCGTGGAGCCCTCCTGAAGTCGAGGGCACAGTGTGTCTGTGCCTAGAGTCTGACAGAACCACAGACTTACCCTATTTTAAAAATACACAGATGATTTTGGAAGACTTGTTTCTTCTAAACCAATATATGCACTCCCAATGATGATCATTTTCTGCCTGCGAATTCCTTCAGAATCCACCGGCAGTGTTGACCTCAAGCTCATCTGTTGGTTCTTTCCCGAATCTTCTGTACCCCATTCTGAATAGAGGGATGGTGTGTGCTGGTTCCTCTCTCATTTTCTCATGAGTCCTACACCCTTGTGGATAGAGGCTGAGAGATCTAGGTACATCTGAGCAGACCCAGAGACCGAGCTCTGAGGATGCTGAGGCTGTCCCTTGTCCCTGTCAGGAATGCACGCTCCAGAGCACGGGGGACGCCAAGCACAGCAGAGCTCTACCTCTCTTAGCCTGGTAATGCCATCCAATTCCAGAGCCACCTGCCAGGTACGCAGAGCTGGGTTTCAAGTACAGAAGTCATCCAGGGTGAAGACTGTGGCTCCCCAGGTGCCTCCTGGCCATTCGTGGTTAGAACTCATTTCTGGCTGGACAGTCGAGGGCCTCTGTCCTTTGGAGTTCTTGAATATCCCACCTGAGCCAGCCCAGGGTGCCTTGCAAAGGGCTTAGCCCAACCCACACAGGCAGACACCCCTTTGTTTTCTGTGTTAGCTTCCCAACCCCTGTGCCCTCAGGGGGCTGCGTGGGGGCGCCTCTGAGGGCAGCAGGGTCAGCCCAGCAGATAGTCATGGAAATGGGAAAGCAAGGCCATCCCCGGGGAGGGCCCATGGTATCAGCTTCTTCTGCAGCTGCCCTTTAGTGCAGCTGTGACTTTGGGGACTCCCCTAGCTTCCACCCCTCAGCTTCGGCACTGGCCTCCCTGAGCCAACACTGCTGAGTCCAACCTATGGACAGCCTCTCCACGGCAGGTCCCCTGCCTAGCACGGGGTGGCCCCGAGCAGGTGTCCTCGATGCAGTGGCCATGTTCATTCATGGAGAAGGGCCTTCTCAGCTCCTCTCAGGCCTTTTGTTCCCAGATGCTGAGAGGTGGAGGGCCGTGCTGGGAGATCAAGAGGGTTCGGGATGGGGAGCAGCAGGTAAGAGGGCAGTGTCACCTTTCCCAGCCCTCTGATGGGGAAGCCCCCTTGCCCCTGGCCCTGTACTGTTTCCTCTCCTTCCCCGAGCCCTACTGTTATCTCACAGCCCTTATCACCCTCCCTCTTTATGCAAAGACAGTGAGGGCTCAGAGAGGTTAAGGAACCGGCCCAAAGATGTACTCTGAAAACACTCGTGCTCATTTTGCTGATTTGGGCGCGGCATTTTGCTCATTTGATCCGGTCCCTGTGTGAGAAATCTTTTACAGGAAAATGATGAAATATTTTTGGAGCCAAAGATACAATGTTTAAAAATAATTTGGAGGGAGGGGGAAGTGTGGGAAGGGAGAGAAGAAGTGAATCTGGCAAAATGTTGATTAATTGTTGAGCCTGGGTGATGCATGTGTGGGAGTTCAGGGTTGTTCTTCTCTTTGTTTGTGTATGCTTGAAATGTTCCACAATAAGAACTCTGTACCCATTGAAGTAAAAGCCCTGTACACCTGAATTCTGGAAATAATTCGTTCCCCATCACAGCTCACAATGACCAAGTGCTGAGGTAAGAACACACGTGACTGCCGGGACTCTTTGCTACAAAGTTGTCTGATGGTGATGATTATCCTGTTTTGCTGAGGAGGAAACCGAGTCTCAGAGAGGGGAAGCACTTTGCCCGAGGTTACATAGCTGTGGTTTCTGAGCTGGGGTCTGAGGGGGCTCAGGTGCTCTGACCTGGACCCCATACTCTGAGTCCTACAGTGACCCCGCCTGATCAGACCGGTCACCAGCTCCTTTCCAGGCTGAGCCCTTGTGCTCTATGCTGGGAGAGGAGCAGCCCATGGTCCACCTTCAGGTGGGGCCCATCCCACCTTCGGGGGGAAGGGAGGCAGCACCCAGGGGACATGCCCTTTGGAGTGGGTGCTTTCTGGGCAAGGACAACTTGGGGATCTCAAAGACACAAGGGAGCACCCCCATTTCGGCCCACACCGCCCAGCACACCTAACTGAATCCCAAGGTAAGGAATGATGAATTATGTCTGCTCCAAAAGCCCACACCTGGGGAATGGCAGCTCTCAACAGTCATTCCTAGGCCTCACTCATTTCTCATCCATGGGGTGGTGAGAAAAGGCTTCCTAACACGGCCCTGGTGGTAGGCCTGACAGCTTCTCAGGAGGTTGGCGAGGAGGCTTGGTTTCCCTCAGAAACCATCCCAGGACTTACACCATCCCCACCCCACTGCAGTTGGAAGGACAGAAAATGGTTTTGCTAATGGCAGAGGCAGGCCTGACAAGGGGGGATGATTCTGTCTTGTCAGTGGTTCGGATCTCATTCTGCTGGAGATCTCCTGAGGAGAAGGTGCTGAAGCAGGAGACTGGACTCTTCTCCCCCTGAGAACCCAACTCCACTCCATCCAACCATCCATGCGTCCACCCCTCTGCTATTGCCCATCTCCCCTTTTATACAGCCCCCCACCTTCAGGTCCATCCATTCACCCACCCATTCATCCTTATTCATCCATCCATCCATTCTTCTATCTACTCATCTATCCATCCCTCCTTAGTCACCATCCATCCTTATTCATCCATCCACCTATCTATCCTTATTTACCCATCCTCTCAACCACCCACCCATATACCCACTCACCTATCCATCCATTCATCCACTCATCCATTCTTATACCCAACCACTCACCCACCCATCCAACCATCCGCATTCATCCGTCGCCCTACCCACCCTCTAATCCTCCCGTATGTCCATTTACCCACCGCCCCACCTACCCATCAATCTTTCCACAACCACTCACACCAAAAATCCATCTGCCTATCAGAATACCTAACATCTATCATCCCCCCTCCACCCATCTATCAAGGTAGCCAACTCTCTATCTGGTCAGCCAGCATCTCCCTCCCTGCTTCTACCCACCCCTCCTAAGTCATGCAATCATAGAGCCTTCCTTCTCTGACCCCATTTCCTGCTGCATCCTAAGCCAAGAGTCAGGATCCCCAGGTGGACTGGATGCAGAGGAGGAGGAAGAGGAGCAGGAAGAGATGACCCTCATCTCACCGAGCCCTCAGAGCGGCTAAGTCACTCGTCTGCCATGTGATGTGGCCCACAGGCAAGGTCGCCCTCTCCGCTTTATGGATCCCTGTTGCCATCCCGCCTTCACAGTTTTCCTTTGTTTCACAAGCACTGGGCTCTGCCATGTCCAGACCCACTTTCAGGCCCACAACGAGCTTACCAGCTTGCCACATTCGGTCTCCTCCCAGGGAAACTGATCTGCATTCCCCGCAATACTCTCTCCTAGGGGAAGCAGCATCAGTGCCGGCCACAGAATCATCCTGGAGATTCCGATAAAGCTGTCCCTTCTAAGTGTACCAGGAGACCTCCCTCCCCTCTGTGGGGTCCGTCTCTGTATTCTGACCCTGGTCCTGAGAGGTGGGGATCTGTTCTCCTTTTACCTCGAAGCGCCTTCCCCAGAGTAATGCAGCCGGGAGAACGGGGGATGCCCAACCCACTGGCTGCCTTCCAAGTCACAAGGGCTCCCTTTACTTTGCAATGTGGTTTTAACTACAGTGGAGGGGAGGGGGGGGCTGTTTCCTTTTCTGCCCTAACCAGGGCCCTCCAGGCCAGCCCGAGGGGTCACTGACCAAGGGCCCTGTTGCAAGAGCCTGAGTGGGTCCTTCCTTGGCCTGGCATCTATCTGATGCCATGCATGAGCGCAGGGCAGGAGAGGGGTCAAGAGACCAGACCTGGAGCACAGGCCTGGTTTCCCTGCCTGGTTGGCAGGGCCTGACTTCCTGATGGGGCGGAAAGGGCTGATGTGAGAGGGTCTGCAGGTACACACAGGAGCCCTGAGGTTGGCCCCAGGAACAGGCTTCGGTCCGGGGCGCAGGGGCGCACCCCTTGCACTAGGCTTGTCTACCTCGTCACAGGGGGCAATGCGGCCCATCACGTCCTTCAGGTGCCCGATGGTCGACTCCTCCTGGAAGTCCCGCGGGAACGTCTCCGTCCATTCGGCCAACAGCTGGAGCAGTTTGGGGCCAAACTTCCGGACCCGGGCCTGCAAGGGAAGCCACTGCGAGTCCACACCCGGTGAAGGGTGCCTAGAGGCGCCGCCTCATCAGCCCCTGCGTCAGACACGCACTGGACACGCCCCGCTGGGGTTGGGCTATCCCGGCAGCGCCCCTGGTGGCCAAAGGTGGTATGCCTGGTGCCTTCTCTGTGTCAGGTCAAAGGGAGGCCACCCAGAGATGGGGGAACAAAGGGGGACAAAGGGGGACAGACACACATTTGGGGCAGGACCCTCTGTTGTTTTTGCCTGCTGGGCATCCTGTCTCCCTCTCTGTGGTGATAACATCTCAGTTTGCTTTGGGGGTTTCCGTCCCCCTCATTCCTAGCCCTTGGGGTTCAGGGGTCAGCTTACTGCGCCTCAGGCGCCCTGGCAGGGGTCCAGATCGGTGCTGGCCAATAAGAACATGGTACACCCCCCATCTTGCACAGTGACTGGCTCATGTTGCCCAAGCTTAACCACTGAGCTCGGGACTTTCCTTGGGACCTATTTAGAACATGGCTTGCTGTTTCCACTGGAATTGGGAAGAGTAGATAGTGAGCCTGGAGTGGCAGAGGCCACCTGTCACTGGTCAGGGAGAACCTGCCGGAGTGAGGCTGAGGCTGGTCTCGAGGAAAACGGAGCAGAGGATTGGAGGGAGAAAGACCCTATTTCATGGGGGTCGTTTGAGCCTCTGGAGCCCAGTGGTATTTGGTGACTTTGCAGTTCTGTGAGCCAAGAAAGGTCCCTTTGTCTTAGGCCAGTTGTAGTTGGGCTTCTATTTCTGTAACAATGGGGCCCGATGGACATACCTGTAAAGAGTCACAGGTCGCGGGATCTTGCTGGGACAGAGGAAGGCTAGGCTATCAGCGCACCTCACAGAGGAAGGGATGGTGGAATGGAGTTTGCTGAGAGCAGATAGATGGTGCAGAGCCATCCCAGATGGCAAGGGTCCTACTGATGAGGCTCTGGAGTCCCGGGTGCCGTGAGCTCAGGGGCTCCCACAGGGCAGTAGAAACAGCACCCAGTTAGAGGTTCCAACTCCGTCCCTTCTAGCTCTGAGCCCCAGACAAGTCAGAAACCCCTGCGGGCTCCTGCCCAGGAGAATGGGGACCATTACTGCCACTCCAAGAGGTAGATGCATAAGGATGTGTCAGGGGAGTATCTGTACACAGAGGGCCCCTGTCCTGCCCCTCACCTTGTCCAGCACCGGCTGGTCCAGCTGCTGCTGCTCAATACACAGGTGGCAAACCCGGGCCAGGAGCTCCCGGGGCTCAATGAAGAGGCGGGAGCTTAGAAGGAAGGTGAAGATGTAGGCTTTCTGAAAGGGACACAGAGAAAGGCAACATGTGCTCACAAGGGCATGGCAGGGCTGCGCCCTCTGGTCCAAGACCAGCCCCAGCCCTAGCGTCTCCCCCATGCGTGGTAGAAGGGAGCCCGCTCTGATGGCCCTCCTCCTCGTTGGATGGGTAACCCACCTCGGGGTAGTAGTCCGTTGTGGGCACCAGGTGCTGGATCAGGGTGTCCAGGGAGGCTGACGAGGGAGCCCCATCCAGGAGGAGCTGCCCAATCTGCTCGCCATCTGTGGGCTCAGTGGGGGATGGGCCAAGGCTGCCAGGGGTGACCATGTCGGAGGTGCTCAGGGTCCGGGGCATGCCTGTCTGCAGTAAAAGGAGTAATTAGACACACCCGGACTGGGGCCCCGCTGGTCCTCTGGGCTCCTGGCTGGGTGGATTCTGCCTCCTCCAGGAGCTTTGGTGCCCATCCAAGCCCAGTGACAAATCACTTGGGGGGGGGGTGCTGGTGATTCCTACCCCCAGCAGGGCATCCCTCAGCAACCAACCCTCCTCCACTCTTGGTCCAAGACACTTAGGGACTTACTCTTTCTGCTCCTACCCCCAGGGAAGGTTGTTTTGGGCATGGCTTAGACAATTCAGATTGTCCCTGCCCATGGCCACATAGACGATTAGTTCAAGGGTGGGCCTGGTCAAAGCTGGAGGGCTCAGGCGTGATCCCAGAACATCTGCGGCTCTCTGACGCTCTCTCCTTTGCTGGGGTCCCTGAGCCCGGCTCAATCTCTGCTGCACCCCAGGGTCCAGCCCCCACCTGGAACAGAGTGGGTGCTCGGTCAAGGTACGGGTGTTCAAGTGACTCAGCGGGCAGGTGACAACAGAGGAGCCCGAGATGACACTGCTGCGTAGGGTGATGGGGCCAAGGGGCAGGCCTTCCAGTGGGAAAAGCCCTGGGGGCCTGGCCCCACAGGCTCACGCCTCATCTCAGCCCGCAGCCCTCCCATCCTTCAGATGAGGTAGAGGAAGGCTCGAAGAGAAAGGCGGGTGCCCAGCTCGTGTGCTGAGTACCTGGACGAGCTGGGTCTTGAGGACAGGTGTGTCTGAGGACAGGTCCCGTTTGTGTTTGAGGACAGGCCCCGTTCTTGTCTACCAGCCCAGCTGGGCCCTAATGTTGGCGTCCACAGAGCACAGACTCCAGGACACATGGTGTAAGGCCCTGCCCCTCCCAGGGGAACTTGCTTGTGGACCCCGATGTAGGGGTGGGACAGGCCAGGTGGAGATGTCCAATGGGTGCAGCATGTGTATATCCACTAGGGTGGATTGAGATCAGATTGGCCACCTGTATAGGGGTGGGACTCAACCAACAGCATAAAGGTTGCTGTGAGGCTAGCAGGGGAGAGGAGAGCTGTACCGGGAGCAGGAGGAGAGCTGCGAAGGGAGCAGAAGAAGAGTCGACGGAGCGAAGAGTCGGCGGAGTGGAGGAGCTGTAACAGCTCTTGTAAGAGCTATAACCGCCGCGAGCGGTCCCACCACCGGCGGTACCTGCGCCTGCAGCTTCCAGCCGCCTGCAGCCCCGCCTCTGGCGGTCCTGCCTCCGATGGCCCCAAGCCGCCGCCTGCAGCTTCCAGCTGCCTGAGGCCCCGCTTGCGGTGGTCCTGCCTCCGGCCGCTGCGAGCAGCCCAGCCGCCTGCAGCTTCAAGCCGCCTGAGGCCCCACCTCCGGCGGCCCCGAGCCACCTGCAGCCTTCAGCCACGTGCAGCTTCCAGCAGCCCTGAGCTGCCCAGACACCAGCGGTCCAGCTGTCAGCAGTCCCTCGGCGCCTGCGGCCCTGAGACTCCAGTGGTCCAGCGGCCCAGCGGTCAGCGGTCCCGAGATACCAGTGGTCCAGCAGTCCAGTGGTCAGCGGTCCCCACACCTGCAGCCCCTAGACGTCAGTGGTGCCGAGACACCAGCAGTCCAGCGGTCAGCGGTCCTGACGCCTGCAGCCCCTGGATGCCAGCGGTCCCAAGACGCCAGTGGTCCAGAGATGCCAATGGCCCCTAGCCGCCAGCAGCCTTGCCGCAAAATGCCTCACCACCCCGAGCCACGAGTGGCCTTGTCCGCAGCGGTGGCTTCCTCTGGGTGGCAGCCTTGTCAGAGTGGTATCGTGGGGGAGCAGAGTCTGTGTCATCCGGGTTGTCCTCCTTGTCATCGTCGCTGTCATCGTTGCCTCTTTGACATCGGGAGCGGCCTCGCCCAGGAAGCGGTCTTGTCCAGAATGGCCTCTTCTTGGGAGCGGCCCTGTCTGGGGAGCAACCTCATGGAGCAGCGGCCTCATCTTGAGAGTGGCCTCTGCTTGGGAGCGGCTCCGATCATGGAGCGGCCTCATCTGCGGAGCAGCCTCATCTAGAGCAGCCTCGTCCGGAGCGGCCTTCTTGGGAGTGACCTTGTCGGGAACATCGTCCTCGCCTTTTCGTAAGAGATAGCCCTGACCGGTCAGTTTGATTCTTGATGCTTGGCGTGAAATAAAGTTTTGTTTGACTTTCGCTTTGTATCAGTTTTGTTCCTTTGATCACGGACCCTAACAATGGGGAGACTCTGGAAGTGTGACCAGCGGTGCCCAGGGCCTGAGGAGAGAAGCATGTGCTGGCTGGCGATGGGGGTCAACTCAGCCCCTCCTGGGACAAGCTAGCCCTCCCACACATTGTGTTTGGCCCGTGGGCACCAGCCCCGGGTGCCGACTCTCCTTCCTAGCTCAGATCCTGGCCCCGGACCCAAGTCCCTTCCCCTGGTGCCTCCATCTGTTGGGTCTGCCTCCTGGCATCCATTTCCTTTCCTCTCAGCCAGAACACCAAGCTTTGCAGGTGTTCTCCCAATAACCACGCCTTCTGATGAATACTAACCTAGGTGCTGAGATGTCAGGAAGGCTCCGCCCACACTTGGCCAAAGGGTGGGCACTAGGCCAGGCCGGGCCAATCAGAGGCTGCCACCCTGAAATACGTAGCTGAAGGGGGCATGGTCCAAAGAGGCGGCAGGCCTGGGAGGGCTTGGCTTCTGAGTCAACTGCCCACCACTCCAGGCATAAGCTTCTGCCTCGGTTTCCCTGCTCACGTCCCCTGTTCCCGCTGACCACCCTCCACCCCTAAGGCGCACCAGTCAGTCTTCTTGTGTTTGGGTTTCCAGGCCCAGCATCTGGAGGTCTTGGGGCTCCCGCCACGGTTAGCTGTAACGAGGGGGTAAGTCTGCATTGCATCTGCGTTGGAGGCATGTGCCATCCCCAACCCAGGGGATGCCGCCCTGCAGGCAGGCACCCTTCCTTCTGGGGATTCGTGCTGTCAGACCCAGAGCCCACCTGCTGTCGGAGTCTAGTACTGGACAACTTTTTGGGACTATATGGCCTAAGCCTAACTCCTGTATGGGACACAGGGGTAAATGTCTGCAGGGACAAGTGTCGGATCAGGTGGTATTACAGGGAAGGTACAGACCTAGAGGATAACCTTTCTCTCATTCCCCAACGTTTGACAGAGAGGTGTGTACCCCAAATATCTAACTTTCCTCTTTACTGGACAACACAAAGACACCTAGCAAGAGGCTGACAAGAGTCCGGTGGTTCCCCCACGGTGAGGTCCATCAGAGAGAGGCCAGAGCTGCACAGCTCCACTGGACTCCTGGGGGTGCTGACCACATGCTCAGACCTTCCACATTTAAGGAATGCCAGGATTCCTGACTTGTATGCTTGGTATCCTGATTTTATTTTAATTATTTTATTTTTCTTAGAGGGGGGAGCAGAGGGAGAGGGAGAGAGAGAATCTCAAGCAGGCTCCATGTGCAGGAGCCTGATGTGGGGCTCAATCTCACAACCCCAAAGTTGTGACCTGAGTCGAAATCAAGAGTCGGATGTTCAACTGACTGAGCCACCCAGGTGCCCCAAGGACCCTGATTTTATTTATTTATTTATTTATTTATTTATTTATTTATTTATTTGAATATTTTATTTATTTATTTGAGACAGAGAGAGATCACAAGTAGGCAGAGAGGCAGGCAGAGAGAGAGGGGGAAGCAGGCTCCCTGCTGAGCAGAAAGGCTGATGTGGGGCTTGATCCCAGGAACCTGAGACCAGGACCTGAGCCGAAGGCAGAGGCTTAACCCACTGAGCCACCCAGGCACCCCCCTGATTTTAAAGATGGCAATTCAACTTATTAAAAAGAAAAAAAGCCACCATGGGGGCCACAGCATAGGACAAGAGCATATTTAGAAACAACATCTCTAGCTCCCAGGTGGCCAGTTTCCAACCCCCGCTCTGCTGTCATAGTCCCTGGTAGTGCTGGTTGGCATTCTAAAAACCTGCAAAGAACAGAAAGCCATATAGAACCTATGGAAGAAAAGCACCTGGCTGGTCAGCAAAGCATGTCCTGGGTGCTGGAGAGGGGATGGGCTCCCGGGCATCTGTGTCCAGGTGGGTGCTGGACCAGGCCTGGCTGAAGGGAGAGAGTCAGAGGATGACCCTTTGTTGTGTGAAAAGTCTCCTGGGTTTTTCAAATGTCTTCACGTGCTGAGAATGGGAAGAAGAACCCCTCCTCTTCTGTTTCTGGAGAGGAGCCCCAAGATTAAGTGCACAAAGCACCCAGCACAGTGCCTGCCATGGAGAAGAAGGGGCCACCAAGACCACTGAGCCCTCCCCAAGGGCCTATTCTATCAGCAGGGTCTGAAACCATGACACACGTCATCATTCCAACTGCTAATGGTGCTCTGGGCCAAAAAGACATGTCCCCTGGGGTCCCTCGATTTACCCTGGTTTGCAAGCTGGCTGTGGCCTGGATGGCTCTCTACTGTGAACTTCCAGCCCCCGGGTGGGAGCTCCGAGAGCAGCTATCACTGGCTGCCGAGTTAGCCTTGCAGACTAACGTAAACCCACAACGCCCAGTCGGAGCCTTCCGCCCTCGCCTGAGTAGATAGCAGAATTTTACACATTTATACATTCTCATCCCATCACCCCTCCCCCATTACCTCCTTTTTAAAAATTCTGGGAAATGATGCTTAATGTGAAATTTACCATTGTAACCATTTCAAGGGTATACTTTCAGTGGCACCAAGCACGCTCCCATGGTTGTGCAAATGTCACCACTCCCCATCTCCAGAAACTTTTCATCTTCTCCTACATCCATTCAGCAATCACACCTCGCCTTCCCCTCCCCTCACCCTGGCAAGCCCGTTCTACTTCCTGTCTCTAGAAATGTGACTGTTCTAGGCATCTGTATGAGCAGAACCATAGGGTGTGTGTCCTTTTGTGACTGGCTTATTTCACTTCACATCATATCCCCAAGGTTCACACATGCTGTAGCGTGGGTCAGAATGCCCCCCCCTTTTTTAAAGACTGCATCCTATAGCCCATATATACATATATATATATGTACATATATATATATGGACAAACTCACATAACCCCATGTTTTCTCTATCCCTTCATCTGCCAGTGGGAATTTGAGTAGTTTCAGCCTTTCTCATACCCTTGTCCACACTAGCTGTGCTCTCACTACTTCTCACTCCAACTGGCAATGGAAAAGGGTTCCAATTGCTCTATATCCTTGCCGATGCCATTTTGTTTTTTGTTTCTCATTTCTTTTTTTTTTTTTTTTTTTTTTTTGTATTTTTGATGGCAGCCATCCATCAGGGTGTGAGGGGACATCGCATCGTGAACCTTGATTCTGATTTTGTACTTTGCTTGTGACTGGGGTTGGTGGGCATCTTCTTGTGTTCTTTGGCCACTTGTATATATAACCTTCAGAGAAATGTCTTTGTAAACCCTTGGTTCACTGTTGAACTGACCGAGATCATGAAGCTTTGTTGTCCTCCAGAAATTTTATAGTGTGTGGTCTTACTTTTAGGTCTTTAATCTGTTTCAGTTGAATTTTTGTGTATGCAGTGTTAGGTAAGGGTCCAACTTAGCTATCTTACCTGTGGATCTCCGGTTTTCCTGGCACCATTTGTTGAAAAGATTGTCCTTTTTCCACTGAATGGTCTTGGCACTCTTGTTGAAAAATCATTTGACTCAATACACAGGACTTTGTTTCTGGGCTCTCTATTCCATTCCATTGGCCTATACCCCTGTCTTTATGCCAGGACCACACTGTTTTGATTACCGTAGCTCTGTCATAAACCAGGAAGTGCAGTCCCTTCAACTTTGTTCTTTTCCAAGATTGCTGTGGCTGTTCAGGGTCCTTTTGAAATGCCGTATGAATTTCAGGATGGATACTTCTATTCCTGCAAAAACACCACTGGAATTTTGATAGAGATTGCATGAAATTTGTAGATTGCTTTGGATAATATTGACATCTTAACAATATCAAGCCTTCCAGCCCATGAATACAGGGTGTCTTTCCATTTATTTGCGTCTTCTCTCATTTCTCATTGCTCTCATTTCCATGTTTTATACTTTTCACCGTGCAAGTCTTTCATTTCCTGGGCTGAGTTGATTCCTAACTACAAGCTCCTAAGTCTATTCTTTGTGATTCTTTTGTAAGGGAGATTGCCTTCTTAATTTCCTTTTTTGATTGTTCATTGTTAGTGTGCAGAAACACAACTGTTTTTTTACGGTGTTGATTTTGTATCCTGCTATTTTGCTGAATGAATGCTAATTAGTTCAATAGGGATGTGTGTGTATGTGTGTGTGTTTGTGTGTGTGTGATAGTGTTTGCATGTAGGGTTTTCTACATGTAAGATCATATCATGTGCAAGAACTAGTTTTACTCCCACCTTTATGATTTGAGTGGCTTTATCTATTTATTCTTGTGCTGGCTAGAACTTCTTGTACTTTGTTGGATAGCAGTGATAAAAGTGGGCATCCTTGTGTTGTTCCTGAGCTTAGTGGAAAACAAGGATGATGTTATTTGAGAGTGTCTTGATTTCTCCCTCAGTTTTGCTGCATATAGGGTTCTTGGTTGACAATTTTTTACTTTTGACACTTTTGATTACATTAACCCATTGCCTTCCAACCTCAAGGTTTCTGATAAGAAATCTGCTGATAATATTATTGAGGATTTCTTGCATGAGACAAGTCACTTTTCTCTTGCTGCTTTCAAGTTTCTGTCTTTCAACAGTTTGATTATAATATGTTTCAGTGTGGGTTTCCTTGAGTTTATCCTACTTGCAATTTGTTGACCTTTTTGTATGTTTGTATTCATGTCTTTTACCAACTTTGAGAAGTTTTCAACTATTATTTCTTCAAATAACCTCTCTACCCCTTCTCTCTGTTCTCTTTCTGGGACTCTCACAACATGTATGTTGGTCTGCTTAATGGTGTTCCACACATCCCTTACGTTCTGCTATATTTTTTTCAACCATTTCCCCCCGTCCCTCAGAATCAATCATTTCAATTGTCTTATCTTCAAGTTCACTGAGTTTTCTGTCTGCTCAAATCGGCTTTTGGAAACTTCTAGTGAATTTCTCATTTCAGGTATTGTATTTTTCTGCTCTAAAAATTTCTTTTGGGTTCTTTTTAAATGTTTTTTTATTTATCTCTTTATTGATATTTCTATTTTGCTCATACATAGTTTTCTTGACTATCCACCTTTAACTTTAGCTCTCTGAATGAGACAGTTGTCTTAAAGTCTTTGCCTAATCAGTTCATCATCTCTTTCTTAGGGATGGCTTCTCTGATTTTCTCCACCCCCTTTACAGTCCATTCCTTTCTCTTTCTTTGCAGATCTTGTTATTTGTTGTTGCTTTTGTTGAAAATGGAATGTTTGAATCTTATAATGTGGTGACTCTAGAAATCAGATTTCTGCAGGTCTTTTCTTTTCTTTCTTTCTTTCCAATTGTTGTAGGGTGCTTCTATGCCAGGATCAGACTGAGGTATAAATTTAAGGTCCTTTGAGTCTTCTCTGAGCCTATACCTTTCTCTGGGCATGTGTAGTAACTTTCTAACTTCCTTTGTATACATGGTTGCTTTTGAATATCCTAATCCTTAAATGTCTTGCCCCCAAAAGAGGAAAAAGGGAAGAATGAAGGGGTGTGTGTGGGGCGGGTAGTAATAGGCTTTGACTTCTTAAATCCCCCGGAATCCTCTTCAGCCAGTATAGACTGCAACAATGGTGGCCTGCCTCTCTATCTGCACCTCTGTGACCAGAAACAGCAACAAGCAATCAGAACACACATTCCCCAGTATTTGCAGGACGAGGTGCTTATTGCCCACTGTGGATCCCATAGCTGTGGGTAAGCTATTCCAGGAACATGTGCATGGCTGCTGCCTAGAGGCTGGGGGTGGAAGAAGGGTAGCTGCTACTGTGTTAAGAACTTAAACTGACCAAAATGAACTGAAACTTTCCAAGCCTTCCTTTGAAGCTGAAAGTCTTTGAATAGGCTCAGAGTTCTAAGATAGTTAAATCAGGTGGACTCTGCCAGTTCAGCCGTCTAGCTGGTGGTGGAGTCTTGGTGCTTCCTGCTTCACTGTCTTTGCTGATACCCTCCTCTTCCCATTGTATCTTTAACTGGACACTGCTATTGGATTTTTAGATCTCATTAGTTCTGACAGTCTTGTTTTTCCAGAAGACAATTTAGTCTACAATTAATAGTGATTTAATCTCTTCCTTTCTGGTGGTTAAACCTCACAGACTTTTCTTGTCATAATGCATTGGACAGAACTCTTAACAAAGAGTATAATGCTGGTGAGAATAAGCATCTTACATTGTTTCATCTTTCTATCAGGGTCAGGTGTGCTGTGGGGGTTGAGCCAAGAGCCCTTCTAGGGTGATGTTTATAGTCCCACTGCAGTGTTTTGGGAGGAGTTGAAGCCATACAGCTCCTAGGTCTATGTGTGTGTGTCCTGAAAACCCCAGGTCTTTTCCTTTCTGCATCATGAGAATGAGTGCCTACTCTAGTCCTACTGGTTCTCCTCAGAGCCCCTGTTTCAGCCTTGTCCAGTTTTGCTTTTATCTGGGAAATCTGTGCAGAGCTTGCAGAAGCTCTGAGAAGAAGCCTGAATTATAGGTTTCCTTGCAGGGTCTGCACCAGACTTGCTCCCCAGGTAGGGGGCGGGAGCATCACCCACATCGGGGCATCATTAAAAGAGCCAAATAGGCATCTTTGCTTGAGACTGCTTCTGCAGGAACAGGGACAGTCCCTATACCCTTGGGGGGGTGGGTGGGAGCTGAACTCAGGGAAGGGTCTTGGATGAAATGCCTGTGCCACCTGACCCAGGCAGTTTCCATGCCCCTGAGGTTTCAGCTCAAGAGCAAACATGTGTCTTGCTTTATGTGTCTTTTGTTCTCACATGTCACTGAATCCTTAACACAACCATATGGGAATGATTGCCCACTCCACAAATGAGAAAGCCTGCACCCTAAAAAGTAAAGTGGTGTGTGCAAGTTTGCAGCTGGTGATTAGTACCCCAGATACTTGGGCTCCTGACACCAGGCCCAGTTCCTGGCCCTGGCCCTGGTCCTGGCCCTGGGAGGGGAAACTAGCAAAGGCTGAGTGGGAGACATAGATTTGGACTGGAGATCCAGCCAGGGACCTGGGCTCAGGAACCAGAGGCTTGGGGAGGGCAACCTGAATACCAGGAACCCCGACATGGCCTGGCTTTCAGGAGGCAGGGAGCCCACTTAGCAACCCCTAATGGACTCAGCTGAGAAGGAAATCTTAGCCTATAGACATGGTCTTCTCGACTCTCCCAGGCCACCCTGGGTAGGGCCCTAGACCATGCCAACTTTTGCCCTGCTGCTCTGAGCAGTGACAGCACCTTGTCCAGGGCCCCAAAATGCTGTGGTCCTCCACTTCTCCCTCCTTGACAAAGCCTGGGACTGAAACACTCCTCTCATTCCAATTCAGGTCCTGTGAAGGGTTCCTCTCTGTTCCCTAGTGTCTGAAAAGATGCTTCCCAAGGCACTTGGGCCTCCCCCAGGCCTGAGCACAGGGGTTCTGCTTGCCTGGGCTGGGAATACACCTGGCCTTTCCTTTAGGAGGCCACCTGACAGACTTGGCCTGATGGAGAGAGGGGAGGACTGGCTGGCCTGAGTTATTTTTATGCACCATATGGCCCTCAGCTCCTGCTGACAGAGCCTGCTGCTTTTAGATCTCAGGAAGCTCCAGTTTCTGAGAGCTCAGGGCCCAGCTCACAGCCAGTCTGCCAAGTGCAGGTTGATGGCACCAAGACCCACCCCAGCCCGGTAACTGAAAATAGGGCTCTTCAAAGAGGGAAATGTCGGGCTCCCTTCTGCTCCATAACCCGTATGGTCCCTCACTCTTAGTCTCCACCCTTAATTATTCCCTGAGGACACGTTTCTCTAAGGAGAGGCATTGGGCTGAAGGATGCCAGTCTTTTCAAGGAATATATCACCCAGTTGCTCCTCTGAACCATGGGGAAGGGGTTTTGCTTTAGGCTCCCAACCATCATGCTTCCTGACTTCCTGGAACCCCTTCTCCCCACTGGCTGGAACCCTGATTAGAGTGGGGGTGGGGGCTAACTGGGTCCTGGCCAGTGACAGTGCAGCACCCCATCCTCCTGCCCCTGACCAGGGACCCAGGTTATCGAATCAGAATAAATCCCAACCCTTGTTGGGAGATCACCTAAGAGAAATGTTCCCTTGATACTTTTTCCTCTCTACACTTTTAGAAGAATTAAAGACAAAAAAGTCTATAAACACATCTACAATTTAAATAATAATAATTTATTATTATTATAACCAAATGAGCATCTGTGAAATGATACCCAGGCTAACATAAAAAGTATTATCAGTACCTTAAAAGCACTCTCAGGACCTTATACACTTTCCCAAATCAAGCTGACTTCTCAACCCTCAGCTCTAGGTGATGACCATCCTTTTGTGCTAATTATCTCCTTGCTTTTCATTATAGTTCCACCTGTGTATCTATCCCAGATAATACACCACCTAGTCTTGAAAAACAGAGGGCAGACACACTGGACAGAGGGTCCAGGAGGAGGTGAAAAGAACAGTCTCTGGGTCAGGTCGTGATCTGACTTCCCCTTCCCTGGGAGGTGACAAAGACCCTTTGGGGAAGTTGCAAGCAAGGTCATGAGTGAGGCTTGGGTAACACAGGGCTCTTCACGCTGAGGCACTTAGCAAGACTGAAGTGTGGACCGGGCACCAGACATGCGGCAGAAGTACAGCCAGAGGGAAGGGGCTGCCTTCCACTCTCAGAGAAAAGCTGAGAACTTCTGTGAGGGACACGCATGTGCTCAGCAGAGCATCAGGAGAGAGACCCTTAGGAGCACATGGTCAAGACAAGCCAAGTCCTCATGAGAATCTGGGCCAAGCCTTCCTGGGCATTCTGTCCTTGGTTTAAGAAGATGGCCTGATGGAAGTGGTGGGGTCTTCGTGATGCCCGGCTGTCTCTGGGTCACACCACTGTGGGATGGCTCAGCTCTCTCCACATCTGTTGAAGAGCTCCATCCTAGGAGCACTCCCTCATCCTCCAAGGGATTCCCTCCACATCTCCTGTGTTGGGTCTGCTTCTTTCTGTACCTTGTCTCCTCATTCTTCTTTCTGTACCTTGTCTCCTCATTTCACTTTGATGGAGCATGTTCTCCAATAGCTTCTTGAGAAGAGATGCTTAGGAAAATATTCTTGAAATCTTAAATGTTGGATATGATCTCACTTCACTATCACACTTGCTGATATGATTGAAAGCTCACAGGATTCTAAATTAGAAACCACTTCTCTCCAGATTTTTGAAGGCATTGTCTTCTGGCTTCTCTGTGAGCTTTGTAGGGTTTTGGTTTTGGATTGGGTTTTTTGGGGGGGGGGGGATCCTTGTAGAGTGACCAGCCATTCTGGCTTTCCCGGGACCATCCTCACTGAAGTACTGAAAATTCATATCCTAAGAAACCTCTCAGCCCCAAACAAACCAAGATGGTTGCTCACCCCAGTCCTAAGTGTCCTGAACGTTCACAACGATGCACCTTGCTATGGGTCATTTCCATCCCTCGTGTGGAGCACTTTGCAGCATCTTCTGTGGGAAACTCGTGCCCTTCAATGCTGGGACATTTAATTAAGTGATTTCACTGAAGACTTCCTCTCTTTTCTTTTTTTTGGGGCTCTTAGTACTCATGTTGGACCTCCTGGACTTGTCCTCCAATTTTTTACCCTTTCTCTCCTGTTTCCCATTAAAAAAAAATCACTCTATTTTCTCAGTTTTTCAGTTTTGTATTCCAAATCTACTATTGGTTATTTCTGTTGCTATGTTTTCAATTTCCAGGCAGTATTTTTTCCTTTGAAAATTTCTTTTTAAATGTATGAAGCTCCGTTCTTTTCTCATAGATGTAAAATCTTCTCTCACCTCCCCAAGGATATCAGTAGCCTAGTTTTATTAGAAATTTTCTTCTCTCCCGCACTGCCCTGGTTTGCCCCAATTTGCCTTTCTCCCCTCATCTGTCTTGATCAGCACATGCCATATCGGAAGGCTTCCTCAGGTGTCTGGGAATCCTTGGCTGTCAGATAGAGACAAGAAGCGGGTTGGACACTCTGAGGGAGAGGGTAGGGCTTGTGGAGTAACCCATAGGGTCCCTCACTCTTGGTCATTCCCATGGTGGGGGAAATCCAGGTGGGCTGCCTGGGGGAGGAACTCTGATCCTGAGGCTGGGAAGAGGAGCTATAGGCCCAATCCCTGACTTAATCCGATTTCTCAGGCTGCTCTATCACTCACTGCTTACTCATCCAACCTGCTGTCCAGCTTCCTACAGTTTCTTGCTGTTGCCGCTAACCCTATTCTCTCTGTCTGTGTGTGGGTGTTTAGCAAGGGTCTTAGTACTGTATTTTAGTGGAGGTCTCAGTGTTTCTCTCTTTCCTTCAGGAAAGGGGATTGAACAGATGAAAGCCTGAGCTGCTGGGAAGACTCCTTCCTTTCCCCCCCAAGGTAAGCAGGACTGAGAGAGGGCAAGAGGAAAAGATTTGAGCACAATGTTTGAGATCCAGCTGAGCCCAAAGTTGGCCCCGCAGGTAGGCTTTTTTGTATGTGAAACAGTAAATTCCACCCCCTCTCCTTTTTTCTTTCTTTCTTTCTTTTTTTTTTTTTTTTTTTTTTTTTTTTTTTTTTGGTCAGTTTGTCCTGGGTTTGTGTCACCAGAAGAAGAAAGTATCTTGATGCCCAAAGAAATTACTCCAATGACACTCCTGCCTGCATGGCTCACGACTGCCCACCTGTGGTCTCCTTCACCCCATGGAAGGTGGCAGGGACGTACCAGTGGACTCTTTGCTAACTCGAAGGTGTCTCCAGTAGGTTCCCCCTAGCTGCAGGTGGCTCCGTTTAGCACCCCTCTCAGGTCCTGCTTGCAAGAAGCTGTTTGGCGCTGCCTGAGCCCGAGGAATGGGGGCGGGGGGCAGTCAGTGAGGGCTTCGGGGTCCAGACAGGGCACCACATCCTTCCATGTGGCTGGACAACCATCTGCTTCCCACACACCTGGGCACGTTCTCTTTCTCTGAGACCTCTTTCTCCAGGCTGTGCAAGGGGTGGGCTCCATGCTGGGAAGGATGTCCTGTGTGTGGGTGACACACACTGGCCACCCCGGGGTCTCTTCACCTGGCTCCCGGGAGCAGAACCTCCAGGGAAAGACCCTCCTGCCGATTCCCATCCTAATACAGTCCCAGCACCGTCCCCATCATCCAGCTCAGCCTGCCTCCCTACTGCAGGTAAGCCACATACAAGATGCCTGTCACCCATGACACAGTGCTAGGAAAGCTTTTGAAAACGCCTTTATAGCCAACAAATAGACTTAACCTCTAGCTAGGAGCACAAAGGTGGAATATCTTCTTCAGAAAGGGCAGCGATAATCCACCCACAGCTTAAGGACCTGCCAGTTCGACCCCCTCCTTTGCAAAGTCGAGGATACTGAAAGGAGGAGGAGCATCACTTAAGAGAGTAACTGGTTTCCTCACAGGGTCCCCTTCCCAGTCTGCACCGCCTCGCCCTACCTCCCACCCCCTCACCCTCCACCCCCCACCCCTACCCAGTGAACCGAACCCCTGGAAAGAAGTGGCAGCAGAGAGCAGAGAGGCAGAGAAAGGGGACTCTCCCAGGCTTGAGGGAGAGGGAGGGGCTGCTGGGAGGGAGGGGTACAGTGAACCCGGGGGGTGCAGGGCTGAACAGTGCTTCACCTGCATGGCCCACATGGGGCCACAGGCATCCCCAGCCTGAGAGGCTTCTGACACCAAGCGTCTGATCCTAGCTTCCCACACTTCAGTGCCTTGGAGGGAGCCCAGGAGGGCAGATGTCCATACAGACCCAGGTCTAAGCTCCCTGGAGCGTGGGGGAATTGCCAGGACTCCAAAGAGCAGTGGGAGGGCAAGATCCCTCCAGCCTTCCCTCCGGCCTCCTCCATTGGGCTCAGCTCAGAACACAACCTGCCAGGAGCTCCCTTCCCTCACTTCACCTGGCCGACTCCCCATCATTTGGAGCTTACTGGGACACATCTCACAGAGAGGACCCTCTAGGATAGGGTCGTTTCTAATAAGCAATATATTCGTCCCTGTTCCTGGCACAGTGCTCCTAAAACCATCTGAATGGGATGAGGGTTTGGGATACAGGTTTTGAGACAGTGATAAGAAACCCCTTTCAACCACACCTGGTTTATGTTAACGAGACGACTTTTGAAACCTGTGGAAGGAGGCAGGAGGGCTGTGTTCACTGGGGGTGGGGATGGACAACCATGTGATTGGAGGGTTGGAACTTTCAATCCTGCCTGCTGTTCTCTGGGGGAGGGGAGAGGGTCTGGAGGTTGAGCCAACTGCCAGTGGCCAATGATTTAAAGAATCATCCCTACATAATGAAGCCCTCCCCTCACTCCCCCCAAAAAAGCCCAGAAGGACAGGATTCTGAGAGCCTCCAGACTGGTGAACATGCAGAGGCTGGGAGAGTCAGGTACTTGGACAGAGCAAGGAAGCTGCCTGACTTTCCCCAGACATTGCCCCGTGTACCCTTCCATCTCGCTGCTCATTGGCAGCCATTGTCCCATACTCTTATAGTAAAGGGACAAATATAAATAAATGTTTCTCTGAGTCCTGGGAGTCACTCTATCAAATTAATTGAACCCGAGTGGGGTGTCAGGGGAACCTGTGATGTACAGTCAGTCTACCAGAAGCATGGGTGAAAAGCCAGACTTGTGACTAGCCACCGGGGTGATGGGGGTTGGGGGAAGCCCTGCAGGGTGGAGGGAGCCCCTAACCCATGGGGTCTGACCCTGTTTCCAGGCAGATGATGTAAGCCCGGAATTACACTGTGGGTACCCACCTAGCTGGGAAGTGACCTGCTCAGCTCACGTCATGCAGACTGTCCTTTGGCTGCCCCTCCATATCACATCAGCAGGGAGGTCTTCTGACATCATTGCCCCTCCGGAGGTTCTCACATCTGTTAGCTTCCTTCATCCTTCTGTCTCCCCATGAGATCATATCCATCTGGACTGTGCTTGGAGGGTCCCCCAAAATATGTCTGAAACACAACCCAGTGGGCAAATGCGTGCATGATCGTGAGTGCCTGTCACTGTTGTGTGACCCTAGACATCTCACTTTCTCTCTCTGGGCCTTGCAGGACTGAGGTGGGAAGACCCCACAGGGGGGCTGTCTGGCTCTGGCCTGCACAGGGGCACGGGGACTGTCCAAAGTCTACCGCAGCCTGGCCTCCCGCTCTCGCCCCCGGCTCCTTTCTGAACATCTGGAAGGTGTGTTTGCTGTAGCCACCTGGAGGCCCCACTCAGAGGCTGGGGGTCCACCCCCGAGTCTCTCCAAGTGCTGGGTGAGGATTGGGTTGGGCCAGGAAGTGGAGAAACGGAGGCCCATCGAGGAGATATTTGCATTCCATGCCCAAACACTGGCCATCAGCCCCGAGGGTCCCCAGAGCCAGAGGATGGAACCCTTGTCCTGACTAGGATCCCCTCTGTGCCACCCTGAGCACCAGAGCCAGACGGCCTCTCAGAAGTGACATTTGATCAGTGGTGCCCCTGTTATAAGCATGGATGGTCACAAGCTGATTTACGTTTATTGCTATTCCCATGTTGGTGTTTTAAAGTATTCTGAGTCCTCTGCCTTTTGTTATACGCTTCAGAATGACCTTGTCTCTATGTACCAAAAACCCCCGCTGGGACTTTGACTGGAACTGCAGTAAACGTGTAGATGAATTTGGGGAGAGTTGATAGTTTTCCAACCCATGACCCCGATGTGTTTTTAATGCCATTGATTTTGACATTTATCTTTATTCCTTCCTTCCTTCCACCGGCTTTGGGTCGACTTTGCTCTTTTTTTTCCCTAGCTTCTTAAGGCGGAATTTGTAATTATTCATTTAAGACCTTTCTCCCTTCCTAATACGAGAATTGGATGCTATCGGTTTCTTCTAAGGACTGTTTTAGGCTCATGCCACAAATTCTCACATTCACATGTAATGTTTTCATTCTCATTCTGTTCAAAATGTTTTCAAATTCGCCATGAGATTTCCTCTCTTCTCTGTGGAGTATTTGTTTAGACACGTGCTGTCTAATGTCTAAGTGTTTGGAGATTCTGCTGCTGCTGTTTGTATGTTTTGATTAAAAATTTTATATGTTATATAAAATACAGTAATTATATAATTATATATTCTTGATTAAATATGTATTATGTATTCTTGTTTATACGCTTGCCTTCAATGATTTTTTAAAAAAAGATTTTACTTATTTATTTGACAGAGATCACAAGTAGGCAGAGAGGCAGGCGGGGTGGGGGGGAAGCAGGCTCCCCGCTGAGCAGGGAGCCAGATACGGGGCTCAATCCCAGGACTCTGGGATTAGGACCTGAGCTGAAGGCAGATGCTTAACAACTGAGCCACCCAGGCATAAACATCAGGTCCTTGCTTTCCTGAGCGCCCCCCCCCCCGCCATAATACCGTATCTCTATGGTATTTTTCAGTTTCCTGGGGCTCCCCTTTTGGGTCAGCCAGCCAGAAAGCTGGGGCTTAATTCACCCTATTCTGCTGTGCACACCCAAGACTATGCCTGCATCCAGGTGTAGGAAGACAGAGAGAGAGAGAGAGAAAAGCAGCAGGTTCCTTGTGCCCCCTGGGGGACAATAGCTCCCCTGCTGGGAGGGGAAGTTTTCCCTCATTTAGGGAGGAGGCTCTTGTAGGGCCCAGGCAAGGCTCCCCTGGACTGTGTCTGGGCTGGAGTCTGAAAAAGCAGGAGAAAATGCATATTTTAAAAATACGTATTTCCAGATTCTGTCTGAGCCATAAGAGACTCCTTTCCTGCTCTTTGAACCAGAAGCAGAGGTTCTGCACTGCAGCTTTCTCTCGGGACACAAAGGTCCCTCTGTGGTTTCTGGTGGAGGAATCTCCCGCAGAGGGAAAATGGTAAACCCACTATCAACCTCAAATTCTGCTTCTCTTCCCCAGGCTGCCTGCAATGACTTAGCTTTCTAAGTCCCCAGAGAGCGGCTCTGTGCCTTTGGTCAGATTTTAAGCTGTGCTCAGTGGGAAAGGTAGAGTGGAACTGACCTAGAACTGGAACACTGGGGCTTATATTCTATTCTGTACTTTTATTCTTTTTAAAAAATTAATACTTGTTTTATTACATGCATTTTTAAAAAAGTCTTTTTAAGAGATTGTATTTATTTGAGAGAGAGAGAAAGAGCATGTGCACAAGCCCATGGGAGGGGGAGGGGCAGGGGGAGAAGGAGAAGGAGGGTTCCTGCCAAGCAGGGAGCCCGATGGCGGGACTTGATCCCAGGACTCCAGGTCATGACCTGAGCCGAAGGCAGATGCTTAATGACTGAGCCACCCAGGCGCCCCTGTTACGTGAAATTTTACAATCACTTTTTATGTTTGGGAAGTGATGCTGGTGATTTAGGTAGGAGCATAAAATTACATCCTAAAATATATTCATTTTAATAAATGAGTTGATTTAAAATAAATAAATGAGTCGATTTCACACACACACACACACACACACACACAAATTAGCATGATGACACCAGACCCATCTGCTTGCTTGCTGTGCCCCAGACATGCTGTCCACACTGCTGCCTCAAAGTCAGGCTGTTCACTGTCTCCCCTGTTTCAGGACACCCTTCTCCTGTCCCCCCTGGAGGTCCAGCTGCAGGGTCCCCTCCTGGGAGGGACCTTCAGAGTGGCAGCAGACGGGGGCTGGGACCAATGCACTGGGAGGGTGCAGAAAGGGTCCTCTGAGCCACGGGGGTCCCGGAAGGGGACATGTCTGAGGGCTGGTCTGCTGGGAGAGGAGGGGCCGTGGCCAGTGGATGTGAGCGGCTAGGAAGTGTGTAGGTGCCTCCCCGAGCCTCAGTTCCCCCCACGCACAAGGGGCCTAACAAGCCCATGTCAGCTCCAGAGAGCTTGTGAATGAATGTGCCCAGCACAGTGCTGGGACTTGGTGTGTGACAGGTCTGGGCCTTTCCCTAAAGCCCACTTCGTGGTCCACGAAGTCCTACCGACTGGGCTCCAAGACCACCCCTGTGACCTTGTCTGTAATTCTCCCTGCACTCCTGTCTCACACAGGCTGTGTTCCCTGCACTCTGGGGCCTCATTTCCTGCCCTGCGCCATTTATCCTGGTAGCAACATTATCCTGGGTCTTTTTGCTACTTGTTTACCTGCTGTCCTCCCCACAGGGCCAGGAGCTCCTCAGGGGCACAGCTTTGTCAATCCTGCTCACTGCTAAGCCCCCAGCATCTGAAGCAGGGCTCAGTCGATCAAGGCTGGCTGGCTGGCTGGGTGACTGGCAGTCCCTGGGAGCTGACGGAGTACAGCAGCCTGTGCAGGAAGGTGGAGAAAGTGCTCAGCTGTGTCTGGCCACTGGCCGAGGCTGACTGTGGTGACCAGGCTGCTCGGTGGCCTGGCCAGCCAGGCGGCAGCTGCCAGGGAGAAACGTGGCTTGCTTTGTGAGAAGGAACAAGTGTCTTATTTACCACGGAGAATGACTATCAGACTGTGGGAGGAACACACTGGCCGCTGAGAGGCATGAAGGGAGGACCAGGAATGAAAACGCTAACTGTTCCTGGCTGAGACTCTGCCAGGGTCCCCGAGACCCTGCTAGGCCACTGGTCCGGCCTGCTGGTCTCCTCCTTGCAGGACCCCTGCCCTGGCTGGGGGCTCACCGGCCTCCTATGAGCACCCAGAGTAAGCTGTTCATAGTCTCCTCTCCTGCCAAAACTTCAGACGGCTCCTATGGTCTCAGGCCTCCTTTGGTGCTCTCTCTCCTCCCCATCCTGTGCTGGGCCCCCTGCCCTGCCCGCCCTGCCCTGCTTTGCCCTGGCCTACAGGCCGCCTGCCTCTGACTTGGAGCCCCTCTCTGTGTGGCACCAGCTCACCAGGTCACGGTCCTCTCCTGTTCCCCCGGTCCTCAAGGCCGAGTCTCCAACGTGCTGGCAGCTGTGGCATCTGTCCCCCGGTCCAGCCTCAATGTGCTTGTCTCCGTCCTGCGGTAGTGTCAGGATGACTCCCCACCCCCACCCCTGCCACTGCTGTGGCTCCTGCCCTTTGGGGCCCTGGAGGGAAGGGGCTCTTGAAAGCACCGCAGAGCCTCTCCAAATTGAGGCCCTGGAATCCCAGAATGTGGGGGACAGCTTGGGTTAGAAGGCCATGGCCCTAGTTCCAGGATGTGAGGACCCTGCTCTCCTGAGACCCTGGCCATGACCCCTCCATTCTTGGCAAGCCCACTCCCTTAACCTCTTCAGGGAGGGAGCAGCCCGGAGAGCCCAGGGCAGAAGACCCCTTCTCATCTCTGGTTCTGTGGCCGCCAGACTACGAGAGCCTGGGACTTGCAGGTTCTGCAGCTGTACCCACAAAGGCCAGGCTCAGGCATTATTGGGAAGAGCGTGGGAGTCATCCTGGGGCACGCAGCCTGCAGTGGGTGGGGGAAAGGGGCTCATGCTCAGATGCAACAGAATGGGGCAATGGGGATGGCAACCTGGATGATGGCCTGAAGCCAGCATCACCCCCAGGAGGGCAGGAGACCCAGCAGGCAACAAGCACCCCCAGCGAACTTAGAGCCTGCCTTTTGGGCCTGGGGGCTTGTTTTCAGGACCCGGGTGGGGAGGCCAGGGCACGCTGACTCTGCCACCTGGTCTCCCTCCCGCAGTGGGTCAGCCTGGGCCACCCGTGCACCCCATGGGGACACTGCCCACGGCCTGCCAGAGTCTGAGGCAAAAATAACCGGTTCCATCTCTGAGCGCCTGCGTGAGTCACCCACACCTCCAGACAAACACCTCTCAGGCGATTCGGGGAGGGGGAACAGTTTGGGCAAAAATAAACACTTTGTTTTCTCCCCGTGGCTTCTGGAAGTTGTTTCAAAGAATGGTCTGGGGAGGCAGAGGCTGGCTCTGTGGCTGAGGGTGGGTGGAGCCTCACTGGCTGAACCTTAGTTTCCACATCTGTAAAGTGGGTTCATCATATCCCCCAGTAGGTGAGGAGCAGGTCAGTGTCGTGCCAGTGTGTCGTCCTGCCCACAACACCCTTCCCTGCCCTGCTGCCCTGAGGGTAGGCCAAGGAGGACTGGGAGCCCCCTTCTCCATCACAGGGGACCCAAGGTCCCCATCATACCCAGACAGCTGGGTAGTCACCCCAGCCTGTCCATCCGCCTCCCCCCACCCCCAGGCAGGACTTGCCCCCGCCCAGCCCAGGCTGCCTGGCCCTTGGCTGCCACTTGTGTGTTTTTCTGTCCTCTCTCGGAGCCTGGCCGCATATACCTGGGGCTGTCCTGGTCAAGGCCCGGCGACCACAGGGTGGCTAAGGAAGGGGAGTCCAGAGGTGCAGGGGCGTCAGCAGTCAGCACGGAGGGAAGGCTGCCCCAGATATCATTCCCTGGATCCATTCATTCCCTTCTGGCTAGAAGGGTCTGGAAACCATTTCATTTCTGCCCTGAATCTGGAAATCTGGGGGAACAAGTTGAAAACTGCCCAGCTTTTTGTTCCCAGTGCCCGGTGACTGGGACACAGGTGCGGGGCCCAGACAAGGAGCTGGGGGTGGTCCCAGAGGGCCGGGGAGCTTGGGGACCAGGACAGGTACTCCCCACCTTCCTCCCCATGGACAGCGGGAGCTGGAGAGCCACCGTGAGCCTGAGTGGGGCCACTTGTCTGAAAATAACTCCAAGAAGCAAGAAGCTGCTTTTAAATACTTCTCATTCTTGCTCTAAGAGGGGGCTCTCACAGCTGAACTTTAACAAATTCGTCATCATCTTTTCTGGGAAGAACAAGGGAAGATGAAGTCATCAGTGTTAGAATAAAACAAAGAATCATACTGTTTCTCTCTGGCTCCTTTCAGAAACATCCAGCAGACAGAGAAAAGGCCGTTGTCAGAAAGGCTGGGAAGATGTGTGCATGTGTGTGTCTGAACTGCGCACCACCCCCCCCAAGCCTGGCAGCTGCCATCGCAACTGTGGGTTCAGTCCCCATTCTGGGCTGCAGCCTCTGGGACACTGGGACTGTCATTCCCTGGTCCGCACCCAGGCTGCCTGCGCACAGACACACCATTGTGAATGGGCTTCCCTCAAGGCTTGGCCGAAGAGCAGTTTTGTCCTTATCTGCATTTCACAGAAGGGGAAACTGAGGCTCAGAGAGAGGACCTGACCTGTGCTAGGGTCACCCAGCTAACTGGAAGGTGAGGGGGGCACAGAACGGCCCCCAATGCTTCCAGGGGCTCAAACTGATCATCAGGCTTTTATGATTCCCCTGCATGTGGGTCCAGAATCACCCAAAGCAGGGACCGGTTCTCACTTGGGACGGTCTCCGCATAGGCAGACCCCAGGCAGCTGGTGTAGGGAGGGGTCCCGGCTGGATGGCAGGAAACTCAGACCCCAGACCCTGGAGTCATTCCCCTGCGCAGGGTCAACGCCAGGGACCCAGGCAGAACAGTCTCTGCAGCCACCATCCTGAAAGATGGGCAAGGAGGCCACGGTGCTAGGACCCGAGTCCTGCCTAGAAGGCCATGTGGCCACCAGAACCCCTCCTCGGAGGCCCGGACTGCTAACTACTGGCCATCAGGCACTGGACATTCGCCCCTGCTCTCTGCATCTGGCGGGGGGTAGGGGGCTCCCAGCTCCAGCCCAGCTCCTGATCACTCTGCCTACCTCCCGTGCTCAGGCCGGCAGGGACATTCATGCAGAGAAGTCTGTGATGTGAGACCCACAGACCTGCTCTAACACCTGCACCCTTGCAGCCCCTGCAGAGCTTCCTGATCATGTGCTCGCCAGTCTGCTGCCTCCCGTGGGTGGAGAGGGGAGGGGACAGGGGTGAACCGGCCACTCTGTCCCAGCAAGACTCCCAGTCCGCACATGCTTAACACACGATCACGTGACTCACAGTGATGCCTTGGCCCACGTGGGATGGCCGGTTCTCCCTCCCCCAGATTCAGCCGACCTTCCAGCAGGAGCAGTTATGGGGGGCAGGGGGCAATCGTGAGCCTCACCTTGTGTGGCCCCGGGCTTGGCTCTCCCCTGGACGGGCTCACTCCATCCTTGCCCACCAGCACCTTGCTGCTCCCGTGTCCCATTTCCCAGGCGAGAACCATGGTGCCTTGCCCCGGCCGATGAGGGAGCCCAGCTCACCCCAGATCCTCTGTGCTGGGCCGAGCCACCCTGTCAGCATGTGGAAGCCTCGAGGGGTGCTGGAGGAGTGAGGACACTCCCCAGGAGGAACAGCCTTCCCAGGACTGGGGACACCTGTATGCCAGGTATGGGAGGGTGATGCTCCTGTCCAGCGCCACCACCTGGGTCCCTGCAAGAGCCCAACCTCAGGCTTGGGGCCTTTGGGAAATGAAACCCTTCATGTCAGCATCTGTTGAACGGGACACTCCAGGGTCCCTTTTGGGATATTGCCAGGCCCCCTGCTCCCAGGGCAGCTCTTCAGCGAACCACGTCCCTCCTATCAGTTTCCATTTTAAGATTAGCATTGTCCTTACCAACAATATCTACGATCTCATGGGTCTCATATGCTGGCCATATGCTTTTTAAAATGCATTAAAGTAAACACATCCACACGTAACAATGACTGAGCAGTGAGCGAACACATGGCTGTGTTTAATTCCCAGTACCACCCCCAAGGGGGACCTCGGCTGGCGCCCCGAGGTCACAGGGCTAGTGGCTGGCGGGTGGGGTAGATTTCAGGCTCTCCTACCCTGGGGTCTCTTGGGCAAACCAAGCTGGTTCCTCCACACGTCTAAGCCCGGCAGGAAGCCTGAGCTTCCTCAGGCAGCAGGGGGCCCTTGAGGCCAAGGCCATACACATCCCCCTTTCCCCGCCCCAGCCCTCCCCGCTCTCTGCGTGCTCCTGCAGATGGAAGGTGGGGGGGACACCAGATAACCCAGCCATGCTGAGTGCCTGCTTCCCTCTTGCAAAGACTCAGCTTGGGCGGCCGTAAGTCCCGTTCTCAGGGCTTGGCCCAGGCTGCAGTCCAGGATAGGTGTCCTGCACCAGGGAAGAATGGCTGCTGGTGTGGACGGGTCCCGCTGCTCAGGGGACAGGGGGCCCTGGCTCTCTGGGGCTCACGTTCGTCTTCAGAAAAGTTTCAGCCACCCAGGTTCTGCAAAAACGTGACAGCTCTGGGAATGGGAGCTCTCAGGGTTGGGCAGAAGCCGGTCCTGCCTGCATCTCTTCCCGGTGCACCTCAGTCCACCTGGCTTCCTGGAGGAGGGGGCTGCAATCAAGAGGAGCTTCCGGGGAGGGAGGAGTCAAGATGGCGGAGAAGTAGCAGGCTGAGACTACTTCAGCTAGCAGGAGATCAGTTAAATAGCTTATCTAAAGATTGCAAACACCTGCAAATCCATCGGCAGATTGAAGAGAAGAAGAACAGCAATTCTGGAAACAGAAAAACAACCACTTTCTGAAAGGTAGGACCGGCGGAGAAGTGAATCCAAAGCAATGGGAAGATAGACCCCGGGGGGAGGGGCCGGCTCCCGGCAAGTGGCGGAGCAACGGAGCACAAAATCAGGACTTTTAAAAGTCTGTTCCGCTGAGGGACATTGCTCCAGAGGTTAAACCGGGGCGAAGCCCACGTGGGGTCAGCGTGGCCTCAGGTCCCGCAGGGTCACAGAAGGATCAGGGGTGTCTGAGTGTCGGAGAACTTGCAGGTATTGGAACGGGAAAACTGGCTACAGAGACAGAGCCGACAGTAAGCTCACAGCTCGGTGTTACCTTGAACCGGTCGCAGGCTCGGTGAGTTCGGAACGTGGCCGGAGGTCAGGCAGATGGGAGTAACTGGGCGCTGTTCTCTGAGGGCACACTGAGGAGTGGGGCCCTGGGCTCTTGGCTCCTCTGGGCCAGAGACCAGGAGGCCGCCATTTCTATTCCCGTCCTCCTGAACTCTACGGAAAGTGCTCAGGGAACAAAAGCTCCAGAAAGCAAACCCCAGCGGATTACTCAGCCCCTGGTAAGGGCGGTGCAATTCCGCCTGGGGCAAAGACACTTGAGAATCACTACACCAGGCCCCTCCCCCAGAAGATCAACAAGAAATCCAGCCAAGACCAAGTTCACTTACCAAGGAGTGCAGTTTCAATACCAAGGAGAGCAGCAGAATTCCAGAGGAGGAGAAAGCAAAGCACGGAACTCATGGCTTTCTCCCTGTGATTTTTTTTAGTCTTGCAGTTAATTTAATTTTTTTCTTTTTCATTTTTTTTCTCCTCTCCTGCTAAAATTTTTTTTAACTATTACCCTTTTCTTTTTTAACGTTTTTTAACTAGTTTATCTAATACATATATTTTTTCTTTTTTATATTTTTCTTTATTCGTTTTCTTTTTTTTAAATTCTTTTCTTTTCTTTTCTTTTTTCTTTTTTTTTCTTTCTTTCTTTTTGAACCTCTTTTTATCCCCTTTCTCTCCCCTCACGATTTGGGATCTCTTCTGATTTAGATAAAGCATATTTTCCGGGGGTTGTTGCCACCCTTTTAGTATTTTACTTGCTCCTTCATATACTCTTATCTGGACAAAATGACAAGGCGGAAAAATTCACCACAAAAAAAAGAACAAGAGGCAGTACCAAAGGCTAGGGACCTAGTCAATACAGACATTGGTAATATGTCAGATCTAGAGTTCAGAATGACAATTCTCAAGGTTCTAGCCGGGCTCGAAAAAGGCATGGAAGATATTAGAGAAACACTCTCGGGAGATAAAAAAGCCCTTTCTGGAGAAATAAAAGAACTAAAATCTAACCAAGTTGATTGAAATAAAAAAAGCTATTAATGAGGTACAGTCAAAAATAGAGGCTCTCACTGCTAGGATAAATGAGGCAGAAGAAAGAATTAGTGATATAGAAGACCAAATGACAGAGAATAAAGAAGCTGAGCAAAAGAGGGACAAACAGCTACTGGACCACGAGGGGAGAATTCGAGAGATAAGTGACACCATAAGACGAAACAACATTAGAATAATTGGGATTCCAGAAGAAGAAGAAAGAGAGAGGGGAGCAGAAGGTATACTGGAGAGAATTATTGGGGAGAATTTCCCCAATATGGCAAAGGGAACGAGCATCAAAATTCAGGAGGTTCAGAGAACGCCGCTCAAAATCAATAAGAATAGGCCCACACCCCGTCACCTAATAGAAAAATTTACAAGTCTCAGTGACAAAGAGAAAATCCTGAAAGCAGCCCTGGAAAAGAAGTCTGTAACATACAATGATAAAAATATTAGATTGGCAGCTGACTTATCCACAGAGACCTGGCAGGCCAGAAAGAGCTGGCATGATATTTTCAGAGCACTAAAGGAGAAAAACATGCAGCCAAGAATACTATATCCAGCTAGGCTATCATTGAAAATAGAAGGAGAGATTAAAAGCTTCCAGGACAAACAAAAACTGAAAGAATTTGCAAACACCAAACCAGCTCTACAGGAAATATTGAAAGGGGTCCTCTAAGAAAAGAGAGAGCCTACAAGTGGTAGATCAGTAAGGAGCAGAGACAATATACAGTAACAGTCACCTTACAGGCAATACAATGGCACTAAATTCATATCTCTCAATAGTTACCTTGAATGTTAATGGGCTAAATGCCCCAATCAAAAGACACAGGGCATCAGAATGGATAAAAAACCAAAACCCATCTATATGTTGCCTCCAAGAAACTCATTTTAAGCCCGAAGACACCTCCAGATTTAAAGTGAGGGGGTGGAAAAGAATCTACCATGCTAATGGACATCAGAAGAAAGCAGGAGTAGCAATCCTTATATCAGATCAATTAGATTTTAAGCCAAAGACTATAATAAGAGATGAGGAAGGACACTATATCATACTCAAAGGGTCTGTCCAACAAGAAGATCTAACAATTTTAAATATCTATGCCCCCCAACGTGGGAGCAGCCAACTATATAAACCAATTAATAACAAACTCAAAGAAACACATCAACAATAATACAATAATAGTAGGGGACGTTAACACTCCCCTCACTGAAATGGACAGATCATCCAAGCAAAAGATCAGCAAGGAAATAAAGGCCTTAAATGATACACTGGACCAGATGGACATCACAGATATATTCAGAACATTTCATCCCAAAGCAACAGAATACACATTCTTCTCTAGTGCACATGGAACATTCTCCAGAATAGATCACATCTTCGGTCCTAAATCAGGACTCAACTGGTATCAAAAGATTGGGATCATTCCCTGCATATTTTCAGACCACAATGCTCTGAAGCTAGAACTCAACCACAAGAGGAAGTTTGGAAAGAACCCAAATACATGGAGACTAAACAGCATCCTTCTAAAGAATGAATGGGTCAACCGGGAAATTAAAGAAGAATTGAAAAAAATCATGGAAACAAATGATAATGAAAATACAACGGTACAAAATCTGTGGGACACAACAAAGGCAGTCCTGAGAGGAAAATATAGAGCGGTACAAGCCTTTCTCAAGAAACAAGAAAGGTCTCAGGTATACAACCTAACCCTACACCTAAAGGAGCTGGAGAAAGAACAAGAAAGAAACCCTAAGCCCAGCAGGAGAAGAGAAATCGTAAAGATCAGAGCAGAAATCAATGAAATAGAAACAAACAAACAACAACAAAAAAAACAATAGAGCAAATCAACGAAACTTGGAGCTGGTTCTTTGAAAGAATTAATAATTGATAAACCCCTGGCCAGACTTATCAAAAAGAAAAGAGAAAGGACCCAAATAAATAAAATCATGAATGAAAGAGGAGAGATCACAACTAACACCAAAGAAATACAACTATTATAAGAACATACTATGAGCAACTCTACGCCAACAAATTTGTCAATCTGGAAGAAATGGATGCATTCCTAGAAACACATAAACTACCACAACTGAACCAGGAAGAAATAGAAAGCCTGAACAGACCCATAACCAGTAAGGAGATTGAAACAGTCATTAAAAATCTCCAAACAAACAAAAGCCCAGGGGCAGACGGCTTCCCGGGGGAATTCTACCAAACATTTAAAGAAGAACTAATTCCTATTCTCCTGAAATTGTTCCAAAAAATAGAAATGGAAGGAAAACTTCCAAACTCATTTTATGAGGCCAACATCACCTTGATCCCAAAACCAGACAAGGATCCCATCAAAAAAGAGAGCTATAGACCAATATCCTTGATGAACACAGGTGCGAAAATACTCAACAAAATACTAGCCAATAGGATTCAACAGTAAATTAAAAGGATTATTCACCACGACTAAGTGGGATTTATTCCAGGGCTGCAAGGTTGGTTCAACATCCTCAAATCAATCAATGTGATACAACACATCAGTAAAAGAAAGAACAAGAACCATCTGATACTCTCAATAGATGCTGAAAAAGCATTTGACAAAGTACAGCATTCCTTCCTGATCAAAACTCTTCAAAGTGTAGGGATAGAGGGCACAAACGTCAATATCATCAAAGCCACTTATGAAAAACCCACCGCAAATATCATTCTCAATGGAGAAAAACTGAAAGCTTTTCCGCTAAGGTCAGGAACACGGCAGGGATGTCAATTATCACCACTGCTATTCAACATAGTACTAGAGGTCCTAGCCTCAGCAATCAGACAACAAAAGGAAATTAAAGGCATCCAAATCAGCAAAGGAGAAGTCAAATTATCACTCTTCGCAGATGATATGATAGTACATGTGGAAAACCCAAAAGACTCCACTCCAAAACTGCTAGAACTTGTACATGAATTCAGTAAAATGTCAGGATATAAAATCAATGCACAGAAATCAGTTGCATTTCTCTACACCAACAGCAAGACAGAAGAAAGAGAAATTAAGGAGTCAATCCCATTTACAATTGCACCCAAAACCATAAGATACCTAGGAATAAACCTAAACAAAGAGGCACAGAATCTATACTCAGAAAATTATAAAGCACTCATGAAAGTAATTGAAGAAGACACAAAGAAATGGAAAAACTTTCCATGCTCCTGGATTGGAAGAATAAATATTGTGAAAATGTCTATGCTACCTAAAGCAATCTACACATTTAATGCAATTCCTATCAAAGTACCATCCATCTTTTTCAAAGAAATGGAACAAATAATTCTAAAATTTATATGGAACCAGAAAAGACCTCGAATAGCCAAAGGGATATTGAAAAAGAAAGCCAAAGTTGGTGGCATCACAATTCCGGACTTCAAGCTCTATTACAAAGCTGTCATCATCAAGACAGCATGGTACTGGCACAAAAACAGACACATAGATCAATGGAACAGAATAGAGAGCCCAGAAATAGACCCTCAACTCTATGGTCAACTAATCTTCGACAAAGCAGGAAAGAATGTCCAATGGAAAAAAGACAGCCTCTTCAATAAATGGTGTTGGGAAAACTGGACAGCCACATGCAGAAAAATGAAATTGGACCATTTCCTTACACCACACATGAAAATAGACTCAAAATGGATGAAGGACCTCAATGTGCGAAAGGAATCCATCAAAATCCTTGAGGAGAACACAGGCAGCAACCTCTTCGACCTCAGCCGCAGCAACATCTTCCTAGGAACATAGCCAAAGGCAAGGGAAGCAAGGGCAAAAATGAACTATTGGGATTTCATCAAGGTCAAAAGCTTTTGCACAGCAAAGGAAACAGTTCACAAAATCAAAAGACAACTGACAGAACGGGAGAAGATATTTGCAAAAGACATATCAGATAAAGGACTAGTGTCCAAAATCTATAAAGAACTTAGCAAACTCAACACCCAAAGAACAAATAATCCAATCAAGAAATGGGCAGAGGACATGAACAGACATTTCTGCAAAGAAGACATCCAGATGGCCAACAGACACATGAAAAAGTGCTCCATATCATTCGGCATCAGGGAAATACAAATCAAAACCACAATGAGATATCGCCTCACACCAGTCAGAATGGCTAAAATCAACAAGTCAGGAAATGACAGATGCTGGCGAGGATGCGGAGAAAGGGGAACCCTCCTACACTATTGGTGGGAATGCAAGCTGGTGCAACCACTCTGGAAAACAGCATGGAGGTTCCTCAAAATGTTGAAAATAGAAGTGCCCTATGACCCAGCAATTGCACTACTGGGTATTTACCCTAAAGATACTAACGTAGTGATCCAAAGGGGCACGTGCACCCGAATGTTTATAGCAGCAATGTCCACAATAGCCAAACTATGGAAAGAACCTAGATGTCCATCAACAGATGAATGGATCAAGATGTGGTATATATACACAATGGAATACTATGCAGCCATCAAAAGAAATGAAATCTTGCCATTTGCGACAACATGGATGGAACTAGAGCGTATCATGCTTAGCGAAATAAGTCAAGCAGAGAAAGACAACTATCATATGATCTCCCTGATATGAGGAAGTGGTGATGCAACATGGGGGCTTAAGTGGGTAGGAGAAGAATCAATGAAATAAGATGGGATTGGGAGGGAGACAAACCATAAGTGACTCTTAATCTCACAAAACAAACTGAGGGTTGCTGGGTGGAGGGGGGTTGGGCGAAAGGGGGTGGGGTTATGGACATTGGGGAGGGTATGTGCTTTGGTGAGTGCTGTGAAGTGTGTAAACCTGGCGATTCACAGACCTGTACCCCTGGGGTTAAAAATATATGTTTATAAAAAATAAAAAATTAAAAAAAAAAAAAAGAGGAGCTTCCAGGGATGGCAACTTTGCCAGCATGTGGGGAACCGGGGTGAGGGGTGGGGAGACCCTTGCAGTGAGAAGGAGGGGCCGGGTGAGAGGCAGGGATGGGGAGGCTGCCCTAAGGGACACAGAGGCACTGGGGCTACTTCAGAAACATCCAACCAGGGGAAAGGATGTCTTTGGGGTCTGCTGTATATCAGATCCTTGGCTCAGCAGCCCCAGTCCCTTCCCTCTTGGGGCCTGCCTCCCACCCTGCACTGGGTGCTGGTCTGCCTGAATCCCTTATTACTTAAGCTGAATTCACTGTGGGCTCAGGCTCTGCTCACCTAGCAACTTCCCCAAGGAGTAAGCCACTAATGGGCTCCACTGTTTACTCTTCTCAGTTCCAGCTGCCCCTGTGAAGGCCCTCAGGTGAGGGCCTGATACCTCTGCTCAAGCTGCAGCAGGGGGTCCAGAGCAAGTCCAGCATGCGGCCGGTGCTGGCGTGCCACTGGGAAACTGGGTTTGCCCCTGGGCTTCTTGCCATGGCGGACCCGCAGCAGCTGCCCAGGGTCACTGGCCTCTGTGGCTTCTTCCTGCCCAGCATCTGTCCTCTTCTGTCAACAAAACCCATTTTGTCCTCCCTCTCTTGCCTGGGGTAGAAAGGCATATGGCCCTGGTAGCCAGCCACCCAGGGCAGGAATGCCTTGGCCTACAATGGTTTGAGGAGGGCAAGGGATCCAGGCCCGGCCACTTAATGCATCTCAACCCTCTCGCCTTTGAAGCAGATTCGTGGTAGACACGTTACCCAGACTCGGTTCTTAGAACATTTATTAACATTTACCATTGCAACGTGTCTTTCTCCTCAGGTCGAGGAAAGCTTAGGAATTATGTACGAAGCTGCTACAGCCTCATTGTAAAAGGAACTCACACGGAGAGAGAAGAACCAAGAGGCAGAGAGACCGAGACCATGTCCTGGATCTAGCCATGCCTGAAGTCCATCCCTGGGCTTTTTATTTACAGACACAAACATGTTCTCCCTTTGAGCTTAACTCTGATTGAGTTGAGTTTCTGCACATGCAAAACAAAGAACTGTAATGCCCCAGACTCTTGATGGGAGGACTATGCCATCAGCAGCAGACAGGGGCTATGCTGAATTGGCAATGGGACCAGAGGGTGGATGTTAACTTAGTCCTTGTTGACTTGGACACCCCAAGGAGGTAACTTTCCCTCTCACATTCTTGTCTGTAAAATGGGTCTAATGAGCCCTGCTCCCAGGCTGATGTGTGGAGGTGACATCTGGACCAACTCAGTGACGGGAAGAACCAGCCATGGCAAGGACATCCTGGGATATGTGACCCCATGGGAGGTGCCCAAGGCTTTGAGGGCCTTCCCAAGAGCAGCTGGTGGATGGCATGAAGGCAGAAGCCAGCCTGGATCGACGCCTTTGACCTTAGACACAGCAATTACTCAGGACCCAATCAGGGGCCAGTCTACACATCAGGAGCACCTAGAAACAGGGCACTGGTCGCTTTTCAAGGGAACACCACTGGCTGTCAGAGGAAGGCAAGAGATTCTGAGTAGAATGTCTGCCAGCTACTCAGGGAGAAAAGCCGGTTATAACTCGGGCTTTGTGTAGCATGAACGGATCTTCGCAAAAGGAAACGATACCTCCACACACCCAGAGAAAATGCCCGAGTATGTCTTAGGATGACAGGGATCCTCTTAATCATCTAATAGGCCAGGGAGCGGTTTTAATTTCTGCTTTACCCCTTTCTGCATTTCTGACTTTTTTTTTCCCCTAAAAAGAAAGGAGAGAGCAAACCAAGGGTGGGTGTGAAGTGTGGTACCTCAGGTGGGTGGGGGCAGGGGTCACTGTGTGAACCCCACCCCCGCAGGAGTAGGCCACTTGCTGGGCCGAACCTGTCTACTACTGGGGGCAGGGGAGGGGAACCAGCCACATCCACTGAAGGGCACATCCACTGAAGAGTCCCATCTCTCTCTCCAGCCACTCCAGCCACTTGTCTGTAATAACAGGTGGAAGCCCATGGAGGGCATGTTTGAGTCTAACGCAAGGCAGGGATGATGGGTTCCAAGTCATCTGTCCAAGCAGAGGCCTGGCTGCGGCCTCCAGACACACCACAGCTGCATGGCTGCCACGGCTGCTCTGGGATATGAGCTCTACAACCCAAAGTCGTCAGAAGATGGACTGCCATTTGGGGGTTCAGAATTGCATGCGTGGGCACTTGACAGTTTGCAGAGGCCATTCATAGATCTCATCACCCCTAGGTCCTGGAGCCCTGCCTATAGGCTCAGGGAGCTAAGCCCTGGCCCCGTGCTGGCCGTGTAGTGGCCACCAGTGGACAGCCAAGTAGCCTGCACAAGCAGGGCCCCTGAGGTCCTCAGCTTCTCTTTCAGCCTCAGTGAATGGCTTGCTTGTTTCTTTGTGTGGTTTTTTTAAAGATGTATTTATTTATTTTAGAGAGAGAGAGAGAATGGGAGTGTGTGTGCCTGTGTGGGGAAGGGGCAGAGGCAGAGGAACAAGCAGACTCCCTGCTGAGTGCGGAGCCCAATGTGGGGCTTGATCCCAGGACCCTAGATCATGACCTGAGCTGATATCAAGAGTCGGATGCTTAACTGACTAAGCCACACAGGTGTCCCAGTTTGTTTGTTTGTTTCTTTCTTTCTTTCCTTCTTTTCTTTTTTTGGCTTTTTACTGAAATAAAACATACATTCTGAAATATGCACATATTTGAGGTGGGTAGGCAGGTGAGTTCTCCCAAAGCAAACACACCTATGCCATCAGCACCCAGATCGACAAACAGCACCTTCCAGCTCCCCAGAAGTCCAATCTTGGGCCTCTTAATTTCACTAACACTCAATTTCATCTGGAAAGACACAAAAAGTTAGAGGGATCACCATGTAGGGAAACGATCGCTGTTGAAAAACCTGAGGCCTGAGACAGTCCTCCCACACAGGGACACTTGCAGTAAACAGAGAAGAGAGATGAGCCACGGGGCAGGGGCGGGCAGGGGGCTGCATGTCTGGCCCTGCATGGCCACAGTGGGCTGCAGATGGGGCTCAGGCCTCTTTCCGTCCCTCCCCTCACTGGAGGTCAGTAGGCAGCTGCCCCACTCAGCCTCAGCCCCTACCGGAACTACACAAAGAACATGGAAACCACATGGGTAAATAGAAAGATTTTCTTTTGATTTAAATATCTTTAAAACATAACTGACTATTTAACGCAAAAATAATGTCATGTGGGGTTTGTAAATACGTGGGCAACAATACTTAACAATACAGCCCTATTATGGGTTGAGTTGTGTTCCCTCCCCCCCGCCCAGCCCCAGCCGAAATATCCTGAAGTCCTAACCCTCAGTATCTCAGAATGCGACGTTATTTGGAAGCAGGGCCTCTGCAGATGGCATTAGCTAAGATGAGCCCATTCTAGAGTAGGAAGGGCCCCTAATCCAATAGGACTGGTGTTTGCATCAGAAGATAGCCTTCTAAAGACCCTGATACACCCAGAGAACATCAGGTGACATTGAAGGGACAGATAGGAGCTTCAAACTGGGGAAGGTCAAAGACTTCTGGAGAGGGCAAGGAAGCCTTGGCTTCAGAGGAAGCATGGCCCTCAGACACCTTGGCTTTGGACTTATACCCTGTGAGAGAAGAAGTTTCTGCGGTTTTAAGCCATTCTTGTTCATGGTGCATTGTGATACAGCCCTAGGAAACAAGCAGGAGCACAGAGGTTGAGAGGGAGAATGGAAGCATACAGGCATGAGGTCCTCATTTTACATGTGAAGTAGTGTAGTATCACTAGATGGTAGATGGTAGTAAGTTTAAAATGTTGTGGGGGCAAGAATTCTAAGATGCACATCCCTCCCCCAGATCCCCACCCCTCGTATATACACTCTCCTTGAGTGTGATCATGATTGATGGCACTCCTGTGATTTATGTTACACAACAGAGGTGCAGGGAATTCTACAGATTTAACTAGGCCTTTAATCAGTTGGCTTTGAACAAATCAAGTTTATCCTTGGTAAGCCTGACCTAATCAGGTGAGCTCTTTAAAAGAAGGTGTTTTTACTACTGGGTATTTACCCTAAAGATATAAATGTAATGATCCAAAGGGGCACGTGCACCCAAATGTTTATAGCAGCAACGTCCACAATAGCCAAACTATGGAAAGAGCCTAGATGTCCATCTGAGTATCGATCCTGTATCCATTCTGAGACTCTGCTCTCACTTGGGACTCTGCTTGGGAATATCACTCTGCTCCTCCCCCACTCATTCTCTCTCTCTCTTAAATGGGTGAATAAAACTTGATAAATAAATAAATAAATATCAAGGTGACTTAAATAAAATAATATCAATGATCACATTAAATATAAATGGTCTACACAACTTGATCAAGAGCCAGAAAATTTCAATTTGGATAGGACAGCAAGAAGCACACAGAGGCTGTCTACAAGAACCCCCTTTAAGTATAAAGACACAAAGGGTTAAAAGTAAAATGATGAGAAAAGGAAAGTTGGTATGTCTACATTATCATCAGACAAAACAGATTTCAGAGCAAAGAATATTGTAACAGATAAAGAGTGTCATTCGGGGCTCCTGGGTGGCTCAGTGGGTTAAGCCGCTGCCTTCGGCTCAGGTCATGATCTCAGGGTCCTGGGATCGAGCCCTACATTGGGCTCTCTGCTCAGCAGGGAGCCTGCTTCCCTCTCTCTCTCTCTGCCTGCCTCTCTGTCTACTTGTAATCTCTGTCTGTCAAATAAACAAATAAAATCTTTAAAAAGAAAAGAAAGAGTGTCATTCACAATGGCAACTGCAGTTGAGATTTTAACAGCACTTACTCAATAATGGACAGAACAAGTAGACAGAAAATCAGGAAGAATATTTAACATTGCAACATTACCAAATAACCTAACCTGATTTAAACTTACAGAACCCTTCACACAGCAACAGCAGAATGCACATGCATATTTAACAAGACAGACCATATTCCGGACCATAAAACAAATCTCAGTAAATTTAAAAGGATTTTAAGTCATAGAAAGTATATTCTTTGGCCATAGTGGAGTTAAATTAGATAGAATTAACAAACAATTTGAGACTTAAAATATGCTTCTAAATAACTTATTGGGGCAACAGAAAAATTAATAAAGGAATTAAAAATATTTTGATCTGAATGAAAAAGAAAACACAACCTGTCAAAATATGTGGGATGCAGCTAAAATGATACTTAGAGGACTTACAGCAGTAAATTCCTATATTAGAAAAAAATAGATATCAAATAATATACTCACATCAATGACCTCAACCTCTACCTTAAGAAACTAGAACAAGAAGAGTAAATGAAACCTAAGTAAACAAAAGAAAGAAAATGATACTTTTTAGAGCACAAATCAATGTATATAACAGAAAAACAATAGAAAAAACAATGAAACAAAAAGCTAGTTTTCTGAGGAGATCAACAAATTTAATAAATATCTAGGCAGACTAATCAGGAAAAAAAGAGGGAATACACAAATTACCAATATCACAAATGGGAAAGGGATATTAATTCAAGTCCCAAAGATATCAAGAGAATAATAAGGAAATATCATGGGCAACTTCATGCCAATCAGTTGACAATTTAGATGATATGGGAAATTTTCTTGAAAGATACAAACTATGTAATCTCAGGAAATAAGAAACAGATAACTGGAATAGCTCTATATCTATCAAAGAAATGGAAATTGTAGTTAAAACCTTCCCATCAAGAATAGGACAAGGATACCTGCTTTCATCACTATTATTCAACATTTTATTGGAAATTCTAGCCAAAGCAATTGGGCAAGAAGAAGAAATAAAGGTATTAATTAGTAAAACTATCTCTACTCACTGATGATATGATCCCATAGAGACAAAATTCCAAAGAACCCATTTAAAAAACTACGAGAGCTAATAAACAAATTCAGTAAAGTGGCAGGGTATAAGATCAAGACACAAAAATCAGTTGTATTTCTATACACCGGCAATTAAAACACTAAAAATGAAATTAAGAAAACAATACCATTTGCAATAGCATTCCAAAGAAGAAAATATCTGAGAATAAATTTAGACAAGAAAGTAGAAGACTTATATTCTGTAAACTATAAAATATTGTTGAAAAGAAATGAAAGAAAATGTGAATTAAAAAAAGACATTCCATGTTCATGGATTAGAAAACTTAAGATCCTAAGAATGATACTACTACTCAAAGCAATCTACATACATAATGCAATCTTTACCAAAATGCCAATGGCTTTAAAAAAGAAACAAACAAAAAACCCAGAAATCCAAACACATCCTAAAATTCATATGGAATTACAAGGGATCCTGAAGAGACAAAAGAATCTCAAAATGAATAACAAAGTAGGATGACTCACATTCCCAATTTTAAAATTTACTGCAAAGCTACAGGATGAAGAATAAGTGGAACTTCCATACATTACTAGTGTGAATATATAATGCTTCAACCACTTTGAAAAAGAATTTCGCAATTTCTTGTAAAGTTAAACATGAACTTACTATATTACTTAGCCATACCACTCCCAGATATTTACTCAAGAAAAATGAAAGCATACATCCCCACAAAGACTTGCATATAAATGTTCATATCAGCTTTATTTATAATAGTCCCAAACATAAACAACCCAAATATCTATCCATAGGCACAATGGGTACACATATTAGATTTTTATTGCTGTGTAACAAATATTACAAACTTAAATAAACATAAACTTACTATCTCTCAGTTTCTCTGGGTCAAGATTCTGGAGCATTTTGGTTGAGTCCTCTGTTCAGGGACTCACCAGGCCAAAAACAGGTGTCAGTAGGGGCTGTCATCATCTTATCTGAGCATTGGGATCCTCTTCTACCCACAAGGAATTTGCATTTGTAGGACTGACACCCTCAGCTCTAAGATGTCACTTTCTGATCACCATGACAGTTTGCTTCTTCAAAGCCAAGAGAATAATCTTTTTCAGGCCACAAATCTGTCTGATTTCAGGAAGGACTCTTTTCCCCTTATGGGGTTCACCTGATTTGGTCAGACCCACCTAGAAGGATCTCCCTTTTCAGTAACTCAAAGTCAACTGACTAAGCACCTCAAATCTCATCATATTCAAAGCTTCCCCCCTACACTCAAGGGGTGGGGATTATCCAGTATGTGTATACCTGGGGTGGAAATCCTGGGGGCTATCTTAGAATGTTGCCCACCACAAAAACAAATTGTGGTATAGCCACACAATAGGGATCTTGCTCAGCAAGGGGCAAAGCTTTCAGTACACACAATAACATGGGCATATTTTGAAATAATTATGCTGGGCCCCTGGGCAGCTCAGTCGATTAAGCATCTGCCTTCAGCTCAGGCCATGATCCCAGGGTCCTGGCATCGAGTCCGGGATCAGGCTCTCTGCTCAGTGGGGAGCCTGCTTCTCCCTCTCCCTCTGCCTCTGCCCCTCTCTGTCTTTCATGAATAAATAAAAAAATCTAAAAAAAATTAAATAACTAAGTCAAAGTGGCGGGATAGATACATTTCATATTTTAATTATAGCATGGTTTCATGAGTGTTTACGTATGTGACTCATGAGTGTTTATTGTATGTCAAATATTCAGATGTTTAAAAAATAAGTTTATAACCTCTGATATTTGATACAGCTCTCAGAAAACATTTAAGTATGTTTCTCTGCTTTAACTGTAATTTAAAAAAAATTTTAAATACAGGTCATTTATTTCTGATGAATACACTGAAACTGAGATTTGTGGTAAGCACAGAATGCTCACCTGATTTTGAAGACAGCATGAAAACAGATCATGAGGAAGTTTCATATTGATTACTGGTTGGAATAATAACATTTTGGAGATACTGGGCTATATAAAATAGATTACTAATCTTAATTTTACTTTTTTTAAAAAATGTGACCACAAGAAAATTAAAAATTACTCACAGGACTCCACAACATTTCTACTGGGCCATGCTGTTCTAGATCAGACTACCCACAAGTTTCACACGCCACGAGGAGACAAACAGCCAAATCCAGAATGAGGGCCACTCTGAGGAACCAATGTCCCCATTTCTCTGGGAAATCAATGGATCCAAGGCCAAAACAAACAAACAAACAAAAACCCAAAACAGAACAAAGGAAAGCAAGCAAGCAAACAACAAAGTGCAGAGGGGAGGAAAGGACTTTTCTAGAAGAAAGCTCAGTGTGTTGAGCTTGCTTCGATCCTGATTTGAGCAAACAAAGTGCGAAAATATACCTTTTAAGTAATTGAGGCATCTGATTATGGACTGGCTGTTCAACAACATTAAGAAACTATTACCCATTTCAGATTAGGCATGTCAATGATGTGATGCTTCTGTAGATACAAGCCGTCCATATCAGAGTCCCAGCAGGGTGGTGACAGGGTTGGGGCACAGATGAGGAAGATGAGCCATGAGCTTATAGCAGGGGAGCTGGGCGCTGGGGACATAGTGGTGGTTCGTTTGCCCTGTTCTTTATACATTATTATTATTATTATTATTATTATTATTTACATTGGCTCCCCACCCAACATCCAGTATGGAGCACAGCACGGGGCTTGAACACACAACCCCAAGATCAAGAGTCACACTGAGCCACCCAGGCGCCCCTGCCCTATTGTCCATACATTTAAGAGTTTGAAAATTTCTGTAAGAAAAAGTTAAAAAAAGAAAAAAAAGGGAAAACAGAAAGCATGTGACTTTCTCCCTGAAAGTCCCATGGGGGCACGGGTGTTGTGTGACCTTGGTCCGCCCTCCCTGACTGCGCAGGGTGGGAGGTGAAGACGGCAGCGGGAGGGGACGCAGGCTTCCTCCCTAAGGCAAGTGGCAACAGCGCCCATCAGTTTATTACACGCACTGTGCATCTGTCAACGGCGCTGCTCCTGAAATCAGTTACAGCGCCATAACCTAATTTGTTTCCCCCTCCTTACGCTCGCTGTTTGCAAAATATAGGGACTTTCTCCCCGGCAAACATTTCAGAACCGCAACATGTAGACACTTAAAGCCCTTTTCATCATCCAAAGTGCTAATACAATTTGGCTGTGCTCATGCAGAAACATCTGTTTTCAATCCATGGGCCACTGGGGGCCTGCACTTCACGCCCGGGAGCAGCTGTCACACGCTCAGCCATCTCAGGGTCTTTAATTGTTTCCATAATCCCCCTTGCACGCATTCACACAAAACACCGGGTGTGCAAGGTCTTATCCTGAAGGTGCTTGTCAGAACAGACCTGGCGTCAGAGCCACTGAGCTGTGACTGTCCCTCATATGGTCTGGGCATGGCGCCCCTGGGGGACTCCACCACCGTTAAGCCTCAAAGGACTGGGGAGTTCAACCATTTTCCTGGGGATACATCAAGAGTAGGTCTCGCCTCCCACCAGGGGCTCTGATGTGTGGTTAGCCTTCGCTGAAGATCAGAGCCAGCCGCTCCCCCTAGGCACCTGCCCAGGGTGGGTCTGGGGCCTGCGTGTGACCCAGTCCAGAGCCCTGGCCCTCCCTCCCGGCCCCTCTGCCTGCTTCTCTCGTGTTTGTGCCTGCTGGTTAAGAGGTAAGAGGCCCAGAGCCCTCCCATATACTGGTCACCCCCATGCTGCACTCCCATCCTGTGGGCATTGTGGCTGCGAAAGTGGTCCAGTGCCTGTCCTCAAGCTGCTCAGAGCAAGATGCAGAGGGTACTGAGTTGCTGGGGTCTCTGATTGTCTAGACCGTTGCTCCTTCCTCCCCTCCTACCTGGCCACCCACATTCTTTCCAACTCCTGATTGACCTTCCCAAGCAGCTGGGGGGAGCATGGCCACCTCCAGGGAGCCTCTCTTGAGGTGACCGCAGCTAGAGCTTTCCCTCACCCAAGTGTGAGCTCAGGGACACCCTGGGCCCCACACCAGAGCTTGCTACAAAGAGGTGCCCTGCTGATCCGTGGTTTGATGAACATAGTGGTCTTCCAAAGGGAAAGTGTATCCCTTTCCCCTTGTGCAGACCAACATGAAGGAATGTGGGAAGAATACACGAGACCTGCTTTTTAACATTTTAGCATTTGCTGAAAGTGCTATTGTTATATAATGTTTGCTACGTGAAAATGTTACCTGTAGAAGATAAGTTATGAAGCATGATGACAAATTAGATGCCTGGAGCCCTCTATCCAGTCAGGCAGTGAAAGAAACATTACCAATCCCTCCATTTCTTCCACCTGTGCCATCCCCCCTACTGACCCCACTTCCACCATTCCCTCTATCAGGAACTTCAAAAAATTCATTAGAAATATTTTACCTAACTCATATAACTCCATACAAAAACAAACAAACAAACAAACAAACAAACCTCCAAATAATCCAATTAAAATGGATTAATTATGATTGATTGTTAATGATTAATTATACTTTAACTTATAAAAAAGGGTTGAGGATCTGAATAGATGTTTTTTTTCCAAAAAAATATATATAGATGGCCAATAGGCACATGAAAAGATGTCAATGTCACCCATCATCAGGGAAATGCAAAACCAAACCACAATGAGATAGTACCTCACACCTGTCAAAATGACTAGTATCAAAAAGACAACAAATGACAAGTGTTGGCAAGGATGTGGAGAGAAGGGAACACTTGTCATCACTGTTGGTGGGAATGTAAATTGGTGAAGCCCTGTGAGAAACAGTATGGAGTTTCCTCAAGAAACTAAAAATAGACCCACCATATGATCCAACAATTCCACTTTAGGTATTGATCCAAAGGAAACAAAAATGCTAAGTTGAAAAGATATCTGCACCCCCATGTTCACTGTATCATTGTTTATAATAGCCAAGCTATGGAAACAGCCTAAGTGTCCACTCATGGATAAATGCATAAAGAAAATGTGGTATGCAGCTTACATCATCCTCAATGGTGAAAACCTGAGAGTTTTCCCCCTAAGGCCAGGAACAAGCAAGGATGTCCACTCTCACCACTGTTATTTAACATAGTACTGGCAGCTTAGCCATAGCAATCAGACAAGAAAAAGAAATAGAAGGAAGGCATCCAAATTAGTGAGGAAGAAGAAAAATTCCACTATTTGCAGATGACATGATATCGTAAAGAGAAAACCCTAAAGACTCCACCAAAAACTACCAGAATTGATAAATGAATTCAGTAAGGTTGCAGGATAAAATCAATGTACAGAAATCTATTGCATTTCTATATAGTAATAATGAAGCAGCAGCAAGAGAAGTTAAGAAAATAATCTCATTTACAATTGCACCAAAAATAATAAGACACCTAGGAAAAAACTTAACCTAAGATGTGAAAGACCTGAAAAATATAAAACAGGGATGAAAGAAATTGAAGACAACACAAAGAAATGTAAAGACATTCCATGTTCATGGATTGGAAAAAGAAATGTTAAAATAGTTCTACTGCCCAAAGTGATCTACACATTTAAATATCCCTATCCAAATACCAAAAGCATTTTTCACAGAGCTAGAACAAATAATCCTAAAATTTGTATGGACTCATAAGAGACCCTAAATACCAAAGCAATCTTGAAAAAGAAAAACCAAATGGGAGGTATCACAATCCCAGACTTTAAGCAGTAATCAAAACAGTATGGTATGGGCCCAAAAATAGACACATAGATCAATGGAACAGAATAGAAAGCCCAGAAATAAACCCATAATTTTTTTTTAAAGATTCTGTTTATTTATTTGACAGACAAAGATAGGCAGAGAGGCAGGCAGAGGGAAAGAGAGGAGGAAGAAGGCTCCCTACTAAGCAGAGAGCCCGATGTGGGGCTCAATCCCAGGACCCTGGGATCATGACCTGAGCTGAAGGCAGAGGCTTTAACCCACTGAGCCACCCAGGTGCCCCTAAACCTGTAATTCTATGGTGAATTATTCTCTGATGAACAAAAAAAGAGATGCAAAAGGAAAAAGACATTCTCTTCAACAAATAGTGTTGGGAAAACTTGACAGCTACATGCAAAAGAAGGAAACTGGACCACTTTCTTATATCATACACAAATATAAACTCAAAATGGATTAAGGACCTATATGTGAAACCTGAAACCATAAAAATTCCAGAAAAGACCACAAGCAGAAACCTCTTTGACATTGGCCAAAGGAATTTCTTTCTAGACAGTTCTCCTGAGGCAATGGAAACAAAAGCAAAAATAATCCATCGGGACTCCATCAAAATAAAAAAACTTCTGCACAGCAAAGAAAACAATCGACAAAACTAAAAGGCAACCTGCTGAATTAGAGAAGATTTTTGCAAATGACACATGTGATAAAGGGTTAGTATCCAAAATATATAAAGAACTGATACAACTCAACACCCCCAAAACAATCTAATTAAAAGTGGGAAGAAGACAAGAGCAGACATTTCTCCAAAAAAGACATCCAGATGGCCAAAAGACACAAGAAAAGATGCTCAACATCAACTAATCATCAGGGAAATGCAAATGACCATAAGATATCATCTCATACCTGTCAGAACAGCTAAAATCAAAAAGATAAGAACCACCAAGTGTTGGTGGTTCTGCATATGTAGACAATGGTCTAGATATGATCTATAGATGTAGACAACGGAGTATTACTCGGCCATAAACATGACAAAATCTTGCCATTTGCAACATGGCTGAATCTAGAGAGTATTATGCTAAGTGAATGAAATAAGCCAGCGAGGGAACACTTCTCTCTCTTATATGTGGAATTTGAGAAAACCAAACTCATAGATCCAGAGCATAGGTAGATGACAGCCAGAGGGGATGTAGGGGTGGGCGAAATGGGGGAAGGGGACTGAAAGGTAGAGACTTCCATTTTTAACCTGGGGAGTGTCATGTACAGCATGGTAACTAGTCGATGACACTGTACTATAGATTTGGACATGATTAAGAGAGTAGATCTTAAAGAAAGAAAATGATATCAGAAGTAGATATCCCTAAGCAATCTGTTGTAGAGCTTGCTTGCCTCTCAGTTTTATAAAAATATCATTTTGTCTATGGTCTATGGTATTCTAGGACTCGATTTTTCCACTTGACATGGGATTTTAAGATGACATTCACCTGATGTTTCTAGGCATCTGCTCTCTGATCATCGGTTACAATGAGTGTCCACGATTTCTTCTTCCATTTTCCTGCCACTGGAACTTGGTGGGTTCTGGTTGCTGCTCCTAAGGGCAGGGCTCAGGGAGCACATGGACACACGATTCTCTGCATGCACAAATTTGTACTCCCACACTTAGATTTGAAGGGTTTCTACGATCCATATTTCCAGCATGCTTCTTAACGTGCATACTTTTTAATTGAATGAACATATATTGGTATTCTTCCTTAAATACTTGATAGAATGCACTAGGCAAGCCACCTGGGCCTGAAAGTTTCTTCCTGGGAAGGCTTTTTAATGATAAATTAAATTCCTTTAACAGAAACCATTGTGCTCAGATTTTCTATTTCTCCTTGTGTCCATTTTGGGAAGTTCTGTCTTTCAAGGCATGTGTCCCTTTTATCAAAGGTATGGGTATTGAAGTTCTCCACAAAAATCCCTTATTATCCCTTTAACATCTGTAGGGTTTTGGTAACTTGTATCTTCTCCTAGTTATTCTTTCTACAAGTTTATCAATTTTATTAATTCTTTCCCAGGTTTTTTTTTCTTTATTGTTTTCTGTTTTACTTATTTTCCACTTCTTGTGAGATAATGTTTATCTCATTTCTTGTGAGATAATGTTTATAAATAAAGAGGCAGTAAGTGCTCAGATAGGCAGGCCCTCCTGGTTGCTTAGCACATGTTCATCTGGTGTTCAGCTGAATGGGCAGAGTGGTGGTTGAGCCGAGAGTCAGGCCCCATAAAGACAAGGAGCAGGCAGGTCACACTGCATAAAGACAGCCCTAACCGTAAACATCTCAGACATAAATAGCATCAACCGAGCTTGAAGCCCACCTGGGCTAAGTGATGCTGTGAGGTCCCCTTATGTCCATGAGCCTCTGTTTTCTCCTCTGGAAAGGCAATGGAAGTTTCTGGAAGAAGTTCCTGAGGCCACACATCCATACTCGTTGGCCCTGCGTGCAAGTGGTTCAACAATCAGAGAGGAGTGTTTGTTTTATTATTATTATTATCCGGCCAAACTCTGTTGCTTTCGGATGCTCTTTGAATTTAAAAACAAACAAATGAACCCTTTGCTGACCAGATAAATCAAGGAAATCTTTACGCTGCAGGAGCAATATTTCGCTGATTTTGAGAGGCTTGCTCCCACCTTTGGGGAGATCTGGTGCATGTAAAGCAGGGATTTACCAATTAGGATGGCCCCTGGGGGCAGGACAGAAAGGCAATGCTGTGGTAGCTTTCTTCAAAACTAATACAACTGAAGCAGCCCCTGCCCCCAGTCCTGGGCCTTTCACAGACAAGTCCGTAGGACTCTTCCTGGCTGAGTTTACATGGCTTGGTGGTGTGGGGCGTCCTTGGTGGTGGTGGCCCAGGTGGTAAGGCCTTAAGGAAGTCATGGAAATGGATGTGGCCTGGATGAGAAGGCTCCTTTTTGCAGACCCGAGCCCAGGAAGCTCTGCCAGGCAAGGGAGGGCCAGGCCCCGCTCTTGCTATTGCTACCGAAAGTGAGGGGGTGTATGCTGGGTCCTGAAGAAGGGGAGGAAATGAACACACAGTGGTTGCTTACTCTGTAGCCAACACTGACATTATGGCCCCCATTTAGTGTCTGGAACCCAGAGGGATCCCCCAGTGAGGAAGCATGGGGTTCGACCCCTGGCCTTCTGCTACCTCTACCTTGAGGAATCTTTGGAGGGCTCTGCATGGAAGGGGGATGGTGGGCATGTTTGCTGAAAGAAGCAGCCCCCTGAGAGCGAGCCCAGTGCCCAGGCCAGGCATCCCCTGGGAAGGCTCAGTGACAGGGACAGGAAGGGGACCAGGAGGGATGACTGGAGAGTGGGAGGGGAAACTGAAACAGAACACCCCAGGAAAACCTGCAGCCCCTGGGCCTGCCTTCTCCTACCCACGGCCCCTCTCCACACCATAGCTGGCAGCTGCCCAGCCCCCAGGAGGGCACAGGATGGACCTGATGGAAGGCGGACTTCTCTTCCTAGATATACATCCATGTCTGTAATTTTAAAACAACTTCAATCCAAAACACTGAGCCTGAGTCAAGTTTTGAGGAAAGAGTCCAACAAATCCAGATTATGGGAGAAAACTGATGTGAAGCCTTCAGACCCCACATCAGGAAAGACAAACAACATGGAGGAACAGTGGTGGGTGGAAAGACTCTCGTAAACACCACAAACATGGGGGGACACCTCGTCACCGACTGGATCCCAGATGCAAAGATAAGACCCGGAAGAACATTCCTGGTGACAGCTGACTACGGGCTGTATATGAAGAAGGTTCCTGTGTTAAGGTCACTTCTTGGGTGTGACCCCTGACCTGAGGTTCTGGAGAAGATCCTTGTCTCTCACACGGTTTGGCAGGCGTGGGGAGCTCTGAGATAAAGCAGCGCTACGAGGTGTTAATAAGGGATGGAGCTAGGTGGGAGTACACCATTCTGTGTGAAGCCTTCGGGGCAAAAATCTTGGGGACATCTCCAGGTCCCTGTAGATAACTGCAGATCAACCAGGAGAGCAGACAAAACCGGCCATACTCGGCCGAGAGCTCAAAAGAGACAGAAAGTGTGTGGGACCAGAGCTGGTTGTCTCGGAAACACCCTGCTTCTAGAGGACGTGGCTCAGAGGTGGAGGCCCTTAGAGGATTGGTGGCAAATGGATAGGGGCGAAGCATCAAGGGCCTACAGAAGCAAAAGTGAATGGTAAATTCAGCAGACAGCTAACCATCCTGCCTCCTGTCCCACTCTGAATAAGGGTGGTGCAGCTCCTAAAACCAACACAAGAGGGCACTCCTGAACCAAGAAACCTGGTGATCCTCAACTCCCCAATGCCAGCCTACATTTTTCTATTATTAGCAGTTCCTGCAAACATAAAGACATTTCTAAGTTAACAAAAGGTAACAGACAGTATCCATACAAAAGAAATATAAGGAGCTGACAATCATTCTCCCCACAAACCACTTTACAGGGGAACAATGTAACACAGCATCAAGCATCAGCATCTTAAGACTTGAACAGTTAAGAAGCATCCTGAGATGTGACAAAACACCTTAAGTATAAATTTGAGAACTGAAAACAGAGATGAACACATACAGAGAACAAAAGGTAAACATGAAACACAACATCATCTCAGAAATGAAGACTAAACCAGATGCTCTCTTAGGGATACTAGATTTGGCTGGGATTTTAATAAATTTTAATAGACTTTAATAAACCTCATTGAGGAGAGGAATGAAAACAACTACAAAACCAGAATTAAATAAAGATAAGAGTAAGGTGCATAAGGAATAACACAAAGATACTGGAAGATGGAGAGAAGTGAGTTGGGGAAAATCGGAGGGGGAGAAGAACTATGAATGATTGTGGACTCTGAGAAACAAACTGAGAGTTTTGGAGGGGAGAGGGGTGGTGGGGTTGGGTGAGCCTGGTGGTGGGTATTAAGGAGGACACGTATTGCATGGAGCACTGGGTATGGTACATAAGCAATGAATTCTGGAACACTGAAATAAAATAAAATAAAAGTATAAAAAAGAAGTTAAGAGGATTATATAGAAAGTGATAGGTATAGAAGATGGAAAAAAAGATCTAGCGTACAGACATAACATTGGAAGAAAAGCAACATAATTAACAGTATAATCATTTTCTTAGAAAATTTTCTGGAAATAAAAAAGAAGACTTAATTTGTATATTCGACTGCTCCCCTGAAGGCACCACAGTATTGGTTCTGAATGGGCAACTCCAAGATAATTCTTCATGAAATGATTAAAATTAAAAAAATCCTTTGGGGCTCCAGGAGAAATGATGAAGTCACTTATAAAAGGAAGAAGAGTGTTTATATCAGATTTCTTGACAATAACATATAAGCAACACAATCCAGAGCAACATTGTAACGAATTCAAGGAAAGCAAGTGTAGGCCGGGATTTTATAACCAGTCAAATTATCCTTCAGCTACCAAGGGTACAGAAAGCCATTTCAACAGGAGAGAAACCAAGGAATATTGTACTGATGAGTCCTTCTGGAAGAAGCCATTAGAAGTGATGCTATATCAGACTGATGAATGACTAGGAAGACCATGGACAAAATAAACATTAGCAAGTCAAATCCAACACCACTGTGCTGGACAGACTCTCAAGGGTCCACTCTCCCTATCTCCTGGCATTCATGCCCTCGAGTGTGGATGGAACCTTTCCCCTAACCAACAGAATATGGCAAAGGGGATGTCAATTCTGTGATTCTGTTATGTAAGACTCTGTCTTGCTAGATTTACTCTAGAGACTCTCTTTGCTGGCCTGACGGCGGAAGAGGCTGTGTTGAGGAAGCCCACAGGTGGGTCTAGTGGGTGGTCCTTAGTAACTGAGGGTGGCTTCCAGAAACCAAGGACAGATTCCAGCCAACCACCAGCACAACACTTAAGTTCTCAGTCAGGCCACTGGAAAGAAGTGAATGCTTCTGGCAACCACATGAATAGAAAAGCAGATCCATTCCTCGTTGAGCCTCTAGATGAGGACCCAGTCTTAGCCAACACCAGCAAGAAGCCAGCAAAGCCATGCCGGGACTTCAGATCCACAGAAATGATGAGATAACGGATGTGTGCCGTTTTAGCTACTGAGTTTATGATAACTTATTACACAGCAAACAGATGGCTCACGTCACCATATTAAAACCTCATATATCATCCCCAAGCGAATTCCATTTCAGGAAGGCAAGGATGGCTTAATGTTCATAATTAACAAATTGTGTGTCTTATTGTTTGCCTTATCCTCTCATCCTGCACCTGAAATTAGGAAATCCATTAATATGACTCATCTTGTACTCACTTTGGCCTCACATGCACTGAAGTTGGAAAGATAAAGAGATCACCATGGCTCCTGCATAAGAAGGACATGAAAATTTGTGAAAGATTCCTTATTTTTGAAGCATTCCATATTTTTAAAATATATATGGTTCATCTTATTCATAGTGTTAGAAGAAATATAATTATCTCTGTATATGTCTTCAATGAAAATCAATATTCATTCCTGATTTTAAGAAGCCACCCAATAAAATAGGAATTAAGGTATACTCCCATATATGTATAGATCTATCCCCCCATCCCCTATCCTAAAGTCAGCATCTCTCCTAATGGGGGAAGACGCCTTTTTACTAAGCTCTCAAAGAGGAAAGGAGGCTCCTTTATAGTCAATATTCAATATGGAATTTGAGGTATTTAGCCAAATTAATTAGAGAAAACAAGTAGATGCACAAAAATCAACAAAGAAGAAGCGAAACTATTTCAATTTTCAGATGGCAGTATACCTAAACTCTCTAAAAGAATTGATGAAACTAACAACAAATAGGGTAGAGAGACACAAAACAACACACAAGCAATGACCCATTCAAGATATGACGGGAGAAAAAAATTTATAATAGCAACAAACAGAGGCATCTGGGTGACTTAGTTGGTTAAGCGGCTGCCTTCAGCTCAGGTCATGATCCCAGGGTCCTGGGATCAAGCCCTACATCGGGCTCTCTGCTCAGCAGCTAGTCTGCCTCTCCCTCTGCCTCTGTGATCCCTCTCCCTCTGTGACTGCTTTCACTCTCTCTAAAATAAATAAAACCTTAAAAAAAAAAAAAGCAACAAACAAAGCCAAGCTCCCAAGAATAAACTTAAGAACAACAACAACAAAAATGGGAGGGAAACTCTAAAATGCTCCCAGAGGTGGTCTTGAACAAATTAAAGACAGAGTCATCTTGAACACACATCCCTTGGTTTCGGATAAGATGGCTCAACTTGATAAAGGTGTCGATTACCCAGAAGAGCATCTGTAAATGTGATATGGTCCCAATAAAAATGAGCATACGCACGCAGGAATAGCTAAAATACCTGGACACAAAAGCAGAGAGGAAGGACCACTAGCCTTATCAGATACTCCAACACAGTAATGGGAGTTGAGTTCAATCTCTCCCTCCTATTGCAATAATTGTGGATAAAACCTCCCTCGCTGTGCACATACATGCAATGGCACCTTTGCAATTTCCCCCACGGGGAACCAGCATATGAAGGGATAGAGCTCGTGAGACAGACCTGAAAGCCCAGACACAGGTCCAGTGCATTTTGGGGTTTATTATTTGATACAGGTGCATTTCAGATCACTGGGGAAAAGATGACCTCTTCAATACATAGTGTTGGGATAGAAAGCGAGACTTTTGGGAAAAAATTCAACTGGACCCATAAACCAAGTACAAAACCAAACTAGCACTGGAAAACACAAGTAGGTGTAAGAACAGCCTAACAAGGATTCAAAATCTAGATGTAATAAAAGAAACATTAAATCAAACATATTAAAAATAGAAAGCTTTTAATGGCAAAAGCTTTAAAACCTGGGAGAAACATTTGCAATGATAATAAAGATAAAACATGAATCTCCCTAATATGTATTTAAACAAACTTTTAAATCCAGGGCAGGGGCAGGGGGAGAGAGAAAAATCCAATAGGGAGCATGAAAAACAGATGGACAGGACAGAAAAATCAGTCAAATGACTCAAATACATATATATGGATGTCTAGTGGCACTTGTAATAGAAATGTAAATTAAAATGCACTGAAATCCTATTTCCCAGGACTCTGAGAGCCGCCAGGTTGCAGGGGAAACACACAGTACCATAGGTTGCTGGGGGGAAAGGGGAATTTGGGAGTAGCTGACAAATAGATACATAGTAACTCCTACTTCTAAGAACTGAAGATACACCTCCACCAATGCCAACAAAGCATGTACAAGGCTATCCTTCCCCCTATTGCTTGGAATAACAAAAGCCTGGAAAAAGGCCCATGTCCATCTGTAGAGCCCAAGCGTCTGCCTTCCACTCAGGTCATGATCCCAGGATCCTGGGACCCAGCCCTGCATCTATCTCAGCCCTGCTTTCCCTCTCCCACTGCCCCTGCTTTTGTTCCCTCTATCACTATGTCTCTTTCTGTCAAATAAATAAGTAAAATCTTAAAAAACAAACAAACAACAGAACTCTGTGGGATATATTCTAAGACGATGCAAATGATTACATATATTGACTTCTGGGGAGAACCAGGTTCTTAGTGTGGGACGAAGACAAAAATACTAATTTTTAGTTTAAAAAAAAAAAAGATTTCTTGCCTTGGTGCATTGAGAACGCCTAAAGACAATGACATTGAGGTGAGCACATCAAACTTGTTTCTAACCCCCCCCCCCCTAAAAGGCATGGAGGCTTCTTGAAGAAGAGGCTGCCTCTAGATCTGGGTCAAAATACAAGTGAGAGCTGGAACATTGCTCAAAGACTTATGGGGACATGTCAAAAGGGCGCGGAGAGCAGCCTGCACACCCAGTCCAAACAGCTAGCAGCGTCCCATCTCATCTGGGCAGACTCTGGGCGGGCACCCCTTCCCCACTGGACACTAGGAGGCTGGTGGGGAGCAGCAGGGACCCACTCCGGAGTAGGGCAGTGAGTGCTGGAACCCAAAGCAGGCTCTCTTGTCCACCAGAGCAGATCACCCCACCACTCCTAGAACATTCCACCCTCTTCACGCCTCCTGGCCCGGTGAGGAGGGAGTTAGCAGGTGGCTGCAGCCCCACAAGGATGGGGATGACTCCACATCAGGTGGGTTAGCTCTTCCTTGATGATCCCGGATGGACACCAGCAGCCTCCTCCATGCGCCCTGAGTCCTCTCTACTCATCCCCGGGGAATCCTTCCCGTATGCAAACTCTGAGCACATCGCACCCAGAGGAAAATCCAGACTTCATGGCACTCCTAACTGGCTCTGTTCAGCTCTTCCCACCTACATCTGCATCTGCCTTAGGGGCCTCAAATCTGCTGTTCCCTCAAACCTTTCCAGTGGGCTCTGCCCTTGGAAGTGAATCCTAGACAGTGGTCACTAGGTGGGGGACTCTCCCTGACCCTCCCTGACCAGGCTAAGGCTAGACCCCCACCCCAGTCTCTCTCTGCCCCAAACACCCTGGTTTTTTTTTTTCTTCCTAGCGGGCATTCTCTGCCAGGACCTCGGTTTTTCCTTTGATTACTATTCAGCTTCCCTAAGCACTTCCTGGGGCTGGGAGCAGACGGCACACAGCTGGGGCTCAGTGAATGTTCTGGGTGGGTAAGTGGACAACCTCCAGCCTCATGTGGGCACCTGGCACAATGGGTTGTAGAGCCAGTCCTACCGCAGTTGGAAACCCAGCTTTGTCACCTTCTAGTCCTGTGACCTTGAATAAGTCCTGTCGCCTCCCTAAGCCTCAGTTACTTCCACTGAAAGAAGGAGACAGAGCTCCTGCCCACAGGTGAATTTTCCAGGGCACTTCTGTGGGTACTGAGACTCGGCAAAACACTTTCCTGCGGGGACCTAGGAGGCAGGAGGGAAGGGACTGGGGTGAGCCCCTCCACCTCCCCAAGCTGCCATGTCTCCCTTTCCATACTGCTCTCAGTCCCCACCTCGGTGCACAGCGTGGGGCAAGGTTGGGAGCCCCCCTCACCACCTCCCCTCCAGGCCTGCCCCACAGACAGGAGTGGACTAGGGGTCCCCTGACCCTGTCTGCAGCCACCTCCTGAGGCACACACTCAGTTCCCCAAGCTGACGCCACTGTTCACTGCAGACTCTCTGATGGGGGCACTGATTGTTTCCTCAATCCCATCCCAGCTTCAGAGACAACATCCTCTTCCCCGCCCCTCTTCACAAGCACCCGGCAAGCCAGCTGTGCCCATTTCATAGACCCGGAAACTGAGGTCCGGCGCGGGGAGGAGGCCCTGGGTCTAGGCTGGCTTTTCCTGCCGCTCGAGTGGCTGCAGAAGCTGGCTGCTCCCCCCGAGTGGAGTGGGGGGGGAGGGCGCGCAGCAGAGCCTGTCTCTGGCCCCGGCGGCCTGGGGAGGTGTGTCCTCCGCAGGTGGCCTCCCGCCATCTCCCCGGCGCACGCACCCCGCAGCCTCCTCCAGCTGTCCCCCACGGCCGCCTCGCCTGCTGCACTCTCCCGCGCGCCGCGTCTCCCGGGCCCGCCAGCCGGCCGGCCACGCGCACTGTCCCCCGCGCGCGCACCTGTGCCCCGGGTCAGGCCCGCGCGTCCCCGCGCAGCGGCTCGGACGCCCGCCGTACCCCCCCAACCCCCGGTTCACCGTCCCGCACCTCCCGCCCCGGCACCCGCGCCCCGCCGCCGCCCGCAGCCCCTCCCCGGCGCCCGCAGCCCCGCGCCCTTGGCCGCAGCGCCCACGTTCCGCTCGGCCGCGCCCCCACTCACCGGCTCCCGGCGCACCCGGACCCCGGGCCCGGCCCATGGGCAGCGCCCGCCGCGCCCGCCGCCAGCCGCGGCGCCTTGGACCCGGGGCGCTGCCTGCCGCCAGCTCTCCGCGCGGTCCCGGGCGCACCCTCCGTGCGCTGGCGTCCGGCCCCGGAGCAGCGCGGCGCGGGGCCCCCTGGCGGCCGCTCGGAGGAGCGCGGGGCGCGCGGGCTGCGGGGTGGGGCTGCGGGCGTCCTGGCCGCGCGGTGGCCTGGCCGCTCCTCTCTGGGCCTCCTGCTCCGCGGCGGCCCTGTCCACGAGCCTCTTCTCCGCTCCAGACCTCAGGGTCAAGGCCGAGCAGGGCGCTCCGCTTTGGCTCATCTCCCACCCCTGTGGCCGGGGCAGCTATGAGCTGCTGCCCGGAGTGGGGACCTCGAACTGCTCTCTCACCTGGCAAACCCCTAGCACCCTAAGACCCCGGTTCTCCCCTTTCCTTAGTGTGGGACCCGGTCGCGCCTCTGGCCTCTCCTCCTGCGATGGCCACTCAGCTGGGGTTTGTCTGTGTCCCTGGGCACACAGGGGCATCAAGGGGGTGGGGAAGGCTGCGCATACCTCCCCCACCCTGACTGCCCTCCGTGGAGGAAGGGATGGCAGCCCCAGGAACTGGCCCACAGGGAGGGTGGGTCACCCCCTGGGGGCGCTGGGTGCTACTAGGACAATGCTGTGCTCTTTCTCTTTTAGAATGGCGGAGGGAGCTGGAACAGGATCCCATGCCCTTTCTCAACTGGCTCTACCTGGACTTTTAAAATCTCCTGGTTTATCCCAGCATGGAGGTCAGGGCATCAGTCCTCTGCTTCAGTCAGAATCGGACCAGTGAGATGTGGCAGAAAACGCAACGCAAACAGCATATGCCAAAATCACTCATTGACTCATGAAGCATATAAATAAATAAATAAATAAATAAATAAAAATTTAAAAAGCCAAGGCATTCTGCCTTCAGGAATAGCTAGATCCAGGTGCTGAAACAATATAAATGGGAATCCACCTCCCCCATCTCCCAGACCCGCTGTGGCAGAATGGCCCCCAGCAGCCTTGGGTTGACACCCTGAGAAAGGGCACACCTGCCTGATAGCTCTGGCCAGACCCCAGAGCTGCCACCCAGAGGCTCAGAGGAGTCTGACTCAGGTCATTTCCGCAGACCTGGACGTGAGGATTACAGGCCTGGGGGTCGCCTCCCCCGAGCTCAGATAAAGTTACCTCTTTGTCATCCCTGAGGTTGGATAGAGTAGGGCTCTGCTCCAAGCATGTCCTGAGGGCTGTTTCCAGAATACTGGACAGGTGAAAACAGCAGAGTCCAGCCTGTGGCTTGCATAGTGGGGGAAACTGAGGCCTGGGGGGAGCAAGTGTCTGCCTGGGGCACACACACGTATTAGGACCAGTGTGATTTGGTTGGACTGGGCAGGGAGACAACAGGGCCTTGGGACAGGACCAGGCCAGAGGCTGGCCCTAGTGAGGGTGATGCCCAAAACCAATGTCAAGGGTCAGGCTGGGGTGAAGAACCAAGGGGAAACAGAGGCAGGCAGGGAATGAGGGCAGGTGCTGGGGCTAATCCTCAGGCTTGTGTACTTTCTTCAAGTCCCACCCCACACCCCTGGCCCTCATGTTAGGCCCAGTGCATCACCCAGGGGTATGCTGGGTTTTAGGGAGAGACGGTTGCAGGAGGGATCCTATAAGAGCCGGACCGCTCACCTGTGACATGAGGGGCCAGAGCAGCCATGTGGGGACACCTCCCCCTCCTGAATGTAGCTCAGAGAAGCAGGACAGTCTCTCCCCACCCTGCTGCCTCTCTTCCAACAAAAGCCTGAGGGCCACTGAGGCCTGATTGTCGTGCTGAATGAAGGCTTGGGAGCAGGGACTGGGGCAGTGCTTGGGGGAGCAGTGGAAACCCGCGGGCAAACTTGCCTGGGGATACAGTCCAGGTTCTAAGTGGGTGAGTTGGTGGGGCTGTGCCCTGTGACAGGAGGAGATGGCCCTGTCCTCTGAGGTTTGCTGTGTCCTTGCCCACTGCACAGGAAGTCAGCATGGCCCAGCAGCCGCTTGAACCGAGTCCTGAGGCCAGCGTGGGACTCTGCGCTGGGCCATCCCAGGGGAAGGAAAGGCTGGCTGCTGGTGCTGGGTCTGGGCCCTGGGGGAAGTCTGGCCGAGCGTCGGTACCAGTTTCTGTAGCCCCCTCCCTGACCCAGCCAAGAGCACACTGTCCAGCAGGGCCCCTCAGCCTGCCCCACCCCACCTCCCCTCCCACCCAGGAGGCACACCCACAGCCTCCTTCCCAGAAATGTGGGGCCCAGGATGGAGGGTGAGCCTCCCCTGCCCCCTCGCCCGTTCCTCCCCGAGATTTCTAGTGAGTACTCCCCGAAGGCCTGTGTGAGCTGGGAACCACACTGGGTGCTGACGGACCTGCCAGCAGGTTATGGGGTTCCTGTCCCCTTAGAGCCCATGGTTCAGAGAGGAGACACTGGAAACTAACCATACAAACAAAAGAATGATATAAGTAACCTTTTCGGGGAACGCTTAGGTGCCACTTGACCTAATACAGGTGAAGTGGTTGGAGTGTGGCTGGGGCCACTTTGGACTGGAGGCCAGGGGAAAGCATTCCCCTTCCCTGGCACAGGTGCGGTTGGGTTGAGACCTGAGTGAGGAGACAGCAGCCCCAAAGGTCAGTGGAAAGAGCATCCTGGGCAGAGGGGATAGCAGAAGCAAAGGCCCTGCGGACAGCATGTGCTTCACACCTTTGTGAGGATGGAAGGAGGCCGGGCACCTGGCGAGGAGAGGATGGTGGATAGAGCGGGAGCCCAGGTGGAAGGTGGCAAGGCCGGGTTGGGGCCTCCTGGGGTGTGAAAACCTGGGACTCTGTTCTCAGGGTGGTGCTCCTGACACTCACGAGCCCTTTTCCAGCACCCCTGGCCCAGTCCCCCTTGCCTATGGCCCAGACCATATCTGGCCCACACAAGCAAGTCTGAGGCCACCTGAGTGCTCCAGCAGCCCAGCACTGGGATGGCAGGACTGGGGTCCCTGTCCTTGCTTCCCTGAGGGTGGATGCAAGGGAGGGGGTGGTAGGCAGGGGAGGGCCCTGGGGCAGCCCCAAGGGTTATTGATGGGGAAGAAGCCACTGGGCGACGGAAAGAGGGGACACGTGTGAGAAGAGCTTAGCTCTTCTCACAGGGCGTACACAGGGGACCTGCGGAGGCTGTGGGCCAGGGGGATTATTTGGAGGACTCCTGGAGGTGGCTGGACTTCGGGCTGCTCGGTCGTCAGGGGTGAAGGAAGGAGACATTGGGGTTCTAGTCACTGCCGACATTCAGCATCTTAGAGCCTGTGAGACCTTGCAGCACGTCTGTCCTAGCTCTTGGCCCGGCCAGAGCAGGGAACTCAGGAAGGAACCTGACACCAAGTGGTGGTGACACCACACAGTGTCACCAGTAAGATCAGAGAATGGCGAGGACAGAGCTTTGGGTTCTGGCCAGTGCGTTTAATTAGTGCGATTCATAGCTCATCTGTTCCTGAGTCTGGTGGAAACTCTCCACGTATAACCATAAGGGCAAAGCTCCAGGAGACAGTCATCAGATAGCCAGCCACTAGTGGTGGGGGGTGTCACTGTTATGGACTGAATGTGTCACCCCCCCCCCCATTCACATGTTGAAATCCTCGCCCCCAAGGTGATGGTATAAGGATATGGGCCATAGGGGGATGACTGACTAGGTCAAGTACGTGAACCCTCATGAATGGGGACCAGTGCCCCCTTATAAAAGAGACCCCAGAGAGCTCCCTTGTCCCTTCTATTATGTGAGGACACAGGGCGAAGATGTCCGTCTGTGAACATGGGCCCCCATTGGAACTCAGTGGTGATCTTAGACCTCTAGTCTGCAGGACTGGGAAAGATAAGTTTCTGAGGTTCAGGAGCTAAAGTGGCCTGATTGGACAGAGACAGTCACATTTGATTCCTGTTCATAGACTAGGATGCCAACCACCCCCCTGGTGCTTGCTGGGTGAGGATCAGAGACAGAGAGTATGTGTGCACATATGTGTGCACTTCTGGTGTGTGCTCTGTGTATATGCGTGTGTGTGTGGGTGTGAGTGTGGTGTGTGTGTGTCATGTGTGATATGCACATGCGAGGTGGTGAGTATGGATTTGATCCCCATCTGGGTCCCCCAGCCCACGGTTCCGAGCAGGGCTGGGCTGAGGACAGAGGTAGGCATCACAGGGTCACAGGCAGAGTCCCCCGGAAGGAGAGCCTGAGTTGCTAGTACAGGTGCTCTGTGTGGATAGGAATCCCAGGGAGCCAGGGAGGACAGAAAGACTTGAAGGGGGAACGGGGGACAGCCCACAAAGGCTGCATTATTAGGATGGATACCACCGTGGCCAACAGAGGCTCAGACTTTGGGGAGCTGTGCGGGGAGTGTCTCAGCTTCTCTTGCTGGGCAGAGAGCTTATTTATGTCCCTTATCCATCCTTCCCTGAAGGCCGAGCGGGCTTGGCAATTCAAACAAAATTCCCGAGGTGGAAAAGCAGAGCGGGCGGTGGACCACTCTTGACATGTTCATGGAGCCCTCCACCCAGCTCTGAGGTGGGCGAGACTTGGCACAGGCTGCAAGGTGTGCCTGCAATGGTGCCCCCCCCCCCCGGAGCACTCAGATTCCCTCAGGTCCCACATTAAGTTCACAGGGTCGCACCCCCCACCCGTGAGTCTCCTCATCCTCCTGCAGCATTTCCACCCGCCTAGGTGGCCATGGGGGCACCTCAAGGCATAGACTGAGGTTCAGAGGAGCCTGTACTGGGTCTTGGGGGGCAGCGCCCAGCACAGCCTTAATCTGCAGGCCTGGGAAGCCCCTATGGAGGATCCTCAGTCTCCAAGCTCGGGGCAGAGCTGCAATGTGCTGGGTCTGCTGGGTTCTTGGGGGGTACTGATGGCATGAACCTCCTGTGAGGTTCTGAGCGCTCCCGGCACATACCACACCGGAGACCTCACTTTTCCAGGCTATCCAATGTCACCGGGCATTAGGTATCACCCGGAACCTGAGGACAGGTGGCAGCCCAAGACCCCCATCGAGACCCTGGTTTGGGTGTATGAGTGGTCCCCAAGTTCCCAGGTAATGCAGATGTGGGCAGGAGATGGGGCACATGCTCCCATTTGTGGCGGGGGGGGGCAGAATAACGGCTGCCCCCAAGATGTCCACATCCCGATCCCTGGAACCTGTGAATATGTGACCTTTCCACAGCAGGAGGGGTCCAGTTAGGGCTTTGAGATGGGTTGATATGGGTGAGACCCGTGTCATCACATGGGTGCTTAAAAGTGGGAGATGGGCACAAGAGGAGTCAAGGGATGGGAGGACGGAAGCAGGGTCAAAGAGATGCCTGCTGCTGGCTTTGACAATGGAGGAAAGGGGCCACAAGGCAAGGAATGAGGCCAGCCTCTGGAAGCTGGGAAAGGCAAGGAATGAATCTCACCCCGACATCCCCTCGCTCACCAAGCCTCCAGCTGGAGCTGGCCCTGTGGACAGCTTGCTTGAAGCCTTCTGAGACCTGTGTGGGACTTTTGACCTTCAGAACTGTAAGATCATACACTTGTGTTGTTGTGAGCCCATGAAGTTTGTGGTAATTTGAGACAGCAGTAACAGGAGACTAAGACACCAGTCCACATAAGTGGCTCAGAGAGGGCAGGTGGCCCACGTGGGTGGCACAGCGGACCTAGCGTCCAAGCCCTCCTTGCATTTCCCTGGCTGCTCTGCTTGCAGCGGGGGAAGCAGCGTGGCCGAGACGGGGAGCAGGTGCTTTGGGGGGGGGCATGCATGGCTGGGCAGAGTGGACCTGTGCTCGGCTTGCCCTCGGAGTTCGTTCACTGCACAGATGCCCGAGACCCTGCCGAGACCTGAGACTCAGAGAGTCAGGGTGGGACCAGGAATCTGTGTCTCATCCCAATGGTACCATCGCCAACAACACGATGTTGTTTTCGGACATCGTCTGTCCTCACCATGATGCTGGCAACCTTGATAATTTAATGTACAAGATGTAGAGAGCAGCCTGGCGGTGGGAGGTCAAGTTTGAAAAATAGCCACGTGGTCAGCTGGGACCCGTGAAGGCTGCCACAGAAGTGAGGCAGAGACACAGAGGTCACAGCTGGGGAGGTTTGCCCTGGGGTCAGGTGAAGGACAGGAGGTAGCTGGACAAGAGTGGCAGCTGGGAGACCCTCCTGCCACTATGGCTGCTGCCCCCGCATGTAAGGACTAGTTTGCTATTGGGCAGCGGTGGAGATGGGGACAAGGGGGCAGAGCTGACCTGGTGATAAAGGCAAGGGGCTCCAGCTTCCTTCCCCCAGGCGACTTCTCCCTGCCTGCAGTTGTCAGCTCACCTGCATTAAGGATTTGATTGCAGCCACTGAGGAGGAAGGCCTCCAGAGGCAGGGGCTGTGTGTCTGTCTGATTTATGGCCCGATTATTTATGAGCTGCTCGGTGAGTATTTGTTGGAGTGAATGAAGGCACGGCCTGTGGCTGGGTGAGGAGAAGAGGGGGCAGGAGTGGGCCTGGAAGGGCAGGCGGGGAAGCAGGGGGCCCCGGGGTGAGCAGTCTGGTGACGGTCCTGAGGAAGGATGCATTTGGATTTGCAGGATTTCCCTGGGGATTTGTGGTCTCTGCCTCCAGCAGGGCGTGGGGTTTCTGGACTGCCATAGGGGGGTGGCAGGCTAACGGGACACAGGCATAGAGCTTTGGTAGGACTCGACCTGGTCTGTGTCCTCTCAGTGGGTGCCGCCACGGCCCCTTTCTCCTGGTCGGGTGCTGGGCAGTCCCTCGCTGGTGTACTGCACATTTCTGGTAGTCAGCTTGCACGCATGTGCACGCGCGCGTGTGTGCAAACACACACACGCACACACACGCACGCACACACACGTGCGCGCGCATATGCTCCAGTCCCCATCAGGAGGTGGCTTCAGGCTGTGGCTTCCGGATGATTGACATTTTCTGCTTCCCCCTGCTCTTCCCTAAATAAGCCCCGCCACTCCCCGAAGGAAGCTCTTTTCTATTCAGAGTTTTCTGAGCATTTCTTTTTAAAAACAAAAATAGGTTATTTATCAAGAGAGTGGTGTTGAGTCACCCTGCATGCATTCTGGAAACCATACAATGTTGGATTCCATTCACATCTATGAAAAGGGCGTGTGATCGTGATCTTTTTTCCAGCTTTGGAATCAAGATGGTACCAACCTTCCAGATGGAGTTGGTTGGTTTGAAAATCTTGGGTCAGAGCGGGTTTTTCTGTCAACAGAGTGTGTTAGTAAAAACAGACCTGTAAGACTGATTTGTCCTGGAGAGATTTGGGGGGTAAGGGGTGGCCTTTGGTTGCTGCTTCCCTTTCTCTGATGGCTCCTGGTCCAGTGGAGTTTTCCGGAGGCCATCTAGAATACACAGTAGCTCCGAGCCCAGGACGGGCACCAGCCTGCCCAGCCCCAGCCCCCGTCTGCCCACACAGTGAGTGGCTAGGGGAGCTCACGCTGTCTCCCTGCCCATTCCTCCCACTTCACGATGGAGAGAACCATGCTGAGCTCACAGGACCTGCTGAGATCAAATAAATTCACATGTACAATGGACTCAGTGTCATCACTCTCGAGACCATCTCAGTCCTTTTTATTTCTATTGAAAACAATCTGCTTCTCACGGATTATCATGCGCACTGGAACGTTGTAAATATTGCATCCAGGCTTACTTCCCTTTTTCTCTTTGCTCTTGTGTATTCTTCTTCTTCTTTTTTTTTTTTTTTAATATTTTATTTATTTATTTGACAGTGAGAGATCACAAGTAGGCAGAGAGGCAGGCAGAGAGAGAGGAAGGGAAGCAGGCTCCCTGCTGAGCAGAAAGCCTGATGTGGGGCTTGATCCCAGGACCCTGAGATCATGACCTGAACCGAAGGCAGCGGCTTAACCCACTGAGCCACCCAGGCACCCCTTGTGTATTCTTCTTTTCTGTGCCCGGGATTGCCAGACGTCTGTCTACCTTTTTGGTATTTTGACTTCACTGATTTTTTTCTCATTTTTATTTTCTAGTGTCTTGTCCTTATCCTTGTCCTGATTTTAATTCTTCTTCCTTTTTGGTTTCTTTGGGCTTGCCCTGTTGCTCTTCTGTCGATCGCCCGCGCTGGATACTGAACTCAGTTTGAACAACTTGTCTTGTTTTTGATAAATGTATTTCAGCCTTAGCTGGGAACTACCAGATTTTGTATGCCATGTTTTTTAGACGTTGTGCACTTTTTGGGAGTTTCTCCATTTTTCCTTACAATTTCCTCTTTCATGTAGGTTGCTTATCATGTCCTGCTTAGTCCCCAGATGTGGAAGGTCTTTTCAAATTTAATTTGAATTTTATTGCAATATCATAGAAAAACAGCTGTGTATTAGGGACTTTGAGATTTACTGAGGTGCCCTCTGTGGCGTGGTACGCAGTCAGTTTTCCTTTAAGTTCTCTGCGTCACGAAAGGGAATTTGCCTGTTGGGTGTAATATTCTGTGTAAGCCCAAGTTACATAACTGTGGCATTCCAACCTTCTAGATCTTCGCTCATTTTTCACCTGCTTGACCTGTCAGTTTCTGAGAGGAGCGCCTTCTAACTCTATTTTTTAATTTCTCTCTGTGGTACTGTCAGTCACTTCATACACACCCACACTGATTCTTCAGTAGGTTTCTCTCAAGTCGTGTGGACCCATTTACCCCATGAACCCTCCTTATTATAAACACTATGAACACGTCCACTTTTGATACACAGGAGTTCATGTGCATATGTGTCTATGCGTCCTTGTGCCTTTGTCTACAGGGGATTCTGCATGAATTTGCAGATATTAAAAAGTCTGGTTGCTTGTATGTAACAAGCAGGAGGGAGGGATCTGTGATTATGTGTATCAGCAGAAATGTATATATGTACGGACACAGGCATGTCCTCTGCACGTATACAGATGGAGAAGGCTAATGTGCATATAGTAAAATGTTAATATCCGGGGAACCCAGGTGGAGAAAGTTACACAGGAATCCTTTGAACTATGGTTGCGACGTTTCTGTCACTCTGAAACTACTCCATTATTATGATTTTTAAATTTTCAATAGGCTTCAGCCCCAAAGTGGGCTTGAACTCACGACCCTGAGATCAAGGGTCACACGCTCTACCAACTGAGCCCGCCAGGAGTCCCCATTCTGAAACTAACTCAAAATAAAAAGTTAAAAAAGCTTAATGAGGTCAGAGGATTGGTGGGAATCAGAAATTGAGGATCTTCCCCAGTCACAACTTAAGTCTCAAAAAGAATGACGGGAATATACTCAACGAGAAGAGAAAACAAACCCTCCTGTGAGACCACTCGGAGCAACGATTAAACCCATGTCCTGCTCTGAGAACTGGTGGCTGAAGAGAAGGAAGAGGCTTGGAGCCCACCCTTCAGCCTGGCCTCACCTGTGGGCCACCAAGCAGCCCCAGCGGATGCCATGAGGCTCCCCTGACAGCAGAGTCCAGGAAACCGTGTCGGGGGAATGGTGGCATCAAAATCCCTCTTGCGGTCAAGAGCTCCCATAAGACTCCTGCTCGTGGCAGCCACCTATGGTATGTGGTGGATGGGGCACCCTGAAAGTGAACCCACATGCCTGACTTTCTGGTCAGAGGGGGAGACACTGTGACTGTGTGCAGTTGTAATGATGCAGGACTGGGCCGGAGACACCCCAAACCCAGAGGGCAATTTTAGCATCACTGATGGTGGGTTAAAAAGAATGAAGTGTCTTCAGATGGGAGCTCGGACAAAGGACACAGTATCACTCAGGTGTGTTATAACTAAAAGATGCATGTGTATCGGTTAAACCTTTAGATAAAGCCTGCAGATCCAGAAAATGCTGGAGGTGGGGAGCATGGTCTGTATACCCCCGTGGAAGCAGCCACATGGGGCTAGAGGGGGCCCTCATTGACAGGACAGCATGCCAGTGACCACGGGCCGGTGTTGTGGGGGTGGGGGGATCAACAGTTTCTTAAGGACATGACAGGCAGAAACTAGGCACCAGGAACGCAAGGGCCAGATACACTAACAAAAGACTTTGGGGACACTGGGGAAATCCCAAGGCCTAGGTATTAGGGCAGATGAGGACTTACAGACATGGACAGCTGGAGATCGGTAAATGAAGCATGCATGTTATAAAAAGCATGTATGTATGACCTCATTTGGGCAAAGACAAACCAACAAACCAACCATCTAGACGTGTGTATGTCCACAGAAAACCACATAGTAAGGTTATTAACAGTGGTCATCTCTGAATGTGGGAATACATATGTTTAGTTTCTCATCCTTGATTATACTTTCTTATATATATATATATATATACACACACATACACACATATATATGTATATACATATATACATAGACACACATATATGTATATACACATATATATGTATATACATATATACATGTATATACATGTATGTGTGTATATAGACATACATATATATGTATGTCTATATATACACACACACACACATACAGGGAGAGAGAGAGAGAATATATGCATTTTACATTTTTTAAAATAGGGAGCAGATGGGAGGCAAGGAGGTGGAGAAAGTGAATACAGTCGATGCTTGATTTCTGTTGCAAAGGGGGAGCAATTCGAGGGTGATGTCGGGTTGTGAGCTCACTAACATGAGTGAGGTGGAGGTGGGGAAGGGAGCAGAGGGATGGAGAGAGGCCACACTGCATCGAGCTCCCATGGGAGTCAGGCAGAGGGCTGGGCCCTAACCCTAACCCTGCTCTTCTACCCACTCCCTGACCTGTGGACATGGGACAACAACTGGTCTTGTCTTCTGAGTGGCCAATGGCTGTCTAGAGTGCAGATTTCGAAGAGGAAGCCAGCGTCTCCTGCCGGCTCCTCCCAAGAGAAAACCAAAGCAGGAACACTGAGCACCAGGGTGTGTGACAGACTCCTTTTTCTCAAGATGTGATGAAGTGCTCTTGGGATATCTTGGTGGAGTCCCACTGAGATGCTTCTTCCTGACCTTGTTGGCAGAGGGACCCCGCTGAGGAGGGGACAATGTGCTGGCCACATGGGTCCCTCTCTGTGACTGCTAGGGTCTGCCTCGAGGCTCTGTCCTCCTGCTCAGTGGTGTTAGTCACCACTTGGATGAATTTTCAGAAGGCACATTCGTGCTTCTAAAACTGACAGATGTCACTGGCTGGCAGATGGAAGGCTCATGAAGTCTGACAGAATCGGGACTAACAGTCATGGCAGGAATCCAGGGACTCTGACGGACTGTAGGGGTCGGGGGCGACATGGCTGGGAAGGTTCAGGCCCTCTGTGATGGTGTTACTTGGCTGGGGAAGACTCGCTTGCCAAGCATGCTCGCTGCTCAGGCTGTATCTGGAATATTCCATTCACTTGGGGCCCACATCTGTAGGGTGTACCGAGGTGATGAGGCTCTGGGGGCCAAAGGGAGAGGGTTGGAGGAACTTTGAGCTGAAGTCAGAGGAATGAAGACTTGTGGCCTACCTTTTCAACCAGCGGAGGACTCCCTCTGTCTCACCCAAGGGAAAGGCCTGGGGCTCCAGCCGTGGAAGCCTTGGGAATAGGTTTCAGTTCTGTTTAAAAAAGAACTTCCTGATGGCCAAAACCACACAGAATTTTGCAGGGAGGGCCTTCCCTTCGTTAAAGCCCTGTGAGCGGAGGCTGGGTGGCCTCAGGTGCCTTCCCGCCCTGAACAAGGGGTAGACTGAAAGGTCTCTCCTCCCATGGTTAGGCTTTATGAAAGCCAAGTGAGCAAATGAAATGAAGGGGAAAGCATGCTTATAGGAATCTAAGAGAGTCAGAGGAGTTTTGGGAGAAGGGCAGAAACTATTACTGGAGAACAGACAATTTAAATAGGGATTTCGGTGGCAAGTTCAGTTTATTTCAAAGCACAGCACGAACTACTTCTTGGAAAAGATGGATTTAATTTTTTCTGTGTCTCCCTGAAGTCTGTCTTATAAACCTAGAGCTCCTCTCAGTCTTGCCCTTAAATTCCACATGGAACGAATCACAGAAATGATGCATTTCCCTGGACCTGAACCCTTATGTCCTCTTTTTGAGACTACCGACTAGTGCTGGGGCTCAGAGTGAAGACATCCCCAACATCCGTGTGCAAGTGTCCCGGCTGGTGAGAGCGGAAGGGCCTTCCCCTGCAGGCTCTGCTTCCCTCTGTGCACAGGAAGCCTCCAGAAGCTGTTCCTGGAGAACGCAGAATGGGGCTCTTCACATGGTATCCGCCAGGGCCCAGGACTCCTCAGAAAGTGTGGCAGAATTTGGTGTTCATGGCATTTTTCTTGGGGGAGGGACACCGTTTGCTTCAGACCCCCTAACAGGGCTTATGGCTAAAAGAAGAGTGAGTTTTGCACCTGCAGGACACAAGGCAGTGTGCAGACCAGCAAGCCTGCACTCCCTCCCCACTCCTCCCTGGGTCTGGGGCTGTGTTAGAGAACTCACTCCAACTTCCCTTCCAACTTTCAAGTGCCCGCAGAGAGGGGATGGTAGCAAATACCCTTGTTCACAAGGACTCTGGGCCCCCAAAGCCTGGCTCTTTCAAAGCGTGAAGGAGTGTGACCCAGGGCCTTGAGAACTCGCTGAAGGACAACTTCCCCATGGCTGTGACAGGCACATTCTTCCTAAATCCTGGTCACAGATGGTTTCAACAAGACATGACTGGCCACTCTCTGTTTGTTACCAGTTTTCCTGGTCTGAAAACAAAATATTCAGTGACTGCCTTTATTGCCAGAGGGAACCTTACGCTTAAATTCATACGAAGAGCCATAGGAGCATCGGGACAATGTTAGGTTATTTTGAAAGATTACCCTTCTCCCCACCAAACCCCCCCCCCCCCACGACTATACTTAACCATTTCAGTTAATAAATAAAAAGGATTTTTTTTACCGTCTGCATTGAAAGTCTGAATGGGGGCAAGAGAGAGAAATGGGGCCCAGACCCATATTAAGAGAAATGTTTTCCTTCTCTAGAGAACTTTATAAATCAGTCCGATACTCCTTTATCTGGAATGATTCTGGCTCTTTTAAGCATAAAAGAGAAAGCCATTGAGGGCCCTGTTAGTCCTACCGTTTTAAGTAGTGAACTGGGTGTGGAGCCTAATGTGGGGCTTGAACTCCTTTGACCCAGAGATCAAGAGTCGGATGCCAGACTGACTAAGCCACCCGGGCAACCCTGAGGAGTGGACATCTTAAAGCTCCTCAAACCCAGAAGCAAAATCCAAGTGGCTAATCCCGTGTACAAAACCACAAGCAGACAGGCAGTGGGAACGGTTAAGCATGACAGGTGGGGACCCACCGGCCACGCCCTGTGATGAAAATGCTTACGCCAGTACTCAGGATATTTGATTGTGTATACTTGCATATTTCTGAAAACTGAGATGCAGAGTTTGCAGAAACATCTTTAGTCAAAGACATAAAAGAAATTGTTTGCCTGCCAATTAACAACATCTGCTAATATTGATGGAGATGATACACCAGCACTGACCCGAGTTCATCTCTGTAATCAGAGATGGTGATGTAGAAAATAAGCCAAGTGTCACTTAAAACCACACAAAAACCAGACATACTTTACACTTCTTCTCTTTAAAAATGTATCTGTATTATTTCCACCAATCAAGACACACATGGTGTATTTTATTATAAGACATTAAGCAACGTTACTTCTGAGAGCTGCAGCCTGAAGGTCATGCCTGTACTGGCTGCCAGCATGAACACCCGAGGATGACGCTAGAAATCTACCGAACTCACACATAGTCACCATGACAGACAGGGCATTGCATCTGGATTAAACCAGTGTCCCAGCCAGCGGTCCAGCCAGGGCCTCTGGGCATCAGCAGGGGCCCTGCCAAGGGTTTGCTCCTTCCCGCTCAGAGGCTCTGGGTTTTGGGTCCCAGACAGAACAGAGCCTCACTGCCATTTCCATGATCCTGACTGATCAATACTGAGCAGTCTGTGTTTCTAGAATGTTCTCCTGCTCTTAGAGACCCCATCTACTCTCAGAAACCTGCACTGGAGGTCAAGACCCAACCGAAGGGAGGCAGTCATTTCCTTTTTAACTAAAAATGAAGCCAACAGATAAAAGAAACCTAGTCCAAGTCCCAGGCTAATGATAAATTTCCTGGCTTATAAAAATATGTGTCCAAAGTAGTTATTTCCAGGGTTATGTACAATATAAATTACAAAAATAAAATAGAAAAGACGAGAAAGTTGAGCACGTTTTAGTTCTTTTTCCAACGTCGGCCCTCATCCCTCTAGAGCAGTTTGAAACTGTCTATACTGCACCAGGACCCCGGCGCATCTCGGCTCAGGAGGGAGGACCCTGGTGTGGGGTGAGGTATTTCTACTGAAGGTGGGCATGGCAGGAAGCCCATCCACAGGGACACAGGCTTCCCCTGTGAATACACGGAGGAGGAAGAAGTGAGCAGAAAGCCAGTCTGCAGGGGCACCCAGCTCTACTCACAAAGGGGCCCTCAGAAGTAAGAGCCCTGTGTGCCCTCAGCATCCCCATGCTGCGTTGGCCACCGTAGAGGCCTAGAGCAGATACACATTTTGTTTTTTTAAAGATTTTATTTATTTATTTGAGAGAGAGAGAGAGAGGGAAAGCATGAGAGGCAAGAGGGGAGAGGGTCAGAGGGAGGAGCAGACTCCCCACTGAGCAGGGAGCCCGATGTGGGACTTGATCCCAGGACTCCAGGATCATGACCCGAGCCGAAAGCAGTTGCCCAACCAACTGAACCACCCAGGCACCCCAGATACTCATTTTTAAAGAACATATATTAGATAGAAGGCCGTTTTAAGATGTTTATATTTGGTTAACGATAACTTTCTTCACTGTATCATCAGGCCTCCGAAACCAAAGCCATCCTAAGCCATATCATAGGTGTTTCTGCTTCAATCCAAGTTAGCATTTCCATCTTGTATTTGAATATGTCTAAACCTCACAACATAAAACTGTTACTTCAACATGAATTTTGTTCATCAAGGGCTCCAGTCTCCACAGATAAGACCAACCAATGAGATGCAAGTGACGGAGATAATCCTATGTTTTAGATAACATTTATAATAAACTTTCTTATCCAAGTTCCTCCTCAGAACACATTCTGTAGAATGTTGACCCAATAGTTTCCCAAAGAGTTAAACACGGGATATGAATTTGTAACAGAAGAAGCTCAAGGGATAAGCACGGTGAGCACAGGGGGCCAAAATGTGACCAGGGTGAGCCCAGTTCCGCTGTGATAATCCAGTACTCTAGCTTAGGGAACTCCTAGTGATATCCACATCAGAATCTGAAAGCATCAATTTCAGGTGAGCAGTTTTAAGTCAGAAAATACTCAAGAGTTAATCACTACTCCTAAGGGTTTTTCCTCTACAACCCCATGAGGGGGTTTCCCAGAAGATCCATGGGTTTCCCTTTAGGAAAAGGAAATGTTCCACCAACTGGAAAACACCACCATCCCAGAGGCATTCTGATTCACCTTGCTTCCTAAAACAGATCCAAGCTGGGGAGTGGGGTGGGGTGGGCAAAAAAAGAAAATTGTGTAAGAGCGTTAGGTTGGAGACCGAAACGCTGCCCTGGAGATGTGCCTCTCTCGGGGAAGGACCCTGACCAGTCTCGGAGGGAGCAAGTGCTCAGGAAGTCACTGCAGTCATCTTCAGTGACCGTTTTGTCAAATTCTACTCTCACCACTAATGGATTTGAGAATCTGCCGTCATGTTATTGACATGGAGTGTTAGGCATCTAACAAAGAAGGTGAAGTTTTAGGTGGCAGTTTAAATTAATGAGTCCAGAAGACCAGGAGAAAGGAGCGAGGGTAGATTAGGATTGTAAAGGCATATATGTCTCAAGCAGCACAAAACGGAAAATTTTATCTTGCAATAAAGCTAAAGGTACAGTCATCCCAGACTAAGACAATTTAGAGAAAACAGTGTCCACAGAGGTGTCTTGGTTTTAGCAATGATAATTCTCAGCCCAAAACATGACAGATTTAAGAAAAGTTGTATTTTTTTTATTTATTAAATAGATTTAATTATATTCCTTCTGAAATACAAAAGATAGAATAAATCATACCATAAAAGAAGGTAAGATATGATAATATGATGGTGGCCATTTAATACACATAAACCTGTTTTTTCCTGGACAGACACTAAATTACTCAAGAGGATTAAGAGAGAATTCTAGAAGCAGCACTACCTGGAGGATTATTTGGCATTTAAATACTGATTCCAAAGTGCTAGAGGGCAAGCCTGAGCAAGCACACGTGGTCACATGCATATAATTCCCCAACGGTTACAGAGGATGAGAAACTGTCACAATTACTGTACAACTTAAAAAAAAAGTAAAACAAAATCATCTACTCTAATTGCTCACCTGAAATGACCTTGCACAACTTCTCTACGAGTGTGGCTCGCACTTGTGTTCTTCAGACACAGTCTGCTTCACTGTGAAATCTAGGCAGGCAATCCTATTGGAACTGAGCAGGGGCAAGGCATCGTGTTCCTTACATGCAGAACATGGAGTTTTTCTATTTGGTTCCATCAACCCCCAAGCATTTCAGGCCCATGGAAGTGAGAATTCCTACACTGAGGACGAGCTTGCGGGTCGTGCCTTATCACCGGCAACCTTCGAGGGGTCCCGTGGAGGCGTCGAGGCTGCTGTCTGTGTCTGAGGCCAGCGTCTGCTCGGTGGACATGGACGAGATGTCGTTGATGGACGACGACCGGGATGGAGTGGCGTTGCTGCTTACTGCTGCATCTGTGCTAAGAAAACCAAGGAGAATAAAATCTGACGCACGACATTGCTGCGGGTCTGGGCAGTGGAGCCTTGGGGCCCTACCCTCCACAGCTGGCGTGGCTCCAGGCCTCACTGCCAGTGTGGACAAGTGGTGAGTCAGCTGCCCGTGCCCAGCTTTTCCTGGAGTCCTTCTCTGGGCCCAGGATCCCAAACATCCTCCTTTTCTTCCCGGGCGCTAAACATCATATCCATGCATGCGTATTATCATGCTGAAAAACACCTGCCTCTTTAAAAAAAGATATTCATAGAAAGTTGGTGTCCTACAACTCTCAGTGTCGCAAAAGGCTGAAGCCCAAATAAGGGCTCGACGATCATCAGATGTTTCAGCTATAGTCATCAATACTTTGTCCAAGGGAAAAAGCAGCAACCTTGGAACAATTCTTTTGTAATAAAAACGCAATGGAAAAAAACCAGATGGAGAGACACACCTTGAGAGACTCTTAAGTCTAGGGAACAAACTGAGGGTGGCTGGAGGGGAGGGAGGGGAAGGGTGGGGTAACTGGGGGATGGGCATTAGGAAGGCACGTGATGTGATCAGCACAGGGTGTTCTATGCAACTGATGAATTATTAAACACTACATCTGAAACTAATGATGTACTACATGTTGGCTTTTTAAATTAAGAAAACCGTGCTAAAATAAAAACTATATACAAACAAACAAAAAGGAAAAAAAATTAGTGGCCTCCTACTCACTTTATTTTTGTTTTCTATATCCTGAAAACTGACATTTTGAGTCTTTAAGGTACATGAAACTATGCTATTTCCTAGGGCCTGTATTTTAGTCTGGTGCAAGCAAAAATAAAACATTTGAACTCTCAGAGGCCAGTGCCTACAGTCTTCAATTTGTGCCTTGTTAACCACAGGCACCTAATTCTGTGCGGAAGTTACGTAATCTCCAGATACTTGGCATGTACGTCATGCTGAACAGAAAATTCAAGAGTCTGTGTCTCCATGTGCATGAGTGCGGGCTTCTGGGTGGGGGGGGACGAGGTGAGAGAATAAATATAACAAGGAAGGATCTCACTCAGGAAGCATGTGGGACCCTACAATCCTGCACAAACACCACACGTGTTCTGTCTCCGACAGTTCCATGGGGAGTCGGCCACCAGGGAGGCCAAGTACAAATACGGGAGTATTAGATGAACAGCTTTTTCACAAGGGAACCAGACTGCATTTTACTTAGATTTGCACGGATTTTCTTCTGGAGCCAGGTGGGGCCTGCCCAGAGGGTCATGCACCGTGGCGACGTTTGAAATTCAGCTCCCTCATCTATAGATGGAGCTGGCAGGAGCAGAGGCCAGCATGGAAGTAGGCCGGTTCTAACCCAGTTCTAATCCCCTGAAGCAGAAGCCCAGCAGCTGCTGCCACTGCAACACCCCAGACAGGCAGCCGACCTCCCATCAGGAGCTTTTGGACCCAGGGCCGGGTGAGCTGCCATCCCAAGTGCTGCTGCCATTTAGGAAAGCTGGAAGGGGAAAAGGAGACTGGGCTCAAGCTATCAAAGCAATCACTAACCTGAAGGCTGATCTTTGACCACGCCGTTCTTGCTCCTCTCTTCCCAGTCCAGCACTTCCTTGTAAATCAGCTCTTCAAACAGACACGCAAGGTAGAAGCCTCCATCAGTTTCTCTGCATCTCTGAACCCTGCTTCCTAATTAATCGGGGCCACTCCAAGGGCAACGTGATGCCTTATTTTTAACCATGATATACAGTTAACTCAATAATACTGTCTACCTAGACCAAAACACCCACTTTTCGATACATTACATCTTCTCAACCTGACTGAAGGTGGTTCTGTACCCACAGGGGGTTCTACAAGGGGCGGGGGACTAGCAAAGTGGCCCTTGTGGAGCATTTGAAAGTACCACACGTTTTCGCACCATTTGCAAGCATTTCTCTCATTACTCGGGGTTCTCCAAATGGAGCCGGTATCCATCTGTGGGGGAGAAGCCCCTCCAGCCTGGCCAGAAATTTATACAAACTCATCAGTCATTTCTTGGCTTCAACCTTAGTTTCCTTGATTCTGACTTGTAAGTGAAGCAAACAACCTACCAGGGAAGCATCAAGGGTTCCTAGAGTTTCGGCATTTGTGAGCCGAGAGGAGAATGCCTTGAGCATTTCCCTGGCACAGAGTGTGGCTATGTGTGTTGCCCTGGCGAGCGCATGTTCATGCAGGTCCCGGCTCTCCAGTCACCCTGAGAGAGCAGACGTAATCCGCTGGGGCAGAGCACGTTGCCATGTTTGACCTGCACTGACCCAGGTTCTCAATTCCTACTGATTCTGCTTTTTAATGGGGAATTGCTCTTCAACCTCCTGGTTACGAGCTTAGTTGGCTGTGGGCTGTTTGGTGAATCTCACAGTCTCCAGAAAGCCACAGTATGCAGCTGATACCGGTTCTTCTCTGTTATCTGCAAGTTCCTGCTCTACTAGGGAGTGGGAAGACCTGGGCTAACAGGGGCTGCAGGGCCTCTCGCCACTTCCCTAGAAGGGCTCCTGCCAACAAGCGACTGCACAGGCGAGCGAGGGGCAAAGTCCCATCTGCCTTTACCTTTCCACTCTTCAATCGCATGCTCTCGTTCTTCCAGCTGGGCGTCGTATATCTGAGGTGGTGGCTGAAAATTAAATGACACGTGAAGTCAACAGTTACAAACGTAATGAGGCATGAAGACGGTAAAATCACTGGGGAGATTCTCATCTATTTATCATGTGACTTTCATTCAATACATGGCTCCTTAAAGGTTTCTTCAGAAGTGCGATGTTACGTCACTTTGTGAATCAAAATAATTAGGGAGAAATTAACCAAGAAAAAAAAGAGGAGCTATTGTGGTCCTCTTAATAATGACATGATCTCTAAACATTCTCACGGCATCTGCCCAAATGTACCTATGAAGCAGTAATCATGAGCCGCTTCCTAGCGACCCGCCCTGGATGAGGACCATGCCGGCTCAGGTTTGCAGTTCTTCACGTCAGAGCCCCCTTACCCAATCCCCGACTCGCACAGGACCGTTCCAAAGACCTACTTCAAAAGCCCATGTCGATAAATGGGGCTCCTTGAAACACTGTTCACTGTGGTGGTGAAGCCCACGGGCGAGCCCTAAAGCAAGCCTGCCCCCATGAGTTACGTCTTAGAGCCAGAGAGCATTCAGGCCACTGCTGCTAAGGCAGAATGGCCCTGAGCCCACACTCTCAAATGGAACTGCCCTGGGAACCTTCCAGCAAGTTTCTTAGCCTCTCTGACTGGATGGACTAAACAAGCTGTTATAAGCAAAGCACGCAGCAGCCTGCCAGGCACATGCTGGGGGCTTCATAAGTGGTGGCATTATGATCCCACGCCAGCTTGTGTATAAAGGAAGACAACGTGTCACCATAGCATAGGCACGTCCACTCCTGAGCTACATGGACCAATGGCCCCAGGAGCAAGGGTCTCAAAAGGGACTCAAGTCTCGGACGACCGCTGGCCTCTTTATAGTCAGGAGTCCTCTGAAACTAGAACTTGTGGGCACCTGGGTGGCTCAGTGGGTTAAGCATCTGCCTTTGGCTCAGGTCACGATCCCAGGATTCTGGGATCGAGCCCCACATCGAGCTCCCTGCTCAGCGGAGACTCTGCTACTCCCCCTGCTTGTGCTCTCTCTTTGTCGGATGAATAAATAAAATCTTAAAAAAAAAAAAAATGAAATCTAGAACTTGCCATCTTCATGCAGCTGTTCGGACTGAGCCATGGAAGATCCGAGGAAACATACGCCCTGCCCCCCCAACAAGTCCTTCTGGAACACAGGCTTACCGCTTCGGCTTCAGCAGGGTCGTACCAAACGGTAATATAAGGGTGACGTAAAGCTTCGTCCACAGAGATTCGCTTGTCGGGATCAATCACTAACATTTTCGATAACAAATCTCTAGCTTGACTTGCTAGGGTGCAAACAAATGATTAGATGAATACATGAATGCTGAGACACAGAACATCACAGAGGAAATGTGACAGTGCCGACAGAATAGAGATGTATTCACCTTGAGAAATTTTTTGGCAGGTTCCAGATCAATCAAGGCTTTTTCTTTACAAATAAGCCAAGAAACCACTTTCACTACCATCAGGTTTTTGACCTCCATTTCTTGCCTCTGGATCTGGGAGGTGAAGGGGGAACAGGGCACCAAGGGGACACAGGCCAACAGGAGGCCAACATGGTGCCTAGGGAGAGCTGCTACTAGGGGGGGCGCAGGGGCCCAGCTAAGGGCCGCACTTCTTGACATGCAGGCATGGAGCACCGGAAGGCTCTTCTCTTCATGTCCCCTCCAGACGGATTACAATAGACCTCTGAAGCCATACAATGATCTCATGTTTGCCCGTGATCGAACACTTCATGGATGCCTCCCCTATGCCCAACTGCATGTAACGTTGGCAACATACATTTAAAAAAAAATCTAGAGATTACTTGTTAGAAAAAAACCAACATACTCAGTAACTCACCTAAATATTGGCAATTAAAGTTCACATCGGTAGGCAAAGGAGAGATGGGACTTTTCAGATGGAGGCACAGTATACCCTGAGGTGGAGAGAAATCTATCCTTTCCCTTAAATCACAGCTTTAGTGATGGGCACGGGAGAAGTGGAGGAGGAGCTTTATTTTATCCAACTATGGGCTAGAATCTTAACTAGAGGGTTCCTTGTACCCAAAGACTGTGATTTCCAATTGCTATGATTAACATAAGACTGGTTCAGAGGGACGTGAACCTTTTCATTTTGACCAAAGATTTCAGCGTGGCCATTCTGTAGAGGACAGAACTTTCAGGTCTCTAAGCCTTCAGGCTGGCCTGTACCTCACTTTATTTGAGGGCTTCCATTATTTTATCTCCCTACATCCAGAGGCGTCAGAACGAAGACCTGAAGAGGCCGAGAGTGGTGCCCAGACTGTGGAAACAGGGATGAAGGAAACAAAGGGCCTCTTACTTTTAATTTTGTCTCGTTCGGATTCAGATGGGAATATCCAATCTGGAAAGAGCTCTTCGAATTTGATGCCGGGGTACTTCGGTCTGTTTTCTACGTAATTCCTCACGGTCGGCTGCAGTTTCTTCATAAAATCCGCAGACGGTGTTCCTAGTTGCTCAATGACTTTATTCCACTGATCAATATCTAAGGAGTCTCTTGAGGAAAATACAACTGAACGGCCTTATGGTCATGTCACATGAAGTAGCATCATTCAAAGAAACATGAAAACCCTCTTTCGACCTACTGACAGGTAATGAGTGAGGCCACCCCACAGGTGTTTTGATAAAATATGCAAATAGGGTGTGGGTTTCCAAAGGGAGACTAGTTTTAAAACCTCTGTGCCTTTCTAAACTCTGGTCACAGTATATTAGACTGTGTATATTAGTATATTAGACTATTATACTAATATATTAGTATATTAGACTGACCTACCTTCTAGACCAAATGACAGTTATCTTTTAGCTGAAGGATACCCATGTCAGAGGTGATGAAAGATGAAGTTAGATAAATAGGACTTCAGCAAACCGAAATCAGTTTTCACACTGAGGCTACTTAGATTCGAAAGCTTGCTGAAGTAGACAGACCTGGGTCCCGGGGTCACGGCTGGGAAAGCAGAGGCCCCACGGAGTATGGTGCGTGAGCCAGGGTTCGGGGCTCTCGAGCCCAGGCCCTGTCCTCTCCCACAGGACCACAGGCTTGCCTGGGACTGGGCTTAGATGGACAGCTCTGCGAGGTCATTCTCATTCCCCTGGCACTGACCCTGACCATCACTGCAGTACCCTGGAGTGCATCTTACTTCCTTTCAGAGCACATGACCTGGGTTTCGGACTCCACTGTGCTCTAACCATGCGCCGGGTGCTGGACACTCAGTCTCCCTTGGCTCCCGACTTGCTTGTTTGTAAAATGCAGAAAATATCAGCTTTGTCTAGTTCACAGGAGGCTTGGAATAATGGGCATTATGAGCTGGAAAGTGATTCTGACACTGAAACGATGGTAACAGAGAATGTAGGCCAGGAAAAAAAAGTCATGTAAACCTGTGTTCCTATGTGCTGCTGGAGCTGGATGGGGAAGCCCTCAAGCCCTTCTCACCATCTTCACTTTCCACTGATCCTCTGAAACATCCCTCGTCTCCCTGCTCCTGCTCTTGTCCGTGAGTCTGTCTGCCTTTGGCCCAGCCGCTGGAACGACCTTTTCCAACATAAGTCAGGTCTGAGCCTAGAAAAGGGCAGGTGCTGAGTAAATGTTTAGTGTGCTCATGATCAAGGGTCATTTCTGTAGACTAACGGGAGGAAGGGAAAGGGTGGGAAGGGAAACATCACACCCAACAAGCCTGATGGGCCTTCTGGGTGTGTGCGTGCACTCCTATCCCTTGGCTCCCATGGGCCTCTTGTTATGCTGAAGAGGGATCGAGGCTGAGGGATGCCCGGACTCCTGTGCGCCTGAGGGTGGTAGCTCCCTGTCTCTGATGGGCTACTGTGGCACAGGAGGTCCTCTTCTACCCCAGGTCACGGATTTGAAGCACATCTCAGAGCACTGCAGTCTAGATGCCAGAATCTTTTCCCATTCCAGTAATTTTTAATCTAATGTTTGAAATAGGGGGCAAAAATTGCCTTTGGAAAATGATGTTAACCCTGTATATATATTTTGAGAATGACATCAGGTCGCCTGATATATAAAAATACTAGTTACCGACATGGCAAGATGTTAATACTTAAGGGAGGAACTTCAAATTAACTTTGTAGTGCACCAGAAAGTATCCACAGTTTTTATACTTTCTGAAGAAAACATTTCATAATTCAAAAAAGGAAGGACACAAAATGAACAAGAATTGAGACCAATGAAATGTTAAGTAGATCCTTCTAAATTATTTATCTTCAGAATACATCAACTTTTCCCTTTTAAGCTGAGTCTGTTTGCAAGATAAAGATCTCCTTATTTATAGTTTGGAACAAGCGAATCAAAGGAAAGGCAGTGGAAAACTGCCAGAAAATTTATTAGAACAAAATAAAATGCTGTATTTAACTTCACATAAAATCTGTGATGTGAAAAATGTCAAGGAAGGCAAATAAAATGATAGGAACAAAATCTTTCCATTCCACATTTGTGTTGTAAAGAATTTATATTACAAGAAAATCACCCTCATAAAATTATAAAAAAACTAAAATAACTTTAATAAAATACATACAAAACACTGACTACACAGCTCCATCTCCTTTAAAAATAACCATCAATCTGCTATCAGACAGAGACCACTTTAAGGTTTCATAAGGCAAAAACAAAATCAAAGACTAATGGAAATCGTAAGTGGTTAGAACGCAAATGAAAAAGGGAGTATGTTTGAGTGAAAAATATTAAAGATGGGAGAATGTGAGGAGTGTGATCAAGGAAAGCTACTCTAACGAGCATGTTGTCTCGTCTGCTTTATGCTCTGTGTTATTAATGTGATTTGCTGACCACAGTATAAGTTAATCTTCTGCATAGTATATTTACTCAGACTTCTCCAGGTGTGTCACAGAAGAACCTTCTAGATGGATCTTTTAAAAATTTCTACAAAATAGCAGAGTAACAGGCAAGAAAATTAACATGTACTGTTCCTTTTTGATCTCTTTTACTTCAGTCTTATGTAGTGTGCTTCAGTTCTTACTTTGGGGGAAAATATTTTAGTCCATTCTAATAACTAGCAAAATGGTATATTAATAATTGAATGACACAATAATACTGGCCTATTAAGCTTAGACAGCAACCATCCTTGTTAAAACAACTGAATGATCTAAATAAACAGTATTTTTCATTTAAATATCAAAATATGTTTGACAGAATAAATCAATTCCTAAGCTATTTTTTATAAAATTAAAACTAACATAATTGGTTTAATGTAACTCTAAGCCTCCATAAAGTCATTACAGGTAGTCAAGTGAAAAAGAAAACATAAAACTGAACCACTTGGTTTGTGATGCTAATTTAACAAACATAATAAAGACCCCCCCAGGATACGGTCTACAAGTACAACATTTTCCTTTCGAGCTCCTGCTGGCCTCGGCATTTATGGAAAGCACGGCCATGAAGGTCCCGGGAAGGATACGATCAGTGCCTTGGAAAATCACACAACCTTTCACCAGCTCTCCCATGATGCAACCCACTGACCAGATATCAACTGAAAATAAAATGAAATGATAAAATTATGAAGTGCCATGAACAAAACAAAGGTGAGGAAAAGGAGTTCTAACAGTGTACTAAACACACAAATATGGAAAAATAAATGGCTAGCTAAGGGTGAGCTGTCCCCATGGTGCGAACGACTGCCGGCCTTCGCTGTGGCCTTCGGCTTCCGGCAGTCTGGGCTATAGTACCTGAGGGTCCAGCACTTTACAGCATGGAATACAAACAGACCCGCCAACAGAAGAAGTGGCTGTGCCCCCAGAGCTGTGTGCAGGCAGGCACCCGCCCGCCCCCACGGCCCGTGCTGGGTTTCTCCCTGTGAAGGATACAGTCTCTTCCTGGGAACAGGACTTTATGGAGGACCATTTCTGCCATGATGCACCCGACAGACCAGATGTCCACTACCAAACACCAGGTGATTAAAGCCAGCCCAAGACCCCCATGCAGCTTTCTCAAGACCCCCTCCCAACAAAGACAAGCCCAGCTATCGTCAAGTATGGACACCATGCCCACTGTGTGACCCTCTGCTACCCTGTCATGCCTGCAGGACCTCCTGGGAGCAGGTGCGCTGGTCTGGGCTTCTTTGGGGCCTGAGGGCCAGACAGAGGGCTACTTGGTGGCCCTGCTTAGCACTATGGGAGGAGCCAATGGGGCCACCAGGAACGGGGGAGGGGGGGCACTGGTGACCATCCAGATCACCTGCACAAAGTTTCAGACTCTTTTTTTTTATCAGCAATTTGATATTTTTATTTTTTTTATGCTTAACATTGAAAAATATAAGTTTCAGACTCTTAGCGAGTAACTGTGATTGAGTTCTTTTTGAAAAATTTGTCGAGAGCTAAGTTACAAAGGGCTCTGATATTGTTCGAGTAAGTTAAGTGTTGATGTTAATAAATCGGTTTTACACAAAAAACAGCATGTATCACTCTATTTGTACTAAGCTCAAAAAATAAGGAAAAACCAGGCTTCGGCACTGGAAATCAGGGTAACGGCTCCCTATGGGGGCTGAGAGCTTAGAGGGGGCCCGGGGAGGTCTTCAGGTACTGCTGGTGTGGTGGGCCTGCACATGTGTCCAAACCAAGCATGTTAAAGTTTGAGATGGTAAAAAGTACTCGTTTCAAAAGTGAATTTGTACAAGCGGGTGACTTCAGCCACTGGAGACATGAGATTAATGACTTTGCACCTGTGGGCCCGCCCAGGGTGTTTCCTGTGGCCTGGGGGAACACTGCTACTGGTGAGCCTCAGCCACGCAGGGGCACCGCCCGCACTCACCGTTCTCTTTGTAGCCCATGCCCAGGATGACTTCAGGCGCCCGGTAATAACGCGTCACCACATATGGAGTCATCATGAAGTTGGTACACGCCGTCCGGGCCAGGCCAAAATCAAGGATCTTGAGTGTGCAGTCTGATTTTACTACGATGTTGCTAGGCTTCAAGTCCTAGGACAGAGACGGCTGAGGTGAGCATGACAAACCAGAGCACACTATACCGCCAACCTCGTACCCCAGGGAGGTGAGGCTGGGGCTGCCCAGGTACCAGAGTTCTGGGACATCAAGGGGGGTTAGAACTGAACACTGGAATTTGGGAAAACCTAACTCTCTCAAATTGAAACAAATACAAATTCACTTCAAGAAGTCAGATGGTCGCCCTCGTCCCTATGTGGGAAACGTCACGACATCTCTTTGCTTAAAACCTCCTTGGAGCTCCCACAGAACCCAGCTTTCCTTCCTCCACACCTGCTCCTCCGTCAGTCCCCAGCTGTCCCACAGAAATATAACGCAGGCCACACGGAATTCACATTTTCTAGTAGCCACCTTAGGAAGGATGAATACAAACACATAAAGTGAATTGTAATAAGGTACCTTATGTAACCCAATATACCCATTAACATTATCGTTTTAATATGTGAAACAACATACAGAAATGATTAATGAGGCAGTTCATATTCCTTTTTTGGTACTGTTCTTGAAATCCACTGCATCTTAACAATGACACCACATTCTAAGTACTCGACAGCCCTGTGGCTCGTGGCTGCCACACTACTCAGCACAGGGCTAGAATTCTCTAACTCCACAATCTTTGAATGGAGACTTCTTCTCTCAGACAAAGAATTCCATGGTCCCCAAGCCTGCCCCACCACACACACCTCCCAGAAGGCACCCTCATCTCCCCCTGCCAGAGCCCGGGCTGCGCTGTCAGCTCTCAGAGCCCAGCCTCATCCAGTGGATGCACCAAAGTTGCTCGCTGTATGAACACATGTGTCACCCTCCCCTCGACCCCACACCCTGGACACATGAACATGAGTTCCACCCCGGGCCTTTCTTCACAAGGACCCTCTCATCCCCATATCCTTCCTCAGGCCCCAGGGATCTGACTGCTGGCTGGGATGGCAGCCTGCACATTCACCCTAGAAACTGTGCCTTCTCAGCTACCCCCGTCCGCTGTCCTCCCTAGTCACACTGAGCACGGGAGGACCTGGGAAGACTCAGTGTGAGGGGTCAGGCCCAGCACCTGACTCATGCCTTCCAAGGAACATGCACAGATGGGTGCTCGCAGGTGTGCCTTGAGACAGTTAAAAACTCCATCAGATAAAATTATGTTTCATTACTGTTGAATGTTCTCAACTTCTTGGATTCGGTAGAAATATGTAATATTTGAAAACGCAATGAAAATTCCCACCGATTCCCATGCAGATGCCCTGGCGTCACTGGCCACCACCCTCTCATCCTCTCATCCATGTGTCCTAATGTGGGGGAGCCCGCGGGAGCTCTCCCATCCCTCTGTGAGCCCCTCACGCACACCAGCGTGCCTTGTGAGGAGGCAGTCATACAGCTAAGGCAAAGAACCAATTTATCTCTAGTTTTTTTTTTTTTTTTTTTTAAGACCAAGACTATGGCAAGAGCAGGTATGTTAATAGGTATGTTAAAACCTGATAACAGGTAAGATAATGCTCATCTTCGTGAAGAAAAAAATTTTTTAAATGTCCAAATGACAAGGAACTATTTTGGGTCTCTTTGGAAAGGAATGACAACATCCCATTGGTTGGGATGTCAAAAGGTGCTTTCTTTAGAGGAAGCTGATTCCTTCCTCTGGAATCCACCCCAGCCTTGATCTAAAGCAATGCCATAGGGAAAAGGGTTAGTAGTGCAGCTCACCGTCCACCGCTCAGTGAACCGCAGAATAAGGTAGAAAACATGCCAGTCTCCAGCCCCTTCCAGCTGTCAGAAAATTCTCCCCTCGAGTAGATTGGGTTGGAAGGACACCCTTTACTGCCATCTGCTGGAAAACTGTGATAACAAAATGCAACGCCGCTGTCTGTGATGTCCTGGCAGGCCTGAAAGGTGCTGGCCTGGGGATGCCTGCCCACAGGAGGGGCTGGAAAAGGTCTCGGGGCTCCTGATGGCCCCCCCACTTCCATGGCACTCTCTCTTACCACCCCAAACAGGGAAAAGAAGAAACACACGTTAAGATACAAAGGACACACGAACTTGGGGCTTGGCCCACAGATGTAGGGATGGCCATGAGAGCACAGTGTCCCTGGGGCAGACAACAAGAATGAGTGAAACAACTATAGCCACAGAAGGGCCAGAGCAGAGGAGAAGGGGGCCGAGGGCGGCACCCCATAAGACACCATTTTCCCCGGTCAGTTCTCAGATCAGAACCCAATGACCAGAGCGGTATCCTAGGAAGGAGGACCCTGCACATGGTGACAAGGGTCTGCTACCTTGATTTCCCCAGTTCTTCCCTAGAGGTACCTGCAGCCACTCACCGGGATGACTGAACCCTGGGACAGGAGGCTAAGCAGTCATCTGGAGGACTGTGGGACATGAGCTCTGAGTGGACCCTGAAACGCAACGACCCAAAGCATGGTTCCAGCTAGCTGACGACACAGACCTGTGCACACTACGGAAGAACACTGCTGTCTGTCCCACCTGTGTGTGAACAGTTTCTGACCCTCCCTCCCAATCAGCATGGAAGAATGCATTTGCCCTGTCAGTGGCTTCACGCTGTACTAAGGCCTTATTAATCGGTTCTAGGAGCTCTATGGTGGCTGGCACTGCAGCTGCAACCAGCACTACTAGCTGCATAGGCCTTGGCGGCAAACATTCTCCAGGACCACTGAGTTTCCTCCAGGGCCGGACTGGGGACTCAAACAGGGCTGTGACATGGAGTGCTGTCCTTGAGTTCCAGTGGTGGCCCTAATCTCCTCTATCCATGCTGACCCCGGAGATCAAACGTGTTTTTGACTTATCTTGGTGGGACAGTCTCATGTGCCCACTTGGCCTTCGCCATCATGACACCTCTTACTTTGTAGGCCAAGGAACCAGCGCGGGGGTCACTCCAACTGCCCAGTGTATCCGTTTCGATCATACAATTTCAGGACTGGGGAGGGGACTGCTGGCTGCATCCACGGGCCCAGTAGCCTGTTCTGAGCCACCAGAGTCAGACCCCTCAGATATGAAGGTCTGGGTCACATGCAGGCAAACCACAGAGACCTGGCAAGGCGACAGCCGAGGGAACAGAGAGTGGACAAGGCAAAGTGTGCATCTGTTGTGGCCCAGAGAACAACTGCTGGGACAGGAGATACCTTCTTCTCAAGCTCCCCTCAAGAAGAGAGACCCATGGGGAGCACCACAAAGTTCCTCCTGACCTGTGTGGCTCCTGGCCTGTCACAGTGTAGGGCAGGAGCCCATTTCTGAGACACCAGACTCCAGCAGGCGGCTTGGGGACGGCTGTGGGGGAAGCTTTCTGAGGGCCATAGTTGCAGCCTGCAGCCCTGCCCTCAGTCCCTCCAAGAGCTCAGCCCTGGGCTGCCTTCCGCCAGCCTCTCCAATCCCTGCAGCCCACTCCCCGGCTCTTCCTCACAGGCCTTCACCTAGTACGAATCTCGCAGGCCCAGTCCCATCCTGGCAGGCCATGCTGTCCATGAAAAACCCCACATGCTCTCTGGGGACAAAGAGTGGTGGAGAGGCAGGAAATGACTTGGCTGAGTGTGGTACATTCCAAACTCAGTGAGCAGCCCGAGCACCACAAGGGGGACCACAATGCCCAGGAAAGGGTCAGGGCTTTCCAGATCTCCCCAGCTCCACCCCAGAAGAGAGGCAGGCTCCTTCTTCACCCCTATGGCCCCATAACCTAGAAAAACCGAAACTGAGATTCCAGACTTGGGCCTCAGCACAACAGCAACAGATATGCTGGTGGGAGGCACAGGGAGGGCATGGGTGTAGTGGAGGTCTGCATCCTGACCCAGCTCCACCCTACCCAGCTTCTGACACCAGGCATTCTGGGCATTCTGAAAGAAATACTACAAATTTCCCAGAACTCTAGGGCATAGCCTTCCAGACTAAAGGGCCATCAAGTGCCCACCACAAGGAATGAAAAAAATTTCCGTATCAAGGCATATCGCCATAACATTTCAGAACCCAAGAAATGAAGAAACATTTTTAGAGAATCAAGAGAGAAAAACACAACAGGGCACTTGCAAATGATCTGGAGTAAGAATGGTATTAGAAAGCTCAAAAGCCAAACTACATGACACTAAAACAGGGTCCTGCATTTACAACTCGGAGGGCAACTGATTTGTAACTAAGAATTCTATATCCAGCCAAACTATGAATCACGTGACAGGGCAGAATGAAGAGTTTTAAGCATTTAAGGCCGCAAGAAAGTTTACCTCCCATGCACCACTTCTGCGGAAGCTATTGGAGGATGTGTTCCACCAAAATAAGGGAATAAACTGAGAAAGACAGAAAGGGGTCAGGGAGCAGGTTAAGGAAAGCCCCAGGGAAAAGCTAGGGCCAGGGCCAGGATGACCCCCCCCCCCACCTGCCACATCAGGTATGGGGGTGGGGGACAGCCAGTCAAGGTGGGAACAGCGCTGAGGTTCTGAGAGCGAGGGTCCACCTGCGATGAAACAGCACATCACCTGGACACACTAAGAGGAAACCCAGATGCTTGGCAGAAGGCTTTGCGTTAACTTAGCAAGGAGAGCAGAGCAAACTACTTGCTCCTTGAAAAGCAAAAGAACAAGACCACAATGCAAACAACTAAATCACAGTGTAAACAGAAGGCTGCGGGGGGCGGGGGGCATTTAGGTAATCAGAGTGATAGAAAACAACCACCCATACTGGTCCAAACCCAATGACACCACCAACGCCAGGGAGGTCAGGCCACGGGAAAGGTAGCCGAAGGGGAGGGGAGGCTCTGGGTCAGGGAGAGGGAGCTAAAGTGATACCTTATGCCCCAAAGGGAAGGGATGGGGATAAACACCAAAATAACAGCGAAAAGAACAGAGTTTGCTTCTGGGGAGCAAGAAATTAGAAGGAGGAAGTGGGGACTCTGTTGTTGCTTTTTTTAAAATAAATATTTGTAGAACTATTTGATCCTTGATTAAAATAAGGAACAAATCAACCAACTTGTTCAGAAAGTTGCAGAATAATTACAAACAAGGGTGATCCCGTTTGAAAAGTATAAACTGAAAAGGACATCAGTACACACAGATACATTGGTAGTAAGGTACTCACTCTAAAGTTTGGGAGCAAACACCCAGCTGTTATCACGACCCACCCCCAGACAACAGCAGAGAACTGGAGGACTTTCCCTTCTTTTAAGTTTTTGAATCATACAAGGTAAAAAGTGGTGAGACTATCAATGTTCTACTTTCCAAATAATTAAAATTTATATTTAGTATAAAAGCATTTTAATAAGCAAAACTGAAAATGTGTATTTTGTACATGGCACTGTGTATGAGAGAAAAGACCAAAAAGGCTCGTGGACAACCATGAACCCACTAATGGGCTCTTCATCACCTCTTGGGTCCCGGCCGGGTGGGCAGGGTGGGCCACTGGGGGCTTCTCGCTATTTGCACTATCTCCCTTTCCCACTACCAGCACGTGGTTCTTTCACAAGTGAGCACAAAGTCCAGCAGACCCATGAATGTGTGAACAGGTAGAAGACAAGCAGGCGGAGTGGCAAGGCCTGGTGGGGTGATGGACAGGATGGAGAAGGGCTTGGTGGGATCATCTGCTGGGGTGTTCTAGGGTTTCTAAACACTGTGCTGGGCAAAGTAGACACCCCTTTGGACACTCTTTGACATTCTGGTCATCAGAACTGGAACCAAGCTTCAGGGACCGAACATTCCCTAACATGGGCATGTGTGCTGCAGCCCTGGAAAGGTCCCTAGGATACTGCTTCCCCACAATACTCGGCCCAGGAAGGGAGCAACAAGTAAGGCAAACCATTTTCCTTTACAAAACTGATAAGGCTTAACACAGTAAGGCTGGAAACTTATTCTAAAGCCATGAATGTAACACAAAATGTGGTTAAGAGCTAGGAAGAGTGTCTTAATTTATATAATGGACTGTGAAATTTTTAGGAAGCAAAAGAGAATAGTATGTTGGGAAATGTTTATTTTTAATTAAAAAATGGGTATTATTATGTTAAGTGAAAAATGTCGGTTGGAGAAAGACAAATATCATATGATTTCATTCTTCTGTGGAGTTTAAGAAACAAATGAGCAAACAGGGAAAAAAAAGAGAATGAGATAAACCAAAAAACAGACTCCTCACTGTAAGAGAATAAAGTACTGGTCACTAGAAGGGGGAGGTTAGGGGGATGCGGGAAACAGGTGATGGGGAAGAAGGAGGGCCCTTGCGGTGATGAGCACTGGGTGTATCAAAGTGCTGAATCATGATATTGTACACCTGGAACTAATATTACACTGTAGGTTAACTAGCTGGAATTTAAATAAAAACAAAAGAAAAAAATGAGTAATATTATTTTAAAAGAAAATTTGTCAAGAGAATTTATATTATTTTAACTGGACACTTGATGGCAGCAAAGGCCATATTTTAAATAACATCACCCAGTCAGGAGCCCAGTGTGTGTGAGGCCCCACACAGGGCCCTGGCTGGGGACCAGGTATGCAGCCCAGGCCCCAGGGCTTTGGGGTCCCAGACCTGAGGCTCATGGCCAGGGGTAAGGGCAGTCGGGTACTCTGTGGGTTGGCGGACTGTGCAGTTGTGGCCAATGTTTCCTGGCGCCTAACAGATCTACCACACCATTGAAAATCTCTCTATTCTTTCCTCTGTGAATAGGCTTCTTTGTTCTGGTCTCACTATCTTTCTCCCCACACAGATTGTGGTTCAGAGAAATGACAACTTCTTGATGTTGGAATATAATATCTATAGACAATTTGTCGACAGAATTAGTATGGTAATAATTTAGGGAATGCTAAGAATGTTTCCAACATAATTCTATTATCTCTGCCTGTAGTCTCACTCAACATTTTATTGTCAAAGAAAATTCTATCCTGATGTTCTGCTTGCACAGTGATACAAGTCAAAAAAGAAACAAAAACTCCTAAGAGCAGCTTACAGAAGTACACTGTATCCACTGGTTTTTAAATGCTACTTCCTGACAGGGTACAGCCAGCTGTCATTCAAATCCCAGTTTAGGGGCTCAGGACACCCATCCTGGGCCATTCCAAAAGTTCCCACCGAGGGACCAGGATGCTACAGTGGCAAAGCTTTATGACTCTAAGAAATGGGGATTTGGTCCATAATTTATGTATGATTTCTCAAGCAATGGTATCATTTACTACTTAGCCTCTAACTGTTCCCCATCCCAAATCTAAACTCCTGCCTCATTAAAAATGGGATTTCAAATATGGCAAATATATTAACAATGAACAAACAGATGGTTCTGGGTAAATAACATTGGGGAGTTCTCTGTTCTATTCTTGTAACTTTTAAACTTTAAGTTACTTCAAAATTAAAGGTTTAAAAAAAAAGGTAAGTTTTTTTCTGCAGCATCAAACCGAGCAGCTCAAGCCTGCATCTGGAGTGGCTTATGTGGGCTTGGGCCAACAAGGCGCTCCTTCTAATCTCAGTGGGATTTGGGAACTCAACACGATCCCATAATTTCTTTGGATTCTTTTGACATTGGCAACTTTTAAAAAAATATTAAGTTCTTTTGTGCCTAGAGAATCATGACTGGAAAATGTTGTGACTTTAAAAATAAAACTAACGTGGTGTCACTACTTACTCTATGAATGATACCAGCTGAATGCAGATGTTTAATACCACAGAGCATCTGGTAAAGAAGATAGGACATCCTTTCATGGTCCAGCTCCATGTGAATAACCTGACATAAGTTAGCATCCATTAATTCCATAACCAAATACCTGGGGGAAAAAAGATCAGCCATGTACACATAAAAATCACCCAAAATTCCTTTATGGTCCTAAATTATATTTATATGAAACAGTAATAACTTACTACTTAGTTACTGCACTGGCTAAAATTTTGAAAAAACAAAACAAAACAAAACAAAAAAAACCTTGTTTTTTCTAAATATTTATAAGGTATCTTGTAAAAAAAAAAGCAAACATATAATGGAACTTAGCAGAAGTTTTCCAAAAAAAACTATCAACATGATATATTTCATATTAAAACAATTTTTAAATCATACACAATAGAATTTCAAATATTCAAATTCTCCCAAATCTTTATTTATGTGTTTGTTTTTTTGCTATTGGATCATACTTACCAGTAGAGAAACCGAGCTGTTACTTCTCTCATGTTAAGAGAATGCTGGACCTTCTGCCCATACCAGCTATACCCCGTATTTTTGCTCTCTGCAAGCAAAACTCCCCTAAGAGGTGTCTATACTTGTCATCTTCCATTCTTCTCCCATTTGTTCTGAAGCCCACTTCCATCGGGTATGTGACCTGCCACTCTGCTGCAAGTGTCCTTGCCAAGACCCTTGATGACTTACATGTCGCTAAATCCGATGGTTTGTCCTACAGTCCTGGCTAGCTGTGCCCTGCTCCCCTTCCCAACTTCTTACTGTTGGGGGTGCCAGTGCTCACTCCTTGGCCTCTTCCTCTTCTCTGACTATCACTGTCTTGGTGATCTCCTCTGGTTCCTGGTCTGAACACTTTAAATACCATCTGCAGACCGTCAACTCTCAAGTTCATACCTTCTGCCCAGACCTCTCTCCTGAATGCCAGGCTTGTAACTGTCCATGTCCCAGGCCTACTTGGGTATCCAAGAGGCATCTCGAGGCCCATGTCCAAAACTGAGCCCCCATTTCTACCTCCCCCACCAGTTGGCTCTGCCTGTTGCCCTCCTTGTCTCAGCTGGGAGCACCTGCAAGGGGCTCAGGCTAGCACCAGGCGTCACCCTCAGCTTCCCCTTCCTCACACTGCAGTCCTCTACAGTGGCTCCCCTTTCGGGACAGTTTCAGCCTCCAGTCTACCCCCTTTACCTTGTACCCTCTGGCCTAAATGCAATCACCATCACCCTTCCCCTACATTGCTATGGGGCTTCTGTGTCCCTACCCCTGCTGGTCCCAACAGAGACACTAAAGTTATTCTTTGACAATGTAAATCAGGGAAGCTCACGCCTCTGCTGGGTCTTACTGCCTTGACTTGAAGTAAGTGGCCTTGAGGCCCAGGAGGGTCTGGCCCCATCACTTCTCCGAGAGCTCACCCTCTTCTTTCCTCTGCCCCTCCCTGCCCCACCCCAACTCTGCTCCAGCCACACTGGCCACCTGTGGCTCTCAGAGCACAGTGGGCATGGCCCCACTTCCTCTCCTTTGTACACCTGGTCCTTCTATCTCGATCTCACCTTCCCTCAAATATCTGTAGGACTAATCCTGAGCCTCCTTTATGGGTTTCTTTATCCCCAGTCCAGTGAGGTCTTTCTCCTCTTCTGCTTAGGATGTTCCCTGACCCCTAACCCCCGCACTTCTGATTCCCTAACCCAGCTCACTTCTTCCAGAACACTTGCGACATCCTTAAGATGGCAGCACTTCCTTATGTTGACAGCGTATCTTCTCTAGCTTTCTCAAAGCTCTCAGAGCGAGTATGATGGCCTGCAATTCTTAATCATAAAAGGGATCTTGGCCTGTTTGGGTCACTGAAGTATGCCAAGTCCGAGAGAATGCCTAGCACACAAGTGGCAATCAGATATTTGTTGAATGAATGCACTACTCAATTTAGGACGAGTTGGGCATTCTATTTCAATACAATAAATTAATATTTTACTGTTTGTAAGATAATTCTATTTCAGATTTTGGAATTGCATGGTGTTTAGTGATATAATGATTTCAAATAACAATTATAAAGCCTTGAACCCTATCATCCTGGCTTTCAGGGGCACTGGAGAAAAACATTTTATATTTCAGCAAAGCAAATCAACAGCATTAATGGTCACTGTCTGCTCCAAAGAATTGTTTCCAGTCATCCTGTCGGTTATGGAGATGATAATATCTAGGCACAAATAGTTGAATATTATTATTTTTCTTAACATTTCTCCTCCACAGAAAAAAGTGGCTAGATATATTGCTACCTACATTTCTGAAGTAAGAAAAGCAATTACTTTCTTTTCTAAATTTTTAGTCTTTGATGCATGGTGCGTTACTGAGTAAAAATGATACTTACACATCTTGAAATTCTTCTAGAGTCTTTTGTGGTGTAAACACATTTAACAAACTAATTATCTGGAAAGAGAAGATTTATTATTCCTCAGCATGTCAGGTAACTTCACTTAATTATCAAAATTAAGTTTAACATTAAAAATGTATTAAAACTGAAAAATCATAGCAGAGCTCAGTATTTATTATTTTTATTAGTTTTACCAAAATATCCTATTACATGGTATTTGAGAAAAGTTAAATGATTAGGATTCTCCCCTTGGAAAGACGATATACTTTTAATCAAATCACATTTGATGTGTCTCTAGTAACTCATTATGAGACAGTTTTAACACATAATGTCTTTTGGGCTCTGGACATAAACAGGTAGACATTATGGGTAGAAAAACACCAAAGCAATATGTTGACTCTGAAAACTGAAATACGCTCTACAAATTTCTGAAGTTTTGAAATAGGAAGGTGAAACCTGTATTTTTAGTATGATGAAGGTGAACCCCTCAAAGTGTTACTTATTTACTTAAAGAAGGTTGTGGGAAGGCCTCTAGGAGTCCCACCGCTTGAGTATCAAACACACATCCTCAATCATTTCAAATGACCAAGGGAAAGACGAATGACTGAGAATATAGGATTAGGGTGGCCGGCTAACCGAGGGCAAAATAAAACCAGATCCATACTGAATCTTCACATCAACTCCACATGGAACAAAGATTTAAATGTAAACCATGAAACCACAGAACACTAAAATGTGGATAAACATTTATGTAATCCTGGCATAGAAAAGCCTTTTCTAAACATGACAGGAAACCTAGAACATGTGTCATATTAAACCCAAACCAAGGTCAACAAACCAAAAAAAAAAACCAAAAACAACACAACAAACAAAAACCACCAAAAAACTAATATAGCAAAAGCAACCTAAATGAGGTCAAATGGAAAAGAAGTCAGGGTTGATAGCTTTAATTATACAAAGATCCTCTATAAAGGCATAAAAGAGACCAACAGCCGAAGAGAAAAATGGTCAGAGGCCACAGGAAACAGATTCTTTTTTTTTTTTTTTTTGGAAACAGATTCTTTAAAAATAAATGGTTAATAGAGATAAAGTATGGAAAGAATTTAGCTTCAGAAGTAAGAATAATATATCACTTGTCATCTCTCAGATGGGCAAAGCACAACAACAAAAAAATCAATAATATGTACATAGTGCTGGGGGATTCTGAAATAAAACACATTCTTAGATAATCTTTTTTGTACCCCTCGACAGTCTTAGTGAAAGTGTAAAACTGCAGTCTTCTGTGAGGTCAATTTGTCAGCACATACTAAAATAAGAAGTGTGCAGTACACACTTTGACTAAGAAGTTCACCTGGACAGGTGGGCAGAGATGCAAGTACAGGGAGGTTTGTTCCAGCACTGGTTATAATAGCAAAAACTGGAAGCAATCCAAATATCCAGTAACAGGTGACCGGTTAAATAAATTATTGTGCATGTGTACTATGTAATGTATCTGAGGCCCAAGAGTATTCTGCGAGGGAAAAGGCCAGATGCACCATAACACAACTGATCATGTTCATGTAATATGTAGGTGCACGTGTAAGAATGTTCACCAAAATGTTAATGATAATGATCTAAGGGTTTCGATGACTTTTGCCTTCTTGTTTATACTGTATGAATTAAAAAAAACCTAACCATACTTGTGCATAACATGAAAAAAATGTTAAATGTGTAAGTAAAACAAAGCACATGTTGGAGAAATCAAAAACAAACTCAAACCACAGACTCAAAAGAATAAACTTGTCTTTGTTTTGTATGTAATGTCCGTACCCCAGAAAGATCCAGCATCAATGCTAAAGTGAAGGGAGGCACGTAGCACTGAGTGTAGTCTTTAACACTCCTCCTCCACCACAAAATAAGGGGTCACAAGGGCTGATCTCCAAAGCCCCTTCCAGACATAACACTTTACAATTTTTTTCAAACACAGCAAAGTTACCAAATCATCCTCACGATAATGCTCAGAGACTAGCTGTGGACATACGATGGGCCTGCGTATCTCGTTTTCTGGAGAAACACAATTTCTCCTTGAAATTCACAGTGCTTTGGTTTTGGTGGAAATGTCAAAGCACAGACACCTTGAGTATCATACCATTTACTCACATTTATTTAGAACTGAAATGTCCATCATACGAGGTAAAAAGCTACCTTATGGAACAATGTTTTTCTAAAAAAAATTGGCTAATTGTTTCTCAGTTTCTTAGGTCAATGTTGTTGCCATTTTACAGAAACAGAAACAGTGAAAATTAAATGATTACAGGTTAACTGATCTTGCTGTCAGACCTAGACAGGACCATGACGCTTCTTGCTGACTTTAATTTCCCCAATGCTGATTAAGAATTTTGTCAAGAAAATAGAACCCCTTAAATAGTTCCTGTTATGACTATTTTACCCAAGGTCTGAACTCAATGTATTTCCAAAGACCCCCCAAGATGACAATATCATGAACAACATTACACAGAGGAAATGTAGACATAACTTACATTTTTATGATTGACACATTTTAAGAGGACGAGTTCACGGTAAGCTCTCTTTGCATGAGTTTGATTCTGAAAAGGACGGCTTAGTTTCTTGACTGCAACATTTATCCCAAGAACTGTATCAAAAGCAGCACTATAATCAGGAAATATAATAAGGGACCCATTAGGATGATTCTGGAGAAGACTACAATGCACAATGCCCATTCAATGCATTGTTTAAAAATAAGTAACAAATAAGGAAATGTCTTTCTGCTTGCTTCCACTCAAGGTACTCCTACACATAAAGAACAAGTCAAGTTGGCTATGAGTGTGGGATGGACTGACTCCTTTGCAGAGGCACAAACTTGGAAGCTGCAGTTAAGACACACACCTGGACCTCTCCTTATATGAGTTGAGATTATTATATTCAGAACCAAGTAATTTAATACAAAGTGTGTAAGACCAGCCAAGAAGTGAACTCTTCAGTTTGAATACGCCAATAAGTTGGAAAAAAAAAAGTCACTGGTTATCACAGAATACAATATAGGTATAATCTGGCATATGGCAGTGGAGGAAATGGTTGAGCTCATAAGAAGGATGTAACAAATACAAGCTCTGATTGTGTTTTTCCCAGACAAAAGAATCTGAAAAAAGGAAACAGAAGCCAAGATCTCAGCTCATGGTAAATCCCCAAGATACAAAAGCTCTAATGTAAGCAAAGGCTATATAAAATTTGACTAGAAATAACTCCTTGTGCTATTATAGTAAGAATAAAATCTTGCAGAGGCTGCATTTCTGGCATCTCAAGTTCCCAGCCAAAAGTCATGGTTCCTTTTTACCTCAAGAAAATAGGAAAAATTGAGTAGGCTGTTTGGGCACTTGGTATAAACTACACTAATGACGCTACTAGTGTTATTCTTGCCCTTCGGCTCCTCACCAGAGGTTAAGAGCTGCTAAGGACCACTTGAGAATCCAAGCACCATCTAAAATATTGTTTCTATGTATTTGTTCTATGCAGTTTGTAACACTGTTTTCCATGTATTCACCCCATTCATGTTTGTTTGTTTGTTTATGTGTTTTTTTTTTTTTTTTTTTTTGCTAATGACCCTCACTTAATTCCATCTGTTTTAAATTGAAGGCTAGAAATTCCATGTTACTTTGTAAGTATTTCTCTTCAATTCAGGTCACAGTAAGTGTACATGTGTACACATAGGTCAATCCACATGCCCATATGCAAATACAACATTCACATGAATTATAAAATGTTCAGATAAATCTATTTGTGCAACAAATGTACACACATGTATTTGTATCTACTATATTTTAGTCTTAATGTGAAAAGACACGCCGTTTTTGATCTGAAAAGTTTGTGCCCAAAATGAGCCAAATGGACTTAAATTCTGACCCTCTGAGCAGACACACACTTCCATTCCTAGTTCCAACCCTTAGAGCGACCACCTTCCATTATTTCTGGTTTTAATTCTTATGGTCCCTTCTCAACTCCAAAGAATATACTTTTATCAGCATTTCCTCATTTATCGACTTCAGAAGTTGTCTAACTACTCTCCTAAAACTGAAGATTTAGTCCCTTTACTTGACAGCCCCACACCTCCCAGTTTTTTGCTATCGTGTTATTCTAAACTTTCCCTTTGGTCACCTTAGTTACTTAAACAACGTGCCTAAACTTCTTGTTCCATCAGCTTTGGAGGGAGGGATCCTCCAGACTCCCAGTGTGTAATACAAGACCACCACATTCCATACTCTCTTTCCTTTCCTCCAAACTCTGTCTCAAATGACATATCTATTCGGTCTCTACAGCTAAGTCTTCTGTGTGTTCCCTTTCAGACATGTCTAAACATTGAGAACCAAGACACAGAGGGCACGCACATGTGCAAATGTCAGTGTTCCTAACTGCAGGGGCAAAATGACATTTCATTTTCTTTTCTTTTTTTTTTTTAAGATTTTATTTATTTATTTGTCAGAGAGAGAGAGCAAGAGCGAGCACAGGCAGAGTGGCAGGCAGAGTCAGAGGGAGAAGCAGGCTCCCTGCGGAGCAAGGAGCCCGATGTGGGACTCGATCCCAGGACGCTGGGATCATGACCTGAGCCGAAGGCAGCTGCTTAACCAACTGAGCCACCCAGGCGTCCCGACATTTCATTTTCTAAGGAACACATGACCCTTGTCACCGCTCACAAGAAAATGAGATTGTTTCTGGTGTCGAAGTCAAGTGGATTTTCTTTTCTTACAATCCAGCAATCCATTGCTCAAACATCATGTCTTTTGAAAGCTGTTTGACCTTAGACCATGACTTTTTCTAGGTTATTTCACCACAAATTTCTCTTAAGAAGAAAAATATCCCTTTCTGCAGCCCTTCCCATTATTGTTTGGAGTCTATTCCAAATAGTCTATTCTATTCTTTTTGACAGCACTTTTTCTTGGAGTTCCTTTCAAGGCTGGCAGCACAGTTACCACCCTGGGGTTTCTTTTCACTGGCCTCCATGTTTCTGGTTGTACATGTTCTTGAATTCTCTCTCTTGGTGGAGTACATTTCAAGAAACTTCCTCAGAAAAAAATGTGTGGAAGATAAATGACCTTATTCTGCCCTTGGCCTTGATTGTTGGTCTTCTTACTTCAAACTCAATTTTCTCTCCGAACTTCATGGATTTCCAACATTGAGTATTGGTGAGAAGGCGATGCCTGTCTGATATTCATTCATTGACTTCCCTTCCTATTCCTCAGCTCCATGATTGACCACAAAGAGCCATGCTTTGTCAGCATTCCTCCCACCCCCCAACATCTACTACTAATCACTATCCCTCCTGTCCCCCAAAGACGATAACTACTTTTGACTCTTAGGAAAATCACTTCCTTGTTGTTACCAGAGGAACAAGAATTTTTAAGCTCCCTCCCCAGAGCCCCCATGGCTGCTTCTCCTTCTTCTTCTTTTTTTTTTTTAAGATTATTTATTTATTTATTTGACAGACAGAGATCACAAGTAGGCAGAGAGGCAGGCAGAGAGAGAAGGGGAAGCAGGCTCCCCGCTGAGCAGAGAGCCCGATGTAGGGCTCGATTCCAGGACCCCGGGATCATGACCTGAGCTGAAGGCAGAGGCTTCACTAAGCCACCCAGGCGCCCCAACCCATGGCTTCATTTTGCCTGGTTTTTAAAATCAGCTGGTCTGACTTCTGGTGAGACTCTTCTGCTGTTGCGTGTAGCTAGAATTCATTCTGGGTCACTGCTATATTATTCCTTTGCATGACTATGTGACAGAACGTTGACAGGTACTTTGGTTGTTCTCAGTTTGGAAGTGATTACAAAAAAACAGTCATAAACATTCCCGCACAGGGAGAGATATTCTCGGCATCCCCTCTGCACACATTTCTGATGAGTAGATAGCTAAGAGTAGGGATGCACATACTTAGCAGATAATGTCAAACCACTGTCAAAGTAGTTTGTTCTACCAATTTCTAGGCATTTGATTTTTATGTATCTTGGACCTGGTGTCCTACAATAGGGCTTAGCATACTCACTAACAAACAGAAGCTGGGGGGTAATCTAATCACAAAGACCTTCAGAAGCAGAGTTTACTCTGGCTGGGGGGAAGAGGGGAAAGTCTGAGAGATTTTTACCCTGAGAAGGATCAGACGTACCACTGCTGCCTTTAGGATGGAAGGGGACATGTGAGAAGGCCTGTGGGAGCTTCGAGGAGAACAGTGGCCCTTGGCTGACAGAGAGCAAGGGACAGGGACCTCAGACCTATGGCTGCAGGGGACTGACTCCTGCAGCTGCTTGGAAGCACATTCTTTCCCAGATCCTCCAGATAAGAGCACCGTCTGGCCAACATCTTGATTTCAGCTTGATGAGATGCTGGGCAAGAACCTGGGCAAGCCTGTGCAGACTTTTGACCTACAGAACCATGAAACTATGAATGGGTGCTTGTTTGTTTTTAAAACACCAAGTCTGGGGTAATTTGTTATGCAGCAATAGAAAACTAATACACCCTCTCTCCTGTACTATTTCTACACTTCTGTCTCTTCAGGCCTCTTCCTGAATTTTTTTCCTGACCCATCTTACAGATTGCTAAATCTCTCTTCAGTTATATCTAATATGCCATAAAACCCATCCATTAACTTCACAATTTGATTTCTGTATCTTACAGTTCTAGAGTTCTACTTAGTTCTTTTTTCTATGTTCTCATTTTTCATCTTCCCTTTAACCATCCTGAACTTAGCATCATAGCTATTTAGAAGTCTGGATCCAAGAATGCCCATTTCCCCTGTGGATCTGCTTCTTTTGTCTGTTTGTGCTGGGCTGTATGCCTGTCTAATCTCCCATGGGACTAGTTATTAGTGATTACGTATGGGACCTGGCACTTGCAAGACTCCTTGCTGTCTGGAAATAATCTGATACCCAGTATGATGCGGCCTTCCTCCAGGGAGAATTTAAATTCACTTCTGCTAGGTACCTGGTTGGGGGGGGCATTAGCAATCTGGGTTCAATTCAGTTCAAGTTCAGCAAATTGAGATGAGCTGAAGCTGAGTGGCAGTGCCTGCAAGGGTCTGTTTCTTTCTGGTTCAGTCTCCCTCTTGGAGGTAATCCTTTACTGGACTGAGGTCAACGTGAAGCAAGTTCACCAGGCCCCCACAGGGCCCAGGGCTCCAATCCCTGTCTGCCAGTCCCCCAAGGCAATCCCAAGTATGATTCAATCTCTCAGCTGCCCACTCTAGAACTGTCAGAAGACCTCGGGGGAAGAGCTCCAAATCCTGGGCTCCCCTCATTAGGCTCTGTCCTTCCCCGGATCCTGGCCTATGTAAGCCTTCACTCACCTACGTGTGCTCTAGGTGCAAATGCTGAGCATGGGGGTGAGGGTGGGAATGCTGGGAGCCAACTGGCTCAATTGTTTCATAATTAACACACCTATTTCTAGCCACTTGTGTCATCTTCATTTTCCGTATTTGTCCTCTCTATACCCACAGCCTCTTTGGGGTCTTACTATAGACATGTTCTCTTCCTTGCTGCAGATGTCTCGTCTACTTAGTCTCACTTCCTCTGCTCCGTTTATCTGCATCAAGTTTCCAATTACTTTTTACCTTAGGGAGGAACCTTGTTAAAAGCTCTCCTGCATGGAGCCTCCTGTTCTCAGTTACGTATCTGATCCATCAGCTCTAAGCCACTTGTTTTAGAAGTCAAACTATCAAGAACCACAAAGACACACAGATTCGCCCAAGGCCACAGAGAACTGCAATGTGCATCACGGCCAGCCTTGGAACTCATTCCCCCAGAGTCACGGCCTTCCTGAGTTTTATGCTACAGACCTCCTTCACTGCAGAAATGCTGTTACACACATTCTAAGCTTACTTATACCACTAGAGAGAAAACAAAATGGTGTAAGAGCAGGCCGGCATTTGGGGGTGCCGGAACTATAGAGAGGAAAAGAAGTAAGAGCTAGACTAACCACTTCAAGCTCCGGTTGCTAACGGTCACTTCTAGGGGCTGCCAGGTCCAATACTATCCATAAAACAAACAATCCTTTGGCTGAACAACTTGAGAGTTTAGAAGGAGAAAGAAAAAACTGAAGAGATATGAAAGAAATGTATACACATTTCCCACAACAGCTTCATAATCTTACAATGACTTCATTTTACAAAATAACATAGTTGATACTTAAGAATAATCCAGAGAGGGGCGCCTGGGTGGCACAGGGGGTTAAGCCTCTGCCTTTGGCTCAGGTCATGATCCCAAGGTGCTGGGATGGAGCCCCGCATCGGGCTCTCTGCTCAGCGGGGAGCCTGCTTCCTCCTCTCTCTCTCTGCCTGCCTCTCTGCCTCCTTGTAATCTCTCTCTCTGTCCAATAATAAAATAAAATCTTTAAAAAAAAATTATAAAAAAAAGAATAATCCAGAGATAAATATTTCAAAACTTACTTCCTAATTTATTTTACTATTTTTAATGAACAATAAAAAGAGAAACAAATCAGAGACAAATGCAAAAACAATGAAAAATTAAAGAGTCAGAATATTTTACTTGGGTCCCAGCTCTTCCATTTAATCTTGCATCAATACTGGCACCTTTCTTGCCCATACCTCAGGCCGTAGGTCCCTTTATAAAGCTCTAGTTTAAACAGACAACGAACAAGTTTTATAAGCCATGCACTATTGCTACTATGATATTTTATTTCTCAAAATGTAAAAACACGCATGGCCCCTATGTTAGTTTTCTATTGCTATTATAAGAAATTACCAAATTTAGTAGTCTAAGACACAGATTTACTATTTTACAGTTCTGGAGAGAGACAGAGCATGTTTGTGTGTGTGTGTGTGTGTGTGTGCGCGCGCACGCATGGGCACATCAATTAAGCACTTGGTTCAATCAGAGGCGAGGCTCTATTCTATTTTTTTAATAAGATTTTATTTATTTCAGAGAGAGTGAGTGAAAGAGAACACAAGTGATGGAGAGGCAGAAGGAGAGAGAGAAGCAGGCTCCCCACTGAGCAGGTAGCCTGACTTGGGACTCGATCCCAGGACTCCAAGAATCATGACCTGAGCCAAAGGCAGATGCTTAACTGACTGAGCCACCCAGGCACCCAGGAAGCGCCATTCTAAATGTGAGCTGTGGTTACCTGGGGACGTTTCATAGATGAGATCAGTCTTGAAAGACCAGGGATGGCCTCTTGAAAGACTGGTATGCCTCTGAGGACAATCCAACTGGGACATGCAGTAGGGACAAAAGTGACGGCCGTGGGAATGAACCTGTTGTGTTTGCAGGGAAAGGAGCACTGGAGAGAACTGGATACGCAGAAATTAGGGCTTGATGGTGGAAGTACTCAGGCCCTTCTGTCACTGACAGGAAGAAAGGCATCTGACGGCTTTAGTAGTTTCTTGCTCTATTCCAACAACTGAATGGGGTAAGACCCTCTCCTTGAACATGTACAGGACCGTTTTCTACTGAGGTCCTTAAGGCATGCAGCCCCAACTCCTGGGATGGCACAACTCCGAAAGATGACACAGCACAGAAGGCTAAGCATGATTTTTATAACTGCACAAACATTTTCAAAAGAAAACATCAATACTCTGAGTCAAGTTAACTAACCCCCTTTTCCATGTATTCATTAAAGTTAACCCAGCTAACAGGCTTTGATTTGGTAATGATGAACTAACTGGCTGGGTTACAAAGGTAAGTGAATAGTGACATCCAAGATGGTGAAATAAACTGTTGGCTGTGCATGGGCTCATTAAGTTTTAATTAATTAATTAAGTTTAATCAGTTCTAAGTAATGACTTCTTCTTTGAGTAGAAAAGAACAGAAACCCAGTCTTTAATCTTTCCTTAGAATCAAGAGATGAGATTTAGAATGGTGCTAAAATTTTAGCTATGACAGGGACACCTGGGTGGCTCAGTTGGTTAAATGTCTGCCTTCAGCTCAGGTCATGATCCCAAGGTCCTCAGATTGAGCCCAGCATTAGGCTCCCTGCTCAGCAGAGAGCCTGCTTCTCCCTCTCCCTCTGCTGCTCCCCTTGCTTCTGGTCTCTCTAATAAATAAAATCTTAAAAAAAAAATTTTAGCCATGACATAGGTCTTTCTTCCTACCTTTCTGCATGTGAGAGAAAAGCTGCTCTAACAAATAGCAATAAAATTGTCATAAAATCATGTAAAGGAAAATACTGAGTTAAGTGACATTACTTAAGATTCTGTGAATATGTAAATTAAGCTACTATAGGTAGTGACAACATATTTTGTAATAATATAGCACAAAAATGTGATTATATATGATACTATGGTATCAGGAGTTAAATAGCTATTACGAATGACAAAGAGCCTTGGTTTAAGGCACTGTCCAGTTTGCTCTTCTAAAACTTATTTTTTTTTTAAAGATTTTATTTATTCATTTGAAAGACAGAGATCACAAGTAGGCAGAGAGAGAGAGAGAGGGAAGCAGGCTCCCCACTGAGCAGGGAGCCCCATGTGGGGCTCGATCCCAAGACCCTGGGATCATGACCGGAGCCGAAGGCAGAGGCTTTAACCCACTGAGCCACCCAGGCGCCCCTAAAACATATTTTTGAGGTGAGACTCACATACACATAAAATTAACCATCTGAAAGGAAACAATTCAGTGGCATTTGGTTCATCCACAATGTTGTGCAGTTACCACCTCTGTATCTAGGTCATTCCAAAAGACTTTCCTCACCACAAACAAGGCAGTGTTCCTCCATCCCCTCGCCTCTGCCTCCATGGATTTATCTACTTGGGGTATTTCCCCTGAGCCTCTGGCTCCTTCCACACAGCATGTTCTTGGGGACCAATGCCAGTGCTCCGTTCCTTTCTGTGAGGAACATCCTGTGGACGCACACACACAACTTGGCATCTCTTCATCCACAGATGGACATGTGAGCTGTTTGCACCTTTCGGCTGCTGCGACCAACATCTGTGTACAGCTCTCTGTTTGAATGCCTGTCTTTAATTCTAGGAGTACTTCCTGGGTCTTGTGGTAGTTAAATATGGAGGAACCATCAAACCATTTTCCCCAAGTGGCACGCCACCTTACATTCTCACCAGCAATGTGTGAGGGTCTAATTCCTTCGCATCCTTGACATCAGTTACCTCCCACTGTGCTAACCGTGGGCATCCCAGTGGGTGTCAAGCAGGATCTCACTACGGTTCTGACTTTCATTTCCTTAATGCCGAATGATAAGCACCTTTCCATGTGCTTATCACCTGTTTACATATCTTCTTTGAGGAAACATCTGTTCAAGTCCTTTGTTTTTTTGTTCTGTTTTAAATTTTTTTTTTTTTTAACAGTTGTAAGAGTTCTTTATACATTCTAGACACTAGGCTCTTACCTGATATATGATTTGAAAATACTTCCCCATTTTGCAGGTTGTTTTTTTCACTCCCTTGACAGTGTCCTTTGATGCACCAAAGTTTTTAATTTTGATAGAGTCCAATTTTTTATTTTGTTGCCCATGCTTTTGGTGTCATTTCTAAGAATCCACAGTCATGAAGCTTTCCTCCATTTTCTTCCAAGAGTTTAATGCTTACAGCAGTTATATTTATGTCAACGATCTAGTCTGAGGCAACTTCTTAAATTATGTGAAAGTAAGGGTCTAACTTCACCCTTCTGCAGGGGATATCCAGCTGTCCCAGCACTGTTTGTTGAAGAGACTGTTATTTCCCCATTGAATAACCTTGGCAGCTTTTCCAAAAACAAACTGTTTGTTCTACTATCCACCAACATAATGTATGGGTATTTCTGGACTTTGAGTTTTTTAAATTTTTTAATTCAGAATTTTCCATCCTATAAGTCTGCCACTACTTTTCCCTGATTAAGTCTGGCTTATAATAGCATATTAGGAACTTTTGTTTCAAAACTAAATTTTTTTTTAATGAAAAATACACTTCCATAATGAATAATTCCATTATTACACATGTCTTTAAAAAATAAAGATGAAAAGGAGCATATGCAACCTGGAAGTCACAACCTGTGCAAACAGTACTTTATCAAGTAGCATGTGATTTTACTGTTATTTACCATGCTGTAATGAAGTCATTAATTTTAATTGCCAACCGTTTATAAAACCTTCCATTTTTCAGTGACTTATGAACATCCAGTCAGCCTCTCCCTGCTGTTACTACATTAAACATCCTTGGTAACAGTCTTGCCAAATTATCTGTGTCAAATGACCCCCCAATTCCAAATCAGAAGAATGTTTTATTGTCTGGAACTTTTTAGACGTATCGAAGTGTCCTCATTCAGGCCATCCAAACTTCTCTTGGTACCCTGGACTTAAGCACCGATATAGCGTGCCATCACTTGGAAACTGAGATCACTATTATTTTAGACACACGCCTGGCATTCCTTCCAAGCAGCCCCTTCTCCTGCATTAGTCCTTTTGCAAAGCTCTACACTGCCATCTCCTCTTAGCTCCTGGGGCCTCCAACCACCCAGGCTAAAGGAAATACTTGACTTCCCTGACGGCAGATCTCCAAACCCGGGGATCACTTCAAACCACTAGTACAGAGACTCTAACACAAACATCAGCTCCCCTACCCAGAATATCTGGAAGAGTTCTCTCTTACTTTGAATCCCCTCTGCCTACAAGGGCTAAACATGGGCTATGTAGCTTTATCACAGTTTCCTTCAGAGGCAGAGACCATCTTGTTTTTACTGACCCAAAAAAGAAAAAAGAAAGAAAGAAAGAAAGAAAGTCTTGCCCGGGGAGACTACGGGAGAAAAACTTTGGGAAGTGCTGATAACTGTAGTCTAGAAAACATGTGAAAGAGTTTACCTTGAGCTGGCCGGTGATGGCGCGGCAGCTGACTGTCTTACCATGCAAGACACTAAGGCTCAGGGTCAGACCAACGGTTCTGACGGGCTGGACACATGGCTGAAGTGAGACACCAAGGAAGAGACGGCCAGCCCAACCCCTCACACAGCAGCCCTTCCTGGTTAATCCATGGGGTGATAATGACACTGCTTGGCCTCGTCTTGCCAATGAAGGACAAGGCACTGCAGTGACGGCGCCTAGAAATGAATAGGAGTGATTTGGGGGTAAAAGGGGAAGGGGGAAAGGTGGCCAGGATGAAGAAATGAATAAAACTCCAAATTTCTGTTACAACTCACTGTCATACCTATTACTCTAGTATCTAATGACAGGAGGGGAAATGGAAAAGGGAAAAAAAAAAACAACAAAGAAAAGAAAAAAGACACAAAGCAAAAAAAAAAAAAAAGAAAGAAAGAAAGAAAGAAAGAAAAACTACCTATTTATATTTATGCAGCATTCTAAGAATTTAGGTTTGTATCCTACAATAGGACTACATATAACTAGAGCAAGAGGTTGACTCAATTTAGTTCAAAAACCTACTGCAAAGAAAAGAGTAGTTTTTTGTTTTTTGTTTTTTTAAATCAACTGTGTTTCTAAGTTCTGACAATTTAGTTCTTAGTACAATAAAAACTGGGTCCACGCTATTGAAAGAAACCCTACTTACCAAACAATTCCTTGGGCTCCGGAGCCGATTGGCTTCAACTGCTGGTAACGTTTGAGGACCGTGAAGGTTGAGTCTGCCACTTGCACACTGTAAAACTGACTATCACATTTACTGTCACTCATGATGTAGTATCATAGAATATTCCAAGAAGTTGGTACGGTTGTCGGGTTCCTTGAAAGAAAAACAGAATGAACATGTATTCTTAGATTACATGTGTGCAGCTCACACATGCAAAATTTTTAAAAGATTTTATTTACTTATTTGACAGAGAGAAAGATATCACAAGTAGGCAGAGAGGCAGGCAGAGAGAGAGGAGGAAGCAGGCTTCCTGCTGTACAGAGTCCAATGCAGGGCTTGATCCCAGGACCCTGGGATAACGACCTGAGCCAAGGGCAGAGGCTTAACCCACTGAGCCACCCAGACGCCCCAAGAGTGTTGCAAATTTAATGGCGTCTGAGACAAGGGGGCTGTAAGTGGATAAACTCAGTTGCACCAAGAACTTCAACAACATGCAAACAAAACAAAACAAAAAACCCCAATCGCCCCCCCCCCCAAAACCAAAAATGCAACAACGCTGCAGAGGTACTGAGCCTTCCATGGAAGGACAGAATGCTAAGGCCCGGCATGACCATGTTTTAAGGGAGTGGTCTAGGAAATAACAGCCTTTCTTGTATCTGTACAGTTAGCCAGCCAGGACAAGATTATGTCACCGTGTGACTCTCCTCAGCTTGCCTCCTGTGGGACCAGCATATGCCGGGCTGGCTCGGGGATGAAGGTACTCGGGAGAGGTTTCAAAGGGATCCTGTCTACGATTCCTATAAACACTGCAAAAGGGCTGAGTCCACAAGTTCAGGTGAAGTGATGAAGCACAGAGCCAGTCCTGGGCCAAAGTGACTGCAAATGGGGGAAGTTATAGAACAACGGGGTGCTGGGCCCTGGTGCCGTGGCTGTGTGTGCCCGTGCGTGTCCTGGAACTGGCCCGTGTTCCCCAAACCCCACATTCCTTGCAGGCTCAATACCCACACGCTCTAGATGGAGAAATGTGGTAACCTGCAGTCAATGACCTGGATGCTCTGACATTTATTCGTGATACATTAGTCCAAACTGGCAGTCTCAAAGCGGCCTTTTGGTGGGTTAGGCAACAGATCAAGATCCCTACCCCGCAGGAGCCTGTGTGATTAGCAGGCAGCTACACGGACAGGGTTCCCTGGCTTTATCTGAAGACTTTTATTTAAAAGTCAGCAAGCTATTTATTTTGCCCTTTTATTAAAAAAAAAAAATTAAAAAGCCATCAAGTGAATCCTAGAGGTAAACGTCCTATACAGTTTTAAAAACTGGGAACTTAAAATTTTATTGCCCAGCTCCAGCAATTTCCTGTTTGCTCTACCATCTAATATTTGATGGCGACCCACTGAGTCAATGGAGTGATAATTTGTATTTTGATACAGTGATGCCTGGAATTTCCATTAAATATGGAAATAAGCTGATTGATAACAGGCCTAAAAAAAGAATTTAAATCGAGTGAATAGTTTCTCCAGCTGATCACTCCTTCACTCCTGTTTCCCAGCTTTTTTTTTTTTTTTTTTTTTAAATACCAATTCTCAGGGCAGTGGCTGAGCCATCTGGGCTCCAGGCCTCTGGGCCACGGAGCCATCGAGGCAGAGAGACATGGATCCTGACCTGCTTTTCAGAGTGGTCATTTGAGAAGCTAAGAGAGGGATGGTTTGGAGTGGGCAGGACTGAAGACAGGGAGACCTAGCAAAACAGGACAGGGTTGTGGCTGGTGTGGATGAGAAGTGAATGCACGTCTTGGAGGAAGCATGTACATGACCTGGAGAAGAAGGGAAAGCAGGTGAAGCCGCTGGAGGGAAGCCGGGCGCACAAGCGGTCATCGAGTCTGGCTTCGGACAGGTAAACCGCAGTGCCAGAGTGATGAGCAGCAGGACAGCCACAAGCTGCTGCAGATCTCCAGGACCCCTCCTCCATCCTTCATTCTAGGACAGAAGCCTCCCTGTTCCAGCTGGACAGATGGCCACCCAACTAGTCATGACATCTGGCTGTGTTCCTGGCAGCCAGGTGTGGCCAGATGACCAGCTTTTGGCACCTGACGGGTGAGCAGAGCAACAGAATTTTTCTTTTCTTTCTTCCATCTTAAAGAAAGCTGCCTGCTGTCCAACATATCTTTCTCTGTTGCTGCTGGCTGGGGGAACAGCTGTCATCGACCCAGACATGTAAGTCAAGTGCTGGAGAGGGCAGAGCTGCCCACCAGTCGGAGTCCTGAATGATCTTGCAGCATGGAGACGCCACGCACCGTGGCCCACCTGCCGGCTCGGAGACTGGCGCAAACGTACTCCTCCACCCTCGCTGAGCAATCCTGAGCTCTCTCTCCTCTGCTATAGCTGCTGGGACCTGTGTTCTGCCTGCCACACTCTTGGGTTAGCTTTTGTGGATTTGGGGAGAACATTACATCATCAGGTTTGAGGATGGATAGATTTTCATCTCAAGATTTAAAATAAGTTTTAAATTAAAGGATGTTGCGCTTAGTAGACAAAAACAAAACAAAAAAACTCCACATGCACATAAGAGAGAAGTTGTCAGAGCCACCTTCTCTGTCAACCTTGGGCTCCGTGAGCAGGAGACAGCCAGTAATTTAGTTGTTAATGAAATCAACTCTGTTGAGATTCTATTTCAACAAAATGGACATCACCTGGGTTTTAGAAGACAGTTTACAAATTGGGAAGTGTATGAGTTCTTCATACAACCACATTATCAACACACTGAAGGTGCAGTCATTGCCTTCACTTCCCTTGCTGGTGGGCACTGGTTCCTCCCCTGGGCTCCCGCAGTAGGACCTAGTCCCCGCCCACGCTGCTTCTACACAGTCACTCGGTTTCAGCAGGTCTGCCTCTGTCTCCCTTCCCCAGCCAGGGAGCACCTCTAAAGCAGGAAGGGTCTGTCTTCACTCTCACACATTGAGAAATTTAAGGAAGTGTCCAGTGTCTACCATGATCCACTGAAAAAGCTCCTTGGTGACACAAGGGACACACTCTGCTCCTTGGTGGACACGCAGGACACATCCTGCTCCCTGGGTTCTTCAGACCTGTGCGTACTGGGCAGACAGCTCAAGGGACGGAGTTGGCCCAGCCTTTGCTAAAGGCATCTGGTTCATGTCCATGCCCTTCTCCCTTCACCACGCTACTTCAATGAATCCTTGTTGAACAAAATGCTCTCATCTAAAATCCCTACTGGTCTAAGACTGAGGACTCTTGCAGAATCCCCTCTAGGAATTCTGGAGTAAAACCGACCCACTCTACAGATAAATGTGGGGTAGGAGGAACATTCCTAACTTGTTTAGAGCCTAGAATAAGAAATGCTTTTAAAAAATTCACTAGTATTCCTCTAGATACATGCAATTCAACTACTGTAAATAAGATACTAATGTCTGAGTCCTATGGGGACATCAGCTACCATTCGCTGAGACCTCCCCACACTTCATGAGGGCCTCCTGTACACCAAGGACAAGGTAATGGTTATTAAGAGGGCACTATCCAGACTGTCCCTTTCCTCGAATGGCGAAGAACATGATCATCACACCACCTAGTAAGTATCCTAGGGGTAGAAGTGGGCCCAAGGGCAGGGGCCCAGCACAGTGGTATGTTGAGGGGCAGCTAGTGAATAAGCAGAGAGCGTGTGCGAGTGAGACATGGCTGTCAAGGAAGGTTTCCAAGAGGAGTTAAGACGAATGCAAGTCTGCTCACGGTATCAACCCAGGGTTGCAGGAACAGGCCTTCTCCATCGTGCTTGCAAGCACTGTAAGTTGGTGAAACACTTTTGGCGAGGAGAAGACATACTATCTATTGAAAAATTTAAAGGCATGTGACTCCTAACCTGGAAACTACTGTTCTATACATGTATTGGACAAAAATGTATGTATGAAAGCTCAAAAATACTTGTTCAAGAATGTTTGTGGCACTTCCTGTAACTGGCAAAAAAAAAAAAAAAAAAAAAAAAAGGAGAAATAACCTCAAAGGTATACTTGGAATGAGTGACTAAATTATGGCATGAAAGCACAATAAAGTGATTAAAAATAATGCAGGGACTTTGTGTACTGAAAAGGAATGATGTCCAAGACACCTTAAGGCAAAAAAGTTGAAGAATGTACGTAGTAAACGCCAGTCTGTGGGAAGGGTCCCGTGCATGCGCTCGCACATACACAATATGTGAGCAAGTGCAGAAATGAAGGGGGAAATGAGACTTACTCTTCCCACTGTAACTTTCTGTGTTTTTTTTGTTTATTTGTTTTTTTTTTTTTTAGTCATGCACATATTTCACATTAAAACGAACAAACAAATTAAACCCTTTTAAATGGAAAGGTGAGACCTAAATGTAGGGTAGGTTTGGGGCAGCTGAGGCCACAGGCAGGAGAGTGGGCCAGGCTGTGAACTGCAGGTTATAAACAACCCCCTGCCCTCTGCCCCTCTCTGCAACCACTGGGGGAGCAGCACTGCCCCTACTCTGCAGATGAGGGCAGGAGCTAGGAGATAGTGAGGAAGCAGCCCAGATCCCTAGCTGGACAGTGGCACGGCCCGGGTCTCAATTTAGGTGTGTCTGATGACACTATTCCTATCCTTCCCAATACCCTGTTCTAATTACTATCTCTCTCACTGTATTTAGAAAGCAAAGTGCAGTGACCAAGGGCTGGTCAGGATCAGGCCAGGAAAAAACACAGCCCTTTACGTCGCATCCTGCTGGCTTCACTCCACCAAGACACTTTCTTCTGATGATGACGAGTCAGTCGCCCTCACACTCAGGCCAACCTTCAACCACACAAATGGTTCAGGATACCCACAACAGGCAAGATCTAAAATAACCAACTGCTGCAGTTAAAAGCAGATTTTCACAATCGCCCTCTTGGTTCAATACTTGCTATTGAAGTTTTCAACCAAACTATTTTTTCCTCCTTTAATTCCTATCCAAAACAGCAAGTGCAACAACTTCACCTTCTTTGATAATCAGGAGCCTGGCAGCATCTCAGAGTCCTCATTCTGGACGTCAGTTCTTAAACCATACTTACTACAAATTATGATAAAGGACGACACTCATGTTTGGTGATCACAGCATCCCTGAAGGAAGGGTCCATTGAGGTCTCCTCTCCACAGGCCCCTGCAGGTACCAGGGCCTGTCCTTTGCCCCTCCCAGGCCCCAACTCCCTGCGCTCCTATTAGGGCATTCTCAGTTCTCCCTCACCATGGCAACCACCCAAGTGCCTTCCCTGCCTCCATTCCTGCTACCTCCAAACCACTGAACACATGCCATTTAGAAAGGGATATCTGCCTGCATAAAAAACTACATGGGGCGCCTGGGTGGCTCAGTTGCTTAGGCATCTGCCTTCAGCTCAGGTCATGATCCTAGGGTCCTGGGATCAAGTCCTGCATCGGGCTCCCTGCTCAGCAGAGAGCCTGCTTCTCCCTCTCCCTCTGCCCCCCATCTGGTCATGCTCTCTCCCTCTCAAACAAATAAATAAAATCTTAAAAGAAAAAAACTGTACACAGATTTCATAGCACCTACATTTTAACATTTTAAAACACTAACACCCACATTTCAACACTGAAAACCACCCAGGTGTCCTTGAGTGGGTGAATGGTTAAGCAAAGTGCTGTCCATCCATTCTACGGAACACAAGACAACACAGTCAGCAAGAGAAATGAACCAACCACTGATACCCTCAGCAACCTGGGTGATCTTAAGGGCATTATCCTTAAGGGAAAAAGCCCATCTCCAAAGGGCCACACAGTATAATTCCATTCACACAACATTCTTGAAATGACAGAATTACAGAGTTGTACACCAGATTAGTGGTTGCCAGGGTTATGAATGGTGGGGACGTGTGTGTGTGTGTGTGTGTGTGTGTGTGTCTGTAGGGGGTAGCACAGGGGAGATCTCTTGGATGAGGAAACCGTTCCGTATCTTTACTGTGGTGGGGATGTTTATACTGACCTCTGTGTGTGACAGAATGCCCCAGAACTGTGTGCACACACTACCAGTGCCACGTTCCTGGCGTTGGTCTTGTGCTGCAGTTATGTAAACATGCAGCCAACGGGGAAAACTGGGTGGAGGATGTACGGGAACTCTGTACTATTTTTACAACTTCTTATGAACCTGGATTTCAAAATAAGGAGTTAAGAGAGGGAGAGAGAGAGACAGAGAGAGAAAGAGAGATTTGCTGAACATGTGCAGTGGTCATACTGCTCTCTGGCTTACATTCCTTTGATGGTAACTGACTGCCTGGAAAGTACATTCCAATCCCTAGTACAGCAGAGGAGCTAACAGGGCCCGTGGCCCACTCTCATGCAACAGGGAACCACTGGATATGCGGGCTGATGCCCCGGCTCCCGTGTACCTGCGGGCCTCTTCCTGAGCTGTTTCATCAGCCTGCAGTGACTTCCCTCCCCATTCTGTCCTCCTGGCCAACCTTCATCCTCCTTCAGAGTCTAGTGCACGCGCCTGCTTCTCTCCCACACTGTCCTCTGCAGCCTCTCTTTTCCAAAGGTGCTGGGCATGCCCCCATGTTTGGCACCGCAACCTATGTTCCTCTTCTATTGCACTGCACATCTATCTCCACTTCTGCTCCGTGAGCTCCTTCAGGGTAGAAAATGTGTCTGCCTCACTTCCTAATCCTCTACTAATTTCATCCTGGGTGCCCAGTAAATGTCTGTTAAAGGCAAAGCTAAGTGGGATAAGAAACGTGGTGGGGCAGTAGGGTGCTGTGGTTAGCATCGGTGCTCTGGAGTCAGAGGGCAGGTTCCTGGGTAGACTCCACCAAAAAACTGTTAGAACAGAACAAATTCTGTCAAGATGCAGGATACACACTCAACACACAAACATCTTTTGCGTCTCTATGTGCTGGTGAACTCTCAGAAAGAGAAATTAAATGATGCTTTCACAACTGCATCAGAAAGAATAGAATAACTTTAAACAAGGAGGTGACAGACCTCTATACAGAAAACTTGAAGACATTAATGGAAAAAATGAAAGACACAAATAAATGAAAGATATTCTGTGTTCACGGACTGGAAAAACCAATATTGTTAAAATGTCCATACTCCCTAAGCAATTTAGAGCTTCAGTACAATTCCTATCAAAATTCCAGTGGCACTTTCTGCAGAACTAGAACAAATAATCCTAAAATTTGTATGGAACTGAATAGCCAGAGCAATTTTAAGAAAGAAGAACAAAGCTGGAGGCATCATGCTCCCTGATTTCCAAGCTATAGTAATTAAGTATTACAAAGCTATAGTAATTAAGACAGTATGGTATGGGCATAAAAACAGACACATGTATCAATGGAACAGTTCACTGGAACGAAAAGTCCACACATACATGGTTGATTAATTTATGACAAAAGGAGCTGATAATATGCAACAGGGAAAGGACAGTCTCTTCCATAAATGGTGCTGGGAAAACCAGGCAGCCACATGCAGAAGAATGAAACTCAAACACTCTGACACTACACACAAAAATTAACGTTAAGGCGGATTAAAGACTTGCGCGCCACCATAAAATACCTAGCAGGAAAAACGGGCAGTAAGCTCCCAGACAGCGGTCTTGACAATGATTTTTTTAAACTGGCACCAAAAGCAGGAGCAACAAAGACAAATATAAACAAGTGGAACTATATCAAACTAGAAAGCTTCTGCACAGCAAAGAAAACCATCAGCAAAATAAAAGGCAACCTACAGAATGGGTAAAATACTGTGAATCATATAACCCCTGATAAGGGGTTAATACCCAAAATATAGAAGAAACCCAAACAGATCAATGGCAGAAAACACAAAACAATCTGAGGCATCCGGTTGATTCAGTGCACGGAATGTCCAACTCTTGGTTTTGGCTCAAGTCCTAATCTCTGGGTCATGAGATCAAGCCCTGCATGGGGCTCCACACTCAGTCAGGAGTCTGCTTAAGATTCCTTCCTTCTCCCATGCTTTCCCTCTCTCTCCACTCCTCCCTCCCACCCTTGCTTACGCATGCTCTCTCTCTAAAATCTCAAACACACACACACACGCACACACACAGAACCCCACAAATAATCTGCCTTAAAGAATGGGCAGAAGATCTGAACAGTTTTCCAAAGAAGACAAAGAGATGGCCAGCAGGTACATAAAAAGATGCTCAAAAGCGTTAATCATTAGGGAAATGTAAATCAAAACCACAGTGCAAGATCACCTCAGGCCCACGAGAATGGATAATATCAAAAAGACAAGAAATGACAAGTGCTGGAAAGGATGTGGAGAAAATGAAACCCTTGTCTCTGTTGGGGGGAATATAAACTGGGGCAGCTCCTATGGAAAATAGTTCAGAAGCTCCTCAAAACATTAAAAAATAGAATGACCATTTGATCCAGCAATTCCACTTCTGGATATTTATCCAAAGAAAACAAAGACACTAACTTGAAAATAATACACACCCCCACGTTCACTGCAGCATTATTTACAACAGCCAAGATATGGAAACAACCTAGTGTCCATTAGTGGGTGAGTGGATAAAGAAGATGTGGTTTATATACCCATTAAATATTATATAAAAGAAGGAAATGTGCCATTTATGACAATATGAACAGAACTCAAGGGTATTATGCTAAGTGAAAGAAGTCAGACAGAGAAAGACAAATACTGGGGCACCTAGGCAGCTCAGTCGGTTAAATGCCTGCCTTCAGCTGGGGTCATGATTCCACGGTCCTGGGATCAAGCCCATGTTCAGCAACCTGCTCAGTGAGAAGTTGGCTTCACCTCCTTCTGGCCCTTCCCCTGTTCGTGCTCTTTCTCAAATAAATAAAATCTTAAAAAAAAAAAAAAGACAAATATTGTATGATCTCTCTTATATGAAGGATCTTTAAAAAAAAAAAAATGAAAAAGACCAACCTTATAAAGAGAATAGATTGGTGGTTGCTAGAGGTAGGGTTAGGTGTAGGAGAAATGGGAAGGGGGCAAAAAAGTAAAAAGAAAAAACACATATTACTGTATGTGTTTTCTACTCTTCTAAATTATAGTATACAGACTTAAGATTTAGAATAAATATTTCTTATAAGAATTGTCAAAATAGCTATCTGGAATAGGATTTCTAGATTTTCTCTTTAGATACTAAACTATAGCATGTAATAGCACAATAAAGATACCTATTTAAAAAAAAAGATTGGGACTCTGGGGTCAGAGGGTAACAGGCCTGCCACTTGGCCAGACGATCCTGGACTACACTCATCTATAAAACAGGGATGAGCATTGAATCAACCTCAGAGAACAGTGAGCACAGAACCCAGCACAGGGCAAGGTCTTAAAGTCAACTGACATTAGGACAAGATTACCACACCCATTCTGTTTACTGCTCCCCCTCCCCAAAGTCTGCATTCTGAAAATGTGAACTAAAATCTGCTAAGGGGGAAAGCTGATGACATGGTCATTACTGGGTTGTGCAGAGGTTGTGCATGGCAGGGGACATCTCAGGACATTTGCTGAAGACACCTGCTTCCTAAGAGGTGCTGTGTTTCTGAGAGTCTAGTTAGGAATTGGTGAAACAGATTTTGATTCCAGAATCAGAGCTGGTGGATTTATTACTTGGGCTGCACCCTCAGCCCAGATATGTTAAAATCAAACTAATAGCAGCATTGGTTGAGCTACACAATACTTAAATAGTCTAATGAATTAAATCACTTACAGATCTATACAAATACAAATACATACACACACATATATAGTGTTTTTTTAAAGAAAGTTCTTTTAAAAGCGTTCATTCTTTCTCAATCATTCTTAGCATCATTGTGGGGGAGGGAGGATAAAATTGTTTTTTTAAATAAATCCCCAAGTTTTTCCTATCCCAGCCTATGGAAAGAGAAACTTCTGGCATACATTAAAAGGTGTTCACACCGTTCTTTCTCCTCATAGCCAAAAAAATTCATTTATAGAAACACTTCAAATTACAACTTCAGAATAGGCAAGAACCCATTTAACATAAAGGCAGTTAATATTAATGGCTCATTTATAAGAAAAAGAGAACTATCTCATTTGTTATCCATGTATCCTTGGAATCCAGTTTTACTATCTCTGAAAAGTTTTAGAGTGTGTAATCTTTGTGAAGTAATATTAGCTGAGGGCAGGGGTGGTGGTGAAATAGTTTATGGGACCAAAATCCAAAAAAACAAACAAACACATAAAAAATCTCAAATACATTAAATAAAATCAAATTTGTTGAATTTCACCTTCAAATAGTAAAGAAGTAAACTTCTTTAACTAAAAAAAAGTCCTATGTTAAAATGGTGATTACTCTTGCTCATTATTTTCTATTAATTTATACCCCAGCATTTACCAAAGAGGATTTGAGGCATCCATTAAAAATATTTTAAGTGGCAACTCAAAGGCCAATATAAAAATCTGAAACAATGAGCCTTTGTTGTGCAAAATATATATAAACTTTCCTCTCAAATGGTACAACCCTTAATGAATCAATGGGTCTAGGCACTGAGCATCTGCCTCTAGATCAAAGAGAGCACCCCACCTGGGACATCCTAAACCTGAACAAGCCACATCTAGATTCGACTACGAATTTTCAGGAAATACAGAGAAACATGATAAATTACATTGCAGAAATGCAGTCCATAAAACGCAACCATGGAAATGCTACAGAAATGCAACTGCTTCAACAAATCAACTCCCAGGAAAATGAACAAACAAAAAGAAATAGAGGGGGGAATCTACAGGTTAAAAGAAACTTAAGAGATGTACCAACCAATCACAATAGATGGACCTCATCTAGATCCTGATTCTAATGAACAAACTGTTAAAGAACCATAAAACTTATGGGGCAACTGGAAATGTGAACATTGACTGGTTATTTGAGTATATAAAGGCATTACTGTGATTCTAAGTTCGAAAGAGTCCTTATCTTTTAAAGATATATACTGAAACATTCATGGATGAAATGACATGACATTTAGTTTTCTCTTGAAAATAGTATGGAGGGTGCTGGTGAAAGAAGATGGGCCGAGAGTTGACAACTGTGGAAGCGGGCTACTATCATCTAATTTTGGTCTGTGTTTGAAAGTTCTCATAATAAACAGTTAAAATAAAGACTGACCTTGAAACTAGTTGACGCAATCACGAAAGGCCAAGTACAAACTTAATTATTTTCAAGAAAATGATGTAACAAAAAAAGTCATCTTAATCCGAGGAGAAGTCTAGCTACATATTTAAACCACAAATAGCTGCCCTGACTGCCAAATCAAGTGTTAAGAAAATGTGGTTTCTGTTTTACCTCATGCATCACGAAAACAACTGCTTCACTCGCTGTTAATTGCTTCATCTGGCACTTTTCTTTATCCAGAAAATTAAGAACATTTTATTTTAAATAGACAAATTGAATATGCCCTCCAACACTTATTTCAAACACATTTTAATCCTGGCATCACAAACATGAAATCCTCAGGAATATCAACGCTCTCCAGAGAAGACTATGCCAAAATAGGATTATCTTTAACCCTGCAGGATCCTTTTGGAAAAAAAAAAGAAGAGGGAGAGGATTAAATGGAGGCAAACACCTAGATTGGATGTTGTTCTTTCAGAACAAATTAAAAGCCAAAAGAGAACAGTGAGAGCTGAGGAACCCAGGAAAGGATGCTTTCCTGGGGAGAGGCCTGGGTTCAAATTTCACTTTCCAAGCTGCATGCTGTGAAGCTCACTGCTGGAACTCTGTGAGCCTCCTTGTCCACCTCTGCAGAAATGGGTTTCACAGCTGCTACTCAGGGGGTCACCAGTGACAATTAAGTGAGAGTACCCGAATAAACAAACAGGGCCCTGGCCTTGGGCTACCTTTCCCGGCTCTGCCCTCCTACACACCCTGCCCTGGAGAGCCAACAGTCTTGCAACCAAGCTAAATGGATTTTGCATGGCTCAGAGCATTGAAAAATTTTTTAAAATTAGATACTGCCAACACTTGAGAATCAGGAGCACAGGAATACAAGGTAGAGTTCCGACTTCTTTCTTAAGATTGTGGGGTGAGGTCTGGTTTTCCAGTGTCCTCACCATCCTGCAGGCTAACTCCTGAGCCCAGACTGGCCTAATGTCCTTCCTCCGCCCTGCCCTTTCCCCCCATTCTGTGCCTCTCCCTGCCTGGCGAATTTCTTTTCAGGGCCCAACTCTAGTACACCTGTCACTTCCTCCACATTTCCACAGAGGAGCCCCTCCACTACACTCCATCACACTGTCCTGGCACTAACCTGTCCATGTATCTGCCGCCTCTGCTGGGCTTTCTGGAGGAAGGGACCCTGTTGCTATTGCCTTTGTGTCCCCAGGGCTGAGCAGAAAGCCTGACCTAGATAATGCAGAGTTTGGTAACCGCCTCCCGAACGTGTGGAAGGAAATTAGAGCTAAAATATCACAAAAATGTAAAATTTCACATCACAGCTTGTTCTGACAGTTACCAAATAAAGGGGTCAAGGACATTAAGATGTTGTGCAAAACGAGAACAAGCTTCCATCTGCTTACATATTTCACGAGTTAGTCAAGTCAGTAAATAAACTGACAAAGCAGAAGCAACAGTAGGCAGGGTCATTCATTCGTTCATTGGATTGGTATCACTGAATTCTCACTGTGTGCCTTCTAAGCACTGGGGACAACGCAGGGGACAAATCAGACAACTACCTGTTTTCAAAAAGCTACATCCTAGTAGGGAAACAAAATCAACAGACAGACACAGTCATTTCAACCCAGAGGCAACGCTAGGAAGAAAACTAAACAAAATAATGAGATAGAATGACGAAGGGGAGAAAGAGAGCGGTCAAGGAAGGCCTCCTGGAAAATGAGACATCCGACCAGAAGGAGCCAGTTGTGCAAAGATACCGGAGACAGCTCCAAGCGTTGGAAACGGAAGTGCAAAGGTCCTGAGGTAAATAGGGCTGAGCCGTCAAGGCAGGGCAGACGATGGGTGGGACTGGAGGGCAGAGTTCTGGGTGGTGGGAGTGGTAGGGGAGGTGGGCAGGGCCCGCTCTGGCACTGCTAGGCACTGAATGTGCAATGACTAGGCACTGGAGCAGCGCGGGAATGGGGGTCTCTGGGCGGAAGCGGACAGGGTTCCTACCCAAATCACACAAGCATGGGGTGGAATCCCGCCCAATTTCCCGCAGACGAGCCCGGGCTCCCGCCCAGACGCTTTCACACACACTGACACAGCCGGACAACAACCCTTTCCAGAACGGGAGACATTTCCCCACCTTCCCTAGGGGAAAGCATTGGAACCCCGAGGGTCAGTGCCTTGGCCAAGGTCGCGGGAACCAGACTCCGGGTCCTTAGCATCCCCGCGCGGGTATGCCACTGCGCGCCCCTCCGTCCGGAGGGATGGCGTCCACAGACCCCGCCGCACGTCTGCCAGAGCCAGGCCAGGGAGCGGGCCCGCAGCCCCTAGCTGCTGACAGCCGGGCGGGAGGGGGCGACTGCGGCAGCCGGGAGGGCAGGGGCGGCGGCCAGGGCCGCCTGCGCCCCCACAGAGCCCGGCCCGCTCCGCAGCCCCCGGCCCCGCGATCCCCAGTCCTGCCCACTGCGGCCGCGCGGCCCTCCTGCCGCTCCTTCCCCGCGGGGCCCGCTCGAGCAGACCCTGCCAGGCCTCTCCCGCCCGCCCGCTGGGCTCACCTCGCCTCCCAGCCGCCGCGCCAGGGGTAGAAGGCGAGCGGGCGGACTGGCGGCGCTGCGCACTGGCCGCTCGCGGCTCCGCTGCCGGGGGCTCGGCCGGCCAGCCGCCCCGCCCCGCTCCGCCCCGCCGCCGCCGCCGCCGCCGCAGTGGGTGTGAGGGGCGCCGGGGCGCTTCGACCCTTCCGGTCCGGCTCCCTTCTCCTCCGCCGCCGCCGCGGCGCCGAGCCTGACCGACCCGCGCGCTCACCAATCAGCGCGCGGAGAGCCGGGCAGGCGCGGCCAATCGCGCCGGGGGGGAGGGTCGTGACGGGCGGCGTGGGCGGGGAGAAGGGCGGAGCCGGAGTCTCCGTGCGGGGCTCGGAGCGGCTCGGCCGCGCTCGGCGGGCGGCGGCCGCGCAGCTGTTCCAGCCTGTGCCGGGCGCCCTTCGGGTCCGACAGCGCGCGGAGTCAGCCATCCCCACCACCGGGTACGCGGGAGCCGGGAGCCGGGAGGCGGCGGAGAAGGCCGACAGGCGGACCAAGAGCCGGGCGCTCCGGGCGGCAGGTGCAGGGTGGCCGCGGAGAGGCGGCCTGTCGGGGAACGGAGCCGGCCGTTTGAGGGAGAGCTCAGGGCGAGCACGAGGGGAGGCCGGGGCCTTGGCGGCCGGCGCCCAGGAGCCCGGCGCGGGGTGGCGCCCGGGAGGACGTGGAGGCCGAGGCGGTGAGGAGTGGGGAGGAGAGGCAGGGGTCGTGGACTCTGCGGCCTTCTCTGAGCGACTAGAGTCGGGGAGCGGAGAACAAGGAGCTGGCCGCGTGCAGACTGGGTTCCCCGCGTGTCCGTGACGGTATGCAGGAGGGGACGGGCTGGTGTACTCAGGGCGGGGGTCAAACCTCTGACTCAGAGAAAGGCAAGGTCGAAAATGGGGAGGAAAGGAGCGCAGTGCCGAGGTCCCCCTAGGGCCTGGGGTGCCCTGACACTTACCTTCTTTTTAGCCGACTCCTGCAACCCTGTGGCCCCTCGCTCGGCTTCCAGCGGCCCTGGGTCGTGTGAAATGACGGGAGAGGCCGGGGCATTGCCTGTTGCGAGATTTGCGTTTGAAGAAGCAGAGCGGAGAGTGAGGCAGGAAGACTGGACACACTGAAAAAGGATCAGAGGTCCGTGGATAGGTGGGGGGCGGTGCACGCTTTGGGGACCGGTAGAAAGAGGGATTGTGGAGGAGGAGCGGCCTGCGCAGAACGCCAGAGACTTCTGGGTCATCAGGGCAGGGGACAAATTGGGAGGAAGAAGCAGGGCTCTGCGGGGCGGAGGCCAAGGGGCTTGGGGGCATGGAGGGTAGTGGCAGAATTTGGGGAGGATGGCAGGCCTGCGACGCAGGGCCAGGCTGAGGGCACCAAGGCCTCAGAAGAGGAGTATCATCGAAGACCCGATCCTTCCATGGGGTCCTCCCTTAGGCCACCCCCTACCTTGGCCACCAGAGGGAGTTTTCTGAAATAGACTGTGGCCCATCCTTGCTTGAAATTGTAGCTCCTGAGTGTGATCTGAATTAAGGGGGCCCCACCTTGGTCCTTACATCAGCCTCGCTGACCACCTGCCCCAGGTGCACAAGAGAAAACAGGGAGCCAAAAATTGCCATCATCAAGGATTATGGGAGGCTAGTAAAGCCTGGCTGTTAGAGCTCTCATTTCACTAAGGGGCACTCGTGGGTGCGTCCTCTTAAATTCCCCTTTTTTGGTTTATGAAATACAGAGAACATTTATGGACACAGAGCTGAGGTGTTGAGGTGGGAAGGGTCTAGTCCATGCTTGGAAAAATGTACATTATTTTGGCGGAGGCCACGTGAGATGAGTGGTGGGGAGGGTGTGGCACACATGAGCAGGACTGGCAGCTGACCTAGCCTGTTGGGTGTGGAGAAAGAGTTGAGGTAGTCCTCCTGGATAGGCGGAATCCCCAACTGAGGCTGGAAAGCTAGCAGGAATGTGGTTTAGGAGGAAAGGGCACTAGGACCCAAAGATTCAGAAGTAAGCACCTGCATGCTGTGTTCAGGAAATCCAAGGTCACCTGGTCTTGCTGGAGATGGGAGAGGTGGACTGGTGGGTTAGTAGGGCCTTGAGCTGGATGGGCACTATAGACTGGAGATCCATGGGCTCACTTCAATTCACCAGTATGCCTTGTTTAACCCAGTTTTGTTTGTTTGTCTTTGAATTGGCTTGGTTGCCAACATTTGAAAATTGGGAGCTTTCACTTGAAAAATCTCAATTGCTGGTTTCTCTTGGTTAGCAGCTCTGCCACCATGGGACCTGCATTCGCAGAAGGCAGTAGCTGGCTGGAACTGAGTGGCAGCTGCCCCTTGAAGGGAGGTCCCTAGCTCACCAGAGTCCCTGCCACTCCTTACAACACATCTCTGGCCATGACTTTATTAGCCCTTACCTGCTGGCCCTTGGGGCATTACGGCGTAGGGGTCCCATCTGTGGAGGGAAAAGGTGGCTGCTGAGGGGTGTTAAGAAAGGAAGTGAACGATGTGCTTAGGTATTTATTTTGGAAAGATCACTAGAGCCCATAGAGTTTCAGGGATGGGGGGCTTGTGTCCACAAGACCAGTGAGGGAGCTACTGCAAAGGCCCTTCTAAGAGAAGCTGAGGCCTGGTCTGGGACAGGTGTCAAGAAGAAGGAACTGATTTGAAACTGTTTCAAGACTTGAGGGACATGAAGAGGCACAGCTGCCACTACACAGCCACCAGGATGGCTGCAGTAAAAAAGAGAACATCGGTGCTGACCACGTGGAGCCATTGGAACTCTCATCCGCGGCTGGTGGGAAAGTGGAGTGGGCATGCCCACTTTGTAAAACAGTTTGGCAATTTCTGGTAACCTCAGACATACTTCTGTCATACCAGCCAGCAGCCCTGTTCCCGGATATGTATCTGAGAGATATAAAAACATGTCCACACAAAGAACCGGACATAAATATAGCAGCTTTATTCCAAATGGTCAAAGATTAGAAACAACCGAAGCCCATATGTAGCCCGTTGGGTAAGCAAACTATGGTGCATCCCTACAGAGGAATACTACCTGACAGATGCACGGCCTGTAAAAGTGCCCCTAAAACCTCATGCTAAGTGGAAGAAGCCAACAAGGCTACAACCTCTATGATTGTTTATAGAACATTCTGGAAAAGGCAAAATTAGTTCAGTGGTTGCCAAAGATCAAGGTGGGGGTGGGTGGGCAGGGATGATCAGTGGGGGCCAGGAGGGAATTTGGGGGGTTGAAGGGTATACTCTATATTTTAATTACAATGATGAGCATATCACTGTATATTTATCCAATTTCAGAAGTGGGCATCTAAAAAAAGGGTGACCTTTGATGTATGTAAATTATACTAAAAAACTTGATGTAAAGAAAAGAGGTCCGTTGAAGCTGTAGAATGATCAGTCTTAGAGGGGGGATGTGGGGGGTGAGGGAGGAAGGGGAGTCAGGGATGAGGCCATGGTTCCCGGCTTGACTCACACCCTGGTGAATTCTGTGGGGTGAGGGGGAGGATGGGGCTCAGAGGATGCCTCCATGGCGCTCCTGGGATCCTGCCAGCCCTTCAGAAGTGGGGTTCTGGAAGGGCAGCAAGAAACCTCTGCCAGTGGCTGCCATTGCCGGGAGCACCTGGTGGTGGGTGAGTTTTAGGGAGCACTACAAGGGTCTGATGGTGTCCTAGAGTCACTCACACCAGTTAATGGTCATGAAGACACATTTCAAGCCATCTGGGATAGCTACTTTCTTCCGGAGCCTAAATGCCAACCCCACAAGCCTTCAGAACTCTTTATCCCTGGCTCCTTATCTTCCTGCCTGACTGTATTAATAAAATTGGTGATGATGGAAATAAAAAGTACAAATTTATGTGTCGCCTGGGTGGCTCAGTCATTTAAACATCTGCCTTCGCCTCAGGTCATGAACCCGGAGTCCAGGGATTGAGCCCTGCGTCTGGCTCCCTGCTCAACAGGGAGCCTGCTTCTCTCTCTCTCCCCTGCTCTCCCCCCACCTCTCTCTCAAATAAAATCTTAAAAAAAAAAAAAATTGTGGACTTGAGAGTTTCACCCCCGCATGCTGCCTTCAGGTTCCAGGCAACCTTAAACAGCATCAGGTGCTCCAACCCCCTCCAACAGCCGTTTAGCAGACTCAACCTAGAGTCCCCAGTATCCTACAGTTTGTTGCCCCTGGAAAGGATTTTAATCCTCATGTTCACGTTAAAAGGATGCCCATCACAGGTGCAGGCACCATGCCATTGGCTACCAAGAAATGGGGCTCACTCCCATAGGACCCTGCTGATTTCCTGTTTTAAGGACCCCTCAACGTCTGAGTACATAAAAAAGAATGAGATTACCAAAAATCCAAACCCACAAGCCAAAAAAGAATTTTACTATCTTTATTGTCTTAAAATTGCATAGTATTTCGATTGTGCACGCTTTTAAATAGAGGGCAAGGTCGCCCACTTGAAACTACTCTCTTGCATGGGATAGTTCAAGCGTTTTACTATAGGTAGGAGCAGGGACCAAAATGCTGCCTGGGCTTAAAAAGAACCACAATCAGGTTGAACTGAAGTTGGAGAGCTGGGAGGGATTTATAGGCGAACAAACCATCGGAAGGACATTGAAATTTTGAAGGGCTTTATAGGAGGTGCAGGAAGATGATGGTGGTGGGGGAAGGCTTCCTTGGTGTCAGGGGATGGGATTCAGGGGCAGCCCAGAGAGGACAGGAAAGGAGAAAGGAGTCCAGAGGGGCAATGCCTTGTGCTCAAATCTGAGATGAATGCCCCCCTGCCAGGAGGCTGGTGGGTACATGGTCCGGGAGTTACCTTGGCTTCTGAAAGCCACATACTAGAAAAATAACTTAAAAGCTATACAATCATTATAAATATTTTGTCTTTTAAAACTAACTAGTGTTGGTTAAAAAAAAGGTTCACAGTTAACTCTGAAGAGAGCTGTGTCTCTATTGCACAGTAGTGGAAATGTCTGCTCTGATTCCCATGTATAAACCTCTGGCAAGTTCAGGACACAGAGAAACAGTATCTGCTGTAAGCAAAGCACTTGGGGTACAAGGCACGTGGCAGCTGTCAAGCTCTACTGGGCTCTACTTGGAACACACAGAATGCCCGCTGTTCTTCCCACTTGGGCCTCCCTGGGATGGGCCTCGAACCACACACTACAGGTGGCAACGGCCTCCTCAGGCTCTTTCTTGTTCTCTACTCCACGGTCACAGACTTGGCCAGATTTCTGGGGAAGTCGACCTAAAACGAGAGAAAGTACCCGCTCAGGACCCCATTGAGCTCAGCAACGTGCCATGTCACAAAGCCCATCATCCAAGTATCCGAACACAAGGAGATGGGTGTTCTGACCATCTTTGGCCATAAACTCGTTCCTGGAGACCTGCATCTTGGAAGTCTCAGAAGCAGTTCCTTATTCCAGAAACGTCACTCAACTACATAATGTTGAGTTCATTCAATAGACACATAGTGGGCACCTGCTTCATGTCATGCTGCGTTCCCACTATTAAAAGGATCTGGTTCGTGCTATTAAAACGAGTGAGCTCAGTGTGTCCTGTCAAATATTCACTTTTCTTGGAAGGATCACACATTCAATTCACGAGACTTATTAGTCCGTGGTGGGGGTTGGGAAGAAAATCTGACTGGGTTGGTTGATAAAGCAAGCTTCAGTTTTTATCTACAATGTCTTCTTTTGCTCACAATATTTTTTTTAAAAGAAGTAAATATGACAAAATGTTAGCCAGTGGCAGTTCTGGATTTGTACACCATTAGATATCTGTTACATTGTTGTTGCTGTTGTTGCAAGGTTATGCATCTTTAAAAGCATCTTGGATATTTTCTCAAAATAAAATTGTAATCAAACTTCTGTTTCTTTACACAGTGAATTGTATGCTCTCTTACACTTTTGTTGGTAGGATGGTAAATGGGCTCTTTTCTGGAACATAAATTGACAATACATGTTAGGAGTCTCAAAATGTTGAATCATTTGCTAGACTGAAGACAAGTCTTACATGTGGGAGAAAGATACATGTGCAAATATGTTCACTGCAGTTGTGATTTATATAGCCATTTCCCCCCAAATTAGCAACAGTTTAAATAACAGAAGACTGGCTAAGTCATCATAGCTACAATCCATGCCACAAGACTGTTGGAATATTGTACATGTTGCTTGTGGAAGTTATTATATTTGAAATACTGTAAATGTTGCTTCAATAAGCGCAAGACGTAAGAAAATACTTGTAAATATATTTAAAGGGAAGATGTAAAATGTCATTCTCAATATAATCTCAAAAAATGTTCAAAAATTCACATGCACAAGGCAAAGACTGGAATAAATTATTGAACTGGCTAATTAACCTTGACCCTCTGGGTGATATATAAATAGGCTACTATAACCTTCACAACCTTGCAACTTGTTTTCAAGGGGTCTAAGTTACTTTAAAAAGAAAGTTGTTTTAAATGAAAAAATTTCTCCTATGAATATTTACACCAAAAAAGCACTTAAGAATGGAATCAGAACTCCGGGGTTATGTTTTTTCCCCTGGGGGGGGGCACTCGGCGCAGTTTCAGACGTACATCGTAGCCTCGGAGCACAGCCAGATGAAAGGACAGCAGCTGCAGCGGGATCACACTCAGGATACCCTGGAGGCAGTCGACCGTGTGGGGCAGTTCGATCGTCTTGTACGCGAACTTGGAACTCTCAGTGTCGTCTCTGGAGCACAGGATAATCGGGCGACCCTACAGCCAAGAAGTAGGATCACAACACGCAGGTGGTCTCAGAAGGAATCACCCCTCACCTACAGCCGCGTTTCTGGGATCAACCTCATGGCCACGATCACAGTGATCTCTTGCTTTTGTTGCAGTTACGGGGGAGGTGATGCGCACAGCTGGCTCAAAGGACAGAGTGTTGGAAGCCGTTGGGTGAGTTTCTCTCCCTTCCCTAGTAGGGTGATCGCCAGCCTGTGGAATTCATTCAGCACCCACCTGTTGAGTGGCTTCCATGTGCCTTGCCAAGGGCAAGGGGTAGAGAAAAAACCATAAACCAGCCAATCAATAACTAATGATGAATTCTAGATAAGCGCCGCAGAGGCAACAAAACACGGTAATATGATCAGAAGACACAGGGGAGGAACAGCCAGCGCCAAGGCATGGAAGCAGAGATCAGCTTGGCATGAGGGCGAAAGAGAAGGAAGGGGCCAGGGGGTGCAGGCTTTGGTTGCTCTTGTTTTATGGGAAGCCACCGGAGGGTTTTAAGCAAGGAAGTAAAGTGGTTTGTGTTTTATAACTTCTGTCTGGCTACTTGTTTTATAACTTCTGCTGAGCCAGGCATGGTGGCAGCTGGCTGAAGGGTATTGTTGGATATTTTACCTCCCTGTACCTTCACAAGCCCTCCCAGAATGAATCCCTGGGGAGCTCTGTATCCCCCGCCTCCAGGCAGCTCCATACTGGGGCTCCGGGACAGCTTGGGCCAATCTGGGTCACAAGGTGTCCCTGAGGAGCCGTCGTGCTCATGGCCACAGGCTGGACAGTCATTTCTGAATGTGTGTTCCACTCATGAGGGGTAGTGTAGTCAAGCCTGCTTAGCATCAGGCCCGCTTATAATCTGTGTATGGAAGAGGACAGGAGAGAAGGGACCCCAGCCCATCTGAGACCCTTCACCTGGCGGGCTGTGACCTGCTGCAGGGCGTTCTGGCATTTGGCAAAGCAAGGGTCCTTCATGATGACCATGATGACGGGCATCTGCTTATCGATCAGTGCCAGGGGTCCGTGCTTCAGCTCCCCAGCCAGGATGCCTTCCGAGTGCATATAGGTTATCTCCTTAATTTTCTGGGGAAACACAAGTTGGGGTCCGTGTGACACTGGGCAGATGGGGCAGATGGGGGGGGGGGGCTGGAGTAGATGGCCAGAGGAGAGGAAGGGGAGCTAGGGGAGGGAGGACTCCAGAACGCAGGGAGCTGAGGGCTGCAGGGCAGATGAATGGGTGAAGTGGCCAACACCTCGGGGCCTAGGGCCACAGCATGCACAGAGCCCAGCACACAGCCTATGTCCCAGACCACCCCCAGCATAGCCGCCATCTTGGATAGACAAGTCAGATTTGGCTCAAGAGCTGATTTGGCTCTCCCCTTCCACTCTCTGTCCGGGCCCCATGGCCTCCCCACAGTCACAATTTGTAATGGCAACATTGCATTCTGTCTAGATATAGCTTCCTTCAATTATCTGATGGGTTGTTTCCCCCAATTCTAGACCATTAATAACTTCCAAAGCGTTCTTTCAACTTACTCACCAGGAAAAATCACACACACACTGGACTGTTATTGGAATTTTCCCCGATGTTTATGGAGATCCATTTCTATTCAGTTACCATTAAACCTATGTCACTGAATGGGTGAGTGTCAAAAGAAACATTTCTCAACTCCCCTACAACTATTTATTTTGGTGGTGGGGGGCACTGTTGGGAGTATAGCTCCACTGGGGATGGGAATGCTGTAGACAGCTGGAGTGCCAGCCCCCAGGAGACCACAGAAGGGCCATTGATGTGCCCCAACCGCGGAGTAAAAGCTTCTTTCTTCCCGTGAAGACTGACTCGGAGATACAGCTGAATATGCATCTTTTACCAGGACACTGGGGCACAGCAGCTGAGACCCCCTTATCCCGCACCAGGCGACAGAGGCATGGGGGAGAGGCAAGTAGACTCCACCCAGGTCTTGCTCCTATTGTGCCCCCCCCCCACCCCACTGACCCCAGAAGCAGCATGCCCAGCCCTTTACTTGCTTTGGCAGGGATCAGAGCCTGCCCAGGAAGCATGTGGAATTTGGAGCTCACTGCCACTGGCGCCAACTCCAGCTCATGCACCTTGCCTCCCACTCACCCCTACTGCTTGTAAAACTCTCAGATGCAGGTGATGGGGAAGGATCAGGGACTTGCTCCCTAGGAAGAGGAGCGGAACCAAGCTGGGCCAGGGATGGTGCCCTTGGCTTGGGTCCCGAGTGCCCTCTCACGAGTGATGCTGTCTCCCATCTACTCTGGTTGGGCACTCCCATCCATGAGCAGCAAGCAGAGACTAGACTCAGCCCCTGGACAGCACCGCCCAACCCCTTGGTAGCCCCGCCATCCTGGCACCTGCCCAAGCTCCATCAGCTCTTGGGCTCCCAGTTACCAATTAAAAAAAAAAAAAAAAAAAAAAAAAAGCAGGCTGGTTTTCAAAGCTCATTCTGTTAGGATCTCTAGCTCCCTTTGGAAGTTTGAGGGCTAATAGGGATACTCTGCAGAGAGCCCTCATGCAGGGGCTGGTGGGCGGTGATGGGGAAGGGGAGGCTCACCAAAGCTCCTTCCAGGCACGTGGCATAGTTATAGCCCCGACCCATGACCAGGAGTGACCTCTGTGTGTACAGCTCCAGGGCCAGGTCGTGAATCTTCTCATCCAGCGACAGCACTTCCTTGATCAGCCCTAAATCGCAACAAATACAGCAGAGGCGATGCCAGTCATACAGATTTCATAGCACGATTCACACAGAAAAATCATGGCGTGTAAGACAGAGTTTAGGAACTCCCACCACTTGATGCACTTGGCTTCCTCACATTAGTTCCAAAGGATTTTAAACGTAGATTATGGGAAGTAACTTGGTGATTAGCCAGGATTTTGTTTATGTTCATACTTTCTTAAGCTTGTAAGGTGATCAGGAAGGCGTTATTTCTAGCTCCATTTTATAGGTGAGGCAACTGAGGCTCAGGGCTGACACCCCCAATTAATGTCCTATGCCCCCACCCAGTCCACCTGCTAGGGACAACACCAGTGTAGGTTGGACCAAAGTTTCCCAATCTTTTTGGTCTCAAGACCTCTTTGCACTCTTAAAAATGATTGTGAATCCATAAGACACTCAGCTTCTGTTGGTTCTATCAGTACTTACCAGATTAGAAACTGAGAAAATTAAAGATATTTTTATTCATTCATTTAAAAATCACAATAACCCCATTATACACTTTTAAAAGTTAGTGAGAGTAATGGTGCTGGTTTATATATTTTTTAATTTTTTTTTTTAGATTTTATTTATTTATTTGACAGAGAGAAAGAGAGTAGGCAGAGAGGCAGGCAGAGGGAGAGAGAGAGAGAGAGAAGCAAGAAGGCTCCTTGCTGAGCAGAGAGCCCGATGCGGGGCTCGGTCCCAGGACCCTGAGATCACGACCTGAGCCAAAGGCAGAGGCTTAACCCACTGAGCCACCCAGACACCCCACTGGTTTATATTTTTATAAATCTTTTTAAATGCCTGACTCTGTAATAAAGACATTAGATCCTCACACCTTTTCCCTCATTCAACCTGTTGTGATATGCTCTTTTGGTTGAAGTATAGGAAGAAAATTCAACCTCACAGAGTTTTATAGTTGGAGAAGGAAGAAACATTTACATTACTTTTTCAGATAATCGTGGATGTGTTTCTCTGATATTATATCAGACTCAAGAAATGGTAATGTCTTTTCTTTTAAATTAATTTATTTAAGTAATCTCTGCACCCAACTTGGGCTTGAACTTGAGTCACTGAGATGAGTCACATGCTCTACTCACTGAGCCATCCAGGTGCCCCAAGAAACAGTAATTTCTTAAAAGAGTAGTTGCCAATGTAGACTCTGAAATCACATCCATAAACATTTCCTACATTGTGACATTAAAATATCAGTCTAGGGCCCCTGGGTGGCTCAGTGGGTTAAGCCTCTGCCTTCGGCTCAGGTCATGGTCTCAGGGTCCTGGTATCGAGCCCCACATCCGGCTCTCTGCTCAGCGAGGAACCTGCTTCCTCCCCCCCCCGCCTCTACCTGCCTCTCTGCCTACTTGTGATCTCTGTCTGTCAAATAAATAAATAAATAAAAATCTAAATCCCAGGGTCCTGGGATCGAGCCCCACATGGGGCTCTCTGCTCAGGGGGTGCCTGCTTCCCTTTCTCTCTGCCTGCCTCTCTGCCTACTTGGGTTCTCTCTCTCTGTCAAATAAATAAAAAAAAACTTTAAAAATATCGGTCTATCTTGCACTTATCTAAAGGGAGGTTTTACACATGTGTACTTTTGTAACATCACACATTGGCCATTTGGAAAATGTAGGTTCACTACATTATGCAAATTTTCTAAAAATGGACACATTTCATCATAAAATGTTTTTTTAAGAAATGACATATGTTCAAATCACCACGGCCTGATCAGAGATGCCTTTAAGTGGTGGGAAGGGGTTAAGTTCACACTCACCAGCTACAAGATTTCCCAGATACTGAATTTCACTAGAAAGCCTAAAGTTTATCACTGGCAAGAGATACTGTCAGTTTTTCTTCTTGAAGTGTCAGGCGAACTTTGCTCCTTTTTGAGAAAACGTCTGTCACATACTCAAGTTGCTACTCTAACAATCCCAGGGTGCTTGTCTTGGAAACAACCATCACACTCTCCAGGGTGCTTTATGCACACTTCCCATTTTGTCAAAGAGAACATATAAAATTTTGCAATTTACTAAGATTAATGCATTTTTCTGCATCGTGAAGGACATCTTTGTAAGCGAAGCTTGGTGCATGGCGGGGTGTGCTACGGTGCCAACGGTCGCCACCACTGCCTTTGCAAATGTCCACACAGCAAAAAAGGCAAACGTAAATATAATAAATATGCAATATATACAAAATATATATACAATAAACTTACAAATATAAAATATAATAAACACATATTATATTTATATAAATATAAATATGATAAACATACATAATATACATAAATATAATAAATATTTTTATTATAAATAGTGTTTACGGTGAGACTAGCACTAGGACTGCAGACCACATCTTGGGAACTGCTGACTTCAGTACTCAGGGTCGAGTACTGTTTTTACACCATTCATATCTGGCTTAAAGCGAAGAATTTTCTCATCCATATTTTCAGCCTGTTGAGTTGGCCAGATTCAAATCTTTGGGCTTTGTAAGGTTAGATGGTGATTTTCCTTCACCGCCCTTTCTGGGATTTGCCCCTGGCTCCTAGGAAGGACCCAGTCCTTCCCTGTCTCTGGGAGGAACTGCCTCCCAGCCTCATAACCAGACTGTCTAGGCTTCTCCTTGTCCAGGGGTGAGGTCTATTTCATTTCACGCTCCCAGGGCTGCACAAAGAACACACACTAGGTCTTTCTGCATCCCTGGAGCACAAGTGTCCGAAGGAAAGGCACTCCCAAGATAGCACACGGGGCAGGAAACTCTACTGGGCCCTGATCCCTGTGTGGTGAATGATTGCAGAAACCATGTTCTCCCCAAAGAGTCTGAGATTCTGGGTCATAGACACAGGATATCATAGACTACCACAGATGGGACCTAGCAAAAGAGGGGAGTTGGGTGAGACTGAAGGAATAACCTGGGAGAGGAAAAGACTCAAGGTCCTTTGTTCCTTCTCAGATATTTGCTGAGTACCTGTCCTGCCTGCACACCAGGCATCCAGCAGTGATGCTGATGGATAGGGTGGTATACTCGCAGGGCAGATACATCAGGTGGGAGACAAGCTAGTACATGGGAGAACAGGTAATTTCAGATCATGCCATGTGCTCTAAAGAAAAGCAATGGGATAACATTTTGTAGCTGGGACAGGGGATTAGGTAGCATGGCCAGGAAGGGTCCCAGGGGGAGACATCTCAACTCAGACTCAAATGATGAGAAGCCATCAGCTGTGTGGAGAGCCAGAGGAAGAGGGTTTCTGTAGAGGACAGGGCCAGTACAAAGGCCCTGTGGTGGAAAGACCTTGGCACTGCTGAGCATCAGAAGGTCATGAGGTGGGGTGCCCAGGTGGCTCAGAGGGTTAAGCCTCTGCCTTGGGCTCAGGTCATGATCTTAGGGTCCTGGGATCAAGCCCTGCAACAGGCTCTCTGCTCAGCAGCTAGCCTGTTTCCCCCCGTCTCTCTCTGCCTACTTGTGATCTTTTTCTCTGTGTCAAATAAATAAATAAAATCTTAAGAAAAATAAAAAAGAAGGTCATGAGGCATCCCAGGGAGGGAGGGAGGAAGTAGAGTGGAGGTCAGAGGTGTCAGGGGCCCAGTGTGCAGGATTCTTAAGCCTGGTGGGGCAGTGTGGACTTTAATCTCAGCCCAGGGGGAGCTTCTGGAGGCATCTAGTGGTAACCAGGAAGTTTTCAGGAGGAAGAACTGATTAACAGCACTGTTAATGAGAGACAGTCATAAGGAAACTTTAGTTCTAGAACATACCAGGTAAAGACCGTAAGCCACAAATGATCTCTCGCCTTCTGTTTTGCAGTGAAATTCGGTCTTCGGACATCATCAAACCGAACATCACCAGGGAGATGAACTGACTTGTATAAGCCTGTGGATAAAATGGTGACTTAGGCAGAGCAGGGGTAAATGTGTGCTTGTGGACCACATGGGAACAAGCACATCACAGCCCACCCCACCCCCACACACCATGGCCCCCTACCACCCATCCGACCGAGGCCCTCTCCCAGGGCACAGGTGGGAGGTGCTGACCTTGGTACTGGCCACGCCGATCTCTGGCCCCGCGTTGATATGGACACCGCAGTCTGTCTCTCGGGAGATGGAGCTACCCACTGTGTTGGTGACGCCCACAGTCAGGGCCCGGCGGTCCTTACAATAGCGCAATGCCAGGAGGGTGTCTGCAGTCTCACCTGCCACATGGGTCCCCCCTTTCAGCCATGTGTTCCCAGGACCGTGGCTCTGCCAGCTCAAGCCCCCCGGCCCCCCAACTCATGTACTCTCACTCTTATGCGTGATCAGAGCCCTGGCACAGCTGGCACGTTCTCAGAAAGGAAAATCCATACTCGGCAATTTTTCCAGTTGATTCTCGGATTCAAGATTTGGCTACTCCTTATGTGGCAAGCACGTTCTCGTCGGTCATGGTTTCACTGAACTCCCATGGCAGCCCCATGTGAGTCATCGTCCCCCTTGAGGATAAGGTCCTCAGAGATGGAGGGAACCAGTACTGCCTTGTTCCCTCAGGTGACAGATGAGCCAACCCGTGTGCACCTGGCTCCCAGTGTCCTTACTAGGACTTTAAGCTGCCTTATTCAGAACGTGCTGAGATTTAACATTTAAAATGCACACATGCCCCGGGATGGCATTTCTCAAATACAACTTTTTTTTTTTTTTTTTTTAAGATTTTATGTATTTATTTGACAGAGAGACAGCCACAGAGGGAACACAAGCAGGAGGAGTGGGAAAGAGAGAAGCATGCTTCCTGCCGAGTGGGGAGCCTGATGCAGGGCTCAAGCCCAGGACCCTGAGATCACGATCTGAGCTGAAGGCAGACGCTTAATGGCTGAGCCACCAGGCACCCCTCAAATAGATCTTGTTTTAAAGCAGAACACTTCTTGCAGCCTGCTAGTTTGAATTCAAAATTACCTTTACAGTAAAGCTACTTAAAAAGGTTCACAAATAAGCCAGCCCAGGAACCCTGTATTTTTAAGTCCTGAAAGCTCGAACTAAAAGAAATATGATCCAGTCATCATAAAATTAAACCCATTGACATCCACGTGGCTACGGCTTTTCGGCTGTACCCGTGTGTCCCCATCTCCTTTTTGTCTTCAGATGTGTCTAGGGCACTGCCCGTCCTCAGCACCAGGGCTCAGGGCTATGACGCAGGGAGCCTGATGGCTCTCTCTTCATCAACCCCACTCCCCAGCGGTTTTTTGTTTTTGTTTTTAATTTAATGAGAAGGGCAGAACAAAACGAAACAAAATCCTTTAGACACGCGTTGCTTTTCCATTAAATCCGCCTCTTCTCTTTGGCTGACCGGTCCCACCCAATTCATGAAATATTCTGAGCCTCTAACATTGGCATCTGAAGTCATGGGGCAGCTCCTGGCAGCCAGACGGTGGGTGTGCCCATATTTGTTATTCTGAGTTTGTCATTGAAATGGAAAGGGCCTTAAAAATTCAAATTGGGGGCAGAGTTCAAAAGCAGGCTATTAGGGCAATGCTGTTAACGTTCATGGTGATAATGACATCGTGGTTATGTGTTTTTTTGTTGTTGTTTTGTTTTGTTTTTGGTTATGTGGGTTTTTTTTTCTTTTACCACTTAGAGATCCATCGTGAGATATTTATGAAACGACGCGATGTCTGGGATTGACTTCAAAATAACCCCGTGGAGGGGACAGGTTCATAAGGATCTGGATGGCACAGCTCTGCTGAGCTAATCATTGCCAAGGACGGGCGACTCCTTACGTGAAACTTCACTTTTACAGAGATTTGGAATTTTCCATAATTAAAATGTTTTTTAAAATCCTTCTAAAGGTTGTGGAGAGTCCAGGCATATGGCTATGAATCACCTCCCTGACTCTCTGCCCAGCCTGGCTAAGATGTAGTGAGCCCTACACCTGAGCACTCGAGCTCGCTCGCTTGCTCTCTCTCTCTCCCTCTCTCTCCTCTGCCTCCCCCTGCCGGGAAGCAAGGGAACTGCAAAGCACGCACATAGTCCTTGAAGTGACTCTCAAACCAGCAGAATTTGAAAGAACTTTCTCCTCTCTAAATCCACCCTGCACACACCTAAGCACTTAGGTGAGTGGTCCCTTAAGTCCAAACCTATCTTCCTTACCTGACTGGCTGATGAAAAAGCAAACGTCATCCCTGAACACCGGTGTGTTCCTGTCCAGAAAATCGCTCGCAAGTTCAACCATCACAGGGAGCTCTGTCAGCTCCTCCAAAACTTGCCGTGTCTGAAGTCAACAGGAATGGGGACCAAAATCAGTCACAGATGCTACAGAGACACAGGCAGCTGGGCTCCTGGGGACAGTTTATGAAGTGGCTGGGTTCAGAAGGCAAGGGAATTCCAGGGATGGCCCGGAGATAGGCTCTTGTGCCAACTCTCATGCTGGTTCACAGGCACCAGATTTGGAAGGTCGGACACCGTAGCATCTAAGACGCATCTTGTCCTCAGCCACCACTCCCTCCCCAGCACCATCAAGGACCCAGCACCAGGCACTTACAGCCACAGCCGCGTGGTAACTGGTTCCACAGCCAATCACAATCAGCCGGCGGCATCGCCGAATTTCCTTCAAGTGGTCCTTCAAGCCACCCAGGAGCACTGAGGGGCACACACAGACCATTAATGCTGACCGACCAGGGAGGCGCCCTGGCCCAGGGCACAGACAAAGGATTACCTGTGTTGGTCTCAAAATTCACCCGGCCTCTCATAGTGTTGAAAACAGACTCTGGCTGTTCGAAGATCTCCTTCTGCATAAATGCACTGAAGTTACCTGGTCAGATAGACATCAGCAAAACAGGTCAGTTTTAAGCAACTTGCATGACCACTGCTTAACTTGCAATTGGGGTAAAAAGCCGTTAAATAGTTACTTGGAGATGTGGAGGTCACTGTAGATTCTCAGGGGCCTCCCAGGGACTGTGGCCCCTAATGCTCACAGTGACAAGAGAGAGGGAAGCAGGTCAGATGAGATGACTACCATCAGTTGACATTTTGGACCGTGCAGCTGGAAGGAGCAAGGGCTATAAGCAGCAAATGTGTGGCTTCCCTTAGCAAGGCCAGAGGAAAGGAAAACGCCTTGCCTCCAAAAACAAACCTATTTAGGGATGTACAAATGAAGTAAGCCCAGAGAAACAGGCAACTGCCTTTTGAACAAATACTTTCCTAGCTTCTTTATTAAAGGGAAATGTTTTCTGGGGCTCCAGGGTGGCTCAGTTTATTAAGCATCTGCCTTTGGCTCAAGCTGTGATCCTGGGGTCCTGGGACTGAGCCCCACATCAGGCTCCCTGCTTAGCCTGCTTCTCCCTCTCCAGCTTCCCTTGCTCATGTTCTCCCTCCCTCTCAAATAAATAAATAAAACCTTAAAAAAAAGGAAAGAAAAGAAAAGATAAGCCTTTCTGCCACCCATGCTTTTCTAGGGCTCTGATCTGAACAGAAGTGGATGACGTCAAAGGGATGATCTGGCCACAGCAGGTTAAGGCCCCTGGCAAGTGCTGCACCTGAAGCTTTGGAGGTGTCCACAGACAGGGTGGGAACATTCTCTGGGATACACACACATGTGATGCCACACATGGCCATGTGCTCTGTCTGCCACCTTCAGCTGAGGATGGGCACCAAGAAGCAAAGAAGGCAAGTGAGGAAGGTCAGGGAAGGGCTCTCTGAGGGGCTGATGTTTCAGGGTAGAGAATTAGAAGGAGCCAGTCAGGGGTAATGACCCCCAGGTGAGCAAACTGTTGGCCGGCTGATGTCACCTTGAGGTGGCCTGAGAGGTGGGTGGGGTGTAGTGGGAAAAGGGTAAAGTGAGGTGGGGCCAGTCTGGGCGTGGGGCATTGTGGCTGTGGCAGGAAGTGTGGATTTTCTACTAAGAACAGTGAGATGCCACTGGAGGGCTTTAAGCAGCAGGATAAGAAGGTCTGACTCACATTCCTAAATGTTTACTCGGGCTGCCCAGTGGAAAAGGGGGTGTGGGGAGACAGGCTTTCCTTGGAAGGAGGAAGTAATGCTTGTTACTGCAGCCCTCTGGCCCACAGAAGAAATAACATCTGGGTGTCGGAATGTGTCCCAGAGAGTTGGTAAAGAGAGGTGGTGGACGGACTGGTCAGATCAAGCAGGGAGACTTGCTGCCTGGCTCTAGTCAGGAGCTCTCCAATGGCCGCAGCATGCAGGAGGGCTTTGATACCCATTCAGGGTAAGAGCAGAGTCTCAGGAGCTCCCCCATGGAGCAACCCCTCCTCCCCAAGGCCACTGCACACAGACCCTCAGAGGACACCTGCCTTTCATGATTTGCTGCAGTTCCATCTGCAAGGTCTGGATGGCTCGAGATGGGTCGTCACTGGCCGAACGCTTGACCCGATGAATGGAGAGTTTCCCATCAGCCACAGCGGCGATGTCGTCATCCTCGAGGAAGATGACGCGGTTGGTGTGTTCAATGATGGCGCTGGAGCAAGAGAAATGTCACGGATGGCGTCTGCGCTCGACCGTGAGGAGATGGCAGTCCCTGCCTCCCAAGTGTGGGTCCACATCAGGAGCATCGGAGGGCATTTTAGGAGGGAGAGGGACATCATCCTGTAAACCTTAAATCATACCTCCTTCCCTCACCCAGAATAATTGTGAAGCCCGTCCCACACATCCTATCATTTCATCTGTAAACACTGAAGCTTGTTTCTCTAAAAGCGAAGGATCATTTTTTAACTCAGATACCGCGATCACATCTAAAATCAGTAAGTTATTCCTTCATCTCATCAAAAATCCAGTCTGTTCAAATTTCCCCAGTAATCTCATAGATGTCCTTTTAGGACTGTTTTCTTCAAATCAAGATCCAGACAGTGTCACCTTTGAAGAACTGCTTGGCAACCAACACATTATTCTGAATCAGAATGGGAAAAAATGAAACATTTATCTTGCAGTTTCAAAATGATCTGGCTCTCAGAATAAGCCACTGTTTATGGAAGCAAGTGTCTCTTTCTAGAAGGAATATAGCTGGTAAGGAAGGAATGATGGCATTAGAAGAGTCAATTTGAGAACTCCTAATTATTTTATTTTTATTTTTTAAAAAGATTTTATTTATTTGAGAGAGAGAAGGAGTGCATGAACAGGGGGGAGTGACAGAGGAAGAGGGAGAAGAAGCAGGGTCTCTGCTGGGCAGGGAGCCTGACATGGGGCTCAATCCAAGGACCCCAAGAAAATGTTCTGAGCTGAAGGCAGACGATTAAGTGACTGAGCCACCCAGGTGCCCTGGACTCCTAATTATTAATCTTTCTGGGCAAGGGCTGTCAATGGCAGCTGAAACCAAGAGGTGAAAAGCAGAGAGCAGCTTTATAATGGATGGGTGACGCCGTCTGACATCTGAACCCTTCAATTGATCTTAACAGCACAAAAAGACAGATGATGATATACATATGCCTCCAGATGAAAGGACACACCACCACCTAGGAAGCAGTTTTGCCAAAAAAGTCAAACCCGAAGGAGATCGAGTTTCTAGACACCTGTGAACACCAGAGCACAGAAGTACGATGGGCAGGGGAACATGTGAAATGACACCACCAGGACTTCACTCAGCAAAATCCTGATAGCGGGAAAGTCATCAGGACAAGTGACTCGGTTTATTAACACAGGCGCATGAGCGTGTGTGCGCATACACACACACACACACACACACACACACACACACACACACCCTCTAAGGATAAAAGGGTGGTTTGAGGGGCGCCTGGGTGGCTCAGTTGGTTAAGCCGCTGCCTTCGGCTCAGGTCATGATCCCAGCGTCCTGGGATCGAGTCCCACATCGGGCTCCTTGCTCGGCGGGGAGCCTGCTTCTCCCTCTGCCTCTGCCTGCCACTCTGTCTGCCTGTGCTCGCTCGCTCTCCCTCTCTCTCTCTCTGATGAATAAATAAAATCTTTAAAAAAAAAAGGGTGGTTTGAGAGTAAAGTACAAAATATGTCCACCGATGAAATGTGGGGTCACTGTACTTCCTTTTATAAAAGTTTTGTCTGCATGGAAAATAATAATGATTTTTATCTTGCAAAATGGCAATACAAAGATTCTTTGTAAAAATAAATTGAGTTTGGGGTACCTGAGTGGCTCAGTTGGTTAAGCGTCTGCCTTTGAGTCAGGTCATGATCCCAGGGGTCCTGGGATCGAGCCCCACATCAGGCTCCTTGCTCATTGGGAAGCCTGCTTTTCTCTCTCCCTCTGGCACTCCCCCTGCTTGGGCTCACTCTCTCTTTGTCAAATAAATAAATAAAATCTTAACAGAAAATAAACTGACTTAGAAAAGTTGGTAGGTGAAAAAGCAAAAGTAATCAATGACACAAGCCGTGTTAAAAAAAAAAATGCACAAAGGTGGTGCTTATAGGATTCTGGGAAGGAAAAAACCCTCATCCTACCCAGTGCCACACCCACACATGTCCCGTGCATGAACTTTGTAACTCCTGATGCAAAGTTGAAGAGAGAAATGATCATGTTCTAAGACCCTGAGAGATGTGTCTCCAGACAGATGATTGGGAAGAAAGACAAGGCCACTGTCGCGGAGAAAAACACTTTACACAATATATACCCATTGTGTAAAAAGTCAAAAACACAGAGTGAGAGGGAGAAGATGGCCTGAGCCCATCTCCAAGAGATAAACACTGGTTACATCGCCCTGCCCTCCATGCAGAGTTTCAAACAGGCATCGATGTGTGCATGGACAGCAGTACGTTGAAAAAGAATCATTTTTATTTACGAAATGCATGGTAGCATAATCCCTTATTAACACTATTGACCCGGGATGACTGGGAGGCCAAAGAGATCTTTACATTTCTCTTTAATGATTCTCATACTAAAAAAGAATATATATGACAGAAAATTCATGAAGGAAAATGCAAAAATTAGAAAAGAAATGGATGTATTTGCTAAAGGATAAAAATGATGGTTCACATAATTATCTGGTTTGTTAATGCATATTTCTATAGAGCTCAGACCATAGAGCATGGATGTCTTGGTATCCCATATTTTCACCAACATTTCCCATGTAACTAATTTTAATGGAATCATAATTCTAAATAGTCTCGTTCCTAAGTGGATATATGGTGATATACATAACCTCTTTACAAACGTGGAGGTTTAGGAGATTTCACCCACACTTCCTAGTATTATAAATATAAGTGTCATGGGAAATATGTTGTTTAAATGTATATTACTTAATAGATACAGAGTTCTTGCATTTTGAAAAGACTAATATTTCTATTTTTCTTTTACATTTTGGGTATTCTTCCATAATATGTTCTTTATAATATTTCATGTTAATATGTTGGCCTCAAATTCATCTGTATTTTTGTTATTATTATATGCTTCATGACGAAATTCTAAATCATCACCCTATTGATATTATTGATCTTAATTAGAATAATGACATTTTTATTATGTCACAATAACATTATTAACACCTTTGGTTTATTTTTCTCATTTTTTTCTCTAGAGAACCATCTAGGATATATGGTATATTACGTAGCCAAAATCTTCTGTAATTGGGATTAAATTGTTTTTGAGGGTTTTGGAGGGGTGGGAGGGTTGGGTGAGCCTGGTGGTGGGTATTAAGGAGGGCATGTATCACATGGAACACTGGGTGTGGTGCATAAACAACGAATCTTGGAACACTGAAAAAAATAAAATTAAATTAAAAAAAAAAGAATAAACCATCAATCAATCCATCAATAATAAAATTTAAGGGGAAAAAAAAAGACTGTTGGCCCAGCAGCTAGATAGACCCAACATGGAATCCTCATTTCTGCCTCTTAATGAGATCATCCTGACAAAGTACTGCCTCTCCCCCCCAGCCTCCAGCACTGGGTACTGTGTTGTCCCTAAGGCTCCACCGGGTGCCTTCCTATCTGGGAGGGCGACCCCTCTCATTCTCACTTTGCAACAACAAACTGCTGGCTTTCTGGTCTATGCACCACACTCTGCAGAATCACCTCGTCAAGTTCCCCAAACCTAAACAAAGGAATCCTGAGGATTTTAATCATTAGCATCAAATTTACGGGTTAATTTAAGGAGAGTCAGTGTCTTTAAAAAATGGTTTCTAGGGACACGTGTGTGGGTGGCTCAGTTGGTTAAGCAGCTGCCTTTGGCTGAGGTCATGATCCCAGCGTCCTGGGATTGAGTCCCACATCAGGCTCCTTGCTCAGCGGGGAGCCTGCTTTTGCCTCTGCCTGCCATTCTGTCTGCCTGTGCTCACTCTCTCTGACAAATAAATTTTAAAAATCTTTTAAAAAAATAGTTTCTAATTATTCAAATACTTTTAAGCCAATTAACTTTTTAAAATAATATTTAGCCTTTTTACCCAGGTAGGGGGGACTCTCTCTATTGAAATCTGTTCTTGTTTCTCCTGGTGAACTTTTATAGTCTTCTCCAAAGGGATTCTGGATAAATTTTGTTAAAATTCGTTTTAAGGGATTAAAAAAAGCTTTTCCAGTTCTGGTAAATAGATGCCTTTTTTTGTTGTTGTTCAGGAAAGTTTTGCTGAGAGTTCACGTGAATAGGGACAGAAGGAAATTGGGTGGATATGGTCCCACTGCCCTTTGCAGAGGATAGTTTACTGCTGGGAGGTCAGATTTCCACACCTCCATTCTCTGACCAGCCTCTAAGGATTAGTTCTAACAGGCTTTAAGTTGCATTTTAAAAGCATATGGTTCTATTGCCTACGCATAATTATTTCATCTCCTTTGCAGGCGTTCATGCCTTTTTTCTTTTCTTTTCTTTTCCTTTTTTAAGAAACATTTAGCATATTTCTTTGAATATAAGGTTAACAGTAATCTTAGGGCCCACAATTATCTGATATACTTCCAAGACACCGAAACTGCAGCAAGCTGTAATTGCAAGATGCCACGGACAGATGCTAAAAATCTGTAAGACGATTGTGTGTCTTAGAATCACCGAAAGAGGGTTAGCTTGTCACTGAAATGGTGCTCTAAGGAACACAGTTTGGGAAATGCTGCCTTTCCCCATCCGTATGGAGTACAATGCTGGCTGTGGACAGAACCAGACTTGACAGCCAAGGGCTCTAGGTTCCTATGACTCCGTGTGTTCTGGGAGATCTCGTCTGATGTCCTCCATGCTTCCTCCCTGGTGTGGGAAGACCCTCCAGGAGACTGATAGGTAGGAGGCACGAGAAGGGGAAGCAGTTGTGGTGTTTATGGCACTTTTCTCCTTCAACGACCGGGAAAGTGTCTCGGTCTTTTCTGAGTATGTGTGTATGTGTGTGTATAAATTTTTTTGCCCTGAAATGAGTATGAAGCAGACTTGTTCAAATTTCAGAGTTATTTGCTTTGTCTGTTTTAATGACAACATAGACTTTGAAATCAGTGGGACCAAACCCATAAGTCTTGGGTCTGTCTTTTATGAGCAGTCACACGCGGGCAGAGGCAGGTGGGACACCTGTCTCCCCTAAAGGGAGCAGCCTTTGAATGATCCAGACAGCCTGGGCCAGAGAGAGCTCAGTCCAGCGTGCTCAGAGGAAGGGTCCCAGAGATCTGAAATCTGCCATCCTCCCTGCCCGCCTTGCCCTGAGAAAACAGCTGAAATGAGGGGCTGCATTAGGAATGGTGGTATTTAACCCTTCCCGTTTGATTATGCCAGCCCCGGGGAAGAAAGGCCTCACGGCTCAGCTACCTTGCATCAGAAGCGAAGAAGAATTCCACGGCCTTATCGCCAACGGCATGAAGGCAGGTCGAGCTGTCCAGCCTCTTCATCCTCGTTTTGCAGATGTTCTTCACATTCTCAAAATTGCCTGGCGGATGACAGAAAGGATCGCAAGCCCCATTAGACGGCTTTGTTTGAATAACATGAAGCAAGGCTCCAGCTTCCCCTCTGAATATGTGTGGGAGACGTTTGCAATTTTTAGCTCTGGCTGCGTCAGCCAAATCGTGCTGATGATCCCCAAATAGCGCAGAACCGCTGCAAGAGCATTTCAACGGCTGCAAACCAAACTGAACTAAGTCAGCACGCACCCCAGAGTGTGAACGCCTCTACAGGCTTCAGCCGCGTGCCGTTCCCCGGACTTGTGCGTGTCTTTGAAAATATCCAGGATAAAGAACTTTTGCAAAAAACAGCAGCGCTGAGTCTCCGCGGCAGGAAACCCTCTCCAGCCTGGAGCCCCGGGGGCAGGCTGGCCCCAGTGGAGGGAAAACGGGCTGTCTCCATGGGGGGCTGCCTGCCCTGGAGCCCCGTGGCCTTGTTCAAGCCCTTCTCGAAACACTTACGTGTCCTATACAAGATGGGGATCTGTTCCGTGGAGAGTTTGTATTTGCTCCGCACTCCAATGAGCAGGGGGCTGCCTCTCCTGCAGAGACAAGAGGCAGTCAAGGGACTTGTTGCCTTCCCCCAACCCTGGGGAAGGGCTAGATGGCATCTGAGCACTGAGGAGGGTTCCCTGCATCCAGCCGCCCCCCAGCCCCCGGGGCAAGTGTCCTCTTGAGATGCCACAGGATAGAGTCCTCCACCCCTGGAAGATACTCCCTGGCTTAGAGCCGGGACCAAAAGGCCAGCAGGAGAATTCCAGCTGGTTTCCATGGTACCACCCACCTGTCCAGGGAACCCACACCTGGTTAGGTCACAGAGGCTGAGACATTAGTAGGTCCGGGCAGCTGCAGGAATATTCAGTGTCTCCAGCTGGCCTCTATTTGCTGCCATCTCTAAAAAGTGGCATCCCCCATGGCCTAGGATCTGCCCCAAGATTCTCTCCCCACTCCCTGCCTATCCCCTCTCCCAATGCTTTTGCCTGACTCAGTTGTTCTCCAGCTTTGGGGGCATTATAATGACTGGCTTTGGATCTGCCCAACTTTGGGGGCCACTGAACATGCCTTCAAGGGGGTGGTCTTGCTGCCCTGAGTGATACTTCATGTGTCACAGTTTCAAACCTCTGACCTGCGGAAAGGTGGACTCCATCACAAAGGGGACAGTGCCTTGGGGAATTCCTACAGCTGACCTGAGTGAGTACCTAGCACCCAGGTTTCCTTTCCCAATCCCCCTCTGGCTTCTCCAAGTGAGGGCACAAGATCTGTGGCTTTAAAGAAGGTGCTGTGAGCCCCTTGAGTATTTTGGACCATCTTTTATTATATCTAAAGATATAATGTACCTTTAAAAAATATAAAATATAAAGAGATAGGGGCGCTTGGGTGGCATAGTGGATTAAGCATCTGACTCTGGGTTCTGGCTCAGGTCATGATCTAGGGGTCCTGAGACTGAGCCGCACATGGGCTCTGCGCTCAGCATTGAGTCTGCTTGGGATTCTCTCCCTCTCTGCCCCTCCCCCCACTCCTGCACGCGCACGCACACACTCTCTCTCTAATAAATAAATAAACAAATCTAAAGCAAAGAGGAGACACGATTCTAGGTCTAATGGGGATCCAGCTTAAACAGCCTTTATAATACTGACAATGAGAAGATACTGTGGTTATCTAATTTTCTTGGCAAAAGTCTCTCCCAGATTTTATGTCGTAGATTGAGCTCTGTGGTTTCTCCCAGCCTTGCCACCAAGAATGCTCCCAAGACATCCCAAAGATTGTTCTGGGGGTTACAGAGCCACTAGCTGAAGCCAATTTAGAAACATACGTTCTTCACACTGCCACCTTCTCCGTTCATTTAAAATGGCAATACCAGGATAACACCAGATTTCTAAATTTGATAGGGATCCAGGCGTCTCTTACAATTCTACGACTGAAGGAGGTAACTGCTGTCCATTAGGTCCTAGCCTAGAAAGAAACTGAATCATGGTACTTTCACATCACTTCTGGCCTAGGAGTCAGTGTGAGACAGTCTTGTCTCGTCACTGGGCATCTCCCAGGGCCACTGGGGCATTCCTGATGTCTTCTTGGAACCTTCAGAGTGAAGCCTGCCGCCCCCAGTGCACCTGGGGCACTGCAGAGCTGGGCCTCTGTCAATATCCTCACTCCTCGCCAGCCCTTGAAGTTCAAGGGGCACTGTGCTCGTGACCTTGCTCCAGGCTGTCTCCCATGCCTGGCACACAGCAGGTGTCTGCAATTACACAATGAAACAGCAGAAAGTACCACCACTGCCCCCCACCTCCCAACTTCCTGGCCTGCCTACAGATCCCTGCAGCACTGAGCTTACTCCGGGACCCTTGCTTTTTCGCTCATCTGGCTCCTTCTGCCGGACTCCCCTAGGCTGACACCTGCCCTCATGGCATTGTCCCCCACAATCCCCAACATAGAGCACCAAGACATTCTGCCCTACTGTTCTCTTGCACAGATGTCCAGTCCTTAAGAGCAGGACCAGATTGGGTGTCACTAGGTCCCCAGAACCCAGTGTAGAGTAAATGCTCAAAGAATATTAGTTGGATGGATGGAGGGAGGGATATGCAGATGGACAGATAGATGTGTGGATGGATGGTCAGACTGATGGTCTGGTGGATAATTAACTCATCTGAATATAAAAAACAGGACAACACTCACACCCTCACTTGAATGAATGCACACAGTGCTGGGGTCCTTGGGCCCTAACAGGGGGCCACAAGGGCTGACCCAGGCCCTGTTGGCTGATTTCTAGAACACCCATGCTGTGAAGGTGATGAACCTCTAGCTCAGGGCTTTCAAGGCCTCGGCAACAATTAATGTTCCTTTGTTCCTAGTTTCATGCTCATAATTTTGCTTACATTTTCTTGGTGTGTGTGTGTGTTTAAGATTTTATTTATTTATTTGCCAGACTGAGAGAGACAGAGCACAAGCAGGGGGAGCAGCAGGGTGGGACTCGATTCCAGGACCCTGGGATCATGACCTGAGCCGAAGGCAGACTCTTAACCTCACAGGCACCCCATTGCATACATTTTCTTTTTTCTTTCTTTCTTTTTTTTTTTTTTTTAAGGTTTTATTTATTTATTAACAGAGATCAAAAGTAGGCAGAGAGGCAGGCGGAGAGAGGGGGAAGCAGGCTTCCCACTGAGCAGAGAGCCTGATGTGGGGCTCGATCCTAGGACACTGAGATCATGACCCAATCTGAAGGCAGAGGCTTAACTCACTGAGCCACCCAGGTGCCCCACACTGCATACATCTTCTAAAGAGAACCTCGAGTACTGGTCTGGAACATGGATCTGCCCCTTGCTACATACAATTTTACTTTTACTTTAAATTTGTTGTCAACTTCTGAAAATCTAGAGCTTCCAAATAAAAATCCAACTTTCTGGTTTCTCTTGTAATAATCAGAAGCTGTGACCACAGATCTGGTGGGGATACCCAAGCCACAGCTGTCCCTTAGAGACTGCCTTCCGGTTTGTCAAACGCCCCACTTCTCCCCTGGGCAGCAAGCTAAGCAACTGCACGTTATTTATTTATTCTTGAAATGTCACTCTGTTGAGCCTCACCTGGTGGCAACGGCTTCTCCCGGGTAGTGGATGCTCTTGAAAACCAACGCAAAGGCCCCTTCCTGTGAACACAGCACACTAGAGTGAGGAACGACACGCTCTGGACCCACCAGTCTGGCCCACTGCCCCAGACAAGGGCCACTCCTCCTGCTGCGTGGGTCCTGGGGTCACTCCCTCAGGGGGCTGAGGGCAGGACAGTTCGTGCAGCATGATGGCAGGAGGAGAAAGGGAAAACAGCAGGTACCATGCTGAGGAACCAAAGCCCTCTGTACCTTAACTTTTTTTTTTTTAATTTAACCTTTTATTTTTTTTTTTAAAGATTTTATTTATTTATTAGAGAGACAGAGACAGAGACAGAGCATAAGCAGGGAGCGTGGCAGGCAGTGGGAGAGGAGCAGGGAGCCGGGTACAGGACTCAATCCCAGGACTCAGGGATCATGACCTGAGCCGAATGAAGGCAGATGCTTGACCCAGAGAGCCATCCAAGCGCCCCTGTGCTTTTTTAGCTTCTTACGTCAAGCATACCAGAATAGGTCTGGTTCTCTTAACTCACCAACTGCTGAATGACTCTTTCGACCAGTGTTGAAAATGTAATGTCCTCAGTTTCTCTGTTGTCAAACACATACTTAATTAGCTTGGCGATGGTCTCGGTATCTGTTTCTGACTCAAACTCGTACCCTTTGCTTTCCTGGAATATTTCGTGGGACAGAGTGTCAGATAACCGGCATTGAGTAACGCCGCTCCCTCTCCTCCCTTATGACCCACCCTGGCAGCGACTTCAGATAAGAACAAGGAAAACGGGGATCGGAAATGTCTGCCAGAAGCACAGAGCTCAGCACAGCTGAGTCATTCCAGTTATTCCCTGAGATCATCCTGCCTCAGAAGCCTGTCTCTGCCCTTAATCTGGACATTGCAAAAAAACAGTAGGCCAAATGATCAAAGATGTTGAGTCAAATCCACCCACATCCCAGCCCACACCACAACCTCTTCATACGTTAAACACTCGCCGTCTGTTTTCCCACCCCACATTCCATTTGGTGTATGAGTTGATGTGTTATGTCAACACTTTATGAAAGTGCAGACACATTAATAAGAAGTTCGTGTTCTTTGGCTTATGGGAATCTGCAATACACTGGAGGTACGTGCAAAGGCCCAGTTATCTTCTCCAGCAAGACATGGGGAGCTCGGCCAAGCCGGGACGACATTTATCCAACGCTCACATGTGACTGAGAGCGGGTCTCACTCAGCTCCCGCCTCTGTTTCCAGCGGGAAACGAGATGGTTGGAAAGTTCTCAGGGAAGACCACTTAACTTCCACGTCAACCCAGGGGAAGGATCTTACCAGAAACTTCCTCAGGTCTTTGTAATTTGTGATGATCCCGTTATGGATGACTACGAATTCTGGAAGAGAAGTATGGCGAAGACAGAAATGCTATGAGAAAGTGACATTCAAGCCAGAAATGAGGACAGTGGTCTGACAGCTTGAAACTCGGCAGCTCAGCTACCACCAGGTCTGCTGTGTAGCAAACATCACTGAGGCTGATGAGAGCTGATGACTACCATCTACCACCACCTCAGTTCAACCCCGAGGAAATGCACAGTTCTCTTCGGGTAAAGAGCACATACCTGCCTGACCTCGCACAGGGCTCTGACCTGTAGCCTACAGCATCCTCAAACACACTTTGGTATTTAGGTAAAATGGGGCAGGATGAAGTCTTCGGAATCTAGAAACTAGCCCAGGCAGTCCCAACCTGCTTTAGGCTCAATGAGGCCACAAGTTGGCAGTCCACATGCGTGCTTTGTTTGACCCACACTGCATTGTAAAAAGATTTAAGTTTAAAAATTTTGAACTTTCACTTAAAAATCCTGATTTTTCTCAGGGCACTTGGGTGGCTCATTGGGTTAAGTATCTGCCTTCGGCTCAGGTCATGATCCCAGGATCCTGGGATCAAGGCCCCATCAGGCTCCCTGCTCAGCAAGGAGTCTGCATCTCCCCCTGCCCCTTCCCACCATGCATTCAGGCTCTCTCTTGCTACCGAAGAAATAAAACCTGTTTTTTAAAAACTCTAGGGGAACGCAGGTGACTCAGTGGGTTCAGTGTCTGCCTTCAGCTCAGATCATGATCCTGGAGTCCCGGGATCAAGCCCTGCTTCGGGCTTCCTGCTCAGTGGGGAGTCTGCTTCTCTCTCTCCCCCTGCTGCTCCCCCACTCATCCTCTCTCTCCCACTCTCAGATAAATAATATCTTAAAATTAAATTAAATTATAAATCCTGATTTCTCACGGGAGGAAAAATCTGGCATCCTTGGGCTCACCCACATTCCTGTGTGGCCATGAGCACTTCTCTCTGCGGGATCTGCCTGTTGTGGCTTCTCCCACCTCCCTAAGCACCAGCAGCAAACCCTGCTCATGTCCAGCTACTCCCTGCATGGGGACCCCCTGGTCAACGCTGGCAAAGTGAGGGATACATCTGCTTAGTCACCACTGCATTTTCTCAACCAAAGGCTGTCGAGTAACTTGAAGGTCTAAAACCAGCCTGAGATTTTTTTGTTTCTGGGTAAGTAACCCCCATTCATCCTGAGCCCAGATGAGAGGAAGACCCTTTATTGATCTTAAGATTTACTATCCTTCAGTGAAACTTTGGGTCTTCAGGTTTTTTTTTTTTTTTCAGTACAGTATAGTCCTTTACTCTTTTTCATTATTTTTATCATTTCCTCCCTACTTTTTATTTTTTTTTTTCCTTTACAGTCTATTGTTTACTTTGGGGAGTTCACACAAAAACTGGGAGGACTCGGATAGAAAAGCCATTTTGGCAAATGCACTAGGTACAGCTGAATTCTATTACAGCCTTATGTTTTTGTTTTTCTTTTGTTTTGTTTTGTTTTTTACTTTATTTGTTCTGTTCTCTTCTTGGGGACACCCATAATGCACCTGTTGGATCTCTATTAACTGTGTCCGTATCCAACCACTTCTTATTTTTCCTACTGACTCCAACACGGTGTCTTCAGTCTACTTTCCGAACTCTGTCCCATTTTTTTCATTTCAGTCGATTGTCTCAACTTCTCATTGGTAGTTTGTTTCCCAGAATCTGTGTTTTCTTTGTGAGAACTCTGTAATTTTCTTGTATAATGCTGTTGCTAGCTATAAGCTTTTCTTCAAAATATGCTTTTCAGTCATCCCTGATGAGTTGCTAAAAAAATTCTACAAATCTTTGCTTATTTCTCATGTCGTTTGCAATTACTCATCCTGAGCCAGGGCAGGCATTTTCCACTTTGGGTGTGGGGGCGGGATCTGCTTGGAGCCTCCCTGCTTCAGGGGGACACAGAGTCATCGTCTACACTGAAGTGGGGGTTCACCTTATCACCTGGGGTGACATCTCAGCATACATGGTCTGGGGATCAGCCTCTTGTATCTGGCTTGGGATTTGGTGGATGCACATTCTAGATCCTCATGACCATGGGGTCTGCTGTCTGCTGTCTGCTTCCTGGATGTAGGGCACCTGCCCCAGCACAGGGATGCTTCAGGGCATGGACTAGATTCAAGGGTCAATCCCTAGCAAAAACTCACTACCCACGACCCCAGCTGTTCTGCCGAGCAGGGCACTTGGGGCACAGCCTTCCAAATTGGGCAGGATGAGCCACTGTTCCCAGGGGTAAAGGACACTGAGTTGGGAGGCGTCAGAGTCTCTCCTGTGCCCCAAACTCTATGACAATGAACGGCAGTGAGGCTTGCCATGTGCGTAGCTAAGTGCCTATCCATTAGCACTCAGAGCCTCAAAGACTCTGACGTCTCTGATTTCTACTCTAATATGGGGTTTGGTGAGGACTTGCATGATGCCAGGAGATGTCTTCAGGTGGGGGTCCCAGCTGACACCAGAGAGCATTCTCTCTGCTGGATACCCTCCCCCATCGTGCCCAGGTGTGGGTCAGTGGGGGCTTCTGGCTTGATCAGGTCTAACCTAGAAAGGAGACCCACTGGGATTTCCAGACCTACCAGGACATCCCCCATGAGAGGGACTGGGGAGCATTAAGAATGATGGCATGCAGAACTTTCCAGGGGGGCCCAGGCATAGGATGTGGATCCATGAGCTGGGGCTGCCCCAAGGGGATGGCTGGGAGAACTGAGGAGCCGGCAGCCCGCCAGACAGGGCCCGGTATCCTTGGGACGGTCCTGAGCAGTTTCCACGTCCCCGCTTTGTGACCGCGGATCGCTGCTTGTCAGTGGAACTCTAAGGTACCCCGAGCCCAGGTACCATACCTTCTAGTTTTTCAAGGGATGCCAGAAGTCTCGACTTCCAGGTATGATCATTCTCGGGCCTAAAACCCTGCAACGAGCCACATGGAGTGCTCTGGTGTTTGGAGGGAGCTCCTGGGCTGCTTGTCAGATCTCAAGCCTGTGGCAACCAAGGTGTCACCACAGGGCCCCAGACTGGAGTGGGCACCTCCGACATGAACCAGAATCAGCACCACCACAGCCCTGGCTCAAACCTCTCTCTTCAGGAGGGAAGGAAACCCACTCCTCCCTGAGGGCTCCTAGCCCTCCGGAACACCGCAGTCCCTTGTTGAAGAACAGTGCCCAGACTCTTCGACTCCTCTGCTGCCAAGTCCCACTCAGGCTGGGAGCCAGCAGCAGCCCCTGGAAGTGCCACTGTTTTCCTGGGGAGGTCAGCACCACCCAGGAGCGAGGCTGAGTTTGCTTCCTGTCTGGGGCTGGCTGCCACCCCCTGGGGATGGGTTCCTCAGGGAAGACAGGGCTGGGAGAGAAGCAAGCCAGCTGGGTATGGGGTTGGATCAAGGGCCAGGCAGAACCTTCTGGACTGGGGCGGAGGGGGGGCGGGTAAGGCCATGTTACATACCATTGCCTTTGTCTGAGCGTTGTGGATGGCTGTTGACAGCGTTGGGGACTCCATGGGTGGCCCAGCGCGTGTGGGCAATGCCGAAGTGGGTCTCAAACTCCACCTTTAAGTCCATGCTGTCTTGTTCTAGATCAAGGGAAAGAAGGCGTTGACACAATACCGTAGTTAGGGGGAGGCGACGTCATTATATGCACGGGCCTCAGCTACATAGAAAGCTACGTCCCACCTTCCACTGCGAGGGCCCCACTCTGGGGATTTCTGCCAGATCCCTGCTGCGGTTTACTCAGTCCTTACCAGTAACCTAACTCACTAACCAAAATGAGCTTCTTGGGAAAAAATAAAAAGGATCGCCATGATCAAGGAAATAGCAGTATCATCTGCCAGAAAAATGAAAATAAATATGTAAGTGCTGAATTTTTTTTAATATGCTCATGCCCCACCTCCTAAAAAAAAAAACAAAAAACAACCCATCCCACACCCTGAGAAACACAGTTTTACCATGTGGGCTGAATCCCCCTTCTGTTTACCGGCACTTGGATGAGCTCCTATTTTTAGTCTTGGGTATTGCTGGCATAAAAGGTTTTTAACTGACCCATAAGGCCTTTATCGCTCTGACCGGGCCTGTGGTCCACTTACTATAAAGTTCCTCATCAAGCGCCTTGACATTCCCTCTTTTCTTGACCAGCTGGATATATCGTTCTTTGACTTCGTTATTATGTCCATCGATGGCCACACCTGTGGTACACACACAATTTCTTTCTTTCTTTTTTTTTTTTTTTTTTTGGTATTGGCATTGAAGTTGTGTCTCCCACACCTCATTACAGAGTACGACCCTAGGAGAGGGCTGCAGAGCTCTGTGGACTTATCATTTCTTGTTTGCCAGGCGGGTAGCCTGGAAGAAAACTAGACAGTGTTGAGGACGTCGACTTGCAAAGAAGAGGCTGTGGAAACCTAGCGCGGGTCTAATCAGGGTGCAGCCCCGGAGGGCTGCCTGTGAGGGAGGCCCTTCCAGGGCCACCACAGAAGGCAGTGGGCTCACCGGAGGGCCTTCATCATGCTGTGCACTGGGCCCTGTGCTTTGGCTGGTGTCCCCCTTGCAACAGCATTCCTACAATCCTTCATTTGACTCACTTTCCATTAAGAATGAACAGAAGCATAAAATGATCTGGCTCTCCCTTTTTCCCCAGGCTGCTTACTTGAAAATGGGAAGCAGACTAACTACCCTCACAGAAGTGTGCAGCCACTGAGAAAGACCATCAGGCGATCCATTGTTGCTACAATGTCCACAACAGCCGAACCTAGATGTCCATCAACAGGTGAATGGATAAAGAAGATGTGGTATATATACACAATGGAATACTATGCAGCCATCAAAAGAAATGAAATCTTGTCATTTGCAACAAGTGGATGGAACTAGAGGGTATTATGCTGAGCAAAATAAAGTCAATCAGAGAAAGACAACTATCATATGATCTCACTGATATGAGGAATTTGAGAGGCAGGAAGGAAAAAATGAAACAAGATGGGATTGGGAGGGAGACAAACCATAAGAGACGCTTAACCTCACAAAACAAACTGAGGGTTGCTGCGGGGGGCAGGGAGAGGGTGGTGGGGTAATGGACACTGAGGAGGGTATGTGCTATGGTGAGTGCTGTGAAGTGTGTAAGCCTGATGATTCATAGACCTGTACCCCTGGGACAAATAATACCTTATATTTTAATTTTAAAAAAAGAAAAAAAGACCACTGGAAGAGTTTGGGATAATAGACAATGCAGTAGAGAGATGAAAACAGGACATCAAATTATAATTCTATAACAATAATCAGGTAAAAACAAAAAATACCTATGCACGACAACCCCTGCCACCCGCCCCCAGACCACCCTAACCTAACATAGGCCCAGCAGTGACCAAGACAGGGACGCAAAGATATTGACGGGAGGGCTTTGGGTGGAGTTTTCTTTCTTTTTTTTTTTCACTGTTATTTCTTCTTTCTACTTTTCTCTAGTTTTCGAGTTAAATAAACAAATGCGCTGTGTACACCGTAACAGCCTGTAGGACCTACCCGCGGAGTCGTAGCCTCTGTACTCAAGCCTCTGCAGGCCCTTAATGAGGGTCTCGAAAATCTCCTTCCTCGTCCGGGGCACTCTGTAGTTCATGTATGCGAAGATTCCTGTGAAAAGAGAGGAAAACCACACGTCTGTCAATCAGCTGGTCAGTGTTTGGGTAAAAAAACAGCTCTGGGGACCCAGGCACGGTGGCATGGCCTGACAGCTTCCTGGTTGCACGCGTGGCCTTCCCCTGACATATCCAAGAGCCATGCTCCCCGCCTGCTTCGGGACGCACCTGGCTCACAGCCCAGCCCATGACAAGAAGTCTCAGGAGGCATGTAAAGAACACATCAGACACCTTGGCCTGACAGTTCCCCCGCAGAGAATTTCTCCTACAGCTGTACTTTGTGACACGGCTTTCATTTAGAATAGCAAAGATCAGGGGTGCCTGGGCGGCTCAGTAGGTTAAGTGCCTGCTTTAGGCTCAGGTCATGATCTCAGGGTCCTGGATCGAGTCCTGTATCAGGCTCCCTGATCCACGATGAACCTGCTTCTCTTTTTCCTTCTGCTGTTCCCTCTGCTTGTGTGCTCTCACTCTCTCTCCTTCTCTCACAAATAAATAAACAAAATCTTTAAAAATATATATAACAGCAAAGATCAGCAAAACCTCCTGGCCACTTGGGAACGTCTGGAGTCCTCGTCTATGTGGACCTCTTGATCTGCACAGAACAGAACTGGGAAGAGTCCTCCTACAGCAGGTGAAACAGGGACTGAGACCTCAACACCTTTTTCCCACTTGCCCCTGTAGCCTGGAGCTTTAGCATCAATAAATGTTGCTTTTACAGTAGCAAAAATAAAACCACCTGTTGGCCTGCAGGGAATCCCTATCTTCAAGATAGATCTGCATGCCCAGAAGACTTTATGTGGCTGTATTTCTGTATTTGTATTTCAAAATACTATTTTCCCAAAAAGGGAGGAACAGTCGCCCTGTTGGTGTTCTCCCCAAACTCCTTTGCCCTGAGACTATGGACCCCTGGTCTGTCTCTGTCCCACCCTGCAAGCTCCTTATCCTGGCATCCCTCTTTCCTTTTGTCCACCCTGCCCCATTGAGGGGAATCTAACCTCCTCAAAGCTCAGCTCCCACCACCTCCCAGGACTGGCTCATCCCTCCCAGGCCCCCACCGGGAGTGCTCCCTGCTCTGGGCCACCCCTGTGCCCGCGCATCTTGGAATACCTTCATCCCCCGGTAAGAACACAGGCTGGCACATCTATCTTTATACTTCTCACTATGTCTTGGCACACCGTCCTTGTTCAATAAACGTATGTGGAGTAGAGTGACTGTAAATCTACTTTATTCAGGGAAGCAAGAGTATAGATCGTGAAGAATTCTGGCCTTCAGGAATATTCATAGTAACTCATCTTACTGAGGACTCACTACGTGCCAGGCACTCTGCCAAGCATTCCCACACGGATGTCAATCAAAGCTCCCATCAGTCCCTTTCTGGACCAGGAGCCCGGGAGGCTGTGACTTGACCTCAGGACTTAAAATGCCCTAACCACTGGGAAGTGTTGCCTCAGGGATGAATGAGATGAAAAGGCCTATTTCCCTAATTTTCATAATTTAACTTTAATTTTAAATTTTCTCGGGATGACACAAAGGTCTAACCAAGATTAAAACTTTGCCAGGTATCTGCACCCTCACGTTGACTGCACCATTATTTGCCATAGCCAAGGCATGGAAACAAGTGAAGTGTCCAACCATAGATGAATAGATCGAAGAATTATGGTATATATTTACAATGGACTATTCCTCGGCTGCAAAAAAAGAAGGAAATCCTGCCATTTGCAGCAACGCGGATGGAACTGGAGGGCATTAGGCTAAGCGAAGTAAGTCAGACAGAGCAAGATCAATACTGTATCATCTCATATGAGGAGTCTAAAAAAATCTCAAACTCATAGATACAGAGATCAGATTGGTGGTTGGCAGAAGCTGAGGTAGGGGGAGGCGGCATGGAGCAGGAGATGGGGGACCCTGGTAAAGATGGTCAAAACATACAAACTTCCAGTTATAAGGTAAGTAAGTCCAGGAGATGTAATGGATGGTGTGGTGACTTCAGTTAATAATGCTCTATTGTATATCTGAAAGTTGCTAAAAGAGTAGCTCTTTAAAGTCCTCCTCACAAGGAAAAAGTGTTAACTATATGAGGGGATGGATGTTCACTAATCTTTATTTTCCCCCCTGGGGATTTGTTTTATTTTATTTTTTTAAATTGACATACAATGTATTATTTGTTTCAGGGGTGCAGGTCTGTGATTCATTAGTCTTACACAATACACAGCTCTCTGCAACACACTGTCCGTCACTGTCCCCAATGTCCGTCACCCATCCCTCCCATCCACCCCCGATGTTTACTAATCTTACTGCAGCAATTGCTTCACAAACACACATAAACCAAATCACTTGGTACACCTGAAACGTATGCGATGATACACATCTAATCTATCTCAATAAAACTGGGAGGGGGCGAATGCCAGAGAGGAACCTCAGAAAGGACAACCTTCCTAAGGGAAACTGAAGGCTGAGCCCAATTATACACAAAACCTCCTGTAAAATCTCCAGTCATGAAAAAGATTAGATTCAAGCCCATCCAATGTTTCTGAATGAGTGATTCGACATCACTTAAAGGGATGTGATCATGGTCACAGCAGACAAATGTTAAACTGGCTAGAATTCATTCTAGAAGTAGTCAAAAGCAAGGCAATAAAACTAAACACTGCTAAAAATGATATTTTGCATGTTTATGTCCTGTATGTGTTACTTTACATGGGCTATATTTGCACTCAAGTATGAAAGTGCAGAATCTCTATATAAAAACATGCACCCTGTGCTTTCTGACCCGGGACAGATGCTTTCTTTTTAACCCGGCTGAGGATAATTTTGGCAGTCAGCTATTTTTGTGTTCCTGGCTGACTCGAGGTCAGGTGAGAGTCGCTGAGTCTGAGGTCTTATGTGCAATTTAGGCATACCCCCCTCGCCCCTCTTGGGTGAAGGAGCTGAGCGTCTGTGTCACACAGGAGCTCACACTACATACATACCCTACCCTTCGGACCTCAACACGTCTGGGCAGAGGACGTATTTTTGTCACCATACTCACTAAAAAAACCCCACCAAAACAAACAAACAAAAAAAACAATATCTACCTTCTAATGGAAACATTAAACAATTTTGAGCAGCTCTATTGGGCTCTAAGTCCCATACTGTAATACTTCCCCATTTAAAGTGTATAATTCAATGGTTTTCAGGACAGTTGGCCCTTAAAGAACACGGGATTGAACTGCCCAGGACCACCTTTTTTCTTTTTTTTAATAACTACAGTACTATACTGTAAATATATTTCTCTTCCTTATTTCCTCCCTTCCTTTCTCTCTTTCTTTTATTCCTCCTTCCTTTTTTTTTTAAGATTTGTTTATTTATTTGACACAGAAAGAGAACACAAGTGGGAAGGGGGCAGCAGGCAGAGGGAGAGGGAGAAGCGGGCTCCCCGCTGAGCAGGGAGCCCAATGAGGAGCTTGATCCCAGGACCCCTGGGATCATGACCAGAGCTGAAGGTAGCCACCCAACAGACTGAGCCACCCAGGCACTCCTCTTCCTTACGATTTTTTAAATAACATTGGCTTTTCTCTAGCTTACTTAATATGAGATATAGTACATGGTCCATTAACACACAGTCTATGTATTAATGCTTCTGGGTAAGGCTTCCACTTGATGGTAGCTAAGTTTTGGGGAATCAGAGTTACACATGAATTTTCAGTGGCATAGGGTGCTGGCACCCCTACCACCCCCATCGTTCAAGGTCAACCCTGTGTTCTCAGAGTCGACGGACCACTACTACAATCTAATGTTCGGGTGAAATTTTCATAACGTTAATTATTCTGCAAAAATATCAGAAAGTTCCCCGGGAGGACTCAGGTGAATTCCGGGCACCCTAAATGCCATGTAGGCATGAGAGATCACTGCGTGAAGGGGGGAGCCCCTCACAGGTCATTTTTGGAGTCTTCCCTGGCATCCCAGGAATCCTTCTAGAATTACAGCTGCACCTCACACAGGGGAGCCGACACTGCAGATGACTCAAAGGCCAGATACCAACTCAGGAGAGGTTTGCAATCTGAAATGCTTTCATGAGAGTGCTCCAAGGCGCTGTTTCTGATTCTCCCCTGTGAGTCCCCTTCCTCTGGGCCAAAGTGCACTTATGAAATCCTTCTGTCAGGCCTGGATGCTGCTGGAGGTGCCTCTGGCTCTCAGATCCTGACAGCAGTCTTCTTGGTGGGGAGGTCGGGGTGCTGGTTAAAGTGTCCTTGTCCTCAGGCCCACCAGCTGTGTCCGCACCCAGCCAGGAGGCTCCCAGCCACTCTTGCACAGTTTGGGAGAACCCTGTGGTGAGGGGGGCTGCCAAGGAGTGGTTTTCAAGGTCTTTGCGCAAGAAAGCATGAATCTAATTTCAGCATAAAATCTCCTGCATGCGGACATCTATTCAAGAAAGCTCTTTCATTAACTAAGCGGCATCCCTCTCCTCTCCAGCTCTCTCTTGGCAGGCTTTCCCCTGTACTCTCTGGAGATGAAGGGGGGTGGGAACAAAACCTCAGCATCGACACCAGGATCTTACTATTTTAGAAAAATAAAGAAATGGAGCAAAACTGCTCTCCCGGGCCTTTCTCTCATCATTCACATCAGAATTCCCTCCTGGAATCCCTACCATCGGTAACAAAAGCTACCCCCGAGACTCCATTTTTTACCTATGAGATCAGTTCAAACAGTTCGACGATCCAGCGAGAGCTTAAATTTGCGCACCCCTTCTGGAAGGCAATTGGACAAGCTTTCAGAATTAAAAATGTACACATCTGTGGACCAGAGCAGTTGCTAGGCATGGATCCAACCACTATCCCTGCAGAGGGGCGTGTGTGTGTGCACGAGGACGGTAGCTCAGCTCAGTGCTGTTTGCCGTCCTTGAAGATGGGGGACAGCCTGAGGCTTGGCAGGGACCAGGTAAGTGACAGCAGCACAGCCACATGGCGGGACCACCGTGGGACCACTCTTCCACAGAGAACAAGGTGAGGCTCTGCGTTCTCTTGGGAAGCAAGCTCCAAGATGAGTCAAGGGGAAAAAGCAGCTCGAAGAACATGCCTAAATTATGCAGGGAGGGGTGGGGAGACACAGACAGTATTTCTGGAAGGCCATCCAAGACCCTGGGGTGTGATGAGGGTGCAGTGGTTGCCTCGGAAGAGGGTATTGGATACAGGGCAGAAACTCCCTTTCTACTGCACATGTGCACTTTGTATGGTCACAATATTTTGCCACGTGACCATATACACTACCTTAGCATGTGCTGCTGCACATGTTAGACATTGGTAGACATGGGATTGTTATTGAGGGCAGTCTGACTTCCCTGACTGCTCTATGGCTCCAGGACCCCACTCACCCAGAAGAACCAGGGGCCACAAGAAGGAGAAAGCCCTATCTGAGCTCCCCTTCCAGCATGTAAAAGGATGGGCCCAAGGTCCCCCAAGGGTCCTCCCGCTCGTGGGGTTTGGGAGACACCAAGCAGCAGGTGCACGTGGCACCCAGGAAGCCAGTTCTTTCAGAACCTTATCTCGTCAGATCCTCCCCGGGTCTGGGGCCAAGGCTGCCGTTCCTGCGAACAGACAGGGCCCCTGTCTGGCTCCAAGGCCAAAGATCTGAGTAAGACACAGCTGGGTCTATGTGAGAGATTGTAGGGCATCTCCCTGTTGCCTCCCCACCAAAATCAGTGTAAACTCTGCCTTACAATCCTACCCCAAGGAGTGAGAAATACCTCACATAGAGAGAGACAGCTTACATCTATAGACAGATGCCCACCTCATCCCTGATGGGAAGACCTCTGACTGCCCTCCCCCCACCATAGGGCCCAGGGTCATGGTGACATCAGGAAGCTCCTCTAGGCCCCCACCAGACATTGCTGATTCCGACTCCACTTTCTCTGCCCATCCAGGCCGTGGCAATGACAGCAAGTCTGCCCCCCTGCTCCTCATATCCCTCCCTCCCTTGCACAGGCAGGTTGGTGAAATCCCAGAAATGTCTTGCCTTGGGACAGAGACTGTTGTGGCCTAACCAGCCCAGCTCAGCACATGTCCCATGCCCACACCCCACCCCGGCATCCAGAGTTTCCAAAGAGCTTTTCAGGGCCCTACTCTTAAATCTGAGGGGGAAGTGAGGGAGCAAAATGTCTAGAGGGAGAAAAGTCGAGATAAACTCCAGAAAAGGCTCCAGATGGGATGCAGGATGGAGACTAGCCCTTTGAAAGGGGACTGTGGCCCTTTCTGCCTGGCTCATCTTGAGGATCTGGGGGATTCTAGCACTCCCTCTGCAAAAGGGCTTGAGTGATTGTACAGGTGACTCAGGACCAAAGGCACCAAGACAAGGTCCTTCCACACACACAAGGGACGCTCAACCTCCAAGTGACAGATAATCCCCAGACACAGGGCCAGAACTAGGAGCAGTGAACTCCTGGAATCTTTCTAACCCCTGGAATGCCTGGGGTGGTGGGGAGGGGAGCAGGGGCTGCCTGAGGCCTAGAGGACAGGGGAAGAGGTCAAATTCACAGTGGGCAGGCTGGGGTCTGCATTCTGAAAATGTGGCTGTAGTTTTGGAAAATCTGTCCCTCCCTCCGAGCATCAGCTTCACAATGAAAGCCCTGTCCTCACTGTGAATGGGGGGTGGGGGGAGACAGTCCTGGGCAGAGATCCAGCCTGCGCCCCACTGGGGTGAGGACTCAGCCCCTGGGTCCACATCACCAGACAGCAAGACTGGGACCACCCCTTCCCCAGACCAAGGGTGATCCTTCCACCACCATCCCATGCTTCTCAGCATTGAAGGAGCTGACCTCCTTAGCCCTCGAGCCTAGGTCAAATTAGACTCTAGTCCAATTTTCAAGTAGGGTCACTCCCCACCCAGACAAAAGATGTGCATGCCAGTTGAACTTCTGTCTCAGAAAATTCCCGTGTGTGTGTGTGTGTGTTTGTGAGCGTGTGTCTATGTGTGTGTGTCTGAGTGTCAGGGGCGTGTGTGTGAGTGAGCATGTTGGTGTGCATCAATACATATGAGTACGTGTGGTGTGGGGATGTGTAGGAGTGTGAATGTGTTTGAGCATTGGATATGTGTGAGTTTGAGTGTTGAGTACATGCGATTATGAGTGTGAGCGTGAGCATGTATGGGTGTGAGAAAGTGTTTGAGGGTTGGGTGTGCGTATGTGGTGTGCTAGGAAATAGGACAGGCCTACTCTCTTGAGTGAGGCCCCAGGTCGGGGAGCCCACTGAGCTGTGGCCTCTCTGGGCAACACCATCTTGATGAAATGGGGACAATTGTGGCCACCTCCTCACAGAAGTGAGAGCAAAGGCAGAGATCCCACGCCAAGGTTCTCACAGTAAAGATATGGGGATCAGGGGCACCTGGGTGGCTCAGTGGGTTAAAGCCTCTACCTTCGGCTCAGGTCATGGTCCCAGGGTCCTAGGATCGAGCCCCGCATCGGGCTCCCTGCTCAGCAGGGAGCCTGCTTCCTCCTCTCTCTCTATCTGCCTGTCTCTCTGCCTACTTGTAATCTCTCTGTCAAACAAATAAATAAAACTATAAAAAAAAAAAAAAAAAAAGAGGGGCGCCTGGGTGGCTCAGTGGGTTGAGCCGCTGCCTTCGGCTCAGGTCATGATCTCAGGGTCTTGGAATCGAGTCCCGCATCGGGCTCTCTGCTCAGCAGGGAGCCTGCTTCCTTCTCTCTCTCTCTGCCTGCCTCTCAGTGTACTTGTGGTTTCTCTCTGTCAGATAAATAAATAAAATCTTTAAAAAAATAAAATAAAATAAAATAAAATAAATAAATAAATAAAAGACATGGGGATCGGAGGGCCTGGCTCAGGGTCAGGACAGCCTCTCCCTGCCTCTGGTCTCACTGGGACTCCATGGGTTAAAATTACCCCACCACAGGAATCCCTGTGATAACAGGAGACTCAGCTTCCTGCAGTAAACGTGTTGGCATTTCTATTTTTAATAAAAAAAAGTTCTTGGTGTCCCTGTCATTTTAGGATTTCATGAAGAGCAAAGGGAGAAGCAACATATACTCCAAAGTGTACTAAAAAATACTTTAAATGAAGTGTAAGTCTTGTTTAAGCTGCCAAAATTTGGCTATAAAAAATGATCAGATGATCAGATGAAAATTCTTTATTTTCACATCAGATAATCTCCCAGAAGTTTCTCTTTAGGGTGTTTGTTGCCTCAAATCCATCTTCCTTTATAAGCAAATTTCAAGAAATATAAAAACAATCTTTCTTTTTTTTTTTTTTTTTTTTAGATTTTTTATTTATTTATTTGACAGACAGATCACAAGTAGGCAGAGAGGCAGGCAGAGAGAGAGGAGGAAGCAGGCTCCTCGCTGAGCAGAGAGCCCGATGTGGGACTCGATCCCAGGACTCCGAGATCATGACCTGAGCTGAAGGCAGCGGCTTAACCCACTGAGCCACCCAGGCGCCCAAAAACAATCTTTCAATTTAAAAGTACTGCCTACTTGTGTTACGTCACAAAATTTCCAGAAGGTTCTTGTGAACTTGGGAAACCCCTGATGAATAAGACTGAGGGAGGAGTGGTGTGATGATGGGCAGGAGGAGGGGGACATGGGGGGATCACTTCCAGCGCTGAGCCCCTTTCCAGCTGGTTTCTGCGAAGCCCTCTGTCTGAATGCCCAGGGGAGTCCTGCTGGCAGGATCTGAGCTCCCGAGAGCCAACCGCATTCATCTCTTCTCAACTCCTTGCTTAGGGACCTCACACTCACACTGACGACCTGAAATTAGCCATCGCGAGCCGCTTGTCAAACATTTATCTGCACATCCCCAAGCAGGGGTTCTGTTTTGTAAGGTTCTTATAGCTTGGAGAGGTAGCAAGGCAAGTGACCTGACCCCAGAGTCTATGTCCCATCAACTCCAGCTTAGTCCCTTCTGTGGCATCCATCCATGAACTGGACCATTGTAGGGAGGAAAGGGGTGTCAAATATGATGGGGTTCCCTGTGCAGGAAGAAGTTTGGGGCAAAAGGGTGAGTTTTCTCCCATGTCATGTAATCTCCCTGGAAGTCTAAAATGAGAGACAGGCCCCCTAAGCACATGACAAGCTTTTGTGAAGACTGCCATGCAAGTGAATAGACCGTGTGTGTGTGTATCCCAGCCCCCCTTGATTCTGAGGGATAAAACCATGTCTGCTTCTTGCAGGGAAGAGATGAGTGGGAAGACTTAGAAGACATGGAGGGAGGGCAAGATGGAGTGAGTGCTGTATTTATATGACACAAGACCTGACTTCTAGAAAAGCTGTGAAAACTATTTGGTCGAACTGGGTTTGTGGTGCATGCTGGTGAAGAGAGAGTCTTTAACTGATGCCTACACTCACCTTCTGACTGTGGTGGGTCCAGTCTGCAAGTCCTGGGACCTGGGGACTTGGGTGTGCACATAGGGCACAGAGGGGATACCAATGGCCCTCAACTCAACATCCTTTTGGCCATATCCTGATGCCTGGGATTAGCAACACTGGGCGATTCTTGGGGAAGACACCTAAAAGCCAGAGCCCAACTATAGCAGGGTACATAATGGCCCTCAAAGACATCAGGTCCTAACCCTAGATTCTGTAAAAATATGTATATGGAAGAGGGTCTTTACAGATGCAGTTAAGTGAAAAATCTGGAGATGGGAGATTCTCCTGGATTATCCAGGTGAGCCCTAGATGCAATCACAAGTCTTATAAAAGGGAGGCAGAGGAAGATCTGACATGGAATGGGGGAAGGCGATGGGACCACAGAGGCACATAACGAAATAAGGAGACACACAGCCAAGGAATCCTGGCAGCCGTCACAAGCTGAAAGCAACAAGGAACAGATTCTTCTGTAGGGCATCCAGGAGAAAGAAAGGGCATCCAGGCCCCTTCTGACACTTTGATCTCAGCTCTGTCAAACTGACTTTTGGACTTCTGCTCTTCAAAACTGTGAGAAAATAAATTCATGTTGTTTTATACCAGCAACTTTGTGGTAATATCTTGCTGGCGGCCACTACTACACCAACTAAGACAAAAGGCAATGCATTCAAAGTGAGGGTTTTCGCTTCTACTAAGAACCAAGAATCTGTTCCTTCTCCAGAGCCAGCTTCACCCCCCGCCTCAAAGATGACTCAATGCAGTAAGTCATAAAGGATAGGGAAGCCTGAAGAATTCATGGACCAGAAGTGCAAGCCTCCTTGCCCAGTGTCCACGCATGCGCAGTCCCTGCTACCGTGCTCTTAAGACAGCCTGTGTCTTTAGCTGGACGCACCTGTCCCTCCCTGGCCCTCCTGCTTTCACTTCTCTCTCTGGAGCTCGTACTTGAGGCCAGGCTCTTGTGGCCCCGTTCCTGGCAAAGTCAGGGCTCCCCGCCTCGGCGATGCTGGGGTCTCAAGCTCAAACTGCACACAGGCCATCCTGTAATGTCAGTGAGTAAGGGACCTGAGCAGGAGAACCCGGGAAGCCTGCACCCATCATCCCAGGGGCCACGGTGCACTCTGCAGATGGATACACTCAGCAGTGCTCACCTTCTTCTTCTTCTTCTTCTTCTTCTTCTTTTTTTTCTTTCAAGAGAAGCTGAAAATCCCACCTCCTAATGTAAAATCTCCTGATTATGTCATTTGGTGGCTGTAAGAAATAGTTTGAGCCCTGGGTACCACACAGAAGGACGGGCACCCACTGTCTGGCACAGGTCCCAGGGTTCTCCCCGTCTGACAGCGTTTACCTAATGGGTTATCCCACCCCTGCTTGGTGACCACCTCTGCACCCCCTCTCTGACTTCTGGACCCTTCTCTGAGGGCAGGATCATGCCCCAGAGGCCCCAGGTTCTGACAAACACAGGACCTCTCCAGAAGCGGTCAGTCACTACTGAATGAGTGAAGAAGGAAGGAGAGAAGGAAAGTCAGCAAAATACCAGCAACTCTCAGATGTCAACAAAATCACCTCTGAGGGTCTGTGTCCCTCTGCTGTGCCCTCAGTGTGCTTGGAACTCTGAGCATCAACTGCTTAGTGTGCAGAGGTTCAGCTAGGACTGGGTCCGGCTTTCTGTAGGAGACCCGGGGAAGATGAGGGGGAGACTGGTCATTCTTAGCAACCGTTGGCCCCTGTCAGACCTCAGCCCTGGAGACTCCATCTCTGAGGAGGCTTCCAAGTGGCAGATCACAGTGGGGCGAACACCAGCCCAGAAAGAAGGCCTAAAACAACCCCTCCTGGACAGAGGTGGGCACAGACCTCTTCACGCCTCAGTGTTCCTGCACGGAAAGCGACAAGTAGCTCATTCCAGGAGCATCTTTGCAATTTCCACCCTATCCTTGCACCCAGTATGCAACCATTTCCTTAGTATTTTTCTAGAAAAGTGACGACGTTTCTGAAAGCCTAAATAAATGCACTACAAAAAGACACAGCCATGAAAAGAAAACCAGTATCACTTGCCATACATGTACAAGCCATCATCTGGGGAAAAAACAAAAAACAAATACCAGAATAACATGTTTAATTCTAGCCAGCTGCTGCTGTTGAGGTCTGAGCTCGGGACAATGTCCTCCTTGCAAGGAGTGCCTGGCAAGTGTAAGAGAGCTGTAAAAGACATCTTAGCACCCAGCTGAGACTTTCTCCTGGCTACTTGAAAAGGAAACAACTTTCCCATGTGGGAGTTGCACATGGCTCCCTGCCTTCACCGGGGTGTGCAGGGTGGGATCTGCTTGGGGGTGTGGGGGGCTAGGTAGTTACAGCCCAAAGCTCATCATTTCCTTAGGGGACAAAACATGTGCTGTCCCTTGAGAAAGCAGAACAAAACCCCAGATCAGGAGAGTTTGAGTCCATCTCTCTCCACTAGGCTCAAAGCACTGCAGAGAAAGCTGGATGCAGGTAGGAAGCAGGAAAGAAGGCTGGGGTGCTGGTGGAGGTGGGGCACAGGAGGGCATCTGAGAAGAGGAAGGAGGGAGGGTACCAGGGCCAGAGGGGCAGACCCTCCCAGAGCAAAGGTCTTAGTCCACCAGTCTGGCTCTAAGACCTCCCATCAAGGGCCTTGAATGCCGCACGGAGGGGTTCAGAACCCAAAGGGCTCTGGCAAAACCTCCACCTTTACCTCCTCTCTCTGCCCAGAAACACCCACAGGCGCCCTGAGATTTTTGCTGAAGGTTCAAGAATTTAAATTGATGCCTGCTTGGGCTGGGGGAGGCTGCATCCCAAAGCCAGCTGCGGATCCTTGGTAAGACGTTCGTTTTCACTTTCAGGAGCGACTGGCCTCAGAAACAAGGCCTGTATAGATCTTGGCCCAGGGCTGACCGCTGGCACATCCCACCCCACAGCCCTAGGCGAACTCAGACAGAGGCCTTTCATGGCTTCAAAAGTTCCACCAGGTCCTCCAGCCACAGGAGGCTGGAATGGGTAACTGAATCCTACTCAAGCTAAAAAAAAAAAAAAAAAAAAAGGCACAGTGACCTTTTGTCCCAGCAGAAGTTCCCCGCCGGCCCTCTCCCCAGCCAGCGGAGGCGGCCCAGCCAGGAGAGTAAGGAATTGCAGATGTGCGCGAAGGGCGGCAGCCGCCCTCCCCACCGCCCAGCCGCCCAGCCGTCTCCCGGGACAGCACCGTGTCGCCACGGTGTTCAGGACGCCCGAGCCCAGCCCTGCTCCTCATCCCGGATTCCCTCTCCCAGCTTCGCTCGAGGCTGCCTCTTCCCCAAGCCTCGCCGAGAGCCCTTTCAGCCAAGAGGCGGCAACACGGAATCAACCCTTCCAGGGACAGAGGTTCATTTTGGGACGCGAGGAGAACGCATAGGCCCTTCCCGAGGGCACGAGGGCTGCTCCCGACGCCACTGGGGCGAGTCCCGCGGGCTGCCCGGAGGGTGCAGGTGGGGCCGGCTCTCCTCGGTGGGGGCGGTGGGGTGAAAGCCGGGCTAGGCACTCCGCGCCCGGGATGCGTGAGCTTGCGCGTGGCCGCCTTTGTGGGCGACTTGGGGGCGCTTTCCGTACTGGACATGGGATGGGGGGTATGAACACTTCTGTATTATGAAGGTCCAGGCCCGGGACAGGACCAGTTCTGGCTCCTCTGGAGAGGGCTGGGCCGGGTCGTCCTGACCAAGTCCCGGACCGAGGGTGGACAGTCTCCTCTCCCACACCTCCCAGGAACAGCCACTCGGGGACCGGGGACAGGAGGGGACAGGCCCGGACGGTGATAGCCCCTAGTTCTAGGACGGGGGCAGATCGATGTCCCCGTCCCGCACCACCTCCGTGTCCCCGGCGCCCCGTTCTCGGCTCCAGGCGCCGAGAGGCTGGGGAGCGCGGAAGGCGCGCCCACCACACTCACCGCACATCGTGGCTGCTGCTCGTGCCCTTCGCGGCTCGGAGACTCTGCACGTTCTGGACACTCGGAATTCCGTGCGCGCCTGGCACTCCGCGGGCCTCGGCTCCCGCCGCCCAGCCTCCGGCCCTTTTAGCGTGGAGCCCTCCGCCAGAGGCGGGGCCGGGGCGGGGCCTCCTCCCGCCTGCCTGCTCCCCATTGGTCCCCGGTTGTCGTGACAACGACGGGAACTGGGCCCCCGGGAGGCAGGGAACCGGGTGAGGGGCGGTTACCGGCTCCCCCGGCGCGCGGGCCTCGGGTCCTGGACGTAGACTGGGGGCGGCAGACGATCTGAGATCAGATCCAGACTCAACACGATCTAGGCGTGGGCCCTTGGGCGGGGGACTGAGTCGCTCTGTGCTTCAGTTTCCCCGTCTGTAAAATGGGATAACAGTGGACCCTCACTACCGGGTCCTGGTGAGGATTAAGACAGTCTGTGTAAGGCACAGAGCACAACGTCACACGCCCTGCGCCTCCCCTGTGCGCCCCTCTCGGTGCAGGGCTCCTCCCAGGGCGCACGGGAGGCTTTCAAGCCTGGCCCTCCTCCCTGTGAAGAGGGAACTCTAGAGCCCCCCGGATAGATGAAAAACTGGGGCCTTTCGAGGTGGAAAGGGGCTTTGCCCTAACGGGGCGGCCAGAAGTGGCAAATTCTGGCAGTGGCAAAAGTCGAACCCAGGATTTACTGGAGAGATGGAACTGGAAGGCGGGGATTCCCCAGGCCGTGAGTGCAAAATGGGGCGACCCGGGGAGCCGCCCCCGCCCTGAGCCTCGCTGGCCCGTCTGTCCTCAGCGCACTGGCCCGCGCCAGCCAGGGGCTTCTTCGCCCGCCCACGATCCTGGAGCCCGAACCCGGCCCCCCGGTGAGTCACTGGGACCCGCGTTCCTCCGCCCTGGTTACTGGCCGTCTTCTCCCCTCCCTTCTGCTCTCCGGGCCTCGGTCTCCCGAGGAAGGTCACGAGAACTGGCCCAACATTTGCGTACTTTGAAGCCATCTGGTGTTTTTTATTTTACTTCAAAAAAAAAAAAAAATCTTGAAATTCTAAACAGATCCTCCCCAGTCGTGTTAGAGAACAAAACGAGGCTTTCTGCGTCTTGTCTGGGGCATTTTCCCCCGATGTAATCTCCCTCTAGCTTCACCATGGTTCTGCAGGTCCTTGTTTTCCCCATTTGGCCTCTGAGAATACTGAGGATCAGCGACAGTAAGGAAGGGGTTTGGTTGAGTCATTCTGTGGGGAAATAGTGGAGCCGGCTCTGGAGCAGCTGTGTCTGCCTCTCACCCTTCCCTGTGCAGGGTGGTACATTCATTCATTCATTCCTGAGCAGTGGCTTCATGCCTGTCCTGATGCTTAAGGGGACTTCATGATGAGTGAGAGTAATCCAGCCTGGGCACCTGCCTGCCACTTATGGAGTGGTAGGAGGGATACACTAATGTAGCCTCACACAGAGAGCAAGAAAATTCCAGGTGGGGTTGGCATTACAGGGCGGTGGGCAGGGTGGGTTGATGGGGAGGGTGCCAGGCTCTGCCTGGGGCTGGGCTGGGTCTGGAATTGGTGCAGGTAAGTGCAGAGCCAGGGCAGGTGGCCAGAGGAAGCAAGCAGGCTTGAGAAGGGAGGTTCAGGCATGTGCAAAGGTCCTGCTCCTGAGGACAAGAGTTCCACCCCAGACCAGCATGAGGTCATCAGTCCCTCTCCCAAGCCCAAGATGCCAGGATCCCTGGGGTCCTACTAGGGTCCAGATCTGCCTCCCAGCCTCCTTGGGGATTCACAGCTCTCCACTGTGGTTAACATTATCCCCCCTGCTCTGGGGACTGGTCATGTGGCCTGGGCCTAGCCACCTAGCCATGTGGTCCCCCTGGCCTTGGCATTAGTTCAGGGAGCAGCATATGGCCCATGCTGGGCTCTTGACAACCTGTTCCGGGACATGGAGAAATCAGAAAATATAAGCTTCTTCCCTGTCTTGTGGCACAGCTGGTTGGAGGGCAGGCGGGTGATGCTGGGGACCCTCTTGTCAACTTTGGGGTGGGGTGGGGAAGGGAAGGGATGTCTGAAAGTGCAATCCAGAGCAAAACAGATCTCTAGAATGGAGGAAGATGTACATTTTCTGGAGCCCCTGGATTTAGCTGGGCCCAAAGCCAGAATTTATCCCTGGAATTCCCAGCTTCCCTTGAGGCACTCTGAAGTGACTTCTGTCAATTGCAACGGAATAGAGTCCTGACTCCTTCCACCTTCAGGAGCTGTGATCTGAAGTTCAGGGGAGCAGTTAGGCAGCTGGTGCCCCCAGCCTATAAGGTGCTGCTGGTTAGAGCCCCTGCCTACCCTCGGCCTTAACAGGGACCTCTCCTGGTGCAACCCAGGAGGCCCCAGGGATTTGGTAAAATAAAGTGATCTGCCCAAAGTCACCCAGCTCTGAAGTAGGGGGCTGGTCAGGATCAGGAGGTCCAGGCTTAGCCCCTGTCAGAGGAAGGAGGATGGAAGAACACGCATAGACGCCCTCTCCCAGTCTGGCCCCATACCTGTGCTCCTGGGAGAGTGAGCCTGAGTGGCTGGAGCCCGAAGTCTCCGGGGCCTGGATGATCACCGCAGATGGCTCTGGCCCCACTTTCCGGGAGTGACCTTGACCCCTCTGGCCCACAGAGTAGGACCCTGTGCTCGGATGGCAGAGAGCTGCCCCCAGCATGGCTCCTTCACCCCACACTGTTTTTTTTCAGACATTAAGTTAACTTCTAAGTTGGGGGATTTGTTCATTGACTTGTTTCTCCCATACAACCCGGAGAAGCTACTGCCGCCTCCCACGCTGTCCACTAAAGTCCCACAACTCTCCTGGTAGACACAGAATGTGCCTGTTCTCCTCCTGCCACAGGCCTGTTCAGCTGCTTTTTTCTGTAACATTTCTCCACTGGGGTGTGGGGAGGGCTGTGGGATCCATAGCCATTGGGGTCCTCCTGTCAGTCTCCACTTACCCCAGCTGGGCTGGGCCCCCCAGAGGACCCCGGGGGTAGTCATCTGTGCCTCCTGATCTTCCTGTTGCCCCCTGGTCCTTTTTACCTGGAAGAGATACATTTTCATTTTAGGAAATGAAAAATAAAAACATTTTTAAGGGTTAATCATGTCAGCTTTTTACAACGCTCCCAAACATTATTCTTTGCATTGGTAGTCAATATTTTTTTTTAAGGATTTATTTATTTATTTTAGAGAGAGATAGAGAGCGCAAATGAGTGGGAGGGGCAAAGGCAGAGGGAGAGGAGTCTCAAGCAGGCTCCCTGCTGAGCGTGGAGCCCAACATAGGGCTCGATCCCATGACCCTGAGATCAGGACCTGAGCCAAAACCGAGTCTGATGCTCAACCTACTGAGCCACCCAGGTGCCCCTGATAGTTATTATTTTAAAAATAATATAGTTGTGCCACAAATACTGCTTTAAAGCCAGAGTTTGATTTCTGATTAGAAAGAATTTCAAATCGGGGCACCTGGGTGGCTCAGTTGGTTAAGCATCTGCCTTCGGCTCAGGTCATGATTCCAGGGTCCTGGCATTGAGCCCTGCATGGGGCACCCCGCTCAGCTCCGTGGAGAGCCTGCTTCTCCCTCTCCCTTTAACCCCCTGCCTGTGCTCTCTTTCTCGCTCTCTCTTTCAAATAAATAAATCTTAAAAAAAAAAAAAAAAAAAAAGGAAGAAAAGAAAGAAAGAAAGAATTTCAAACCATGCTGTGAAGCCCGGATCTGGCCCAGGAATGCCAATGCTGTCAATCCACTTCTGGGGCCATTGCACCCAGGAAAAGCTGGACTCTGCCCAGCCAGGAGGAGGTGGGGGTCCACGTGGTTGAGCAGAACTCTGGGATTGCATGCGCTGGCTGTTGGACATTGGTGAGTGGAGAGCAGCAGGGTGCCCTGGGCCTTTCTGACCAAGACGCAGGGGCTGGTGATGGTAAGCAGTGTATTATTTCAGGCACGCATCTCCTCTGGGACAAAAAGAGGCACCAGATCCACTCTTTACCCCTCCCCTGGCTCTGTGCCCTGGGAGACTGGCCTTCCTGGGGGGTCTCGGGCCCTCTGGCTTCTGGTTGGTCTGGAGAGGGTGTGGACGCAGTCATTGTGGAAATCTGCCCCCTGAGGCCTCAGGTTTGGTCTAGTGGCCTCTCCCGCACCACCCTGTCTGGATCCTGCCCGGATCCTGCCCTTCAGGTCTCTGAGTGGTGATGCATGGTATGAGCCCCCACCCCCTAAACTGGCGCCGCCCAGCTCATGGCCTTAACCTTCTACTACACTGCCTTCTGGAAATGCTCTGTCATCCCGTCTGAGGGGTGACCCAAGGTGACTAGCTGTCTGACTTTCCCTGGGACCGCCCTGGGTTTAGGACTGAGGAGGTTCCCACCTCCCCAGCAACCCCTTGGTCCTGGACAGACTGGGCCACTGGTCCCTCTGGCTGCCATGGATTTCAGCGGGGATTCTGATACTGCGTTCTTGCTCCCCCCTCCCCATCCTGTCGCCAAGATGAGATCAGGAAGGGCTCTGTAGGTAGCTGAGTGGACTATTCCATACCACTGCTCCTGTCCTGCAGATTCTGGTGTTGGGGGGGGGGGCTCTCCGAGGGTGGTGGCCCACGTCCCCTCTGAGTCATCCGGGCTAACAGTGGCCTTGGGTTATGATTCTTGGAGCCTAGGGCAGGGACAGAGGGTGAGGGTTGGAGACTCTTCTGGCATCCCTCTGCATCAGACAGGGTGCGTGGGGGGGAGGGGTGCTTCAGGATAGCCCATGCAGATAGGGCAGTGGAGGACACCCCACACAAGGGTCCATCCCAGAGCAAGGGATCTGGGCCCCAGAGCAAACCCGAACCCATTTTTGCCTCCTGCGCAGCCTGGTCTCCATGTTTGTTGAGAACCTTCTGGACCCTGCTGGGGCAGAAGGGAGGCTTCGGGGGGGGGGGTCTGCCTGGGTGTTCACTAGGCACGTGGGCAGCCACAATGTGTGGGGTGACCAATGGGCAGAAGGGACATTTGGGCCTGTTCTCCTCTCCTCTGGGGACGACACCTTAGATTCCTCTGTGGGATCACCCCTTCTCTCCTCTCAACCTTCTGGGTCCCATGTGGCTGGCTTCCTTTCTAGCTGCTGTCACGGTGTCTGGCCCAGGCCTACGCAATGAGGGCACCACCCTCAGAATGCGGGGGTTGGGTCTGGGCTGGCCGAGGGACCTAACTCAGACGGATGAGAACCAGTGAGTATCATCCCAGAGGAGCACTGCAGGTCCCATCGGGGAAAAGGGAGCTAACTTTCCAGGGAAGTCACTAAGGAATTAGGATATAGGACTGGGGTGTTGTTTGGCCAGCTTCACCCCAATGGGAAGAGTTCAAGAGTGTAGATAAAGCAGAGGAAAGATCCAGCCCTGCCTGAAGGCATGCATGCCTGAACTTCTCCAGCATTCTGTCCTTGTTGGGGTGGCCCCCCCACCCTGGCTTACCTGGTGAGGTTGACCCTTGCCCTCAGGGACTGATGCATTATTTGCCCTCCCCTATCCTCCCCAGCCCCTGCCCAGTCACTGAGTTAGCGGTTATTACCTTCCTGTCCAGTGGGCTGTGGAGGTGGTTCCTTCCTGAGACCAGGTCCTCCAAGCACTGATCTTCGTGACCTTCTCCTGGGAGGTGGGTAGAGCTACCACCAGTTTCTGTGACTCAGGAGCTGATCACTACCATAACTTTGACTTTCCATGGAGCATGGGGAGGTGGGGGGTCTCACAGCTGATGGAGCTTCCCCATTCTGCGGGCCCATGAGGGTCTTCCACATCTTTGGGAATAATCGGACCTGTCTACAAAAACCATCTTTCTCTTCTTGTCTATGGCAACCAGAGTGCTGTTTTCAACTTCCTTAGAAATATCTTTGTGCTCTTTTTTTTTTTTTTAAGATTTTATTTATTTTTTTTTGAGAGTGAGAGAGAAGTCATGAGAAGGGGGAGGGTCTGAGGGAGAAGCAGACTCCCTGCTGAGCAGGGAGCCTGATGCGGGACTTGATCCTGGGATTTTAGGATGGTGACCTGAGCCAAAGGCAGTTGCTTAACCAGCTGAGCCTCCCAAGAGCCCAAATCTTTGTGCTCTTGGCAAGTATGTAAGCACACACACACATACACACACTTTTGTTTTGAAAAATTTCGGAAATAGTCTCGTGAACCCCTACCTACTCATCACCCAGAGTCAACAATTAGTTATTCACGTGTAACTGATTTTGTCTCAACTATCTCTCCAGCTTTTGTTTTGGAGTAAGTCCTGATCTGATTTGATTCTTTAATAACATGACATTTAAGGCCCTTAAGACTGTAATACCAGTATCACACCAAACAAAATGAATAGTAACATGTTAATGTTATCTGACACTCACCTCATCTTTAATATTGATAGGCATTGGGGTATATTCAACATTCCTTGATTGTCTCAAAATGTCTTTTTATAGCTTGTTGGTTTATTTTTTATTTTTACTTTTTGGCTTGTGGGTTTAAGTTGGGATACCAACAGCATTTACCCATTGCCTTTGGCTGGTATGTCTCTAAGACTTTTTAAATTTAGAATCCGTGAAAACACACACAACCTCCCTCCCCCACGGGTGATGGTCTGATATTAGCAAATGTTTTTACACCAGGCAGGGCTCCTAGCTGGCAGGAGGCTGTGTGCGGGCCACGTGCCACTGGTAAAGCAGCAGCCCCAGGGCCTAGAGCAGACAGGAGGTGTGGAGACCAGAGAGCAGGTCTCTGGCCTGGAGCTGGGCTGGTCAGGTTTGCACTCTGGCTCTCTGCAGCCTTGGCGTATATGGCTTTGAGCAAAGCATTCTTCTCTTCCAGAAGATGGAGGAGAGCAGGCTATCCTATCTAGTGTCTGAGAAAGCACCTAGTGCTGAGTACATCCTTCCAGAGAGAAATGTGGCGATATGTATCAACAGGGGCCTGATGTCAGGAAGTGTGAAACATACCCTCTAGGAAATGTTGTGCAAAGCACAATGTTTGAGCAAAGTGTGAAACATACCCTCTAGGAAATGTTGTGCAAAGCACAATGTTTGAGCAAAGCATTCTTCTCTTCCAGAAGATGGAGGAGAGCAGGCTATCCTATCTAGTGTCTGAGAAAGCACCTAGTGCTGAGTACATCCTTCCAGAGAGAAATGTGGCGATATGTATCAACAGGGGCCTGATGTCAGGAAGTGTGAAACATACCCTCTAGGAAATGTTGTGCAAAGCACAATGTTTGAGCAAAGTGTGAAACATACCCTCTAGGAAATGTTGTGCAAAGCACAATGTTTGAGCAAAGCATTCTTCTCTTCCAGAAGATGGAGGAGAGCAGGCTATCCTATCTAGTGTCTGAGAAAGCACCTAGTGCTGAGTACATCCTTCCAGAGAGAAATGTGGCGATATGTATCAACAGGGGCCTGATGTCAGGAAGTGTGAAACATACCCTCTAGGAAATGTTGTGCAAAGCACAATGTTTGAGCAAAGTGTGAAACATACCCTCTAGGAAATGTTGTGCAAAGCACAATGTTTGAGCAAAGCATTCTTCTCTTCCAGAAGATGGAGGAGAGCAGGCTATCCTATCTAGTGTCTGAGAAAGCACCTAGTGCTGAGTACATCCTTCCAGAGAGAAATGTGGCGATATGTATCAACAGGGGCCTGATGTCAGGAAGTGTGAAACATACCCTCTAGGAAATGTTGTGCAACTCTGAGACTCTGGGGGTGGGGGATTGGGGTGGAGAGTGGGAAGCAGGGGGTGTGTAGAAGGTATGTTATTTGGTAGAAAAAAAGGGCTACAAAGATGCCATCTTGTGTATGCTTCATTGCATTTGGTTTCATAGATAACAGCTTCGGTGAAATACCATAGAATTCAGCCATTTGCTGCTGAGCACAAGTCAATGGTTTTAAGTCTCTTCTCAGAGTTGTACAACCCCCACCACAATCTGTTCAAGGTTATTTTCTTTCTTTCTTTCTCCCTTCCTTCCTTCCTTTCTTTCTTTCTTTCTTTTTTTTTTTTTTTTTTAAGATTTTTGTTTATTTATTTGTCAGAGAGAGCGAGAGTGCACTAGCAGTGGGAGGGACAGAGGGACACACAAGGAGCCAAGAAGCCCAATGCGGGGCTCTATCCTAGCTATCTGAGATCGTGACCTGAGCTGAAGGCAGACACTTAACTGACTGAGCCACCCAGGCGCCCCAGTTCGATCATCATCTTTCCCTAAAAAAAGAAATCAAGAGCCTCCAAGCCTGGAAGGAAAGGCTTCTTGTCCAAAGGGCATTCATGCTCCTGGGAAGAAGAACGGCCCACCCCAGCCCAGGAAGAACAGGGAGGGCCTCCTGTCCCGCCTGCAAAGTGACGGGTGGCAGGCCTAGGACTCAGGTCCCAGCCAGCCCCATGAGGCCAAGGGCTGTGGGGGCCCATGCAGGGCTGGCCTCTTGGCGTAGCCCTCCTGGCTGGCTCCCTCCTTGGCAGGGAAGCCAGGGCAGAGAGAACAAGGCACTCTGTGTCCTCTAGGGATGCAAATTGTCCCAAGTCATGAAGCTGACCGATCTCGTTTTGGATCTTCTTGCAGGTCTGCAGATGTTAGAGAGCAAAAAAAGCTGAAAACAGGCCAACGTCCAGACTCTTGGCCCTCCAGCCTGGCATGTCCGTGTGCATGGCTGGAGTCATGGCAGGAATTCTGATAATGAGCAAGCACAGAACCTTTCCAGGAGGGGATATGCTTACTCTGTCTCGAGTCCCACCAACCCTAAACACATAGGCATGTCGTGGTGACTGCCCGTTCTAGGGATGCTGGCCATCTGTGTACGTGAGGAACCTTTCACAGCTGGCTAATGAAGATCATTCTGGACGGGACACTGTGCTCTCTCGCTGGCCGTCAAAGATGTCCCTGAAATCCTGTGATGGGGACTTCAATGGCCCCATTGGGATGGGACTTCCAAGATCTCCACTGGGCACACGACTCTGACTGGACCCACCTTCTGCCTTCTGTCCCCTGAACCTGACCTTATAGCCACAAGGCTGGCCTGGAGGGCATGGTTCTGGCCTTGGACCTTTGCTTGGTTCAGGGAACGGGAATGCACCTCGAACTGACTGTTTGACTGAATGTTTTCATCCCCTCAAAATTCATGTGTCAAAACCCTGACTCCCAGTATCATGGTATTTGGAGGTGAGGTCTCTGGGAAGTGGTTACGTTTAGATGCGGCCATGGGGGTGGGACACTGTTGTTGGGATTTGTGTCCTTAGGAGAAGAGGAACAGAGATTTCTCTCTCTCCACACACGGTGCTGAGGGAAGGCCATGTGAAGACACAGCAAGAAGGCTCTATCTGCCAGAAAGAGGACCCTCACTGAGAACCTGAAGAACTGAAGCCTCCACAGATTTAAGAAACAAATGTCTCTTGGGGCGCCTGGGTGGCTCAGTCATTAAGGGTCTGTCTTTGGCTCAGGTCATGATCCCAGGGTCCTGGGATCAAGCCCTACATCAGTTTCCCTGCTCAGTGGGAAGCCTGCTTCTCCTTCTCCCACTCCTCCTGCTTGTGTTCCCTTTCTTGCCGCCTCTCTCTGTCAAATAAATTTTTAAAAAATAAAGGAATAAATGTCTCTTGTTTGAATCATCTGGTTATTTATTTATTTTTTTTTTTTATGGCACCTGAGCTATAAGACATCAACTTCAACAAGAAAAGAAAGGAAATATTCTGTTCCCAAAAGAAGACCCAGGGACTAAAACAGCATCCTCACGGTGCTGTGCCCAACTCATCCCACCTCCCAGTAGTCTTGGGGCTCAGCAGATGCCTGTCTGGTGGCCACATCTATACAGTGAACCATCCCAGGGAGAGTAGAGCAGTGAGCTCACTTCTCCCGTCAGAGGGACCAGTCCTGGGAGCTGAAGACAGGGGTTCACCCTGGAACCATCTGGAGTGAGAGGTGAAAGGAGGGTCTGCAGATGGGAAAAAGAGAAGACACTGGGTGGTCCAAGACCATTCACTGGGTGTCTGAGGGTCCTAGGTGGGCTCAGACTGAGAAAGGATGCAGAAGCAGTGAGAACCTTCCTTTCTCATTTCTCTTCTTTCCCCAGATGGTAGCAATCTTGTCTCTTCCCTGACAGGATCAAGAGGGAAGGCAGCAACACCAAAGACAAAGATGGGGCTCTGCTCAGAAAACCTCCTGCATGGACCCCTCTCCCACCAGGCAATAGAACTCCTTTACCCCTCGGGCACTTCCTTGGCCAGCCATGCACCAGTCTGGTGTTGGCACCAAGGGCTGGTGATGAGTCAGGTTCCATCTCTGCTGTCGACAGCTCATGGTGAAGCTGGGAAGCAGATGTGAATCTTCACCCTGCTGCAAAGAACAACAGCTTAAAGGGAACAAGTGGAGGCAGCCGCCCACTTTTCCTAGAACTGATCTGATGGTGTGTAACTGGGAGAGGAAAAAAAATTTTAAACAGGTGGAAGTAAAAAAGGGACTTTTACATGACTTTATCATGTAACTCCAGATTTCAGGGGTAGGTTCAGGTATGGCTGGATCCAGGTGCTCTGATCCTGTGCTCCATCTCTTAGCTCTGCTTTGGCTTCAGGTCTGCTTCCCTTTCCCTGCTGGCCCCTGGAAGCCCAAGGCTTATGTCTTACTGACTCAGCAGCTCCAGTGGGAATTCCTTCCCCGGAGATTTCCAGCAAAAGTCTTGGGAGGGATTCATGCATCCCTGAGCTAAACACTGTATATGTCATCATAGGTCTGAGTTACACAGCTCCCATGGGGATGAGGGTGACAGCCCCAAGTAAAGCCTGAGGGGCTGTTACTGGACTAAAGGCATGGGTAATGGGCTGTCCATTGCGGATGGGTAGGACAGGGATCGAGCTGAAGAGAAGCATGTGGGGAGCCCACCCAGCCAGAACCCGAGTTCTGTGATTGTCCTCAAACAGAGGTGACCGGGAGGGCTTTTCACTGAAAAGATGCCTGAGGCAGGAGGAAGCTGGTTGGGTGGGCTTGGGTGCAGGCCTGGCAACAGTGGGGAGCTCTGGGAGGTTGCATGGGCAGAGGCTGGGACTATGAGTGTGGGGCAGTGGGGAGGAAGGGAGCCACGGCATGGCCTCCAGTATCCAGCTCTGAGGGCAAGGGGAGAGCCATTTGCTGGTCTTTGGATCCAAGATGGCAGCAGGCTGAGGGGTTGGGGCTGACTGATTGGGCCCTGTTGAATCTGAGCTGCCTATGGACACAGGCCCCCTCCCAAACCCACCCCACAGATGTGAGTCTGGAGCTCAGGGAGGGATTGCCCTGGATGCAGGTATTAGAGCTGAAGACCCAAATATGAAAGAAGTGCAGGGGAAATGGAGATACAGAGGAATCCAAGTCCTGGTGCACCCCCAGCCCCCCGCGCTGGCCTGTGACCCTGTGAGCCTTTTCACCTCTAGAAGACTTATCTGTGAAATGGGGCTGAAAAAGCCTAGCTCCCAGGCAGCTAGGAGAACAGAGCAGGATGCCCTCTGCAAACCACAAAACACAGGCCAGGTGCTCAGAGGACAGCAGAGATGGGGGAGGCAGGGGAGGCCACAGAGGGTCTGAGAACCATAGCCCAGGGAGGGGCAGTGTTTATCCACATAGAGGGACTGCTGAGGGCCCGTTAGCTGAGGTAAAGTGGCCATGGCAAGGACTGGGAGGTGGGGTTCCAACCCGGTCAAGGGAGCTTAATCAGGGTGGGGGGGACATTCTGCTGTGGGGTCACTGCCAGGGACAGCCGCAAAGACACCCTGTTGGCAGCATTCAGACCCTTAATTATTTTCTCCTAAAAACACAGCTGGGAAGTGAATGATCACTGGCCTTAGGGACGGGTGTTGCCCAGATGGCCTTTCTGTCACCCCTCCCAGCATAACAGGATTTTTCGAGATCATCTTGTCATCCTGCAGATGAAGAAAATGAGCTGTGTGTTACTTGTTTGCAGAGTGAGTCAGACTCCAGCTTTGGGGATTCTGGGGCCTTCTGGGCCCATCTGCCCATTGGCCAGATGGAGAGAGGGTCCAGAGAGGCCCTGTGCATCATACTTTCATCCGGGGGGGTGGTGGTGGCTGGGACCTTCAGGTGGGGCGACCTCCCAGGGTTAGCACAGGCTACCTTAACCCCCAAACCTACACATGGCCCTTGTTGCTTCAGGATGCCCCCTGAGGGACTCAGCATTTTCCAGGCAGGTGTGTGTGTGTGTGTGTGTGTGTGTGTGTGTGTGTATCAAAAAAAGAGCAAGTAGGAGGCCAGGTGACAATGTGAAAGACTTTGGGGGCCATGTTCAGAGGTATGAGCTCCATTCTCTGGTGAGCACAAGAAGTCACTTGTCCCCTCTTCCAGGCCCTTGCTCTTCCCTCAGCCCGGAAGCCTTCCCTGAGTCCCAGATTGCCACACAGGACTGGCTCATGTCACTCCCCAGAAAAAGCTCCTCTCCTCACTGCCACTGCTGAAAGTGTCCACCTAGTGGTCCTGCTTGCTTGCCTGACACCCAGCACTTGCCCAGTGCTCCTTGGCTTTGGTCACCCTCCCCCCTTGCCTTTGGGACAACAGGGCTGACAGAGCAAGGCCACAGATAGTCCCTGTTTGGATCTTTCTCCCTCTGCTGCAGTGGAGAGAGGGCCTAGCAGGCCCTGGGCTGCTGCTGGGATCTGAGAGTAGCTTCTCAGCCTGAAAGAGAGACTGCACATCCCCAGGTGAACAGCCTCCTCCCTCTGCTGTCACCACTGAAAAGATGTAAAGCTCAGGATTTACATTTACATGGCTGAGAACAGCTGCCCAGCAGGCCCTTTCTACGGAAAGCCTGCTCCTCTCAGGGTGGGGGAGAGCATGCTTCTGGCAGCCTGTGGGTTAAGGTTGAATCCCCACTCTATTCTTACTCTACTCCTTAACTGCTGGCCCTTTTTGGGCCACTCACTGACTTCTTTTTTTGCATATGTGAAATATGAATGGGACCCCTAGCTCTTATAAGGACTAAATAAGAGAAGGTGTCGGGAACACACATGGAATACCAGTACAACAAAAGGATAGTAAAAAAAAAATCTTGAAAATAAAAAACAAAATCCTTCTAAAGAATCCTAGAGCAGAAGAGGGATTAGAACTGAAGCTGTTTAGGAACATCCACAAGAAAACCTGGGGAGTACATACAAAGCAGTATTCAGAGGAAAGTTCATAGCCTTGAAAACATCATTTGGAATACCAGAAAGAAGAAAACTCCTTACAGGAAGGGCCTTTTCTCCCCCACTTCCTGTTTTGTTCACTGATAAGCCCCAAGTGCCTAGAACAGGAGGTAGAAGAAACTGAGAGAAAGAGAACAGGGAAGGCTCTGCTGTCAGGAAGGAAGAGGAGGATGTCAATGGCAACCACAAGGATTGAAATCTCAGGACCACACTAGATAAGGCAGAGGGTGGCTGATGCCAGCTGGAGAGTCTGGACAAAGAATAATAGTGCCCTAGGCAGACCCAGAACCTTCTATACAGTTACCAAAGCACTTGTTACCTAAACTGGGGCTCTGGGATGAAGGCGGCACTATTAATAATGATGCTGAGACAACAGGTGTCGACTTGGGACGATCTGCCCCACAAGTCAATTATAGGATCTTTCTATTTCCACACAGCCCCAGAGAAGGCAGGGACAGGTGTCTGTGATGCAAGTGAATGTGAAAGCTTGAATTAATAGAGATTACCAGAAATCTACTAAAATTGAACCCAAGCTTTGTGGATTCAAATTAAGTTGTTACATTAAAAAAAAAAAAAAAAAAAAAAAAAAGCTGAGTTATATTTTGTCAGAGTTCCTGCCTTCAAATTGGGTAGTTTGAGAAGATTTTTGTAAAAGGATCCTTTGTGAAGGCGTGGTTGGGGTGGAGGGAAACAGCAGGCAGGACTCTGCTGCTAATTACAGCAGGGACCCATTACTGTGACTGGGCCTGGCAGGGTTAAGAGAAGGGAGAAGCTTCTGGAACTCTGAGACTGGAAGGGCCATGTAGTGAAGGTCGTCCAAGAGGAGCTATGACCTTTGGCTGTGGCAGGCTGACTCCTATACTCCTCTCTTCTCTGCCTCCAATCTTTTGCTAAACGCCTCCCATTGCTGGAAGTCAGAGGAATGGAGAGCCCTTGAAGTGGCCCCAATAGATACAGGATAAGGATGGAGGTGGGTAGAGAGTGAGTCTGCAGGGACAAATGGAAGCTGCCTCAAACATCCCACCCCTTTTTGCCCCCAGAATCCATTCACTCAAGGAAAACTTTGTGTATGCACAGGGGGCCCAATAATTTCCAATAATAATAGAGGGACTGGCCAACTTTTTCTTTCTTTTCTTAGTTGAGATATAATTGACATATAACATTATATACATTTCAGGTGTGTAATATAATGATATTTAATATATATATCTATATTGCATAATAATGTTTGCAACAAATCCAGTTAACATATGTCACCAGGTGTTGTTACAATTTTTTTTCCTGTGATGAAAACTTTTAAGATCTACTCTCTTAGCAAATGTCACATATGCAATACAGTTATCATTAACTATGGTCAGAATATTGCTTTTATAACTGGAAGTTTATACATTTTGACCCTCTTTGCCCATTTCTCCCACCTCACCCCCACCTCTGGCCTTTCTGTCACCCCTCTGGCAATCATCCACCTGTGCTCTGTGTCTATGAGTTTGGTTTTTTGTTTTAGTTTCCATATATGGTGAACTCATACAGTATTTGTCTTTCTCTGTCTCACTTGTTTTGCTTAGCATAATGCCCTCAACATCCACCCATGTTGTTGCAAGTGGCAAGATTTCCTTTTTTATTAGAGCTGAATACTATTCCATTGTGTATATATACCAAATTGTTATCCATTCACCCACTGGTGGACACATTGGTTGTTTCTGTATCTTGTAAATAATGCTGCAGTGAACATGGGGGTACATGTATCATTTAGAGCCAGTGTTTTCATTTCCCTTGGATAATTACTCAAAAGTGGAATTGTTGGATCATATGGTAGTTCTATTTTTGATCTTTTGAGGAAGCTCCATAGTGTTTTCAGTAAGGGCTGCACCAATTCCCATTCCCACCAACAGTGCAACTGGATTCTTCTTTACCCACATCCCCATCCACCCAACTTTTTCTATAAAGAATCAGGTAGTGAATATTTAAGGTCTGTGAGCCATCCTGTTCTTATTGTAATTTGACTTTGCTGTAATAGCCACAGATGATATATAAACAATGAGTGTGGCTCTGCCCCAATCAAAGCTTGTTTACAAAAACGGGGGTCCATAGACCATAATTGCCTAGCCCCTCAGCTATAGCATTATTACGGGCGAATTTTGTTCCTCGGTTGGTCCTGTTGAGACCTAAAATGCTTACTACCACCAGTGTTTTTCATGTGTGAAAACAGGAAAACGAGTGTGTGCTGGGACAGTGGAGAAAAATCTGATTGTCTTGCTTTGTGCTGGTCAGGAGATCTGTGTTGACAATTGGGGTTCCTTCTTCCATTCTGCATTCCCCTTACCCTCTGCCAGTTCCTTTACAGGTAGCATTCTTTATCTGGCAATTCTTTCCCAATCTTTACTCCTACAGAATCTGAGTCCTTTCTTAGTGAACCCATCTTTATTGGTTATATGCTTTCCATGGACTAGTACTAGCCAGAGATAGGAGGAGGCACCCTAGGGAACATCCTCGGTTCACACAGTCTTTCTCGCTCCCTCTGCCGACAACAATCCAGTTTCTTTCTCGTAATGGGGTCCATTCCCTCCCCAGTACGTGACCCCTTCTATCTGCCTGTTGATTCTATGAATGGAGAGCCCACGTGGCAGGGGGCACTCTCACCTTCTGGTAGTAGAAGCCATAATTGTATTCCTTCCTGAATGCTGGGACCTGTAAGCTCCCACAGGATCTAAGGTGACTGAAAGGGAATGCAAGGCTTCTTTAGGATGATGTCAGTGAAATGGTTAAAGGGGAACATTCCCATTTCTACTGCTGGTGCTCAGGCCCATGAATTCTGCATGTGGGGAAGATGGTACCGTATCTGTTCATTGGTGTGATATACACACATTTTGTAGGCCAACACTCCAGCCTCAAAAGGTATTGTCCCCAGAGGGTCTCTAATGAAGCCACCACTTCTACAAGCCAGCTGCTTCTTGGTGATGGGGCATGGGGGAGCCCACTGGCCTACCTTTGGTGTAAAATGTATCCATTGGTTGGAGGCCATGTTGTGTGGGATACAGTAGATACGGTGATCTCTGAGTCTATCAATGGCAGTGCTGCTGGAAGCTCCACAGGCAGGGAAGGCAAAGATGTATTTGGAGAGTGCATCATTCCAGGGAGGACAGAGCAATTCTTCCATGATGGCAGGGGTCCAATGTAATGGACTGGCCAAGAAATGGCCGGCCGATCCCCCCCAAGGAAAGTGTCATCCTGGGGGCTTGGCACTGGCTCCTGCTGCTGAGCAGGTTGGCCACTCAAGAGGGACAGTGGCCAGCCCAGCCTTGGGAGAGCAAAGTCTGTGCTGTTGAGCCTATGCACAACCTCCATCCCCTTCACCACGGCCCCATTACATAGCCCTTCAAAGAAGCATGGGAGAGATGGAAGGGATGCTGGCTGACAATTAAACGGTTAATTGTCCGTTTGATTACTGAGCGTGGCCTCCACTGTGGAAGTCCTTGGGTAGGTGTTCACAGGGGACGCACATGTCATCACACTCTGTGCCTGTCTCAAAGAACCCAGACCACTTGGCCCACAAATTTCCAATCCTTTTCTCTTCAAGCTCTTTCCAGCCAGCCATCTCTTTAGCCAATGCCCAGGAGTCTGAGTGTGCCTCTGCCATACTTCCTTCTGCAGGGAGTGGATAACCAGGTGAGTCCCCTGAAGTTCTTCCCATGGGGAAGATTTCCATCCGCCATGTTCTTTCTCTGACAGCAGGGGGAGGGGAATGTGGGGGGGCTACCAGTCACTTCCTGCACTGGCGCTAGCTTACTATGGAACCCACTCATGGAGCAGGGCCTTGAACTCTGTTAACTAGTCATGAGGCAGATCTCCCAAGGACCCCACCGTGGCTGGGGCAGAGGTAGTGAAGCAGTGGGATCAGGTGTAGCGGGAGCTAGCCTCCTGTTCATCCTGTCCTCTGTGCCTTCCAGACCTGCGTGCTTACCATTTCCATTTAAGATGGAAGGCTGTTCTGCACATACAACTTTGTGATTTGTTGGTGCAGACACTGCCCAGTTCCTAATGCACCTTTCGGGTCAGGCAGTACAAATTTCTACCCTAAGGTCAAGGTGTGTGTGCTCTCCCAGGGCCCAGCTGTTAAGTTAGGAACATGTTTTCAAGTGGAGATTTGTGTTGGCAGAAGAGGGCATGGCTTTCCTCCAGGACCCTGGTTATCAGGAAGTGGGTTGGAATAGGAACTCAAATGTGCTATACATTGGCTCCAAAATCCAATGGCTTTGCTTCTCTTTTTCCTGGCAGGTGGCATAAGGTGTAGCAACTTACCTCTACTTTGGAGCTGAGATCTCTGGACCCTTAGAAAATTTGTAGATGTGGAGGTCTGGGAGTTTCCTATGGTTTCCCTCCTGCCCTCTGGCAGGAACATGTCTCAGTAGGGCTCTCCCCTCCAACCTTGGGCCATGCACCTCTCTGAACGGTTGTGGTGGCCGGTGACTAGACCTCATGGTCCTGGGGGAGACAGGTACACCCAGGCACAGTCCAAAAGTGGCTTTTGTGCCCAGGGGTCTACTTCCCAGGTTGGGACGCCTCTGGTATCAAGAGAGGTTTAGGCGCATTTGGGGATTCAGAGTTCTGCCTCATTTGTGTCTTTCTGATGTCTGTGTTTTATGTGTCAGGAGCCCCCTCTCCCCATGCCCTCACTGTGTGTCACCGCCAGCAAGATAGGACCTCTGTCACTGCAGCTCTGGGCCCCACACAGTCATTCCCTGGGTGTGGCCTTCCGCCACATCTGCCCTGCTTCCCAGGAGATGAAAAGAATCTTCAAGGCCTCCGGAGCCTCCACCTGCATTCCCAGATGGCTGTTCTCAGCTCGAAACTTCTCCCTGGCTGGAGGGAAGCTTTCTCTAATGGTGCTTCTCACACCGTCTGTGGGGAAAGGGCGTTCGAAGGCATTTACAATCCACTGCAGACTGGTACTTATGTAAAATACATTAAAAATGGTTTGCTTTAAAAAAGACATGAGGGGCGCCTGGGTGGCTCAGTGGGTTAAGCCGCTGCCTTCGGCTCAGGTCATGATCTCAGGGTCCTGGGATCGAGTCCCGCATCGGGCTCTCTGCTCAGCAGGGAGTCTGCTTCCTCCTCTCTCTCTCTCTGCCTGCCTCTCTGCCTACTTGTGATCTCTCTCTGTCAAATAAATAAATAAAATCTTAAAAAAAAAAAAGACATGAAAAGAACAAGACAAAGTATTAGACTCAATACACGTAAAATTACTTTTCAAGAAATATAATTACAACAAACATCATGGGAAAAAAACATTAAAATGACAAAAGTGGTATGTTTCACTGAAAGTATATACAGATGATTAGTAGAATCACTAGGGCGCCTGGGTGACTCAGATGGTTAAGCGTCTGCCTTCAGCATTATCTCCAGGTCATGAGATTGAGCCCTGCATTGGGCTCCCAGCTCAGCAGGGAGTCTTCTCCCTCTGTACCCCTCCCCTTGCTTGTGGTTTCTCTCTCAAATGAATAAATAAATGAATAAACTTTTTAAAAAAGAGAATCATAGTTACAGTAATAACTTTTCATCATTCTGCAACTGTAAAGAAATAAAAAGAAGCCCGATGATGATTCCCATTTTTAAACTTTTAATGGACTGGCTTCTTGCTTATTGATTTATTAGATAAATTGAATTGACCAGGGCTTTTAAATTCAGTAATTTTAATGGTAGAGAAACTAGTCTCATGCAGAGGCATGTTGACAGAAATGGGTGTAGAAATTTCAAAATGAGTCTCAAGATACTCATTTTAAAGTCTTGGCTGAAGTGGAGCAAGTGATTGTTTTCAAGAAACAAAACAGAGGAACCTCGGGGAAGGGAGGAGAAAATGAAACAAGATGAAATCAGAGAGGGAGACAAACCGTAAGAGACTCTTTTTTTTTTTTTTTTAAAGATTTTATTTGTTTATTTTACAAAGAGAGATCACAAATAGACAGAGAGGCAGGCACAGAGAGAGAGGGAAGCAGGTTCCCTGCTGAGCAGAGAGCCCGATGCGGGACTGGATCCCAGAACCCTGAGATCATGACCTGAGCCAAAGGCAGCAGCTCAACCCACTGAGCCACCCAGGCACCCACCATAAGAGACTCTTAACTCTAGTAAACAAACAGGGCTGCTGGGAGGGAGGTGGGTGGGGGATGGATCCATGGGGTAATTAGATGGTGGACATGAAGGAGGGCATGTGATGTGATGAGAACTGGGTATTATCTGCAACTAATGAATCACCAGACTCTACCTCTGAAACCAATAATACACTACATACAAACTAAATTGAATTTAAATTAAAAAATTTAAAATGTGCATCTCTTATTCCTCATTAGTAGTCATCCCAACATTTAATTCTATAGGTTAGAGAACTTAAATTAGCTTTCAAAGAAAGAAGTGGATTCCACATTTTAAATACTTTGGGTTGGAGCAAAGACTAAAATTGTAACACCCCACACCTGGAGACGGTCATGCTGCACATGCCAAGGACACGCTTGCAGCATGGAGATGCATGGTGTGACTCTGACAATGCCCCGACGGGTCCTTCTGCCCCATGCAGTAAGAACACCGCTCACACGCTTGCATACACATGGATGTCGGAGCTGGACCAAGATGCTGCAAAGGCTTCTAAATGTCTGAGCTTATCTCGTCTCTGACCAGCAACGGCACTGGTCGGTAGATGACTCCGTACTGTTCCCTGGGCTGTGGTTGCTATAACAACTATGTGTCACAACCACTTGATGCTCCAGTGCCTTGCCGCATCCCCCACCCCACGTGATTATGATGCACCACCACTGGCTCTCATTTGAGGAATCACAACATCCCTGTGTGCCAGATATCCTGTGTCCCCTTTTCTCCTGGCCTGTGTGTGAGGGGGTGATCTGTGTGTTCTTCAGATAGCTGCACGACAGGAGCCCAGAGACCATTCCGAGGTTAGGTGTGCTGAAGCACATTAATAAAGGAGAGAGGGTCAGAAACCCATGAGGGACAGGGTACAGTGCCCCAGTTGGTGAGAACCAGGGTCTACCACCACCTTCTGCCTTTTGGGGGTCATCAGAAACCTGGGGAGGAAGGGGCTTCGTGGAGGGACCACCAACCAGGAACCAGGAATGTGCGTAGACCTAGATGACCCTGCAGGGAGGGGACCCTGGGAAGTCCCAAGTTGGCTTGGCATAAGTCCTGTTGGCTTATGATTTACCCTACAGGTTAGTCGGTTAGGCCCCTGGGACACAAAACAGGGCACGGAGTGGCTCTTTGAGGCACACTGGCATTCATTCCTTGAACTTCTGAGTTCATGGCTGGGGATTCCGGTCTCCTACAAAGGGCACCTGGCAAGTTTCTGAACCTGCAACCTCCCCAGGGACTCACTGCCCCACCCCCATTCCATTACTGAAACCCTTCCCCCCAACACCAGGTCTCAGCCAGAGACCCACCCCACCTAAGCCGGTGGGGCCGCAGTAACTTGGGGATACAAGAGTGCCCACGGGGTCATTCCTTTGCATGCTGCCTGTGTCTTAAAAAATTCAAGTCAGACTCACGTGTGCACATGATTTAAAAACCATGCCAAGCAAAATCAATCTGTAACTAAATATGGGTGCACTTCACTATACCTGAAAATCTAAAAAAAAAAAAACCCCAAAAAACACAACAAAACAAAACCGATAAAACTGGGCTCATTCCTGGCCTGTCCCTTGTCCAAGGGAGAAGCTCATGCCAGTTTAGACCATTCATTCCCAGGAGTCCCTCGGTGGTTGGACCCAGGTCCCAGGCTGTCTCCTGTGCTTCCTCCCCGTGGTTCTTACCTTGAGATCCTGAATTCATCACGTCAGCAAAGACTGTTTTTCCAAATAAGGTCACGTTCACAGGTCCTGGGAGAGGGACATGCCTTTTTTGGAGGGGACACCTGCTCCAAGGGGGCCCTATACCTCCTCTGCTTTTAGCCCCCTCCCTTCACTTTCTGCCACTCCCCACCCCCACCACTTCACGGCCCCCACACAGAATGGCCAGTTCCCTGAGTGTTTCTGGAAGCATTCTGTTCTTTCTGCTCAGTGCCCTCCTCCCTCAGAATCCTGCGGTCTCCTCTCTCCCTTCTTCGGATCTTTGCTTTCCTGTCACTTTCTCAAGGACCTTTCCCCTGGACATGATGGTTACTGATGCAGTGCCCCTGCTCAGTCCTGAGGAGGTCTCCCTCCCTTCTTCCGGCTCAGAGTGTCTTCAGAGTGGAGCTCTTGTTGTCAGGTGACATCCTGTGTATGCGTGCCTTGTCCATCTCCCTCATGAACTTCAGCTCCATGGAAGGTGGGATTTTTGTCTGTTTTGTCCCCTGCAGTGGCCCCAGATTCTAGAACAGTATCTGACGTGTAGTAGCTGTTCAATAAACATGTTGACTGAACAGCGTGTGTGGATGGAAGGGAAGATGGAGTGAGGACAGGGGTTCCCAGGGCCTCCCCCCACCAAGCCCTATGGATAGTGGATGGAGACCTAAACCCAGGACTTCAGAATCTGCCAAGTCTAATGGTTCCTCTCCCTGTGTCTATCTGTAACAGGCTCTCCATCCATGGATGGAAGAATTCTCAAGGACTGAGTCTTGCCTCTTTTCTTTTTCTCACAATGGAAAAAAGGGCAGATTCCATTTAGACATGAAGATACTTCCAAATGGTTTCTCCATATTCCATCTCGGGCAAATTTCCAAGTAACCCAAGCGGGGACTTAATCTTTTAAAAATAACTGTGCTGCATTTACATTTTATGAAAGCGTGATTCACTACCATCAATTAAAACAAGACAATAAAGAAGAAAGTCACCAAGTACTTTAAAAAGCTCTTTTTCAGAGGAATACCAGTGAGCCTTCCTGCTTCCTGTGTTTCTGTCCTCAGGGCACTCAGAGAATCCTAGAGCTATCTTAGTGACACGTATGAGGCCTCCTGTCCTGAAAAACCTGACACCAGTCCTTGCCAAAAATTCTCAGTTGAACACAGAGATGAGTTTGAAACTCAGACTTCCGAGGCCCCGAAAGGGAGGCCAGCCTCTGAGAATGCCGTGCTCTCCCCACCAACCCCAGCCCCCCACCCTCCCCACCCTCCCCACCCCCCCCACACCCCCGCCCTGCCCAGTTGAGAATTTGGCTAGGCCAAACCCCTCCCTGCACTGGTAAGGAGCCCAGGGGCTGGCCTTTACCCTTCTTCTGGAGGAAGAAAAGAAACTTTGTTCAGCCAAGTTCGCCCACCTGCGCCTTTCAACTGTGAGTCTGCATCCCGGGCCGTGATCTTGAACAGGAAGGCACTGGGAAAAGTCTGTCTCTGAGGGACGGGAATGAGATGATAACAAGAATGTGCAGGAGGAATCGGCAAGCACCGTGGGTGTGCTGGGGAGGTGGAAGGGAGTGTGACTTCCTATAAAGGCATGCATTCTGTCGCCCTGCAGGCTGGGGTCCTCACAGCCAGGTTCTCAGAGGAGGCTCTGCGGGGACGCACCTGTGCTGCTCCCCTGCCTTTATTCCACGGACTGGGGAGCCTGAGGCTCAGGGGCCTGCTGCTGGAGTCCCCATCTTGTGCGCTTGCACACGTGACCTGGTTTCCTACTCCCAACTTCCCATCTGTAAAATGGGCTAACAGTACCGCAGGTGGTGCTAGCAGTTCTGTAAGTCCTGAGCACAAAGGCACCTGCCCCAGGCTGTCGCTCTAGCAGCAAGATCAGAGCCTCTCTCCTGCCCCATTCCTGCGTACTTTCTTACACCCAAGCTCAGTTTGGAAACCAGACCATTTGCCTTTCTCAGGCAGCAAGGAAGTTCAAGTAGTTCTGTTTCTCAGGGTGGTGAGAGGGTCTGAGACATACCCCTGCCCCCACCCAGCCAGCCCTCCGCACCCCACTCCTGCCGACCTCTCCACCACTTCTTCTCAGTGGGTCACTTTCCCAAGTACCTTGGCGTCAAAATGGCCAGAGGAGCTCCATCCGTTCCCAGGTTACCCCGGGGATGCCCCCTGACCTCTCTGAGGCTTTGCCCTCCCCTGCAGGAGGAGGATGGCCATGCCTACTGCACAGAGCTGTGGTCACGTGACTGTGGGTGTCCTTGTCAGTGCCTGTTCTACTGCCCACCCCTGCAGCGGCCGGCTCAGGTCTTTCCCTCCTAGGCAAGGAAGTCCACATCCCTCAAATCTGCGCATCATCCAACATTCCCCTCTGGCTTCACCCTGGCCGGAGAAGGGGGACTCTTTCATGCTTCCCACCCTCTAGCTCTGTTTGCTTTCCCAGCTGGGTAGAGATAGCAGGAGGGGCCTGCTCTCCACTAATGATTTCCCGACTTTCCTGGTGCACAGCTGAGTACAGGACCAAGCAGGGCAGTGGGAACGATGGCTGCCAGGGGTGGGGGGGTAGGATGGGGGAGAGACAGGCCACTGGGGAGGAGAAAGATGGAAGAGCCACATGGTCAGCACACAGTCTCCTGACGTGGAGAAAGATCCAGATGTGTCCACTGGAGCTGGGGTCGTGCCCCGAGGCTTTTCCTGAGCACTTCTCCTCTGCAACCCTATCTTTTGCTTCATATGTGGCCCTTGGATGGGCCCAGCAGCCTTGTCCCTGCTGCTTGTCCCTGTCCCTGCATCCCTCCTTTTCAGGTTGTACCCTCTGTGCAGAACTTTATCCCTCATCCCTCCTTCAAGGCCTACTTGGAATGCCCTCCATGTCCATGGCCATGGGGCCCATAAGTACACCCTTCACAGTGCCTTCCGCATCCTCCTCTCCTGGCCCAGGGCTCTTTGGGCCAATTTGGCCACCATCTGGAGACTTCAGGGGAGGCTCATGAGTGGGAAACTCACCCCTCCAGTGTCGGTCCTACCCACCCATGCCATGGACCTCCATGTCCCCAAGGCCTTCCCACCTTTGTAGCCTGAGGCCAGGGAACAGGAGTGGGCACCTGGAGTCTGGAGTGGTGACAGCAGCTGAGCCCAGATCCCTGGCTCTTCTCTGTTTGCAAGGTCAGCGAAGGAAAGCGCGACAACTTTCACCCCAAAGAAGCTGCTATTAAGACTATTTCACTGAGTTACCAGGGCAATTGCAATGTGAGCTATTGGCTGAGATTTCCTGGAGTACAATCCTTCCTCTTTATTGTGGGACCTCTAGAAGAGACCTCTGTGGGGGAAGAATAGGTATTTAGAACTGGCATAGCTGTGTCGTTAACACGAGAGAAGAGTCTGAAGGATGTGATCACCATGGAAGGAAGAGCAGAGATAGAAGTTTGGGGTTCTTTGTGATGCCATCTGTGAGGCTAGAGTAAGCCTCACCTGAGGTCCACTTCTAGACTTTACAGGTATCGATCCACAGCATCACTTTTTCTATTTAAATCAGTGTGACATAATTTTATGCCATGCGCCTTCCAAAGATTCCTGAGAGTATTCCGCCCTCCCAAATGGAGAGGCAAACGTGAGCCATGGTGGGAAGTGTGGTGTGCAGGAAGTTGGATGGAAAAGAATCTCTTTCTAGAAATGGAGGGCAGGCCCGTGCTGTTGGAGAATACCAGGCAGGGGAGAAAACACCTCTTTGGTGAGAGTCAGTGTCCGCATGCAAAGGGGGTGGTGTCTCACTAGAGTGTAGATTGGGACAAACTCCCAGCCAACAGTGTCTGGGAGGCATCTGGGGTTGGAAAAGGATACAGAAGCCCCAGACCCTCAGGTGTTGGGGAAAAAGTGTCTGCCCAGTGGTTCTGAACACCAAACACTAGACTTAGGAAATCTGAGGGGCACACACGAAACAGGCCCTGTTCTGACATATGTCGAGCTTCATGAGCCCAGCAGCTCTGGCTGCAAATGGTCAAGTGTCCTCAGGGCCAGGCCTCCGACTCTGGCTAACTGTGCCCCCAGTGGAGGCAGCAACATCTTTGAAATGAGACCCAACTTGCAGATTGACCCCTGGTCTGCTGAGGGGCTAGAAAGCAGGGACAGGAGCACAGAGGAGCTGGGTCTTGGTGGATTTGAGGACATCTGTGGCTTTTTGGTCCCAAGAAGGCTAGGTTTGGGGTGTATGGTGTAAAGATGAGCAGGTGTCTTGGGCAGCCTGGGGGTTCCCAGAGCAGCAGACTGAGGCTTCATTCATTCTCATGTGGGCTATGTGGTTGGATAGCACAGGCACAGGACTCCTCTGCAGCGAGGGGCTGGGTGTGGCGGCTTTCTGCCTACAAGTTTCCACAAGCCCTCTTCTATTCTTGCAGTAAGGTGAGCTGGCTGTTTTGTTACTTCTCTCAGCTGAGAAAAGAAATGACAGTGGCTTAAATAAGGCAGAAGTACATTTCGTCTCATGTACAAGCAGTCTGGGCCTATGGAGGCTACGGCTGGCTCCAAGATGTCACCAGCACCAGCTTCCTTCCACCTTCCTTCACCACCACTGGCAGCGTGTAACATTCACCCCTAAGGTCACAAGATGGCTGCTGGACCTCCAGCCATTACACCCAGTGTCTAGATAGAAGGAAGGGGGAAGAAAGGTAAGGAACAGAAATATGAAAGGGCAGGCTTTCTCAAAGACCCACACAGACTTCTGTTTACAATTCATTGGCCACCTCCACCTGCAAGTGTGGCTGGGAAATGTAGCTTCTCATCCGGGCACACTAGGTAGTGGAGCTAGTATTTAAGTCTGTGCCCTCACCACTGCACTGTATAGCCTCCAAAGACAATGGTATACAAATAGAACTTAATTCATACTTCTGCTTTCTTTTTACTTAATTTTTTAAAAAAGATTTTATTTATTTATTTGACAGAGAGAGATCACAAGCAGGCAGAGAGACAGGCAGAGAGAGAGAGAAGGAAGCAGGCTCCCCACTGAGCAGAGAGCCCAATGCGGGGCTCGATCCCAGGACCCCAAGATCGTGACCTCAGCTGAAGGCAATGGCTTAACCCACTGAGCCACCCAGGCGCCCCACTTTTTACTTAATTTTTATGATTATATTTAATTTATGGCAAGTTGATAGAAAATTGAAACCAATTTATTTATACATATATAATTATACATATATACACATGATTTATAGATATAAAGTGATTTATATATTATGATTTTTATATAATAGTGATTACACACACACACACACGCATACATATATGGTGATAAAAGAGGTCTTGTTCCAAAAACGGAAAGTTATTCAAGATGAGAACATTTACATAAAGGTAAAAAAAAAATCATGTGGCTATGTCAAGAAATGTAACAAGGCATTTAATACAATTTAGCAATCATTCCTATTAAAAATTCCAAGTGGGGCACCTGGGTGGCTCAGTCATTAAGTGTCTGCCTTCAGCTCAGGTCATGATCCCAGGGTCCTGAGATTGAGCACCACATCAGGCTCCCTGCTCAGTGGGAAGCCTGCTTTTCCCTCTCCCACTCCCCCTGCTTGTGTTCCCTCTCCCACTGTCACTCTGCCAAATAAATATATAAAATTTTTTTAAAATTCCAAATAAAATAATAATAGAAGAAAAAATGTTAACTAAGACAAACATGTTTATTAAAATCAAAGGCAAATATACTAATTACTGCTAGGTTGAAACCATTTGTATATGCCTGCCATCACCATTAAAAGTAGAGACAATTTTAGAGGTTCTAGCTAAACAAATAGTGCAAGAAAAAATAGGTTAATTGGTTACATTTGAGAAAAAAGACCAGACTATCTTTATTTGCAAATAAAATTATTGTACATCCAAAAAAGCCAAGACACTCTTGAAAACAGACTACCAGGATTGATAAGAGAATTTAAGGCAACTGAAATTGTGATAGATAAGAAATATCTGTTTTCCTTGAAAACAGCTAGCCATAAAAACAAGAAGAATGCATTCACATAACTATAAAATCTTAGAGATAATTTTTAAAAGACAAATACAGAACCTACCTGAGAAAAACCTATGAAATTGAATGGAAAGCCTTAAAATGTTTAACAAATAGAGAAAAACTTAAATTCTTGGATGGAAAAATGTAATGCCATAAAAATGTAATTTTTGCCAAGTTAGAATATAAATTTATTGTGTTTTGGCTTTGGGGGAATGAGGGGAAGGAAAGGGGATGAAAGATAGGGAGCTGGACAAAGGATTTAAAAGTTTATAGCAAAGAGAAAGTATACAAGGAAATTATTAAAAGAAAATGGTTAGGGGGAATTGACCTACCAGGTGTTAAATCTTGTTTTAAAGTCTCTTTAACTAAAACAACATGTTGGGAATGGCTTGTATCTACAGTCTGGCACAGCCAGATGAGTGAGCTTCCCATGACCACTGGATCTCTGAAAGGTGACTGGCCTTGAGTTGCCAAGACCCAAAGGTTGGTGGGGGGGTCTTCAGAGTGATCTTCCAGATCAGGAGCAGAAGGGTCTTTCACAGCTAACTAAGGAAGCATTGACAGTGTAAGGAGACTGTAGCCAGTAGGTCCCTCTCAGCAGTTGCTGAGGGAACCCCAGGAGTGCTCAGCCAGGGAAAGAATGAGCATCTGGGTATCTGCCCCATCTAGAAGAAATCAACCCCAAGTTTTGTTTTTTTTGTTGTTGTTGTTTTTTTTTGTTGTTGTTTTAGAGATTTATTTACTATAGATTCATGACTTTACTTTTTTTTTAATTTTTTATTTTTTATAAACATATATTTTTATCCCCAGGGGTACAGGTCTGTGAATCACCAGGTTTACACACTTCACAGCACTCACCAAATCACATACCCTCCCCAATGTCCATAATCCCACCCCCTTCTCCCCAACCCCCTCCCCCCGGCAACCCTCAGTTTGTTTTGTGAGATTAAGAGTCACTTATGGTTTGTCTCCCTCCCAATCCCATCTTGTTTCATTTATTCTTCTCCTACCCACTTAAGCCTCCATGTTGTATCACCACTTCCTCATATCAGGGAGATCATATGATAGTTGTCTTTCTCTGCTTGACTTATTTCGCTAAGCATGATACGCTCTAGTTCCATCCATGTTGTTGCAAATGGCAAGATTTCATTTCTTTTGATGGCTGCATAGTATTCCATTGTGTATATATACCACATCTTCTTGATCCATTCATCTGTTGATGGACATCTAGGTTCTTTCCATAGTTTGGCTATTGTGGACATTGCTGCTATAAACATTCGGGTGCATGTGCCCCTTTGGATCACTACATTTGTATCTTTAGGGTAAATACCCAATAGTGCAATTGCTGGGTCATAGGGCAGTTCTATTTTCAACATTTTGAGGAACCTCCATGCTGTTTTCCAGAGTGGCTGCACCAGCTTGCATTCCCACCAACAGTGTAGGAGGGTTCCCCTTTCTCCGCATCCTCGCCAGCATCTGTCATTTCCTGACTTGTTGATTTTAGCCATTCTGACTGGTGTGAGGTGATATCTCATTGTGGTTTTGATTTGTATTTCCCTGATGCCGAGTGATATGGAGCACTTTTTCATGTGTCTGTTCGCCATCTGGATGTCTTCTTTGCAGAAATGTCTGTTCATGTCCTCTGCCCATTTCTTGATTGGATTATTTGTTCTTTGGGTGTTGAGTTTGCTAAGTTCTTTATAGATTCTGGACAGTAGTCCTTTATCTGATATGTCGTTTGCAAATATCTTCTCCCATTCTGTCAGTTGTCTTTTGATTTTGTTAACTGTTTCCTTTGCTGTGCAAAAGCTTTTGATCTTGATGAAATCCCAATAGTTCATTTTTCCCCTTGCTTCCCTTGCCTTTTGCGTTGTTCCTAGGAAGATGTTGCTGCGGCAGAGGTCGAAGAGGTTGCTGCCCGTGTTCTCCTCAAGGATTTTGATGGATTCCTTTCATACATTGAGGTCCTTCATCCATTTTGAGTCTATTTTTGTGTGTGGTGTAAGGGAATGGTCCAATTTCATTTTTCTGCATGTGGCTGTCCAATTTTCCCAGCACCATTTATTGAAAAGGCTGTCTTTTTTCCATTGGACATTCTTTCCTGCTTTGTCGAAGATTAGTTGACCATAGATTTGAGGGTCTATTTCTGGGCTCTCTATTCTGTTCCATTGATCTATGTGTCTGTTTTTGTGCCAGTACCATGCTGTCTTGATGATGACAGCTTTGTAATAGAGCCTGAAGTCCGGAATTGTGATGCCACCAATGTTGGCTTTCTTTTTCAATATCCCTTTGGCTATTCGAGGTCTTTTCTGGTTCCATATAAATTTTAGCATTATTTGTTCCATTTCTTTGAAAAAGATGGATGGTACTTTGATAGGAATTGCATTAAATGTGTAGATTGCTTTAGGTAGCATAGACATTTTCACAATATTTATTCTTCCAATCCAGGAGCATGGAACATTTTTCCATTTCTTTGTGTCTTCCTCAATTTCTTTCATGAGTACTTTATAGTTTTCTGAGTATAGAATCTGTGTCTCTTTGGTTAGGTTTATTCCTAGGTATCTTATGGTTTTTGATGCAATTGTAAATGGGATTGACTCCTTAATATCTCTTTCTTCTGTCTTGCTGTTGGTGTAGAGAAATGCAACTGATTTCTGTGCATTGATTTTATATCCTGACACTTTACTGAATTCCTGTATAAGTTCTAGCAGTTTTGGAGTGGAGTCTTTTGGGTTTTCCACATATAGTATCATATCATCTGCGAAGAGTGATAATTTGACTTCTTCTTTGCCGATTTGGATGCCTTTAATTTCCTTTTGTTGTCTGATTGCTGAGGCTAGGACCTCTAGTACGATTCAACCCCAAGTTTTAAACAGTACCTCCCTCTCCTTCCCCCTCCTACCCCTCCAACCCTGGAAGGGCTGGAAGCACATGGCACAGAACAGCAAAGGAACTGGCTGAGCCCCCAATTTTCTACTATAGGAATCCCAGCCTGGAGGCTGGCCCCATGGCAGTTCAGGGAAAGGCCCCACAACATGGAGGGAAAGGGTGTGGTGTGAGAGTGAGGCGCACCCTCGGTGGGGCAGCTGTTTAACTCAAGCAGGTGCTCTAGCTATAACCATCCATCAGTTTAGAGTGGCTAATACGTATCCATATCTGTATTAGTTTCCTATGACTGTTGAAACAAATTAACACAATCTGGAAGACTTACAACAACAGAAATGTATTCTCTCTTGGTTCTGGAAGCCAGAAATCTGAAACAAGGTGTCAGCAGAGTTGGCTCCTTTTGGTGGCTGGGAAGGAGACTCCATCCCATGCCTCTTCCAGCTTCTGGTAGCTGTGGGCAACACTTGGTGTTGTTTGGCTTGTGGATTCATCACTCCAATCTCTGCCTCCACCTTCACACCACCTTCTCCCCTCTGTATCTCTCTAGGTATCTTCTCTTTTTCTGTCTTTTGTAAGGATCCCTGCAGTTGGATTTTGGTCCCATCCTAATCCAGGATGATGTCATCTCAAGAGCTTTACCTTAATTACATATGTTAGGCTTTTATTTCAATCAAAGCCACATTCTAAGGTTCCAGGCAGATATCTTTTGGAGGTGGGAGGGGGCACTACTCAACCCCCTACAGAATTGTGGCATGTCTGTCACAGTACGTCCCACACAAGATCCTTCCTTCCTGTGAAAAACATTGTACCTGATGTTTTCTGTTCAGGAAAGGAGTATGCAGTGCTTGGTAATGGGATCAGATTGGTCCTCAGATTCAAAGGAGATTATACTTAGGAAGACTGTGGTTTTGAATAGGTCAATCAGACTGGCTCCTTTCAAAATCTGCACTGAGAACATGGACACAATAGTTGAGAGAGAGGAACCTATGAGAATTACCATTACAAAGACACCAAAGTGGTATAAAAAATACTATAAATAATAGAATAAAAATTTTAATTTTTAAGGAGAGATATAGATGATCTCTACACTGCAAACTATAAAACACTGCTGAAGGAAATTAATAAAAATCTAAATAATGGGCAGATATACCATGTTAATGGATTGTTAACACTCAATATGATTTTGATGTCAATTCTCTTAAACTGGTCTATAGATTCAATGCTATTTATATGGAAATTCTACCAAGTTTTCTTTATAGAGGTCCACAAGCTGATTCTAAAATATATATGGAAATATAAAAAGCCAAGACAAACTTGGCTGGAGAATTTACACCATGTGAATCAAGATTATTATAAAGCCACAATAAAGACAGACACACAGATCCATGGAAAGAATCCAGAATCCAGAAATCGTTTCACACACATGCAGTCATATTGTTTTCCACGAAGTCTCCAGTACAGCTTAGTGGAGAAAGGAAGATATTTTCAGTAAATGGGGCTGGATCAACTGGAAATCCATATGAAACAGGGAACCTTGATCCCTTACCTACACCATACAGAAAAATTAATTTGAAATGAATCCTAGACCTAAATATGAAAGATAAAACAATAAGGTTTCCAGAAGAAAACAGGAAAATATATTCATGATCTCAGAATAGACAAAGAGTTTTTAAACTGGATGTAAAAAGCCATCCATCATAAGAGAAAAAAATGATAAAATTGACTTCAGTAAAATTGAAAATTTATGCTTACCCACAAACACCATCAAGAAAGCAAAAAGGCAAGCTAGAGGCTGGGAGACAATATTTATAGCACAAATACCTGATAAAGAATATATAGAATACCTAGAACATATAAAGAGCTCTTACTCATCAAAAAAGAAAATGATAAAACACAGCACACACACCAAAACTGGAAAAAAAAAAAGTCGAAAGGCACACCACAAAAGATATTCAAATGACCAATAAGCATAGGAAAGGAAGCTTAGCTTCACTAGTCATCAGGAAAACACAAATTAAAATCACAGCAAGGTACTACTGCCCACCCCCTTGCATGGCAAAATTTAGAAGACTGATAATACCAAATGTTGACAAAGAGAAGGGGCAAGTGGAATTCACCCGCATCGCTGGTGGGAGAGTAAAGTGGTCCTGCTGCTTTGGAACGGCTTGGCAGTTTCTGATAAAATTGAACATACTGCTACTTTATGACCCAGGAATCTTAGGTAAATCATTTACCTAAGAAAAACCAAACCATAAGTTCACACAGTGTTGTAAAAGAAGGTTTGCACAGTACGATTCAATGAAGTTCCAGAGCAGTTGAAAGTGATGTACAATGATAGAAATCAGAACAGGGGTCGTCTCTGGGGCACTGTGGATTTAATTGACTGGAATGGGGCACAAGAGGACTTTCTAGGGGGATAGAAATGTTCTTAATGTTCATCTGGGTGGAAGTTATGTGGGTAGAGGCACAGATAATAATCTACCACTTGTGTACTTAAGACGTGTGCATTTTACTCTATGGAAACCCTACCTCAATAAGGAAATAAGAAATCAGGAGCCAGAGAATAGCTAGACTCCCCTTCCCCATGCTCTCTTTCCCATAAAGTCCTTGTTTTTCAGCATGACTTGACCTAGTGTCTGACCCTTGCAGACAAAAGAACTCACTCTCAAATTGTGATGACCTGTCCGGCTTCTTGCCAGGAACCACCAGGTAACTAACTGTGCCAAATGAGACAGAGCGTGTGTGTGTGTGTGTGTGTGTGTGTGTGTGTGTGTTGTGCGTGTGTGCCTAGGTCCACGTGTGTGTGTGTGTGTGTGTGTGTGTGTGTGAATGTGAATGCATGTTTTTCCATTTTGGTCAGCAAAGTGTTGTTTTATTTATTTTTATTTTTTTTAAAAGATTATCTATTTATTTATTCGACAGAGAGTGGTCACAAGTAGGCAGAGAGGCAGGCAGAGAGGGCTGGGGAGGCAGACTCCCGGCTGAGCAGAGATGCTTGATCCCATGACCCTGAGATCATGACCTGAGCTGAAGAGAGAGGTTTAACCCACTGAGCCACCCAGGAGCCCCTTGTTGTTGTTTATAAATAGAAACAACAATCTTTTTTATTGGTAAGTTAGGGTCACAGTGGACAGCTTCCAAAACAGAGATTAGATGGTCCCAAGACAACGGAGTGTAAAATGGTAGGAGATGGGCTAATTACTCTTCCCCCTCATCCTCTCACTAGGCATTATCCAATCCAACCCTCTCATAATCCTTCTCGAGGGCAGCCCGGTCCTCACAGCCTCACACCTGGACCCACATACCAGCGAACAAAGGCATGCTCAGCATCCATCAGCTCAAACTTGTGTTCTAACCTTCATGAATGTGAATACCTTTAGGGAGGGCAGGCACTCTGGTCTGTGGGATCTGTATCTCTTTCCATTGTCTGGACTGTGAGGGCATTTGCCTCAGGGACCAGTACTTGGGGGATGGAGTGAAATTGAGGATCCCTCTTATCCTCAAGAGAAACCCCGTGGCCTGCTTGCTGCCCCTTCTCCCCGGTGCTGGCCCCCACCAGCCCTTTGACCCCACCTGAGTCATGTGGGGCCTTCCCTCCCTCCCTCCTCCTTTCTGAGACCCTTATGACTTTTCCCCAGTACTCTTTTCTTGGGACCCTATCTCAGGGCCCCAGAGGTCCTTTTCTGGGAGTTTCAAGGGCATAAAAGACTGGGATAGGGCACAGAGCTGGCCATCCTCTTCTCCATCCCTGTGGAGCTCCCACCTGGGGCCCCAGCTCTGCTGGCTGCCCGGGCCCCACAGAGATGCCAAGCTGCCCCTGGGGCACCTCACAGGTTGGGGTCCTGTGCCCGCCCAAGCAGACAGCTGCTGGGAGGGTCTGTCATCCCGAAGCCAGAGAGATTTCCCGAGGCTCCTTATCTAAACTGCAGACCAATAGCTCTGACCCTGTCATCCCTGCGGAACTGGCTGCAGGAGTGATGCTGTGCAATGCCCAAGGGTAAGTCAGAGGCTGGCTGAGTAGGGAAGGCACCATGTGGCCCAGCAGAGAGGAAATGACGAGCCCTGTGTCAGAGCCTCATAAACAAGCATGACTTCACACTCGTCCCAGAACACACCCCTCTGAGGTCATGCAGACTCCTCCCGTCCCCAGGGCCCGCTGCACACAGGCCCTGACGCCATGGGGCACGCGCTTCTGGGGCTGGGCCTAGGGCTTGCGCAAGGACCACAGGCACACAGGCTGTGTGGAGAGGCTATGCCTGCCCACCCCATGAGCCCTGGAAGCGCCGGGCACCTCTGTGCCAGGCCTTGGCCTGGATACCAGGAACACAGAAAGTGGCCCAGGGTCCCAGCTCTTGGGGACTGGTAGGGACATGACCATGTGATTATTCCATCACAATAGGATAATGCTGCAAAATCCAAGACCCTGAGGCCACCCAGGAGGAAGATGGATTTCTTCTGCCCTGGGTCAGAAAAAAGGCTTCTGGGAGGAGGAAGCTTTGCAAATGTGTCCTGATGTAACTTGCCAAAGAAAGCTAAGGAAAGGCAGGGAGGCCAGGAAGGGCTGCCCAGCGGAGGAAAGCCAAGTGCAGGGACCAGAGAGGACTGCCGACCCCCTGACCCCTGGTTTCCTGGATTCTGCCTCCCAGAGCTGCGGAGGAAGCCACACAGATTTGGAGCAGCCCAGAAGTCCTGGTTTCTTGCCCTCAGCCCCGAAGAGCAAAGAGAACACATGGGGATGGCAGAGAGGGCTTTCTGAGAATTCCCCTCCCCACGCCCGGAGGCCCCTGAGGCCCAGCGGTCCTGGCAGTTACAAAGACCTGCCTGCCATGGCATCCCAGCTCCAAGGGAGTCCCGGCCTAAAACCTCCAGGCCCTCAGAGCTTCCCCAGTGATCCTTCCCCCGCAATGTCTGTAATTTCCAAGTGCTCCCATCCAGGCCACCTCTCCTCCAGCCAGGTGGGTGGTGGCCAACATCTCTCTGATCACCTGGGGTCAGGCTCTAATGTGGCTTCAGGCTCCGTGCCTGGACTGGAAGGAGGAGGCTGAACCCCAACCCTGCATGCAGCCGTGAATGCAGCCCCCATTCTGCTGTTACCCCTCACCCCACCCCTAGTCATCCTGTTCATGTCCGCAGCAGTATGGCAGGAAGAGTGCCTTCTCCATGCAGCACTGGGGACAGTCACAGCTGGGACACGGAGCCCAGGGCTAGAGCTCAGAACCCAGCCTGAGGACGCATTGGTCTGGTCTGGTCTGGTCTGGAGGGGCATGCCTGGCACTTTTGAGCAGTGTCCCCTGGAGGCCTGTGCCACGAAGTCAGCAGGCCCAGACACAACTGTCTGCCCCTGGATACAAGTAGCTGGGCCTGTGGCCAGCCAGAGGGGGAGAGAGGCCCTCACAGGAACGGGGGCGCTGCCCAGCTCCTGTGGGTGGGGCTGTGGGTCATGTGTGGGGGGAGGGGGATTCAGACCACTGCCCCCTCCCAGCTTTAAAGAGGAGCTGGAAATTCAGATTTCCGGAGAACTGTCTTCGGATGTTAACATGCTGGGAAGGAGCTGGAAACGCAGAGTCGATCTGTGAGGATCTGATCCCACGCATCTGGCATGGGCGTGGGCTGGCACCGGCTCCAGTGGCTGTGGTGCGCGCTCAGTCACGCGACCTTTCACTGCCGTGCTGTGCCCCATTGATCAAGCAAGGCTCCTGAGATCCAGATACTTGCAGTGACTTCTCACAGGGGGCCAAGCCAGGTGAGAACCTGTGATGGCCAGCCGGGCTATGCCTTCTCCACCAACCCCTACCCCCTCCCCAGGCCAGCCTGCCTCCCTGAAGACTTGATGATGGCCACCACCTAGGCGGGTTTGCGCTGCTGCTGCCATCCCCGGCCCCCTGGGATTGGTGCATGATGCAGGGAGGACCTTGTCAGAGTCTTGCCCCCAATGGAGGCTTTCAGAGCTCAGGTCCGGGGGCCTCACACCAGTCTGTAGACCTTGGGGATTGATTCCTATGCTGTGCAGAGAACATGTTCATTCCCCTAGGGGCAGGGGTGCCCCAGACCCAGATGCTACGCATGCAGGCTGAACTCCATCAGGCTGTTTCCCCCCTCACCCTCCCACATGCCCCCTGGAACCCTTTCAGAGGCTGGCATGCCGGAGATGGGCCCCACAGCCTGCACCTGTCTCAAGGAGGGTTACCTTTCCAGATCGTCCCCATCTGCTGCTTTCCTCTGGGGAAGCCCAAAGGCCCTGGTGCCCCTGGCTGAGCTGTGGCAGGCCCCTTAGGAGTAAAGGTACATCTCTTGCCCTTTTCTCTGGAGCTATTTTTGTGCTTCTGGCTGGAATCGGGTGAGCCATTCCACCTCCTCAGAAATCCTGAGAGCTTATTTCTGCCATATTATTTCATGCATTCCTGGGAAGAGTCCTCTGAGACCATTATTTTATTTTTGTTATAGAAGTGAAGTTGCTTGTGACAATACTGGAACTTAGTGGCGGAACCAACACTAGGACACTGACCTATCAGGCCTCCAAGTCTTTGCCTTTTTAAAAAAAAAAAAAAAAAAAAAAAAAGAATTGATTTATTCGAGAGAGAGAAAGAGGGGTAGGGGGAGAGGGAGAGAATCTCAAGCAGACTCCCGGTTGAGCATGGAGCATGATGTGGGACTCGATCACATGACCCTGAGACCAGGACCTGAGCCTAAAGTAAGAAGAGTCAGACACTCAACCCCCTGAGCCACCCAGGCACCCATGGGAGTCCTTGGTTTTAATCAGTGTGTGGCTTCCCTCCTCCACAGTCCTGGATTCAAGTCCCTGCCCCAACCTGTCACTTTGTATCCCTGAACTATGGTTTCCTCATCTGTGAGTAGGGTAGCAATGCCACGTGCAAGCTGGTTATGAGGCTGGGAGGAAAGAGGTAACATAGTTGGTCTGGTTGCACTGTTGTTCATGTCTCCCCCAGGGAGGCTGGAACCAAGACTGATGTCTGGCCAGTTCCTGGGATTATGACCCTCAGAGACTCTTTGCTGCTGATTGATGAAACTGTGTATCCCTTGGTCAGTGGGGCATTTCTGAGAAGTGGGAACTTCCCAGGACTTGTCAGGATTATTTCCTGCAAACATCAAGACTGCTGATCTGTCTAGTTCTGGTTTCACCCTTGGGATCCTGAGATTTATAGGACATGCCTATGTGACCAGCCATCTAGGAGACCCTGAGATCCTGGGACTCGAGTAGGCTTCCCTGGACAGACATTTTGCACGTGTCCCCATAGTTCTCTGCTGCAGAGAACAGCCTGTCCTGCGCGGCCCCTGTGAGGGAAGGGCTTGGCAGTTTGTGCCTGACCTTTCCGGATCTCACCCGATACATCTCTTTCCTGTCGCTTTTACTCTGTGCCCTTTCCTATAACAAACGTTAGCCGTCAATATACCGTGGCCTTGAGTGCTGTGAGTTCTAGTGAAATCATCCAGCTCGAGGATGGTCTTGAGACCCCCCTCCCCAAAATAGCAGCTTAGAGAGGAATGATACAAAGCTTCGGCCCATGGCTGGCACGTGGAGTGGCGTCAACAGAAGTGGCCAGAATTACCACCTCTAGGGCTCCCACCTGTTGCTGGCTTTTCCCTGTAGACCCCATCCTCCCTCCTGACCGGTGTGTGTGTAGGGCTGGGGGGGTGCTTGACACTGACAGTTCTGCTTTTTGCCTTCCTAATTGGATTTAGCATTCATTTGCCTCCAGCTTCTTCAGAGCTGCCCTCTTCCCAGAGCATCCCAGATTAGCCTGGGCTCTGTCCCCGGCTGGGAACACTAAAGGAGGGGCTGACTCATGCATGACCTGATGGGCAAGTTGAGTCAATTCCGTGGTCCGGCCCACCCTTGAGAGACGATAAGCTGTGTTCCCTGGACGGGAGCGCTGACCCGCCGTCTGGCTTGGCTGCCTTCACACTTCGAAAGTCCGTGGCTGTTGGAACCATTCTAACTGCAGCATCAGCAGATGAAAGAAGACATTCTGGACATAGGGCGTTAGCCGCTGTCACGTGGAGCGGACACGAGAGGTCCGCTGTGCTCAGTTCGAACCGCTGACCCTCTTCACCTTGACTTCCCTTTGATGAAGATGTAGGAACAACATTTTCCTGTGTCTTAACATTCTCTTACCTTCCTCTTACTCTACCATAAGAAAGGGTGGAAATGCGTGGGTGCCTGGGTGGCTCAGTCAGTTAAACCTATGTCTTTGGCTTGGCTCCTGATCTCCGGATCCTGGGATCAAGTCCCGCACTGGGCTCTGTGTTAGGCTCCACGCTCATGGGGGAGTCTGCTTGTCCCTCCACCCCTCACCCTGCTCATGCTCTCTCTCTCTTCTCAGATAAATAACATCTTTAAAAAATAGTGGAAATGCAGTGGCAAATTACAGCTGGCAGTTGGACTGAGAAATGGGGATGGTAAGGAGTTGTGCATTCTATGACCGTCTCCTCCGTGCCCAGAGAAGCACAGCACTACTCTGTTTCAGCTGTCAGACACCAGGCAGGAAAGAGAACCACAGCTATTGAGCTTCCAATCTGTCGAGAGAGGTCAGTGATGTGCATGTGAAATTTACCAAGGTTTAAACGCTGGCTCAAAATTTGTTTTTAATTTTTTAAAAGATTTTATTTATTTATTTGACAGAGGAAGAGATCACAAGTAGGCAGAGAGGCAGGCAGAGAGAGGGGGAAGCAGGCTCCCTGCTGAGCAGAGAGCCCGATGTGGGACTCGATCCCAGGACCCTGAGATCATGACCAGCCAAAGGCAGAGGCTTAACCTGCTGAGCCACCCAAACACCCTCAAAATGTTTTTTTTAAAACAATGTGTAGATACTTCCCCTCCCCACAAAAGGGGAGAGAGACCCGAAAGCAAAACCTTCTATTCATGGTTGGTTCCCTTGGCAACCAGCCCCACCCTTTGGTGCTTTCCACAGCCACCTCATAAACATAAACCCAGTTGTGGTGGGAAGGACCTTGAAACCATGATACCCATTTCACCTTTCTGGCAGTGAAGTGTTTTCAAGAATGGAGGACAGGTGACCCAGTGTAACAAAATAGGTTCCCATTGCTCTTATCACTCAAAAACTTCTAAGGGTTTTGAGAGCTGTGAGCCAGGAACTATGGGCAAATACAGTTTGGTCATCTGAATGACCGAACATATATTTCTTTTTTTTTTTAATTTTTTAAATTTTTTATTTCAGTAGAGTTACCATACACTGTTATATTAGTTTCGGGTCTACAATATAGTGATTCAAGAATTTCAAACATCACCCTGTGCTCATTATGGTAAGTCCACTCTTAATCCCCTGTTCAGCCATCCCTCCCAACTCCCCTATGGTAACCACCAGTTCTCTATGGTTTATATTTCTTGTAAGTTACAATATTGCACATATAGAGTCAGTTGGGCTAAATTTACATAATTCGATCAACATGATTCAGTCAACCAATACCAACATCTGGCATACAGTCAGCACTCCACCAGTGTGGTGTGAATTAATTGGGTTGTCCAGCCAAATCAATTAACCAGGTTGGGCACTCGGTTTACTAGTCTGGGTTTGGCTGGGGGAGGCTGACTGAATCATTCGGTTGGGGTTTGATGTACCGATTGCTAGAGGACCTGGGTTTGATTACCTTTGCTTCACCATTTTGAGTGATTCCTGTAAATGGCAACTAGACCGGAATGTCAGTTCACACATGCTTAGGAACATACCCTGAGGGGGGGTGACAGTGGTTATCTCTGGGATTGTTGACGGGATTGTGATAATTATATTTTTTATTCTCATTCTTGTCATGGGTATGGTTTTGTTTTTCATTTTTGCTCTCTCCGTCCTGTGAGGCCTCTCTACCCCTTGCCTGTGATGCGGAGGGCCTCCCTCTGAAAGGAGCATACTGCCCTGTTCCACTGACATTGGACTTGGCCATCAGCGTGCTCAGACAACAGGATGTGGGCAGATGTGGTGTATATGATGTTGGAGTGGAAGCCATAAAAACCATCATAAGTTCAGGCAGTTCCATTTCCCTGGCTTCAAGAACAGCACATCCCAATGGCACTGATTCTGCAGCCTGTGTCTTGGAGTGGAGGCACAGAGGGGAGCCTGGCTGATCCATGGCCACCATAAAACATGACAGAGAAATAAACCTTGGTTGCTATAAGCCAGGGGGGATAATTTGTTGCACAGCTCAGTGGAAGCTGACTAGTACTTTTCTTTATTTTCCAAGTTTTTCTTTTGGGTTGTTTTTTTTTTTTTTTAAGATTTTATTTATTGATTTGACAGACAGAGACAAGTAGGCAGAGAGGCAGGCAGAGAGAGAGGGGAAAGCAGGCTCCCTGCTGAGCAGAGAGCCCGATGCTGGGCTGGATCCCAGGACCCTGAGATCATGACCTGAGCCAAAGGCAGAGGCTTAACCCACTGAGCCACCCAGGTGCCCTATTTTCCAAGTTTTCTACAAGCAATAGGCATAAGTTTTAGAATCAGTTATTAAAATGTATTAAAATACATATAACTCTCTAGGTATTTACTTTAAATCTTTTTATCTGCCCAGAGTCTGTTAGAAAAAAAACAAGGCTTGAATATTCTCACTAAATTAGAATTTGAGAGTCATTTAAATAAAATCAAAGTTGTTTGGGGCCCCTTTGCCAGCCTGGACCTGCAGAGGAATGCTCAGAATCTGCTGGTCCTGGGAGGAGGGTCAGGAAGCAATACCCAGGGGTTAGAAGTTGATATTGTGCTTGCCCAACACCCATCTCCCCCTCCGGTGATAGCACCCTGGTTTCCCCCCAGGGAGGCAGGCCTCTCCCAGAGGAAGCAAAGGAAGGGTGAAGGGCTGACCCACTCCCCCAACATTTTAGGGGTGTACGTGCAACCCAGGCCTCGCCAATCAGAGCAGTGAGACTTCCTGGTCTCTGTGTTTAGCCCAGAGAATCATAAAAACCCCAGAAAGCTACAATACTACAATTTACAAAGCACTTTATTTTTCTTCTGCACCAGCCCGGCTGGTGGAATATGGGCAGAAGCGGTGCGTGTCACTTTCAGGTCTGTAACTTAACGTGGCTTCTATGTGGAATGTTCTTTTTCCTTGCCCTGATGACTGTGCAGCTTCATATTAATAACAGTCACAGAATGGGAGGGGCCTGGACACCTTGGTGACCACTTGGAGCAAAGTCTCCATGTCCCAAACACATTGGAGTGTGATGCGAGTAAGCAGGAAGAGATTCGGGATTTACGTGTTACCACGGCAAAGTCTAGCCCACTCTGACAAATATATGACCCAAACCCAAACCAGACAAATTATAGTCATCCCTGAGGGCTTTGGTTTGGAAGGAGTTGCTCTCTTTTTCCTGGAATTGCTAAGCTAAAAGGATGTAGACCTGGAGTGATAGGTCCATCATCCACTTATTCATTTATTCATTCCACAATTATTTATTGAACCTTTATGATATTCCTAGTGCTGGCCCAAGCTCTCAGGCCAGGGCTGTGTGGTGGGGAATAGTCAGTTTGAGAACAAGGCTTAACAGAGGAAAGCCAAGCTGACAAATGGAGCATTGGGTTAAATTGCTGGATCTAACCATACCTGAAACCATTTGTATCCTATTCTATAAACCATTGGAGGGGGGATTCTGACACTTGCATACAAGTCATAACTTGACATTGATTTTCCATGGATTCAAGGGAAAGCCTGAATGAAAACCAAGGTCCAGCTTTGTGTTGCTATCCTGATGGGCTGATTAGAAACAGAGGGCAGATTTTAGTCCAGAAAGAGCTTGCCAGAACAGAGCAAGTGGACAGAAATGGTAGGGTGCAGGATTGGGTATGTCCTGGGTCATTGGGACATAATCCTCGGGATAGGGGTGTGAAGAGGAGCCCCAAAACCAAACCTAGCACCAAGGTTTGCTCTGACACCCACCCACACTGTGCTCTGAGTGCTAGGATCAGCTCCATCAGCAACAACCTCGCTCCTGACCCCAGGTGTTCAGGCTGCCCTGTCCTGGACTATGTCTGGCTATAGGGTTGGATTTGATAAAAAGCGGGAGGTCAAAATTAGGAGAAACAAAATGAATGCCAATTTAATGTTTATAGTGCTCCTACCAGGTTCCGTTTTCAGTGCTGGTTTAGAAAAACTGTCTTGGACACTTTCTATACGTGAAGAACTCTTCCCTTCCTCCCTTCTACCCTCCCTCCCTCCCTCCCCCCTCCCTGCCTCCCTCCCACTTCTCTTCCTTCCTCCCTGGTTTTCTCCCTCCTCCCTTCTTCCCTCCTTCCTCCCTTCTTCCTTCCCTCCTTTCCTTCCTCCCCCGTCTCCCTTCCTCCCTTACTTTCTCCCTCCTCCCTCTACCCCCTTCCTCTTTTCCTTCCTTCCTTCCTTCCTTCCTTCCCTCCTATCACCCTTTCTTTTATTCAACAGTAGTTGAACATAATCTCAGCCAGGCCCTGTAGCAGGCAGAGATTACTGATAAAAATCAGTGGAACGGGGATTGGGGTTGCTGTTTGGACTCACAGAAAGTGTACTAGTAGTTAATGCTGTTCGCCAAATAGTTTCAGCTCTTCTTTTTCTGGCTGGAAGATAGGGTCACACTTCCTAACCTCCTCATTTGGGTGGACTTGAATGACTCATGAATCCGACAAAAGAGTAGGTGTGTTTTAATTGCTTGTGCAGGTTCTGCCAAAGCTCTCTTTCCCTTTGCCTTGGTGACCATTCGTGTTTCCTAACGTGGCTGCTTCTTCAGCCTGGGTCATGGAGCTAGGAACTAGGGAACAGAACCCATGCATGACCCATTGTAGACATGTTGCATGAGGAAGAAGTCAACCTTGGATGCTACAGTGGACTAAGAGCTGAGGGGTCTTTGTCGTTGCAGCATGCCCTCTGCTGTGCTGACTGATGCCCACATTTGCCAGAGGCTGGAATGCAGAGTAACCTTCACTATCTCATTTGGAGTTACTTCGCTAGGGTAGCTCCACACGTATCCCAAGAATCCCCTCTAGAGGATGCTGAGTTCCTCCCTGGTTATAAGTCATCTGCTAGGGCTTTTGCCTGCACATGTCAGATTGTAATTGACTTTTCATTGGTCTGCCTGAGGTCTGACTTCTGGACTGAGCTGGCCTGGGCAGGATGACCTGCCAGCAGTCCGGCCTCTCTGAAGCTATATTCATTTCCTAGGGCTGCTGTAACAAATGGCCACAAACTAACAGAAATTTATTCTCTCATCGTTCTGGAGGCTGGAAGCCTGAAACCAAGGTATTGGCAGGGCCACACTCCCTCCTGAGTTTCCAGAGGAGAATCTATTCTTTGCCTTTTCTAACTTTTGGTGGTTTCCATCTTCTGTGGCTTGAGCCCACAGCACTCCCATATCTACCTTCATGTTCACGTCACCTTCTCCTTCACCTTCATCTCCTCTTCTGTGTGTCACTTAGACATTAGATTTAGGGCCCATCCAGATAATCCCGAATGATCGCCTCATCTTGTGATTCTTAATTACATCTTCAAAGACTCTTTCTTCCAAATGAGGTAACAGTCTCAAGTTCCAAGAACCTGGACATATCTTTCTGTGAGCCACCCATCAAGTGCTATGTGTGTCTTTGGGGCCAAGGAGAGGGGTGAGGGTTCAGGACTCCACAGAGCAATGACAATGACTCTTTTGTTTGATCTTTACATTTTTAGTTAAAAGAATGTTTGGGTAATATAAAATAAACAACAGGGCACCTGGGTGGCTCAATTGGTTAAGCGACTGCCTTCGGCTCAGGTCATGATCCTGGAGTCCCAGGATGGAGTCCCATATCGGGCTCCTTGCTTGGCAAGGAGTCTGCTTCTCCCTCTGACCTCTCCCCTCTCATGCTGACTCTCTCTCTCTCTCTCTCAAATAAATAAATAAATAAATCTTTTAAAAAAATAAACAACAAAAAGTAAAATAAACAAAGCCCTGGGGCTCTGTTGTTTGAAAGCCTATAGGCTGGCATCTGTGTTGGTTCTCTTCCATGCTCATGTATGAGCAGATGCGATGTCCAGGGCTGGAATGAGAATGGTTTAGGTCCTGCCTTTCCCCCAGGCAACACTTCATGCGAACTCTCCATCTGTCCATATAGTCCACAACATATGCCTTAGAAATTATTCTGACCACAAAATGTGAGTTCACCCTGCTTGGGTTGTTTTAAGAGTGCTTCTTGATTTGTTTTTTTAATTATGTAATAATGTGCATTAGAGGAAAGTTGGAAATGACCAAAAAGTGAACAAGAAACCCTTCCAAGTGGTCTTACCCAGAAATATCTTGTAAGATTTTGTTAAATATCTTCTTGTTTTTGTCTTCAACCATATGTTTATTGCATTTTGTTCCAAAAGGTAGAGTTCCTATCTCTCCCACTAAATGCAATTGGGACCCATGGACAGAATGTGTGGAACATCTATCTGAGAACTCTGAAAAATAGATGAGATGTCCAGTTTCCACTCTGCCATATAAGGAGCTTGGAAATCATCACTCCACCCTAATAAGTAAGAAGCTAAGCAAACTGAAAAATCAAACAATTTTCCTTAGATCTGTCAGAGTAGTGACTTAGTAGGGTAAATCACTGTTGCTAAAATTAGACACACAGGTCCAGAGAATCACAAGTTAACGGAATAGAAAGAGGGGAACTGACACCACTCCAGGATCCAAGGCCAGAGTAGGAAAACTCAACTTGTGATCCACCAATTGGAAGCTTGGTGTGGACAAGCCTGAAAGTTAAAAATTCCAGAGAGACCCAGTCAGGGGGACCAACCCCCCACATGCACTCTTGTGAGTGAGCTTTATTTCCAGGAATGGCAGCAGGTCCTCACAGAGACCATCAGAGAAAATCCCCTTGTGCTGCCTGTAGAGACAGGGGAAAAGAGCCTTTCTGAAATACACCAAGAGCACTCCGTGCTTTAAAAGTCCTATACTTGGGGGGCCTGGGTGGCTCAGTGGGTTAAAGCCTCTGCCTTTGGCTCAGGTCATGATCCCAGGGTCCTGGGATCGAGCCCCGCATCGGGCTCTCTGCTCAGCAGGGAGCCTGCTTCCCACTCTCTCTCTGCCTGCCTCTCTGCCTACTTGTGATTTCTGTCTGTCAAGAAAAATAAATGAAATCTTTAAAAGTCCTATACTCAAGAGAAACTGTTTTACCAAAGGCTAACCTAATGGAATTTTGGCAGAGGCTGACTGACTGGGCGAAGAAAAATACCTTTCACCAGCCGCCACTAGCTGTCTACCTAGAGGAAGGGGAAAAAACCAATTCCAGCCCCCTCTATCCATCCTGTGCCACCTAACAGTGTGAAAAACTGAGAGATACTTGTGTCATTTACAGTCCAGGGGCCCAGGCTCACTAAAAGACTGGGACCTAATCATAAAACTGTAGAACTCTTCTTCCCTCACACCTTACTACCATTTACCGGAGTTTCTTTTACATGGCACATCATACCTGGCTTTCAGCAAAAAATTACAAGACATACTTAAAGGCAAAACAACAACAACAACAACAACAACACATCTTGCAGAGATAGAACAATCATCAGACTCAGATATGTCAGATATGGCAAGGATGTTAGGATTATCAGATTGAGAATTTAGAGCAATTATGGTTAGTATACTAAGGATTCTAAAAAGTAAAAATGTACAACATACAATATATGTAGATGGAGAGATGGAAATACTAAAAAAGAATTAAAAGGAAATGCCAGTGAGGAAAATCTCTGTACCAAAAATGAAAAATACCTGATGAGCTCATTAGTAAACTTAATGTGACTGAAGAAAGAATCCCTGAGCTTGAGGAAATTTCAATAGAAACTTCCCAAACTGAAAAACAAAGAGAAAAAAGGGCTGAAAAAAAGTGAAATACGAAATCCCCAAATGGTTATACAAACACAAAATATGTCACATATGAGTATCAAGAATATCAGAAAGAAAGGAAAGAGCAAATGGACCATGAGAAAGAGTTGAAGCAGCAATGACTGCAAATTCCCCCCAAATTAATGTCAGAACCAACCACGAGTCCAGGAACACCAAGCAGGAAAAATGTCAAACAAAAAACTACACCTATGCTATTCCAACTGTAGAAAATCAAAGATAAAGAAAAAATCTTGCTAGAAACCAAGGGTGGGAAAACACTTCGTCTATAGATAACGATAAGACTTACACCTGACTTCTTAGAAACCAGGCAAACAAGAAGAGTAGAGTAAAATTCACAAAGTCTTGAGGAAAAAATACCCCACCAATCTAGAATTTCATATTCTGCAAGATAATCTTCCAAAAGTGAAAGTGAAATAATGACTTTCTGGTACAAACAAAAATATGGAGAATTTGTTGGCAAGAACCTGCCTTGCAAGGAATTCCAGATCTGGGAACTCAGAGGCCTGGAAGCACCCAAAGAGGGGCAGTGTGAGGCTGAGCTGGGGAGAGAAGACTTGACTTGTATTATCCCACTCTGCTCTGAGCCTCCTTGTCACCTGGCTTCACATGGCTTCCTTAAGAAAGGTGGCAAGAAGAAGGACTGTTTTGCCATCAGCAAGGTAGTGACCAAAAAGTATACCATCAGTATTCACAAGCACATCCATGGAATGGGTTTCTGGAAGTCTGCCCCTTGTGTACTCAAAAAGATCTGGAAATTTTCCATGAAAGAGATGGGAATTCCAGATGCACACATTGACAGCAAAATCAGCAAAGTTGTCTGGGCCAAATGAATAAGGAATGTCCCATTTTGTATCCATGTGTGGTTGTTTAGAAAATGCAATGAGGATGAAAACTCACCAAAAAAGCTCTACACATTGGTTACTTATGTACTTGTCACAGCTTTCAAAAATCTACAGTTAATACAGATGAGAATTAAACACTGATTGTCAAATAAAAGTATAAAATCACCAAAATGTCCCAAAATTAAGTGGTTCAAGTAAGCACTTCAGAGAAAAGGAAAATAATATAGGCCAGAAATTCAATTCTACATGAAGAAAGAAGAGCATTAGAGAAGAAATATGTAAAGGTAAAATAAAAACTTACTTTTCTTAGTCTTAGTTGATCTAACAGATAATAGTTTGTTCAAAGTAAGAATAGCAACAGTGTATCAAGGGTTTTATATATAAGCAAAATGAATGACAGAGGGTCTATATCTGGGCTCTCTACTCTGTTCCACTGGTCTATGTGTCTATTTTTATGCCAGCACCATGCTGGTGATTGGTCAGCTTGGTGATTACAGCTTTGTAATAAAGCTTGAAATCAGGTAACGTGATGCCCCCAGTTTTATTTTTGTTTTTCAACATTTCCTTAGCGATTTGGGGTCTCTTCTGATTCCATACAAATTTTTGGATTATTTGCTCTAGCTCTTTGAAGAATACCGGTGGAATTTTGATCAGAATGGCATTAAAAGTATAGATTGCTCTAGGCAGTATAGAAATTTTAACAATGTTTATTCTTCCGATCCAAGAGCATGGAATGGTTTTCCATCTTTTTGTGTCTTCTTCAATTTCTTTCATGAGTGTTCTGTAGTTCCTCGAATACAGATCCTTTACCTCTTTGGTTAGGTTTATTTCCAGGTATCTTATGGTCCTTGATGGACACTCAACTCTATGGGAAAATAATCTTTGACAAAGCAGGAAAAAATATACAGTGGAAAAAAGACAGTTTCTTCAATAAATGGTGCTGGGAAAACTGGGCAGCTATATGTAGAAGAATGAAACTCGGCCATTCTCTTACACCATACACAAAGATAAACTCAAAATCGATAAAAGACCTCAATGTGAGACAGGAATCCATCAGAATCCTAGAGGAGAACATAGGCAGTAATCTCTTCTATATCAGCCACAGCAACTTCTTTCAAGATATGTCTCCAAAGGCAAAGGAACCAAAAGTGAAGATGAACTTTTGGGACTTCATCAAAATCAAAAGCTTCTGCACAGCAAAGGAAACATTCGAAAAAACAAAGAGGCAACCCACAGAATGGGAGAAGATATTTGCAAATGACAGTACAGACAAAAGGTTGATATCCAGGATCTATAATGAACTCCTCAAACTCAACACACAAAAAACAAACAATCATATCAAAAAATGGGCAGAATATATGAACAGAGACTTCTCCAATGAAGACATACAAATGGCTATCAGACACATAAAAAAATGTTCACTATCACTAGCCATCAGGGAGATTCAAATTAAAACCACACTGAGATATCACCTTACACCAGTTGGAATGGCCAAAATTAACAAGACAGGAAACAACATGTGTTGGAGGGGATGTGGAGAAAGGGGAACCCTCTTACACTGTTGGTGGGAATGCAAGTTGGTGCAGCCTCTTTGGAGAACAGTGTGGAGATTCCTCAAGAAATTAAAAATAGAACTTCCTTATGACCCTGCCATTGCACTCCTGGGTATTTGCCACAAAGATACAGATGTAGTGAAAAAAGGGCCACCTGTACCCCAATGTTTATAGCAGCAAAGGCCATGGTCGCCAAACTGTGGAAAGAATCAAGATGCCCTTCAATGGACAGATGGATAGGGAAGATGTGGCCCATATACACTATGGAGTATTATGCCTCCATCAGAAAGGATGAATACCCAACTTTTGTAGCAACATGGACGGGACTGGAAGAGATTATGCTGAGTGAAATCAGTCAAGCAGAGAGAGTCAATTATCATATGGTTTCACTTATTTGTGGAGCATAACAAATAGCATGGAGGACATGGGGAGTTAGAGAGGAGAAGGGAGTTGGGGGACATTGGAAGGGGAGGTGAACCATGAGAGACTATGGACTCTGAAAAACAATCTGAGGGGTTTGAAGTGGCGGGGGGGTGGGAGGTTGAGGTACCAGGTGGTGGGTATTTTAGAGGGCACAGATTGCATGGAGCACTGGGTGTGGTGAAAAAATAATGAATACTGTTATGCTGAAAATAAATAAAAAATAAATTTAAAAAAATGAATGACAGAAATGATACAAGAAATTGGAGGAAGGAATTAGGAATATTTTATTTTTGTTATTTTGTACTTAAACTATCCCTGAAGAGGCATAGTGTTATTTGAAAGTGAACTTGGATTACTTTTATTTTTTTAAAGATTTTTATTTATTTATTTATTTGACAGACACAGATCATAAGAAGGCAGAGAGGCAGGGGAGATAGAGTGGGGGAAGCAGGCTCCCTGCCAAGCAGAGAGCCTGATGCAGGGCTCGATCCCAGGACCCTGGGATCATGACCTGAGCCAAAGGCAGAGGCTTTAACCCACTGAGCCACCCAGGTGCCCCTAGATTAGTTTTAAATATATAATGCAAACTCAAGTGAACAGTAAAAAAAGAAAAAAAAAGAAAGAAGTGTCATATCAATAAATGTAGGGAAAGGATATGACAAAATCCTCCATCCATTCATGATAAAAAACCCTCAGCAAACTGGGACTACAGGGGAACTTCCTGAACTTGATGAAGAATATATACAAAAAACCTATAGCCAATATCACATTTTATGGTGAGGAACTTGGAAGATTTTCCATTAAGAGCAAGAATAAGGCAAGGATGTCTCCTTTCAACGTTGCCTTTCAACATCACAATGGAAGTCCTAGCTAATGCAAAAGAAAAAACCCAGGAAAATGAAATAAAAGGTACACATATTGATAAGGAAAAAATAAAATTGTCTTTATTCACAGATGACATGATCATGTTATATAGAAAATACAAAGGAACTAACAAAAATAGTCTTGGAACTAGTAAGTAATTAAAGGAAGATTGTAATATACCAGGTTAATACACAAAAATCAATCACTTTCCTATATATCACTAATGAACAAGTAGAATATGAAATTAAAAACACAATACTACTTATGTTAATACTTCTATAAAATGAAATACTTCAGTAAAAATCTAATATTTATAAATTCTCTTTGAGGAAAACTATAAAACTCTGATGAAAGAGATAAAGAAAAAACTAAATAAATAGAAATATATTCCATGTTAATGGATAGGAAGACAGTCTTTTCAAGATGGCAGTTCTTCCCAAAGTGATCTATATGTAGATTCAATGCAATCCCAATCAAAATCCCATCAAGTTATTTTGTTAATATCAACAAGCCAATTATAAAGTGTATATGAGAAGCAAGTAGACCCGATATAGCCAACATCATACAGGAAGAGAAAAACAAAGTTGGAGCACTGACAGTACTCTATTTTGAGACTTACTATGAAGATACAGTAATCAAGGGGTACTTGGGTGGTTAAGTCATTCAAGTGTCTGACTTTGGCTCAGGTCATGATCCCAGGGTCCTTGGATTTGAACCCCAACTCCAAAATCAGGCTCCCTGCTTAGTGAGGAGCCTGCTTCTCCCTCTGCCCCTCCCCCGCTCACGCTCCCTGTCTCTCACATGCTCTTTTCCTCAAATAAATAAATGAAATCTTTTTTTTTTTAAAGATACAGTAATCAAGACAGTGTGGCATTAGTGAACAAATAGACAAATAGATCACTGGAACAATATAGAAGGCCCTGAAAGAGACCCACACAAATACTGTCAACAGATCTTTGACAAAGTAGCAAAGGTAATACAGTGGAGAAACAACAGCTTTTCAACGAATGGTTTTGGAACAATTGGACATCTACATGCAATAAAAGTGAATCTAAGCACAGACCCTACACCTTTTACAAAAATTAACTCAAGATGAGTCATAGATCTAAATGCAAAACCCCAAATTATAAAAATCCTAGAAAGTGGCATAGGAGAAAATCTAGGATCCTTGGATATGGTGATAACTTTTTAGATGTAACACCAGAGACATAATCCCTGAAAGAAATAATAATTGGACTTTATTGAAGTTAAAAGCATTGGTCCTGTGAAAGACAGTGTTGAGAGAATGAGAAGAAAAGTCACAGACCGAAAGAAAATATTTGCAAAAGAAATAAAGGACGGCTATCCAAAAAACCTGTAAAACTCAACAGTAAGAAAAAGGACAGCCCAATCTTAAAAAGTAGTCAAAAGGCCTGGACAGGGGCTACCTGGCTGGTTCAGTTGGTAGAGCATGAAACTCTATCTTGGGGTTGTGAGTTTCAGCCCCACATTGGAGATAGACTTCATTTAAAAAAAAAAAAAAAAAAAAAAAACAAAAAAAACCTTGGGGGAAAAAAAAAAAAGGCCTGAACGGACACCTCACCAAAGAAGATACACAAATGGCAGACAATCTTATGGAAAACTGAATGGGAAGACTTCAGAGAGGGAGACAAACCATGAGAGACTCTGGACTCTGGGAAACAAACTGAGGGTTACAGAAGGGAGGGGGTTTGGCAGATGGGGTAACTGGGTGATGGGTATTAAGGGGACACGTGTTGTGATGAGCACTGGGTGTTATATGCAACTAATGAATCGTTGAACACTACAACAAAAACTAATGATATACTATATGTTGACTAACTGAACATAATAATAGAAAAAAGAAAAGGTGTCCCACATCACATGTCATCAGGGAAATACAAATTAAAACAACAGTAAGATACCACAGGACATATTAGAATGTCCAAAATCCAAAACACCACTAACACCAAACGCTAGTCAGGATGTGGAGAACAGGGACACTCATTCATTGGCAATGGGAATGCAAAATGGTACAGCCACTTTGGAAGACAGGCAATTTCTAACAAAACTAAACGTGGTCTTACCATAAATCCAGTAATCACATTCCTTGGTATTTACTCAATGGAGTTGAAAACTTACATTAAAAACCTGCACATGGGCATTTGTAGCAGCTTTATTCAGAACTCGTAAATTTAGAAGCAACCTCAATGTCCTTCAGTAAGTAAATGAGTAAATGCATGGTACCTCTATACAATGAAATATTATTCAGTGGTCAAAAGAAATGGGTTATCAAGCCACGAAAGACACGGAGAAGCCTTAATTCGTATTGCTAAAACAAACAAACAAACAAACAAACAAACAAAAAAACCCCGCCAATCTGAGAAGACTATATGCTGTATGATTCAAATCATGTGACATTCTGGAAAAGGCAAAACTATGGAGATGGTACAAAGATTCGTGGTAACCAGGAGTTTGGGAAGAGGACGAAGGAGGCGGGCTGTGGAGGGATGAATAGGAGGATCATAGGAAATTTCTAGGTCTGTTCTGTAAGACTGTTCTGTATGATACTATAATGGTGGGTACGTACTTACATTTGTTTGAAAAAAACACAAAAAACCATTAACCCTTAAATGTACAACACCAAGAATGAATCCTAATGTAAACTGTGGACTTTGGTGGATATTGACATGCTAGTGTAGGTTCATTAACTGCAACAAACATACCACTGTGGTGTGGACTGTTGATAATGTGGAGGCTGTCACATTGGTTGGGTAGGGAATCTATAGGAACTCTCTGTACTTTCCCTCCAGTTTTGCTGTGAATCTAAAACTTGAGAAAAAATAAAGTCTATTTTTTTTTTAAAGATTTTGTTTATTCATTTGACAGAGATCACAAGTAGGCAGAGAGGCAGGCAGAGAAAGAGAGAGGAAAGCAGGCTCCCCGCTGAGCAGAGAGCCCAATGCAGGGCTCAGTCTTAGGACCCTGAGATCACGATCTGAGCCCAAGGCAGAGGCTTAACCCACTGAGCCACCCAGGCACCCCATAAAGTCTGTTTTTTTTAAGAACCAGAGCAGATGGACTAGGAATAAGAACAGACCTGTATATACAACTGAACCACCATGAGCCTCCCATTTTTTCCTTTGTTGTTACCTTCAGTCAAATTGAAACTCAGATGTATTCACTGGTATGAATAAAAAGAGCTCTAAGAAAAACCCTTGATTCAAAGAGTGGCAAAGAAGTCTCATCTCAATAAACAAATAGCAAGTACTAAGTAGAACTAAGTGGAAATTTTAGATTTGGAAAATACAAAATAAAGAAATTCCCTGTCTAGGAAATGAGTCACTGAACCTGATGATAATTCAATAAAATTTATCCAAAATGGACAACAGAGAGAAAAAAAATGTAGGAAAAATGAACAGAACCTCGGGAACTTGCGGGGTAATACCAAAAAGGTCTAACATCAATAGAAAAGAGAGGAAATAATTTTTTTCCTGCTTTGCCCACACCCCTACCCCAGGCAATCCCTGCAGAGGTAGAGCAGCAGTGGCTGCTGGGAAGGTACCTAAAACTCTGAGTTCCTTTTCTGACTAAAGGAACCGTGAGCTCACGAGTATAGGGGTAATACCCACAGCTTTTTTTCCCCCTTATGCTCTCACTGTTTGGTCCCAGAGGAAGACACAGTTGCAGGAAGTACATGAAAGAGCAGAAAAACTAAAATCCCAGGGTTCTAGTTAGAAACCCAGGTAGTGTGCAGGGTGGGAATGGAAGCAGAGATGTGTTGGGAAGATTGCTTAGGAGAAAAAGCTCAAAATAAAATTGGTTAAATGGGATGCCTGGGTGGCTCAGTTTGTTAAGCAGCTGCCTTTAGCTCAGGTCATGATCCCAGCGTCCTGGGATCGAGTCCCACATCAGGCTCCTCGCTCAGCAGGGAGCCTGCTTCTCCCTCTGCCTCTGCCTGTGCTCACTCTCTCTGACAGATAAATAAATACAATCTTTTAAAAAAATAAAAAATAAAAACAAAATTGGTTATAAACTCCTGGATTCACCTCTGAGTTGTATCTGCATGCATGGATCTGACCCTAAGTAGCAAATCAATATCTTTGAGATCTGAACTATAGGGTGGACCACCATTCAGGTCCCAAGTTAGCCACTGGATAATGCAAACACAGGATGGATATAAATACTTCTGCAAAGGCTTTGAAAACTGAACTGAGATTAGAACCACAGCCCCAGGGAGCAGGTTGCCTGCTAAAACTCACGAATTTTAAAGAACGAACATTCTGTACAGGATTTAAACAAGACCTAGAGTCCCAAAATGTAGTCTTAAGAATGTCCAAGAGAAAAAAAAATTGCTTGACATATGAAGAAGTAGGAAAACATTGACATCACCTCACAAGGGAAAAGACAGCAGACGCCAACCCAGAGATGGATGCTATTCTGAGAAGACTTTATGCAACTGTTATATTCATGCTCCAGGAAATAAAGGTAAATAACTCTTGGAATGGACAGAAAGATAGAACGTCTCAGTAAACAAATAGCAGATACTAAATAGAACTAAGTGGAAATTTTATATTTGGAAAATACAAAATAAATTCCTTGACTAGAAAAGGAGTCACCAAACCTGATGATGCTTCAATAAAATTTATCCAGAATGAACAATGGAGAGAAAAAATTTGAAAAATGAACAGAGCCCGCGAACTTGTGGGGTAATACCAAAAAGGTCTAAAATCAAGTCATCAGAATCTCAAGAAGGGAAAGAATGAAATGAGAAATAGAAAAAAAAAATTTGAAAAATAATGGCTGAAAATTCCCCAATTTTGCTTCCTACCAAATCAAAGAAAAACATAAATTTACAGACTTGAGAAGCTGTGCACATCCCCAACAGGATAAACTCAAAGAAATCCATGTCTGGATACATCATAATCAAACTGATAAAAACTAAAGATAAACACAGATCTTCCTCAATTTATGATGGGATTGTGTTCTGATAAACCTATTGTAAGATGAAGATAGTATTAAGTTGAAAATGCTTTCTTTTAAAGATTCTATCATCTATCTATCATCATCTATTTATCTGAGAGGGGGGGGAGCAGAGGGAGAGGGACAAGCAGACATGGAGTCCAACTTGGAACTCGATCCCAACACCCTGAGATCATGATCTGAGCCAAAATCAAGAGTCAGATGCTCAACTAACTGAGCCACCCAGGTGCCCCTGAAAATGCTTTTAAGATGCCTAACCTATTGAACAGCATAACTTAACCTGGCCTACCGTAAAAATGCTCAAAACACTTAAACTAGCCTACAGTTGGGCAAAATCATGCAACACAAAATCTACTTTATTAATAAAAGGTTGAATATCTTGTGTAATTTATTGAATATTGTGCTGAAAGTATAAAACAGAACAATTGTTTGGGTATAGTATAGTTGTAGGTACCTTGGTTGTTTGCCTTTGTGATCATACTGATGACTGGCACCTGGAGCTCGCTGCCACCCAGCATCAAGACAGAGTGTCAGTCTATACATTACAAGCCCAGGGAAAGGTCAAAATGTCAAATTATGGTTTCTATTGAATAGGTATTGTTTTTGCACCACTTTAAGGTTGAAAAATCGTAAGCTGAATCAGCACAAGTTGGGGACCATCTGTATATCTTAAAAGGAACCAGAGAAAAATGACACACAATATATAGAATATCAATTCAGATGACTACAGATGTTACATCAGAAACCATAGAACCCAGAAAGCAATGGAATAATATTTTTAAGTGTTTGGAAGAACACAGAATTTCAGATCCAGCAAAAATATCCTTCAGAAATGAGTTGAAATAAAGACCTCAGAGGAAAGAAAACTGAGATAATTTGTTGCCATCACTGAAGGAATTGCTAGACAAATTTCTTCAGATGGAAGAGGAAACTTGGAAAACTTTGAAAGAAAACTTGGAAAACTAGGAATAAAGGAAGAACAACAGAAATGGTAAATATCTTAATAAATATAAGATATTCTCCTGTTAAGTTCTTCAAAACAAGTTTTATGTTAAAAGTAAAAATTATAGAATTATGTGATAGGGTTTCTAACATTTGTAGATATAATATATAAAACAGCTACAGTGGAAAGAAAGAAGTCATGGTGAAGGTGTCTGCATTCTACTGGAAGTTAAAATATTGAGTGTTAGTAGACTGAAAAATTAATTGTTCCTATCAAAATCCCTAGAGTGAGCATAAAAAGTCTATACAAAGACATACATACATAAATTATATAAATTAATTAAATGGAATACTAAAAATTTTTCAAATAATTCAAAAGATGGAAACTTCAGGCCAATACCACACTGTCTTGATTACTGTAGTTTTTAGAATAAATACTAAAATCAAGTAGGGTTAAAACAACCATCAGCTTTGTTCTTTGTTCCAAAGTTGTTTTGGCTATCCTAGGTCCTTTGCAATTCCATGTGAATTTTAGAGTTATCTTGTCAATTTCTACAAACAAGCCTTCTGGAAATATGTCTGAGATTGCATTGACTCTCTAGACCAACTTCGGGAAAACTGACATCTTAACAATATAAAGCCTTCCAAATGGTGAACAAAGTCGATCTCTTCATTATTTTATTTAGATACTCTTTAATTTCTCAGGAATGTTTTGTAGTTTCAATATATGGTTTTTCAACAATTTTTTTTCAGAACTTTATAGTACTACTGTCAATATTTTTAAATTTCAATAACTGATTTTTCAATCCTAGCATGTAGAAATAGATTTCATTTTTGTATATTTATTTTGAATTTAGAACTTTGCTAAACTCATGAGTTCTAATAGTTGTTTTTATAGATTTTATCAGATCTTCTCCATAGGGAATTGTGTCATCTGCAAATAAAGTCAGTTTTTCTCCTTCTGTCCCAATCTTAATGACTTTTTTTTTTCTTTTTCATGCCTGATTGCACTGGCTAGAAACTCCAGTACAATCCTGAATAAATGTGGTGGGAGTGAATATCCTTGTTATGTTCCTTATCAGAGGGGAAAGAAGCACTCAGTCTTTCACCATTCATGGTGCTAGCTGGAAGTTTTATTAATCCACACTCATCAGAATGAGGAAAATCCCCTTATATTCCTAGTTTTCTGAGATTTTTTTTTTTTAAAAATCAGGACTGTTTGTTGGATTTTGTCGAATGCTTTTTCCTCATTTATTGATATGATCACATGGTTTTTTGTTTTGAGTTACTTAGTATGGTCTACTAGTTTCTTTGGGTTTCTGTAACAAATTACCAGTTAGAAACACAGAAATTTATTCTTGCACAGTTATAGAAGCTAGACATCTGAAAATAAAGTGTCAGCAGGGCCATGCACCCTCTAAAGGCTCTACGGGAGAATCCTTCCTTCTGTCTTCCAGCTTCTTGTGGTCCTTGGGTAATGGCCAGATAACTCCAGCCTCGGCCTACTTTCATCTTCACATAGCTTTCTTCATGTTTGTCTTTGTAACTCTCTTCTCCTCTTAAAGACACAAGTTATTGGATTTAGGACCCATCCTAAACCTATAATAATTTTATGTCAATATCCTTAGCTAATGACATCTACAAAGACTACTTCCAAATAAGGTCAATGTCACAACCCTGAGGTTGTGACCTGAGCTGATTCAAGAGTGGATTGCTCAACCAACTGAACCACCCAGACACCCCTGTCGTTGTGATTTTTGAATGTTCAATCAACCCTACCTTCTTGGGAGAAACCCCTATTGGTCATGATGTATTAATCTTTTTGTATATTGTTGAATTTGGTTCAACAATTTACAAATATGCAAATTTTTATACATTATTATTTATATAATGATATACAAAAATAAGCATTTTTCATCTGTATTTATCAGAAATTTTAGTCTGTAGTTTGTCTTTTTCTGGTTTCCATATGAGTATAATGCTGGCCTCATGAACGTGATTGGGAAATACTGTCTCCACTTCCATGTTATGGAAGAGATTGCATAAGATTGTTACTACCCCTCCCTTAAATGTTGGGTGAATCCCATGGTGAAACCATCTGGGCCCAGAGTTTTCTTTGGGGGAAGGTTTGTAACTACAAAGTCAATTTCTTTAATGAATACAATGCTATTTATCTATTTCTTTTTGAGTCATCCTCAGTAGCTCGTGGCTTTCAAGGAAATCTGTGCATTTCATCAAGATTTTCAAATTTATGAACAAAGTTTTTCAGAATATTCTTCTATTATTTTTCAAATATCTGTAGACATCTGTAGTAATGTTACTGCTCTCATTTCTACTATTGTTAAGTCGTGTTCTCCCGAATTTCAGTTTTATTGGTCTTCTCTATTGTTCTTTCTGGGTTTGATTTTCCACTTTATTGATTTCCTCTTGGTCTTTATTATATCCTTTCTTCTGCTTATTTTGGGTTTAATTTGCTCTCCTGTTTAAAGTTTTCTTTTAGTATAACTCTACCTGCATCCCATAAGCTCCTATTGCTATGTTTTCATTTTCATTCAATTCAAAATACTTTCTACTTTTCCTTTGGTTTTATTCTTTCAACTGTGGGTTATTTAGAATTGCATCACTGCTCAACTATTTGAATATTTCCCAGATATCTTTCTTCCATTGATTTCTAATTTAATTCCACTGTGGTCACAGAACACGATTTGTATGACTCAAATCCTTTTAAATTTATTGAGACATGAATCTCAGAGACATTAAGCTGAATGAAGAAGTCAGACTCTAGAAGTTTCATACTTTAATGATTTCATTTACATGACATTCTGGAGAAAAAAAAACTATAGGAAGAAAGAATAGATCAGTGGTGGCCAGGAGTTGAGTATAGAGACTGGGTTTCTACAAAGTGGTGACATGAGGGAATTCTTTGGGGATGATGAGACTCTTCTGTATTCTAACTGTAATTGTAGCCAGACTTTCCCAGAGCTGGAAGCTGGAGTCCTCCCTCCAATTACCTAGACATTTAGTATGCCCTTATTTGGCTCCTATAATGTGCAGGGTTGGACACAGGGGGTTCGATGCCTTGCCACCTGTGGAACACCAGACATGAGCAAGCATGAGGAGTAGGAAAGCATAAACTCTGTAGTACTCACTCCCAAGTGAGATGTGCAAAAGCCATGACTCCACTTTCCATCATACCCATGAGGACCACTAGCTGTGGGGAGAGAGTCACCCAGAGACACAGGCTCCAGCTCAAACATGTAAGAAGCTCCTGGAAACTCCCCAAAATGCAGAGGGCCGGGGTTGGAATTTCCATACGTGGGAGCCTGGATTTCTTGACAAGGTGATGGGAAGGCTAAGGGGCAGCCTCAGAGCAGGTTGGGTAGGGACCAAACCAGGCAAGGGCAGGAGCCAGGCCAGCTCATGTAGGAGGTACCATGGGCGGCCTCAGTTGGGGCACTGGGCCATCTGTCCTCTCTTTATACCTGCAGGACTCACATGCAGTCCAGAAGGGCTGGCCTGCCTGGTCTTGCTCCTCCCAGTCAGGATGGTCCTGAGTCCCTGAATCGAAGGTGTCACTAAGTCTGACCATGTGGCAGGGACATCTGGGTGGCTCTGTCAGTTAAGCATCCAACTTGGTTTTGGCTCAGGTCATGATCTTGGGGAGGGTTGTGAGATCGAGTCTGCATCAGCCTTTGTGCTCAGTGTGGAGTCTGCCTCAGATTCTCTTTCTCTCCCCCTCTGCCCCTTCCACTCATCCCCCCCCTCAAATAAATAAATAAAATCAGAAAAAAAAAAAAAGACTGACCATGGGGTAGGTGAAAAGTGGGGCACTGTGACCTGAAGCAGAATGAATCGACGCTGGGGACCCAGCACTTGCGATTGTGCCCGCTTTACAGATGGGGATACTGAGGCACTGAGTGGGGAAGTCACTTGCCAAGTGTTGCTGTCTTATTTGGGTTCTTCAGAAACAGATTCTGAGACAAGGGTTTGTGTGCAAGTAGTGAAGCAGGGCTACAGTAGGTTAGCTGCTGCGAGTCTCCGGGAAGCATGGTGAGAGAGCAGGAAAGAGACATGGGAAGGAAGGAACCCCATCAGGTCCATGTTAGTGAGAAGGTTACCACTGAGGCTCAGTAACCCCATGGGACCTCCTGATAAATTTAGAAGCATATGCCTTGGAGAAGCCCACTGAGGGGCACGGGGACTGATGTACTCCCACACCCACTTCCTTCTGGAGTCATTGATCCCCAGCACCTTGAATCTGCCCTGCTCAGAGGCAGAGATATGCCTGGGATAATAGAATTACTGTGGGGAGAAAAACGTGGGAATGCCAAGTGACTTTGGGTGGGTCTAGTTAGGGTGGCCACTGGCCACATCTATACCATTCCACAACCAGAAAGTGGTGGGCAGGGGACCCAAGTAAGGTGATTGGCCTTGTTCCAATAGCACATCCTCCTTCCCTCTTCATGGCAAAGCTGTCCAGTATCTTACAGCACATGGCTGCTGGCGGAGTTCAGCTGGCATCCCTCTCTGCTAGACTGTCTGGCAATGGGCTGCTTTAACTGTAAGGAATAGGTGACCCCCCAAAGCCAAGACTCAAACCACACTCAGAGGACCCAGGATGCTGCTGAAGGCCCGGGCTCACTCTTCTCTCTAACTTTGCAGCTCCCTTTGGTCCCCAGCCTACCAGAGGCTTGGGAGCAGCCTTTCAAGCTGCAGCCCAGGGTCCGGAGCATGACTTGTTGGGGGAAGTGCCTCTACCTCCCTTTGGCCAGATCTGGGTCTGTTCTGGCTGAGCTGGGGAAGTTAGCACCTCCTCACCCCCTGTCTGCCACCTGGAGGGGCTCTAGACCTGGGGAAGTGACTGAAGAGGGGGCCTAGGTGACCATAGACTGCCCATGGTGGCCAATGCACCAAAGTGCCCCACCCAAAGTCTGTCTCACCTCCAGACCTCTCTGTGTCACAGGTAGACCAGGAATCCATTCTGCGAATACGCTCGGTCAGCATCCCAACCTCCAGGTTCCCTATTGGTCCTTCCCCCATCCTGAGGAAACCAGGGAGAGAGTGCCCAGGACAACAGTCCCCACCTCCTGGCAGGAAGGCCTGCTGCAGGCCTGGTTGGATGCGAGGAGCCTGGCATGTGTCCCTCCTGCATCCCCCAGTGCCTGGGGTAGTAGCCAGGGGCCAGCCCCAGGGAGCTGTCCATTTTGCCTTTCCCTGGAGCATCCCAAGCCTTGGCAGCCTCTAGGCTGGATAACAGCCACTACCAGAAAGTCTCTGAGCGGCTTTTCACTTATACTGTTAAGTTCATTTTAAATACTCAAGCATTTAAATACACTAGTATCTAGTGGATACATTTTTCTTTTTTCTTTATTTTATTTTATTTTATTTTATTTATTTATTTGACACAGATCACAAGTAGGCAGAGAGGCAGGCAGAGAGAGAGAGGGGAGAAAGCAGGCTCCCTGCTGAGCAGAGAGCCCGATGCGGGACTCGATCCCAGGACCCTGAGATCATGACCTGAGCCAAATGCAGCGGCTTAACCCACTGAGCCACCCAGGCGCCCTGGATACATTTTTCTTATATAAATGAAATATTTTCAATACAGCCGGGGGTTCCTTGACCATTTGGGCCTCGGTGAATCCCAGGCTGGGATGAACATTAATTGGATTTGCTGACTCTCCCTGTGGACATTTTCTATGCATTCATAGACACTTGTGTTGGCCTGTGGTGTATATAAAGCATGTGTGTGTGTGTGTGTGTGTGTGTGTGTGTGTGTGTGTTATAAATAGCATCATCCATGCATGTTGTTCTGCAGCTTGATTTTCTCACCATCGACTGCCTTATTGGGTGGAACCTACGTCAGTGTGTGGCCCTTTGTCATCCTCTTAATATGTTTCCCTAGGATGACTAGACTAGCTGGTGTAGTCTCATTCCTACTGATGGATATTTGGGGTCCGGGCAAGGTTTTGCAGTTCTCTTCCTTGGGTTAGATGATTTCTCCTCCGTAACTATGGAGTGTCTCCAAGCTCATTTGCCCCCTTCCTCTTCACGTGCTCTATCACTATCTCTTTCATCACCTTGCCTTACATTTTATCTCTTGCCAATGATCCCACATCTCCATCTCCAGGGTGAACCTCATCTGGCCACCTCCACTGGACAGCCCACAGGCATGGCCACCAACAGACTGACCTCTATGTTTCACAAGAACAAGGACTGTAGCCAAAAAACATTTGTGGAGCCCAACAGTGTTGGTCATGCTTGAGTCCCTCTAGAAGAAGTCTAGAAGAAGTCTAGAAGGACTCTAGAAGTCTTAGGTGGGCATGCTTATACACGGACCATTTCCTCGATTACGACTGCTTGAAGGCAGCCAGTGCCAAGGCCAGCTGTGATCCATGACCCAGAATGAACTGCAAGGAGGAGTCTTGCAGAAGGCAAGAAGCCTGAGCTCACATCTTCTCCTCTCACTTACTGGAGCTGTGCCCTTGGGCCAATGAAGACCACATCTGAGCCTTGATTCTCTCATTGGTAATTTTGATAGTAACAGAGTGTACCTCAGGGGTAGGACTGAATAAAATAAAGCATCCCAAATGCTACCAAATATTACTTCTGGTATGACCATTAGCAGGTTTCTTCCTACCATGTTGCCAAGATCATATACAACAAAGCACAACTAGGTACTGAGCACTGCGCCAGCCTATTAGTAAGTACTCACTGAATGCTGGCTTCCTTTCTTTCTTTCCACATGTATCTTCAAATGCAAAGAATGAATCGGTGGTGATCGAATAGCCATCCCCCATGGCACCACACTGAGGAGTGGGTCCTTGCTGACTGCTGATCAACAGGCATCAGTCATTGCCTAAAATGTTGATGGGATGTTTACCTTGCAGACACTAATGTTGGAGTCTCTAAGAGAGGAGCATCCAGATGTCTTGTGGCTCCAAATGTAATGTGCTGGAAACCCCAGCCCCACCTCTGAGGTTTCCGCCAAAGAACTGAGCTTGAATCCAGGGAACACCTTTATTTTTAAATTTTTAAAGATTTTATTTATTTATTTGACAGAGAGAGAGACAGCAAGAGAAGGAACACAAGCAGAGGGAGTAGGAGAGGCAGACTCCCCACTGAGCAGGGAGCCCGATGCAGGGCTCGATCCCAGAACCCTGGGATCTTGACCTCAGCTGAAGGCAGATGTTTAATCACCTGAGCCACCCAGGTGCCCCTAGGGAACACCTTTAGAACTGAATTCCAGATTAGAGGAGGAACAGAAGATAGAAAGTCCAGTTAAAGGGCACCACAAGGCAGCCTAGACAAATTGGGGAGGAAGGACAAGCTACAGGATGACTGTCCTGGCTCATGCAGCATGTCAATGGCAAGAAAGGCAAGGTGGGGGGGCACTCTAGATTTAAAAGAGAATTAGGAAACGTAACATCCACATAACACCCATGGCCTTTGTACGGATTCTATTTGAACAAGATAAGGGAGAAGAGGCCTTCTTTTTGAGGCAATGGGGAAATGGGACTATGGGCTATACATTTGGTAACACCGAAGACTTCTCGGTCATTGAGTGCCCCAATGGCATTATGATTATGTAGGGAAATGTGCTTCTGAGGTATGCAGGGACAAAACAGGATTTGCTTTTTAAGTAAAGCTATGATGATGGCAGACCAAAACTTTAGTTACTTTGTGAAAGATGTCTGATTATCAGTAACCTCTCTGTTTGTCTATGGCCTGAGAATCCTAGATAAATGTTCTGAATTTCCAAAAATGAAAGAATAAAGCCATTTGTAAAAATGTTGGAAAGTTAAGGCCAACAGTGCTGTCGCAAAACCAGTATATCTGTTTGTTCGTAGCGAGAGGATACAAACACCGGATGAAAATTTGACAATAAACAGCAAAAGCTCTAAAAATGTTCGTTCATCTTCCCCAGCCTGATCCTCTCACTGCTGGGAATTTACTCTGATGAAGTAATCAGGCCAGGGGAGCCTCTCACAAGGGCCTGGCTCTTCGACTTACGCACTTTGGCTTAAGAACTCGGAAAGCCAAGTGCCAAGAGCTGTCGCAACTTAGAGGCCTAAGCAGTGCTTTGGGGACTGCACTGGGATTACAGGAACATGGAGAGGCATCTGTGCCTGGGCCCTGGGGGGAAGAGGGCCTTGGAGAGGGGAGCTCAGCCCCGGTAAGGCACAGCTGGGTGGGCCAGGAAGTGGGAGACAGGGGTGTTTCCAAGCTGGTACCACGCTGTCTGGGCCACAGATACAACTTCCTTGGGAATGATTTGGGAGCCCGGAGTGGACTGTGTTCACCGGTGAAAACTCAGCACTGCGGGTTTCTACGAAGCATTTCTCCCATGAGCTCCGCTCTCCAGTCCTGGGACTCTCTGCTCATACACAGACAGGCTTCTCCCACTAGGGTGGGATTGTCAAGGCTTTTCCCGAAATCTCGGGTGGAGAAGGGGTGAGGTCATGAAGGCAGAGTATCTGGGATGGAAAGAGGGCCTGTGGAGGAGAGAGGGAACTGGGAGACTGGTGCTAGGTTCTTGGTACATATTTATCGTGCTGCCTCAAAGCCTTCTTCGAATGAGACACTGTATAAAATGTCTCATCACTGTTTCTTCACCATGGTCCCTTGTAGATATTCCGATCCCATGTCACAGATGAAGACACTGAGGCCTTGAGGAGCTGGTAATCTCACTAAGGTTACTGGCTTATAGAGTTGAGACAAAAACTTCATGCTAAGGTGGTTGTCTCTCTCTACAGTGTCTATCTTCTCAGGTGACTTCTCAGGAAACCAAGGCTGATGCTTAGAGGCTTACACAGGTGAGCTCGCTGCCAGGTGCTAGGCCCAGGTGCTAGGTCCCACTGAAGTATGGCCTTAAGGCCTCAACCACGACTTGAGCCCAGGCCGTAGGAACAGTGGCATCATATGGTAGATATACAGTTTACCATTTTTCTTATTGTGGTAACATTCATATAATGAAATTTGACATTTAAATCATTTTGATACATACAATTCAGTATGTAGTGAGTACATTCATGTTGCTTTTTCAGCCATCCACACTCTCTAGTTCCAGAACCTTCTCTTCATCTCAGATGAAAACCCCATACCCATTAATAGTCACTCCCTGTTCCTCCCTTCCCCCAAATCCTGGCAATCCCTGATCTGTTTCTATAGATTTGCCTATTCTGGACATTTCATGTCAATGGAATCCTGTGATATGTGTGCTTTGTGTCTGATGTGTTTTCTCCAGTCACCCAAGTTGTAGCATGGATCAGCAAGCCATTCCTTCTTTTTGTTTTTTTTTTTTTAAGCCAAGTAATATTTCATTGTACAGTTGACCTTTGAACATCTCAGGGGTTAGGAGCCCGAACTCCTCATGCAGTCAAAAACCCGGGTGTAACTTTTGACTCCCCCAAAACTTAACTGTCAATAGCCTCTTGCTGACTGAGCATCTTGCCAATAATATAAACAGTTGATTAACACATATTTTATATGTTAGATGTACGATATACTGTGTTCTTACAATAAAATAAGACAGGAAAGAAAATCATAAGGAAGAGGGTCACCTGGGTGGCTCAGTGGGTTAACGCCTCTGCCTTCAGCTCAGGTCATGATCTCAGGGTCCTGGGATTGAGCCCTGCATCGGGCTCTCTGCTCAGCAGGGAGCCTGCTTCCTCCTCTCTCTCTGCCTGCTTCTCTGCCTACTTGTGATCTCCATCTGACAAATAAATAAATAAAATCTTTAAAAAAAAAGAGAGAGAAAATGCATTTATGGAACTGTACTGTGTATGAACAGTCCCACGCAGTTCAAATCTGTGTTGGTCAAGGGGCAACCGTACTCATATTCTACCTTCTGTTTATCTATCCGTTCACTGATGGAAATTCGGGTTGCTGATGCATTTGGGCAATTGTGAATAATGCTGCTATAAATATTCGTGCACAAGTATTTATCTGAGTACCTGTTTTCAATTCTTTTAGGTATATACCTAGGAGTGGAATAGCTGGGTCATCTCATAATTCTGTTTAACTTCCCGAGGAACCGCCTAGCTTTTCCACAGTGACTGTATTATTTTACATTCCCATCAGCAATCCGGCAGCCTTGTTGTTGTAATTGTCATTCTGAGGGGTGTGACGTGGTATCTTGCTGTAATTCTGACTTGCATTTCCCTGATGATGAGTGAAGGTGGGTATATTTTCACGTGTTTGTTGGCTGTCTGTGTATCATCTCTGGAGACATGTCTACCCAAGTCCTTCATCCACTTTGTCACTGGATTGTCTTTTCTGTGGGTGAGTTGCGTGAATTCTTTATATATTCTGGATAGTAGACCCTTACCAGGTATGTGATTTGTAAATATTTTCTCCCATTCTCCCATTCTCCCATTTTCCCATTCTTCAGGTGTCTTTTTGCTCTCTCTTAAAAACTTCGTTAATTTTTAAATTGAGGTATATCTGAAGACTAAGCATTTTCTATATTTAAGTACAACTTGATTCTCTGATATATGTTGCAACATAATCACCACATTCAAGCTAATTAACACACCCACCTCTTCAGATAGCTATCACTTTGTGTGTGTGTGTGTGTGTGTGTGTGTGTGTGTGGTGAGAATACTTAAGATTTACCCTCCTAGCAAATTCAAGTATTCAATCAACTGTTGTTAACTATGGTCACAGGGCTGTGCTTTAGATCTCCAATACTTGCGCATCTTGCATAACTAAAACCTTATACTCCTTGCTATCTCTCCATTTTCCCCTCCACCCAGCCCCTGGTAACTACCATTTTACTCGCAGTTTCTATGAGTTCAACTGTTTTAGATTCCACATGTGAGTGAGATCAGACAATATTTCTCTTTCTTTTCTTGTTTTAAGATTTTATTTATTTACTTGACAGACAGAAATCACAAGTAGGCAAAGAGGCAGGCACAGTGAGAGGGGGAGGCAGGCTCCCCGCCGAGCAGAGAGCCCAATGGGGGGCTCAATCCCAGGATCCTGGAACCACGACCTGAGCCGAAGGCAGAGGCTTTAACCCACTGAGCCACCCAGGCACCCCAATATTTCTCTTTCTGTGTCTGATTCTTCACTCAGCCTAATGTCCTTCAGGTTCATCTAGGTTGTCGCAATGCTTTCAAGATTCTGTCTTTATCTTTCAGTAGTTTAATTATAATGCGTGTCAGTGTAGGTCTCTGAGTTTATCCCACTTGGAACTTACTGAGCTTCTTGGATGGGTACGTTCATGTATTTTATCAGGTTTGGTAAGTTTCTGATCATTGTTTCTTCAAATATTCTTTTTGCCCCTTTCTCTCTCTCTTTCTGGGATTTCTGTGATGCATGTGTTTGACATGCTCACTGGTGTCCCATGGATTTCTTGGGCTCTGTTAATTTTTCTTCATCCTTTTTTCTACTCATGAGACTAGATAATTTAATTTGACCTATTTTTAAGTTCTCTGATTAATCTTCTGCCATTTCAAATTTGTGTTGGTCCCTGCTAGTGAATTTTTCATTTTAGGCATTGGACTTTTCATTTCTTAGTCCGTTAAGGCTGCTGTAACAGAATACCACAGAAGGCTTAGAAACAATAGAAATTTATTTCTCACTGTTCCAGTGGCTGGAAATCTGAGATCACGGTGTTGGAGTCTTTGGTGTCTGGGGAGAGCCCACTTTCTGGTTCATAGGCTGCCATTTTTCACTTCAGCCTCTCATGATGGAAGGAGCAAGCAAACCCCCTGGGGTCTCTTTTACAAAGACACTAAGCCCATTCATGTCGGCCCTCTACCTCCAAATAGTCTCCTCTAAGGCCCATCTCCAAATATTACCACATTGGGGATTTGATTTAAACATACGAATTTGGGGAAGGGAAGGGACACAAACACAAGTCTATAGCCTCCTTCAAATTTTCTGTTTGGCTCCTCTTTATGGTTTCTATTTCATGACTGATGTTCTCTACCTATCGAGATATCCTTTATTTGGGTTTCCTTTCATCCTCTGTCCCTGGTTCTCTTTTTTTCCTTTGAGTGTGGTTAAGACAGTTAAAGTCTTTGTCTAGTAATTTCGATGTTAGGGACACGTTCTGTTCATTTTTACCCCCTGTGAATAGGCCATGCCTTTTCATCTCATTGCATGCCTAATACTTTGTCGTTGTTGTTCAACACTGGGCATTTTATTTTATTTTTTTTAAGATTTTATTTATTTGACAGAGATCACAAGTAGGCAGAGAGGCAGGCAGAGAGAGAGGAAGGGAAGAAGGTTTCCCGCCAAGCAGAGAGCCCGGTGTGGGGCTCAATTCCATCTCAACCCTGAGATCATGACCTGAGCCAAAGGCAGAGGTTTAACCCACTGAGCCACCCAGGTGCCCCAACACTGGACATTTTAAATATTATGCTGCTATAACCTGGAAATCAGATTCTGTCATCTCCTCAGGGTGTGTTGTTGCTGACTATGAGCTGCAGTTGCTTGTTTAGTGACTTTTAAAAACAACTTCCATAAAGACTTCTCTGGGATGTGTGGCCTCAATGTCTCTGGTCCTTCAGCTTCATCAACAGCAAAAACCTGGTAGGCATTTCTTGAGATACGATGCGCCAATAGAGGAAAAACAAGAAAAAAGGAACAAGATACCCTTCAGGTCTTTGCAGGTTGTCTCTGTGTGGAGACACACCTTCCAAGCTCAGCCAGGCCATTTTCAGGTCTGCCTGAGACCCCACTTGCTGCTTTTCTGGAGCCTACAGGTCAGCAGGTGGTAAAAGCTTAGGGTCTTCTCAGGTCTCTTCTCAGCACACGTCTTTCCCTAGCATGCACAAGGTTTTCTGGATCCCTCATGACACGTGGGAGCTTTCCAAAACGTTTAGTCCCCAGTGCACCTCAACCCCTAGCTTTTCTTCTCAGGCCTCTGTAATGTTTATTTTTTCTTCAATTGTTATCTCCCCCACCACTCCAGGTGATAGCTGGTCACTCTTTGGGCAATATCCTCTGTATAATCACTTCTCTGTCCTGAGAGAGTTCCCAGTTGGCAAAACAAAGACAAGCCCCCTGCAGATCCTCCAGGAAACCTCAGACAAGGATAAAACAAACACAGGTTCTTGGAAACAAAGTCCACTCCGCTCCCAAGTACCCCACTCACTAGCAGTGTGGTATCGAAAAAGGGTTGAGTCGGCAGCCACAAAGCCCTCCTATCCATTTCAGTGGCCTTTCTTTTGGTTAAGTTCTTGCTTGCTTTCTATAAATCTTTGACTGTTTTCTAGAGTTCTGATAACCTTGCTTCTGATGATTTTTACCAAGGTTTTTCAGTGTCTTTAGAGAGGGAAAAGCGCCCTAGAATTCCCCACTTCGCCATTTGCAGTGATACCACCCATATTCTACTTCTCAAGAATCTGCCAAACTGTTTTCCAAAATCATGGTAATATTTTAGGTTTCTACCAATACCTTTGAGAGTGCCAGTGTCTCCATACATCTACCAACTTGGTATGGTAGGTCTTTCTCACTTTAGCCATTTTTTCTGATCGCCTCTTATTCATACTTTGTTGAGGGAGGGATAGTATGAGATGGCTGAACATACAACCCCTGACACTGGACAGACAAGATATTTGTTTATTAGTCACGTATACTCACAGCCCAGGGGAAGAGGATACCATATGCCAAGCAGGGTCTTTTGGAGATTGCACTAAGGCATGGAATGAACCGGCAGTGGCTGTGGTAGGCATTCTTTGTAGTGACAAGAGAGTGGAGTGACCCTTGGTTCCCATGGAAGGATATGACTGGCTTGTTTGAGTATTTTCATGGGCTATCAGGGAGATAGACCTGTTAGATTGAAGACTGGATAGAGTGTCCCTGGTCCAGCTGAGAGGGGAGCTCCTGGGTAAGGAGATTTTCCCTCTAGTTGGGGGGATATCTGGTAAGACCAGGGAAATCACCATTAGAACTTTGAGGCCCTGATTGAATAGATCATCTTGGAGAAAATTGACATCTTAACAACACTGACTCTTCCAAACCATGAACAAGGTATATTTTCCCATTTTGTTAGGTCTTCAAAAATTTCTCTCAGCCTTTTTTCATTGTACAGGTATTGTGCATCTTTTGTTTTATTTATTCATATTGCATATTTTTGTTGCCATTAAAAATGTTAGGTTTTAGATTTCAGTTCCTTTTTATGGAGCTTCTAGCAAGTTCAATAAGGCAAGAAAAAGAAATGAAATCATGCCATACTGGAAAAGAAGGAAAGCTCTTGATTCATAGTCTACTTGATGGTCTATGTAAAAATCTGGCAGAATCTATAAAATCGATTGGAACTAATATATGAATTTAATAAGATTTCAGGACATAAGGTCAAAGTACAAAAGTCAGTTTTATGCCTGTATATTAGCAAAGAATTATTTCAAATTAATATAGAAATTCTCAAATTAAACTATAGATTCAGTGCAATCCCAATTAAAATCCAACAGGTTTTTTTGTAGAAATTGACAAGCTGTTTCTCAAATTCACATAAAAATTAAAAAGCACCTAGAATAGTCAACATAATATTGAAAAAAGAAACAAAATTAGAAGACCAATGCTACCTGATTTTAATACTTTTTATAAAGCTATATCATCAAAAATGTGTGATATTCACATAATAGAGAAACAGATCAATGGAACAGAATACTTGAGAAATTAGTGGAGAACTAATTTTTTAATCTTTTTTTTAGATTTTTATTTATCTATTTGTCAGAGAAAGAGCAGAAGCACGGAAAGCTGCAGGCAGAACAGGAAGAGGGAGAAGCAGGCCCCCTGTTGGGCAAGGAGCCCAATGTGGGACTCCATCCCAGGACTCTGGGATCATGACCTGAGCTGAAAGCAGATGCTTAACCAACTGAGCCACCCAGGCATCCCTGGAGAGCTAATTTTTGACAAATATGTGAAGGCAACTCAGTGAAAAGTGAATAATTCCTTTAACAAATGTTGTTGGAAAAATTGGACATACATATGGAAAGGCAGAATCCCCAACTATATGTTGATATACCTCATACCTTATACATAAATTAACAAAAAGTGAATCAGAAATCTAAATGTAAAATGCAAAACTATAAAACTTCTAGATGAAAACAGAGGAGAAAATATTTGTGAACTTGAGTTAGCCCTAAGGCTGAGTAATTACGTATTTGCCAGTTTTTTTTTTTAAAGATTTTATTTATTTATTTGAGAGAGAGACAGTGAGAGAGAGCATGAGTGAGGAGAAGGTCAGAGGGAGAAACAATCTGGATGCGGGACTCGATCCCGGGACTCCGGGATCATGACCTGAGCCAAAGGCAGTCATCCAACCAACTGAGCCACTCAGGCGTCCCTACCAGTTTTATGTATAAATAATTCTGGGTTTTTAGTTAAAGATGGTAGATTGAACTTAAACAATGGACCTCTGCTCCATATGGATATACCACTACAATGAAAATAAGTATGGCTTTAAAAATGCAAAACATAGCAAATCAAACTCAAATAAAATGGAAGGAAACTATACTGATAGAAAAAATGAATGAATGTAAAAGAAACATACACATAGTGAGAATTTGGAAACTCAAATTAAAGCTATTTGAAGATTATGGCATTGATAAACCCCCAATGAGATTAAGGGGGAAAAAGGGAAGAGACACAAATAACCACCAATGAAAAAGAAAATGTCACGGTGTATTCCTTTTTTGAAATAAAAATTGTGTGTGCTTAAGGTAAATAATATGACATTTTGATATACACACACATAGTGAAATGATTGCTACAATCAACCCATGAACATATGCATCTCCTCACATGGCTACCATTTTGTGTGTATAGTGGAAGTACCTGGTATCTACTCTTAGGAATTTTCCAGTATTCAACACAATATTATTAACTATAAACACCATGCTGTACATTAGATTCATCATATATCACTGTAATTTTGTATACATTTTAACTAATGTCTCTTCATTTCCCCCCACTTCCTTGTCCCTAATAACCGCAATTCTACTCTCTGCTTCTCTGTATTCAACTTTTTTAGATTCCAGTGAGATCACACAGTATTTTTCTCTCCATATCTGACTTATTTCACTTAGCATGATGTCCTCCAATCCATCCACATTGTCACAAATGGCAGAATCTTATATTCTTTATACATTAAAAATATAGTAAGATGTTATATAAAAGTCTATGACAATACATTTGAAACTGTAGACATAATAGATAGATTCCTGGGGGAAAAACACAACCTAGCAAAATAGAATGGAAAAAGAAGATGGAATATCTGTAGAGTTTAAATATCAAAGCAATTTAATGCATAACTTAAAACCTTCCTACAAAACACAGGAGCCTAGATGGCTTTGCTGAAGGAATGTCCCAAACATTGAAGGAAGACATTGCAACCATCTCACTAAGTCTTCCAGAGAATACAAGAAGAGGGAACATGTTCATGAGAAAAGGTGACAGCAGGTCTGGACCCTTTCTTCACGGAAGTAAGCCTGACTGGAAAAATGACCTGGAGTTGCCTTCCAGAGAATGTTTCCTTGGAAGATATGAAGTGGAATACAGAGCATGGGGAATTGGTAATGGGCCCTGTTTACTGTGACTCCCCCAGTCTGTGTGACCATGACTGGACCATGAGAGCTGTGAATTGACATGAAGACCAGGACCCCGAGCACCTGGAGGGAAATCAAGGCAGTGGCTTCTCTGGGTGGAAGAGTGGTAGATTTGCATTGTGTCAGGTTAGCTGAGCTACAACTGTTTCCGAGTTCCTGTCCCCGCATATTTCCAGGTCCACACGGGCCACAGTGACATTTCACAGGAGATTATGGAGGTGGACGCGAAGCAGCAGCATATTCTTTAATGCAATGCCCAGTTGGGGCCCACAGAGGACAATTCTCTGCTGGCTCACTTCGTTGGTGCAGGCAGCTGCTGCCAGGTCCTCCTTTATCTTCTCAGGCTCCTGGGCCAGATACATGTTTAGCTCATGATGAAGCGTTCCAGCTTCTCCGGGAGGTCACTTTCATTGTCAAAGATGGAGGCTTGAAGACAGTGATAGTTCAGCATGGGCTCTAGTCCTTTCTCATAGGGTCCAGTTCATGCTTACAGGTCTCAGTTTGTCTTTGTTTCCCACTCTTCACATCCAAATCTTTCTTCTGATTACCTGGTCACCTGACTTTAGGCTCCAGCACCAACCACAGAAGCAGGAGTTCACAGATTATTTAACAAGCTCCCACTTTGCATAAGGTCCAATTCCTCCAATATATCCCTATATTTGCCTGCAGATCCTGACAGAAATGTCATCTCTGGCAACCATAAATATTTCTGTGCAAGTGTGGGGTGGACAAGAAGCTACATGCACGAGCAGTTGTTGTTTCCTTCCCAGTGCATCCTACCAGGAGATACATGCTGTTGTCTTGTCTCATCATGGCTAATGTCAGCCTTCGTCACTTGGTCACAGTGGTGTCTGCCAGTTTTCTCCACTGTAAGTATTTTCATCCTTGTAGTTAATGGGCATCCTGTTAGGGGACACTTCTAGATTACTAATTTTTAGCAACCATTCATGATTCCTTGCCTGCAACAACTGTTTACAGTGGTGCTTGCCAAGTAGTGATTTTCTATTTCCATCTTTCCTTCTGTATTTATGAATTAGAACACTTCTATAAAAAAGAGCTTCCCCCCCATTTAATTACATATTTAAATACTTACTTATATCAAATTCGTGGGTATTTATTTGACCATGTGGGTTATAACCCATTGTTTATTCTGTTTTGCAAATGTTCCCACATTTGGCCTTTGTGACCCCTTCAAGATGACTCCTCTGTCATAGGACCAACTTCTGATCTGTTGATTTCCTCTGTTGTTTATATATTTGCTGTTTTATTGGTTTCTGGACCAGTGATGAGTTCCTTTTCCTTCTAATTTATTGCTCTTCCCCCCCCTCTAACTTTTGCAGGCAGAAACGTACTAAATTGATTTTAAACTTTCACTCTTGTACAATATAATCATTTAAAGTATTGGGGAGTGGGATATCTGGGTAGCTCAGTTTGTTGGGTGTCTGACTTTTTATCTCAGCTCCGGTCTTGATCTCAGGGTCATGAGTTCAAGTCCTTCACTAGGCTTCACTAGCCTATGGGGCTCCATGTGTGTAGCCTACTTTAAGTGTTGGGGAACAAGAATTCCTGTCTTCTTAAATGTCCTTCCAGCTGGACTAAAGAAACAAATTAGTATGAGTCAGATTAACAGGAGAAAACCAAATTTAATAGGCATATGTACAGCGAATCCATGTAGACATAGAAATTCTAAAGATGGTCAGGCAGAATGAAGTATATACGTTGCTCTGAACTAAGGAGAGGGGATAGGGATCTGGGTCTTAGATGGAAGGGAATGTACTTCACAGGATGATAAGAGCAGATTTTTGGTAATTTGGTGTTTGCCCTATCATACAGATGGGTCACTCAGGTAAAATGTATCTCTGTTAATAACTCTTATTCGGGGGAAGACCTCCAATTTAGATTCTTCTGTGCGATTAAAGGAAGATAAAAGTTTCTCCTGAGCTTTCAGGGTCTCAAGTGCCTTCAACTCAAAATAATCCACATGCCACAGTGGTACATTCGGGAAGGAGGGGCTCTGACTTTGTCATATTTTACTTTTCCCCCCTCTTTTTATGGACTTCTTATGTCTAGAAAAATTTTGATAGTATGCTGGACATTGTTGTGCTACATTATTGTGGGACTAGATTACGTTGTTTTCCTTGAAAAAGTCTTGTGTTTTGTTTATCTTTGTGGTGTCCCATCTGAGTGCTTGACATTCGTTCAGTTCTTTCTCTTTTGGCTGTTGGGAATTGCAATTCCTTCCAATACTGCATGACCTCAGGAATGTCAGTTCAGCTTAGTTTCCTAATTATTTGTCTCCAAGTGGCCTCACAGAGTCTTATCCTTAAGACGCCAGCTCAGTCTTTGGTTGAAGACTCAAAGAGACCACCATGCACATTTCTATGTATCCTTCTCTGCCCTCCTCTCTGTTATTCTGTCCCTACAGATTCTAGCTGCTGTAGCAGCTCTAAACCCAAATTCCCATTTTCCCACCTAATAAAACCAGTGCTCCCTGTTTCAGCAACAATTTGTGGTTTGGAAGGTGCTCCCAGACAGAAAGCTGGGATGGATATAGAGCTTACCTTGTTTCCCTTTTTTCGAAGGTCACTTCGTATCTCTTCTACAGTGTGAGACTTGTCTAGGGGAGGAAGATAAATCCAATACTTGTTTTTTGTCATGCCTGGATCTAAAAATCCTTCACCCTACTTTTCCCCATTTTAAATGTGGTTGGAAACTCAGGGACCACTACACATGTGAATAAATTTTCCTATACCAAGTTAGGATACCAAAACTAACAAGCAAATAAACAAATAACTTGAAGAAACCATGCATGGAAAGAACAAGTTTTAAAAAAAATCTATCCCCAAATTAGATATCTATATCCAACAAAGGTATCAATGATGTGTAAGAGAACATTAAAGACATTTTCAGACTTGCAAATCATTGAAAGAATTACCTCCCATGCTTCTGGTCTCTAGAAGCTATTCTAGAATTTGCTGATAGGACATGGGAAGAGATTAGGAAAGAGAACAACACAGGATCTAAGACAAGGCTCTAGTCCAGGAGTGAGCAGAAGAGGACCCAGAATGATGGCGAGAGCCACAAGCCAGGTGCAGGGCCACCTGTCCAGACCGGGCTGGGCCAGGAGGCTCCAGGAGAGCGCTCTCGAGAAGTTCAAGGTGCAAAGACATTTCATACATTTTTTACATAGTCAAAAGGAGATTTACCTAGGTGGAAAAACAGTTGAGGGATGAAATGAGAGATGAGCCCACAGAGAAATAGATGGCAGTCATTATCTCTAGTGCAAACAAAAGGCTGTTCTAGAAAAGGGAAAGTAATTGCAGCACCACATGTTCAGCTGTGAATAGCATTTACATAGACATAATGGGAGAACTCCTGAAGAGCGATCCAGCCAAAATGACAATAAAACCACATACAGGGGAAGATGAGGGATGATAAGTGGGTATGGAGTCTGGGGAGAGAGAAAGAAGGGACGTGAGCTAAATATTCATCTTGCCCTGTGGAAATGCGATAAATGAACTTAAAATGAAGCGGTCCAGAAGTAGCAATATAAATATGCTACTTAGAGATATGATCGTTCGCGCCTGCAAAACAAACTAGAAAACCTGACCAGGACGTGGCGGGACTGCTGTTCCTGCTATAATTCTTACACAGTTTCTTTCTTTCTTTTTTTAAGATTTTATTTATTTATTTGACACAGAGAGAGAGATCACAAGTAGGCAGAGAGGCAGGCAGAGAGAGGGGAAGAAGCAGGCTCCCTGCCGAGTAGGGAGTCCAATGCGGGGCTCAATCCCAGGATCCTGAGATCATGACCTGAGCTGAAGGCAGAGGCTTAACCCACTGAGCCACCCAGGCACCCTCTTACACAGTTTCTTACATCTCTACTTCGTATGCATGCATACTTTTGATGACCAATGATAAATTTAAAACAAATAACACTGCGATGAGCACTTCCAGGCAGAAATTTACTTTTATGTTTAAAGATTACTCCCAAAGGGCAGATTCCCAGAACTGAAAGTATTAGGGCAACGGTATACTCTTTTGGAAGCTCTTGCCACATTTTGCCAGACTCTTCCCTAAAATGCTGTAACTAGCTCCATTCTGGGAACAGCTCCTCCGACTTGGACTTGCTCTGTGCTCCTGCATGTCGTTCTGGGTTCTGGGCAAGCCCAAGCCTTGCGCATCTCTCCCCTGAAGCCTGACGTTTGACAACTGAGCTGTGAGTTGCAGGGCCCCAGCGGAAAGAGGGAGCCTTCTTAGAAGCTACTTGAGGGAGGCTTCTTAGAGAAGGTGACATGGAACCTGGATCGAAAAGAATAAGGAACGGCTTCGCATGTGGGGGAGTCAGGAAAAGACTTCCGCGGGGAAGTAAGAGAAAGATGTTTCGCGGATTTTTTTTTTTTTAACTTGATGGTCAGTTAGGGATAGCCACAGGGGGGTCCCAGGAGAGGCTCAGGAAAATACATTTTATTATATTCGCTGGTTCTAGGGACAGGAGGCAGGTCACACTGTGCAGAGTCACATGGGAAAGACCCCAGCATGGTTAGAAGGCGAGGACAAAGAGTGAGGGGAAAGTCTGTGCCAGAGCCTTTCTTGGGGTCTCCTCAGGAAAGGGTGAACCATTAAGGGCTGGTTTGGTGCTAAGCTAGAGGGTGGTCCCTAGTTGGGGGTCACCTGGCCTAGGATGATTAAAGCAGAGGAACCTCGCCTCCTGGGCTTCATGGGCCAGGTAGAGGAGCTAGGGGCTCTGGTACAGCTAGTTTTCAGTTTGCATAACAAAAGGCATGCTCTGGGGTGGGCCCTTTGCCATCTCCTTGAATTGGCTGGCCCCAGGAGGGGCAGTGTCCCCAGTCAGGAAGATTTGCCAAAACCTCGTAATACATGGAAAATAGAAAAATATAAACAATACAGAAGCCAGCTCGAATTAGGAAGGGCAGAGGGGAGGAGGCTTAAGGAGAACTGAAACCAACAAGAGGAAGGCGGGCCACCCTCTCTCCCCACCTCCCTGTCGCTTTGTGAGTGTGTACTTTGGCTTCCTTCACACAGACCAGCTTCTTCCTCCGCCCCTGGCCTGGGGTGGGTGGGGGGACAGGGCAGCCTCCGTTCCAGGACCAGAGGGCAAGGCCCCTCTCTCTGCTCCAGGTGAAAGGAGCTCCCCTTGACCTGATTCAGGTCAAACATCCGGCCACACCCGCTTCCCCACCCCCTCTGCCTAGGCACACACTTTGGATCCCTCTGACAGGGGCTGGCTACTGTGTTTGAACCAGCAGGTGTCAAGGGCCTAAATCTGTGGCTGGTTGGAGGTAGATAGTGGGTGGGGGGCAACTCAAGGGCACAGCTAAGAACAGACCCCCAACTCCCTTCTCCTAACTCCCAATGTACTCCATGAAGGGGAGGTGAATCATGAGAGACTATGGACTCTGAGGGGTTTGAAGTGGCGGGGGGGGGGGTGGGAGGTTGGGGTACCAGGTGGTGGGTATTATAGAGGGCACGGATTGCATGGAGCACTGGGTGTGGTGAAAAAAAATAATGAATACTGTTATGCTGAAAATAAATAAATTTAATTATAAAAAAAAAGAACAGACCCCCTTCGAGGTGTTGCCCTTGGCCTTGCTTCAGCCTGGAAGGCTCTTTTCCAGGTAGAATGGCTCCTTCTCCTGCTCTCCCTAGGTCTCTGCTCAAATGTCTCCTTCTCAATGGGCCCTCTTCCTGCATCTTGTCCTGCAACTGATGCTCACAGTCCACTGACCGGGCCTTTCCCATGCCTGTGTGCCTGTCTCCCCATCCTGGACTAGAACACGTGCTCACGGGGGCAGAGCGTTGGTTCTGGTTGTGGACTGCTGTGTCAACAGTGCCTAGAACCGTGCCTGGTGCGTGACAGGTGGTCAGCAGATGTGCAGATCATGTGGCACAAGGAAGCACAAGGAAGTGGTGTGTTTAGGGACGTGTCCTCCAAAGAAAGAGGAATAGCACAAACACAGTGCTGGGGTGTCATGGAAGAACAGAGACACCCTGATGGCATCTCCTGGGGCTGGGGTCTAGGAACTCCACACCCTGAGCTAGCACAGTCCTCTTGGGCTTCAAGGCCTCTGCCCTACTGGTAAGGCTCCTTCCACTTACCCTCCCATCCCAAGGACAGAAGCCAGTGTGGGCTCTGGGGACGGGAGGCGAGCGGTAAGAGAAGGGTGGGGGCTTTGCCCATAGAAGCGATGGATAGCCACCTAGCTGACCCCTTGCAGGAGCCGGGGTGAGCCACGTGGGTTTCTGGACACCTGTTCTCTCTGAGACATTCCTCTCTTGTGGACAGGAAGCTGTCTTGGGAGCAGCTGGGGATGGGATCACGGTGGGAAGGATGAGGTTATGTTAGGACTCAGAGTGCCCCAGAGAGACCCCTGAGTACGCAGGAGCAGACTCCACCCAGGGGAAGGGAGGGCAGGTAGGAACAAAAGGTAATGAGTGGCATCCCTCCTGGTCCTCTGCCCTTGCCTGGTCCTGCTTGTGAGGTGGGCTTCCGCCCCTGCTGCTCCAATGAGGACATAGAAGAGCTCAGTCTAAATACCTACCCCAGGGAAGACTAGCTCCAGGGGGCCATAGAGCCGTCTCCTTTGTTCACAAAGGTGTGTGTGCAGTGTGGGGTGGGACCTTCACGGATATCTGTGGGACCATGGTAAGTGTCTGGGCTTACTAAGCAAGCCGAAGGCTGCTTTGGGGGTAGTCCTGAGCCCATTAACATGGTCAAAGCACCTTCTTTTCAGAAGACCACCTTCCAGCAATAGGGCTGCCCAGGATGGCAGAAACCCACCTTGACAGTGGTCAGACTTGGTCTCTAGGGGTGTTCTGGAGGTCTTTCCACCTCCGTGGGCTTCTCTCTGGTGAGCTCTGGATTTGGGGACACTTCTGTTTCCAGGCTTACCTGCCCAAGTGTGGACACCGAGGCTTACCTGGTGTTGGAAAGGTCCTGCTAGACTCACCCTCCTGGCCCCACCCCTGAGCACACAGGACCCCCAGTTCCTGATTGAGGGAGGCGAGAAAGAAATCTCTCTGAACCACAGGCAACCCCCAGGACAATGACCTGCAGGGGGAACCTTTGCTCCTCAGTAGAGGCGAACCACACCCCAATAGTCCTCTGACTTCATTAACACCTGAGTCCCCTGGGGTGCCTGGATGGCTCAATAGGTTAAGCCTCTGCCTTTGGCTCAGGTCAGGATCTCAGGGTCCTGGCATCAAGTCCCTGCTGAGCAGAGAGCCCGCTTCCCCTCTCTCTCTCTCTGCCTGCCTCTCTGCCTACTTGTGATCTCTGTCAAATAAATAAATAAAATCTTTAAAAAACAAAACAGAACACCTGAGAACTTGTGAGAGACCCAGATTCCTGAACCTGGGAGCCTGCTTCCCTAACGACCACCCCAATGGGACTGGGAGAGCGAAGGCCCTGTTCTCCAAGGCTCTGTTCAAGTAGCACCAGTGTGTCTTGGCCACTCACCAGGAAGCTCCTCTACCTGGAGTTGCTGCAGCCATGGTTTGGCATGCATTTTGGGTGTGGGGGCCTCTCATGCAGCGTGTGGGGTGGAAGCCCTGGTCACCCCAACTGGAGGGTGGGCATGTCCCAGGGAGCTGCCTCCTCCTAGGAGCCCAATCTTTAATGCTTACTGTGCTGAGGGACACCTCCCCCCCCCCCCCGCCCAGATCCAGGACCAGCTGTCTCCACACAGAGGGGAGGGTAGTAGGCTGAGTAATAGCCCCCAAAGATACCCGGATCCTAATCCCTAGAACCTATTAACGTTGCCTTATAGGGAAGGAGTCTTGGTGGATATGATTCAGTTAAGGATCTTAACCCAGGGGAGATTATCTGGGATGATCTGGGTGGCCCTAACTGCAACCACAAGTGACCTTACAAGAGAGGGGCAGAGGGAAATGAGACCCAGTGCCTCCACATCTACCTTTAGACTGGGCCTCCTTGAGGCAGAGGCTGTCCACTCTGCAGCAGGAGGGTAGGAATCCGTGCTCATCACGGGATTCTAGGCCCCTACATGTGTCTGGGCTAAAGCGGGCCTTGCTGCCTGGGGACACAGGAGGGCTGGGCAACCAGCATAAGGACCCGGACTGCCTCGTCCTCCCATTCTGCGCCTAAAAGGCAGGGGAAAATCTCTTCAGGTTCCTGCACCCACTGCCTCCCCAGGGATGGGGGGAGCCTGTGTCTCTGTTGAAGGAGTAGTTCCCTGGACCCTGAGAAAGCAGATTTCTTAAGGAAAGCACCAGAGATAGATCTGGGCATCAGCAGGAGGGGGAGACCCTAGAACCCAACTCTGTGAAGCCTCCTTGGTCCTCTCCAGGACCCTGTATAGGGCTTCTGGTACCATCTGCAAATGTCTTCATTTTTTGGTTCAGACCCTGACGCCCCTCCGTTCCCCTCCCCGCTGCACACACACTTCCCAGACCACCTTTCTGTCCACTCAGCCTCCGCCTGAAACTTCTCCTGTGAATTTGCATTGCCATGCTCCTTTCCTGCAAACATCCAAGCTCTAGTCTCAGTCTGTTGAGCCCTGAGCCTTGCTCAGCTCTTCTGTGCAGGGGCCCAGATGGGACCCAAAACAAAGGGCCTTCGTTGCTTGGTGAGCTGGAACCGGGTGGGTAGAAGGCAGGCCTCCTTGGTCGGTGGCTGATATCTGATCCCCAGGCCTGGGCACCTCCCCGCCGTGTTGCCCTCTCCCCCACGTGGCCCTGTCTTCAGGTTTGAGCAGGCCCCCCGAGCATTGAGACTTCCTGTACCGGGTTTAGCAACCCCACAGGAAACAGTCCCTACAAAAGTCCCGGAACGGTGGGAATTTTCTTCCTGGGCTGGACCTCTGCCCACCTCAGAAGCAATAGCTTTGGCAGGGAATAGAATTCTCTGAGTCAGCCTCTGGGCCTAGGCCCTGCGCCCATGGGTGCTGGGAAAGGTGATCTTGCTGGAACCCCCTCTATGTAGAATGGGGTCAGGGAGCTGCCTAGCGAGCAGATGCTCAGTGGGTAGAAAGAGCAAATGTTTCACCAAGAGATGCCCGCGTGCGCTACAACCATCTCTGACACCCGTTGGCACTCCCCACCTTCCCACTGCCAACAGGCTGCCCAGATCTGGCTCTGGGGACCAGAACAGCACCTGGTCTCCCGCTGCGCCCTTTGGGCGGGGATCCTCACCAGCCTGAGCCCACCGGCTTTGCTCCCTTGCAGGGACCAGACCGAGTGAGCCAATGGAGTCCTGCCCCAGGCCAGTTGTCACCTTCCCCAGCTGGAAGGGGCACCAGGGGGCAGCAGGACTGGGAGATACCTGCCTCCCACATGAGACTGGAGAATTCAGCCTCAGTCTTGCTGATCTCAACATGAGAGGCCGCGTGAATCCGGCTTACCTGCCTGCACCAGGGTGAGGACAGTTCAGGAAGGATGCTTTGCTGGCTGAGCGCCCTGTGGTAATGTGAGCCGGCTGACGGGCCTCCCGGGCAGCTCCCCTAAAATGACACTGAGCTTGGAGATTCCCTGAGGCTAGGGTGTGGTCCCCAGATCCTGCAAAACGCCTGTCCACCTGTCTATTCTCCGTGCCATGTGCGCTGGTCCGTGAGAGGCCACTGGCAGAGGGCGGTGTGGGCCCTGCCTCTCGTCCCTCAGCAGTCCCTGGAGAGGCAGCATCCTTCTTGGCTTCCCTGGCTGATCCACATTCCGCTCAAGCTTAAAAATTCTCTATTTCAGGCCTAATGCACTCCCAGGGTCCAAGACTGGAGAGTCGAGAGTTCCTAAATGCTTCCCTCAGTCCCACGTAGGCCAAAGAGGGTGCTCACAAGTGTCCCTGATCTGTTCCTGAGAGTGGGAGGCCCTGGAGGGTCCCAGACTTACCAGCCTATGTGTAGGGAGGTGGGGAAGGGGCTCACGGCAGCCACCTAACCCTGACCACTGGTCCGGGCATAAAGGGGAACCCCACACCCTACAAAGCACCAAATCAATGAATGGAGTTTTGTGTAAGTTTTGCATAATCAGTGTAACCCATTGCAAGTGGTCTACCTTAAATGGCACAGATGATGGGAGCACGGTCCCCAGAGGAGGAGAGAGCCCTGGGGGCTGGGGTCATCAGGGAGACTTTCCCGAGGACGACGGGCCTGGGGCTGAGAGAACTAGGAGCAGCTTCGGATGATCTGCGGGCAAGACCAGGGTGGTGTTGGGAAGGCAGGGCGTGGCAGCTCTGGCTGGAGCCCATGGTGATCTTGGAATTCCCCAGGGCTTTCCAGATGCCAGAGAGCAAGGGTGGAGTGGGCTGTCCCTCCTGTCTTGCTCCTTCTGTACCAGCCACAGCTGGGAAGCCCTGGGTGGTGCCTACAGCTAACCAGCACATTCTGCCTTTCCCGGACATCAGAAGTGGGCTGAGAGGAGTGCCAGAGAGGTATCCTGGAGGTGTACACTCAGAACGAGAATGAAGGATGCTAAGGGAAGAGGGTGACAAAAGGCGCTGATCTGGAAAATGGCATCTGAGAGTTCCAAAGTCTGACAGCAGTCAGGGTGGAGAAGCTGATGTGGGCTAAAACAGGGGTGCAGCTGGTCGGGAGGAGTGGAGCCTGGCTGTGGACTGGGCCAGACGGCAGGACTGGTCAGGGGGCAAAGCAGGAGGGCCAGAACAGATGGCCCAGTAGCATGGTCTAAACCCAACTCGGAGGGCTCTGGGGCTTTCTGGGCCTGGGCTTATCACTCTTGGCATTGACATCCCAGAACCTCCTCCAGGCATGTTCCATGACCCACCCTGGGACACCTCAGTCTCTCCCTTCTCCATAAGCGCAGTCTAGTCTCAACTCATGGTTGGCCCTGCCAACAAGTCTCTACTTTCAAACTACAGCTTCACTTTGCCTCTCTTCCCACTTTGTCTCAGGAAGGCCCTCCAGGAATTGTGTTTTGAATCTCTCAGGATCCTGAAGCAGGTCGGCCAGTCCCAGCACAGACAAGAAGGCGGCGGGCAGCTGCCGCCCTCACTGACCGTTGTGGGGGAAGACAGGTGACAACTAGGGGAAGGAACAGATACATGGTGGTAACTCTCAGATCTGTGAGAAGGAAAGGCTCAGTGGGTCAACGGCCACCACGGAGCTAAGAGGCAGAGGCATCTCTGAGCTGGGGATGCAGGGAAGGAGCCTGCTGTGATCGGCAGGCATCCCCTGACAGGCCTGGGGTGTAGAAGGATGGCCTGTGGCTGTCACAGGACCCAGCGGAGAGTGGCCCAGGCCTACGGGGACAGGTTGCCGGGCCGGAATCCCACATGCTGAGGCCCTGGTGTCAGGTTTGACTTTGTTCTTAGAGCCGCGGGAAGCCACCAGTAGACTCCCAGTCGACGTGGGTCGTAACCGGTTTGCCTTTGGCAACCTCACTCTGGCAGCTGTGGGCAGAGGGAATTGGAGAGGTCAACATGGCATTCCAGGATACCTTGTTGAGGTCATGGCCATCCTCTGGTTCAAAATGAGGTTCTTGAGTGGGAATGGTGGGAACAGGAAGCAGATGGATTTGGGGAGCAGAATCAAGTACACTTGGGGGATGAGGAAGGGGAAATGCCCAGGTACAGCCTGCCTCCACTAAGGGGGACTCAGACAACAGTGGCCTCGGGGAGCAGTGGGGAGATAGAAGTGAGTTCTGTGGGGTAGATGTTGCAAAACAGATGTGAGGGCCCAATCAAGGTGGAGAAGACAGGTGGGCAAGATGTCACAATGGTTTGGTAGATGGCACAAGCCTGAGAGCCCTCGTGACACCAAGAACACTTGTCTGAACCGCAGGCAAGTCCTGGTTCTCGTCCGAGAGTCCAAAGAGCTCATTCGAAGTCTACTCCATCTCACAATTGGCTGTGGGCCACCTAGACACCCTCCTGGAGGCATTTGCATCTGCACTTGGGACTTGAGCCATCACAGGAGTGCCCCTAGCCCCCACACCTGCACCTCCTGGCCCCGGCCTCAGGCATATTCCCGGGACCGCGCAGACAGGGTGTTTCCAGGCATCCCCACAACCCATGGCCCCAGATGAAACTTACGTAGTCTTTCCCACCCTTACCCGTTCTAGTTCCTCCCGCATCCTCTCTTGGGAGTGATGTCCTAACACCCAGAAACCCAGTCAGTGTTCTAGACCAGGACTGTACCAGGCTTCAAGGTACACCTATAAATCACCTGGAGGTCTTGTTAAAGGCAGGTTTGACTCATCAGGTCCAGGAGGCGGGAGATTCTGCATTTCTGACAAGACCCCGAGGGCCTGCAGCTTTTCCAGGCCCTTCTCCCCTCCTTCCCCTCCCTCTCTGCCTCCCAGAATCTGTCCTCAGTGTTTCCCTCCTACTAGGTCCCATTGTCACCTAGATGGTTCCAGCAACCTCTTCAAACTGTATTCTTTTGGTTCCTGTCGCTGGTGGGCGTCCCTGGGAGAAATCAAATGTTCCACGATCAGTATGACTTACCCAGTCACCTCAGCCAAAGCTGACGACAGGGGTGGGTCCACGCCGCCTCTGCCCTATGGCTAAGGCAGGCTGCAGGGTCCAAGGGGCTTCTCCAAAGCGAGGGACGGAGGCCCCGACTCCTAGTGCTCTTAATCAGTGGTTGTAGATTTTCAGCGTGTGGGCTAAAATCCTAACCTCAGCCCCCGAGATCCAGATTCTGTCTCCCGGGGGAGCCATTATTTTAAAAGAAAAAATAAGCGCCACCGCTCTGGTCACTGATGCCAATGGCCCCACCTGGCGGCCTTCGGGAGAATTACAGAGGGCTCCTAAAGGAAGGCTCCCAGGGCATCCCCTTCGCTGCAGAATTGGCTTGCTACATGCAGAACCGATCCAACAACACTTTGCACGAGGGATCCTCCTCCCCACGTCACTGATGGTGAAACAGAAACTCAGAGAGTGCAGGCGATGGCTCCAACATCATACACAGCCCTGTCATGCATGCTAATGGCATGTGAATCTGGCTAGTAGGCAAAAATCACCCAGGGAACTAGAGGGGAGGACTTCGGGATCAACCATGTGCATGTGGCTATTTGCCCTCCCCTGCAAATCTGTTGCACAGGATAATCAAAGTCAAAAAGACCATGACCCTCTCCCTCCCGCCCCCCTGCCCCAGGTCAGAGGCTGGCCACAGAGCTGGGGTGGGTTCTGGAGAGCCCATCAGCTTCTGGATAATTAGGGATGCCTGGGGTCTCAGGGAAGGAGCAAGTCTGTGGGGGACACCTAGAGGCTCTGGGCAGCATCCATTTACCAGTGGAGGGGGAGGGCACATATTTTAGCATTTTAACAACCGGCATCTGTATTTATATATACAAATCTACATGCAAGGGGAGAACAGATGAGAGAACAATAGTAATAGCATTTCAGAAGCTGGAAAGCAGACACTTGAGTGGCAAGTGACTTAGCAGTGAGCATGGGCTGGATGTCTGCTCTTTTCCCAAGACCCTATTAGCAAGAGAATAAAGAAATGAAGGCCCTATGAGCCCCTGATACAAAGAAAAGGGGGCATGTCTACAGCTAAAGGTGTTCACAAAGGAATAAGAAGTGGATGAATTGAACTGCAGCAGATCTTCTGGGGTCCCCAAGGCCACCCAACCCGGGGACAGTTTGGGACTGCCTTCTGTAACCCCGGTCTCCAGGGACAAATCTAGCCCCCTGGTGACAGCTGCCAGCCAGCAAGACCTGCCCCCCTCAATATCCTGGTTATTTCTTCCCTTGTATGTGAACAGAAGCACAAGAGCCACCGGACACTTGAGGAAAGCCCATTTCCTGACAGACACTGATGGAGAGACAGAAGCCTGCATGGATTCTGGGAGACCAGAGACATTTCTGGGAATGGGAAGGGACTGGGAAAGGAAAACTCTGGAATCCTAAGCTGACACAGACAATAATGCATATTCTATTTTCACCTAAAAGATGGCTGCGATCTGCTTTTTCCTCTCAGCATTGTTTTTGAGATTTGTTCACTGTAAATAAATCAAGTAGTCAAATTTTTCAAAGTTCCTTTGTATTCCTGTCCCCCAATTTATTGAATGACACTTCTGTAATTCTCTTTGCTCTGTTTTGGTTTTTCAGTTACAAATAATGCCTAATTGCCCTGTGCCTTTGGAAAGTTACTTTGAACTTCTGGGTCTCAGTTTAGAGACAATTTCTCAGTGTACAGATACTTACCTGTAAAACAGGGGACAGTAGAACCAACCACATAGACTTGTGATGATGATTCAATGTGTTTATAAATGCAAACCAGCAGGGGATCTCAGTCAAGGACAATTTTGTACCTGGGGACATTTGGCAGTGTCTGGAGACATTTTCGGTCATCATAACTTGGGTAAGGAGGCCACGGCTATTACTGGCATCTGGTGGGTGGAGCCCAGAGATGATGCCAAACTTACCCTACACTACTCAGGATAGCCTCCCACATGAAGAATTATCTGGCTCAAAATATCAGTCGTGCCAAAGCTGAAAAACCCTGGAATAGTGCATGGCACAAAATAAGCACTAAGTAAACATTAGTTATTTTTTTAAAGTTGCAGTGAAAATTCTTTCTCTTATCTTCTATGGACAAGCATAAGAATCTCTCAGAATGATCACAGCCTTCAAATACTTGTGGAACAGTTACCACATTTGTTTTGTTTGTTTGTTTGTTTTTTAAAGATTTTATTTATTTATTTGTCAGAGAGAGAGTGAGCGAGAGCGAGCACAGGCAGACAGAGTGGAAGGCAGAGTCAGAGGGAGAAGCAGGCTCCCTGCAGAGCAAGGAGCCCTATGTGGGACTCGATCCCAGGACGCTGGGATCATGACCTGAGCCGAAGGCAGCTGCTTAACCAACTGAGCCACCCAGGCGTCCCACCACATTTGTTTTATTCAGTCCCCAAGCAGGGACTGGGGTGTCCCCTGCAATGACACAGAAAGCAGCTATGTCTCCCCGCTCTGTGCCCAGTGGAGAGAGTCAGGTCCAGTGGCTTATGTTCACCCCTATGCCCTGCAAACAAGTCACCCAGAAATGCCAGTCAAACCTACAAAGGCTAGCTGGCACTGAGCAGGGGGCCAGGAGCACCAGAAGAACAAAGCCAACCAGAACGGCACTGAAAAGTCTCGGAAAACGAAACTGTCCTGTTGTCAGAGTTAAGTCTGTGAAAGTAGATTCAACCTGCATACTAAATTGAGTGACTGCCTGCTGACCCAGAAGATTTAAGTGGCATTAAGAGCCCCCTCATATGGGGTGCCTGGGTGGCTCCGTTGATTGTGTCTGCCTTCGGCTTTGGTCATGATTCAGGGTCCTGGGATAAAGCTCTGCCTTGGTGGGGTCCCGCTTCAGCTAGGAATCTGTTTCTCCCTCTCCTCCCCACCTGTGCTCTCTCTCTCGCTATCTCTGTCACGATCTCTCTCTCAAATAAATAAATTTAAAAAAAGTCCTCTCATACAATAATCTAAATATGAAGGGCATTGTAGAAAATCACCTGTCATTCCCAGAACAAGGACGGCCAAATGAGAGAAGAAATTTGGTGGAGGCCAATACTGAAATAAAGCAGGTGTTGGAAGTATCTGAGAGATTTTAAAGGAGCCAGCATGAAAAAACACGGTTCAACAATCAGTTACAGATTCTCCGGAAACAAAGGAAAAAATAGAAAGTCTCAGCAAAGAAAGAGAAGTTGTAAAAAAGAGAGAATTGAATGAAAGTTATGGATCTACAAAATACAACATCCAAAATAAAAGCTTACAGGACATGCTTAGTAGAAGAGTAGAAGTGAAAGCAGATAGAATCAGCGAGATTGAACACTGAAAGAGCTTACTCAGTCTGAGCAACAGAGGAAAAAAAGACTGAAAAAATAACGAACAGGGCCTCAGGGACCTGTGGGTATAATAAAGGATTCATCCCAGAGAATAGGCAGAAAGTGTGTGCAATTGCAAAGGTGTTCATGGAAATAAGGGCTGAGATTTTTCCAAACTTGGAGAAAGATACAAGCCTACAGATTCAAGAACTGAAGAGAACCCCAAATACGAAAACCCAAAGAACTCCACATCAAGACACACCATAATTAAATTTTGAAAACCTGAAGTGAAGAAAAAAAAAATCTTTTTTAAAAAAGATTTTACTTGAAAATAATTTTTTTTTAAAGATTTTATTTATTTGACAGACAGAGATCAGAAGTAGGCAGAGAGAGAGAGAGAGAGAGGAGGAAGCAGGCTCTCTGCGGAGCGGACAGCCCGATGCGGGGCTCGATCCCAGGACCCTGGGATCATGACCTGAGCTGAAGGCAGAGGCTTTAACCCACTGAGCCACCCAGGTGCCCTGAAAAAAAATTTTTTAAAGGCTTATTTATTTATTTATTTCACAGAGATCACAAGTAGGCAGAGAGAGAGGGGGAAGCAGCTTCCCTGCTGAGCAGAGAGCCTGATGTGGGGTTTGATCCCAAGACCCTGGGATCAAACCTGAGCCAAAGGCAGAGGTTTAACCCACTGAGCCACCCAGGTGCCCCTAAATTTTTTTTTTTTTTTACTTATTTATTTGAAAGAGAGAAAGCACGAGTGGGGTGAAGGGCAGAGGGAGAAGGCGACTCCCCACTGATCAGGGAGCCCAATGTAGGGCTTCATCCCAAGACTCCAGGATCATGACCTGAGACAAGGGCAGATGTTTAACCGACTGAACCACGCAGGCCCCCCCCCAAAAAAATCTTAAAAGCAGCTGAAGAGAAAAGATGTACTGCCCCACAAAGGAAAACTGATTCAATGGAGGGTGATTTCTCACATGAAAGAAAAATGGTCAACTCAGGGGCTACATCTGGTAAAATTGTCCCTCCAAAATGAAGGAGAAATAGACATTCTCAGGTGAAGAAGAACTAAGACAATTTGTGGCTAGCTGACCTACCCTTAAGGAATGGCTAGAGGTGTCTGGATGGCTCAGTCCGGAAAGCATGTGACTCCTGATCTCTGATTCATGAGTTTAAGCCCCACGATGGGTGTAGAGATTACTTAAAAAAACTAAAATCTTGGGGCACCTGAGTGGCTCAGTCATTTAAGTGTCTGCCTTTAGCTCAGGTCTTGATGTTAGGATCCTGGGATCCAGTCCCACATCCGGCTTCCTGCTCAGCGGGGAGTCTGCTTCTCCCTCTGCCTCTGCCCCCCTGCCTTCCCCTGCCTGTGCTCATGCTCTTGCTCTCTCTCTCTCTCTCTCTCTCTGTCAAATAAATAAATAAATAAATAAAATCTTTCTTAAAAAAAAAAAAAAAAAACGATGACAGTGGAAACCAGGGACAATGGAAACCAGGGCCCTCAGAGAAGGGAGGAAAACAATGGAATGGGTAAACAGAATAGAATGTTCCTCACCTCATGAGTTTTCTTCATCATAATTTATGGTTGAATCAAAAGTTACAGCATAATCTGATGTGGCGCTCAATGGGTATAGGAGGAATACTTCAGAAAATTACATTTTATAAATTGGAAAGATCAAGGAACTTAAGTGGAGGTAAGCTTTCTATACTTTGCTCAAAATGATAAAAACGTTGACACTAGCAGGCTATGATTAACTTACATATGTAAACACATATGATAACTCCTCTAGCAAATTACTAAGAAAATTATACAGTGATACGCTCAAAAAACTTGATCAAGAAATCAAAATGGAACTCTAAAAAAAATGCTCAGGGCACTGATAGGAAGGCAAGAAAAAAGAAACAGAGGACTGAGAAAAAGAGGGTGAACATCCAGGATACAAATAACAAAGTGACAGACTAAGCCACTCATGTATCAACAATTACTTCAAATGTAAATAGTTTAAATCTGCCAGTGAAAGGATTTGGGAGAGTGGTTTAAAAATAATAACCCTGGGGCGTCTGGGTGGCTCAGTGGGTTAAGCGGCTGCCTTTGGCTCAGGTCATAATCTCAGGGTTCTGGAATCGAGTCCCACATCCAGTTACTTGCTCAGCAGGAAGCCTGCTTCTCCCTCTCCCTCTGCCCCTGCTCATGTGCACTGCGCTCTCTCTTGACCTCTCTCTCCCTGTCAAATAAATAAAATCTTAAAAAAAAACAAAACCCACCTACATATTGTGTATAAAGAATTCAACTTAGACTCAATAACGTAGGCAGGTGCAAAGTAAAAGAATGGGGAAAATAGTATCTCTAAGCAAGATAGTTTCATGGAAGTTTTTGTTTTTTGTTTTTTGTTTTTTTAACAAACATTCAAACAATTAGCATCAATATTACACAATCTATTTCAGAAAACAGGAGAGGAGGGACCATTCTGAACTCATTTTCTGGGCCAGTATTACTCTGATAGAAAAATCAGACAAATATAACACACACCAAGAAAACTACAGACCTACATCCCACATGAACTTAGATGCAAAAATCCTCAAGAAAATTTTGGCAAATTAAACCCAAGAATGCATAAAAAGACTAATACACCATGACCAAGTGGGATTTCTTTCAAATAGGTGAGGTTGGTTCAATATTTGAAAATCCTGAAAGAAAGATTGTATCAATTTACACAGGAAAGGTGCTTTTTCTTGAATTCAACCATCAAATTTTGATAAAAGTTCTCAGTATACCAAATAAAGGATTTCCTTAACTTCTTAAAGAGCATCTACAAAGCCTGTTGCTAACATCAAACATAATGGTGAGGACTGTGTGCTCTCCCTATAGGATTAAGAACAAGGCAAGGATGTCTGCTCTCCCCAGTCTTATGTGGCAGAGATCTAGAAGTTCTATCCACCACGACAAGGCAAGAAAAAAAACAAAACCAAAAAGGCATTCGGATTGCAATGGAGGAAATGAAAATGTCTCTACTTGCAGCAACATGATTGTCTACACAGAAAATTCCAAAGAATTGGCAAAAAAATCACCAAGAACTAATAGGTGAGTTCAGTAAGATGGCCGAATCCAAAATTGCCATGCAAAAATCAAATATATGTTTATCTACGGACACTAAACAAGTAAAAATCAAAATCAAAAATACTATTTAAAATTGCTTCAAAGCAATGAAATACTCAGGTATAAATCTAGTAAAACATATAGAAGATCTGTAGGATAAAATATAAAATGCTGATAAATGAAATTGAGAGATTAGAGAGACATACCAGGTTTAAGATTTTAGAGTCAATATGGTAAAGATGTCAATTTTTCCAAATTGATCTATAGATTTATCTCAATTCCTATAAAAATTTCAGCAAGGTTAATCTTATAGGTATAAAAATGCTTACTATTTATGTGGAAAGGGAAAGGCTCTACAATGGCCCCAACTATTTTTTAAGGATTTTATTTATTTATTTGACAGAGATCACAAGCAGGCAGAGAGGCAGGCAGAGAGAGAGAGAGGAAAGCAGGCTCCCTGCCGAGGAGAGAATCCGGACATGGGGCTCGATCCCAGGACGCCGAGATCATGACCTGAGCCAAAGGGAGAGGTTTAACACACTGAGCCATCCAGGCGCCCCTTGGATTTTATTTATTTATTTGAGAGAGAGAAAGCATGCATGTGGGCAGAGGGTTAGAGAGAGAGAGAGAGAGAAGCAGGGTCCCTGCTGAGTAGGGAGCTAACCATGGGACTTGACCCAGGACCCTGGGATCATAACCAGAGCCAGAGGCACCAACTGAGCCACCCAAACTATTTTTAAAAAGAAACAGAAAGCGAGAGTAATCATTCTTCTGGATGTTAACATGAGTTACAGTAATCAAAACACTATGATATCAGCAGAGGTATGGTCACACAGATCAATGAAACAGAATTTTTTAAAAGACCCACATAAACACGCCAAATTAATTTTTGAGATAGGAATAAAAGCAATTCAAGGAGAGAAGGACAAGCTTTTCAGTAAATAGAACTGGAACAATTAGGCATCCATAGCCAAGACAAACAAATAAAAGCCTTGAACCAAGCCTCCCATTTTATACAAATTTTAACTCAAAATGGATCATGGACTTAAATGTAAGGTGTAAAGCTAGAAAACTTCTAGAAAAAAATTAGAGAAAATATTCTGTGCTCTGGCAAAATATTCTGGTAAAGAGTTCTTACATTTGATATCAAGAGCATGATCCATCAAAGGAATGATTGATTAATTGGATCTCATCAAATTTTAAAAACTTTTGCTCAGCAGTAGACCCCGTTAAAAGTATGAAAACACCAATTACAGACTGGGAGAAAATATTTGCAAGTCACATATCTGACAGGGGACTTGTATCTTGAATATATAAAGAACTCCAAAAACCTGACATTAAAAAGACAAACGATCCAATTAGGAAATGGGCAAAAGACACACAGGGGGATTTTATCAAAGAAGATATAGAGATGGCAGAGAAGCAGATAGCAAATGGAGAGCTGTTCAACAGCACTCACGGGTAGAAAAATGCCAGTTAAAACCACAAGGAGAGGGGCACCTGGGTGGCTCAGTGGGTTAAAGCCTCTGCCTTCAGCTCAGGTCATGATCTCAGGGTCCTGGAATCGAGCCCCACATGGGCTCTCTGCCCTGCAGGGGGCCTGTTTCCTCCTCTCTCTGCCTGCCTCTCTGCCTGCTTGTAATCTCTGTCTCTCAAATAAATAAAATCTTAAAAAACACACACACACACACACACACACACACAAGGAGACATACTTATCAGAATGATCAAACTAGTAATAACTGAAATGCTAATAAAGATGGGGAGAAATTGCATCATCACTGGTGAGAAATGTGACATAATACACTGTCATATAATTTTTAGAAAACACTGTCTGGGTAAAAAAATTCTGGCTGGACACTAGTCCGTTCTCCAGGAATCCAACTATGCCCACATCCCAGCTACGTTCTTATTGGGCTGACCACTATACACCTGTCCTCGTCACCCCAGGGCCAGCCCCGGGCAGCCCCTATGCCCCGGAGCCCACTGAAATGATTCAAATCAGCCACTCCAAAACTTGTTTACCCTGCCTTGCCCATTCTTTCCTGCGGAAGTCACAACAAAGGTGTTGACCACAGTTGTCCCCTCTCGCTGCCTCCTGACCAATCCTGGTGTTTCCCTCTGTGGCCCAACATGGAGTGCACATCTTCCTCATTGAACTTTGAGCAATAATACTATAAAATTCTTTGTTTTTTCTCTCTTGACCTATGTCTGGCCTCCCCTAAAGGAATACTGTTAAAATGTACAGCCACTCTTAGGAACGCCTGGGTGGCTCAATCATTCAAGCATCTGCCTTTGGCTCAGGTCGTGATTCCAGGATCCTGGGATCGAGTCCTGCATCGGGCTCCTTGCTTGGTGGAGAGCCTACTCCCTTTGTCTGCTCTAGCCCCTATTTTTTATATCTATCTATCTATCTATCTATCTGTATATATTAACATTCAGCTACTCTGGAAAATAGTTCCTTTTAAAACTAAAAAAGTGTAGTTATCATATGCACCAGCAATGCCACTCTTGAGACTTTATCACAGAATACTGAAAAATTATTTTCACACGGAAGCTTGCACATGAATATTTAGTAGCCTCATGCATCATAGCCCCAAACTAGAAATGACTTTATTGTCTTTCAGCTGATGAATGGTTAAATAAACTGTGGTATGTCCCTACAGTAGAATACAACTCAGTGGTAAAAGCGACAAAACAAATGAACAGCAAGGAAGTCATGCAAAGCCATATCTGAAGGATACACACAGCATAATTCCATCTATTAGCATTTGTGAGAGAACAGAATTAGAGAGATGAGGTAAGTGGTTGACCCCGGCTAGGGATGGGTGGGGGAGGGAAGGATGTGGCTATAAGAGGGCAGCACAAGGAAGTATGGAGGTGAATTATCTTGATTGTGCCACAGCTACACATGGGACAAAATTACACAGAGCTACACACACACACACACACACACACACACACACACACATGCTTGCACATGCAAATGCATATAAACTGGTGAAATCCAAATGTCAAATTCAGTGGTTTGTGCCTACTGTTAGCTTTCTGGTCTTGACATTGTACTATAGCTATGCAAGATGTGAGCATCGGGGGAGGTTGGGTGAAGGGTGCATGGGACCTCTTGGCACATTTCCTTGCAATCTCATGTGATTCTATAATTAACTTAAAATGAGAAGAGTGTGTGTGTGTGTGTGTGTGTGTGTGTGTGTGTGTGTGTTAAGATTTTACTTATTTGACAGAGAGAGATAGTGAGGAAGGGAATTCAAGCAGGGGGAGTGAGAGAGAGAGAAGCCAAGCAGGGAGACTGACGCGGGTCTTGATCCCAGGAACCTGAGCCGAAGGCAAACACTTAATGACTAGGCTACCCAGGTACCCCGAGAAGTGTTTGTTTATTTTTTTAAGTGGAAATGGAACTCCTATGAAGGAAAATAAGCAAGGCCAAATTTCAAAATCAGAAATTGGCATCAGTTACATTAAAAAATATATATATGCTTTTTAAAAATTATTATTCCTTTAGAAGAGTTATCCTGTGGTCCCAGGACAATTTACCCTTTTGGCCTCTGGAAAAACTTCAAAAAGAGGAAAGTGAGAGGATGGTGGCTACCCAGTTGTCACTGGTTCTTGCCCATCTGGTTTTCTAGGAACACTTCTCTGGAGGTAGAGTAAGTTATTGGCCCAACCACCTGGCAGTCCTTTGCCCACTGGCCTCTATAGCTTTATCCTTACTTTCTGGAAGGTCTATTTTCTTTCGTGATCACAGTCGACTTGGGAGTTAGAGTGCCTGCTTCCTGCTGGTGCAGGTTTGAGAAACTGGGTGTTGCTTTCAGGGTTAAATAATGGAGTTGTGGGCCATATTGGTTGTTCCCTTGGCAATATATTTCCCTCCAAAACTTACTAGGCTTCCATTCTATTTGTGCTTTATTAATTCCATATGAGAGTACTCATAGCCAAAGATCTTGCCTAGACAAAGTTTTAAAATCTTAAGACTTGAGTCATTTCCTTGTTTGCTCTTGTGGTCTGCTCATCACCAAATTTCACAACCTAATGAAATAGAGGCTATTTTTTAAATAATCAACTTAGTTTGGAAGGCAACACTCTCGATCTACTTTTCTGTCAGCAAGTTTTTGGTTTGTGCATGGCAGGACATCAATCTTATCTCCTGCCAAATACACAGCTCGATTCTGAAGGAATTCAGTCTAGAGCTGGTATGGTGCCTCTCCTCCACAAAAGGCTCAGAAACTAGGTTTCTTCCAGCTTCCATTTTTATTCTGACTTCATGGGCTCATTCTCATGGTCTAAGATGGCAGCTTCAAGCTCCAGGTAGTAGGACAACAGAAAGACTAAGGGAAGGAGGCAGCGATAGATGGGACCTTCCTTGGGGACAGGAAGAGGAGGTATGCTTTGTTGGAAGAGGTGTGCATGTGGATATCTGGTACCCAGTGGGGTGATCATGGCTGAGAAGTTCATTCAACAAAATTCATGCTGTTCCCTCCATTGTATAGATTAATTGCTGAGACAGAATCAGCTCAGGCAGAATCAAGTAAGTTCTTTCCCAAGCTTGTGAAATCTTTCCCAAGTCTTTTTTTGCATTTGGTGGGATACGTGACTAGTTCTCATCACTGGAGTGTGGGAAGGAGTGCTATGGGTGGCTTCAAGCTGAGTTAGCTCTTTCTCTGTCCTGTTTACCAGGTAGATACAGAGGGCTTCAAAGCCTGGAGCAGGGATTCTTGACATATTTTATGCCACGAGGCTTCTTGGTAGTCTAGTAAAGTCTATAGACCCTTGTACAGAACAATGTTTCTTTTTAAGTAAAAAGCATAAAATAAAATACATAGGATTACAAAAGAAATCAGTTACTCCAAAATACAGTTACCAAAATATTCTAAGCATTATGGCATAATATTTATGCATTTGAATAGCATATCAAGTAACAAGATCTACTGGAGGCTCTAATAGCTACGACATTTTCAAAGTAGTAGTTGAATGAAAATGATAGTTCAAGATATCCCCAACATTTTCGGTTAGGATGATGACAATGTTTTCCAGCTAAAGAGGGTTGTTCAACACTGTGAATATACTAAATACCACTGAATTGTACACTTTAAAATGGTTAATTTGGGGTGCTTGGGTGGCTCAGTGGGTTAACCATCTGCTTCTGGCTCAGGTCATGATCCTGGGTCCTGGGATCAAGCCCCACATCAGGGTCCCTGCTCTGTGGGTAGTCTGGTTCTCTCTCCCTCTGTCTTCCACTTTCCCTGCTTGTGCTCTCTCCCTCTCTTTCTCAAATAAAATCTTAAAAAACAAACAAACAAACAGTTAATTTTAAGTTATGTGAATTTCACCCTAATCAAAAAAGAAAAAACTTCATTGTGTGTGTGTGTGTGGGAGAAGATCTCGCCAATGATTATGGTAGGATATTGAACTGTCAGGCTGGGGTTTCCACTGGTGATAGTTAACAGGTACTACTCATTCTCCTGGGATTGTTACCTAGATTCAAAATAGCAGGAAATGTGAAAATATTCTCAAATGGGTACACAGCCTCCCACCTTGAGGTCTGTGCACAGATCCCTTAGGAGTATATGGGCCCTCTCCCACCCCCCATAAGAACTTTTGTCCTAGGGGATGACAAAGCCACAAGACGAAGGGGCCTAAGTCTCCAGATCTTTCTACATGGAAGAAAGTAATCTGCTGAAAGGATTGTTACACAAGCAAGATATTTTGTATCTATTTATTAGAGCAGCCAGCATTACCCTGAGGCAGTAAATTCCTATTTCTGCTTGAATTATGAGTCAGGTTTCTATTCCAGAAACTGAATCAATCGTAAATCCTAATAAATTCAGAAAGTGACCCACAAATCAAATTGTTCATAAAGAAACTTGAGACTTTTGTCACCTCAGCGCCCCCCCCTGCCCCCCAAAGAAACCCCATGGCCCCAACCATCTCTGGACGGACCCACATTCAGTCTCCTGGCATCACTCCAACACCCCACATATCCCATAAGTAGCAAAGGAACAAAATATATTTTTTAAAGATTTTATTTATTTATTTGACAGAGAGAGATCACAAGCAGACGGAAAGGCAGGCAGAGAGGGAGATAGAGGGAAGCAGCCTCCCTGCTGAGCAGAGAGCCCGATGTGGGACTCGATCCCAGGACCCCGAGATCATGACCTGAGCTGAAGGCAGCGGCTTAATCCACTGAGCCCAAAATATTTTTTGTCCAGAGTAGTATCAGTGATTAATCTGCCCATAGGCTTTAAATCAAATAACCCTAATGGCTGCCCTACATTTGGACTTTCAGTCTCAGAGTCAGTAAGTACCTCATCCAGTAAGCATACTTGAAGGTGTTTGGGTGTGTTTATTTGTTTTGTTTCATTATTTAAGGCCAAAGCAATTGCAATCAATTCAAATCTCTAGGGAGTGTGGCTGGAGCAGGGCCAGAGATGAAACATCTACTTTCTTCTTCATGCCTTTCTGCTGTTTGGTTTTAACTATTTTTTAAACCATGACTGCAAATTAGTTTTATAACAGGGAAAAAGGGGTTTTGGTCTCAGAAAAACAAAAACATACACTTAAAAACAGAAATGGATTTGCAGCTTTTCCCTGTTCCCATTAATTCTCTAATTCTCAGTGCATCCAAGCTCTGAACCAGAAGAGCCCCACCCCGCCTCCCACATTCTCAGGCATGGAAGCACCTTCTCCTCACTCTGTACTAGGAGTGAGACCAGGACTGGATGGGTTCTTGGAGAAGCAGCTGGCAGGGGATCCGAGCAGCTGTAGCTGGTAGACCTCTGCTTCTTCCTGCATCATTCCTTTCTTCTGGCAAAAGTATCCTCAGTTTCTTGGGGACCCCCCAATTCTTTCCATATGTGCTTTGAGTGAGCTTGAAGACAATCCAGATCCAAGAGTGGGTGTGTGACTTCTTCCTGGCCAGGGTAGAACATTGACCTGAACATGACATTTGGTTCAGGCATGAAGAGGATAGTCAGATCCAGGATGTCTATTTATCTGTTGAGGGAAGCTCTCCCACTGGGCTTGGACCTGGTAGGAGCTGGGATCCATTCTGCTTCAGGGTGGCCCCTGATGATAGAATCAATGTGGAGGTGAGCAGAACTGAGAGAAGCATTAGCCCCCAGATCAAGCCACACCTAAAGCTTGTGTCTGTTTCCTGGCCTTCTAAAGCCATTTGGGCCAGGGAACTACTTTCTTATCTTTTTTTTTTCTTACTACTTTCTTATCTTAAGCTGTTTGAGTTGCAGGTTAAAACAATGGGCAAAGGACCTATATGGAGAAAACTGTGGCCTGGAGGCCTTGGGGCTGGAGAAGAGACAGATGGCCAGGGTGGATCCATGTCTTCTACACTGGGTGGGGATAAGGGATTTTGGTCCCTAGCCAGCAAGTCTCTGCCCTGAGAGAAGGCATCAGACAGACTGTCAAAGCTGAGTGGCCAGGATCCATACTTTGGGCTCACCAAGCAACCTCTGGTATGACTTTGTACTTCCTTATGGGCTGAAGATGTGCAGATCTTCCACAGTGGTTGGCTTTGTCTTGCAAATAAACTTTGGAACCTGTTTCATTAGACAGCCTCCTGTGAATTTTAGTTACTATAGTCAGTTTGACCAACTCTGCCCATCTTTTGATGACTCTAGTTGCTGGACCCATAAAGTTATGGTCCGGATCCTACATTGATCCTGAGTTTGAATTCCAATGCTCCAGCCATGTGTGAGAAATAGACACTAGAGCAACATCGGTGATCAGGGCCGGCATTTGGCTGTCTGTCTTTACTAGTTATCCACCCACCCACTATTCAATTAAGTGAGCATCAGATTAGAAGTACTTTTATCACAAGTGGCAGAGGCTCAACTCAGGCAAAAAATGCATTCATCAGACATGTCCTTGGGAAAGGTCACAGGCTAAAAGGAAGACTACCAAAACTGGGACCTTGGCATCCGGCACCAAGGCTTTGTGTCATCAAGACATTCTCTCTTTATCATCTGTCATCTCTCCACATGGTGGGAAGATGCGCTGGTCGCCACCATTTCATACTGTCCTCACTTAGCCTCCCAGTAGAGCCAGGATTCTCTTCCTATTTTCATTAATCGATCCCAGATGGGTCCTGCTTGGGTCTCATGCCTACCCCTGGACCTGAGCAGTAAGGTTCTCATAATAGAGGAAGAAACTGGGAAAACCTGCAGGTTGGGAAGCCTCAAAAGTAGCCCCAGTTGGTGGTATGAAGGCAACAACATGAGCCAGACTTACGCATAGCTCATGGCCTGGCAGGGGAGGTGAGAAAATCATCTACTAAGTGTCCTTATGGAGGGAAAAATGGTGGGGGTACCTGAGGAGACAATGCATCTGGTTCATGTGGGGCTGACCTCACACCCTGCTGCATGGGGAAGAGATGGGGCTAAGGCCAAGCCAATGAGAGCCTGTCCTGGACTTTTTGCTGGAACAATGAGGAAAGAGGTACCCTCTCTATCCATGCAGAGAAACTGGTGGAATATGGTTAAAGCAGATGCTATTGGCCATCTTCCCTGCCTGCTCACAAAGCCTGTGTGGGGACAGTTGTGTGGAGGAGCACAGTAGGGGGGGGGTAAGTGATATTGATTGTTGATGACATCACATGATGCCTGAAATTTTCAGTTATGGGACACCTTAAGGCATAATGATCTCTTTCTGCATAAAGCCCATTTGAGTTAGGGTTTTATAACTTGCAATGGGAGGTCCTGCCTAACACGAGGGGCTCTTTAATGTGAATCTGGGAAGGCAAGACATCTGATGGTTTCTCTTTTCAAAGAACAGGATGTGCTCAGGCAGGGCCACTGGTACCTAGCCTACCGGGATGTCCCCAGGTAAGTCCATCTTCCCTGTATGTGTGTGCAGCTCCTGCCTTGCTTCTGTCTTCTCTTCCTGAATCTGGACTGGGCTTGTGACTGCTCTGACCAATAGAACACCAAGAATGTGATATTCCTCAGAAGGCCTGCTGCTACCTCTTCCCCCCTTGTGGAATCCTGGGTTGCTAGCTAGGACATCCTTGGGGTGGGGAGAGGCCCCAGAAAAGCAGGAGGATGAGACACTATACAGATAGAGGTCTCCTTGGGGGGCCCTGATGTGGCAGACACTCAATCCCTAGCCACCGTCTCACAAATAGACATGAGACCCCCAGTGAGACCAGCAGAACTGCCTAGGTAGGCACCAGAGTCATGAGATATAAAAAAAGTTGCTTTATGCATGAAGTTTTTGGTTGCGGACTCTCCTCCTCCATACACACTGTGCCAACTGTAAAAAGTAGTTTCCTCTGAGCAGACGAATTACAAAAAGTCATTCCTCTGTTCAGGCTAGAACACAGGTTGCCAGGGCACTACTCAAATGGGGTTAGAGACCCAGATGGATGTCAGCCCCTCAGCCAGGTGATACTGAATAGCAGGGACTGCATGGGGCCAGTACTGGGAGGCCTGGGGTTGAAGGATGTGGAGGGATGCCCAGAGGTCAGTCTGCACTTGTTTTCTCAATCTCCACCCCACCCCCACCCCCTGGGGCTTTGGTGTTGCCCTGCCCTGTCCACGGTCCTCTGGCACTTGAAGACTGGGCTGTCACTTGATTTCTTGGAAGAATACGGGTCATGCTGGAGAGAGGCAAGCACAGAATTCCAACAGCTTTGGTCCTCCAATCTTCTCCTTGCTCTTCTAGTTCTCTGCTGCCCCAGCAGGAAGCAGCCACCCATTTCCATGTCCTCGTAGCCCAAGTCGGCCTTCAGGGAGGGGGTGTCTCACTTTGTTGCTGTTGTTCACTCCCGGAACCCATTTCATACCCACTTCTCCAGGGTGGATTTTTCAGGAAGGAGACCGTGGCCCATCCTCGTTTGCCCTGTAGTGGGCAGACTGCGATCCTTTTCCTCCTCACCACGCCCCTTGGCTTGGGTCTCTATAGAGAATTGGTTCGTTGGGTGTCTCTCTCTTTTCCTAGACTGGGAGCTTACTCGGGGCAGGGTGGAGCCTGATACATCTCGACATTCTGGCTGCAGTGCAGGGCCTCAACCAGCTAACCAGCTGGTTAACCAGCTAACCAGCTAACGTGCACCGAGGCCCGCACCATTACCATCGATCTCTGCTCACCTCCAACCACCACCTGCACCGAACCGCTGGATTTCTGAAGGCAGCCGCGGACAGTTTCTTGGGCTGGGATCCCACCAGCAGAACTGTCCCTTAAGTTACGGGACCGAAAGGGGACGCTAATTAACGTTTTTCTGCATATTCCAGGCAGGAAGGAGCATCACGCATCTGACTGTGCACGACCGAGTGTCTCCTTTCGAGGCGGATCACAGGCGCTGGCTCAAGTCCAGTCGGAGAGCCGGTGCGCGTCTCTACGCGATGGCCGGGAGAACGAAGGCGCAGGGGATCGAGGACAAGAAGCGGAGAGAGGAGACAAAAGTGAGCAGCCCAAGCCCAAAAAGCGCGGCGGGGGGAATAGATGCGGAAAAGGGAGGCAGGTGAAGAAGAGGACGGAGCGGGGAAGATGCAAGAGTGAAGCCGCAGAGAGGAGCGCGAAGGAGCTCGCGCCGGGCCGGCCCACCTTCGCCCAGCGCGGGGGGCGCAAGGGGGCGGGGCTTGGCGAGCGGCGTGCGGAGCGAGCCACCCCTCCGGACAACTAATGGTCGCGCCCGGCGGCGGCGGCCAATGGGCGGTCGGGATGTTGGAGCGGCGGCGGCTGTCCGGGAGCTTGCTGGCTGGGGGACGGCGGCCGCCGCCATGATGCTTGTTTGCTTTCAATGAAAACGAGGGGGGCGCGAAGGAGGAGGCGGCGGCGTCGGTGGCGGCGGCGTCGGCGGCGCGGAGGCGAAGGCGGCAGCGGGCGCAGCGAGGAGGGCGAGGCCGGGGGCCGACAGGGCGGGAGGGCGTAGTGGCGGCCCGTCAGGGCGGCTGAGGCGGGCGGCTGACGCGGTGGCGCTCGGAGGGGGAACAAAGAGCGGCAGCTGAGGCGGCGGAGGAGCGGCGGCGGCGGCGCTGCAGCAGCGGGCGGGACTGGTATGGTGGTTCCACAGGTCAGACCCCGCTGCACTCACAGGGAGGAGGCGGCGGCAGCGGCGGAGGAAGGCGGCGCACCCCGAGAGGTGAGCGAGCGGGGCCCGAGGCCCGGCCGGGCGCTGCTCCCCGCACTGGCCACGCACGGGCCCCCGCTCTGTCGCGCCGCCCGGGACGGAGGCGCGCGGGGCCGTGGCGCGAGCCACTTGAATTCTGTGGACGGCAGAGCTGGCGGCTGTTGGGGGCCTCTGTACGCGACGCCATGGTGATTCGGCCCGGTCGCAGGCCGCGCCCCCCGCGCCCGGCCGGGGAGCGGGGGCGTTGATTGACGGCGAGGGCGGGGGCGCGCAGGGGGCGGGGACGGGGCGCCCTGGCCGGGGGACCCCGGCTGCGGCCGCCCAGAGGCGGCAAGGGGGTGTCTTGGACTGTTGGCCAGGATGGTTGGCAACTTTGGCGGAGTGGCCCTGTGGGACCGTGCGTCGTGGAGTGTGGAACTTCGCAGTTACCGCAACGCGGGAAACCAACTGTTGACCCCCCCGCATCCCAAAAGTACTTAAAATTCAGTTTAACGCAGATTTCCAGGGAGGGGATGGGAGTGACAAGGACCTGGCTGAAGAGGCACTTAGCGCCAGATGAAGGGATTTCTAGTATTGCTCACAGCTTGGAGGCAGCCCTAATTACTTTGAAGCAGTTTTCTCCCGTAACCCCAACCCGCGTCTCTCCCTATTTCTTTCTTTCTTTCTTTTTTTTTCTGAAAGATTTTATTTATTTGACAGAGAGAGATCACAAGTAGGCAGAGAGGCAGGCAGAGAGAGAGGGGGAAGCAGGCTCTCTGCTGTGCAGAGAGCCCAATGTGGGGCTCAATCCCAGGGCCCTGAGTTCATGACCCGAGACTAAGGCAGAGGCTTAATTAACCCACTGAGCCACACAAGTGCCCCTCTCCCTTTTTATTTCTAAACGCCAATGGTCATTTTCTCTGGGACCCCCCCCCCCCCCACGCTCGCGCTTTGACTCTTTCCCCTCCCTCCGCTTCCCCAGGGAGTCTGCTCTCCAACACCTGTGACCCTTTCTTTAACTGTTAGAACAGATGTCAACATTGTGAATAGTCCTCTTGCTTGACCTTCTTGGATTTACCATGTGAAGCTGACCCGGTTTAAACAGTCTGCTTGAATTTGAGTTCCCATACTTACCTGTTTTCTGGGTGGGTTGTCTCACTAGTGCTAGTGTGGAATTTCTTGCATTCTTGTGTCTGGAGATTTGACTTTGCTGAGGAAGGAAGGGAATATGAACAAGTGAGAACTAAAATGGGGCCGCAGTAATGCTGGGTTTTTAATCACAGCATGCTAGGGTTTACCATTTCACAACAGTTTTGTAGGCGCTCGAGGCCGGTGTGGTCATGTGTCAAAAGGTTCTGAAGACTTTCTTTGTAGTTGTTGTCAGAGCAGTTACCACGTCTTCAGAGTGTGATGACTGTAGAATGACAATTGCTCAGTATTTTTAGATCAGTGATCTAGTCCAATCAACCTGCTCTAAACAAAATCTTTGAAAAGCTACCGGTGTGGAAACTGAGACCCAGAAAGGTTTACGTGACTCGCCCAAGGTGCTTGCAGTTAGGAGGGAAAGCACAGGAGAATGTGAGGTATTTGCTGAAGATCAGTTCTTTGGGGAGGGCCGGGGTGTTTTAATGGGTAGAAGTTACTTGTGGTCATTGTGTCTCTTCAGTTCACAGGTGAACAAGATACTAAATGAAGTAGTCTGAAATAAGGGTGCGGTAGAAGACATTTTCTCGTGAGACTGAGAAGATTCGTTCTGGAAGTTGATGTTTGCAGAGTTTCAGAAATATCTTGATCTGTGCTAATGTAGATGAAGAAGCCCTTTTGAATGCCTGTTTGGTTTGTAGGTGTTTTCAGGTTTCTTAAATCTTGGTGGCACATTAAAACTACAATTATTGGGAAATTTCAGACTATATTTTCTTGACTAGAGATGGGGTTGGTTATACAATGTGGTCCTGACTGCAAATTTTAAAAAAGGCATTAAAAAAAAGGCATAAATACGCCTTTTGATCAGTGCTTAGGCATCCCACAATACACACGTTAACCTTCTTATATTCTGTGAAGCATAAGGGTTTTCTTATCGTAGTGCAGTAGAAAGGGATCATGTATGTAAGGCATACTGGAATAGATGGTCAGTGCCCTCACAGTAGCCCTTGGGCCATGAGGGGTGAGTGACCAGTATTCTCGCACTTGTAACTTTCCCAGGTGCAGGGTACACTGGGAAACTCTGCTTTTGAAGTGTTTATCACTTTGGAAAAGTCCAAATAGGTTTGGCTAAGGATATGTATTTTAATGCAGAAGAGACTTGGATTTGTGGGTATGTACACTTTTTTGTTTTGAATGGAACTTTATGTTATTTGTCTAGAAAAAAGTTTCAATTTCAGTTTTCAAATCCTTAGCTTCCTCTTTTGATACACTTTTTTCTTTAGCCTTGCCTGCTTCTCACTTTATGAAGGTAGCCATTTTACAACAAAGCGTGGTTAAGAAAACACTGCGAAATCAAATACCAAATGAATTAAACTGTACACCTGTACACGGAGCCTGGTGCATTAGAGTGGAATTCACTATATTTTTGTATTTTAATAATTAAAGAGGAGAAAGTTATTTGGGTCCAAAATGGACTCATATATGCATTGTCTGAACCTTACCCTTGTGGGGTCTTTACCTGTCCCTCATCCATTTATATTTTCTTGATAACTTCATTTATGTGTCAAGGAATAGTATATGCTGGACACAGCGTCGGACCCTGAAAATTCAGAAATGAATTCTTCATTTTTACTCTGTAGCCTATAGGTGTTGTAGGCATAGAAAATGCTATGAGAGAGTGGAAGAAAGGATGAATGAATTTGTGGAAGGTGTGGTACCAGTTTACAGAAAATAACACAGAATAGGTGTTTGTCAAACTGGGGTGAGGGGGTCATTTCAAACAAGGGAATGGTGGGTGCATGAGGTACCAGAAGTTAGGGTACGGCCCATCGTGAGGTGATACTGGTAAAAAGAGAGGGACTGGAGATGAGCCTGCAAAGCTGTGTCCTAGATTTTGAAGGACCACGCTTGCTCTTCTAAAACTGAAGTTCATATCTTTATCCCAAAAGAAGGGAGCCAAAATATTTTTATTAGGTGAGCAAGGTGATTTATATACTATGGGATCAGTGTGGAGGATTGAATGATTCCCTACATAGGAAAATAGTATGGGGTTAGTGACTCTCAAGTCTTTTTAACTTGGGTATAGTGTTTTTTGTGTTCTGTGGTTCCTTTTATAATGGACTTGAAGGTTTGGCTGATTGCTCTACAGTACAGAGTAATTTAAAATCAAACTGTCAGGATGTTTTAGAAGAAGTTAAAAGCAGTCAAAACATCTTCCTTAGAAATTATGCTGAGTGAAATCAGTCAGGCAGAGAGAGTCAATTATATGGTTTCATTTATTTGTGGAGCATAACAAATAGCATGGAGGACATGGGGAGTTAGGAGAAGGGAGTTGGGGGAAATTGGAAGGGGAGTCCATGAGAGACTATGGACTCTAAAAAACCATCTGAGGGGTTTGAATTGGCGAGTGGGTGGGAGGTTGGGGTACCAGGTGGTGGGTATTATAGAGGGCACGGATTGCATGGAGCACTGGGTGTGGTGAAAAAATAATGAATACTGTTATGGTGAAAAAAAAAAAACAATAAATTAAAAAAAAATGGCAGCACACACACACACAAAAAGCAGTCAAAACAATGAAACCCATAATATGGTATACTTGAAAATTCAGGCAGGGAGAACTTGTTTTTTGAGTTAGTTAGGCTTAGGCGGACTGTGGAGCCCAAGCTGGAGAAAAGTGTTTACCAGAAGTGAGAGGCACCAGGTTTAAAGGTTGTGACTGTTCTAATAGTCAGTTGGGACATGAGCTGTATGTATGTGAAACTTGGGCAGAGTTTTCTCTCCAGTAATTTACTGCAGTTGGAACATTGAAATTTTCTTAAAGTCTAAGAGCTCATCATACAGCTGATAGTTGGTGTAGACCATTCTTTTGTGAAGCAGGATATAGGTTCTGAAAGTTACCATGGTATGCATAATTGTACACTGGAAACTACAGGCTTGCAGGGAAAATGAGATCAAAACACAATGCTCAAAGACTTAGTGGTTCATTGTTAAAAACAAACTTGGTGAAAATGGTTTTACACATATGAAATGGCTAAGGAATACATAAATACTATAATAAATGTGGCACTTTACATTGAGAAAGACCTTGTTTGCTTGTGGAAATGGGCATGAAAAGGTTTGCTGCTTTTGAGTTCCTATGAAATGGTAGAAGGCAGGTTACCTGAAATCAAAGGGAATGTTAAAGTAACACCGATGTGGGTGGGTGGGTGTGGCTCATGTCACACAGGGAGAACTGAGGGGGCGGGTAGTGTTTGAGGTGAGTGTGTTTTGTGTATTTCTGCACAGCTCAGTTCAGCTGGGTGCAGTTTTCTACCTTCATGTAATGTGGTAGATGCAAATGGGAAATGGCATGCAAATGAGAATTTTGCATTGTGCTCACATTCCCTGGTATATCAATCACATTGGAACAAATTCATATTTCAGAACAAGCAGTATAGCAGAACTAATTATACTTGAATACAGCATTTTAAAATAGTGCTAAAACTCAGTTCCAAAAATACACAGACACCCATATGTCAGGCGCCATGTATAGACTTGCTATCCTTGTGGGGCTTATGGTCTTTTGTCCCAAGTGGATTTATAGTGGGGTATAAAGCCGAATGAACCAATAAAGCACTCATCAGGTTATACAGTAATGAGGAATATATACAAAGCATTTGGGGCCCGCTAAGGAAGGAACAGCTAATTCTGCTTGGGAAACTTGATGGAGTCATCTCAGAGGTCTTTGAGCTGAATTTTGAAGGGCAGATAGGCACTTGTCAGGCCAGGTAGGACTTTTCATGGTGGGGAGACATGTGCAAAGTCAGGTTACATACAACTTAACATAAGATGCCAGGATGCGAGGGACAGGAAGAGTGGTCAGAAACAGTTGGTGAATAGTCTTGGGCTTTTTCTTGAAGTGTGGGGACTTTAATGGAAATCCATTGAGAGGTTAAGTGGATAGGGGTATGGAAATTGTGACACACTTTTTCAGGAGTCACATAGTAAAAATATGGAGATTGGATGAAACGGGTCAAGAAACTGGGGCCAGAGAGTTCGTTTAAGTCCTTGTGAGAGGTCAAGGACATAGTAGGAGCTGGAAAAGAATAGGATAAATTTTGAAAGATATCAGAATTAGGGACAGATAAACAATGACTTATAAAAATAGAGTACCATTCAGAAGTTTTTTATCTTGGGTAACTTGGTATGATTTAACTTGGAAAGTAGAGGAAAAAGAGCAGATTTGGGCAAGAAAAGTGGAAGAGCTTGCTTTTGATTCTAAGTTTCACATAGCCTTTGGGATATTTAGGTAGATATGTCTGATAGGTTTCTGGACCAGAGAGTGGTTGGGGATTTTATAGATTTGGTCAGTATATAGTTAGTTTTGGAAGTTAGAAGTTCACTTGGGAAGAGTGTATGAACAAATGCTTTTCACCTTTTTCGGGGAGGTAGGGTCCCCAATTGAGAATCAGTTGAGAATTATGGCCCCTGTTGAGAAGAATTAAAGTATACATACCCTTAAGGCTGAAACACACTCTTGGAGCTCAGCTTTGTATACAACAGGAAGAGAAAAGGACCAACGAAATCCTGAGGAGCAGCCAACATTACATTTTGGACAGGACTGCAATAAAGTGGTTAATGAGGTAGGAGAATAGGAGTGAGCAAAATTACAGATGCCAGGAGAGGTAGGAGTGCTGAACAAGAGGGAGTTCTCAGTAGTGACAAATGATGGCCAGGTTTAGGGTAGGATGAGTTCTGAGAATGGTTTAGTAGAATACGGCAGTTACTTGAATATAAGCAGAGCAAATATTTCTGGGACTGGGGAGGTAGAAGTCACTGTAGGTTAGGTTTTAAGCAAATGGGAGGTTAAGAAAAATGGGAGGTCAGACTGCTGTTTGAAAAGTTTAAAATGGAAAAGAAAGTGATAGTTTAAAGAAGAGACAGGGTTGAGAGAAGGTAGACACCTATATTGGTTGCCAGCCTTATGTTTTCTTTTAAGTCCAAAACAGGAAATAAATTTATAATATGTATGTTTACATTTCTGAGTTTCCCCTCATGTATTGGCTTAAATGACTGCCTTTTTATTTGGTCACATAAAGTTATGTTCTTTGTGGAATTTTATGGAAGTTCAGAAACAGGAAAATGTCCTTATTGGAGGTGGATCTGATGTAAAATCATAATGTTAGAACTTTCAGTCTTAAGTTAGTGGAAGACTAAAAATTTACTTTTCATACACCTTGCTAAGTTTGTACTTGTCCTGTGCTCAGCAGTCCAAAGTTGAGTTAAATGTTTGATGCACTTTTATTATTATTATTGTTTTTTGGAGAGAGAGTGCAAGTGAGAGAGCAGGGTAGGGGCAGAGGAAGAGGATGAGAGAATCCCAAGCAGACTCCCCGATGAGCAAGGAGCCCTGTGGCCCAATCCCACAATCCCCAGATCATGACCTGAGCCGAAATCAAGAGTTGGTCCCTTAACTAACTGAGCCACCCAGGTACCCATAAATGTAGAATAGTAGCAAAGAAGGAATCATCAGGCATAGTAATTTTCTTTCAAAGTTAGTTGCTACAAATAAATGCCTTACAAAGCAAGCACCTGGTGATCTAACAAAAAGAAAATAGGCTGGTGATCTTTGTATCCAAAAAGAGTATTAGAGGCTTTTCTTTGGATACATCTAGCTGTTGTATATAGATTTTTTACCTAGGCAGATTTTGAGTGGGGGAGGTGTGGTGGGATAGACAAAAAAAGATGCTAGAGGAGTCCCTGCTAACTGAAGACCAAACAGAAATGAAGATTTATCCACATTAAGTAAAAAATACTATTTGCACTCAGCTTTTTGGGGGGCATTTTTTTCTTTCATGAGATTGTATATAGTTGCATGCAAAGACCACAGCTTCACAAAGCAGGATCTGGTGAAGCTAACTGCCATGTTTTGTGGAACAATAGTTCTTCATGTGTTTTCATCTAAAATTGTGCAACATGAAAACTGTATTTGGGACATCTAAAGAATTAGCACTTCGTTTCTAATTTTATGGAAACTGGAGAAACTCAGACTTAGAGATATGTAGTCATAGAAAAAAAAATAGCTTTTTTGAATGCTAACGATGTGATAGGCATTGTGCTTTACATGTGTTAATCCTTGTACCAAAATTGTGAGTTAGATATCATTTTATAAATGAGGAAGCTTTAGCCTTAAAGATGAATGTAAACCCATCTTTCTTGATACAGGTATGTTTTACTCTTGTTTGTATTCTTCATTTCACTACCCCCCCCCCCACTTCCATTGTAACACACACTCATGATGATGTGGCTTAGAATGCACCTTTGATACAGATTTGATAATATGGAGGAACCCAGTTGCTGCCCCAAACTCATAACTGTTTACATTGGTAGCTAATCATGTTGATGGAATAGAGCTACCTGGGAGATTCTTAATGTTTGTGATTCCTTTTTTAGGTTATGGATCAAAAACCTCATGAAAGTCCACATAAAACTTTTATACTGGCCAAAAATCAAGTTTTTTTTTTTTTTTTTTTTTTTTTTTTTTTTAATATTTCATTTATTTATTTGTCAGAGAGAGAGCACACAAGCAGGCAGAGAGGCTGGCAGAGGCAGAGAGAGAAGCAGGCCCCCTGCCGAGCAAGGAGCCCCATGTGGGACTCGATCCCAGGACTCTGGGATCATGACCCGAGCCGAAGGCAGTGGCTTAACCCACTGAGCCACCCAGGTGTCCCCAAAAATCAAGTTTTAAAGCGTTTCACTGTTGTAGGAAAAGAAAGGCAGTCACATATGGAGTCAAAAAGCCATGTATAGTGAAACTCCCATTTGAACAGAGTTGCTTTAGATTTCTTTGCAAATCTCCTGAAATACCACTTAGTAGCTTTAGAGCAATTTCTAGTGTTATTATAGGCTTCTTGATGTAAGGTCAGCATTTCATGAATAATTTCTTTTAGGGGAAAAAGGACTAGTGGATTAAACTGATTGCCGGTACATTAAAACCTCCCAAGTGATTGTAGATATGAATGAATAGCTGGAATAAATGTTGTGTGCCCCAAGAGACCAAATCCCCACTAAATAGTGGTCCTCAGACTATTATGAGTTGTTGTAAGAGAGGGAGAAGCCAATAGATTATGGAAAATCTGACAAAAGAGAAGAAAGAAATGAAAAGACTTCTGGTATCCATCATTTGATGCTGAAGCTATAACCTAGATGGTTGTTGCTTATCTCATGTTAAGGAACACATTTAGGATTGATGGTTTTGCTCGCCTTGCCTTTTTGATCTTGGTGAGGTTTTACCCACAAGTCATGATTTTGACTTACCACCCTGCTTATTGGTGGGCGCTCAGCTTTTGCTGATTAGATGGCAGGTTGTATTTGTCTAAGAATGTTGTTCATTCTGTATGTTTCACTTCAAACATAGAGAATAAAAACCTAACCTGAAAAATACTTGTATTTATTTTGAGTTGAAATTTGTGGATGACATACTTGGGATATCTTTATAGTTGTATTTTGAGTTAATGTATTGGGTTGAATGAAATTGCTAGTATTTGAACCATTTTTGGCCTTTAAAATTAGTGGTTTCCTATGGTCATTGCATAGGAAGCTTCTCTCCGTGCGTTTCTGACTGTATTTTTATACTCACTTGTGTTACTGGGCATGTGCGCATGGTTAGAATTGCATTTTAACAGCATTGTGGTCCCAGGCTGTTAAAGGCTGTCTGTCACAGGCTGGGCACTGTGCATGCAGATGCCAGTCTTTTCCTTTTAGAGTTTGATCTCGACTACTCTATCGTACTTTTCAGCTCTGTGTTTTGGAGGAATATTCTGCCATAATTTCCAGATCCCTGGTCTTATTGATTGGAAATTTTAGTTAAACCAATTTTATTGAAAATTATTTTTGTACTACTTGAGAAAAGATTTAAGGAAGTTGTGTATGAGATTTTGGGGGGAGGAGGAGTTGGCTACAGAAACCTTAAGTTCTTAGAGAAATTACTAAGATGTTATTTGTCTTTTTCATTCTTATTCTCTCAGGAGTGTATAGTGGAGTTTTCCAGAACCTAAAAAAATGTGTGGTATCTGATCAGATTGACTTCAGAGCAGATAGGCGAATCAAGCTTTCAGTATGTCATACATTAATGGGATTTGCAAGAACATAGGACATTGTCCTTCTTGTGGTATTGTACTTTGTTTTTGAAGACAGTTACTTTTCATGAAAATGTTTATTAACATGTGGTAGGTTTGGGACGCCTGGTGGCTCTTTGCTCAGCAGGGAGTCTGCCTGTCTCTCTGCCAGCTGCTCCCCCTGCTTGTGTGCAGGTGGGCGCTCGCTTGCTCTCTCCCTCTCTTTCTGACAAATAAATAAATAAAATCTTTTAAAAAAAAGACAGACATTGAGAGAGGGAACACAAGCAGGGGGAGTGGGAGACGGGGAAGCAGGCTTCCCTCTGAGCAGGGAGCCTAATGCAGGCAGGGCTTGATCCTAGGACCCTGGGATCATGAGCTGAGCTGAAGGCAGATGGTTAATGACTGAGCCACCCACGCGCCCCAGTAGATAAGATCTTTAAAAAATGTGGTATGTTTTATGTTTAATGAGTTAATACATACTTTAAGTTTTCTCCTAATTTCTAGAATGGCAAATGTTGACAGGTGTAATCCACATAAATAAAAGCTCTTTGAGGTACTTATGAATTTTTAAGAGTGTGTAAGCGTTCTGAGGTGATAGTGTTTGAGCTCTGCTCTCAGAGTATTAGGCAGAGTTTGGGAGTCGGGAAAGCAGGTGTGGAATAGCCCAGGAAGATGAGATGCCGGAGAAGGAAACTGGAGGGCTCATGGTCTCAACAATACAATATTTGAGAAGGAGCATGAGATCTGGGCTTTGTCAGTGACATAATTCTAGGCTTGTGTATGGAGCTTTGTGCCTGGATTGTCTGAGATTCAAACCTTAGTGCTACTACTTACAAAGTGAGTGTCACCTTGGGCAGATTATTTAAACCCTGTGTTTTCACCTAAAATAAAATGAGGATAGCATCTACCTCATGGGTTGCTTTGGGAATTAAATTGAGGAGGATACAGGTACATGACTGCATAGTGGTTGAGAGCACAGATCTGTGGTTCAAACTTGGGTTAAAATCATAGCTGTGCCACTAGTATCTCTGTGACCTCAGGCAAGTTACTCATTCTCTGGACATTCCCTGTGTTTGTAAGGAGAATAATAGTGTTTACTTACAGGAGTCCTGAGGGTTAAATGAGATACTGTACATGAAAGGGCCAGATAGGCCTGTCACGTGGTGGGTTTGCAAATACTGTTGGTTGTTTTTGCCTAGTGCCTTGTGGCAGAAAGGCACGTGGAAGTTTTGCCATTATCCCCATCCGTTCAGGGTTTGCCCTTATTTTGCTAGAGTGTGTCACTGAGGTTATGTTTATACAATTTAAGTCTTTAAGGTTGTCACCTTGAGTCTTATCCTAGGCTGTCCTAGAACCAGTATTCTCAGTTTTTGGTCCTTTCTGTCTGTTTTTTTCTAGATTTTTGCCTTCAAGATTAGAAGCCTAGATATTAGTTTTTCTTGGTGGTGGTAAAATGGGCACTGCTTCTGTTAGTACACTTGTCTTTTACAAAATGTTTCTTCTTCCTTTTTTTTTTTTTTTTTTTTTTAAATTTTTAAGAGAGAGAGAGATCGAAAGTAGGTAGAGAGGCAGGCAGAGAGAGGTGGGGGTCGGGGAAGCAGGCTCCCTGCTGAGCAGAGAGCCTGATGTAGGGGGGCATGATCCCAGGACCCTGAGATCATGACCTGAGCCAAAGGCAGAGGCATAACCTATGGAGCCACCCAGGTGCTCCTCTTCTTTTTTTTATTTTTAACTACCACAGCTTCTCTCCTTGAATTTTTACAGTTATTCACCAATTACTTATCATTTTTCAGGCTCTGAAGAGATTAAAACATATTTAAAATATAAAGCCAAGGAGCTGTATTAGAGTAGGTGAGTGAGACATTAAAAAAAAAAAAGGTGGGGTTAAACATACTATTACAGAAATATCTTCAAGGGTCGGAGTAGCTCAAAGCAGGGCATGATAAGCTCCTGTGTTTGGGAGGGATAGAGAAGAAGGACCTTTTTGAAGTTGGATATCTGATTTGGCATTTGAAGATGACTAGAGTCCCTGAGGTATCTGGAGGGGAGAGAGAATGGCGTTTCAGGCAGGAGCCACAGCACATGCTAAGGCGTGGAGTGTTGTGAGAAATAAATGAGAATTGATTGGCTAAGACTGGAGAGGCACACAGGAGTCAGGTCAAAATCTTTGTTTTGTAAATGAGCCTGGGTCTCCTCTGTTTAGCTCAACTCATCTTTGAGCCTCCTTTATGTCAGGTGCAGTGTTAATCCATGGGTACAAGGATGAAGGAGATGTGGTTTTAGGACCTTGAGGTAAGTACTTATATTTTTAGGAGGTCATTCTGGATAGTGTCTAGGCTGCATTTGAATTAGGGGGCAGCAGAAGAACGTGGACCTGAGGTCATTGGATTAGTTCATATCTCGCAGAAGAGCCCAGGAATGGAGGCACAGTGGGTGAGAGGCAGATTTAGGAAGGTAAAATGGGCTGGAACTGCGGACAGGATGTGAAGGCTGGGGTTGCGTGGGAAAGAGTTAAGGATAGTACCCCTATTTCTGGCTTGGAAAATGGGTGGGGATCATAGCGGAAGGTTAGAAAACCAAATGACAGTGTCACTTTTTAGTAGGGTCTTTTTTAGTAGGGATTTTGTGTTTGTTTTTTGTTTTTTTGTGTTTTTTTTTGTTTGTTTTTTACTAGCTTTTTATTCTGTCTCTCCTGTGCAATTCAAATAACCTTTTTGAGAGATTATCATGAGTTATAAGATGCCTGCAGTAGTATCGTTGGCTATATATAAGATTAGCCCTTGACTCTACAGATCCACAGTTAGGATTTACATTGCTTTTACGTTGTTTTTTTTTTTTATGTTTGGTTTGCCTGCCACAGGGAACTGGTGACAGACCTGGTGATAGTTCTACCACTAAGGATAGCTTCTGAATGAAGTTTATCATTTGTGTAAACTTTTAATTGGCCCATCAGTCGTGGAGGAAACCTGGAGAGAAAAAGAAAACAAATTATGATTACATTGAGAGGATAGTTGGGGTTTAAAATGGGATGTAGCAGTGCCTTCACGGACTTGAGACTCTAAAGAAGGCTGAAGAATGTAGTCCAAGGGGGCTAGCTGGTTTATTTACAGTCACGTGTTTTTCAACTAATACACCTGGAAAAAACAGAAGGTAAGTAAGTAATTTACAGTAATTTAGGCCTGCCATCTCAGCCATAATTACCATCAACTTAAAATTTCAGTGTTTTCATTTTTTAAAGTATCAAATTATTATGTTTATATGACATTCACATTTTAAATGTCTTACATGTCTTGGTAGGAACAAAATCCAGGTTAAATTAGTATTTGTTGTTATGCACAATTTTTTAATGTACCTGTGAATAAATTATTGTTTGGATTGTGTTCAAAGAGGGAGGCTTTTTTGTTGTTGTTGTTTTATTTTGTTTTTTAAGTGGCATTCATGTAGTGGTGTGGTGTTTTTGTAATAATGTGGGAATGGAAAGAAGATAGTGGAGCATATTTGAAGGATGGCAGTTGTCTGTCAGTTGTATCAAAAGAGACAAAAGTATTGAAATAAAGTCTGGAAAGGCAGAATATTTTGAATTCTAAAGTGACGTTTGAATGTTGTCTAAGCAGCAGAGTTGAGGCAGTGATGGGATAGGGGATGACATAGAATCATAGTTTTAAAGATAGTATAGGACCAGAAGTCATTCTGGATGATCTGCCAGGTCTTTACAAAGAATAGTTCTTTTTCCTGGATTTTCCAGTGTAATGAGAACTCAACTTTAGGAAGAATAATTTGATAGTGATAACGTAAGTTAGTTGTAATCTTAAAAGCATGAATACCAGTTATAAGAGTCCATTATATTAGTTGAGGAAAGGCAAAGTCCTAACTTAGAGTGATGTCTGTAGAAATAAGAAAGGGTTGTAGTGTGATTACATGGTTGTGAAACTTTTTTTGCTCCCCCAGTAGATTAAGCTCCATGATCATGTATTTCTTATTTTTATTCCTAGCACCTGGCATAGTACTTGGCACATGGAAGGTGATGAGTAAGTATTTGTTGAATGAATGATTCTGTGAAGGAATCTTCATTCCTTCCCTAAGGAAGGATGGTTCAGATGTACTGAGCTGCTTTTAGATTTCTCTTTTAGGAAAACCTGATTCTAGGTCATGAAAGAAAGAATGTTTAGTTCAGTTCATTAGTATAATGTGGTAGAGCTTACACGAGATGCTGCGAGGTGCAGACTGTGAGGTGATTGTAGGGACTTTGACGTTTGGACTTTAGGCAGATAGGCAGATGGGTCATCTTGGGTTTTAAGCAGGACAGTGATAGGAGCAGGCATCTATCTGAAAGGTGGATGTAGAGGAGGTTGTTAATCCTTGAAGCTGAGAAATGAGGAGGGTCTGAATGAACTCAGTAGCAGTGAAAATGGAGAAAACATTTAATCCTGAAGAGGTGAAAATCAATTGAATTTAGTGAAAAATTAGATTGGAAGAAATTGGCACTGAGGTTAGTGTCACTACCTTTTCAAATGTAATGGACTCTTGAGCAATATGGGTTTGAACTGCATGGGTCCGTTTGTGTGGAATTTTTACAGTACACTTCCGTACTGTATTTTCTCTTCCTAATGATATTCTTAACATTTTCTTTTGTCTAGCTTACTTTATTGTAAGAATGCAGTATATACTACATACAACATACAGAACATGTAATCAAAAGTGTATGTTATCGGTAAAGGCTTGAGGTTGACAGTAGTCTACTGGTCGTTTGGGGAGTCAGAAGTTACATGTGGATTTTCAACTGTGTTGTTTGGAGGTCAGCTGTATGCTTTAACTTGTAGCCCTAATTGGAGCCTGATCAGTCGCATCACAGGGTCTTTTTGCACATGAGTTTATTTCTCCCTGGTTTTCCCCTTTGCTCTGTCCCTCTCCTTTTTTTTTTTCTCCTCCATGTTTGAGAAAGAAGCAAAACAAAGAATGGAGGAGGAAATGTAAAAAGGAAAAGAGAGATGTTAAATTTAGCATTTTGTCAGTTGAGAATGGCTGTAACTCCCATTTCCTTGAAGAAAATTTGGCCAATATAATTAAAATAAAATGTTTAACTCCAGAGTGCCTTTTAATAAACGTTTTTGTATATGGCCAAAATAACATGATCACATATTTATTCACTAATATTTTAAATATGAACTAGGTATTAAATCTTTCTCCAGTTGTCCACAAAATGTCTTTTATGGCTGATTTGTGGATCCTCTGTAGGGACCATTGATTGCATCTGGTTATATCCCTTAATTCTTCTCAAATCTAAAATAAAATAGTCTTGACACCAGGTTGTTGAAGGCAGCAGACCTGCAGGAAAGTCCTACGTTCTCATTTGGTCTGATGGCTTCTTTGGCGTCATCTGGTCATTTCCTCTATTTCTTAATCAAGATAAACATTGATGTGTACTTCATGTTCCGTCATATTGTCAAATTGAGAGACAAAGTCAGTATCTGGTTCTCCCCCCATTAGTGTTGGTGAAGATTGATGAAGAAGGTAACCTTTTATTTCTCTGTTGAACGTTTTCTGCCTTATGATCAGAAAACAACTTGGGTGATGGTGTTACCTTAGCATTATACCACTACCAATGATTCATCTAATGGTTTAAACACAGTTGATAATCTTTGCCTAAAAGGAATTCTAAAATGAAGTTGCCTTTTTTTATTTGTTTCATTCTTCATTTATTAGCTTTCATTCTTGTAAGACTATTCAACTGGGGCCTTTTGGTCAGTTCTGAAAAGTGGTACCTGGTGAAAAGATAAACACTTAAATCTTTATCTTTAGTTATTAGTTTTCTTAGTTTAAAAGCTACCCCAGATGGTGGCTAATGTGCACCTGTGGCCTTCCCTTTCCTCACTTCTTCTTGCTTTCTTCATGCCTTGGTTACTGCAGTAGTTTTTTCCTGCTACCGATCCCCCCTTTACAGCACTGCCAGCTCTGTTTTTTGCAGCACTAATAGTGATCATTTTTCCATAGATTTTTGATTCCATTTCATTCTTTTATTATTCTTTTTGCTCCAGTTGTCACAGCTTTGGCTAGTGGAGGATCCCTTTTAGCTGGCTCCTGTGTCATGTTGGCTTAGGTTTTTGGCACTCAAGGATGTCTCAGGCTTTACGCATATTATACCTTTCTTGCCCCAAACTTGTAGTTGGCCATTTTACAAAGAACTTTATGTTTTCAAAACTGAAGTTTAGGGGTGCTGTTATTCCAGAGATAACATTACTTCTAGAGCATTTCACTATGTAGTTAAAAACAAATTTAAAGTCATGAGTGTAGGGGCGCCTGGGTTGGTTAAACATCTGGCTCTTGATTTCAGCTCGGTCATGATCTTGGTTCTGAGATCAAGCCCTGCTCTGAGCTCAGAGTGTGCTTATCCCTCTCCCTCCCTCCTCTGTGTGGACTGTTTCTCAGATAGATAGATAAATATCTTAAAAAATAAAATTATGAGTTTATATTAATATTCTCAAGTCAACTATGATTTTGTTTTTGCTTAATTTCTTTGACTTATAAATGTTTTCTTACCCTGAAAATCTTGGCTCCTAACATCTTTAACCTAAGTACTTATTTACTTAATTTTTTATGAAGTGAATAATCCAGTATAATACAAATAGTTAACATCATTATTTTCACAGCTGCTTGATTTTCCATAGTATGGCTTCACAGTAACTCATTTAACCATCATTCTTATTAATGCTCACTTAAGTTATTCTTTTTGTCATGAACAATGCTATAATGAGTAATCCAGAAAGGTATATGGTTGTATGCTTTGTTAGTAATTGCTTGTCTGAAGATGTCCTTTTGTTTGTTTTCATACTTGACCAAGTGTTTGAGTAGGGAATGTTTTTTAGTTAAGGTAAAATTCATATAAAGTGAAATGTATAGACCTTAAATGTACATTTTGGGTTTTGATAAATATATATATATACTAATATAAATCACCTTCATTTAAGATACTGAATACTTTCATCAGTGAGCAGAAGGGTAGCCATTGTTAGCACTGCAAATTCATGTAAACGGAATCTTTTGGGTCTTTTTCATTCAGTGTAATGTTTGAGAGTCATATATATATTTGTATGTATCAGTAGTTCATTCTTTTTTTTATTATTGGGTAGTATTTGTATGGCTGTATCACAGTTTGATTATCTTTTCATTGTTGATGGACATTTCGGTTATTTTCAGTTTTGGGCAACTATGAATAAAACTTACGCACATTATATAAATGTATTCTTTTTCTTTGGTGAATACCAAAGGGTACGTTTACTGAGTTACAGCATAGGTAATTACTCTCTTAGATATTACGTTATCATCTCTTTGGTTTTTCCATTAAAAAGTCTGTTTAATTTTTGCCAGTGTTTGCCTTTTGTTTTTTGTTTTTTTTTTTTTTAAAGATTTTATTTATTTATTTGACAGACAGAGATCACAAGTAGGCTGAGAGGCAGGCAGAGAGAGAGAGGAAGGGAAGCAGGCTCCCTGCTGAGCAGAGAGTCCGATGCGGGACTTGATCCCAGGACCCTGAGATCATGACCTGAGCCGAAGGCAGTGGCTTAACCCACTGAGCCACCCAGGCGCCCTGCCTTTTGTTTTAGTAGGAATTGTGTTTATGTATTCTGTGACTCTCCTTTTTTGGTCCAGTCTTGTTTTAGAGATTCTAGTATTCGAATACTTCTTCCCCTGCTAGGTCTACACTCTTACTTTTTTATCTCACTTTGTGTTGTCCCACAGTTGACTTCTTTATTTATAGTTTTTGTTTATTAGTGTTATGTTCTCTTTAACTTCTTTAAGCACAAGAAATAATTTTTTGTGGAATATTTTTCTTTTCTTTTTTTTTTTTTTAAGATTTTATTTATTTATTTGACAGACAGAGATCACAAGTAGGCAGAGAGGCAGGTTTGGGGTGGGGGAGAGCAGGCTCCCCGCTGAGCAGAGAGATGTGGGGCTCTGTCCCAGGATTCTGGGATCATGACCTGAGCCGAAGGCAGAGGCTTAACCCACTGAGCCACCCAGGCACCCCTGTGGATATTTTTTATTTCTGTAGTCTTTCTTTTTCTTTCTTTTGTAGTGATTTTGTAGAATCATTGTGCTGTGTGTGTTACACTTAACTTGTGTTCGACCACTCTATGTTGACTTGCTTTTTATTTAGGTAGGGCATGGGTGGGTTCTTAGGCACTTCTGTTGGTTTCCCATTAGATTGATTTTGAAGGTTAGGTGTAGATGGGGGAGAGGCAGGCTGTTGGCACACCTTTTGTCTATGAGTTGTTATGATTAGTGGATTTCAGCTCCCAGTTAGTGGTTGTTTTTGTAATTATGTATTTTTTTCCCATAGGGAGCATTTTTCAGATATTTGTCTCTGCTTTTGATTAAGTGTAAATTTGATTCCTGGCAGAAAAATAGCCCACAGGCTCCTATCCCTTTCCTTATGTCCCTATCTCCATTAGCTATTTTCTTTTCACTCTTAGCCAGAGGTGTAATTTGGGAACTATGTTTCTATTTGGGGGTATGGGGTGGAGTATAACTTTTTGCAAGGACCTTTGTGTATATGTTCATTCTAGTCTGCTTCTGTAGGTGTTCTTGTCTTCTTTTCTCTCTTAGATTCTGATAAATCCCTCCCTATGGGTTTTTATAAAAACCTTCCCTGTGATTCTTGTCCCAACCCCCTCACTGCACCTACACACGCATACACACACACACACACACACACACACACACACACACACACACACACACTCTCACACTTGCACACACATGCTCATGGCATTTCTGGAATTGTAGGGTAGAGAATATTTGAATTCCTAAATTTTTTTTCCCTATCCAGATGGCAATTATTCTAAGTTTATGGTATGCAGTTAGGATCCTCTTAGTTTAGATGCTCCAGCATAGTCTTACTAGTTGTGTTATGATTTGTAACTCCTGCTTTGTAACTTAGCTTTCCCATGATGGTTATAGTTGTTTTTTTAAGCCATTTCTTAACCCACTGAGCCACCCAGGTGCCCCTTTTTAAGCCATTTCTTAAAATATTTAATTATGAAAGCTTATCTTTCTGAGTTGGTAAATAGTATCCTGTGTTTCTTTAAGGTAAATAATTCTCCTAAGATAATGAAAAACTGTTTCTCTGAGATCTGGAGTGGGGAAGGACTTTATGCTGCCAGGATCAGTAGTGACACCTGGGCTTGGATTGGAGGAAAAGGGGATTGAGACTAGTCAGGCGCTCCGTACCTGCTGACTCTGGCATAGCTGTTTTTAAAAGTCTGTTGTAATCCTTGGCAGTTTTCAGGTCTGTTTTGGAAACCTTTTAGTCTAAGATAAAAATACGGTATGTCACTGCAGATTATTTAGAGGAGAGATCTGCCTGTTGATTTCAAAGTCTTGGGAAACATCCCAAATTGTATACATTCTTACACCCTTTCCTCTACCAGCACTGTGTTTTGCCAGACTCCCCCTAAAATAGGGGAAGGGTGTTGCTCAGTGGGCAGATGTGCTCCTCTTGCTGCTCCTGAAAATAGTTTGCCCAATTTCCTACCTTTTTTAAAAAATTTGACTATAGTTGATACATAGTGTTACATTAATTTCAGGTGTACACTATAGTGTTAGACAGTTTATGTGCTACCATTTCTTTCATTCTGTCATACACTCCCTTCCCCCCACTTTCAAATCCTCACTCTCAGGATTTGGAAATAAAGATCTCCTTGCTGCTTTCCAGTTTAATGAGCTCTCTTAAATTTTAAGATTACCCGTCTCACATTACCAAAACCAGGAAGTGGAGTGGTTGGCTACCTAGGCAAAATTATGACTCTAATGGAATGACACCAGGTCCTGAGCCTGGTTTTCAGATTTCCTTTTCTTTCTTTTTATTTTATTTTTTAAAATTTATATGAGAGAGATAAGGGGTGAGAAGACTCCTTGCAGAGGAGCGCAACATGGGGCTCAATCCCAGGACCCTAGGATCATGACCTGATTAGAAGGCAGATGCTTAACCTAAACTGAGCCACCCAGGTGCCTCTGGTTTTCAGATTTCTTAGCTCAGTAACACTTTTATCCATTCTCTGACGTGTGATCCATCTCTGGACCTTGATTCAAACTAAGTAAGCTCATATGTGGTTGATAAATCAGACTTCTCAATTTCCACAAAGAAGTCAAATAATTAATAATAATAGGACCAAAATACTAACCTCAGCTGGACAGAGCCAGTTTCTTACCATTGTTAAATTTTACTGGGGGAAAGTCAGCGAAGATCAGATTTTTTTTTTTTTTTTTAAGGTAGAATCGGGTTTGAATAATGGCATTTGGATGATGGGCTGTTCTCATCGAGCTCTGATAGTCTGACACATTTTATGTTTTCTAGGTTGTTCTTGGAGTATTCATTTCATTCAAAAAGGGCACTTGCTTTGCCAGATAGTCCTCTAGAATAGGAACAGTTTCTGACTCTAGCTCTCAGTGTTAGGTATTTTTTTATCATCAGTCTAAAAACTTTAGTCATTGTATTCTGTTCTCAAGAAGTTAACATGTAAGAGAATAGTTTGTTTTGTCAATAGCACTTAACAAAACAAAAAAATAGATGTGCTATTTCTTGTGCAGATGATTTGTCTCACCATTTATGTTTTTTCAAGCAGCTTTTAAAGGATTATTTACCTCCTTCTGTATTTTGACTACCAGAGCCCATTTCTGTTTCAAAAATAGCTCTATTTCCCTTCATTAGGGAGGCAGCATAACATAGTCAAAGTTGCTTTGACTTTTTTCCAGTCTTTTTTTTTTATTGTGGCAAATACATGTAAAATTTACTGTTTTAACCATTTTTAAGTTTAGCATTCAGTAGTATTATATACATTGATAATGTCGGTTAACCATTAACCATCATCCATCTTCATAATTCTTCTTTTGTAAACTGAAACTCTGCACACGTTCAGTAACTTCCTTCCCAGCCCCTGGCAGCTACCATTCTACTTTCTGTCTCTCTGAGTTTGACTACTTTAGTACCTCATGTAACTGAAATCATACAATAATTGTCTTCCTCTGATTGGCTTATTTCACTTAGAAAGTAGCTTTAGGGGCACCTGGGTGGCTCAGTTGTTAAGTGTCTGCCTTCGGCTCAGGTCATAATCCCAGTGTCCTGGGATCGAGCCCCACATTGGGCTCCCTGCTCAGGGGAAAGCCTGCTTCTCCCTCTCCCTCCACTGCTCCCCTTCTTGTGATCCCTCTCTTGCTGTCTCTGTCAGATAAATAAATAAAATCTTTAAAAAAGGTAGCTTTAATTTTTAATCGGACACAAAGCCAGACTCTCTTACTTCTCAGCCTTATGATGATGGTTAAATTGCTTAAACCTTTTTGGGCTTCAGGTTTCTGTTGGTAAAATGGAATTAATTCTGATTCTGCGGGAAGAGCTAGCAAAAGACTAAATCTAGTGAGATAAGAAAACCAATATAAAAGGTACACTGAAAGCCAAATGAACAAATGTGTCTACATGGAGTGATCATTTACATCAAACACTGAGCATAGGGCAAGCAAAAAGAGGTCTGAGAAACAAGCGCTGGGTATAACAGTGTGAGGTCACTGGTTTTTTTCTTGGCAGTTTTTGGTAGAACGTTAAAAGTTCATACTGATTTGAATGACTAACTGGGGAAAGAGGACTAGAAGAGAGAGTGTATATACAACTCCTGGGGATAATTTTTTTGGTGAAGAGAATGAGAAAAAAGGCTGGAGGGCAAAATGGGGTCGGGACTTTTAAGTAGAGGAAATAAAACCATGTATATATATACTGAAGGTAAAGATCTAGTGTAGAGGGAAAAAGTGATGTAGGAGAGAATTGCCAAGTAATATCCTTGAATAGGCAAGATCATAGGGTGGGATTGAGTGTTCAGAGGGCAGGCACTTTGCCCTACTAAAAGAGAGTGTAGATGGGTGGAGGTGGGAGATCCTAGAAAGGGCTCTTGTGTTTTCTGTTTCAGTGAGAAAATAGAAGTAAGAAAGAGACAATGAAGGAATAAGTGTTAGAGGTTTGAAGAGAGAAGTCACGTAGCAGGGACTAGGAGAATTCAAGTGTAATTTCCTGGAGCATAAGTAATCCATTTGAGGTAAATGATTGCTGACTGGCTCAGTTTAGGTTCACATGGTGGTAAGTTTTTCTCCAGCTATATTTAGCTGAGTAGTATCCAGAAAAGGTAGAGAGTTGGCTAAAGTGGGTTTGGGCTCATCCAAGTGAATAAGGTGAAGTGAGACTCAGTCAAGGAGTTTGGGATAATGTGCAAAGGGTGTGAGATTTCATTTCACTTAAATATTTTGGAGGGTATTGATAACATAAGGATTAAGGAAATAACTGCAAGTGAAATGAATGATAGTCCTTCAGTATCAACTTCTGTTTAGTACTTCAAATTGTCTGATTCTCAGAAATGGTTTTTACACTTGGTTTTTCCAAATATACCCAAACAGGTGTATGTAGTGCATTTGATTGCTGTGCCTTGTAAATTGTGTGATCCATGTCAATTTCCTTCTGTCTTGTTTTTTTTTTTTTTTTTAAGATTTTATTTATTTATTTGACAGAGACAGATCACAAGTAGGCAGAGAGGCAGGCAGAGAGAGAGAGAGGAGGAAGCAGGCTCCCTGCTGAGCAGAGAGCCCGATGTGGGACTTGATCCCAGGACCCTGAGATCATGACCTGAGCCGAAGGCAGCGGCTTAACCCACTGAGCCACCCAGGCGCCCTCTGTCTTGATTTCATGTGTCATGTGTTTGTTGAAGAAATTGGGTCTTTCTCATCTGTAACTTTCCGTATTCTGTATCTGGCCAGCTGTATTTCTGTAGAGTTAAGTTAAAAAAAAAATTTTTTTTTTTAAAGATTTTTATTTATTTATTTGACAGACAGAGATCACAAGTAGGTAGAGAGGCAGGCAGAGAGAAGAGGGGAAGCAGGCTCCCTGCCTAGCAGAGAACCCAATGCGAGACTCGATCCCAGGAACCTGAGACCATGACCCGAGCCGAAGGCAGAGGCCCAATCCATTGAGCCTCTCTCAGGCGCCCCTCTTGTGGTTTTTTTTTTTTTTTTTTTTCTTAAAGAGTGAGAGACAGATTGAGAGAAGAGAAGGTCAGAGGGAGAAGCAGACTCCCCATAGAGCTGGGAGCCCAATGTGGGACTTGAACCTGGGACTCCGGGATCATGACCCAAGCTGAAGGCACTTGCTTAACCAACTGAGCCATCCAAGCTGCCCTCTCTTGTGTTATTTTTAACATAGTCCTTTGTCTCCTGTATTTTGTTCAGCTGGTACCAGAAGTAGAAGGGCTTGATATGATTCACATTCAATTTCTTATTTTTAATATGTTTTGATGAGGGGACCAGGGCATAGGTAATATTGGCATATAGATCTAGTTGTCCTAATAATGAAATTGGTCATTGGGTTGAGGTCTCATAACCTATATATCCATTTAATAATTTATCCATTGGATTTTTTTTCACCTAATGCTTTTATTAATCATTGTGATCATGGTGATCATTGCCTAGATCCAATTTTTTTTTCTACTAGGGGTTGTGAAATAGTGATTTTCTAATTATGTGACTCTTTCTGTGTTTATTAGCTGGAAATCCGTTAAAAACATTCCCTTATCTACTCAGTCATTCTTTTATGTTCATGTTGTCTGACCTGTGGCTACTGGTTGCTTCTTCAGACTTTCTGCTGCTTTATGGCCACAGCATCTTTGTTAGCATCCAGCCCTGTTTTGTATTTTTTTGATCCCGGACCTGAAATCTTCCATTTCTCCAAAAGTCCCTAGTTCTTTTTGTTGGGAAGTAGTATTTAGAGATCGTAATACTAATGTGTTTACTTTTAAAAAGATGTCATTGTTTTCGTTATTTGGTTCTTCAGAATACTGATTGGATTTTTTTAATTCAACAGGCATGCCCAAAGAAAAATACGAGCCCCCTGACCCTAGGAGGATGTACACAATCATGTCCTCTGAGGAAGCAGCAAATGGAAAGAAATCACATTGGGCAGAGCTTGAAATAAGTGGTAAGACCTGCATGCATAAATTTATGGTATAGAAATCAAGATATGGTAGAAAATTAAGTTCTCTAATGCCAGTACACAAAAGAGGCAGTGCTGTATTTTGCCAGTGCTAATTTATCTTAGAGGTGGGAAGGTTCAGTGGCAGGAGCATAGTTTCAGTCAAGTTCGAAACCCATTCATTGCTTATTCTTTAAGTATCTGTGTCCTTTTATAAAATGGGAGTAATAACAAGGATGAGATGAGAATAACATCTCATGGTATATGAGGTTTGTTCTGATACATAATTCTCTGGTGAGGTAGGGTCGAGCTTTTGTATTACAACAAATTTCCAGTGGGGTGGGAAATGCCTGTCCTAGTATAGGTTCTGTGATAGATTTGTTTCTCCTTATTTTCTCCATTTGTTTTTCAGTCTGCATCTACAAGAATGGCCTTATTCAGAAACACAAAATCTTAAAGAATTTAAAGCAGATCTCAAAGTTCCCTTCTGCCTCAATGCAGTCTAGACATAGAGAAATAGATGAACCTCCGGAGATATTCCCATAGTCCCTACGAGTGGGCATGCAGCCTCTTTTTTAATACTTCAGAGATTGTGACGGGAATTGTTACCTCTCAAGGCAACTAGTGCTAAAGAAGTTGTGTGTGAATGTTGGCCTGATGGGCCTCTCCATATTTTTCTTCCAGTCTTTCTTGATTTTAGTCTTCTGAAATAATGAAAAACAAGTTTTCTCTTCTTTTTCCTGACTGCCGTGGATTTTTTTTTTATTTATTTAATGCAGCGAATATATTGAGCATATGCTATGTGCAAAACATTTTGCAAGGTGCTGTACTTGGTATATGGAAGATCAATAGATGGGAAAAAAAGCATACTCCCTGTTATTCTGGAGCTTATGAATATCAGTGAGAACAGAGTATACCAGTATGCATCACTAATAGACAGAAAATAACTGCCAGTCTAGTTAGGAAAGTATTTATAGGAAGCACAAAAGGAAGTAATGATGGTAATATTCTTCCTTTGTCAGCTCCAAATTTCTGATTAACCTCTTAACTCTCTGGCAAACCTAAACACTCTCCCTGGGTACCCACATTAGTCTCTCCTGGTTCCCTCTCTCTCGAGGTTTTTAGAGTGCTGGTGGTAATTAATTTCCTTCAGTTTCATAGAGTAGGTGTGGTAGAGTGAAATTTTTCTTTTTTCTCCTCTTGTCAGATTTGACTTTCTGGGTCAGGGTAGCCCAAAAGGAAATAACACTCTCTGATTTACCAGTTTCCTTTAAACCTTTAGGCAGTCACCCATTCCTGCTTTCCCCTTTTAATTTCCCAAGGATTGGTATTTAATTGTATTTTTCTCTTTTTTTTTTTAGATTATATTAGAAGTTTTTATACATCCTTTGCTTGTAGGGAAGTTTCCTTTTCCTTACAATGTCAGGATAAGTTTAGAAAGTACTCAGTGAGATTATATCTCTGAGGTTAAGGGGATTCTCCTCTACTCTTCCTCCCTCTCCCTCGTGTTGGGAACCTCTTGGCAAATTTGAATCACTGTTTTCTGCTTACTCTGAGCTTTGGGAAGAAATCTGTGTATGAGATAGGAAGGAAGTATCGTATTAATATCCTGGAGGATAAACTGTTGGTTGAAATAGGTCTGTGGAACATGGCCTTGTAATAAAGTCACTATCAGGGAGATGACTTTACTGTCTTAGCCAGACTTTAATACATAAGCTCCTTTGTGTAGAAATTAAGACTGACTTCAGTTCATGCAAAGTCATTCATGTAAATGCTTTAGCACCAGTTTCTTAAGATTTCCGTTATGCAGAGTTCTAGGGATCTGAGGTCTTCGAGTCCTAGACCCACAGTTACCTCATGTACTCCTCTGGTTCCAGGGAGAATGGGTGGTGAGTTCTTTTTGCCCTTTAGAGGTAACCAGATAAATCAAATGACTACTGGTCATTTACTTTTTAAAGAAAGCTTTTTTTTTTTTTTTTTTTTTTTAATTGTAACATGGAACACATAAAACTGCATAGACAAATCTATTAATGAATGAGTATAAGGCCAAAAGCCTTGTAAAACCACTGTCCAGGTAAAGAATTAGAATTTTTTCATCCACCCAGAGCCCCTTCCAGTGAGCTTTAATACCAAATTATGTATATCTAAGGATTATAGTTTAGTCCCCTACCTCCTATTTTTATTTAGTCTGTCTTCATTTACAGCATCCCCTTCTCTGTTGAACTGGGGTGGTTTGACTTGTTTCCCCACAGTCTCTGCTTTGCTTACTGAGACTCGTGCAGTTTCATATGTTTTTCATCCCCTACAAATGGGCATCTGGATGCAGAGGCTTGATCAGGCCTGTGCAGGGCTGTAACCCCTGTGCAGGGCTCAGCGTGGTGCTGTGCTTTTTCTTCAGACAGTACATGAAGTCTGAAGGTCTTCTTTTCCACTGATGTTTCAGTGCTAGAGCCATTAATTCCTTTAGGGTTGCAAAATAGTGATACTCTAATTCTTCTTCTTTTTTTTTTTTTTCTTTACATTAAGTGAGGTACATCTATAAGGAGATGTTTTTCCTTACTGATTGATTTTCCAGCGTACAGTTTATGTAGGAAAGACAGAAAAGAAAGTTTTGTCTTTTTTTCTTTTTTCATTTTATTTACTAGTTTTCAATATAAACTATCACCCTTTGAGGGTGACTAGGTTATTTATTTATTTATTTATTTATTCTTAAAGATTTTATTTATTTATTTGACAGAGAGAGAGATCACAAGTAGGCAGAGAGGCAGGCAGAGAGAGGGGGGGAAGCAGGCTTCCTGCTGAGCAGAGAGCCCGATGTGGGGCTTGATTACAAGATTCTGGGATCATGACCTGAGCCGAAAGCAGAGAGAGGCTTTAACCCACTGAGCCACCCAAGTGCCTCGAGGGTGACTAGGTTTTTTAAAATGTCATTATTAATTGCTGTATCTAAATATTTGAGTTCCAGGTGTACGTCATGAATTGTAATTAACTGTGATGCTTACATTTTCCTGTTGTTAATTAATGGGAGAGCTTCTTAAATTATTTCTCGGTTTTTGATACAACCCTAATTTGTCTTTGGTAGTGTGATATAGCAAGATTTTCTTGACTCATCTGTGTATTTCCTGCCTCAAACCTGGAATATGTAATTTTTTCCAAGAAAAAAAATTTTTTTTAAAATTTGGAAATGATATTTCAAGACCAGAATCTCTGTTGCTAGGGATGCTTGTTGCTATTGGGTTGGTCATTGTTTCTAGGTCTTTCCATGGGACAGAACAAGGAAATAGGACTATACATACTGTATCTTTTTATTTTATATATAGAGAGAGAGAGCGAAGGAAAGAGAGAGGAAGTCATACATATTTATGATGGAAGGATATATATTTGTGATAATAAATACATGCTTAATATAAAATATTTTTAAATATATAAAACACATTTGTATATTTATAATTAAAAATCTTATAAAAATATACTGACACTTTTAATTCAGATTTAGAAGAACAGGGATTTTTAGTTAACCTTTTCTATAATTACATGTGTGTCTCCTTTAATACCGAGTGTCCTAGTTCTCAGGGACATGGGATGATGGAATTTGAATATCCTGTAATTACTTATTTGGTTTATCCCATCTTACATTGCACTCTCAGAATAACAGTACTAAAAATACTACCACTAATATGAGTACTGAAAGCAGGTAGAACTTCTTGGAATATTATTTCCATTCCCCATCCCTCTCCCATTAAGTAGTTGTACTCCATATTTTGAGAGTATGTAGTCATTATGTACTATCAGCCTTCCCATTTAACCTGCGTACAATCCTATTTGGACTTGTTTTCTAAGTAAGTATATATTCAGTGCCTCCCACTAGTTTATTTATCTCTAATCATTTTAGTTTTCTGGAATCTTACTCTCTAGGTGTTTCTTAGGAAGGGCTCCTAGGAGCATATTCTCTGAGTTTCTTGCATGTTGATAACAGTCTGTGTCCTATATTTGAATGTCAGTTTGGCTGTAAGTAAAATCGGTGGCTTGCGTTCTTTCCTGAAATATCTTGAATATGTTGCTTCAGTTTTGTGATAGGCTTTGATGACAGTCTGATTTTCTTTCACCTATTATTTGCTCTTTTTGCCTAGATGCCCAAAGGTTTTTTTTAAAAATCAGTAATTTTAGTGGAATATATCTTGATGTTGGTTGTGTTCTACCTTGATATGCTCAGGTACAGTATGATAAGAAAAATGTGTACATGTGTAATTTGAAATTTTTTTCTTTTAATTTTAGGACAGTTTGGATAATAACTTTTAGTATTCTAATTCCTTCATCTTTTTTCAGAGATTTCTGAATTTGCATATTTGTCTCTTGAATAATTTTAAAGCTTAAAAAAATTAAGGTATAATTTACAGGAAAATAAAAATAAAATGTAGTAGAACTCACACTTTATTAGTTGTACAGTTCTTTTATAAATATACACATTTGTGTAACCAGCACCACAGTTACGAGTTTCATCACTCCCAGAAAACTTCCCCATGCACCTTTTTCCTTTTTTAAGATACTACTTATTAGAGAGAGAGTACAAGTTGAGGGGAGAGGCAAAGGGAGAGGGAGAAGGAAAAGCAGATTCCCTGCTAAGCATGGAGCCAGACGTGGGGCTCTGTCCCAGGACCCTGGCATTATAATCTGAGCCAAGGTCAAGAGTCAGATGCTTAACTGACTGAGCCAGCCAGGCACCTCTAAAAGAAACTTTATTTTTTAGGGCTGTTTTAGCTTCACAGCAAATATGACACAGTATTGTGCATGACTTACCCGCTATTAACATGAATGGTGCATTTGTTACGATCGATGAACCTGCATTGACTGACACTATCACTCTTGGTTCACTCTATAAATGTACCTTTTATGGGTCTAGATAAATACATAATGACATGTATCTACCCATTATAAATCATAATATTTTCACTGCCCTAAAAGTCCTCTGTGCTCTGCCATTTCATCCTCCTTTTCTCTCCCTGAACCCCTGGCAACCAGTGATCTTTTTTTACAGGTTCCATAATTGCCTTTTTCAGAATGTCACATAAAAGATATATTCGTTGGAATCATATAGTATGTAGCCTTAAACTTTGACTTCTTTCACTTGGTAATGTGCATTTATTTAAGTTCCTCCATGTCTTTTCATGGCTTGATAGTTCATTTCTTTTTAGTGCTAAATAATATTCCATTGTCAGGATGTACTGCAGTTTATTTATACATTCATCACATCTACCGAAGGACATCTTTGTTGCTTCCAAATTTTGGCAGTTATGAATAAAACTGCTATAAACATCCATGTGCAGGTTTTTTTTTGTGGATGTAAGTTTTCAGTTCCTTTGGGTAAATGCTTGGGAGTGCGATTGCTGGATCATATGGTAAGAATATGTTTAGTTTTGTAAGAAACTGCTAAACTCTTCCAAAATGTCTGTATCATTTTGCATTTCCACTAGCAGCGCATGAGACTTCGTGTTGCTCCACATCCTTTCCAGCATTTGATGTTGTCAGTGTTTGGGATTTTGACTATTCTAAATGGTACATGTAGTAGAATCTCATTGTTGTTTTAATTTTCATTTCCCTGATTCATATGATTAAGAGTACCTTTTCATATGCTTATGTATTATATTATCTGCATATTTACTTTGGTGAGATTTTTACGTCTTTTGGCCATTTTTAAATTGGATTGTTTTCTTATTGTTGAGTTTTTAGGAGTTCTTTGTATATTTTGGATGACAGTCCTTCACCAGATAGGTCTTTGCAAGTGTTTTCTCCCAGTGGCCTGACTTCTCATTTTCACTCTCTCTCTCTCTTTTTAAGATTTTTATTTATTTATTTGACAGAGAGAGAGAGAGAATACAAGCAGGGGAAGAGCAGGCAGAGGGAGAGGGAGCAGGCTCTTGCTGAGCAAGGAGCCCTATGTGGGGCTCGATCCCAGGACCCTGGGATCATGACCTAGGCAGAAGGCAGTCGTTTAACTGACTGAGCCACCTAGGCACCCCTGTCTTCTCATTCTCTTGACAGTGTCTTTCACAGAGCAGAACTTAATTCTAATGAAGTCCAGTTTATTCTTTCTTCATGGGTTGTGCTTTTGTTGTTATGTCTAAGAAGTCATTGCAGACCTAAATCGTAAATTGCCTTCTGTGGTATCTTTTAGGATTTTTATGGTTTTGTGTTTTACATTTAGGTCTGCAATCCATTTTGAGTTAATTTTTATGAAGAGTGTAAGATATCTCTCTCTATATATTTTTTTCTTTTTGGATGTCCAGTTATTCCAGCACTATCTGTTGGAAAAGAGTTTCTCTGTTTTATTGCCTTTGATTAGTTGACTGCCTAAAGACCTGGGCTCTCTGTTCTGTTCTATTGATCTGTTTGTCTGTTCTTTTGCCAATGCTACAGTGTCTTGTTTACTGTAGCTTTATAGTAAGTCTTGAAGGCAGCTAACATCAGTTCTCCAGCTTTTTTCTCCTTCAGTTTTGTGTTGGCTATTCTGTGGTCTTTTGCCTCTGCGTGTCAATATCCATAAAATAACTTGCTGGACATTTGGTTGAGATTGCATTGAATCTATAGGTCAATTTAGGAAGAGCTGACATCTTAATAATATTGAGTCTTCCTATCCATGAACATGGAATATCTGTCCATTTAATAATTCTTTGATTTCTTTCATCAGAGTTTTAGTTTTTCTCATACAGATCATATACATAGTTTGTTAGAGTTATACTAAATATTTCATTTTGGGGGTGCTGGTGGTATTGTTTTTAATGTCAAAATCCAATTATTCATTGCTGGTATATAAGAAAATTGATTTTGAATCTATAGTTCTTCATGGATTTGTGATTTTTAAAAATGTCTTTTCTAAAAGCATTTTCTTTTTGTCTACTTACTCATTATTAAGTTCTTGGTAGTTTAGTTTTCCTTTACTGAAATTTTCTAATTCTTATTTATGTTCTTTTATTGCTTTTATCATGTTCTTAATGCCAAACTTTTAGCTCAGTTTGAAATTGTAAGTAATAGTTTTTGGGGTATGTTTGTGGTATATTCTTCTTGTCCATAGGGAGTTATTCAGGTAACTTTTTTTTTTTTTTTTTGATTTATCTATTTTTTAGAAAGAAAGAAAGCACACAAATGGAGGGTAGGGGCAGAGAAAGAGTCTTAAGCAGACTCCCCACTGAGCATGGGGATGGATCTCATGGCCCTGAGATCATGACCTGAGCCGAAACCAAGAGTCAGACACTTAACTGAGTCACCCAGGTGCCCCTATTTTGGTAACCTTTAAAAATACTTAATAACTTACGGGATTTGAGCATATAGCTTTTCATGTTCATTTTTATTTAAATTTTATTTATCTGAAGTTCCTGAAGGTGTGATTCAGGATTGTTATTCTAACTTCAGAGCTCCATCTTCTGGTTTTTGAAGTGAAACTTTCTGATTCTGTTCCCTTCTCTCATTTTTATCTGGACCTTTTTTTCCCCTTCATCTCTCTTATGCCTTTCTCACTAAATTTTAATTCTGTTTTTGGAGATTTTTTATCTCAGGGGCTTTGGCTGGTTAGTTTGTGGAGTTCTTGGGGTCCAGACTGCATTCAGACTTATTGTGGACACTGCACTCATAATTGAGTTGCACTGAACTCCTCCTGGTTGCAATGAGGTTCTCAGGTGGGTGCTTCCAGTAGATACTAGTTGGTTTCTGTCTTTTTAGTTCTGGTAGTTGGGTTTCAGTATGTTGTCATGTGATTTATTTTCTCTTTTCCTATCTGTTTTTTGTTGCCTTTCTCTCCTTTTTTCCCCTTTTGGATTAACTAGGTATTTTTGGTAAAATTGGGTTTTATCTCCTTTGTTGACTACTAAACTATAATTTGTTTAGTAATTGTTCCTTTAGGGTTTATAAAGTAAACTGTATCAAGACTATTATATTAGTTCGTATTTGGTGTAAGAGTCTTAACAATTTACTTCTGTTTTTTTTTCTTCTTTGTGCCATTGCTGTCATATAGTTTCCTTATACATGTTATAAATCTCACAGTGTATTATTATTTCTCCTTTAAAGGGTGAAGTATTAGGAAAAGTTGTTTTTATTTACCCACATACTCACTGTTTTCAGTGTTCTTCCTTCCTTTATCTATAGGTAAGTTTCTGTTATCCTTTTCCTTTCAATTGAAGGACTTTTCCTTAATATTTCCTATAATGGAGGTCTGTTGATGATTTGTTAAATTTGGGTTTCGTGTTTGAAAAGTCTTTTACTTTGCCTTATTTTTTTTGTGAGATATTTTTTTGGGGTATAGAGTTCTAGGTTGACAGTTTTCATCTTTCAGTACTTTAAAAGATCCTGTTCTACCATCTTGTTGCTTGCATTGTTTTTGATTAGAAGTTTGCTGCTGTTCTTATTGTAGTATCTTTTATGTGTGTCCTTTTTCTGTAGCTGCTTTAAGACTTTCCCTTTATTACTAGTTTTAAGCAATGTGATTATGATGTACCTTGGTGTCTTTTCTTTCTTTTTTTTTTTTCCTTCTTGTGCTTATGTTTTATTGAAACTCATGAATCTGTAGGTCTATAGTTTTCATGAAATTTGAAAAAGTTTAGGTCACTCTTAAAATAATTTTTTATGTTCTCCCATCCTGTACCTACCTTTTTTGGAATGGAGTTACTTGTATCTTAAGGTGTCCCACAGCACACTAATCCTCTGTTTAATTTGTTCTGTTTCCCCTCCACCCCCTTTTGGACAGTTTTTATTGTGTCTTCAGTTTCATCTTTTCTTTATAGTATCTAATTTGCTGTTAATTTTATCCAGTAATATTTTTTCATAACTGGAAACTATCTTTCAAAAACTTTCAAAACTAGCATAATAGTTTTTCATAACTTTATTTTTCATAACTGGAATTTAAAAGTTTTTTTTTTTTTAAATCGTCCATACCTTTACTTAACATTTTGCCTCTACCTTTTTGAGGGTATGTAATACAGTTACAATAACTTTTAATTGCTTTATCTTTTTCATTTCTGGATTGCTTTGATTCTTTCCACTCCCTCTACCCATTTTTCTTTTTCTCTCTTTTTGCATGCCTGGTAATTTTTTATTAGACACATTGCATTGTGAATTTTACTTTTGTGGGGGCTGGATGTTTTTATACTCCTGTAAATACTCCCGAGCTTTGTTCTGGGGTGGAGTTAAGTTAGATGCTCTCAAGGTTTGCTTTTAAGTAACACCTCTCTAAATTTTCCAAGTTAGGAAATTTTCCATCTGGTGGAATGTATGATCCTAAGGATTGCTCCCTTTGGCCTTTTCAGTTTGTCCTCATTCCCCCTTCTCTGTCCTCGGGTTTTCTTTACATGCATTTACATATCACTACTCAGCTGAAGACTCAGGAGGGTCCTTAGATCTTTAGGGTGTTTTATGTGTGTCCCCCTCTCTCCTCTTTGGCACTAAGCCCTGTGAACTCTAGCCATCTTGGCATCTCTGGACTGCCAGCTTCATCTCAATTTGCAAAGACTGCCAGACTTCACCGGGTTCCATCCCCCTGCACTACTCTAAGAAAAGTGTCCAGGCAGAACAGCCTCAAAGGCTCACATTGTTTCCCATCTGTCAATGATTATTGTCCTGTGCTGCCTGGTGTGTAATGTCTGAAACTCTGTTTTTCATATATTTGTTTGGTTTTTAGTTGTTTTATGTAGGAGGGTAAATCCAGTCTGTGTCACTCTTTTTTTAAAGTGTAAGTCCATCACAGCTTTTTAAAGATTGTGCTTGATAACTCCAATATCTGAATCTCCTGGGAGTTCTGTTTTGTTGTTTCTCTTTTTGTTTCGGTTTTCAATCCTTTGGTAAGTTTCCTTGAATGCTGGAAATTATAGGAAGTGGATGAATAATTTGATGGTCTGTCTGGATGGTATTTTTTCTTCTTTGGGGTGGATTTGCTTTTGTCCTTGGCAGGCAGTCATAGTAAGGATCAGCTCCCAGGGGCACCTGGGTGGCTCAGTGGATTAAAGCATCTGCCTTTGGCTCAGGTTATGATCCCAGGGTCTTGGGATTGAGCCCCCACATGGGGCTCTCTGCTCAGCAGGGAGCCTGCTTCCTCCTCTTTCTCTCTCCCTGCCTCTCTGCTTACTTGTGATATCTCTCTCTGTCAAATAAATAAATAAAATCTAAAAAAAAAAATTTCTTTAAAAAAAAAAAAGTGGGGGGGAAATCAGCTCCCCATGATCTAATCAGGAATTCATCTCGTTTGAGTGTTGTTGGTGTTCGGTGGGCTGGCTTACTGCAGGTCACACTTGCTCCGTTATTAGGTCCTAACTGGAATCTTGATGGTTTAGCAGGGTCCTTCTCCTTGGCGTTTCCTGAGTTCCTGTGTTGTTTCCCCAGTAGTGGAAGAGGGATTAAAGCTTTGCTTAGCTCCTCAGCTTCTCTGCTTTCACCTCATCTACTTGTTTTTGCTGCTTGCTTTTGCTTCATATTTTGCCACAGGTAACGTGGGATCTGTCCTGCCTACTACTTCTCTTTGGTTCTCTTCTAAGTTCTTTGTCTCTCATTTCTCTGTAGTTCTCCAGTGCTTTCAAATTCATTTTTGTGTTTTGTACCCTATTTTCATCTAGTTCTCTTTCTCTGTGGAGGATGATAGGTCAACAACAAATTACTATTACAGGAAGCTGAAATTCAGATGTGTACAAATTTTTTAATTCTGCCTAAAGAATCTGCAAACAATTGTCATGTTTCTCTTACTCCATTGTATGGTGGCAGCATTGTAATTGCCTGCTTTTGAGGTACATCTGAAGCCCACAACAGCTACTCATTCCAGGTCCTTGTCCTCATGCTCATGCTCAGAAGCCTTCCAGGGAAAAGGGTCTGGACTCCTTGGTAGTATTTTTTTTTTTTTTAATTTTTGAGACTGCATATATTTGTCTCTATAAGGTAGTCCTGGGCTGGCCTTTTCACTTTTTATAGTTGGGGAAACCTGTGACTTAGGACTTCTACTTTTAGGAATCTATCCAGACTCCCTGTTGGGGAGATAACTCCAGTCGTAGACATCATGCTCTGGTGATAAATATATACTGATTCATCACTGCCACCATCTGCCCTGGGCCTTTTCTCCTCACTCTTGAGCCTACAGTACTGCTGGCATCCTGGGTGACGTTTCTCGATAGATTTCTAGCCAAGGATATATGTAGTTCAGCAGGCTTGTTGCTGTATAGTTGTGGTGATTTGGATTTTGTGTCTCCTCTTTTGGCTCCTCTGAAAACATCCCTGAGAACTTGTGTGTATTCACTTGCACCTTGAAGGATATCAACTTTGCTGGTTTCCTGCTATAGGGAAGTGTCTTCAATTTATCAAAACCAGGGTTGAGATTTTTTTGTCTGCTCATGCATGTACCACTGTTCCAGCACCAATTGGAGGTCCATCCTCTGTAGAAGAGTAGCCACCAGAGGGGAGCTGCTGGAGCTGGCAGAGGGTGACCAGCTGGAGCAGTCTGTCCTCCAGCACCTCAGCCTGCGGGATGTCCAGAAGAGCAGGCATAGGTGCTGTGTCCCTGGCGGAGGGTGGCTGACCTCCTCAGTAGTCTTTAAGTGATAGTGGAATCAGGTGCCTTAGCTATGGGGCCACACATTCCCCTTTTCTCCTTTGTGACATTTTCTGACCTTCTGAAAGCTTTAGTTGAGTTTGAGTTTAGTTTGAGTAAGCTTTATTCATGTTTTTCCATGGAAGAGTGGTAGACCATGTTTCTCAAATTCTGGATCCTATTCTTCCGATTTTTTTTTTTTTTTTTTTTTTTTTTTTTGAGAGTATTACATTTAGCTCTTTTTGTAAGTGTTACTTTTGGTAAGTAACACTCCAGAGTCAAGCAACTTTAAATATGTTATCAGCTTGTACAGCTGTCTGCTGTTTGGTTGACCCTGGTGTCTGCTTTGTGGAATTTTAGAGTGGGAACAGGTAAACACGAGAGGAAGGAAACTCAAGAGGAGGGAGGACATCTGGAATAGGAATTTTGAGGCCATCACTAACATGCTGGAAATCACTTGTTACTCACTCCTTTATTTTGAAACTTATGATATGGTAGGTGATGGGAAATAAGATTTTAGGAGTCTTGCAGGCTGTAGGAGAAGACTCCCATGAGAGGATAATTGTAAAACCATAATAAATATAGGACAAAAAGCCTGACCTACTGTCTTTTCTTTAAGACGGTCTTAGGCAGCCTGGCTAAGGATCAGGGAAAGTATCCTAGAATAGCTGACTACTGAGTTAATGATATTAGCCAGGGGAAAGTGGAGTTAAGGACATCTCAGGAAGTGGGGACATGGAGAACCTAAAAAAGCATACAGTGGAAGTCTCCCTTTCACACAACCCCCCATTAAACCTCCAAGCGTGCACACACATACGCATTCACACTCAGGGTCAGGAGTTTCTTCTGCATTCCTCTGGAGTCCTTCTGTTCATATACAAATACAGATGCTTATTCCACACCTAATTATTAATTCAAAAGACAATATAGATTTCTGCACTGTGCTTTTTTTCTCATGTGATATTGTATTGTGGAGAGATTTCTAAATAAGGATAGAGACAGTTCTCCTGTAATCATACTATTTCTTTCACTGTAATTTAAGTAGTACAATAATGATGGTCAGTCTGTGACAAACAGTGCTACAGATGGCTTTGCATCTCCCCTAATATGCCTTTATAATTTTGACATGTGACACTTGGCTTTTTTTTTTTTTTTAATAATGAAAATCAGGATCAACTTATTTAGTTCTGGCATTTTTATCATGATCCTGTTATTTTATAAATTAGGGTGAATTGTAGAAGTCTTTCTGTTTGTTCCTTTTTATATCCTTAAGCCTAATACACTTATTAGATTTATTCCTAGGTATTTTACCTTCTGGTTCTTGTAAATAGGGTCTTCTCTTATTTTTTACTTTTTTAATTTTAATTTTAATTTTTTTAAAAGATTTTATTTATTTATTTGACAGACAGAGATCACAAGTAGGCAGGCAGAGAGTGAGAGGGGGAAGCACACTCCCCACTGATCAGGGAGCCTGATGTGGGGCTCGATCCCAGGACCCTGGGATCATGACCTGAGCCGAAGGCAAAGGCTTTAACCCACTGAGCCACACAGGCGCCCCGAGTCTTCACTTATTTTTAAATCTATTATATATATACAAATTATTGTCTGCATGTAATTTTGTTTGTTTTTTGTTATGCTGTAAAATTTTTTTATGTAACAGTTTTACTGAGATATAATCCACATATCCTACAGTTCACTCCAAATGTATGGTTCACAGGGTTTTAGTGTACTTACGGAGTTGTGCCACCATTACCATAGTCACTTTGAAACATTTTTAGTACCCCAGAAGAAACCCTGTATTTACTCATTAGCAATCACTTCCCATTTTCCTCCAGTCCCCTCCCTGGCCCTAGGTAACCAGTAATTTATTTTCTACATTTATAGATTTGGCTCTTAGGATTTTATGTACATGGAATCATACAACATGTGGTCTTTGTGCCTGCCTTCTTTCATTAGCATAATGTTCTCAAGATTCAGCCATGTTGTAGTACGTGTCAGTACCCCATTCCTTTTAGTGACTGAATAATATTCCATGTGTGGATATCGTCCCATTTCTTTATCTATGGAAAGACACACTCCTGTGTGTCTCCTCTACTCTCAGTACTCTGTTATAATTCTACTCCACTTTGACCCGAGATGAGTGGGTTTTCCATACATCAAGCAATTCTCGATACTGGCTCAATCTGACAGTTAGTGTCAGGTACCACAGGTTACAAGTTTAGTCCCAGGGGACTGTTCCACCGACTTCAGACAGTAGTCACAAAGTCTATGTTGTTACCTTGTGCTTCTGACTGAGGAGCTTTAAACCCAGAGGTTCTCAGGACCCTCTCCTTGGGTTTCATTGGCTGTATCAGCTCACAGAACCAGGAAAAGAGTTGACTTACTAGATTGCTGGTTTATTATAAGAATGCAGGAACAGCTAAAAGGAAGAGATGCATAGGGCGGTCTTTAGGGAATAGATAAGAAACTTCCGTGATCTTTCTAGACCCCTCACCCTTCCCCATACCTCCCTGTATTCTTCATCTTGGAAGCGCAGAACTCCATAGTTGAGGGATTCCTTCAGAGGCTTCCCTAGGCATGGGTGATTAAATCTGGTGATTGATCTAATCTCCTACCTCTCCTCCCTGATTGTTGGTGAGGGAGGGGGAGAAGGAGCTTGCTGGGTACTGAAACTTTCAACCTACTTATCCTGATTGGCTTCCCTGGCAACCATTCTCCATTCCAGGGGGTTTTTAAAAAATCACCTTATTTAACCTTAAACTCTGGTGTCCTTGAAAAGGCACCTATGATAACAAAAGGCACTTTACTGCTTGATCACTTAGGAAATTCCAAGGATTTCAGGAGTTCCATGTTGGAAACAGGTGAAGACCAAGTGTGTGTGTGTGTGTGTGTGTGTGTGTGTGTGTGTGTTCTTTCTCTTTTCTTTTTTCTTCTTTTCTTTTCTTTCTTGGTTTTATTTATTTATGGGAGAGACAGAGTGTATGGGCAAGTGGTGGGGGGAGGGGAGAGGGACAAGAGGACTCCGTGTTGAGCAGGGAGCCCAACGTGGAACTCAGTCTGAGGACCTTGAGATCATGACCTGAGCTGAAACCAAGAGTTGAATGCTTAACTGACTGAACCACCAAAGTGCTCCCCCAAATACGTATTTGTTACAAAGTAGCACAGATTGTTTCTGGGGATAGGCTCTAAAGAATAATGTTACTCTGAACAGTTGTGTGTAAGTTTTTATGTGGGCATTTTCATTTCTCTCAGGTAGATACTTAGGAGTGGAATTACTGTATCATATGGGAAATGCTTAACTTTTTGAGTAACTACCAGACTGTGTTCTCCAAAGTTTTTGTATCATTCTACATTCTAAACCAGCCTTGTAGGAGGGTTCTAATTTCTGTACTCCTTGGCAACAGTTGTTACATCTGTCTTTTTGATTCAGCCATCTTAGTGGGGGTAAAAGAAGTACTTCATTGTAGCTTTCATTAGCCTTTCCCTGATGGCTCATGAATCAGAGCATCCTCGCATGTGTTTATTGGCCATTTGCTTATCTTCCTTGGAGATGATATGAACTTATGATAATGAAGATGTACGTAATGAGTGGATGGGGCAAGTATAAAATGATCTATTTCTCTTTCATTGTAGGGAATCAAGTTTAAAAGTGAAATATGCAGTTAAAACTGTGAGGATTCTAACCTGTGATGTTTTTAAAATCTCTCTTAACCTCAGATCAGTATTAGAAAATCTTTTATAGCAAAAAAAAAAAAAAAAGTTTGAAGGTCTTATAGTTCCATCATTTTTTCACTTTTTTCTTTTTAAAATCACATTATAGAATCATGTATAGTTCAACTCACTTTGAGTTGAACTCACTCAAAAAAAAGATAATTTTATTAACTGGGCACCTGGCTGGCTCAGTTGGTGGAACCCGTGACTATAGATCTTGGGGTTGTGAGTTCAAGCCCCATGTTGGGTGGGAGATGACTTAAAAATAAAATCTTTACAAAAATCAAGTATTTTAGAAAAGTGTAAGAGGCATAATTGGTTAGTCACTGAGCTTTGCAACAAACATTTCCTTTTCCTCAGGTCAAACAGTTACTTGGCCGTAGAGCACAGACTGCTGAGGGAGGTCCCCTGACAGGAGTTAGCATTAGTTCCTGTGGTCATCAGCATCACACTGCAGCAGTCATTATATATTGAACCTGAGAGGCTCACCTTTCTCTCGCTTTCTGTTTCCTAATACTTGCCTCCGTCTTTCCATTCTCAGGTTCTAGTTTTTTTTTTTTACCTTCCGGCTAACCTTATTTTACTTAAGCTAGGTCTAATTTGAGCAAGCATTCTTTCATTGCATTTAAGACCAGAATTCCCACCAAAGTTTAATGAGTGTACCTTTGCAGTTGTGTTTTCCTTCGTGGATCAAAACTTCCATTTGTTCGGGCGCCTGGATGGCTCAGTGGGTTGTGCTGCTGCCTTCGGCTCTGGTCATGATAACAGGATCCTGGGATCAGGCCTCACATCAGGTGCTCTGCTCAGCAGGGAGCCTGCTTCCCCCTCTCACCCTGCCTGCCTCTCTGCCTACTTGTGATTTTTCTCTCTGTCAAATAAATAAATAAATAAATAAAAACTTTAAAACAAACAAACAAAAACTTCCATTTGTTGACTCACATGCTTTGGTGTGAGTACATCAACTCCACTGTGTTTAAATGAAGCACTATCGAGGATCTTCCAAATCTTCTCCTTTGTGCTCTTCCTGTAATTCATGTAACTTAATCAGGGCCCTTTTCTCCCTTGGAATCCAGTTTGCCATTCTCACAACACAGACTGCTTCCTTCCTTAACTGCTTCAGGAGTTGTGAGCTGATACATGGTTAAATTACTATGAACCTCTAGCCACAACATTTTCATCAGTTGATCAACACATAAGCTTGTGTTAAGTGTTTTATTTTATTTTTTTAAGATTTTATTTATTTGTCAGAACGAGCGAGCACAAGCAGGGGGAACAACAGGTGGAGGTGGAAGCAGGCTCCCTGCTGAGCAAGGAGCCCCATGTAGGACTCGATACCAGAACCTTGGGATCATGACCTGAGCCAAAGGCAGACGTTTAACTGACTGAGCTACCCAGGCGTCCCTTGTGTTAGTTTTAAAGATAGCTTATTTAATGTCTGCCATCAGCTCCTTAATCTTGAACATGTGGACACTGTGACTGATGCCTGAGTGAAGCTGAAGCTTACTCAGAACACTGGGCAGGTCACTGCCTTGCACTTAGCATTTCAGCATCATGCTTAGGGGCCATTTAAGACCCCCCAAATCAGCCACAGAAAGCACAAGTATTCAAAAACTGTGGCATTAAATAGACAGCATAAAAGGCACGTGTTTCATCGTGAATGGTAGAGTGACAGGCCAGAGTGTTGCCTTGTTGGACCCCATCTGGGAACTGTTCTGGGTGACTGTTGGTTTTGCTACTCTGCATGTTTATAAATCAGTGACAGAGCTTTTGGGTTTATAAGTAAACTTGGAGGGAGTAGAATTCACAAATACAGAGTCTGGGAATAATGGAAATTAGCTGTGATGGCTGTTTCTTCTAAAATGTCAGTTTTAGAATTTCAATAGTTTTTCTTTTCTTTTTTTTTTTTCTTAATCTGCATATGTGGAAGTAATAATTTTGGTTTCTTCGTAAGTATGTTAATTACACCTGGTCCATTTAGTGTTTGCGAACTGCCTTTCTGATTTCAGGGAACACTTATTTATATTCCCCCATCTCCTGGTATTTAACAGTAAAGGATTCTGGATACTTTAGGATGGAACTACTTCTGAAAACACACCTTAATTTAAAGTCAGGTTAATCCCAGCATTTCTCAACTCACAAAGCTGCTTAAAATTAAATATAAATTTTTGGGTGCATATGAAAATGTACAGTTCTTTGGAGAAGTAAATAGATAACCTCAGAATTTCAGAAAGTGACTGTCTTGTTCATTGACCTCTCTCAAAAATTAGAGACCTTAATTTCTTGTATTACCTTGTTCCATCAGTAGAAATTGGTCTAATTGAGGAATTGTGATGGGGCAAGGGATATTCACATTTAAACTTTTAGTAGCTGTTACAGGATTGGTTTCAAAATATAGTGGTAGTTTTCTCATAATGAATGAGTGTATCTATTAACCCTCTTAGCCTTGTGGTTACTGGATACTAATTTTATTTTATTGTTTGTCTGATAGAAATGAATATTTTATTGTTTAAATTTGCATATGTTTTATTACTGAAATCCTTTTTTAAAAATAACTGACCCTTTGACCCTTTGTTTATTCTTGAATAATTTACTTGTTCTTATCTGTTGTTCATTTTCCTATTTTTGTTTTATTTTTTATTGCCTGAGCATAGGGACTTTGTATTTACCATTCTGTCCCCATACCAGTCCCTGAAAGTTCACTGAATAAATGAGTGTTCTCTCTTTGACTGCCATACATGTTGGCATGTCCACATTGTAGAGGTTTTGAGTTTAAATGAATTCAAACCTGACAGTGTTTTCATTTTTGGATTTTAGGGTTTGAGTTATGTTTAGAAATTGCCTTCCATTACTTTTCTGTTTTTTTTTTTGGCATTTAGAAATTTATTTCAGTTTTACTTTTCTGTATATGGTTGAGATCTGAGTCTTCTGTTTCCCTTCAACCCTGTGTGATTGATGTCTTTATACATGACTCTTATACTTGATTCCTCCTCACCCGCCCCTTTCCTTCTTTATAGACTTTTTGGTTTCCTTTCTGGTTACCTTCTTGATTGAAAATTTTGTATCCTTCCTATTAAGTTCAAATATAAAAACGTATAAAAATGAATTTCACAAAGTGGTGTCTTGAGGATGAAACACGTGAAAAACACGCCCTCAGTAGTTTGTGATGTTTTAAGTATTTATACTGAATATTAGCTGTGTGCTTTAGTTTTATGAACTGAAAAGTAAATTTGTTTTACAAATAGGCTATGCTATATTTTCTAATTATTGCACAGTGAGGAAAGACACTTTCTCAGATCAAGGTAAGATTTTATTACAAAGTTGTATTGAGTTATAGTTGACATGTAATGATTAGGTATGCAAAGTGAATGATATGATGCTATATTTGGATCTGGATCTGTGTGTACATCTTTGAAACCATCACAACACTCAAGGAACATACCCATCATTCCCCAGATTTGTAATTCCCTTTCCATACCTCCTTCTTTTCTCCAGCCCCTTCCCCAGTCCCTGGGATTGGGGATTGTTCTGCTTTTTTAAACCATAGGATTGGTTTACATTTTGTAGAATTTTTATATAAAGGAAGCGATATAGTATGTCTCCCCCACCCCTTTTTGGTCTAACTTCTCTACTTACTTTGATATTCATCCATGCAGTTGGGTTTTTATTTTTTTTTTATTTTTTTTATTTTTTTTTTTTATTTTTTTTTTAAATTTTTTATTTTTTATAGCAGTTGGGTTTTTAATAGTTCATTCTTTTTATTACTGTTCCATTATTTGGATATGTCAGCGTTTGTTTATCCATTACTTGTTGTTGAACATATTTGGATGATTTCTGGTATTTGGCTATTACAAATACAGCTACATTTATATACAGTTCTTTGTAGTGTGTGAAACTCTTACTTGTCTGAGACAGATACCAAAGAATGAAACTGATCATAAGGAAGTTAAGGTTTAACTTTTTAAAAAACTCAAACTGCTTTTGCAAAGACGTTTTCTCATTTTACATTTGTACTAGATATCTTTGATCCATATCCTCACCAACAATTGGCAAGGAAGTCTTAATTTTAGCCATTCTTCTGGGTGTATAGTAATACCTAATTGTGGTTTTATTTTTTATAATTATTTTTAAATCTAATTGTGGTTTTAATTTGCATTTCCCTAATGATGCTGATGTTGAACATTTTTTTTTTTCATGTGATTATTTGCCATCTGTATGTCATCTTTGGTAAAGTGTCTGTTCAAATGTTTTAGCTGTTTTGAAAATTGAGTTGTGGGTGCCTAGGTGGCCCAGTTGGTTAAGCATCTGCCTTTAGCTCAGGTCCTAATCCAGAGGTCCTGGAGTCCGGCTCCCTGCTCAGCAGGGAGTCTGCTTCTCCCTCTCCCTCTGCCTCTTCTTGTGCTCTCTCTCTCACTAATAAATAAAACCTTAAAAAGAAGAAAATTAGGTTGTTTTCTTACTGAGTTTGAGAGTTCTTACATATAAGTCCTAAAATCAGGTAGTGTTAGTCTTCCAGCTTTGTTCTTTTTCAGAGTTGTTTTGAATTTTGTAAGGCCTCTGGATTTCCACGTGAATTTTAGAATCAACTTGCCAGTTTCAGACATGGTGGCATTGTGATTGTGACCATGTGACTCTGTAAACCAGTTTGAGGAGATACAATATCTTAATGATATTGAATTTTCTGATCTGTGAAGCTTGTATACCTCTCTCCTTATTTAGGACGTCTTTGATTTCTTTCAGGGTGTTTTGTAGTGTTGAGTACACAGGTCCTGCACATTTTGGAGGGGTTAGATTTGCCTCTTTTTCATAATTTTGGTTCTGTTGTAAATGTTATTTTAAATATCAGTTTCTGGTTGTGTGTTGCTGTATATAATACAGTAGATATTTTGTATATTGATATTTTATTCTACAGCCTTGCTAAACTCACTTATTTAATAGTATTTTTGTAGATTCTTGGGCTTTTACACAGGTGATTGTGCCATTTGCAGATAAACATGACTTCTGTCTTTCCACTTTAAAATTTTTCTTGTCTTATTCCATTGGCTAAAACTTCCAGCATAATTTTGAACGGGAGTGGTGATAGTGGACATACCTTGATTTGTTTCTGTTCTTAGGAGGAAAGCATTCATTCCCTTGCAACTAACTTTATTGCTGCCCTTTGTCAAGATTGAAGAATTTTCTATTCTTAGCTTACTGAGAGAGCTTTTTAAAAAATTTAATTCGTGATTTCATTTAAATGCTGATTTTAAATGTTGATTTTGTCAGATGCTTCTCTATATCTACATAGATGATTTTCTTTTCTAAGAAAAGTTTTGGAATCTTTTTTTCCCCAAATGTTTTAATAAACCTTGGATTTCTTGGCACAGATCTTACTTGGTCATTATCCTATTAATATATTGAGGGATTTGATTTGTTAAAATTTTGTTAAAATTTGCGTTTATGTTCATGAGGGATTTGATTTGTAGGTTTTTTTTTTTTTGCACTAGTTTTATTTCATTTTGGTATCCGTGATGTTGGCCTCATAGAGTAAATTGGAAAGTATCTTTTTGTTTTCAGTTTTCTGGATCAGTCTGTAGAATTATTATTAGTTCTTCCTTAAATGTTTGGTTGCTTTCACCAGTGAACCTCTCTTGTTCTCGAATCTTGTTTGTGGGAAGGTTTTTATCAAATACATTTTTAATGGTGTGCTACCATCACTACCATCCATCTCCATAGCTCTTTTCATCTTGTAACTTGCCTTCATTTTTAAAAGATGTTTTTGTTCAGTTACTAAGTTCATAGGATTTATTTTCTTACAGTACATTAAGGATTTTTTTGCCTTGTTGGGTGATGGCATATTTTTGTATTTCTATAACATGTATTGAGCTTTGTTTTGGGATATGGTTAGAAACAGTTTAATTCTTTTGAGGCTTGCTCTTTAACTTTCTTAGGTGAGACCAGAATGGTCTTTAGTCTGGGGCTGATTTTCTGAGTTTGGCACCTTTTGAATTACGAGATCTTTCCCTTTGGTACTTGGGAACACCAGCTAGCCTTAGTTGTGTGTATTCCTGGGGATTGTTGTTTCTGCTTCTTTTGGGTGTACCTCTGGCCCAGGCAATTTCTCACATTTTTATACTGATCGATACTCAGCTGAAAACTTGTGGGGGTACCATTTTCCCATCTCCAGACTTCTTTGTCTGTTCATCTCTCTCCTGTCTGGTACTCTGCCTCTGTAAATTCTAGTCCTCTTGGCTTCCCTGTCTCCAGAACTTAGGTGAGATCACTGTGCTGCCCCTGGGATCCCCTCCCTGTGCTGCTGTTCACAAGCTGAGACAACTGTAGGGCTTGCCTTCTTTGTGGTCCTTCAGGGGTCACTCTTCTGCACTAGTTGAGGTCTGATGTCTGAAATTTGTTGATTCACTTATATTTTCTGATATGGTAGTTGTCCAAGTAGGATAGTAAATTTGGTTCCTGTTACTCCATCTTGATTAGAACTCTCAAGATTGCTTTTCAGCCAGTAGAAAATCAGTTCGTAAAGACTAGTGTATTTTTGTTACGTCTGTTTGTTTCATTCTGTCTCAGACTAGGTCCTGGGTATTAAAGAGATAGGGGAAAAGTTCTTAGTTCTTAGATGGATTGTAGAAATGGTTGTCATCTTATCTGTATGTACCAAAGTACTGATTTCATGTTGCATTGAAATTAATTATTCTTTTCTTAGTTACTCAATCATGTGTCTGCTGCTGTTTGATATATATGACTTCATATCTGTAATGTGTCTGGGCAATTATTTTTACTTGTAATTTTCAGTACAGCTTTTTTTTAGTTACATGATTCTTTTAATTTTTTATTTTTATAAACATATATTTTTATCCCCAGGGGTACAGGTCTGTGAATCACCAGGTTTAAACACTTCACAGCACTCACCAAATCACATACCCTCCCCAATGTCCATAATCCCACCCCCTTCTCCCAAACCCCCTCCCCCCGGCAACCCTCAGTTTGTTTTGTGAGATTAAGAGTCACTTATGGTTTGTCTCCCTCCCAATCCCATCTTGTTTCATTTATTCTTCTTCTACCCACTTAAGCCTCCATGTTGCATCACCACTTCCTCATATCAGGGAGATCATATGATAGTTGTCTTTCTCTGCTTGACTTATTTCGCTAAGCATGATACGCTCTAGTTCCATCCATGTTGTTGCAAATGGCAAGATTTCATTTCTTTTGATGGCTGCATAGTATTCCATTGTGTATATATACCACATCTTTTTGATCCATTCCTCTGTTGATGGACATCTAGGTTCTTTCCATAGTTTGGCGATTGTGGACATTGCTGCTATAAACATTCGGGTGCATGTGCCCCTTCAGATCACTACGTTTGTATCTTTAGGGTAAATACCCAGTAATGCAAATGCTGGATCATAAGGTAGGTCTATTTTCAACTTTTTGAGGAAACTCCATGCTGTTTTCCAGAGTGGCTGCACCAGCTTGCATTCCCACCAACAATGTAGGAGGGTTCCCCTTTCTCCGCATCCTCGCCAGCATCTGTCATTTCCTGACTAGTTACATGATTCTTGATGCAATTACCATTTGGGTACACTGGTCTTAAAACTTTGCTAAGCTGAGAATATATTGTTTACCTTTTGTTTTCAGGTAGAATTCTTGTTTTCTAGATAATGGGTTTGATTTTTTGGCATATTTTTAAATTAATCATGGTAAAATACTGGATTTATTATCAATATAAATTATTTGTACTGTTTCTTTCATGTACATAGGTAAGGCAACTTTAAAGGATAAAGTCTTAACTGTTGTGCCCTTAAAAATACTGATGCAATCTAAACGTTGAGGTTTTTTTAAGTTTGCTAAGGAGAGTTTATAACCTACGTAGCAGTGCATTGTCCTAGAATAGGTAAGCTTTCTCCTGTTAAACCCTTCTTCACAATTTTTTGTGTAATAAATTTTTACTCACTGGAACATTAAATGTTACTTAATCCAGGGACCATAATGTAGAGAATGCTATATAATCCTTTCCCATTTGTTTCTTCTCTTACAGGAAAAGTAAGAAGCTTAAGCTCATCGTTGTGGTCACTAACTCACTTGACAGCTTTGCATCTGAGTGACAATTCCCTGTCCCGCATTCCTTCAGACATTGCCAAGCTTCACAATCTGGTGTATCTGGACCTGTCCTCTAATAAAATCCGGAGTTTACCGGCAGAACTCGGAAACATGGTATCACTCAGGTGTGCAGATTCTACTTGCTATGTGACTTTATACCCTCTAAGAACAAAATAGAGCATTTATTTTGCCAGGAAACAACACTACCAATTAAATGGTATTTGAACAAAAAGCAAACATAACTATATCCTCTTTGTAAAGTTTTCTGGGAAAATTGAATGTCAGCCAACAAATAAATCCAGTAGATTCCTTGCCTCAAATTTGTTTTATTGCTATATTTTATGTAATATATTTTATACTTAAGATATTTGGACAAAGTAGGGGTCAGCAAATAGAAGTCAGTTATATTATCCCACCTACGCACTCACCTGTGACAGATGGTGGTGATGCTTTTCCCTCTTAACATTCTGGGGCACTGTACCATGGCTAACATGGTGTCCTGGAAACCACTGCAAGTGAGCGAAACCTTTTTGGCCATTCCTGGGCTTGTATGTGTGATAGTAATAAAGCCTGAACTTGAAGCTAGAATTAGTCATTGGATTTGGGGAACTATAGTGTGGAGTATAGGTGGTAGATAGGCTGTGGAGTCACACAGTTCAATTTAGAATCCTGATTTTGCCATTTACAGGTTGTGTGATTTGGGGCAAGCTCCTTAACCTTGCTGAGCACTTTTGTCCTATATACAGTTGCTATATAATAGTTACCTAGCCAGGGCTGAGATACGATATATCTGAAATAATGAGTAAGAAACTATTAGCCTCCTGCCTGACACATATTTTATTTAATAAATGGTAATTGCTATTTATTTTATTATCTCTGATTTGTAGGGTAGATGGAACCTACCCAAATTCATTGTAAAGCTAATTTCCAGTTATTATGTTAATCCTAATGGAAAATCTTGCCCCATTTCATATTACTTTCTTTTTCTCTGATTCCACTGGCTTTTTTGCTGTCTTCTACCATTTGCTGTGTAGTAAAAAGGAATAAGAACTTGTGAGAGTTTCTTTATTGCTCCTAGTCCAGCTTTTTGACATTGTTTTGGGCTTAGTTACTTAGTATATACTATGACCATTTTAATCTCCTTAAAAGACCTCCTTTCCCATGTGATATATGTGGAAATAAATAGGAACAAATTATTTAGAACTAGTTGTTCTGGTTCGGTTTATGGCCTCACCATTCATTGACCTCCGGTTCACTAAGTAATAACCAAGGTTCATTTAAATTCCAAGAACTAGGGGTTATAGAAGTAGTACTTATTCACATTTAAAAATTGACAAATAGGGGCACCTGGGTGGCTCAGTGGGTTAAGCCGCTGCCTTCGGCTCAGGTCATGATCTCGGGGTCCTGGGATCGAGTCCCGCGTCAGGCTCTCTGCTCACAGGGAGTCTGCTTCTCTCTCTCTCTCTCTCTGTCTCTACCTGCCTCTCTGTCTACTTGTGATCTCTCTGTCAAATAAATAAATAAATAAATCTAAAAAAATAAAAAATAAAAAAATAAAAATTGACAAATAAAAGTTATTGGAGAAAACTGTGTCTCACTGTTGGGTCTTTTTTTTCCTACTGAAGATTCCTTTGATAGTTATAGTTATCTGTACCAAAAAAAGTCATTAAAATAACCATTGGCAGTTAATATAGCTGCCATTATTACTAAATTGAAATTTTATTTAGTTTGGAGAAGTATTAACAATAGACTTAGTTTTGTAGCTGTCATAAACTATTTTTAGTTGGTGCTACATGATCATTTTAATTCTCCTTTAACAATTCATGTGTTACTTTGTTTATCATTTTCACTTTCTTAAAACTGTGTGGTAGACTCCATGTGTGCTGGGTCAGTGCTGCTCCTGGGGTGGCATGTGGACTGTGCAGTTGCAGATGGTGTTGTCGGCCTACAGTGACATATGCAACATGTTAGAGTAGTTTTATATCTGTTGAATTTAATGCTCTTTAAAAATTAGGGCTTGTGTCTTGTTGGTCTGATTTTTTTTCTCATCTCATTTTTCTAATAATTCATTTTTTCATTGTGTTTTAAAAATGTATTGGTCTGTGGCAGTTTGAGATTATTTTGTTTTTTGTTTTTTACCATCTATTGTTTGTGAAGCACTGTACTAGACATTGGAATATGCAATACAGTTTTTTCATTCTTACAAGATTATATTCTTAGAAATCATATTGCTGATTTTAGCTATGAGTTAAAAGATAATATATCTTCTGACATGGAATTTTTATGTCCACAGGGAACTCCATTTAAATAACAACCTGTTACGAGTTCTACCTTTTGAGCTGGGAAAACTGTTTCAGTTGCAGACTTTAGGCCTGAAAGGTATGACTTCCTGTATTTGTGTTTCTTGGGGTTTGTATGTATGTCTTTGAGTCTAGAGAAGCCATAATAGGGCTTTCTTTTGCTAGGGGGTTGCAGGCTCACTCCTCCCCAAAATTCATCGGTTCCTTAGATATACCCCAGTGGTTTTCTTTCTTGTCCACCTGCAGACTGTCTGTTAATCTTTGTATTCTCCTTCACTCCTAGCCCAGCTTTGCTTTCTATCCTTTGTTTTGATCAAATCTGTGTTCTGATGATGCATTCCTGAAGTCATACTTTATTTCATCATACTATAAACAGCTTTTTTCCCCATTGTATTTAAACCTCAAAAAATGGAGACTCACAAAGTGCAGAAATCAATGAGTAAAAAATTTTTGAGCCATTTGGACCTGCTAGTAACAATCAGTTTTTGATCATTTTTTTAAGACTGTAGTTTTATGAGGACTTCATTACTCCATTAGAATTTGAGGGCATAATTGATCCATTGAGAACTATTGGGAAATATGTTTTTTAAAGCAGCAAGATTAAAAGTCATTTAATAAAATGTCATTATTTTTTTAATCACGTTAGGTGATTCTTTGCCAATCTTGTATCCATCTTACCCTATAATAAATTCTTAAATTTATTTCACATAATGAAGTCTTTAAGAATTGTACTCTTTATTTCTTAAGTATATGTAAATAGTGGGGCACCTGGGTGGCTCAGCGGGTTAAGCCTCTGCCTTCAGCTCAGGTCATGATCTCAGGGTCCTGGGATTGAGCCCTGCATTGGGGTCCCTGCTCATCGGGGATCCTGCTTCCCTCTCACTCTCTGCCTGCCTCTCTGCCTACTGGTGATCTCTGTCTGTCAAACAAATAAACTCTTTAAAAAAAAAAAGACATTAAAAAAATATGTAAGTAGTAAAATTAGGTTTTTATTCCTATAAATTCATTTCATATCATAAAGATAACAGTAATTTCACAAAAACAAATGAAATGGAAAAACATAAATAATACCTCTACAGATGTATGTAAATCCATATTCAACAAGTATTAGCTTTACAAATGGTTCTTTGGAAAGTGTTTTTCTGTGTGGGCTGGACTTGGCTGAGGCTTCTTAAAATAGACGTCTGTAGATCTGTTCTGTCACCCTATGGTGAGCGTACTTTTGACATTTTCTTATTTTAACTTTGCAAAACAAAAATGTAAAACGTAGCAACATTTATCTGTATCCTGACGATAAGAATTAACAGTAGTGCGTCACTTTTGTCACCGTTTTCTAATGCAAAAGAAACAGGACATTACAGAGTATGAAAACCCTCTTCTTCAGGTCCCTTTCTCATCCCAGAGGCAGCTACTATTTTTATGTCCTCTTAGTAGTTTCAGGCTTTATAATCTTGCATTATTTATTTTACAAACCTTTGACTCTATTCATTTCTCTAAGGATTCACAAACTTTATTTGAAGTGAGGGTCATCAGTCATAGATTTTCACATTGAGTTAATGTATATGAAAGCCTTTGAAGTATTGGGGACGGGTAGGACAGTCTTTGAGGCACCTTAGTTTTTGAGGCTCCCTTGATCTTCCATTTCAGAAAAATCCTCTCATGTTTGACATCTAGGTTTCATGCTGCTTTCTCAGAAGGATAGTTTCACTGATTGTACCTTTCTTTGGACAAATCCTCTTTAGTTTTTAGAGCTCGCCTCAGCTCATTGTTAACTTCAGACAACCACTGATATGTTTTCCATTTATATAGTTTTGTTATTTCAAGAATATTGTATAAGTAGAATCATGGTATATGTAACCTTCTGAGATTGGTTTTTTCCCCACTCAGGTTAATTCTTTGGTGATTCACACAGGTTTTTGCGTGTTTTGCTCCTTTATATTAATGAGCAGTGTTCTGTGGTATGGACATGTCATGGTTTGTTTAACTGGTTACCTGTTGAAGAACGTCTGGCTGGTGTCCAGTGTTTGGCTATTATGGATGAAGCATGAGCTGCGTACAGGTTCTTATGTGAACATAAGTGTTCATTTCTTTAGAAGAAGTGCCTAGGAATGCAACTGGCTCAGTCATATGTTAATGTCATGTTTAGTTTTTTAGGAATTGGCCAAACTGTTTTCCAGGGTGGCTGTACTATCTAACATTTTCACCAATGATAAGTGAGTGATCCAGTTACTCGGAATTCTCACCAGCTTGGTATTGTCACTGTTGTTTTTTTAACCTTTCTGATAGATGTGTATTGATATCCTCACGGTTTTTTTTTTTTTTTTTTTTAATTTCCCTGTTAGCAAAAGGTATCGCACATCTTTGCATGTGCTTATGGGTCATCTCTATGTCATCATCTGTGGCATAGTTTTCTGTCTTGGTCATGTTCTATCCAATTGGACTCTTGGTTTGGGGAATCTGTAGTATATTCTAGATACTAGGCCTTTGTCAAATATGTGATTTGCAAATATTGTTTTCCCAGTTTGGAGTCTTCTTATCCACTTAACACACCCAGTTCCAGTGCTGGGAGGCTTTCCCCCACACCAGCAAGCCATTCTATGACAGCAGCTAGAGGTCCTATAATTCAGCTAAATTCTGACACTACCTACCCAAGGATAGCATCAGATTCTACAGCTAAAAGGGTCCAGTCTTACATGATGGCTCCTTGCCTGTGGTTCTGACCAAGGTTCCCACAAACCCCCTCTTGCATTCGATTAATTTGTTGGAGTGGCTCACAGTAATCGGGAAACCTGTTTACTCACAAGATTCCCAGTTTATTATAAAAGGATAGAACTCAGGAACAGCCAGATGGAAGAGATGCATAAGGCAAGGTATGGGGAGAGGGCACAGAGCTTCCATTCTCTCCAGATACGCCATTCTCCCTGAATCTCCATGTGTGCACCAACCTGGAGCCTCTTTGAACCCCACGCTTTTGAGTTTTTACAGATCCTTCATAACATAGGCATGATGACTGAGCCAACTTGCAGCCACCTTCCCCTCTGGAGTGAATGTTCCAGCTGTCAGTCATATGGTTGGTTCCTCTGTCAATCCAGTCTCCAGTCCTTAGGTGAGGTCTGAAAGTCACTTTCTTAACGTGACAAGAGACATTGTACAACTTCTTCTCTTAGGAAATGTTAATGGTTTTAGGAACTTTAGGAAATAAGGACCAGATATGTATTTCTTATTATAAGTCACAATATCACACAGGGTCTTGTATGTAGCAGAAGTTTTTAGTTTTGATGAAGTTGTTTATCATTTTTTCTTTTTATGGATACTGCTTTTTGCTGTCAAGTCTGAGAATGCTTTGATTAGCTCTAGAGCCCAGAGATTTTCTCCTGTCTTTTGTACTGAAGGTTTCATGGCTTGGGTGCCTGGGTGGTGCAGTCGGTTGAACGTCCAACTCTTGATTTCAGCTCGGGTCATGATCTCAAGGTTGTAAGATAGAGCCCCACATCAGACTCTGGGCTCAGTGGGGAGTGTGCTTGAGATTCTCTCTACCTCTCCCTCTGTCTGTCCCCGCCCAAAATAAATAAAGTTTCATGGTTTTATGTTTTACATTTAAGTCTGTGATCTATTTGGAGTTAAAATTGAGCTAAAAGCAATGAGGATTAGTTGAAAGTTCATGCTTTAGTCTGACTGTCCAGTTGGTCTAGCACCATTAGTTGAAAAGTCTATCCTTGGTTGAATTGCATTTATACCTTTTCCCAAGATTAGTTGGACATATCTGTGTGGATCTATTTCTGGATTTTCTTTTTTCCATGTATGTATGTATGTGATGTATGTGTCTGTCCCTTTGCCAGTAGTTACTTGAAAGTTGAAATAGGATAGTTCAGTCTTGAAATAGAATAGACAGATTCCTCTATTATAGTTGTCTTTTTCAAAACATTTTAATCTGTTTTAGATTCTTTGCTCTTTGCTTTTCCATATACATTTAGAATAATCTTGTGTATAGTTACAAGAAATATTGCTGGGATTTTAATCAGAATTGTGTGAAACCTGGGATCAAATTGGGGAGAATGAATCTTCTCCATGAACATGCCATGTCTCTCCCTGTATTTAGAGCTTTGATATTTGTCTTTAGTATTTTGTAGTTTCTGGTATAGAAGTCATGTAAATGTTTTGTTAGATTTATTTCTTTTTTTTTTTTTTTTTTTAGCAATTATAACTGATAATGTATTAAATTTTGCTGTCCATGTGTACATTCCTGGGCATATAGAAATACAGTGGATTTTTTTTCTTTATCTATTTCATCTACCCTTCCATTCCTCGCCCCCCACCCCGTTCCCTTTGGCAACCACCCATTTGTTATCTGTGTTTAAGAGTTTGTTTGGTTGTTGTTTGCTTGTTCATTTGTTTTGTTTTTTAGATTCTGCTTATAAGTGAAATCATGTAATATTTCTTTCTCTGTATGACTTATTTCACTTAGTATAATATCCTGCAGGTCAATTCATGTTGTAGCAAATGGCAAGATCTTTTTAAATTATTATTAATGGCAGAGTAATATTCCATTGTATGTTTGTACCACATTTTTATCCATTCCATACTTGGGTTCTTCCATTTCTTGGTTATTGTAAGTAATGCTACAGACATAGAAGTGTATGTATCTTTTCGAATTGGAGTTTTGTATTTTTGTCTTGTATCCTCCACCCTGTTGAATTCATTTCTTGTTTTAGGAGTTGTTTTGTTTTGTATTTTTGTTTTTGTACACTTCTTGTTAACATTTTTGGGAATTTTCTATGTAGTAGAAAATTATGTCATCTGCAAACAGGGATGATTTTATTTCTGTTTGTCACTGAGAGAGAGAGATAAGAAAGCACAAGCAGGCAAAGGGAGAAGCATGTTCCCTACTGAGCAGGGAGCCCGATGTGGGACTTGATCCCAGGACCCTGGGATCTTGACTTGAGCCAAGGGCAGACACTTAACCAGCTGAACCATCCAGGCTTCTCTTTTCTTGCCTTAATGTACTGACTAGAACTTCCAGCACTATGTTGAATAAGAGTTGTGAGAACAATCATCCCTCTTTTTCCTAATCTTTCAAAGTATTCTGTCTTCACTGTTAAGTAAATGTTAGCAGTAGGTATTTTATAGATTGTCTTTATCAATTTGAGGACATTTCCCTCTGTTCCTCCTTTTCTGGAGTTTTAAGTCATGAGTGGTTTTTTAATTTTTCCAGATGCCTATTTTGCATCAGTTGATATGATTATGTAATTTTGCTTCTTTACCCTTATAATTGATTTCTGCATCTTGAACCAGACTTGTATTCCTAGAATAAATCCCACTTAGTCATGGTTCTGATTCTTTTTATTTATTGCTCACTGTTGTATGCTAATATTTTCTTAAGGATTTTTATTTATTTATTTTTTTTTAGCAAGAAAGAAACATACATGGCAATTTATTTATGTGAAGGTAGATGTTGTCCAGTGTTTTGTTTTGTTTTTTCTTTTTTTCTGATTTTTTTTTTTTCTCCATATGGGTGGGGTGTGGAACAGGCAGAAGAAAACAAATCTTGGTTTCCTTCTGGGTGGCACCTGTTCAAGTTTAAACCCCAGCAAGAAGCACTTATGTTCTGTTGCTGGGTAGTAAAGGCGTGATGTTTGAGCTTCTGCTGCCTCTGCCTTCCTGCCTCTGATCATGCAGGTGTCCTGAGATGGTCTTGCATTTACAGATAGCAAGATCTGACTCTCTTTTATGGCAGGACTCTGGATTTGTGAAGGATAAAATGATTAGGCTTTTTAATTGGGATTTTTCTTAATTTATCCAAATGCTTTATTATTTAGTAGGTTCCGGGGATACTCCTTTCTTAAGGATTCTTGATTCAATTAGATATTCAAGGGGTATTTGTCTTCAGTTTTATTTGTATGCTCACTGTCTGGTTTTGGTATCTAGGTAATATAAGCTTTATGAAATGAATTTGAAAGTGTTCCCTCATCTTCTGTTTTCTGAGAGTCTATAGAATTAGAGTTAATTCTTTAACTGTTTCCCAACAAAAGAGATTTCCCAACAAAACAATAGAGATTTCTTTTTTGACAATTCTTGAGATTTTATTTACTTACTTATTTATATAGAGTGAGTGCGTGCAGGAGCAGGGGGACGTGCACAGGAAGGGAGAGAGAATCTCAAGTGGACTCCACACTGAGTACGGAGCCTGACGTGTGGCTGGATCCCACAACTCTGAGATCAGGACCTGAGCTGAAATCTAAGGGTCTGACTCTTACTTAGCACACTGAGCCACCCAGGTGCCCCTCTTTCATGGTAGTTTTTAAATCATGAATTCATCTCCTTTAATAGATATTTGGGCTATTTAAATTATTAGGTGAGTTCAGAGAGTTTGTATTTTTCAGGGAAATAGTCCATTCATATAATGTTGTTAAATTTAGGTGTGTAGAGTTGCTAATAGTATTCCCTTCTCCGTTTGATTTCTGTAGGGTTTGTGGTGATACCCCTTTCACTTTTTATATTGGTAATTTCTGTTGTCATTTACTTTGTCAGTTTTGGTAGAGATTTACTAATTTTATTGATCTTTTCAAAAAATTTCTTTGATTCCTATTCTTTAGTGCTTTGAATTCGTCTTTTTTGCTTTCAGTTACTTTATTCTTTCTAGGTTCTTAGGATTGGAGTTTGGATTATTGAATTGAGATTTTTTTCCTTTTCTAATGTATGCATTAGGTGCTCTAAATTTCCCTCTTGGCCCTGTGTTAGCTGTGTCCAGCCACAAATACTGATATGGTGTGTTTTCATTTTCACTAATTCAGTGCATTTTCCTCTTTGACCCATAGATTATTTAGAATTTTCTGAGTGTTTCCATATTTCCCTTTTGTCTTTCAGTACTGATTTTTTATGTGATTCCCTTGTGGTTGAAGAATTCTGTATGACTTGAGTTCTTTTAAATTTGTTGAAGTTTGGTGGTTTATGGCCCAGGGTGTTGTTTATACTAATTTATGTCCCTGGGGCCATGGACAAGAATATGTATTGTGCTGTTATTGGGTAGAATGATCTGTAAATCTCAACTGGATCCTATATATTAACCTAGTTAGTATCTGTTGGATTGATGGTGTTTGGAGTTTTTTTTCTCTGGTTCTGTCGTTGAGATGGGTGTTAAAGTCTCCCAGCGTAATTGTAGATTTTATCTCGTTCTTTCAGTTCTATCAGTTTTTGCTTAAAATATTTTTCAGTTCTGTCATTTTGTGAGCACATGTTTAGAATTGCTGTGTCTTCTCCTTTATAATAGGTGATGCCACTCTCTGTCTCTAGTAAATTTATTTTCTCTGAGATCAACTTTATATGATACTAATTAGACACTAATGCTTTCCTTTGATTAAGATTTTCATGACATCTTTTCCATCCTTTTCCTTTCAACCTGTTCATAGTGTTGCATTTGAAGCGAGTTTCTTGTGGAGAACATACATAACTTATCAAATCTATTAGTGCTGTCATTTTGAGTGAAATACAGAATCCCTAACTCTTTTTTTTTTTTTTAAGATTTTATTTATTTATTAGTCAGAGAGAGAGAGCGAGCGAGTGCGAGCGTGCACAAGCAGGCAGAGTGGCAGGCTGAGAGAGAAGCAGGCTCCCCGCTGAGCAAGGAGCCCGAAGCGGGACTCTATCCCAGAACCCTGGGATCATGACCCAAGCCGAAGGCAGCAGCTTAACCAACTGAGCCACCCAGGCATCCACTCCCCCCCCCCCCTTTTAATAGATTTTTATTTATTTACTTATTTAGAATCCCTAACTTTTTAAGACTTCCCATTTAGTCCCTGTTTATAGTATCATTGTCTTAAATATTTTCTATACCTATATTTAGAACCACACCAGTTTTACAAAAATATTTTAATGGCTGAACATAAGTCAGAAAGCTTAAAGGAAGGAAAGCCTATTATATTTGCCCCCTTCTGAAGACCACAGTCTTTTTTTCTTTTCTAGTGTTCCAAGGTTCGTTCTTTCATCATTTCCTTTGTATTTAGAGAACTCCTGATTGTTTTAGGATGGATCTGCTGGCAATAGGTTCTCTTAGTTTTCTGTGCTCTGAGAATGTATTTATTTTTTCTTCCTTCCTAAAGGCTGTTTTCACTGGGTATTGATTCTGGGTTGCCAGTTCTTTTCTTTCAGTGCTTAAAAATCTTGTGCCACTTCCCTTTGACCACTGTGGCTTGTGATGTGAAGTCTGCTGTGATTCAGAGTGTGTTCTCCTTAGAGGTAGGGTGTTTTTCTCTGGCTGCCTTCAAGAGGTTTTCTTTTTCTTTAGTTTTCAGAAGTTTAATTATGGTGTGGCTTGCTGTGCATTCTTCTAAGTGTGTCCTGTTTGGATTTTATCAGACTCTTGGATCCACAGGTTTATTTTTCTTTCCAAATTTGGGGGATTTTTCAGGCATTATTTCTTTGAGTACTGTTTCAACTCAGTGCTTCTTGTTCTGTGCTTCTACCCTTAGAATTCTGTTGTGGTCCCACATGTCCCGGAGGCTCTGTTCATTTTTTTTGCAGTTTTCTTTCTGTTGTTCAGATTAGGTAATTCTTACCGTTCTTTGTTTCACTGATTCTTTCCTCTGACTCTCTGTTTTGCTGTTGAACACATCCACTGAACTTTTATTTCATGTATTCTGTTTTGCAGTTTTAATATTTTCATTTTCAAAAACATGTTTTGTTCATTTGCCAAAACTTTTTCTTTGCCGAGTCTTCCTGTTTTTTTCATTTATTTCAAATATGTTTTTGCTATTTCTCATTAAAGCATTTTTGTCATGACTGCTGCATTTACATCAGATCATGCTAATGTTTTTGTCATCTTGGTGTTGGACTTTTCCTTAGTTTGAAATCTTCTTGGTTCTTGGTATGATGAGTGATTTTTACTTGAAACTGGGCATATTCAGATTACATTATGAAACCCTGATCTTACTCAACCTTTTCTTTTTGCTGGCTTTCTCTTAAACTGCTCTGGCAGGGAAAGTAAGGGGGCAACATCTTTGAAAATATTTTTTCATTTGGAACAGTAAAGATCTTACAGTTACTTTACAATGATTTATGAATCGTTTGTTTTCTTAAGTCTATAAAATTTATTAGTGGAGCTGTGGCATCCAGAACAATATATCCCCCCCTTGTGTGGCATGGGTAGGAACTTCACTGTCCAAAGCAGTTCATTGTACTGTTAATTTTCGAAGGCACGTAAGAAATCCTTCTGAGAGGATTTGAGACTCTTGTAGATTCATGTAAATGATTGCTCTTGCTTTCATTTTTGGTACTTCGGAAACCGTTACTGAATTTACAGATGGCACACAGCCCTGGGGTTTTCCCCTTTCCTTAATGACTTAGTCTTAAGCCAAAGCCAAATCTGTCCCATCTTGGTTATTACTTTATTTAGTAGAATTTTTTAAAGACTCTAAGTGCCAACTACATTTGTCATTAGGATATCTCCTTGTTAGCTTTGTTGCATTCTTAAGTTTTGATTCGCTGATTCGTTATAGTGGCTCTCTTTTCCCTTGTCTGTCCCTCCTTCCCACTCTTCCCCTTCTAGTTTCACTGGGGTTTGATCATTGTAAAAGTGTTGTTGAGGCAGGGCCAGATACAGAGCAATGTTAGGTCTCTTCTACATTGACATCAATCCACAATAATCATTTTCTGGCTACTTCTTTAGAACATGATATGAGTCATTTTTATTCTTCTCTTCAAAAACTAGTAAAATATTTCCTCTGGTTTGGTATATTACTAGTAACTATATACATTGTTATGGTTGATCTGATAATTTTGGAATACTTTGTTGCCTTTCTTGGTTTCATTTTACCTATTTAAAAAATACTTCCAGGAAATCCACTTACCCAGGATATATTGAACCTCTATCTGGAACCAGATGGAACAAGAAGGCTACTGAACTATTTGCTTGATAATTTGGCAGGTACTGCAAAAAGAAGTAAGTGGTTATTTGTTCAAACAATTTTTTTAGGAAGATGGATAAGAATATTGCTTAATTTTGTGTTTTATATTCAACTAGTTTCAACAGAACAGCCACCTCCAAGATCTTGGATTATGTTGCAAGAACCAGACAGAACAAGGCCAACTGGTTGGTAGCCTTATATTTTTTTAACTTATTTTTACTTGGTATTATAAATCTAACAGTGTTGTTGGCGTGGGTTAGATTACAGGCTGTGTTATAGTTGAATGCTTAGGATTGATTTGGTTTGAGAGATTATAATAAAGACTTAATTGTTACTTAGTTGGCCTCTCTCCTATGCCATAGGGATGCTGTGGAGCAGTGCTTCTCAGGGATTTTCATCCCCCAAGGGACACGTAGCAATGTCTGGAGACATTTTTGGATTTTCACAACTGGGGAAAGTGCTACTGACATCTCATGGTTAGAGATCAGAGATGCTGCTAAGCATGCTACCTCGCAGCACTGCCCCACCCGCACTCTCCACAGCAAAGAATTTACCCACCTGTAATGTCAGCAGTGCCACTGTTGAGAAGCTTCGCTCTGAAGTACTGAGCAAACCCATTTATTATAATAAATACAGCAAAATCTTTACACTGCAAGTTTCCAAACCCTAGTATATTCCAAATGTCTTCAATACTACAGAATTGTAAGATAGCCCAGACACTTACTTGAGAGAGAAATTGAACTAAATGGCCTGTGATGTCCTTTTAACTTAACTTGTGTGAAAATAGTTTGAGAATTACATGATGTGTATAACAGGATTTGGTCTATGATTCCTCTTTCCTTTCATATGAATTGATTGTTGCTCTGTAGAAGAAACTTACCCATGCCTATTAAGAAAACTGTCAATTTTCCACATTCTGCATTAGCACTTAGCAGAGTGATGGAGGGAGTACAGATGCGATGAACCCTGATCTTAGAGACAGAGAGGCTCAAGACCTTAGTCTTTTAGCCTCAAACCTTCTGTGGGTATCTCTATAGCAGATAACACATCGTATTATAATTTGTTCAGCTATCTCTCCTTCCTTATTCAACTTTATTTATATCCGTTATGTCTGGCATATAGTAGCTTTTCAGTGGATATATATTGAGTGAATAAAGTCAAACTTAGCATCTAAGTGAAAACGATTGAAATTAATTGTGTTTTTTTTTCTGCCACGTGTGTGAATAAGTAAAGTTATCTTTCCTACAGCCTTGTTTTCTGTCATGTGCTATAATGTTCTTTGTGATAAATATGCGACCCGGCAGTTATACGGCTACTGTCCATCTTGGGCACTAAATTGGGACTACAGGAAAAAGGCCATTATTCAAGAAATTTTGAGCTGCAATGCTGATATCATAAGTCTTCAGGTAAGTCATTTACACAAGAATTCGTATAAATTGCCTAGATGCCCCAATGTTGATAAGCAAGGGACAAATTGGGAACACATTACCCTGACACATTTGAAGTTCTGGCTCAGCAATTCTTAAAATAATTGGCTCTGTTTTTAGCGAATCCTGGGAGTGTTCACTACCTGCTTTGTTTTGCACCATTGTACTGCCAAGTGAAGCAAATGGGTTAATTTGGGTTTTCATCTTTCCCTCTCAAATGCCCTCACACTGTTTTTAATTGGGTGGCAGAGTTACTGAAATTGCGGCATTGTCAAGGTATAGTTTTGCTTTGCTGTCAGCAGTAATAGAATAATTAGGGGATAGTGGCAAGTGCATCGAACCTGATGCTCAGTAACTTTGAGGTCTCAGTCCTGCTCATAATAATTTACACAACCTTGGGCAGGTCACTGTTCTGCAGTTAGAATCTGCGAAGTTCTTCCTCTCTCTCTGATTCTTACTCCCCATCAATTCTAAAATACAAGAAAATACACACACATCGACGTGTATGTATATCGAAGAGACGTTGCATTCCTTATTTTGCAAATTAGTCCTTTGAAATTATTTCAGCCCCTCAAACTGTACATGTAAAGTTAATGCATAGGACTCATTTTTGTCTTATGAAATAACTTTGCCATTTGCAATTTTTCAGGAGGTTGAAACAGAACAGTATTACAGTTTTTTTCTGGTAGAACTGAAAGAACGTGGCTATAATGGATTCTTTAGTCCTAAATCTAGAGCTAGAACAATGTCAGAACAAGAAAGAAAACATGTCGATGGCTGTGCAATATTCTTCAAGACAGAAAAGTAAGTCATCTTATGTTCAAAACAAAATTTCTCAGTATTTGCAGGTAGTCAGGGGTGTGGAAATTAGTTGGCAGACCGGAGAGTGAAGCATTGTATTATTACTCAGTAAAACAATACTGTTGATTTAAAGGGTTTGGTTTGGTTTTGAAGCATCAGAAGTGATCTTGTTTTGGAGACTCGTTGAAAGTGCTGCTGTTTCTTCAGGTGTTCACTAGGGTTTAACTCCAATTGTTAATTGAAACACCTCGTAATTAACATTCCCTCTAGGATGGTAGAGGGATTCTTTTCTTTGGAAAAGAATTATTTTAAAATTACAAGATGGAATATTCCAATATGAAACTTAAGCAGAAGATGACTACATTATCTTAAGTTGTAAAAGTATTTCAGGATATTATCTGTATCAGTAACAGACTGAGAACAACTTGAAACGGATGTGGGAAGCTTGGTGTGAAGTGTGGAGGATTTTCTATAATGTGATTTACATGCCTTCATATTTGTTAAGGAAGTTTGGGAAAACCGCATTTCCCACAAAGTTAATACCTTGGTATTCCCAATTCTATATGTGTGTGTGTGTGTGTGTGTTTTTGTTTGTATTTTAGATTTACTTTGGTTCAGAAACACACTGTTGAATTTAATCAGCTAGCAATGGCAAATTCGGAAGGGTCTGAAGCTATGCTGAACAGAGTCATGACAAAAGATAACATTGGAGTTGCAGTACTGCTAGAACTTCGAAAGGAATTGATGGAAATGTCATGTGAGTGACCTTTTCACTTCCTGTAAAATTGACCTCCAAAATTTAACAGAAAGCAGAACATTTGTTATGTATTAATAGTCTTGTCTAACACCTGAAGAAACTCAGTGAGAATTTAAGTCATTTCTAAAATGCCGTTTCCCTTTTTCTCCACCACAAAGCTTAAGATGAGAAAGCAGAGCCCAGAAAAGTATTTCAAACTTTGGAAGGCATAAAGCCAAAGGAAAAACGTGGTGGTTTTTTTTTTCTCCCAATAATTTTTTACATAAAAGAAATGTTGAAGTGAATATTAGTTAAAATAACTGCTCAGAGAGAACTCCATCCCCTCCTATAATTTCTTGGCAGCAAGGATACTCTGTAAGCTAACTTGTATTCCTGCCCTACTTGTAATCATTATTTTAAATGTTTTGAGTTTTGGATAAATGGACCATTTATTTCAAATGGAAAGTACATTTAGGGCGACCATCATGCTGAGAACTGAAACTTGTGTCACTCGAGGAACAGTTGGGACTGGAGATGTTTAACCTGAAGGAGAGAAAATAGAGATGAAACTTAGCACCTGTATTAAGTGTAAGAAAAAGGGTGTAGATTTAACTTTATGAGATTCAGTTTAGGACATCAATGAAGCCAGCAGTTTCAAGGAGACAACTGTTTAAAAGTAAAGCTGTCCCAAATAGAATGGACCATGTGTGTTCACGTAGTGCATGCCTTCCGTCAGACTGTTTAAGCAGAGCTCAGAGGACTGTTGCTCAGGTTTGTGTATGGTATATTAGTCATCAGGGGCGTGGTGGTTAGGGAGAGTTTAGGATCCTTTTTTGTTCCTGAGACTGAGATACACTACTTGCTTTCAGATCCTGTGAGAATATATGGGCTGATGGGCGGGTTTTGTCTGTCTCTTTGTTTTCTTTTTACCTACTATAGCTGGAAAGCCACATCTTGGAGCAGAAAAACAACTTATTCTTGTGGCTAATGCTCATATGCATTGGGACCCTGAATACTCTGATGTGAAGTTGGTTCAAACTATGATGTTCCTCTCAGAAGTGAAGAACATTATTGATAAAGCCTCACGAAACCTCCAGTCCAGTGTATTGGGAGAATTTGGAACTATTCCATTGGTGTTATGTGCAGATCTTAATTCTTTGCCAGATTCTGGTAAGAAAAGATATTTTATATAGAATGCTCTTTTTTTTTTTTTGGACTTAAAATGTTGTCGTAATATATTGTTTTTGGTAATTCCAAATTTAGTCAAAACGAAAATTCAGCTTATAGCAGCAGCTATGAATCAGGTTTAACATTTTTTGTGTGTGTAGCAGGGAGACTGTTTTGGAAACGAAATGATGTTATGAAAACCTAAGGGGGGGAAATTAATCATCTTTGATAAACATGTAGTTGATAACTTGAAATAACTTGTTAAAGAACATATGATTATATTTCATTATCCCCAAGTCACGTATAATCCAGACTCTGAGAAGGTTATTAAGATAGCTTCTCTGGGATTCCAGCATGTAGTAACAGGATGTGATGTAAATGGTTCTGTACAGGATCTTAATATTGGTGGGCCTGGGGCGCCTGGGTGGCTCAGTTGGTTGAGCGACTGCCTTTGGCTCAGGTCATGATCCAGGACTTCCAGGATTGAGTCCTGCATCGGGCTCCCAGCTCCTTGGGGAGCTGACCTTCTCTCTATGCTCTCTCTCACTCATCCTCTCTCAAATAAATAAAAAATCTTAAAAAAAAATAATTAAAAAAAAAATATTGCTGGGCCTGATGCCGCTACACCTTAGGTGGAATTTGAGATCCTTTGTTTACACAGATCATGCTAGCACTGTGAACAAAGAAAGAACTGGGATCTTGATTTTTATTACAATGTAGAAGAATACAGAAAGGCTTATTCTTGAGTACTTTCCCATTGGATAGTACAGTGACCAAAACCATAGTTCTTGTATTATCAGATTAAGTATTCCCTTTTTGTGTTTCAACTCCTCATTTATATTTTGTCATTTGCACAAAGTACTTTTCCAAGCCCTTGCACATGTGCCCGAGCATGAAAGTACAGTCACATTTGGAGTGGTTCAGTTCACTAGCAGTTCATTGCCATTATGATGGATGAGAGCCAGGGGGAAGATAAAAACTGTTAAAATTTGTTTTCAGGGCAGGTAAAGATATCTGAGATCCATAATTCTTCAGGCCATCTCAGCCAGCTCTCTCGGGTTCACTGCTGCTGAAGCAGGGGGGATGTTCTCTGGCAGTTTCTCTGCATGTGTTCTGCCTTTTGTTTAACTACAGAGTATCTGAGGGGCAAAGACAGACTCTAGTCAAATAATACATACTAAGCCTCATTTCATTGTTAAAAAAAAATAGTATTTAACACATGGGAAAATGTCCAACTTTGCTAACTAATTAAATGAAAAGTAAAATAACTATTTTCAGAGCCCACTAGCTGGTGACATTCTCTTCCATAGTTGGCAGTATGTATAATGGCACATTTAATCCTAATCTTGGCATTTTACACCGAGTAAATAACTCAACATAGGCAGAAACTTAGATACCAAGATTTTAATTAGGGAGTTAATTTCTTTTTAAAAAGTAAAAACAAGGGGCACCTGCGTGGCTCAGTGGGTTAATTGTCTGCCTTGGGCTCAGGTCATGATCCCAGGGTCCTGGGATTGAGCCCCCTGTCGGGCTCCCTGCTCAGTGGAGATCCTGCTTCTCTCTCTGCCCTCCTCCCTCCCCTGCTTGCTCTCCCTCTAGTAAATTAAATAAACTCTTTTAAAAAGTAAAAACAAGCTGAATTTAAAAAGAAAATAAAGAACTAGTTCAACAAATATGAAAGACCAGCACAGCAAAATATAAAATATTTAGTACACTAGGATCAAAACCATGTAAAAATGGACTTAAGATAAGTTCTGGGCAATGTAAAAAAACCCAAAACAAAACAATAACAAACATTTTAGAAAGGGGCAGTGTGTGGTTTAAAGTATTTACTATTACATATTTTCAGTTTTGTACACTGCATATTATACTTGACAGTGAACAAAGTACCTGTATTTTTGTTATAGGTGTTGTAGAATATTTAAGCACCGGTGGAGTAGAAACAAATCATAAAGACTTTAAGGAACTGAGATACAATGAAAGTCTTACAAATTTCAGCTGTAATGGGAAAAATGGGACAACCAATGGAAGGATCACACATGGTTTCAAGTTGAAGAGTGCCTATGAGAGTGGCCTGATGCCTTATACAAATTACACGTTCGATTTCAAGGTGACTTTTGAGATTGAGAAACTTTTTAAACCTCCATTTTTTGGGAGAGTCTTGTAACTTTATTATGTCTTTGAAATGTGGATGTGTGTTGAGACCTAAAGTAAGCCATCTTGAATTCAATGGCAGCAGTATTCTCTTATTACTCTTCTGTGATTGGTGTCCCGTTCCTACTTGATAGTTACCCCTTAGAGCCATTTCCAGGGTAAGAAATTGGATGAAATAATGATCGTAAATCCTGAGTTTAACTGTCATGGTTTGGGGGCAGTTAACGTTTCTTATATGCTCATTGCTAACTAAGCTGTTCGGAAAGTACCATCATATCTAATTTGGTGTCCATTGGAGTGACGTATTTCATCTTTCATATTTTAATTTAATTGAAACTGTACTCCCTGAATGTCAAAATGTGGTTTATATTAGCCATTTAAAAATATATCTTCTATTTATATGCCCTCAGACACAGTTAACGGCTTACAATATGGAGTCTTGCCGTAGTGCTTCTCCTCTTTTTTAATACCAGTGGTTGTTTTGGACTGCATTCATCTGTTCTTTTAACCATCTTTTGCATTTCTGCTCTTGATTCTTAGTTTCTAAACACCTGGAAAAAGAGTCATTCAGGTTAGGTAGTATGTTAGAATGTTAAATACTAGTGCTAACTGGGTCTTAATTTCAGAGGGGAGGGCTGTTAGACTTCTTTGAGAAACTTGAAAAGGTTGAAGTTTTTTAAATTTGACTTTGGAGGAGGCACAGTGCTGTAGATAATGATTTAACCCTGGGAACAGATGAGTATGTGGAGATGGAGAGAGGCTGGAGCAGACTCTGGGCAAAAGGAACATGTAAGTGACAGAAGAGGGGCCAGAGAGAGGAGATAAACTGGGACAGTGTAGGAGCCCAACTGCCAAGGCAGGAAGGCCTTTCTGGGGAAGAGAAGCATGCCTTCAGCTTCCAGAAGCTGTGGGTAAGAGATGCTTCACTGGAGAGCTAGGCACAGAGACAAGAATGTGGAGAGGCAAGGAGATAGTAAAAAGCAGCATTGAGATTCTTACTTGAAGCAGATTGATTGAAGAGGAGGTGAGGGTGTTGACAAAAAGGTGGGAGAGATTAGGGATTTTTTTTTTTCTTTCTGTTCCTGTTGCTGATACAGAGACAAGAGGAAGACACTTGAATGTGCTTAAATATCCTTGACTGAAAACATGTGGAGGAGAAGCTGAGTTACAGGGAGGAGAGGGGCAAACCAAAGTGCTTACCTGGGTGCCCAGTGCTGGGCCCCTGTGCTGCTGCAGGTGTGCAGGGCAGAGGTGTCCCGGCCTTGGTGGAGCTCGCAGTCTGGTGGGAGAGTCCCGTCTCCAGCACCCAAGTGAGTGTGTAGTAGTTACACCTGGAGTGTGTATGAACAAGAGAAGAGACTTGGAGGTGGTAGCAGGTAGCAGGTGGGTGAGGGCAAGATTTGGGAAGGACTTGCAGAGATGATTGAACTCAACGTAAAGATTGAGAAGAAATGAGCCAAATGACAAATAGAAGAAAGTATTCCAGGCCGAGGGTACAACATGTGTGGAGTCCCTGGGGCAGGAAGGAGTTTGACACCTACAAGGAATGTTCTTCTTCCCTCCCAGTATACCCTTCCCACCACCACCAAAAAGGGCTAGTATGGTGTAGTAGAGTAACAGGATGAAAAAATAATACAAATCAAGTTAGGAAAGAGAAGCTGAGGCCATACTAGGAAGGTTCTTGTAGGTCTCATTCAAGATTATGAAAAGGTCCAGAAAAGAGGAAGAATGAATGATTATCATCCTAAACTGTCTTCATTCTGCTGCTATATTTGACATCTGGGATCATTTGGTTTATGTAGTACTGTCTCTTCCCCCATGCTTGTCCCTTTCTTTGTCCACCACATGCAACGGTAACAGTATGTCTTGAGGGCTCTCCACTTCCATGAGGCCTCATCTCTTTTACCTTCTGTTTTTCAGGGTATAATTGACTACATCTTCTATTCGAAACCTCAGCTGAACACTTTAGGCATCCTGGGACCTCTGGACCACCATTGGCTTGTTGAGAATAATATCAGCGGCTGCCCACACCCACTCATCCCCTCCGACCACTTCTCACTTTTTGCACAACTGGAGCTCTTACTGCCTTTCCTGCCCCAGGTGAACGGCATTCACCTTCCTGGCAGGAGGTAGTCCAGAACCTTCAGAGGACGACCTCAGTTTCACTTGTAAACTCATTAAAATCTGAATATAGGGGAGTGAGGTATGGCCACCAGGGTTTGGTTTTTGTTTATTTTTTTTTTTCTTTTCCTTGATGATTTGAGTTTTCAATCTTGATTATTTGATAAGGATATAGTATGAAAGCCAGGTGCTAGCAACAGACAAATTCTGAGCCCAATATGCTTTATATACTGTTAGACAGGGATTGGTGTGTTTACACCTATCTTTAATTTGTTACAAGTGATTTTTCCTGTTTCTTCTGTCCGATATGATATTTTCATGCCTTGAAATAGGAAAATGTTTGAACAGCATATCTCTTTGCACAGACATCTGTAGCACTACTTTTTTGAGGCCAGTAATAACATCCAGAGACCATTCTTCCATCCTTTACTCCCTCCCTTTTCAGACTTGTTTGTAAAATAGAGACTTTGAATTTAGCCTTTATGATTGTATATGATCCACAGAAGACCTGATTTATGAAATTTTGTACTAAAAAGAAAATCAGATTTGGAAATGATTGTATTGTAAACTAAGGCTAAGTTTTTTTACTGTTTCATGTGTTATAAAAGGCCAGCTTGTAAAAGAAGTTGCAACAGACTTTCTCTGCTGATGATTTGCACTGTTAGGGTTTTGTTGGCCCTTTTGTACTACTTTATTTTTAAACTGAGAACATTGCTCTTTAAATCTAAATCTGCTTAAAGCTTTGGACATTTTCTCAGACCAGAGGCAACTTATCCATGAATTCCTGGGTTTTTACAAAAGCTATCTTCCAGGACAGATAAGCTGAGCAGTGAATGATCTGTAGGCATTTATGGACTGAATGTAATGGTCGATATATGTACATTCTGATATTTTTAAATCTTTAACTTTTTTAAGTTACAAACGTACAGCTGCTTGAATGCAGCTTCTTAACTCCTTTTTGAGACACTTCCTGTCCTATCTCCACTGTGCCTGCCTAAATTTGTTCTCACCAAGCACTGCCTGTGCATGCAGAGAAAATCTGTGCATCCTCTTTTCTATTTTTTAAATACTGTTTAACATTTGTGAGAATTTTATGAAAACGCTTTTGTATAAGCTGTGGCTTTTTTTCCCATTGTGAAGCATTGAATAGCACATTTTGGAACATGTTCATAGGGTGGGTCCCGGGGTCTTTGCTCACCAGACCCAAGCACTGCTTCTTGGTGTCATTGCACAGTGCCGTCCGTCACCCGGAATACTGCTATCATGTGAATTCTTTCTGGTTTCCGTGTATTCCTTTCTCTCCGTGTTTTTTTTTTTTTTTTAAATCATTCCCTTTTTTTTTTTTCTTAAATAATTTTCCATTTATGAAGCAGTGTAAATGAGATACATTTTCAAAACAGGTCCCTAAGACAATTCTTCAGATAATTTAGAGAGTGACTAAGTCATTTTAATAGGTCAACTGAGATAAAAGTTCTGTTGTACCCTGTATTTTCCCATAGTGTCGGTAGTTAATGCCAGGCAAAGGTAACTTGTGTGTATTCTGTTCTCATTCATTCTCTCAAAAATCAAATGAATTCAGAGGGAACTTGGTCTAACTGCTTTTGTTTCAACTGCAGGCAGGGGAGCAAAAGGACAACATGTGAGCAGTAAGGAAAAAATGTTGAAATGTTATTAACAATTTTTATACAGAAGATGAGTCATTGTGAATAATGACTTAAAATTTTATGAAAAATATTCAGCACTTAAATGTGCTTATTCTGTTTTTAAGAAAAAATAAAATTACATACGTTTAAATAAATGATTTTTTTTTTCTTTTTTTAAAGAATTTTCCCAAAGGTTTTGATCTTGAATCTTTGTCTGGGACCTGGTTTTTCCTTTGAGGATTTTTTAAGATTTTGTTGTGATTGCTTTTTATTTTTTGCTTTTTGTTTTAAGTTGTGCTGACACCAAACATGTCCAGTTTATAATCAGTACATTGGAAAGCTGGTATTATCGATATAGAACCAATGCATAACTTTTTCTGGGGTTTTTGTTTTATTATTTTTTTTTGTAAAGTGTGAATAAAAGGTGTGTTTACTCATTTTTCCTAAACACTGTGTTGGTAATGTGCATCATGACAATTTCCAGCGAAGGTGAGCTGGAGCTGGTTGGACTGATGAGGCAAGGAGACCGCTTTTCCTATGATCTGCATTATGTGATAACAGGTCCAGAGAGCTTTATGGAGGGGGAGGGGAGAAGCACTTACTCGTTTGTATTTGTTAATGGAGGATGTATTCTTTTCATAGATGCTGGAACTAGAGTGCACTTGTTAGATGCTAAAGGTTTGAGCTTTACACAAAATGTTTTCATCTGTATTTGTTATCGTCTGCAATATATTTGAATTTGGGGGCAGCGTAGTAAGATATAAAGGCCTGTTATGTCTTGAAATTATTTGTTCTTGCCTCTTCTGGGCATACTGCATTCTGTGGGTCAGTTTGAACAGCTTCTCCATCTTATTTAGATAGTGATAAATTGAGCCAAGAGTGTAGACTGACAACTGTAACCTTCAAAAGAGGAAGAAATATTTGGGGTCTGTAGGGAATAACAGTCACACCAAAATAGACTGATACTTTTGTTAAGCAAGGTTTTGTGTTCTAAATATTTTCTGTGTCCTGGATAATTTCCAATAATCCGTACTCTTTGAAATGCAATAAAAACTAGTATGTTTTCTCAGTATAGATTTTTTTTTCAAAATTCTGTAACAGGTATATTTAATGTGGTGTTGCCATAATGTAATTTCAGTGTTTTTGCTGGGTAAATCCATTTTATGAATGTTTTACAGAAAATCTGGGGTGTGTTTTCTGTTTTTCAGAAATTTGGAGGCACACAATACCTTGTAAATCCCTTGAAGTACATTTTACTGTATTATTGGTAATTATTTATGCGTTGAGAATTTAAATAATGTTCATCAAAATTAATTTATGGCATAATTTAAACTAAAGTTTAGAAATAAATTGTTGATTACAACTTTAATAATCCTAGAAGACAGGCAAGGAACATCTCCAAGAAATGTGATTTTATTCTTGATTTGGTGATGGCCAAGAAAACTTATTTTGAGTTAGCACTTTGAAACCTAAGGACATTATTAAATTGGGTGGGATGCACTTCTAAATGTTAAAGTTAACATTTCAAAGCTCTTCTAAGATTCAGGTTTTCGGTAATAAATTCCAGTTATAGTATTCCATTTTTCTTACTATTTAAATTCATGGAATTAGTTTCATAGTGACGTAAGGTTTTGGGGTCATGTCATGCCATATATAAGACAAAAGCCAACCTAGGCAAAATAGTTACAGCAGTTTGTTCTTTTAATGAACCAGTCAGAATATTCAGTACAAATGCTGCAGATAATTCAAAGAACACCTTTAGCAAGTGTTTCTCCCCTACTCGTAAACAGTATTTTAGGATGTTCACTTCGCTCTTCTTTTTGGTTACATAAGATTTAATAACCGGTATGTTGAAGTAGTGTCTAAAATAGAGTATCTAGTCTTTGTTCACAGTACATTATATTGTGTAATGCACTGGACTAATTTTTGTTTACCATTCATGTAACAAAACTCAGCACATTATCTGCACTAAGCTCAAAGAATGTCGCATTTGCCTAGGCAGCTCTTTGATAAGGGTGATGGGAAACCGAATATGTACCTATGGACTGGTGGTAACAAGGGCTTTTACTGTTCTTTTCAGTGGAACCTACTTGGTCAAATTGTAACTAGCTAGTATTATATTTATATACAGGGTCTCTTTTCTTTACTGATGTATTTTCCTACTCATAGCCAACCAATAAATTCAATATCTGTTTCAAATATTTTAAAAGTGTAATTTGTATAGCCGTGGTACTGAGGTTTGAGAAAAATAAATATTAGCAGACCACATAGTTAAAATTATGAGTCATCTGGGACAGGATTGTAACTCACCCTTTGGAAAGGGGAAGGGGTGAATGGGGGACAAGGGCCATGATATGGGGAGATGGTACATTGGCTGTGTTGTTCTGTATGACACGTCTTTGCCAAAGTTCATTTTTATATCTAGGCAACTGATGGTCCATTTGCATTTAGGAATTTTGTCGTTGTTAACATATACCTCGTTTAAAATAAGAAATGGGCTCATGTGTCTTCCGTCTTTTGGAAGGAGTTTGACATATTTTAAATAAATGCTTTTAAATATGGTGACAAACCCTGTGTTGGTGGGGTTATACTAATTGATTCTATGTTTTACTTTTCACATGTGTATTTTACTGTATATATATATATAAACTTTAAAAATGTGACTCTTCAGAAAAAGTCCGTTTGTTTTTTAGAAACTACTTTTTATAACAAACGTGAATTTTTAATGTAGATGCTTAAAAAAATCATAAAATCAGATGAATGTTTGCCAAGATGTACACTTTTTAAAGTAGGCATTTTCTACCTAATGTTTAATATATAACTTTACCTCTGTAACAGAAGTCTTGTTCCTCCTTATATTGTTGAAAAGTAAGTGTATGAAAAGTAAATGAGGTATTATGTCCATGTTACTTTATAAATTCTGGTTTATGTTCTTGAGAGGAAGCAAGTACCTAAGGGAACACAAAAGGAAAATATATTTAGAATAAAGTTTTCCTGTTCTATGTAATGTTATATATACCTAGAATTCCCATTTTGGAGTATTATTTAGGTATTCAAATTTAAATTGGTTTTAAATTTCATAAGTACTTTGAAGACAATTGTAATAAAACAGATCATATGTTAGAAGAATCTTACAGAAAAAGATAGTGTTTACTAGAATCTTACGAGAGTTTGAGAAATATCTAAGTTTAATTTCCTCCAAATAGTGAAACATAAAATGTTCTAAGTAGATTGCTCCCCAGGTGATTCTGGCCAACCAGTCTATAGGAATTGGCAAAACAAGGTGGCTTGTGAACCAGTTTCTGTAGTTTCTTTAGCTACATGAACATTTTTAATCCGTTAAGTAAGGAGATGGCAGTTTTTAAAGTCGGCAAACTTTGAATCACTCCAATGCATTAAAAAGCTGTTAAATTATTTTGGCCCTGTCATAAGAAATTCTGCTCACTACGCCAATGTGCCCAGAGGTGGGTGGGCATGGGAGTTCTTCCTGCCAGTGTCGCCACCTTTCCTAGCACAGTGAGTAAGCTACAGGCCCCAAGGAGCCCGTCAGCACAACACTGTCTTTGTTAATGCCTCATCCACTAGCCCTACAGCCCGGTGAGTGGAGTATTGCCCTTCCGCGGCACACCCACTCGTACTGTTCCCCAACTTCATGTAGTTCTTAACAAACCCAGTCTGTCAAGGATGCTGAAGAGGAATGACCATGTGACTAAAGTTGGGTGGAAGACGTCTACAGGATGCAGGGCTTGGTTCCCGTGTAATAGTCACGCTGGTGCAGGTGGCTGGTTCTCATCAGTGACATAGGTGTGAGAGGCATGTGCTTGACACTGGGAGCTTTGTGAGTTACCAGAACGTTTTTCCCCTTGTCCTTGGCACGATGCTTGCTCATGGTAACTTTGAACAGACGCGATGGTGGGGGCGCTTTGTGTAGTTGGTCCATTTTGGTGATCAGAGTTGTTCTTAGTGTACTTTTCTTGGTCACCATACTGATCCATACTCATTTGCAATTTCTTCTTGTCAGACGCTGCGCCAAGATTGGAAATAGAGACCTCCAGCGCTGGTCTCTGACTTCAAGTTGCTCCTCACTCATTATAATCTGATGTAACACGTGCTAAAGGTATTCTTGGTATGGAGGGCGCAAATCTGCATGAGCCTGTAAAGTTTTCCAGAGGTGACCTTAGAACTAGTCCTTAGAACTTAGAAGGACTAAGAACTTGTTTCCCAGATGAATCATAGTAAATTACTCATCCCAGATGAATATAGTAGCCCTTTGTGAAATCGTGCGTAGTTCTGAATTTTGAGCACGAGGTGGGTCTTTCAGTGGGAAGCACACAAGTGGGGTGGCTGGAACACAGTGGATGCCTTTGGAACCTTGAGCCACATGCTGAAATTTGAACTTAAAACTGCAGGTGGTGGTGAAGAGCCAGATTCGAGTTTTAAATAGGAGCGGTATGACTAGGTTTTAGAAAAGTTGCTATGGCAGTGTTCTGGAGGGTGGGTTAGAACAGGAAAACTAGTTTACTGGCTTCCGGCATGGTCCCGTTGACAGGATAAGCTGAGGATGGCTTGCAGGGAAATCAGTGGGAAAAGGAAGGAGAATTTGAAATGTTCAGGGAACAGAATCAGTAAGAACCTCAATTGGTCCCTCATCACTTGTGGGTGAAAAGACATGTAAGTGAGTTTTGTTCAGTTTTGTTCAGTCCCTCATTACTTTCATTAGGCAAACCCTGTCTCCCCGCCCCTTCAGGTGTTTGCTGGCAGACCCTCCTTTCTCCTTTACTGACCTCACAGAAACATTTAGGCAAAGAATTTTGTTTCTCAAACTACACTTTACTTCATTTTGCATTATTTTTCATTCGGAGTTTAGTCTGCAAAAGAAATCCAGTGTGCCCCCAACTGAAGAGTTCAGTAATTAATGGGTATTAGAAGACACTTCAGTAGAGCAAATGAAAGGAAACCATGAATTCTAAATTGACTTTCCTGTCATGCAGAGGATTAGACCTGTGTTCAATCTGGCAGACTCTGCCACGTGTGCCTTTTGAGTCCTTGAAATACGGCCAGTGGGATTGGAACTGTAAGATACTTTTCAGTTTCGCTGAAATTTTATTGTTGTGATAGGACCAAATTTCCCTTTATCTGACACATTGTGTAAGATGTGAAACTGGTGTATTGCTTGTGTTACACATAGACACATCACCAGTTGATGTCAAGAACTGATGCCATCCTAACAATATTTTACTAACTGAAGTAACTTTAGAATATGTATGAGTACTTCCTGCCAGCAGCACGAGTTACTGTGCCTATGGAAATCACTAGTGATTGAGATGCCTTTTTTCGTTTTAATATAAAATTATTTCTCTGGTTTAAAAAATAAGTGTGGACAAATTATTAAACTTAAAACCAATGCTGATGCAGAACTGAGCTAGTCCCACAACTGGAACAATGAAGACTAGAAGGGATACCATGAATTTCATGGTGAACAATAATGGCAATTTGTTGCACCAGAGGAAAAGGAAAACCAGTGTAAAAAAATTTAAAGGTAGTAAAGTGGGCAACAGTAGGGTACATTTTCTTGAAATGCTTAATTGAATTTAATGTTTCCTGCTAACAGTCAAAAAAGAATAATAAATAAAATTAATTACTTGAACGAAGAATTGGAAGGCCAGCAGATTTTTTAAAAAACTCTTTTATAGCAGGATATGAGCTTGTAGATTTGACCAGCTATAAAAAGGGCTTGTATTCTTCCACAGGAAAAAACATTTAAGTGGAGATACGGTATGAAAAATATATTTACATTATGGAAATTTTGTTAGAAAATGAAAACACAAAGTATTTTACAAGAATGAAGTATTTTCAGTTTACCTAGAGACTAAGACCTAGTTACCTAGTTACCTAGAGACTATAAGACCTTCCTAATACTCTTAAAGATTGTTTAAAGTTTAAACATTGAAGTACTTACTAGCTTTACATGAGTTGTATGATACAAAATACACCAACAGTAAATACTTAGTGTATGCATTTTCTTAAAGAACTCTCAAATTTACAAAGAAATGTGAACTCTTGGCCTCCACTCAGACTTAAAACATAGATATTTTTGTGTTTTTTACATCCGTCAAAGAATTTCTTCCAGGTATGAAGAAAGATAATTTCTGTTACAGATAGTGCTGTAACTGTGTTAGGTCAGAAATCTGGATTTGTTGGAATTTTAGTGATTTCCTTTATTATTTTGTTATACCTTATGCTTATTGAAGGTAGTTGCACTTAATTTCCTGAAACAGACTGAAAAATGTCATAGTAGTTAAAATTAAGTAAATAAAATGTCAAATCAAGTTTGTGAAGACTATTCAGAGGGATAGAAGGCTAAAACTCAATGATCCTGTCTTCTAATGCTCATTGGTTAAATTATGAAAGGAACTTTAACAATGGTTTACTGTTCATTTAATACCAGTTTAAGATTATCTTGCAACAAAAGAAATGCTTGCTATAAATAGTCAGTAATCAAAAGCAAACCATGTCTCTATGATACACATTTTCTTACAAGTATCGGTCTGCATATGAGTGAACCAAAATTGAAGCTCCAAGGAGAGGAAAGACGATTTGTGACTTTCACAGGCAGGTACAAGAATTTATGTTGAACCTCATGATACAAACCAAGAATGCCAATTTTTGTATATATTCTAACAAATCTTAACTGTCATCACATTTTGTAAATTGGCTGCTAAAACCAGAAGAAAAATTTGAGGGACACTTTGTTGATACCTTGGTTTAAGTTTAGAGTTGTTTTTCAAATTATGCAAATTTGAATCTGATGTTATTCTAGAGCGGACGTAAGAATTAATGAGAACTGGAATGAAAATGTTCTTAACTTGGAGAGAAGTTGATAAGCTTTTGCTACAAAGTTAAATAGATTATAAAAGAATAAACCAGTTTTGTTGATGTGGCTTCAAAAAAGTTTTTAATGACTTTTGATGATTCACTTGTGGGAATGTGTTAATTTGGGATAATTTGGATATATGAATCTACTTTCTCAGTTTTATGTAATTGTTAAAATAATTAAAATGTTACACTAGGAAATATTAATGCAAAAAGTAGTAAAGGAGGAATAGACAGAAGCATGAGACTGAAAAAGTAAGATGGCAGGCATAAATCCAATAATATTAAATGTGAATGAATCAAGCAAGGTCAGACTGCATGAAAATAATGGAACCATGTGCTAACTGCAGGAGATGTACTTTAGATTCAAAGACACAAACAGGTTGAAATAAAAGGATGGAAGAAGGTATGCGAACAAGAAAGTTGGTGTAGCTATCCAAATAAGACAAGGTAGACTTGAAAACAAACAAAATTACTAGAGATAGAGAAACTTTTTGTAATCATGACCAATGCTAAATGATAAACCACAGTCTACATGAAGCAAAACTAACAGAATGAAAGGGAAAGACGATCAACATTAATAGTTGTCCAATACCATATTCCCAATGGATAGAAAAACTAGGCAGAAGATCAAGGAAATAGAATACTTGAAACACTATAAACTAAGTAGACTAAACAGATATGTATAGAACATTCTACCTACCCATAGCAGAATACATATTCTCAAGTGCACAGGGAACATTCTCCATTAGGCTATGCCATGAAACAAGAAGTTTAAAGAATTGAAATTGTACCAAGTATATTCCCTGATCATCATGAAGGGAAGCTAGGAAGAAAGTTGGGAAATTTGGAAATCTGTGGTAAACTACACTCTAAATACCAGTGGGCCAAAGGGGGAAAAATTTGAGAAATTAGAAAATACATGGAAATAAATGAAAAGACATAGCACACCAAAACTTCTGTGATGCAGTGAAAGCAGTACTGAAAGGGAAATTGGCAGCTGTAAATACCTACATTTTAAAAGATCTCAATAACCTAATCTTCCACTTCAAAATGCTGGAAAACAAAAGAGCAAGGTAAACCCAAAGCAAGCAGAAGGGACATAATAAGGGATTGGAACAGAAAATAATGAAGTAGAGAATAGGAAACTAGTAGGGAAATCAACAGATACAAAAGCTGATTCTTTGGAGAGATAGGCAAAATTGATGAGCCTTATACTGAGCAGGAAAAAAAATTACTAAAATCAAGAATAAACGGGAGGACATTACTACTAACCTTACAGAATAAAAAGGCTTATTATGGAGTACTATGGACAATTGCTGTCTAATGACTGAGATTATGTAGATGAAACAGACAAATTACCAAAACTGACAAGAAACAAAATCTGAATAAATATATAACAAGAAATTAAAAACAAAAGCTATATAGAAAGAAAAGCCTGGGTCCAGATGGTTTCACTGGTGACTTCCCCTGGGTACTCAACAATAAATAATTTTTCACAATCCCTTTCCAAAAATTAGAAGGAACACTTAGTAGTGTTCTGTGAGACCAGTGTTGCTCTCATATCAAAGCCAAAGATGTCACATGGAAAAAAACTACACACTAATGCTGCTTATGAATACAGCTAGGAAAATCTTCAGTAAAACATCAGAAAACTGAATCCAGCAACATGTAAAATAATCATACACCATGACCAACTGGGATTTATCTAAAAACGAGGTTCCTTAATATCCCCACTTAATATAATACACTCCATCGATAGGGCAATACCACAGGATCACATCATTAGGCACAGAAAACATATTGACAAAATTCCATAACCTCTCATTTAAAAAGGAGCAGAAGAGAACTTCCTCAACCTGATAAAGGGTGAGGAACCCACAACTGACATCCTTCTTAATGGTGAAAGAGTGTGAAGTCTCTTCCTCTAAGATCAGAAAAAAACAAGATGTTCACCCATCACTTAAGCACTGTACCAGAAGTTCTAGCCAGGGAAATAAGGCTTGAAAATGAAATAAAAAATAATAAGATCAGAGAGGAAGATGTAAAAGTATATTTGCAGATGACATGATGTGCCTAGAAAACCCCAAGTATTCCACACACCAAAAACCTATTAGAACTGATAAATGAATTCAGTAAGGTTATTAGAACAAGATCAACATACAAAAACCATATTTTTATTCACTAGCAAGGAATAAATAAAAAATGAAAGCAATTGCATTACTGTAATAAAGAGTAAAATTCTTAAATTTAATGGAAGACTTGTACAAAAAATTAGAAAACTTTGAAAAAAGACCTAAATAAGCATTAAGACTCTTCATGTTCATGGACTGAAACACTTAATACCATTAAGATAGTGATACTCCCCAAATTGATCTGTAGATTCAACTGTAGTCCCATCATAGTTCCAGCTGGCTTTTTGTTTGTTGTAGAAATTGAAAAGCTGATCTTAAAATTCATGGAAATCCAAGGAACTCCAAAGAGCCAAACAATATTGAAAAAGAACAGAGTTGGAAGACTCAAATTTCCTGAGTTCAAAATGTATTACAAAGCTTCAGTAATCAAGAAGTGCGGTATTGGCCTAAGAATAGCATATTGATCAATGGAATTGAAAGACCAGAAATAAACCCTTACATTTATGGTCTATTGATTTGAGACAAAGGTAATAAAGACGCCTTATTAGGGGAAGGAATAGTGTCTTTGACAAATGGGGCTGGATGACTGATTTTCCATGAACAAAAGAAGGAAGCTGGACTTCAGTCTCACATCATGTAAAATAAGTAAAAGGAATAAAAAAAAAATCTAAATGTAAGAACTAAAACTAAAATCCCTTAGGAAAAAACATCAGTATAAATCTCCATGACCTTAGGTTGAGTAATAGTTTCTTACTTAGATAAGACATCTTAAAGTGCAAGCAACCAAACGGAGGAAAATAGATTTCATCAGAATTAAGAACTTTCATGCTTCAAAGGAAAAGAAAGGGGAGCAGCTGTCCACAGAATGGAAGAAAATATTTGTAAAACATGTATCTGTTAAGTCTAGTCTCCAGAATATATAAAGAATAATTACAACTCAACAATGAAAAAAGCAGCCCAATTTAAAAGTGGGTAAATAATTTGAATAGACATTCTCCAAAGAAGACCTGAGTTTCTCTTTGGAGTGATAAAAATATAAAATTGGATAGTAGTCATCATGGTTGCATACTATGGTAGATATTTTTTTAAAAGCTATTTAAAAAACTATTATTAAAATATAAATTATATGAATTATATACTTTAAAAGGGTAAAGCCTACAGTATATAAATGATCTTAAAAACAAATGAAATAATTTTGTATGATTTCTTCTGGGACTTGAATTATTATTATTATTTTTTAAAGATTTTATTTATTTATTTGACAGAGAGATCACAAGTAGGCAGAGAGGCAGGCAGAGGGGATGGGAAGCAGCTCCCTGTCGAGCAGAGAGCCCGATGCGGATGTGGGGCTCAATCCCAGGACCCTGAGATCATGACCCGAGCCGAAGGCAGAGGCTTAAACCACTGAGCCACCCAGGCACCCCTGGGACTTGAATTATTTGAGATTCACTCACGATAGTGCATGTAGTTGTAAGCTGCATTGTAATATTGCATTTTGTATGAATATTCCAAAATCTACCCTTCCCTGCAAGTATTTTTGAGTTGTTTCTAGTTTTCTCTCTCCTTCCCCGAACACTTACAAACCATTCTGCTCTGAACATTCTGGTAGGTGCCACTGTAAACTGAGCTTCTCTGGAGTATAATCTTAAGGGTTGGAATTGCTAGGTGTTGGGGCAGGCATGTGTTTGACTGTACTAGATATGCTTACTCCTGTCCAAAGTGTTTCTGCATGGGGTGCCTGGGTGGCTCAGTTGTGTGTCTGCCTTTGGCTCAGGTCAAGCCCCACATCAGGCTCCCCACTCAGGGGGGAGCCTGCTTCTCCCTCTCCCACTCCCCCTGCTTGTTGTGCTCTCTTGCTGTCTGTCTCTGTCAAATAAATAAATAAAAATCTTTTTAAAAAGTTGGGGGGGTTCTGCTTACTCTCCCACCAGAAGTTGATAAGATTTTGCCTTTCTTCCCCAACTTTGCCAATGCTTGTTTTTGTCTGACTTAGTTTTTGGCAATCTGATGGGTATAATGGTAACCCATTATGATTTCTGTTTATAGTTCCCTTATTAGTAACAGGCGTTTTTTATTTTATTTTTTTTTCCTATTTCGAGTTTCTCTTACGATTTTATGTCTGTCGAGGATTTTGTCCTTTTCTGGTTATTTCGTGATTTTTTTATGCACTCAGGGTACTTAACCTTTTAACCCTGTATCTTTCCTCAGTTGTCTTTTAATTTTTACATGTTTTAAACTTCGTACTTTAAAATAGTTTTTAGTTTTCAAAATAATTTTTTTAAAATTTTATTATATTTGACACAGAGAGAGAGAGAGTGAGTGCACAAGTGGGGGGGGGCAGGCTCCCCGCTGAACAGAGAGCCTGATGTGGGGCTTGATCCCAGCACCCTGGGATCATGACCTGAGCTGAAGGCAGAGGCTTTAACCCACTGAGCCACCCAGGTGCTCCCAAAATAATTTTTTAAAGATTTATTTATTTGGCAGAGAGCACAAGCAGGGGGAGTGGCAGGCAGAGGGAGAGGGAGAAGCAGACTCCCCTCTGAGCCAGAAGCCCAATGCAGGACTCCATCCCAGGACCCCAAGATCAAGACCTGAGCTGAAGGCAAACGCTTAACTATCTGAACCTCGGGTATCCCAGTTTTCAGAATAATGAATTGATTTTCTTGTGTCCTCCAAAGGTTACCAAACAGTCTATTTTTCCCTCCTGTATCAAAAACTTATGGATATGAGCAAATCTAATGCCTGTAATTCACTCCACTTACTACCATTACTGATGTTCAAATTACCCCATCCTTGGCCAGTGACTTATTCACGCTGGTCCGTGTGTCTTTTTAGTACAATTCTGATAGTCTTTAGCAGCTTCTGTTATAAGAAGATGGTCTAGGTTCATCTTTTACATTTCCTGCTCCATATCTGGAACCAGCCATTTTTCCAAAAACTCCTGGTTCCTTCAGTGAGAAAGGCAATTATAATTGTACTTTCTGTTGGAATTTTGTAAATGACTATTTTCATGTTATTTGGAATGCCCTTTTTTTTTTTTTTTTTTTTTTAACTAATCTCCACATATACTGTGGGATTTGAACTCATGACTTGTATGCTTTTCCACTGGAGCCAGCCAGGTGCCCTGAAAGAGTTAGTCCTTTGGGGATTCTACCACCGCAAGAAACAAAGACAGATTCGTTTCTCTCTCTTTTTTTTTTTTTTTAAAGATTTTATTTATTTACTTGATGCAGAGAGAGAGAGAGACAGTGAGAGAAGGAAAACAAGCCAAGGTAGAGGGAGAAGCAGACTCTTCGCTGAGCAGGGAGCCTGCTGCATGGCTCGATCCCAGGACTCTGGGATCATAACCTGAGCCGAAGGCAGACACTTAACGACTGAGCCAGCCAGGCGCTCCTGTTTTCTTTTTATTAACTCAATTTTTAGACTTTTTTTTTTTTTTAACTATTCAGTCTTTTGGGATCATGTTAAATATCTACATAGTTATCAAGTCAAATGGGCAAAATAAGATATTTAATGAAATCTAGCTTTAAACCATATTCCCTCTTTCCAGGGAATTATGGTTGGTCTCTTCCATTCCTGCAGGAATCTCGGGAGGGAGTTAGCCTCATGGCTTCAGATGTTACCCTCAGTCTCCTTTCTCTACTAAGTGCTGTGATTTCCCCTCTGGTGTTTGCCTGGGAAGACTCCAGAGGTAGAAGGCTGCAGGGCCATCTCAGATGGGTCGTTGGCTGAGTCCCCAAGCCCACTGTCTGTTCGAGCAAGCTCCTGTAGTCTTGGCGTTCTTCCAGAGATCCCCCTTGAGCATTTGAGTCCAGGGCATTAACTGAGGAACCTATGTCATGTCGGGAGAAAAGGGCCTGTGGTCGTTTCAGGTCAGGTCATGACCCCACTGCCTTCTCCACCAGAGATGAGCAGTGATCTGTCTCGCTAAGGTTCATTTTTGCCCAGACCCACGCCTGATGCAAAGATTCAGAACCCTTGGGGACTCGAGGGCAGTGGTGTTGATGAGAGATTTAATCTGCAGCCTTGGGAGCCACCTGTTCTAGGTTGAGTTGGAACTTGTCAAAATGCACCCTCCCCCATTTAGATCCCTGAATGTCCTTATCCAAGTAGGAACAGAAAAGAGCCAGACCCATGTCTTCATAGAGTAACAGCTAGAAAAGGAGTCAGATTGTCTGTGGTGGTTTGGTTGATAGTCAAGCTGGGGAGAATCCTTCCCAGGAAACGTGACTTGTCATTTATCACTAAAAAAGGAGTCTACTGGGAAGTTTCTCCAGAGACGGACGTCACTATCTAGCTCGGGGTACCTTCCCATCAACCCTGAGGATCAGTCCAGAAATGCTGCTGGTAGAACAGAAACAATCAAAGTCACTAATTATTCCAATGAAACTACCAGAAATCAGGGAAAACCAGATGCAAGCCAGGCTTTTCCTGCATGCAGCCTTCAGTTGTGCCTCATTCTAGGGAAGAAATCAAAGTAGATGGAAGAAAACAAAACTTCCAAATTTTAACCACAGAGAGGGTTAAGCCAGTAACTTATGCTTGCCTGATGCCCAACAGCTTTAATTACTGGCTCCGGGTCACCTGCTGAATGTCAGTAGGGTCCCTCACACACATGCACACACCCACACATAATCTGGGCATAGCGCTCCTCCTGCGGGGTGGGACCCATCCTCCCACTGGCCCCTTCTTTCTTCAGCACCATTGCTTTCAGGAGGAAACGAACGGGGATCGGTATCACAGCAAGAACAAATCAGCCCCAAAGCTGCTGTTACTGTATTTATTCAGAGATTAGGGGAAGGGCTTGGATGATCAGGGCTGGGCAGCAGGTCCCCAGTCTGTCGATGGCAGCATCTCAGCCCCACACTGGGATAAACCGGCCTTGGCTCAACCGAAGTATGTCAGGGCCCCCTGCAAAGAGAAGCCAGGCTTCTGCTCTCCAACCCACCACTGCGGAGCACCCAAGGGGACTCAGGGCAGAGTTCCTGGAGAGGTCCCCCCTTACCTCCAGGGGTCTTCTGCAGCCCCCCTTTCACATAGGATCAACCCGGTTCCCACTCAAGGCCATCCTGTTTTTCCTGAGGGTAGGCCATGAGGTTTCCCTGACACAGGGCCCAGACGCCTTGTTAGCCTTTTAGGGAGTGTGTGTTTCCGTTCTATGGGAGGCTGGGAAGGGCTGCCCTCGCAGGGAGCACCCAGGGTGTCCCATGTTACCAGCAGCGTCTTCATGGCCCCCATGGCTTCCACAGCCTCAGGGCCCAGCTCGGCCACACACTTCCTGGAACCCTCCACAAGATGCTCCACCGGGATCCCCAGCATGGTCAGCATAAACTTCAGGGGATTGAAGATTCCGAGAAAGGGTTGGACCTTGGCTCCTGCCCCGGCCACAGCCTCTGTACCAGCCTCTGCAGCACTCAAAGCAGAGGCCACAGGCTTGGCCATTGAGTTCCTGAAGAAAGATGCAGCTGCAAACACAAGCAGAGAAGATCTCCTCACCCCATCTGAACTGGTACTCCATGGAGACCTGCCAAGGGCCTGGCTCCCCCCAGGAGGTACCTCCCTCAACCCCACTCCCTCCTGAGGCAGGGAGTCCCAGCTGGCTGGGAGAGGCAGCCATAAACAAAATTGCGGCCCAGCAAGCAGGGGGCTGGACAGAGGTGCCTACAGGGTGGCCCCAGGGTGGAGGGACGAGAGGAAAGCTCTGAGTGGGGGCCCCTCAGAAGAGGGGACACCTGGGCTGTGCCTTGAAGGATGAGGCAGACAATTCCAGACCAGGGCCAGTACTGGTCCGAGCTCACCCTGGTGCTGGGTGGAAAAGAGAAACCAGGGCCAGCCACTGGGGACATGAGAGAAAGCCTGAGGGCCCTGGGCAGGGCAGGCCCCAGAGGGTCTTGAAGACCCCAGGAAGGAGCAGGACTTCCTGCCCAGAAGGACAGGGAGTGCTGGGAGGCAGAGGAGTGGCCTGGGACCCAAGGCAGGGGCTACAGGATCAGGATCGGCTACCTTTGGGACAGGGGACCAGGGGACCAGCAGAGACCCTGCCAGGACCCTGTGGCGAGGAGCTGGGAACTGAGGCCTGCCAGCACTCACCGGGCTGGCTGAGCAAAGCCACACAGAGCACCAGGAAGGCAGCAGTGAGCTTCATGGCGGACCTGCTCTCAGGAACAGAGATGGGCCCTGCTGTGGGCTTCATATACCCCGTGTTCTCCACCTCCCCTGGGCTGGGGCCTCCCCCTGACATGCTCCTGAGAAATGTGCTATTTGCTCAGCCAACAGAGCCTCAGCCAACTTCCTGCTCGGGCTGGTGGGTCCTGGGAAGCCTGTGCGCCCCTGCTCTGCCTGAATCTCAGGGACTTCCTGTTGGCAGGGCCCCCTGGGCCGAGGGCTGTTCTCCCCAGCCAGAGCCGGAACGCAGGCTATTCTTTGTGGGCATGAGGCCCATCCAGGCCTCTGCTTTTGCAGAGAGCTTTCTGTTCTGAGTCCTTCTGGCCCTCCAGCCGTGCTATGGGTTCCGGTGAGGAAGGGGCAGAGGGGACAGAAGTGTGACCCAGTCCTGCCCCCCACTGCCAGACCACCGAAATGTCAGGCAGTGGGGGCCATCTTGGCTCCCCTGGTCCTGGAGAGGCAGAGAAAAAACTCCAGGTAGTGAACCTCTCCCTGCCCCCAGGTTAGGCCTTATTCCTGGTCCCCTCCCTGGTGGGGCCACAGGTAGCTACCAGTGAGAACAGAAGGACCCAGAACATGTTCCCATCTTTGCAATCAGTCTCCACATCAAACGTTTCTTTAAAAGTCCTCACACATTGGTCACTACAGAATATGACAGTGGAGGATAAGAAAACATATTTAGTCCTGAAACATTCAGGCTCATCAGTGGGGAGCCCCCCCACTTTGGTTATGCGGGGGTCTTGAACTTGGCAGCCCACCCATGAGCCCCCCCCCCGGCCCTGATTCACCTCTGTAGGTGTTGCCCACCACCGCCCCCACCTCCTGCCCGCAGACAACATGGGGCTCAGTAGCAGCGTGCTCAGTGTGTGAACATTCGTGTGAACTTCTCACAATTCTCCCTTGATTGTTTTGGGGACAGGGGTGTGGTGGGTGGGGGCTTTTGCATTATAAATGTATGTTTTGCTGATCATCGTGGAAATAATTTCAACAGGGAAGTACCTTTTCAACGTGTAAAACTTTAACTTTGAGCGATTTCTTTCCGAAGGGATGCTGGGATGGGACCCCAAGAGAGCGCCGGCCGGGATGTAGGGACAGCTGGGCAGGAAAGGCCTCTCACCCTGGGGCCATGGCCATGGTGTCCCAAGCCTTGTCCTCTCCGGGTCTTCCCACCAGTCTGGGTGACCCATCCTCTGCCCACAGACACGATGCTGGAGCTGGGTGAGGGGGAGTTCCGTTTCTCTATGATGTTGTGCACTTGGGTGACTACACGTTCTTTGAGAAGTTGAGGCCACTGATGCTTGTGCGTGTGTGTTGGGCATGGGGGTGGGCATGAGCTGCAATGTTCTCAGAGACCTCTTGCTCCTTTGAGACCTGGACACTGTGGATCTCGAAAGAGCAGGCCCTGCTCCTTCTGGCTTGGGGTTGGGAGGAAGCTTGCAGGGTCCCAGGGTCTCCCAACGGCTCAGGTACAGCCACAGCCAAAGGACCCCCGACCCACTCGAGCCTCGGGAGTGGGTGTGGGGAATCACAGCTGGGAGAGCCACGAGGAGAGATGGAGGAGGGCGGAAGTCAAAGTTGCGTTCTCCTTGGGGACTCAAGTCATGACTTTCAAGTAGCATTTGGTTGTGGGCAAGGCGGAGGGGGCTGCTCTCTTGTTGGTTGAATTCTGCACCTGATGGCACTATTGGCTTCACCCAGATCTTGTCCATGGCTGCTGGTGGCCAGAGCCCAGCCCTGTCTGCAGAGCCTGAACAACACAATGGAGCCTAGTTCTGGGTCAGAATGGGGACAGGGCAGGATTCTGGGGGAGTGGTCCTCAGAGCCAACTTTATGACAGACCCATTTCACCCTTCCCAGGGCTGTGTCTTGGCAGCAGCCCTCAGAAGCAGGGAAGTCATGCATTTGTCACTGAGAGGAGGTCTGGACGCCCTCCACGCCCGGTCACCCACACCTTTAGGTGTTATGGTGTGTTTACAGAAGAAAGAAAGGGATGAACCACATTTCCTGTGGGGGTGGGGGCTCTAGGCCTCTGCTGGCCCCAGCCCACCACTGTATCCAGCGACAGTGACTCCTGTCATCTGGTCCACGCTGTGCATGGTTGAGGGGTCCCGCTCATTGGTGGGCCCATTGAGTTTCCTCCTTTGTCCGAGTGGCTGTAGGTTGGCTGGTGCTGGTCCTCTCTGCCTCTTGGTTCTCCTCTCTTACAGATACGGGCCAGGAAAGCGTATGGCCCAGGCTTCAGGCCTCTGTGGTTCAAGTCCTCTGCTGTCCTATTCTTCTCTGCTATTGCTCCCTTGGGTTCTTGGCCAAAGACCCAGCTAATAGCACTGCAACCCTAACACTACGGGACAGGGACAGATGGCTTTTCCTTGGGCTTGGCTTTCTCAGATGCACTCAATGAGGACCAGGGCCCAACAGGAGAAGACGGTTGAGAGAGCTGACCCAGAATCACGGAGCCAGAGTACATGGGATCTGCCACTTCTTGACCTTCCTCGCCAGAGCTAAGCCACAGTCACTGTGTCCCCAGCTGGGCTCTCATCTTTGCTTCTGGTGCCCGGGGAAAGTGCCCCCACAAATATTAATTACATCGGAGATAAGAGAGATAATAAAAGTAATTCATGAGGTCACACTGAACATTTTTTTCCAGTAAATTTTTTTTCTGATGTCAAACACGACTCCTTCATACTTTTATTTGCTAAGTTTTATCTATTGATTTTACTAATTGTTCCCAAATCCTCCAATAAATGTCTTCACTAGGGTCCTCTACAGGATGTGGATATTTACAGAGACACCCTTGACAAGTCCTCTGTCCTCCTGCTCCGTTCTAGCAAGGGGTGGATGTCTTCTTCCATAAATTAAAAAAAAAAAAAAAAATATATATATATATATATATATATATATATATATATACACACACACATATTTCATGACCACATTGTTCAATCCAGGCTGGATCCATTATTATACATATTCATTACCATTATATTACTTTTTTTTATTAGAAAAGACACTAAAATGAAAGCCTTTTTGAGACCTTAAGTGCCACCTGGGCCCTCGACTCTGGGCCTCGACTCTGGCCCTCGACTCTGGCCCTCGACTCTGGCACAGAAGCCATTGGCATTTAATGGAAGTGACTGGAGACAGCTTAGTGCAGTGTCATGGAAACCGTAAGCCCTCTTCGTAATGTCACTGTCCAAAATGATGCAGGAAAACGTTGCCCATCTGGACTTGGGTGGGGTGTGTGGGACATCACCTGCGTCTCTGCACCCCAACCCAGTCAGTGAGGCTGCCAGTGCACCCTGGCATCGCCTGAGCCCACGTAGTCTGGTCTGCAGTCCCTGCTTTATGGGGGCAGGCACAGGGTCCCTGCTCCGGGCCCAGCTCTGCCCCTGACACTCACTCCAGGTTCTGGGGTATTATCAAGTCCCACCCATGCTCACTGCCAGGGTGGGATGTAGGACGGCAGGGGGTTCCCCTTCCCCTGCCCCCACCAACACCTTCCACCATGCAGATGCGACCAGAGAAAGCTGACGGTGGGAAGAGACAAGAGTGAGACCAGAGAAGGCGGAGGAGGCAGGCAACCTGCAGGTTCCCAGCAGCCCTGGTTTCCTGGCCGCATCTTGGGCCCTTTGCACCCTCTTCCTGGAGGTCTTTACTTTTAAAGTACCCACCCGCTCCTGTGTGCCCCCTTTCTGGCTCCTTGTGGATGGAGTAAACCTGTTCCTGGCCTCCCATGAGCCTGCAAAGTGGTGGGAGGCCGGCTTCAAGTGCACCCCAAGATTTCCAACCCCCGAAATGTGTCCCCACAGCTACCCAGCAAAGTGTGTATCCCAGTGTCGCTGTTTTACCACTGAGGCCGAGGGACTGGCCTCAGTTCCCTAAAGCCCCTCCTGCACCAGCTCCCTGCCCCCAACCCCCTGTGAACCTTTAGCAGCAGGTGGTGGGGGGGCAGCTGAGGGTCCTGAACCCCAGGGAAGCTGGCCGAGCAGGGGACGCTGATGCCCCTGTAACAACTCACCACATACTTACTGGCTGAAAACAGCAACATTTATTTGCTCATAGTCTAGAAATTGCAAGTCCAGTATCTCTGGGCCAGAGTGAGGGTGCGTTGGGGCCAAGCTCCTTCCAGAGGCTCAGGGAGCCTCTCCCAGCTTCTGGCAGCTGTCCATATTCCTTCTTCCCTTTCCGTGTGCATGTGCGTGAGTGCGTATGTGTGTGTGTGTGTAAAATCTCTATGCCTCCCTCTTCAACATTACATACGACAACTTGCATTCTGGGCACCAGTCTCCTCATCTTCCTTTCAAGATGATGAACCTGGGGCACCTGGATGGCTCAGTCTGTTGCGCATCTGCCTTCGGCTCAGGTCATGATCCCAGGGTCCTGGGATGGAGCCCCACCTCGGGCTTCCTGCTCAGTGTGCGTGTGTGTGTGTGTGTGTGTGTGTGTGTGTGTAACCCTCTTCATCTCAAATAAATAAATAAAATCTTCAAAAAGAAGAAAAGATGATTAACTTCGTCACATCTGCCAACACTCCTTCCATATGAGATAACATCCAAAGGCTCAGGAACTAGGACCTGGGTAGTCTTGGGTGCTTCTCTATGCATCACAGCCTCTGAGCTCTCTGTAGCCTCCTCCCCAGGTTAGGCCAGTTGACAGCATCTGGAGGGGCATCAGGGCACAACTGGCATGAGGCCAGGGTGCAGGATGGGCGGAGGCAGAGGCTGGCTGCCGTAGCCCTGCCTCCTGCTGATGACATGGTCAGCCTGGATGTTGGCAGAACTTCCTCTGGGCCCAAACAGACACTGGCTTGCTCCTCTGGGGATGAGGTGCTGAAGGTGGACAAGAACTGTGGTGGCCCTGGACGGGTGAGTCAGTTGCTCACTGTCAGAAGGACCAGGAAGCCCGCCGGACCCCAGAGCCAGACCCCACCCTGGCTGTGACTTTAGCAGACACCTACAGGGGACTTCTGACAGCCATCCCCATACTGTGACCCAGGCAGCAGCCCCTCACCTCCGCCTGGGGCCACCACGCACTGCACCCTCCATTCCCGAGGTCCTGGGAGCTCCCTTAGTCTCTTCCTCCCTTTGTGCTGGGTCAGCCTCTCTGTATCTGAGCCCGGCCTAGTGGCCTGGTGGATTGTGACAGGTGACAGTACTTTTTTCTCTCAGGGAAGAGCGTGGTCACTCTGGGCAGGTAGGCCCAGCCGTGCCTCCACACCTGTGAGTGACTGGAGCCCTTCCTACTCCCCCAGAGGCCCTGGCTGCCTGTCTCCTCCCAGAAAGGTTCTCCTGGGCCAGGACAGCCACGCCAGCTGATAGAAGATATCCCACTCTCCTGTCCTGCGTCGTCACCACGAGGGCAGTTGGGCCTGGCCGGGGCTCCTCTGGGAGCTGAGATGCAACCATCCCAGTGGGGCCTTGGAGTGGCTTGAAGGCAAGTAGGCTGGCAGCGTGGTGCTGGCCTCAGCTGCCAGGACCAGAGCTGGGGTGTTGTGCCCAGGGGCAGCAGCAGGAACACCACCTCACCCTGGGGTTTCTTCCTCTTCCTCATAACTTGGTTATCCAGGCCCTGGGGTCCTGTGGGTCTGGGAATTGTCTCTGTTTCTGTGGGGCCTTTGCTTGGGTCAATATTGATCTGGCTTCTTTGAGTACTTCCTTCTTTCTGCCTCTTCCCTGATGGGGACCCTGCAGCAGGGGAGGCTGGGCAGGGTCAGTCGCTGGCCATATGGCTTTGGCTGTGTGGGCTGGAGGCTTTAGTGAATGTGGCGGAAAAGCTGGCCTGTACGGAAGTTCCGGGTCCCTGGATGGCTGTCCGCCCCAGGCCTGGGGCCGCAGCACCAAGCTGCCCAGCATGATGCGGGGCTGCGGGGGGCCTGTTCCACAAGGTTCCCTGGGTCCCTCCACTCTGAGTGCTGTGGTGACCCCGCAGGTGGCCTGAGCCATGTCCTGTATACACGTAGGTCCCGTTTTCCTGTTTCAGCCTGGGCTCGAGTAGGGCCCTAGCCTCCTGGGACCCAAGGCGCTGCCAGCCGTAGTTCCCTAAATGGAATGGTGTGGGGTGAGAGCATGCCGGCCTTTCCTCCTCACCTCACCCTACCCCCTTGGGCCCTCTTCCCTTTTGAACTGATCCTTGGCTACAAATCTTCCTCCTGCTTACATGTCACTCCTTACGGCAAAGACTCTGGGCTATGAGTTCTGTGGGGATTGGGGCTCTGCCGTGTCCCATGGCCTAGGATAACGGGTTGTTCACTGGTGTGGGCCCCTCAACCTGCAAAGATGATGTCAGGATGGAATCGGGGCACCAAGGGACACGCCAGCGTGCCCTCGGCCTGATGCCTCCTAGAGAAGGTGAGTCATAGCTGATAGGAGTGTGGGCCTGGGGCAGAGCGGGAGATGGAGCGAGGGACCCCAAGGTGGGAAAACACTGCTGGGACGCCCCCAATGGCCCCTTGCTGGCTGGGTTCTCATTCACATCTGGAGACCTTGGTGCTCTGGGTAGTGAGGTTCTGGGACCTTGGGACAGTGAGTGCGGCCCTGGGTGTCCAGCCCAGGTAGGACCCGAGAAGCCTGGCAGTGTGAGCGCAGCCCTACCCGGACCCGCCTGTGGGCATGCATTGTGCCGGCAGCCAACCGATGGCTGACACCTGGCTTGAGGTATCCAGGGAGAGAGGCTACCTCCAACCAAAGAAATTGTCACGTTAAAATGTCCAAACTTAGAGGTGGTATGTGTCTTTTCTGTGTTCACAGATTTATTATAGAAGTAAAAGTAACAATAAACCCGTCATTACCAGCTGCCTTTGTGGGGAGGGGCTCTTCCCACTAGAGTTGAAAATGAGGCCAGGACAGTGGGCCTCACAGCCCAAGGAGGGGTTGGGCACCCAGAAGGTCCCCAGTCTGGGAGAGGCCTGGACAAGGATGGCCTCTGGCTCCTGACCCTTGCTAGGCTCCATCATATCTGCTCCCCTGGGTGTGGTGTCCCCTGGGTGCAGCCCAAATCCAGGTCTAGGGGTCTCCTTTGCTCTCCCTGCCCTGAACCCCTGAGGCTGTGGCCAGGTCACATCCACTGGGCCAGCGTCCTGTCCCCATCTGCAGCTGCCTCTATGCTAGGCACTCCTGTGTGCAGGGAAATCACACGAACATGGCAGAGTTTGTGGGGGGCCCTGCTGCCCTTGCCTGGCTGGTCTCCCTGGGGAAGGGGGCAGTGATTGAGGCTGGGGTCCCAGCTCAGACCTCCCTGATCTCGGAGTCCAGACACACATTTAACCAGTGAAGTGACCCGGATGCTCCCTGCATCCCTCTGGGCCCGCCCCACCCTCCCTCGGGGTGTGGATGGGGGTGGTTGGTCGAAGGCACCTGCTGGGCCCAGTGAGACAGGCCCCTGGGTTCCTGTACTCAGGGTGGGAGGCATTTGGCTCTAGGAGGCGGGGACAGAGCTGTGTCACTTTCCCCATCAAGTGAGAAGAGAGTGGGTTTGCCCAAGGCCAGGCTGGGCGCTTCCCATCTGAGGAGGTCTGGCCTCCTGTGCTTCCCGAGTGCCCTCTGCTGGTAGCCCTGGGGAACTGCAAAACAGCTGGGGTGGGGACCCAGAGCCCCAGTCAGTTGGGGTCCCTCCTGTGGCCTGCCCAGGGGCCTGGTGGGGCTGACGATCCCATGGGAGGACGGCTGTAACCCAACCTTCAAAGACAGGACTGAGCTGAGAACCCATTCACTGTAACTCAAAGACTGGCATCAAATTTATTATTATCTTTTGTTAAATATTTTAGATCTTTTCAGAACACGTGGTCTACAAGGCCATGGTGGGTTTTCTTCCCAGTACATTTTTGTGTATGTAGTTAAGTGATGGGGGAGAGGTGACGTAAACAGGTGGTATGCATGGAGGGAGGGCCCTGGGGGGCCGCCCCTGCCCCTGCCTCAGGAGCCTAGCTCCTCTGGGGGAGAACAGCCTCTGGGCTTCCACCAGCTAAACCTGAGACCCAGGTCTCCTGGTCCGGTGACATCAGAGGAGGAGGGCCACTGGGGACCGTGAGGGTTACAGTCACACGTATGTTCAACGTGTCTTAAAGGCACAGTACACAGGGGGTGGTGGGGGGTGGGGGTGTTCTGCTGGGCCAGCCCCTGCTTGCTGCACGGCCGCCTGTCCTGCAAGCGTCTCGTGGAGGGGGTTAGGGGGGTGATGTCCTTCTCCATGGTGCTAACTGGAGAAGGGTTTCTCCGGCCAGGGGTAGGGGTGGCAGTGGGTGCTGGAATGGGGGCGGGGGTCCTGGGCAGAATAGTTCCAGCCTCCAGAGGGCCCTGGGCCACTCCCCTGGGAGGGCAGAGGCTGGACATCAGGCCCAGACTAGGGGGAAACACACCCTCTGAGCCAGCACCAAAGACCTTCCTCAATGGGTCCCGCGGTGTTTGCTCCTCAAAGGGCCATTCACAGCTTGGAAGGTGTTTGGGTGGCAGATCCAGGCCCCCGAGGGAAAAACCAGCCATTTCTCACACTGGGCCACTTGGGACCATCCGTGGATTCTTCCCGTTTTGGGCCAGGAAGGTGGGGCCACAGCAGCCTGGGCTATGTCGGCACCTGACTGGGGGTCAGAGGCAAGAACAGTCTAGATTCACAAAGACCTTCCCTGGGCTCCCCTCAGACTAGTTTTGAAAAGTACATTCTTCACATCAGCTCATAGTCTCTAAAGTTCTAATGAAAAACCATCTGTTGGATAGTTGTCAACACCCACAGGAAGGTACACTGTGACGCTTGACCTAGCAGAGACCACGGCCCCTGGAGGGCAAGTTGTTTGGCCGGGCTCAGGAGAGAACACCCCATCCCCCAACTTCTCGTTCATCGTTTGAGATGGAAATATGGCGCCTTCTCTCAGCGTTGGAGAGCCAAGAAAGCCGTTCCCACGGGAATGAGTGGACTGGACAGTGGGGCAGGACCTGGGGTCTGCAGCTCAAGTCTGGTTCCATGTCCGTCACTGTGACTCTCAGACCCTCAGAGTCCTTCTCAGAAAATGGGGATCAAGCCCCCACCCACCACGGTGGGAGGAGGCAATTAGGACTGTCCCCATGGGTATGGGGCTGAACGGAATCTGAATCTTGAGGGAAGAAAGTCTCAGGGGATCTGGAGGGTGGCCTAGGGAGGCAGGTGCAGTGATGGGAGTCTGGGGGAGCCCTGGAGCCTGGGTCTTGCCCTTCCTAACTAGGGAGGAGGAAACATCTCCTATCCAAGCTGAGGGAGAAGAGTTCCTAGCCCTCTGGTTGCCTCTGGGTACAGCCCCCATCAGCTGACAGACCCGGGGTCTTGGGGGCCTTGCCCGGGGGCAAGTAACTCAGTAACTATCGTCTGTGAAGAAGGGTGCGCGGGCAGATGGGGGGCGGTCGCCCTCATCCTGGGGCCCCGCCAGCTCCCCGTACTCGCTGTTGTAGAACACCTGCCCTCCCCGTGCCCCCCGGTCTGGCCGCCGCCGCCGCCCTTGGGTATCAGGGTGAGCCCTGGTCACGTCCACGTTCCGGCCCGGTCCTTTACAGCTGCTGAGACAGGGAAGGTGATGGTCAGTGAGACAAGAAGAGAAGAGGGACAGGACCCTGATCAGGGTCCGGCTGGAGTCACCAAAGATAGCACTGGAGGGCTAAGCGAGCCCAGAGCCCTCAGAGACACAGACTTGACTCACACAAAGAACAGGACTGATGGGAGTGTTGGCAAACCCTGGAGCTTTCTCCGTACCCCACCTGGATGCAGGGGACAACGGGAAAGGCCCACTCATGCCCGCAAACCTGTTTCTCTCCTATACTCACCCACCCATCCCTATAAGTACCGACTCTGTGGCTCAGGCCCCTGGGCATCCTCCTTGCTCTTCCCTTTCCCCAAACCCCTCACACCCAGTGCATACAGAAGTCTTGTCTGTGCTGACTCTGGAATGTGCCGGGCTGCTCTCTGCGTGCCCTCCTGCTCCAGGATGCTCGGCGCTCCCCTGGCCCCTGTCTCTTCTCCCAGCCCTGCTTCAGAGATCCTTTCTGCCGGAGACCATCCTTCTCCCCATAGATCCCTGCTAGGGCTCTTAGGTACTCTCAGAATGAGCACCGGGCTTCTCACCCTGGGAAGAGTGAGAACACCTCACTCTTTCTCACTCTTCCCCTGCCTCCTCCCTGAAGGCCCTAGGACACTCCCTGCTTACCTCTCACGGTCTCCGAGATTTAAAACTATATGTATTTATTTATTTGAGAGGAAGAAAGAGCACTAGCAGGGAGAGAGGCAGAGGGAGAGAATCCTCAAGCAGACTCCTGGCCGAGCACAGGGCTTGATCCCAAAACACTGAGATCACGACCTGAGCCGAAACCAAGAGTCAGACGCTTACCAGACCGCACCCCACCCTACCCCCACCAGGCGCCCCATTCTTTGAGATTTTTAAAGACCTTGCTTCCTTTCTTCTGATGTTGTTTTTGCCATGTCTGGTGTTCAGCCTGATATTTTTTTCTTTCTTTCTTTCTTTTTTTTTTTTTCTTTGTAAATGACTCAGCCTTTTTTTTTGCCTGAATTCCCAGAAGGTTTACCTTGAAAATCTAACAGCTAGATTCAGACATGCAGCCAAGTCTGCAGTCCTGGGGCACTTTCTCCAGGCCCTCTTCTGCTGTGTCAACTCAGTTCTTTCATTTGAGAGGGTCCCTTGAATTAAAGTTTAAAATATCAGTTCTGTCCCGCCACCGGCATCATTTCCCTCGGAAACTCCAAATCTTACGTGTATTGGGTCATGTCCCCTCAACCACTGCACTTGCCAACTTTCTCTATGCTCTTCTTTACCTCTTTATTTATTTTGGTTTTCTTTTCTTTTGTCTTTTCTGGTCCATCTTCTGTGTCCTTCCCCGTAAGGGAGCATCGATATCATATCTGTTGATCCCTGCCCCCCTCCACATGCCCCCGCCACCCTGTCTTCATTTTGGAGGGGGAGATCTGTCTTTTATTTCAATTTCTTTCCCGAATGTAGCCAGCCACCACTCAACACCTTTGCACTGTTCATTTCCGTTCTGAGTGTTTGAATTTCCAACTCCTGGTGCAGCTTGTCGTTTAATTATATATTTAATTCACATTGGGAGTATTGTATCAGCTTTTCTCTGCTTCATTTCTTTTCTTTTCTTTTTTTTTTTTTTGAGTGTTGACATCTACTGAAAAGTTTTCAATCCACTTTATTCTGTCTTTTTTATGGATAGTGTATGGATTTATTTTTATTTTTAAAAAATATTTTATATATTTGTCAGACACAGCATGAGCTGGGGGAGGGACAGAGGGAGAAGCAGACTCCCCGCCGAACAGGGAGCCTAGATGCGGGACAGGATCCCAGGACTCTGGGATCCCGACCTGAGCGGAAGGAAGACGCTTAACCGACTGAGCCACCCAGGCGTCCCATGCTTATTTTTTCTGTTTGTGATTATTCGTGCTGGGATTTCTGGGACTAGAAATATCTGGTTATCCTATGGAAGTGGCTTGGGACATGGCCGGTTTGGGAAGCTTCCTCATTTAGGCAGCATTACACCCACATCTTCGGTATCACCTTGAATTCCTTCAAGGGCATCCCTCTTTGCAAAAGCTCCAGTCCTGTTACGATGTGGTATTGCCACCAAGAACCAACCAGTCGCTTTGTCCGGTAGTGCTGGGTTCCCTCTCGGTGGCTGTCATGCAGCCATGCCAACCTGCCACAAGCTGAGGGCTTCCAGACCTTCCTCTTGCCTACATACTTGGAGGAGACACCCTCCCCGCAGGGTGTGGACTGGGCATTCTGCATGGCCTGGAGGTGAGGAGCCCATGGGGGTTGCTGATCAGCAGTTCGCAGGAGACAGGAAAGGACTGGCAGAGGGACTCTCTCCTCCTCCTCCCCCACGGAGCTGTCCAAGGCACCTTCTGTCCTCGCACCTGTTTGGAGAACGTTCCACATGCCAAGGGAACGCAGGTGTCCCTCTCAATGCTGGTCTGGATGTGTTGCCAAGGGAACTCGTGTGGACAAGAGGGCTTCGTGTCGCTGCTATTGCGAGGTACAATTTCTGTAATAAATGGTTCCCTTGGGTGTGGATGTGTCTTCTGGGTTCTTGCTTCCGGAGACTCTGCTGTGACTTTCTTCTTCCTTCAGCACTAAGCACTTGTGTCCTGTTCACGGGCCATGCAGAAGCAGTGCCTTCCCCAGACGGCTGCCCTTGGAGCCTCCCACTTGCCCTGGAGCCTCCTCCATCAGACCTCTGCCTCCTCCCTCATCTCCCTGGCTGGTCCCAAGGACCACAAAACACTCCTCTCTTTGGGTGCGGGGCCCATCATCTTCTCCCTCCACCGTGACTCAGGTATGGCTCTGCTGGTCCCAGCACTGAGCTTCCTACTCACCCATAAACCCGAGTCTCTCTCTCCTGCCTATGGCACAGGCATGAGCTCTGAGGGGCTATTTTTATGAAGATGTGTGGAGATTATAACAGAAGTAACAACCGTCCTCTGGCTTACCCTCTTAATGATTTACGTTTTTTTGGAGGGGGGATATAAAATACTGTTGTGTAAAGAAACGTTATCCAGACACTACTTCCAATAATGCAATCAGCGTTCATTTCCCCCAAATTAGGTTACTAATGGAGATCACCCGATAAAATCCATAGAAACAAAAGAGGGGACCAAGATGCATGGAACAGACAGTAAATTTGGTTGGACATGTGAGCCTTCAAACCACCAGCACCCACAGTGCCACAAACATACCCTTTGTAGGCTGCTGGGAAAATCACCGCTAAGGGGTTCAGCAGCAGAGATGGTAAAGACACCTGCCAGAATAGTGGAGCCTCACCACAACTGTCCTAACGTGATACAAATAAATGTTTGCAGTCTCGGGGGAAAAAACTCAGTGACATCGTCATACATCGATTAAAAAATGGCACAGGCAGAGGCTAGGATTTGTTCCTGAAAACCATGTCAGATGAACCCAGAAGGGGGCTCCGAACAAAGACATAGATCATAGGTCCCCTGCTTTACCAATGGAGCCCTCCAGGCGCCCGCCTCCCTCATAGGTCCTGTCCTTTAAACAGTTGTGTGCAAGTCCACTACTAGAGTAAGTGGGTAGATATTTAACTATCTCATCTACACCCTTAAAAGATGAAACATTCAGGGATTTTTTTTGGGGGGGGGTGGTTCTTGCATTCTTATCAAGCTAGGACACCAGCCAGCTCCAGGTCACATGATCTGTCTGGTTCTGGGGCAACTGGAGAGTAAATGTGGGGGGCCCTGGGGGTAGTGGTGGCACTTCTGGCTGCAGGAGGGATGTGTAGGCACAGTGGGCATGCTGGATCTTACTCATTTCATGGAGAGGGTGCGTTTGAGCACCTGTCAGATGGAAGAGAGATGGGGGGACCAGCCCCATCTGGGTGTGTTGGGCCAGGATGCTGGTGGGAGAGGGGGCTTCTCCAGTGGCCAAAGGCCTTGAGTCCCAGAGCAGCGTGCTTTGAACACCCAAAAAAGCAATAGGGAGCCATGGTAGGTTTCGGGTGAGTCAGTGAGAGGCATGCCCAGGCCCGGCTTCCCCCTCCCGGCCCCTTGCAGGGAAAGAGGCTCTGGAAGCCCTACCTGAGCCCACTTTCTTGTCTGTACCTGCTCTCCAGCTGCTCAAACTCCTCTGAGGCCAGCACCATCCCACTGTCTGTCTGGTTATCCTGCGGGGAGAGAATAAGCCCGTCTGCAGGCAGCCCCCCCCCACCAAGCCAGGACAGCATGGCATGGACCTCCGCGGCTGGTCTGACACCTGCCCTGTGGAAACAGATCAGAAAGCAGGTGTCCATTCCTTGCTGGAGCATGCAGGTGAGGGTCACACACCCCTGCCAGAGAGGGAGAAACTGAGGCTCAGGCTGCCGGCAGAGCAGGAACACAAGGAGAACAGGGAGCCTCTCGAAAGAATCTGGCAGCTTATGGTGTAAAAAAAAATGGTCCTCATGGAGACACACTCCACATTTAATGGGGCTCTGTCACCCTTTAATGGTGTGTGACTTGGCTCCTGTCAGGGCTGGGAGACCCCAATGTATCCATCGGGCCCTGGGGGACATGAATCGGGGGCTAGCACTCGCTGACCAGGCCTGTCTGGAGAAAGTCCTGGGCAGGAAGGTTTCCAGCTGTAGACACTCGTACCAGGCTGAGTCTGTACTTTTGCAAAATAGACCCATGGGCTCCAGCCTCCCAGTGCCCGAGAGGCCCATTCTGCTTGAGCAGATCTGAGAACAATGCTATATCCCGTGCCCCCTATCCCGGCCTCCTTCTCAAGAGTCACCATCCCTTTCTCTTGGGCCACATGGCTTGGTGGCCACCAAAGGGAAGCTAATCCAACAACAACCATCTAGAAGGAGAAACTGTCTTTCCACTGGGTTTCTCTGCTGTGCAGAGGGGAGACCGGTAATGGGTGAGGAGGGCACGGGGAAAGCAGCCGAGACCCCAGTATGCCCATGTGCAATTTGGACTTGACATTTCAGTGTGGCAGCCTTTCCTGAGGTGGGCCTGGACCTCCTCCCAGCTGGGAAAGCCTGTTCTGTGTGCATAGTCCTGCCTGCCCCACTTACCACGGAGGCCTTGTAGATCGTCGGGGTCATGGGAAATTCTTCGAACGTCTTCATCCTGGAGGAGCCCTGCATCTGAGTCCCTCTTGCCAGGCACCCGGGAAAGGACACACAGTTGTAGTATCTGTGGGGGGAAAACAGCCTGCTGAAGGAACATGCCCCAGAAAGCCCTCCTTACCTCTCCTTCTGCCCCCTCTCCTCCCAGAAGGACCTCAGGCCTGGGCTGTGAGTTGTGGGGCCTAGATCTGAGTGCTGGTCTGAGTTCTTCCCGGGGTGGTGGGGAGGAAATCCGCAGCCCTCCAGCACCCCCCTCCCCCACACCGTGCTGAACTGTCTCCTCTCCTGTGCAAGAGAAGAACACCTCCTGGGAAGGGCGTGGGAGGTGAGTGGAGTGCACCCAACCTGGGTGTGGCATGGGGGTTGGTGAGATGGATGGGGAACCCCTCTGTGCCAGCCACCCCCCGCCTGTGTGTGTGCATCTGTATGCCTTGGGTGGCTGGTGGAAGAAGGCTGGTGGGCACCTGCTAGCTGGCTGTTCCTGTCCCCCAGGCCCAGCCCTGCCCCCTCCGCTGTGGCACGAGGGGAAGTGGGTCTCAGAGCCCTTCTCTCGGCAACCCCAGTGGGAACACAAGTAGCCTTCCTGAAGTGTAGACAGCTGTGGGCAAGAGATGTCCAGATCTCTGGAAACTCAGGCTAAGTTCTAAATCCTGAATGCGGGTGGGTGGCTGGCCCATCCTCCTCCTGGGATCCCAAATGTCAAAGGGAGGAAGGGTTTTTGGGAGCCAGGAGTGCCAGATGCAGGGGAGGCTGCAGGGCCGAGAGAAGGTCTGAGGGGCCGCAGAGGAAGGCAAAGTCGCAGACTACATGGCCTTGGAGGGGGGCCCCAAGGCTCGCCAGGCCCCCCGGGGAGCTGCAGAACCCAGTATGTCCTTTAAATCACTGTGCTCTTTCCATTGGGGTACAGAGATCTCTCAAGGCCTTTTAGTTTGCTGTTCCTTGATGACTGGCGGCAATCAACTATGCTGCATCCAACCTGCTTTCTCCCTGTCCTGGTGGGGTTGGGGAGTGGGGGGTGGGGGCGCAGGATCCGGGAACCCCCGCGAGGGCGGCTGACCTGGCGGCCAGGCTGTGCCGGTGCAGGCTCGATGGGCTGTCCTCAGGGTCTGCCTCGGCCACGTGCAGGGCAGTGGTGGATGCTTGCAAGAAGCTGCCCTCATCCAAGCTCTGAGAGCCACAAGGGGCCATGCAGTCCTCCTCCTGCTGGCAGGAATGGCAGAGGCCCTGGGGGTCAGAGACCACTGTGCCCCTTTGTCCCCACCCCTGAGCTCAGGATTGCCGGTGGGGGTTGGGGGGGGGTGCTCCTGACTGAGGAAGTTCTGCATTCCAAGGTGCCCTGGGGATTCAGTGAGCCTGTCCAGCAAATTCTCCCAACACGCGCCCCATTTACAAGCAGCAGGGTGCAGCAGGGGTCACCCTGATCCAGGGGCTCCCCTTCTGGCTTCTCCAGCTCCCAGGGCACCAGGTCAGCCCTGAGCTGGCTTTGCTCCCTGTGCCCCCAGTCACCCCAGGTGGAGGAGACAGAAGTCAAGGGTGGGAAGGGTGGGTGCGGGGGACAGGGCTGCAGGAAGCAGGAGGTGGAGGAACACATCAGCCTTCTCCCAGAGACAGGGGCTCCTTGCAAACTACCCCTCGACACAAAGACCACCCGGGGCTCCTCATGGCCAAAGATGGGCCCTGGCCAGTTGCTCAAGGGCCCTGGGGCTGCTGGCCAGAGGTTGTTGCAGCTAGACAGGGCGGGCAGAGGACTTACCTGTCGGCCCCCACCCTGCAGAAGGTCCCCCAGGATCTCCACCAGCTCTGAGAACGCAGGCCTCTCTTTGGGGTCCCCTGACCAGCAGCTTAGCATGATGGTGCGTCTGCGGGTAGAGCTGGCTGCTGGCCTGTGGTCTGAGCACGCCCGCACCCTGCACCAGCAGATCCCAGCTCCCCTGCCTAAACCCCATCCCCCGCCCCCCCCCACATCTGCCCACCCAGTCTCTTCTGTCCCAGGGGGCAAGGTGGAGGAGAGCTGTCTGTGGACCAGTGGGTGGGTCAGGGGTGAAGTAAGACACTTCATCTGCAGGTCTCTACCCCAACCCTGAGCCTGCACCCCCTCCCCACCCCTGCCCCCTGCCTGTGTACAGACCCCTCACCCATGGCAACCTTCCCTTCCATCTCCCTAGAGAAACTCACATGGCAGGAGTGGCTAACTCTGGGGCACGCATCCGTGTGCCCTCCTTTAGCCGCTGGCAGAACTCCTCGTTGATCTGCACCCCTGGGTAGGGGGAGGCCCCTGAACAGGATGAGATAGGGGTGCGTGGGGAGAGGGCACTTGCTCTCAGCCCAGCAGCCCCCCTCAAACTGCTTCTCTCCTGCCCCCTATGGCAGGGACTGGTCCTGCTGCTCCCAGCACAGGACTAGGGTGGGGTGGGGGCCCACCAAGGCACTTCTGTCCCCCAATGATAGTTCTTCATTTGGTTAAAAGGGCCCCCAGGGCAAGCCCCACAGGATCAGGGCAATCCTCTGTTCTTTCCCTTGCTCCAAGCTCTGAGTGGCTCTCCAGGGACTCAGAGTACAGGTCCTCACCCAGGCCAGCTCACAGGGGTTGCAGGGACCCCCTTCCTCCCTTGTTGCACCTCCCAGCGCCTCTTGCCCACAACCGGCCCACCTCTAACACGTGGGGACCAGGACCCTGGCTGTTCCCTCACCCTGACCTGCTGTCTTCTCCAGGTCACCCGCCCTCCCTGAGCCCCTTCCTCAGCTGGGTGCTCCCCTCTGGGTCACACATAGCCCTGTCCTCCCTGTGCCCTCCAGGCCCTGGCATCTGTACTGACAGCATTCATGGTGCTATATTAATTTCTCTGTTTGCTTCCTGCCCAGCTCTGTCTTAGCATGGGCTAAGCACCAGGCCTGCTTAGCACCAGGCTTCCTCCTGGTCCCCGTGGGGCCCTGGGGCCCACGTGGAGCTCTCATAAGTAGGTACACCTGTGAGTGAGCATCCAGTCTCCGCCGGATGCTCCCTGGCCCTTGAAGGCAGGAGCAGCCTTGCCATTGACAAACTGAGGGTTGGGGGGGCTCATCCAGGGAGATAAACATCTGGGGACCGTGGCGATCCCGGCGACTGCCTGATAAACACAGGCTGGGCCCTGTCCGGTATCCGATGCCAGAGCCCACCACCCTGCAGAGGTGGCTTCCGGAAGGGGGGGTGTGGGGGCACATGCTGGAGGCAGAGGAGAGAGGTGGAGCTCTTGGACCACTTGCCATAGAAAGACCGCCTGCTGCAGGAGCAGCCCCCTGTTTTGCAAGCCTGGTGCTATGACCCCTGGCCTGGGATCCCACCTCTCCCCTCCCCCACAGCCTGCCCCACACTTACCCAGGGAGAAGATCTCCCAGAGCAGCACCCCAAAGGACCATACATCACTCTGTGTGGTGTACACCTTATCAAAGATGCTCTCAGGGGCCATCCACTTCAGGGGCAGCCGGGCCTGGGGGAGACGGAAGGAAGCATGTCTCCATGAGAAAGGGAAGAGAGGAAGAAGGACAGACATGTTGGTAGCTCCCCTGTACCCCCAGCCTGTCCAGAACTCTGGAGCCATACCCCAAGAAAGGCCTTGGGCCATATCTGCCCCTCGTGCCTTCAGAAGACTCTCACATTCCGCCCCTTCCGTGAAGGCTTCTGCCCCATTGTTGTTCTCCTGGGTCTGTCTGGGTCCCTTTCTTCCTGTGTGCTCTTTCGGGGGCGCACTCGGAAAGCCTCCCCCTCCAGACTCCAGACCCAGCCTCTGGAGGAATTGGGACCCTGCACCCCCTCACCGTTCCCACCTCAGCGGCTCACTTAGTCTGCACACAAGCTAGATGTCACTCCTGACTGCTCGTCCTGGGGCTCATGATGTGTCTTCCCCATTGCCTGTCTCTCTACCTCTTGGGCCCTCTACTTGGGAGCCCTGAGGGCCCTGGCCCCTCCTGACTGGCCTCTGCCTTCCCCACCACACCCAGCACACCCTCTCGTCCTTCCTCGAAACCTGTAGAGGGCACTTCTGGAAGGCGCACCTGACTCTCCCATCCACCTACCTCCACTCACCTGTGAGATATAATGAAGTTCTAGGCTGTCAGGGTGGCCCACCTCATCCTAGACCCATCCTGCCCATTGCCCATCTCCCAAGCCTCTTCCTTCCTCCTCTGGGGCACAAACTCCCAATTAGCTTTGTGAGCTCATTCAAGTGCCTGCCTGACCATCTCTGAGCACCCTGCTCCCAGTACCCATATGCTTTTCTGTACCCACATGCCCCATGCGGGGTCTGCCTCTGATACCCAGCCCCTGTAGGGTAGGCATGCAGGGTAGGCATGTGGGGTCAGTCAGCATCCGCCTCATAGACAAAGCTCCAGCTGAAGCACCAGGGTCCTTGCTTGTCGGCTCCTGTCCCTACTCCCCCTGCCCCCATGTGCCCTGGTGGGGCCGTTCAGGTCCCTGTAGGGGTGGGCTCTCTGACCTTCCATGGAGATGGCTCTTGGATAGGAGGTCCATGCCCCCATCCCCAGCCCTCCCTCCATGGCCTGCACTCACACTGCCCTTGCGCACGTAGTCTGGGTCTTTGTAGATGTCACGAGCCAGGCCGAAGTCACAGATCTTCACCACGTCACATTCTGACAGCAAGATGTTCCGAGCAGCCAGGTCCCTGTGAATGCACTGGGGGGACGGTGGTGGTGGTGTGTGGGGGTAGGGAGCACAGGTCCCTGGGGCCCACCCATGCCTGACCCCTGCTCTGTCACAGAGAGATTTCTATGCTCCCCCAGGACTCTCCGTGGTAAAGGTTCATGAAACAATGGAGACAGCAGAGGAGGCCGTGGGGTGGGACAGATGCCAAAGTCCCCTCTGCCACTGACTAGCTAGAGATCTCAGGGAATCACTTCCACACTCTGGGCTTTGTTTCTACCTCTGCAAAGTGGGAGAAACACGTGCTAACCACGGAATCACTCGAGGGTGAGCTAGGATAGGGCTTGCCTTGATATGCTGGTGGTCTGTACCCTCTCCCCTCCGAGGGGCCTGCTGGGGCAGTCACCTTGCGGGAGGCCAGGAACTCCATCCCTCGGGCCACCTGGAAGCTGTAGCAGATGAGGTCCTCTATGGTCAGTGGGCTCAGCCACAGGTCCTGGGCTGCACAAAGGAGCAAGTGAGGCTCAGGGGAGGTCAGCGGGGGGGTGGGGGGGGTGGGGGTGGGTGGGTGAGGGGAAGACTCTTCCATGGCTCCCATCTTCTACCCTTCCCCAAAGGGAGCATTTGTTCACCACCCCTGGTGTACCCTCCTGGTGGGGCCCCTGAAGCCCCTGGAATTAGCTAACAAGCCTGTGAACCCCCTCTCCTGCTCCTCAGCATTGGGTCTCTGCAACACCCACTAACCACGCCCAGTGCCAGGAATCTTGTTGTGTCATTGGACCTTTGCACCTGCTGGTTCCGCCTGTCTGCTCCCACCCTCCTCCGGAAGACAAATGCCTAGATAGCCAGTGATGCCCAATCCAACGCCAAACGCCTCCGTGGAAACTGTCCCTGTGGTGTCCTCCCTTCCAGAGGAAAAGCCCATTGCACACTCTTCCAGGTAAGCCCCTCCAGGAGAGTCCCAGGCCAGCTTCTCCCCCAGTCCCCTGATCAGCCAGACCTCTTTGGGCGAGGGGAAACCAGGCTCTTCTTACCTTCTTGGGCCGGAGGGGCCCGCCCAGCCCCGCCCTTGCCCATCAGGAGCCGGGAGAGGAGGGCCCGCTCGCTGCTTCCCGGCCTCCTCCGGTCCGCTTTGGCACCTTCCACCATGGCTCGAAAGCGCCTTCGCTGCTCAGGGGACTTCTCCTGCCAAGGCAAAAGTGGGTCCGAGGGCGGCTCCGCCACCCACAGCAGAGGCACCCCCGCCTCACCAGCCCACCCTGGCGAACTGTGGGCTCCCGGCAGAGCTCGGGCCAGTCGCAGGGCCGCCACTTACCGCATAGGGGCTGAAGGCCTCCCGCTTGGCGCGCAAGAAGTTGGAGAGATTGCCATACTTGCAGAACTCCACGATCACCATGAGGGGGCCTGGGGCAGGGCAAGAGCCATGGGCTTGGGAACCGAGGCCAGGCGGGAGGGCCGGCACCGCAGTAACGCCCCGCCCCCGGCCCCGCCCCCACACAGCCCAACAGGCCCCTCCCGCCGGGGAGCCGGGGGCCGCGAGCTACTTACCATTCGGCTTGGTGCACGCTCCCAGGAGGTTGACTACATTGAGGTGGTTACCGATGTGGATTAGGATCTTGAGCTCCGACATCAAGGCTCGATGTTCGCTAGCTGTGGCACCCTCTGGAGGGGACATGGGTGCTTCGCGTGGGGCTGGGCCCGCCGCGCGCAGCACCCCCCCACCCCCGTCCCTGCGCGTCCCTCCTCCCGGCCACCGACTCTGCTAAGAGGCAGCTAGAGATCATGCCCGTGGGGGCGTAGGGTCCCCAACTCTTCCTGCTCGCCTCTTTGAGGCTGGGGTTTCAGGTGGAATTGGGAAGAATCCCCCAGAAATGAGCCCAGGGCCTCCATGAAGAACTCTGCACGAGACTGGCTCTGACCGTCAGTTTCCCCTCCCGAAGCACAGCCCCGCCAGGCCACCCACAGTCGTTACCCCCGCCACTCCCACCGCCCCCTCCACCCGCTGACCCCCACACCTTTCAGCATTTTCACTGCTACAGTGTCACAGCTGCTGCCCTTGTGGATTCCAAAAGCAGAGGCTTCCACCACCTTACCGAAGGCTCCATGGCCAAGGACTCTCCCTGTGGGGGCAGGGACCCGCGTCCAGGTGAGCTGTGTAAGGGCGAGGGTGAAGAGGGACGGGCAGCAGGGGCCACCCGCGACAACTGCCAGGAAGGAAGGCCCAGGAGGGGGAGGAAACTCGGGGGCCTCTCTGCCAAACAGGAAGAGCAGGGAGAGCAGGAGCGGGCATTGAGGGAGAGGAGAAGCAGACAGGAAGGCCTGCATCCTCTCCCAGCAGGTGTGATGGGCCCGCCCTGCTCCGAGCAGCAGGAAGTGACCCCGGGGGGCCTGAGAACTTGATCCTGGCTCCAGTTCTTGGGATGCCTGCCCAGATGGGCAGGGCAGGCCAGGTGGGAGCCAGGTCTGCCTGGGATGGAGGGATTTCAGCACTTCGGAGGGAAGCGGTCTCTGCAGGCGGGTGGGGAGGGCTGGGTGATGGCCTCACCAAGATGCAGCCGCTCCCGGGGGAACTCCCACTGGCTGGCGTCATAGGACAGGTATTCACACTGCTCCTCTAGAGGCACCTCCCCGGGGTCCATGATGATGGACAGGTAGCCCGTCTTGATGTCTGCGTGGGCTGGCTGGGTTGGGGGGTGGGGCAACTAATTGATGGGGCCATACCATGGTCTTGGGTAAGACTTCCCCCAGGACAGATGGGACCTCCTTTGGGACTCTCTGGCAAGGTGGGGACCAACAGACTGACCACCTCTAGTCATGTAGGAGCCCAGCATAGAGGGGTCAGAAAGGCTTCCCAGGTGAGGTTTCCAGGTGAGCCAGGGCATACAGAGACCCCACAAGGAGAGGATCAGTTGGGGGAGGAGCACTCACCCTCCTCATGTTACAGAAGATGAGGAGGAGGAGGACCCAGAAGAAGACAGCAATGACACCAGTGCCAACGAGGATCACGATCTCCATGCTACCTTTATCCTCAGAGCCTGAGTGGACAGAAAGGGGCGAGCCTGTGTGTGTGTGCACGTGTTAGGGGCAAGAGGGTGCACTCTGCGATGAGCTCCCCTTCTGGTGGGCACCACTTGGGGGAGGTGGCTATGAGAAGGTGCCAAGTGCAGGGGTGGGGTGGGGAGGGCAGGTGGGTGGAAGGGCGCCCGGGAGAGGCCGGACCTTCCACAGCCACGCTGGCAGAGGAGTTGACGCAGCCCTTGGCGTTGCACACGCTGCACAGATAGCGGCCCGCGTCCTCCTCACGCACACGCTGTATGCTCAGCTTCTGGTTCGAGTCCGCCAGGTCTATTCCTGTAGGGGATGGCGTGTCGCCTGGAGTTCAGATGGGTCTGGGGCCTTGACCCGGCCAGCCTCCGCACCCTGCCCTTCGCCCGGGTCCACCACCCTACCAGACTCTTCCTCCAGCAGCCTCTCATCTTTGTACCACAAGATGCTGGGCACGTGCGCCCCCGCCACTGGGCACCGCATCTCCAGGGAGTCACTCACGTTCACCAGCAGGTCCGTCAAGTTCTGCGTGAGACGTGGGACTTCCAGGGCTGGGGGTGGTGGTGGACAGGGAGCTAAGTGGAGTTGCAGAAAGCAGGAGGACATCCCTCCAGGGCTGGGAGCACAGTGGGGAGGGATTGCGCCAAGCTCTAGGAAGGATCGGGTTTGAGCGCAGGGCCGGGAGGGCTGTGGACCTCCACAGCGTGGGTGGGGTTGGGTAGGACCCTCCTGCAAGTTCAGGCTCCAGGAGTGGCAGCCCAGGTGAGCTCTGGGAGGGGAGAAAGTTTCCTTTCTTGGGAAGCGCTGCCAGCCCTCCCCTACTGCCTCACCCTGCACTGACAGGTACTTCTTGTGGCAGTGCTTGTCGTGGCTGCGGCGGTCCTGCACCTCGCATACATAGTCGCCCTCATGTTCAGGTGCCACGCTGGGGATGGTCAAGGTGAGCGTGGCGTGGCGTGCGTCTGGCTCTGCCTCTTCCAGGTGGGCGGCCAGAGGCGTAGCGAAGAGGTGCACGTTCTTGCAGTCAAGCAGCAGCGGGTTCCCGTGGGCGTCGTGCAGTGTGGACAGGTTGAGGCGGTACCAGCGCATTTGCTCGTAGGTGTAGTTGTCAGACCGGCAGCTCAGGCGCACCTTCTGGCCCTCTAGGGGCTCCTCCGATGGCTCGGATTTTATGCTGAAGCCATCGGGGATGTCTGGGGGTGGAGGGCAGGCGAGGGAGGAGGCAGCTCTGTGACAATGCCCTCCACCCCCTGATTTTGCTCACCTCTCTGCCTGCCGTTTGGCTTGCTCTCCCATGCCCGACTGCCTTTGGACTCACTCTGCTCTCAACCAGAGCATGCATCACATGTACCTGGGCTGGGTACCCTCCTCCAAGGAGCCCTCTTCACCCCTGTTCTCCCCAACACTGACCAATGGGACCTGCTCCCTGCAGTCAGCCCCACGGACTCCTCCAGTCTCACCTTCTAGCCCTCTACAGGACATGCCCCATATCCTCCCCGGAGCCCAGACGATCAGTGCGGTCCCTGTCAGCACATTTGGTGCGGTCCTGTCCCACCCTCCCTTGCTGCTGACCACACTCCACCATTGTCCTCTCCCGAATATAATCTTATCCTTCCATTAGTTTGTGGCAATGCCTCGCTCCTGATTTCCTTTTGTCCATCTGATCACACTCCTTGTTGGGCTCCTGTGGAGTCCTCTCCCCGCTGCCTCTGTCCCCATGTCTCATCTATGCTCCTGGGCCCAGTGACTGCCTTTAATGGGCTTCTTAGCTTTCCTGGGGTCACTAAAACATTTGAACATCAGAAGAAGCTCTGGGCCTTTTCCCCAGTAAAAGTGTACCTGTGTGTCAGTTGCTGTGTTGAAAAGGGAGTGGGTGGGAGATGGAACCACAGGAATGGAAGGGATGGAAGGGCACTAGTGGGGATGTACCTCCAGGGCTGGGGGCAGAGTGTGTCCCTCTATCCCATTGCACCCAGCACCCTGGTCCATGTGCTAATGACCTCCAAATCTATCCCTCCCTCTGAGACTAAGGAGCCTAGTGTCCCACATCTTCGGGAACTCAGTGGGCCCAACCTGACCTCACGGTCCTCTCCCAGGCCTTCTCTCTGGCCTTCTGCTCCCACTGGTTCCCAACCTCCACCCCCCGCCCCTGCCCGTTCACTCACTGGTCACATAGAAGTAGATGAGCCGCTCATCCTGGCCCACTTTGTTGAAGACCACACACTTGTACATGGCAGACACATTGGCGTTCTGGATCACTAGCTTGCTCACCGTCTATGCAAAGCATGAGCACAGGGCTCCATTTCCTGCCCAAGCTCCTCCCACCCTGACCGTCCTTCCTTTCTGCAGGGAGGAGTGGGGCTAACTGAGGCCTCCAGCTCAAGAGGACCAAAGCTCAGAGACAGGACCAGAGGCAGTGAGGTTGGGCGCAGAAGGGAAAGGCCTTGCACAGTAAGGGGGGCTTTCTGAAAACATCAGGGACATGGCTAGTAACAGCAGGCTTAAGCTGTGGCTGAGGTCAGAGGGGCAACATCAGGCAGGCTTCTGGTTATGGATGGGCTTGGGCTGTGGCCGCGTTGAGCAGGGGACAGGCCCAGCCTAGAAATGGGGCAGTCCAAGCCAGGTTTAAGATTCGGGGTTTAGAGTAAGGCTGGTCATTCACCCAAGGCACATTCACCCCAGGGCGGCTCACGGCCCCTCTCTCAAGGCCTGGGTGGTGGCCAGGAAATGGGATGGGTCGCAGGTCTCCCGAAGGATTCTGGCCTGGGGAGTAGGACTCTTGGAGGCAGGGGGAGGAGAGAGGGCCACAGGCCCTGCCTACCACCAAACAACCCCCCCACCCCACCCGATTCCAAGCTGGGCACATCCTGGCCAGGCCTGGAACAGGAAGAGGCTCTGGAGGTGTGTAGGAAAACAGGAAGTGACTGTAGGAAGTGGGTGCCTTTGTTCAGTCCCCTACCCCGCCTGGCCTCTTCTAGGCATTGCCCCCAGGCTGCACCCAGCAGCTCCGTTGCCTTTGGAGGGGACCTGGCTGGCCCCAGGCCTGACCTTCCCAGCCTTGGAGCCTGTGGGTAGCTGGGGCCCGGGGCCTGGCCAGGCTCCTTTCAACCTAAGCTTTCCAGTCTGGGAAGCAGCTGGAGATCCGGCCCTCTGCATCCACATGCAGGAAGGGGAGCTGAGGCCCAGGACACTGCAGAAAGACCACCAACTCTCCGAGCTCTGCAGCCTGGTCGAGATGGAGACAGCCCGGAGAGGGCCCCTTCCTGCCTCCCTTCTGCTTCCCCGTCAGAGGCACGGCTGGTGCCTACCTTATTCTTCCCTTCCACAAACTCGGTCCACGTGTCCAGGCTTTCAATGGGGTTCACGGCATCCTGCGTGGTCACTTCTCTCCAGTCCCGACACTGTGGCATGTGGTCTCTCTGCTGCCGCCGGCTGCTAGGAACAGCGTGTCGGTTGAGGGCTGCCGGACACAGCCTTCCCCAGTAGGCAGGAGCTCACACCTGTGGCTCTGCGGTTCCCCTCTGGACTCACGATGTGCCCCTTCCTGCAAAGTCCACCTAGATCTCCCAGGGGCAGTGGAGTCACCTCTCCTGTTCCAGAAGCCCTCTCTCTCCTCCTCCCAGAGCTGCAGCCCCTTCCTGGGCTGGGTGTGACCCCTGCACTTTTGGTCTCTTGTTGAGCCATGGGTCTGGGGTTCCCAGGGAGACTCTTGTCTGCCCCCAGCAGAGCAGTGCAGGACCCCAGAGTTCTGTCCATTGGCACAGAGCATAAAGGTAGAGCATCAGAGGGAAGCCAATTTGGAAGTGTCTGGTGGTCTAGAAGAATCTCTTATGAGCCTTAGGTGTAACAGGCCAGCCCTACAGAGCCTCTTCCTCTTCTGTGATGGGGCTACGGCCCGTCTCCGGTTGTAGCTGTTTGCTTCCTCCTTGGGTCCCGAGCATCCATCCTTGCCCAGGCTGTGCCCCTCTACCCAACCCACAAGGTTCTCTAGCTGAACAGCAAATGCAACCCTCCCACTCCCCCAACTCAGTGCCCTTCACTGCTCCTAATGCCCTCCAGATCTCTGGCCACCTTGGCACCCTCCTCTCCCATCCCCTGCTGGCCAAGCTGTCCCTGCTCAGAGCATACTCCTGGGCCTGTCTGTCCTGGTGGCACCCAGCTCAGCACAGGGGAGCATGGTCCAGCAGGCCCAGCGGTGGGGCAGGCTCTGCAGCTTACAGCTGTGACCTGGGGAAAGGCAGGTCCCCGCTCTGACCCTCCATTGCCTCCTCTATGAGCTATCATCATAAACAGGGCTCAGGAGAAGCTAACTGGGCATGGGTGGTGTGTCACTGGGCTCAGTACAAGCCTCATAAAACTGGCTCAGGTCCACCCACTTGGAGCCTCATTCCTGTGGCCCCCTGGATGATGCAATTATGTGTTCTGGGGGCTTAACTTTCAAGTGGGGGTTGGGTGGGGGCCGCACCATGCCCAGTGTCCAGCCCAACCTGACCCATGCTAGGGGGAGGTGAGGCGAGGTCAGGGATGGGCTCTTGTTGAATTGCCGTAGGTTCCAGCTTAGAGCAGGGCTCTGGGAAGGAGTGGGGGCTGGGAGTGGGGCTCTCAGCCAAGGTTGGGGATGGGGCCGGGAAGCGGGAAGGAACAGGCTGGAGCCACTCACAGGCTGCGCTGGGCGAAGGCCTTGCAGGGAGTCCATGGTCGCCAGTGCCACTGGACGCTGAGAGGAGGGGGGACCCCGTAGGCGGTGCAGGTGAGGGCCTGGCGACTGTGGCGGGAGTAGGTGCTGGGGGAGGAGGCCTCCTTCTCATGGATGTGGGGTGGCACTGGGGGCATAGGCAGACTGCAGGTCAGTAGGCCCCTGCGTACCAGCCGCCACCCCCTGGCATCCCCTCTTCCAGCCTGCTCTTCTTTTCCCTCCCCTCCATCCCCCTTCCCCCCCTTACCGTTTACCACCAGCTCCAGGCTGATGTTGCGCCTCAGGCCGGCCGCGGAGTTCCACAGGGCCAGGGTGTAGGTGCCCGCGCTGGCCTCCGTCACCTCCTTTAGTACCAGGGCATGCGGACTCTGGCGCCCGGACACTGACTTTCTGTCCTTGTACCTGGCACAGGAAGGGAGTTCAGTGGACTGCATGGACCAGGCTCCTGCCCCATCCTGGTGTGCCTTCCCTGCCACAGCCAGGCCCCAACAAGGGCAGCGACCATGCTGTCAGGGGAGGCAGGAGGAGGCTGCGAGTCCCCATGGGCCTAGCTCCAGCGAGCAGCCCCTCCTGCACCAGACTAGGCGAGGGTTGGGGCTGGAGCAGCTGGATCCGGACTGGAGAGCTATGGGGATGGGATGGTCTGCAGGCCTGCCCTGGTCTCACCGTGCCTGCAGGCTCAGGACTGGCTACCATGCCCAGTATGCCCTGTCTCTCACTGTGGTGTGTGTGGGAAGGATTGGAGGTGCAGTCCCCCTGCAGCACGGTCCAGACCCTTACCCCATGGGGGAGGGCCCTGCCTCACTTTCTGAGCCCAGCTCTGCCCTTCCTGGAGCTTTTCAGATACAGGAACTTCTTGCTGTCCTCACACCTGGGGCCTGGGCACTCGCTGTCCCCTCCTCGCTTGGATGCCCAGTCCTCTAGACACATGTATGGCTCCCTCTCTCCTATATGGAGAGCAACGTTAGAGCAGCGTTTCCCTACCGCCCTAGGAACCAGCTCCTGCCCTCTGCTCTTCTTCTACCTGCCTGCCCACGAGCACCCTGGTTTTCATGCATGTGTCTGCAGACCATTTGTCTCCCCTAAGGTGCAGAGACTGTCCCTGTACTGCCCTTGCCTACACAGCAGTACCTGCAGTGCCTACCCATATGTAAACAAATGCACGTGCAAATACATGGCCTTACACCCCAAACCTGGGCCTGAGCTGGGGGGCACAGCACAGCCATTCTGCAGCCTGGGCTCCACCTGGAAATGGTCCTCCCTCAGACAGAGGTCTTCCCCCGCATTCAGCCAGGGAGCCGCGGGAGAGGCACACCCTTTGTCAGAGACCAACAGGGAGATGTCAGGGAGAGACCTGACTCATCTGGGGTCCCACACAGGGCAGGTCAGAGCAGGCCTGAGGCTGTGGAGTCCGCAGGGCTCTGCTGCAGACTTCTGAGTCCACCACCTGCTGTGTCAGTGATCCCATGCCAACCCCTTCATGTCCCCGAGCCCCCAGGGTCCTCTTCTGAAGACTGGGGAAGCAAAATGAACTTTCTTGCCAGGGTCATGAGGTTTAACTGAGCATTTAGTGTGAGCCCTGCTCCAGCCACAAGCTCTAGCAGCGGAGGACCAGCCTGGCTAGCTGTCCACTAGCTCTCCATCCATTCACTTATAACCATCACACACTTGACTTGAAGAGAGCCCTGTGAGGCTGTGGGGGCTACTAGTCCCTGGGGCCAGTGTCTCAGTGGACAGTGACCTGGCCAAGTGCATCTTGGAGGTCGGTGTTGGTCGAGGGAGAGGAGAAAAGCCAGAGGCAGTGGGAATGGTGAGAAGGCCCCAGCTGCTTGAGCATCAGGCCTGGGTCAGACCCCAGATGCAGCAGAGCTGGGGAAAGCAGAGCCTCCCAGAGCAGCTGAGTCCTGCTGGCCTTGGAGGGCAGGAGACAGAGTCCCAGGGGTCTCCAGGAGGCTGACATGCAAGGGAGGGTCCAGGCTGCTCCCGGCCCCCCAAATGTTGGCTCTGTATCAGGTACCTCCAATGGACCCCAAAGCCTGTGGCCTCAGAGGAAGGTTTTTTCCAGGCCAGGCCTGGGGCATCCTGAGGCCCTCCCAGGAGGCAAGCCAGCACAGTGAGACTGAGAATATCTGGGCCTCTGCTTGCTCAGCCCTAGGCTTTTTGAAAAGGTCATCCTGCCTGGAGGGACGTACCCCAGGCTGGGAAGGGCAGGGAAAGATGAGGCAGAGCCCTAGCAGGGGGCTTGGAATTCCGGTAGGAAAGCCCTCTCCCCTCTCCCACCTCTCTTTCCTTGTCTGCACCATGGGGGTCAGGCTAGAGTGTGACAGCCCAGCACTGGACCACACTGAGGGTTCCAATGACCTGAGGGTGTGTGTGGGGTGCTATGCCAACCCGAGCTCTTAGAGAGCTCTCGGGGAGCACCTAGCAAGTGTGGAGCCACCACGGAGGGATCCCCCTTCACTGACCCTTGGTACACCCCGTAGGGGAAATCTTACTGTCAGGTCACAGGCCAGAGCTGGGGCCCTAGAGCCTGCGGGCCTCCTGGAAAGTTTTGCTTTCTGCCACACAGCTCAGGCTCAGCCCAGAGCCTGACTCTACAACACTTTGTGGAACCTGTGGCATCTCCGAACTTCGGGGTAGGAGGGCCCTGGTTGGGGGGCGGGCAGCAACGTGTTCAGAGGGGGCCTGAGGAGCCCAAAGCTGCTGCTGCAGGCTGGGCCAGAGCCTCAGGACATCCTCCTGCTGGTGGGGCCCTCTGAGATACTCAGCAGGAGCAGGGATGGGTTAGAGGAAGTCCTGCAGAGCGTCCAGCATGCCCTCACACGATGCCAGCTTGCACAGTGTCATAGCAAGATAACTTTCCCTCTGGCTTAAATGCTGTATCAGGTGCACATTCCTTAGAGTGTCTTCAGGGGTCTCAGGACATGGAGCCTCGTAGTGGGGGAGGCTGCCCTTCCCGCCCTGTGGTCTGTTCTCATTCTGGGCCTGGGGGGGTTCTTGTGAGAGGGGCAGGGGCCAGGGCTGGTACCATTGGAACTCTGGCGGGGGGTACGCCGCTAGCTTCACGGGCAGCTTCACCAGTTCGTCTCCTGCTGTGGCCTCCAGGACCGGACCCTTGAGCCACTCGACGCTGATGAAGGGCTTTTCTGCCAGATGGGAGGCATCCATGTAAGGCCGGGCCTGGAGTCACTGACCTACCCCTGCCCAGGGACTCCCAGCCCCGGTCCAGCAGCCCCAGGCACCAGACAATTTGCAGACCCGGCTTGCCCTGCCCTCTGGGGGCCCTGTCATTGCCCTCCCTTCCCTCTGGCTGGACTCCGCCCTGCTCAGGGGCGCCCTGCGCTCTGACCACCCCCCCACAGTGCACAGGGACCCTTGTTCCCAGGGCCTGATGACGGACGCCCCGCCCAGCCCCAGGCGGTACCGTGCACAATGACCTCGGTGCTCTCCCGGAATCGCTGGATGCCGTTGTTGGCTTCGCACACGTATGGGCCCAGATCGTGCTGGCTGACGTTGTGGATGGTCAGGATGCTGGAGAGCTCTGTATGAGTCTGCTGGGAGCGCCGCTCTGGCACCCACTTACCCCGCTCTGCCTACCCACACCCAGGGAAGCCCAGGGTCAGAGCAGTCGGGCTCTGGAAAAAATAGCACCAAGGGCACATACCCCAGCCCAGCTGTGGCTCTGGAAGCCTTGGACCTGGACCCAGAATGTTCCTTGGGGTAACCCCTTTCATCCGACAGGGGGTCTTTGGGAAGGACTGGGTCCACACCTCTTCTATTCAGAGGCCAGTGTGCACCAAGCAGGTGGGAGGTGTGTGGGCAGTGAGGGGGACTCCTGCAGACAGTGTGGGCATAGGACAGGTATAGGCAGGGATGAGGCCTCTGGGGGTGGTTCCAGTGTGGCCCTGCAGGGGCTGTCGGCTTCACCTGCTTCCCTGGATAGTCCCAGTCGAAGGTGACGCCCGAGTTGAACTCGGCCCACACGGTGCAGTTCAGGACCAGCTTTTCTCCGACCAGCAGCTCCAGCGACTTCTTGGGGAACAGCTGGATGTCATAGAGCTCATTGCCTGGTGACACAAGCACAGTGACCCCTAGGGCCCTCACGGGATGGTGGGCACACAGAGCACAGGGCACAGGGTGCCCACAGAGGTCAGCTGCGGCTCCGATGGCCCCATCCCTGGGATTTGGGGGACGCCCCATCATCCTCCTGCTCCGGGCAGCCCGTACCTGTGATGTGCACGAGGAAGGGGTTGGATAGGAAGTCCTGGCCACCCCAGGTGGTCTCACACTGCAGGTAGAGGGCGTCCCGCAGCAGCGGTGTGGGCACGCGCATTCCCCTGCGGTCATCCCAGACCACCTCCTGCCCGTCGGGCCGCAGCACTGAGCTTTGCTGCTGGGACATGGTGGCTCTCAGGGCCTTTTCTCCTGGCCAGACCCACGGCCACCTTTCCCAGGGACAGGATGGGATGGGAGGGATTGGAGCATGGGGCGGGAGTTGGGAGGAGGAGGAGGAGGACTGTACCGATCGCAGCGTGACATTGAGGCCAGGGATGGACACCAAGCAGGGCACCCACATGGAGTCCTTCCTGTTGACCAGGAACGTATCTGGCTTGTTGATGAACGGCTGCTCCACGTCTGAGGGGAGGGGGGCAGGTTGTGGGAGGGGAAGGCGGGGCTTTGGGGGGGGGGGTCCTCCGCTCAGGGGAGGGGCGGCCCCCAACCCTTCCCCAAACTGGGTCTGTAGGCTGGGGGTGGGGGTTGCAGGTGCCTGGTGCCTGTGCCTCCCGGGCAGCCACTGGGCCCTCACCTCTCACGAACACGTAGGTGCTGGCGGCCGTGGTGCCCTCGATGCGGGCTTTGATGTACTTGTAGTAGCAGCGGTAGCTGCCCGTGTCATTGGCCCGGGCCTCCTGCAGCAGCAGTATCTTGCAGTAGGGCCTGGTGTCTGTGCCCTCGCAGTCTTGCACCACCCCTGTGTCCTCGCCGTCCTTCTCCCCTGTGGCTGGTGCCTCCTGAGCCCCTGGCCAGGACCACTCAAGGGGGTGCTGCCCCCTGGCAGAGGACACGAGAACTCAAGCCCGAGCCATAGCCCCCAGGGCACAAGCCTTGCCCGTAGCTTGTCTCACCCCGAGGTTGGAACAGCCCCAATTTGGGGCACATGCCACGGCTGACGGTGGGTGTAGGGGACCAGGGGTCCATGCAGGGTAACTTGAGAAGTGGGCATGGACTGGCCTGGGGTCAGCATGGAGTGACACAGGGCTGGGGTGGGTGCCAGGTGTCTGCAGGGCCGGGGACAGACCATGCTTCCAGGCACGCACACTCAGGTGCCCAGGGATCCCCAAGCCTTGAGGTCGCTCTGCCCTCACAGAGAGGGGGCGCCTCCTGGATTCTCCTCTATCATCTCCTGCCTTGGCCTGGGGCATTCAGGCCCCTGTCCCCCTGGCTGAGGACTGCATACCTGCAGGAGATGGATAGGCTGTCACTGGCGTCAATGACGTGTGTCTCCTCTGTGATGTTTAGGGTCGGGGGGGTCATGGAGTAGCCCCTCGCCAGGCCTGGGTGGAACACAGGGTTAGTATGGCGCTGGGTCGTGAGTTCACACAGTGACGTCAGTCTGGTCCTGATGGGCCTTCCCTCCCCCTAAGAGCACACTCCTCCCCAGGGCCGGGGCTACTTTAGCTCTTGGCCCTGGGTGTACCTGCAAGGCCCCAAGACAATGAGAAATCTTTAGCTCAGGCGCCCCTGGCCCTTGTCCCTGGCAGCAGTCTGGTCCCACCCCCAGTGACCCCAATCTCTCGCCCCAAATACGCTGAGCTCCAGCATGAATTCAAAGGGGGGAGCTCACAGGTGTCATCCTACACTGGGGGACACCTGGAAGGTGCAACCCTCACCGTCTGTCTCTGACTTGTCGATGTGTGTGTGCCCATGGGCTTGTGTGTGCATGTGTGTGCGTGTGTGCGTGTGCATGTGAGATCCCGGTTGGGGTGGGAGCAGGCCTTGGGAGAGGTCTGGACCTGGAACTCTGGCAGATGCATCCTGCCAGGACCATCCTGAGACAACAGGAAGAGAGGACTGTGTGGCTGGAGGCCCAGGGCCGTGTCCTGTCCCTCCCCCTGTGTCCCTGTCCTCCTGGGGGGTATAGCCCACTATTGGTCCCAGCCTGAAGCCCTCTCCAGTCCCACAGATCCAGCTTCCCCGTCCTCCCCAATCCAGCCCTCTGATGCCCAGTGTCCCATACTGGCAGGTAACTGTGGCACGTGGATCCCAGGGGCTCCCCACCGTCGTTTGCTTTATACCACCCTGACCCTGACTGCCCTAGGAAACAGTCCCAGGGCACATTCTGGACACCAAGATCTCATTTCAGCATCCTAGGGACAAGGCAGCCACTAGCCAGGGCCTGGTTCACCCCTCACTTCTGTGCCTCCTGTTGGCCAAAACTTTCCAGGCACCACACCCTTGTAGGCCAGAGGCAGAAACTCCTCACTGTGCATCTAGTCCCATTGTACAGACAGGGAAATGGAGGCTTTCCTGCTGGAGGGCACTCTCACTTTCAGATGAAGTAGGGGCACACCAGGACTCTGCCCACTGCCTTCTCTCCAGCTTCATCTCCTGATACATCTCTGAGATGCACAGAGCTCTCACCATTGGGACCAAAGTGCCAGGCTTTTCATATTTTTTTTTTAAAGATTTAATTTATTTATTTGAGAGGAAGAGAGAGAGAGTATTACAAACATGGAGAGGGGTAGAGGGAGAAGGAGAAACAGACTCCCCACAGAGCAGGGAGCCAGATGTGGTGCTAGATCCCAGGATCCTGAGTTGAAGGCAGATGCTTAACTGACTGAGCCACCCAAGAACCCTCAGGCTTTTCCTATCTTGAAGTTTTTGCCTTCATCTGTCTTTTTGCCCTGGACATTTGTACTTCCTTTCTTCCTGAGGATCCCCCTCTTCAGGACCTTGTTCACTTATCCCTTCCCTGTGGTGGGGCAATCAGCGTTACTCAGGCAGCTTCCGCCTCCTGGGCCCCTGGTGTTAAGAATACGTCTCAAGCTGAACTGTGGTTTTCTGGTCACATCTGAAAAGAGGCTGTATTTTCTTCACCTTCCTAGGTTCAGTACAAAGGAGAGGCACACTGAATGTGGGGGGCATGGATTCAGTAATGGTAGGATGGGTGATGGATGATCAGATAAATAAGTAAATGGATGGGTGCTTGGATAGTTGGGAGGGTGGATGGGTGGATGGATAGTTAGATGGGTTGATAATGGGTAGATGGGTAGTGGATGGATGGAATGATGAATGAGTGATGGGTAGGTGGGTGGACCATGGATGGGTAGATGAATGGGTGGTGAATGTATGAGTGGATTGTGGGAGGATGGGTGGATGGCTGGTTTGGTGAACAGAGGGTGGGTGGGTGGATGGGAGTGGACAGGTGGATGAGTGGTTGATTGTGGGAGGATGAGAGGATGGGGGTGGATGGTTGGATTGTGGGTAGATGGGAGTAGATGGGTGGATGGGGATGGACAGGTGGATGGGTACGTGGATTGTGGGTGGAAGGGTGGGTGCTGGAGTGGGTTGATGGCTGGTGAATGGGACTTGTAGGATCTTCCTCCCTAGAGGACACCATATCACCAAAGGAAGAATCCACATCACTGTACTAAACAGGCAGACTGTCTATTGTCTTTGTCACCCTTTCATCCATCTGTGTAAGGCTCTCCCTTGTTGCTCCCCTCCCCCACAGTGCCCCGTCTTCACTCACTTCCACTCAGCCCTGAATGATCAGCAAACTGTGCTGTAGACCTCACTGTCTTCCTCCATCCCTCCTGCCTTAACTGAAACCTGAAACCTTCTGAAGCACCGCTTTCCCTGAGGTAGTAGCGCTTTCCATGGTACATGCCTGGCAGTGGAGGGCTTCCTGTTGTCATCTCCCTTCCCTGATGGTATCACCTGCTCCCCGCTAAAGCTGTCATTAGCTGGCATCCTGGTTATTTCCCCTCATTCTTTGCTCCTGGCTCTCCAGCTCCCATCGCCCCAACTCAGGCCAATCCTCATGGTTTCAACATCCACACAGATGACTCACCAGTGTCCTGGCCTTTGTGGTCCTCATCTCCACTGTCCTCCCTCCTCCTGTCAGCCACTTACTTCCTGGGCACACCCTGGACCTGGTCCTTACCAGAACCTACACCATCACGGAGTTCTTGCCTCCTGTCCTGGTCTCCTCATCTCTCCTGCCTCTTGCTAGATGCCCTTGTCCCACCACCGCTAAGTCCTTCAGCCTCATCAAAACTCCCAGTCCAGGGACCCCTCCTCAGATAGCCCCTCCTGGCCTCATCCCTGTCCTGGATCAGTGGGGACCTCAGCCCATCATTTGTATTCTTTCCTTGCCTCTCACCTTCCGCCCCAACCCTGCAGCACCATCATGGCCCCCAGTGGCTCAGCATTCAGTACAAAGCCAGAGCTCTGTGCTGCCACTCCCTACTTTCTTATCCTGTAGGCAGAACCTAAATGGGCCCTTGGACTGGAGTTCATGGTATTCTCTTCTTCCTCATTCTCAGCATTAATGAAGTAAAGCCATTAGATGGAGATCATCTTCTGACATCCAAACTCCTCACTCCCTGCCTGGGTCTTGGAAACCTTCTGACACTCCCCCTCCCAAGGCCAAGCCTTCTATCTCCCTTCCTATAAACAACATACCCCTGCCAAGCTCTTTCATCCTCTATTCCTTTCCAGCCCTGCCCCCTTTCCTATTTCCCTTCACAGCAAAAACTCTGCTTGCTATCCCTTCCTTTCACATTGGCTCATCCCCCCTCTGGGTGTAGATGTCACCCCTGCTTTATGGAGCCATCGGTCAAGGCATCCCATGGTCTCCATGCTGCAGGAACCGTGGTCACTTCAGGCAGAGAGCAGGCCTGTCTTCTCCTCTGTCACCTTCTGTGAGCTCACTGTCTCCTTGTCTTCCTCTTTCCCCTCTGCCCAGCATCACATGTATCGCTCCTCACTCTCTTCCTTATAGGTCTCTCCCCTAAGTGTCCAGATACCTCCAGAGTTTCTTCTACCTCCTGTCCTTCTCTCAACTCCAATCTGAAGTATCCAGTTGCCATAGCACTTGGCCATCTTACAGACACCCCAGGTCCCACATTTCTGATGTTGAACTCCAGACTCATACATTTTTTCACTCTTGCTGAGGATTCTCCTTGATAGTTCCCATATCCCCTGTGGGAGAAGCAATGGATAAGATTCTACTCACCCTGTGCAATCCACCACCAAAGCATCCCAGAGCCAGGCCCTGCTCTAATACTGGGGCCTGCTCGACAGCATTCAGCCCCAAAGTGGGTACCTGGGCCTACTCTTACCTTTCTTCAGTCTTGCACATAGTTGTTAGTTAAGAAACAGAAAGGACCCATATCATGCTTGTGCTTCAACTCCATCAGTGACTTCCCACTGCATTTTCAGGAAAATCCAAACTCGTGGCTGGACCACTGACCCCCTATCCATACCCTTTTGGGCCACTCTCACCTTGTTTTCATGTCCTTCAGCCATCTTGACCTTCAGGCTGTCCCATAACATGCATGTTCCTTCCTGTCCCAGGGTCTTTGCACATACTTCTCTTGATTTGCCCCCTCTCACATGCCCTGCATAGGCTGGCTTCTTCTCACCCTCAAATCTTACCTTAGTCATGACTTCTCACCCCGTCCAAAACCTAAGTCACCTTTTAGTATCTATTTTAACCTCCTGGTTACTTCATCCTTCTTGTTGTGATTTGTAACTAACTTATTTATTTATTTGTCTGTTCAATTTACATTCTTTTTAAAAAAGATTTTATTTATTTATATGAGAGAGAGTAGGAGAGAGCACAAGTAGGGGGGAGTGGCAGGCAGAGGGACAGGGAGAATCAGCGTCCCTGCTGAGCAGGCAGCCCCATGTGGGGCTCGATCCTAGGATCATGACCTGAGCTGAAGGCAGCCACTTAACTGACTGAGCCACCTAGGTGCCCCTCAACTTATGTTTTTCCATTTCTTCTACTAGACAGTAAATTTCAGTGGGGGTAAATTTCAAAGGACCAGGACAGTCTCCTTTTTTACCCCACCCCACATCTAGCACAGCATCTGGCACAGAATCAAGACTCTTTAAACACCTGTTGAATGAATAAATGGGTGAGTAGATGGATGGATGGATGGATGGATGGATGAATAAATGAGTGAATGCATGGGAATATGTGTGGATGGATGGAGAGATGGCTAGCTGGATTGTCAGGTGGGCAGAGAGATGAATAGAAGGACAAATAGATGAGTTCAAGGATGAATGGTTGGTTGAAACGAAGGATGACTAGGTGGAAGAACAGATGTACAGACAAATGGATAGAAGGATGGATGGATGGAAAGATGGTTGATGGAAGGATGGATAGGTGAATGGATGAAAGGATGGAAGAAGGATGGCTAGATAGAAGGATAGATGGATAGATGGACAGATGAGTAGAAGGATGGATAGATGGGTGGAAGGTTGGATGGATGGATGGTTGGATGGACAGATGGATAGATAGAAGGACAGATGGATAGAAGGATGGGTGGATAGATACATGAATGGATAAATACATGGATGGAGAGGTGGATGGATGGAGAGGTGGATGGATGGATGGGTGGGTGGATGGATGCCTGGATGCATGGATGTATGCATGGATAGATACATGGATGGATGGGTGGATAGATGGAGAGGTGGATGGCTGACTGGCTGGCTAAACAGGCCTCAGGTTTTCTTTTGGGCTGGAACTATGGTCAGAACCTGTCATTCCTCTGCAAAATATATTTCCAATCTTAAAGACCAAGCTCCCTGGTGACCATGCGTACCCTAGAATGTTCAGTAGCTAAGACAGATCTGACTCAATGACTGTCTTGCCCAGAGGTTCCATGCTGCCCAGCCCCCACTTGCAAACCCAGCGAAGATGCATCCTTCCTGCCGGGCTGTTGTCTGTCCCCAATGTCCTTCCCTTCCCACAGCAGGAAGCGCTGTCATCCTGGCCTCTGCTGCACTCCCCCTGCCTTCCTGTTCCTGGCCCAGGAACTGGCTTCTTCCTTCCCCTGGCCTACGGCCCTGGCCCCCCAGCTCACTACAGAGCAGTTGGGGCAGGCGCCGGGCTGAGGTCAGGGAGGCCAGAGTGCACACCTCCTCTTCTCTGTGCTGTCAGCAGCCTTGGGCAGTGGGACCCTGCCGTCAGCCACAGGCAGCCGGCTGTGGGAGCAGCACACTGGGATCCTGGGTGAGGTGCGAGTGGCAGGAGGCGGGGGTGTGGGCAGTTCTCCACGTTAGGCACTAACCATGGCCTTGCAGTTGTTGGTTCCTTTGATCCTCACACGACCCAGGAGGAAGGGAAGAATCACAAGTCCAGTCGGCAACAAGGAAACTGAGGCTCTAGGACCCACTGAGGCAGCCGTGCAGGCGCCCAGGTCTGGCCAAATCCAGGCCTGTCCCTGCCCAGTTCCCAGTCCTCACATCTCTCTGTCTCCTTCTCTCCCAGCACGACCCTGAGTGCCTGCCTCTCTCCTCTCCAGCAGTCTTCTTTCTGGCTTCCAATCTGTCGCTCAGCCTAGAGGACTGTCGTGGTCTGGGGACACCCTCGCTGGCTGCTTGTGGCCTTCCGGAGCTGTGCATACCCTTGGCCTGGCCTCCAGGGTGAAGCTTATCCCAACAGGCCCTGTCCTCCTGGCCAGCTTCACCTCCCGGTGCTGTTGCCACCTCCAGCATCCACCAGGTCCTTGCCCACCTCCCTGCGGGCCTCAGGTGGTGTCCTTTGTTCTTTCCTGTTCTCTGTGCTTGGAGAATCGCTGCTCCTACTCCAAGACCCATGACTGAGCGCATGGTCTCTCCCCTGTCCCTGTCCTTAGTCATGGCTCTGTCCTCAGATGCAGCATAGCCAACCCAGGGATGCAGTCTAGATGGTCTGTGAGCTCAGGGGTGCCCTTCCAAGCACTGACTATTTCTTACTGCAGACGCTGTCGCGGTCACTCTGTGGACAGGGGGGACTAGGTGGAAGTCCTGCCAGTCTGATCCACAATCTCCTTAGCAGCTGAGCCCAGGACAACAGAGGCAGCTAGGGGCCAGGCTGCAGACTGAAGGCAAGCTAAAGGAGAAACATGGGGGACAGCTGGCTGGGGAGGCTGGGCTTGGGGTCTCTACGCATGTGTCCTAGAGGTGGGTGGATTTGGGGAGACCTGCTCAAGGTCCCTCTCCCTTCACTCTTGGAGGGGAGGCACAAGGATGTTCTGTCCTAGAGTCCCCCCCACCTCCAAACCCCCCACACCTGGCTGGTAACCTCTGTGCCTCCAGAGGCCAAGAGTGATAGTCAAGAGGCAACAGTCCCCTGACCCTACAAGACTGAGATGGCTGGGATAAGAGGGGCTGTTCCCAGAGTGTGCTTGGAGCCCTCCGAGCCTGGCTGTGTGCCCCACAATGCCAATCTCTAGATGTGTGGCCTCCGGGAGGGCCCTTCCTCTTTGCAAGCCGCAGTTTTCCCACTTGCAAAATGAGAATTGTCCCTAGGAAGATAGGGAAGCACACCTAACATGATAGCACATCACAACCCATTGCAAGAACAAACTGTTGCTGGCTCATGAGTGCCCAGCCTGTGGCTGTCACCGCCTGCTGAGTGTTTTGCACACCACAGCTATGGTGGTGGTGGGGGTGGGTCAGAGAAGGCCCTACTGGTGGGAGGGGGTGAGATGAAACGTGCTTTGTAGAGTGAGTAGGAGCTGGCTGGCTCAGGAGAACACACAGGGCAGAGGGGACAAGTGAGGCTGGAATATGGGTGACCTTGGGCTGCCAGGTAGATGGGACAGATGCGGGGCAAGGAGGCCACAGGAAAGTGTTGTTGGCCTTGCTCACTGGTGTGCTCCCTCCTCCTGGTGATGGTACCCTGCAAGGCTCCAAGCCTATCTTTGAGCTGTTCCACCCATCCTGGCAACTTTCCTGAGTGCCTGCCATTGGTGGGGAGGGAAGGGAGGACTTTCTTCCAAAATGTCTCTGGCAGGGCACCCCACCCAACCCCTCAGATCAGACCATACCCACTGTGGGGCAGGACAACTAGAACCATAGGGCGCATGACCCCCCAAGCCACAAGACTAGCACATGTTTAAAAGGTGGAGAATTCCCAGTATTGGCAAGGTTGTAGGCAAACAGGCAAATAGGGACTCAGCACTAAAGGAAGGCTCATACTGGTTGACCTCCCCACCCCCACCCCATTCTGCTTACCCCAGACATCCTGTTAGGGTAATAATAGCAAACACGGATTTAGCACTTTCTGTGTGCCAGGCCCGGCCCATGCACCTGCATACCCGCTCCCCCCCAACCCCGTCATGCCCTCTGAGGTGGGCTCTGTTCTTGTCATTTTGCAGTTGGGAAAACTAAAGGTACAGGGGTTAACGTGCTGCTCAGACATTATCTCTGGGGTACAGGATCACAGGAAGCTACTACTTACTCTGTACAAGAATACTCTGTATTCTTGGGGTTTCTGCAGCTCAAACTATCTTTTCTGCAACAGCCCTGGAAGCACGGCTCTCCCTTCCACTACAGTTTGCCCTCCTTGTGGTGGTCACATGTCAGGCATTTCTAACTCCACTCAGCCCCCACAGCCAACTGGTCATGAAGTCATATCCATCCTCAGAGGCAGCACCAAAGGTGGTGGTGGGGGTTCCCAAATCTGGGAGCTCCAGTTTTGCCCCTCTTCTCTTCCTGCCCGACCCCCTCCCCAGCAAAGTGCTTCATGCTTAGACACCAAGCAGGGAACACCTTGTGCCCAGAAAGCCAGATCCTGGGATAGCCCCCGTCCAGTCCCCCACCCCTCAAACCCACTGTCCAGCTGGCCTCAACGTCCATCCTCTGGCTTGCCATGCCAGTGTCTCCCCACTGGTCTAGAGTTACCCAGTGGCTAGATTATTTTTCTAGAACACAAGTCCTCCTCCTACCTAAAATCACTATGTTACTTGGGGGCAGAAGCTGTGTTCTTCCCACGGCCTTACAGGTGACTGCTGCTCCCTCCAATCCTAGAGCCACATGTTGAGGCCCTCACCTTGGGGCCCTGTTGCATGTTTCTGCGGCTCCATGCAGCAGTCGGCCCATTGCATCTGACAGCTGCTCAGTGCAAGGAGGAGGGGGCTTATGCTTGTCTTTCATGGCGGGGTCCCCAGCACGTGACTTGGCCTGTGACTGCTCCAACTCCCTGAGGGTCTGGGGAGCAAAGGGACAGCAAAGAGTGGGTGGGCAGGTGTGGAGGTGAGTGATGGAGGTGGAGATGTCCTGCAGTGAGGTAGGCACGCTGGCCAAGGGTAGATTTGGCAGAAAGGCAAGGTGTCTGTGGGGCGTATGCTCCTTTTGAAAAGTCTCTGGGACAATCAAGATAAAAATGTCCAAAGGATGGTCAGAAATTTAGGCCCCCACCTGCCCACCCCACCAGACCCTTCACTGGGAAATGCGGACAACCATCTGCCCCTTCTGACCCCTTGGCCCCCATGCCATCTGGGACCAGATCCCTGACTCCCGACACTCCTTCAAAGCCTTGTGAGCCATCCCCACCCCCGGCCTTAACTCCTGATCTCCAAGACGGACCCAGTAAGCCGTGACACAAAGCTAAAACCTTCACATACCCTGGTGTAAAGCATTCTGATGAACTGTTTACACTGAGGTGAGGTTCCACTTCTAGATACTCCAAAGGCACACCTCTGTGCCCCTGTGTGCTGCTTTATACGGATGAATCTCCATTCAGCAGAATCTGGGGTAGCTCTGAGGATGACGCTTTAGGTTGGGTGAAGATCAGAGCTTCTTTCCCTAAACCCATCTGAAAGCCCTCGTTCGAATGCTCTGGGGGGCACACAGCGTGTGGGAATGAAGCACCCCCACCCTGGAAACCCACCCACTCAGAGCAGTCCCATCCTCTGCCTGGAGTTCTTGCCAGCCCCTCTGAAGGCAGGGTGTATCTAGAGCAGGAGAAAGGTCACGTGCTGGGAGCTGGGGTGTGCGGTGGGTGCAGGCTAGGCAGACATGAAGTTAGGGATGCCCTTGGGACCCTGGCAGGAAGGGTTTGGACCACTGGCTCAAGAAGTTGGGCTTATTGCTGGCTGGGGTGCTGCGGAAAGCTCCGATCTGTGTTTTAGAAAGGTCCCCGCTGGGGCACCTTTCTGGAAGCAGGGACGGAGGTGAGGCTGAGTGGGACCAGGAGCCACTAGACTACCCCCGAGGGTGGGGGGGAGGGACACCCTGGCAGAGGCTGAGCTCACTGCAGCTGTGGGTGCAGTCCGCTGTGCCAGGCAGTTGCCGTGGCCTGCCTGGGGTCAGGACTCTGCTCCACAGCAGCAGGACGGGCGGTGTTATCAGACAGGCCAGCTGGCTCAGAGGTGGCCCCCCAGCGCTGCTAAATCTGGGCCGTGGGCTCCTGCCGCAGGAAGAGGGAAACGCAGGCAGGATGTCCTCTCCTGTGGCCGACAAGTCCTTTCCCATGAACCCCTGCTGACCTCGCTGTCCACGTGGCGGGACTCCCCCACTCGCCACCGTGACCTGTGCCTGCTTGCCAGGCTCCCACACCCCGGCCTGGCTCAAGGCAGAGATGGGGGGAGTGTGGGGGCCCCTGAGGCACAGGAGACCCGGCCTGGGGACGTGCCCGCTGCTGCTGCACCCAACCCCAGCCCTGCCAGCCCCGAATGCCCGCACCTTCCTGCTCCCAGACTTCTCCCTTTGGCATAACCGGAAAACTGAGATCCCAGAGGAAGCCAGTGTCTGAAAAGGATCGAAACTCAGGAATCCCTGGCTCCAGCTGGACATGTTTTCGGCTGCCTTTGGCTCCAAAGTCAGCGCAGGGAGTGTGAGGGGCTCTCCACACCCCTCCCTTGGCCCACCTCCCTCACGGAGGGGACTCTCAGAGATTCTTGGGGGACGGGGAAGCCCTGGTGGGCAGAAACCTGCCCTGTGGGGGAAAGTGTCCAAACCACAGTCTGAGGAGTGTAAATCAGACACTCCCTCCTGGCTAAGACCCCACTTAATTTTCCTGGGTTCCCTGATTGCCCTCTGCCCTATTATAGTCAAGTGCCCCAAGTTTCCTTCTTCCTTATCTGACCCAGCTGTATCAACTGGGAACTCCCACCGGGAACCTCCTCCTGGAGGACCTGGCTCCCGGCAGCCCTTCGTCTTGCCCCACCTGCACTCCTCCTCGCGGGGTCCCCACCTGGTTAACCACCTTCATAACCCATTCTGTGGTTTATGCCAGAGACTAACTAGTAGGCATCCCTCTCCCCCCCACTCCCCCAGCTGCCTCTTCCCTTGCCATAGCCTCCTAGCTGTGGGCTCCCACCTTGTTTTGCCCAGAACCTCCCTTTTGCAGGCGTGCTGCTGGCTCCTGCCACCTCCAACTGCCTCACTTCCCCCACCCTACTCTGGCCCCCTGGAGACTCTAGTCTTATCTGACTACCCACAGGTCCCCATACACCAACTGGACTCTACTACCTCTGAGCCTTGGTGGGGTTCTTGGACCTCCTTGGAATTCCCTTCCCTGGAGTTTGGAGATCTCTTCAAGAAACCCCAAGCTAGAAGCGATGCCCACTTCCTCTGCAGCCCATGGCTACCAGGTGGGCCTCATGGGGGTCCTGAGCACTTCTGTCCCTACAATAGAGATGTCTGATACCATGTCCGTGTCCCAGCCAGGCTGGCACTCAGGAAAACCCCTGCAGGATGGGGCTGGTCCAAATCCTCCCCGAGCCACTCTGAGCAGGCACTGAATCTTGTGACTTGCTTAGAACTGCAGTCTCCTTCCCTGGGTCGGGGTCCCACTGCCTGGGGCAGCATGGGGGTGGCAGAGTGGGGAGCTGGCCAGATAATCCTCCTTACACTTCATTCTCAGTCTAGTGTCTGGTCGTGTGGGCTCTGTGCTCTGAGGAGGAAGAGAGCCCTTCAGCCACAGTGACTGAGCTGGGACCAGTGGCCCATAGGACCGAGTAAGGTGGCCCAGCCCCCCACATCTTGTCTAACTGGCATGCCCTGTCCCTCCCCCACTGCCCTGTCCACATCTGGGTCTGGCTCAGGCCTGAGGAGCAGGGACAGTGGAGATCTGAATGGCTGGCCACATGAGACTCAGCCCACAGCAGGGGCCAACGTCCTCAGGCCAGGGCAACATAGCTGCCCGGCTGTTCCTGAGCAGATCGCCCACCATCCAGTGGTATAGACAGCCACTCTCCAGACTAAACCCCAAAAGCAAAGGCCTGTCCTCTGCGACCTGCCCTCTCCCCAGAGTCACTGTCAATGAACTGCTTTTGGAACTAGACTGGGACCCCCCAACCATAAAGTCCAGCCTCATACAGCCCCTGAAATGCTTGCCCAGTACATTGCTATGCATGGGGGAAACTGAGGTGCGCGGAGTTGCAGCCCAGACAACACAGCCAGGGATTTAGGGACCGAGCTGAGACAAGAATCTGGATCTATGGCTAGCCATGTACTTTGGAGGAGTCATCTTCAGCATCCATGAGATTCTCACCTGATGCTACCTGGCCACCTACACCATCTGTCCTGACACTTGGCTGCAACTTAAGTGTTTATGCTTCTGCTCCCACATCCCATCCCGGGTCAGGCTGGCAGCTTCTCAGGGCAAATGCAGGGCGTATTTCACAGCAGCTGGGCAGGGAGGGGGGTGTCTATCTGGGCCACCCTCCTCCATGGGCCCCTTCAGCTAACATCTTCTCCCTTCCTTGTCACTGCCTGACTTTGGTACAAACCACCTGGGCTCCCCATAGGATCGGCCTCATCCCTCATTCCTCCTCCATTTCCAGAGCACCCAACCCCAGGCGCTCCTGGTTCTCACACCTTGCAGAACATTCCCTGCCTTCCTGGAAGCCTCTGGCTCCCTCCCTCCCTCATTCCTGTGGAGGAATCCCATCCTGGACTCTGCTCTGCTCCCTCTCCAGCTCCCCAGCCCAGACTCTCTTGAGCTTCAGACACCTCACCCAACAGCCAGCCGGATGTCTCCTCAAGGTGGGGTCTCCCACTCCTCAGCCTGACACATTTCACTTCTCTCACCACACTCATTCAGTCACTCGACAAACACGCTAGGTATCTGTGAGAGCCTGGCCCTGGGCTGGATGCAGGGGAGCAAGAAAGGGCAAAGGGACAGCCCCTCTTCTCTGGGCTGCCCCAACTTAGAGTCGTCCTCCATCCTGCCTCTAGATTCATCCACACCTTCTTCCTCTCCCCTGTCCCCTGCCCCTCAGCCTGTGAAGGCATAGAGAACAGGTCTCTGTTATCCCACAGATCTGGGAGGACCATTTCCCTTACTGCTGGCCTTTGGAAACCTTGCAGAAGTTACAGATGTCCTTGTTCTATGCTCCCTCCTCTGTAAAATGGGTTTTTACACTCCCTTGGGAGGATTGTTAAGAGACGAAGTGTTCAATATCTGCCATGTTCAAAAGTAGCAAGGGCCCCCTCCAGCCCTTCCAGCACTTTCCCCTCAACCACTGCGGTCCTGTGACCCTCTCTCTACCCTCTGACTGTCTGGGTCACTAGATCTTGTGTAGACATCCAGCTCATCCTCACCCCTCCTCTGACATCTCTGTACAACGACACTTCCCTGTTCCTTTGCTAATCTCCCACACTCCCTCTTCTCCAGCCACACGGGGGCAACTTCTGGTCATACTCCTGTCACAGACCATACCCCGCGTGTTTAAGACCCTTCCGTGGGTGCTCCTGCCTTAGAGTCTGAGCTCTTGAGTTTGGCCTCCAAAGGCTCACACCCCGTCAAATGCGGGGAGCGCTGGCATTCTACCTCTTCTGCTCTGTCGGTCTCTCCTGGGTTGTCAACTCAAGATTCTCAAGTTCCCCTGTGCACCTGCGCCCAATCCGCCCGACGGCGCGAGTCTCTGGTAGTCCCCGAACCCCTGCCTCCGTAATCTCTGGCCGGGGGAAGGTGGACACCTGCCCCGAGCGCCCTCTGGGGGACCGATCTCGGGAGCAGCTGGGAGGCGTCGGGAAGTGCGCACCCAGGTCTGCGGCCCGCGGGGATCGCCGGGTAAGGTCCCAGTTGCGCGGAGGGGAGCGTAGCGCCGTGCAGCGCCGGGACTCCTCCGGGTAGCTGATAAGCGAGGGCAGGATCCTCGCTGAGGATGCGGTGCGATGCGGCCCGGCTCCAGTGGAGCTGAGCCACCCACAGTGGACGGTGATCGAGGACCCCGAGCACCATCCCGGCACTGCGGTGCAGACGATGCCCGGTGTCTGACCCGCCTGCAGTCTCCGCCCACCCTTCCCTCAGCCTGGCGGGCCCCGGCCCGGTCTGCCGGGCTCCATCCCGCGTCCGTATCCCCGGGCTCCCAGTGCCCTCTCCCCTGCTGCCCCAGGCTCCCGGGGGTCCAATGCCCCGCCCGTCCCTGCCGCCCCGGGAAATCCTCCCCGCTAGCGGCCAGCCGCGCACTCCTGCGGGCGGAGGGCTCACCGCGCTCGCCGTCGAGCAGTCCGAGGCAGAGCCACAGGCGCAGGCACAGCGCGGCTCTCCGCTGCATCTCCGGCCGCTGAGGCGCGGGTCTGTCCTGCTCGGCCGCTGCTCGGGGCTCGGAGTGTGGGCGCACCAAGCAAGCGCGGGCGGGGCCGGGGCCCGCGCTGCTGAGGCTGGCCGGGCCGGGCCGGGGCGGGGCCGGGACCCTCCCCCGAGGGCGGGGCAAGGCCCGTCGGACCGCCTCTCGCACCTATCGGTCCAGCCCCCTCCCCAGCCCGGGTGGCTTGCCGGCGAGGTCCGAGCGAACGCGTCTCGCTCGGTCGCTAGAGGTTAGTTAGGGTCCCACTTCCGAAGCCTGCGGGCGGCTCCGGGTGGACGGAGAACGCAGGGAACGCACCCAGTCCTCCCCTGCGCGCTAAGAAGGCGACGAACCCCGTCCCGGTCAAGACTGGACGAAATGTGTCAGCGCCTACTTTTCTGTAATTTCCTTTCATCCATAAATAGTGTTCAAAGTAAAAAAAAAAAAAAAAAAAAAAAAGCAATGGGTACAACTTAAAGATAGCGGTATGAGAGATCTCTGGGAATGTTCTGCAAGCTTCATCTTACCACCTGCGCAGTGTAGATGGGGGCTGTACCCTCGCGGGCGGCATCCAGTAGAACCACTCCCCACCCCCATCCCCCAACCCCGACGCACGGCCTCTTCCTTAGATCTCCCCCGAATAGTTTTACTCTGAGCTCATTCATAAGTCCTTGTATCAGGTGACACTCTACTGTCAGACTTGGCAACCCTCTCACAGACTTCCTTTCTCTTTTCAGTTCTGTCTCTAGAATTTTCCTATTTAAGAATAAATCCCCTGATGATGACTATAGCGGCCTCCCTCCCCGGCCCCACCCTGTATGCTAAAGTCCGTTGGTCTTGGCCCAAGACCAGAACCGGATTGTTGATAACAACCATGACCAACTCTCAAACTACGAGTATTAAGTATGCTGTACGGTTGGAACCACAAATCAGTGGGTGATAGTTCAGATGATGTAAAAAAATAATGTTGGAGGAACCGGACAACCAAACAAATGAAGGTAGACTTTTTCTCTGCCGTGTGTTGATGGTCTTCCAATAGTTTTAGTTTTAAAATAAAAACTTATTGTAAGGTGTAACACACATACGGAAAGAAGGATATGTCAATGTGTTATGAATGGAAATTTAAAATCTGTCTCCGCTGCCCAGATTAGGGAATACAGAAGGGCATCAGCATTCCAAAAGTCTCTAATCTTTCCCATCACAAACGCCTCCCTGACTTCCAAATCCGGGCTTTATCAATTATCTTTTTTTTTTTTTAACCCAAATATGTGTTTTGTTTTTTAACTTTATTTAAATTGGTTCATCCCACATATATCTTTTTGCCCAGCATCTTTTGTGAGATTCATCTACCAGTATGATGAACCACGCTCTCCTCATTTTCATAGCTGTGTGATAATCACAATTTATTTGTCCATTTATTGTTGATAAAAGTTTGAGTTGTTATCAGTTTCCACTTTTTGCTGCTAAGAACATGCTTAAATATTTCTTGGTGTACATGTGACCTATTATCTAGGTGTGTGTCCAGGAGTGAAACTGCTAGGTCAGAGAATGTGTATCTTCAACTTCTGTAGACAGTGCCAACTACTTTTTTTTTTCTTTTTGCTACTATTTTGGACTCCGCAGCAGTGTAACTATACTCTGCATCTTCACAGACATCAGTTCTGATTTTTTAAATTTAGCCATTCTGTGACATCTCATTATAACTCTCATTAGCTTTCCCCTAATTACTGTTGAGGTTGAGCACATTTTAATTTTAATTTTTTTTAAAGATTTTAATTATTTACTTGAGAGAGAGAGAGAGTGAGCGCATAAGCAGGGGCACCAGTAGAGGGAGAGGGAGAAGCAGGCTCCCTTCTTAGCAGGGATCCTGATGCTGGGCTCATCCCAGGACCCTGGGATCATGACCCGAGCTGAAGGCAGATGCTTAACCATCTGAGCCACCCAGGCGTCCCAGCACATATTTTAAAAGATTTATTTTTTTATTTGAGAGAGAGGGAGCCAGCGCCAGTGCGTGAGTGGGAGGAGGGGCAGAGAGAAAGGGAGAGAATCCCAAGCAGACTCCCTGTGCAGTGTGGAGCCCCATTTGGTGCTCCATCTCAGGACGCTGAGATCATGACCTTGACTGAGATCATGACCTGATCTGAAATCAAGAGTAGGCCACTCGGGTGCCTGGGTGGCTCAATGGGCTAAGCTGCTGCCTTCGGCTCAGGTCATGATCTCAGGGTCTGGGGATTGAGTCCCACTTCGGGCTCTCTGCTCAGCAGGGAGCCTGCTTCCTCCTCTCTCTCTCTGCCTGCCTCTCTGCCTACTTGTGATCTCTCTCTGTCAAATAAATAAATAAAATCTTTTTTTTTTTTTTTTTTTAAAGAGTAGGTCACTCAACCAACTGAGCCACCTAGACAACCCTATCTTAACTATTTTTAGGTCCAGCTTCTTTAACACTCACATTGTTGTGCCATCATCAGCACAATCCATCTCCAGAACTCTTTATCTTGCAAAAACCCAACTCTGTACCCATTAAACAATAACTCCCCCCTCCCCTAAACCCCTGGAAACCATCGCGGTACTTTTCATCCATATAAATTTGACAACTCTTAGGTACTTCTTACAATTGGAATCATAGAGTAATAGTCCTTTCACAACCGACTTATTTCACTTAGCACAATTTTCTCAGTGTTCATCAATGTTGTAGCATGTGTCAATTTCCTTCCTTTCTAAGGTGGACTATTATTCCATTGTATGCATATACCACATTTTGTTTATCCATTCATGTCAATGTACACTTGGGTTGCTTCTACCTTCTGTCTATCGTGAGTGATACTGTTATGAACACCAGTGTGCAAATATCTTTTTGAGTCCCTGAGTTGCATGAGGGTTCTTTTCCCTCCACATCCTTGTCAATACTTGTTATATCTTGTCTTTTTTGATAATAGCCATTCTAACAGGTGTGAAGTGATATCTCATTGTGGTTTTGATTTGTATTTCCCTGATGATGAATAATGTTTGAGCATGTTTTTGTGTAACTCTTAGCCATCTGTATATCTTCTTTGGAAAACCATCTATTCAGATCTTCTGCCCATTTTTTAATAAAGTTGTTTATTTTTTTCCTGTTGAGTTGTGTGAATTCTTTTAATACTTTGGGTATATGATTTCCAAATATTTCTCTCATTCTGTAGGCTGCCTTCTCATTTTGTAGGTAGTTTCCTTCACTTGTTTATTTTTGTTTTTGTTGTTTTTGCTTTTGGTGTCACACTCAAAAAGTCATTGCCAAGACAAATGTCAAAGAGTTTATTGTTTATATTTTTTTTCTAGTTTTATGGTTTCAGGTTTTTTACTTGTTCTTGTTCAAGTCTTACTTGATTTTGAGTTAATTTTTTAAATTGAGGTATAATTAACATACAGAGTTATATTAATTTCAGGTGTAGAACATGATTCAACAATTCTATACATTGTTCAGTGTTTATCAGGTAAGTGTACTCTTGGGGCATCTGGGTGGCTCATCTGACTCTTGGTTTTGGTTCAGGTCATGATCTCAGTGTTGTGAGATCAAGCCCTGGGTCAGGCTCTGTGCTAAGCGGGGAGTCTGCTCGAAGATTCTATCCTTCTGTCTCTTCCCTGCATGCTTGCTCTCTCTCTCAAATAAATAAATAAATCTTAAAAAAAAAAACAAGTGTACTCTTAATCCCTTTGTTTATTTCACCCATTCCCCTCCCCACTATCCCTATGTCAACCACCAGTTTATTCTCTGTATTTAAGTCTCATTTTTGTGTTGTCTCTCTTTCTTCTTTATCGGCTCATTTGTTTTGTTTCTTAAATTCTACATATGAGTGAAATCATGCCTTGTTTTTCTCTGACTGACTTACTTCACTTAGTGTTGGAGCTCTGGGTTCATCCATGTTGCAAATGGCAAGATGTCATTCTTTTCAATTGTCCAGTCATATTCTATTATATATATATATATATATATATATATATATATATATATATATATACATACACACACACCACATCTTCTTTATCCATTCACTTATGGATCGACACTTGTGTTACTGCCATATCTTGGCTGTGGTAAGTAATTAGCCTTTGCATTATTTTAATGCTGTTTTTGATAAATGGAAGTTGTTATTTCTAATATAGTCCATCTAATATAGTCATCTTTTCCTTGTGCATAACCTTCTATTGTATTCTATTCCAAAAATTTTCTGCTTACTCCAAAGTCATAAAAATATTTTCCTCCACATTTTTTGCTCAATATGTTAGTGTTCCCTTTTCACAGCTAAATTGGCAGTTCAGGGGCACCTGGGTGGCTCAGTCATTAAGGGTCTGCCTTTGGCTCAGGTCATAATCCCTGGGTCCTGGGATTGAGCCCTGCATTGCCCAGTGCTTTTCTGCTCTACGTGAAACCTGCTTCTCCTTTTCCCACTCTCCCTGCTTGTGTTTCCTCTCTTGCTGTGTCTCTCTCTGTCAAATAAATGAATAAAATCTTTAAAAAAGAGAGAGAGAAAGAAAAAAAATCAATTTCCAGTCCATTTAGAATTGATTTCTGTATATGGTGTAAGGTAAGAGTCAATATTCATTTTTTATATTATTATTTAATTGCCTTAGTATAATTTGTTGAAATAACTAGCCTTTCTACCCTGAATTGTAGAGGCACATTTGTCATAAACAATGTTACTTACATGGAGAGGTCTATTTCTGGTCTGTTTCTGGACTGTTTCTGAGGCACATTTGTCATAAACAATGTTACATGGAGAGGTCTGTTTCTGGACTGTTTCTGGACTGTTTCATTTGTGTTGTGTACTTGCATATTCTTGTCCCAATACCAAACAGTTGTAATTGCCGTGATTTTGTAACAAATTTTAATATGTGATATTGTTAGTGCTTAAAACTCTTGCTTCTTTTTTCAGAGTGTCTTACCTTTTTATTGGTTCTTTGCATTTCCATATTCTAAAATGAACCAGCTTGTCCATTTTCAGAAATGAAAAATATGCCAGAAATTTAATCAGAATTCCATTGAATAGATTTGGAAGAATTACCGTCTTAATCATTTTCAATCATGAATACACTATGTCCATCTATTAGTCTAATCTTTTATTTCTATCCCTAATGTTTTGTAGTTTTGATTTGCTATCTTTATTATAATTCAGATCATAACATTTTAACATTTCCAGTATGATTTCTTCTGTGAATTATGAGCTACTTTGAAAGAAATTATTTAATTCATAAATATTTGGGGATTTTTTTAGTCAGCTTTGATTTTTAGTTTAGTTTGTCTTTGATCAAGAGAGTGTATTCTCAGTGAGTTCAATCCAGTGAAATTTACTGAAGCTTCCTTTTAGGCTCAGGATGTGGTTATCTTGGTAAACATTCCATATGTACTTGGAAAGAATATGTTTTAAGAGGTTGTTTAGTGTAGCATGGCACTACACATAGCATCTAAACCAAATTGGTTAATTAAGTTATGCAGAGCCCCTGTATCTTTAACTTTTGGGTTATTTTTTTTTTCCTTTTTTCCTGTTCTATCAGTTAGTGAAACGGGTATGTTAAAATTCTACCCACAATTTGGGTTTGTCAGTTTTCTTTTTAGTTTGGTTAATTTTTGCCTTATGTGATTTGAATGTATATTATTCTGTATTTACTTATTTATTTTCTATGGGCTAATAAAGTGTTTTTATCATTTTTAATAGACTAATCAGGTTTTTAAAAAAAATCATTACACTTTTTTCTTGTATTAATGTAGAGGATTGCAAAGATGGACACCATTCTTTATTTCTCTCTGTGTCCATGCCTTTTACAATGTAATTGACAGGTCCTTCCGTGTATTCTGAGGGAATATTTTTGGAGGCATGTAAATTTTCATTTGTCAGTTTTCTTTTTAGTTTGGTTAATTTTTGCTTTATGTGATTTGAATGTATATTATTATGTATTTACATATTTATTTTCTATGGGCTAATGAGGTATTTTTATCCTTTTTAATAGACTAATAAAGTATTTTTTATCATTACACTTCTTTTTAAATTAATGTGGTAGATTGTAAAGATGGCCACCATTCTTTATTTCTCTCTGTGTCCATGCCTTTTACAATGTGATTGGAAGGTCCTCCTTTCATGTAATGTGAGGAAATATTTTGGGAGGCATGTAATTTTAAGATTGTTATAACTTCCTGTTAAATTGACATTTTGAGTTGTATATGATGTCTGTTTTTTTTTTTTGTTGTTGTTTTGTTTTGTTTTTAAGTAAGCTCCACACCCAGCATGGGGCTTGAACTCATGACCTGGAAATTAAGAGTCACATGCTCTACCAGCTGAGCCAGGCCAGTGCCCCTTTATGTAATACTTGTACCTTTTATCTCTTGTAATACATCTTAATGTAAAGTCTACTTGGTCTGACATTATTACAGGCACACCAGCTTTCTGTTTACTAGAAGGTGTTGGTCTATCTTTCACTATCCTTTTTCTCCCAACTTATACTCAATTCTCCTCTAATGCATTGCTAAAAATTATCAGACTATGCAAATCCCACAACAAAACCACAGTGTAGTGGGGAAATGGGACCAGGAGCACAATACTCAAAAATGTCATCAGAACTCATTAAAAAAAGAACAAGATAGGAACCTAGTAAAAATGGTAGCAGAGGCTCTACTTTTGGCAGAGCAGCGTCAAGAGTCTGTGGACACTGGTGAAAATTATCGTAAAACAATCATTTAAAGTCTCTGGAAATGGTCCTAGAATAGAAATACAATAGAAAATAAAGGAACATTTATTCAAGAAGACCTATAAAAATTCAGCAAAAACAGTGACAGTCTCTGGCCACTGAAGTACAACTTGCCTCCTTCCTCCCCTTCCCAAGCTCAGAATGATGGACATTCCACTCCAGACCTGTGTACCTGAGAATACAGGGTAGCCTCCCTTCTAGCTCTCAATTGGAAGCCCATGATTTCTTTCCTGGATGGGCAGGATATCAGCGTTTCTCATCCTGTCCCTTGGCTACCCATTGCAGAGGTTATGTTTTGGGTGAGTGTAGGTAGCCAAGAGGAGAGGCCCCCAGACAGAGGGTCTGCCTCAACTATGGTGCACTGAGAATCCATATCCCTGATTACCCTCACTCTAGCTAGTTTGTCAAGTGGGGATCCTATGATAGGAGAGGCTATAAAGTTTTAAAAGTGTATTTCATTTGTAATAGTGATGAAATATGTATAACTATAATACCACAGAAAAGGGGGAAAGGAACTGGAACTATATAGCAGTAACATTCGTATATTCTACTGGAATTACATTAGTATAAATGTGAGTAGATTCTGATTGGTCGAGATGTATGTGTAAGCCCAAGAGCAATCACTAAGTTTAGTTTGAAAAATTGTTGAAAAAAAACGTTACATAAGAAAATATTCACTTAGGTTGGCACAGTCAGCTAAGTGTCCTACTCTTGGTTTTGGTTCAGGTCAGGAACTCAGGGTTGTGAGATCAAGCCCCGAGTTGGGTTCTGCGCTCAGCAGAGTTTGCTTTGGATGCTATCCCTCTGTTCCTCCCACTCATGATTGATCTCTCTTTCTTTAAAAATAAATAAATAAATAAACCTTAAAAAATAGGCACTTATTGTAAAAGAGAATAGAAGAGCAATAGATGAAGAAAATAGAATAACAAAAAAATATGAGACATATAGAAAACAGGAAAATGAGATGGTAAATATAAACCCATCATATCAATGATAACATTAAATGTGAGTGAATTAAATAATCCAATCTAAAGGTAGAGATGATCAGACTGTACAAAAACAAGATGCAACAATAGGCTCTCTACAGGATACACACTTTAGATTCAAAGATACAAATGGATTGAAAGTAAAAGGAGAGAAGAAGATACATCATGCAAACAGCAGTCACACAAAAACTGGAGTGGCTAGGATAATATCAGACAAAGTAGTCTTCAAAACTAATGATGTTATTAGATATAAAGAGGAACATTTTATAATGAGAAAGGGATCAATCCATCCTGAAAATATAGCAATTATAGACAAATATGCTGACAATTATAGATTAATTGTTGGAGATCTTAAACCCTACTTTTGACTTTTTTTTTAAAAAACACAGAGTTTGAACTCATGATCCTGAGTTCAAGACCTGAGACATATAGAGTCAGACACTGAGATCAGGAGTCAGACACTCACCCAACTAAGCCACCCAGTCACCCCTAATCCCTACTTTTAACAATGGATAGATCATGTAGGCACAAGATCAACAAGGAAACAGAAGACCTGAGTGATACTATAAACCACTTGGATCCATAGAACCTACAGGACACTCAACCTCCCAACAGCAGAAACATACATTCTTCTCAAGTGCACAAGTAAGAGTCACCTGAGGAAACCAGGTGCTCAGCCATAAAGAAAATGCTGATAAATGTAAAACAATTGAAATTAGATAAATCATATTCTCTTACAACAGTAGATTGAAATGAAAAATTGATCATAGAGGGAAATTTGAGAAACTCAGAAACATGCAGAATTAAACAACATATTTCTAAATACCCAGTGGTCAAAGAAGGAATCAAAAAGGGAATTAGAAAACAATTTGACGTGAATGAGAGGTGCCTGAGTAGCTCAGTTGGTTAAGGATCAGACTGTAATTTTGGCTCAGGTCATAATCTCAGGGTTGTGAGATTGAGCCCCGCATTGGGCTCTGTAGCGAACATGGAGTCTGCTTAAGATTCTCTCCCTCTCCCTTTGTCCTCCCATCCCCCAGATCATGTGCTCTCTCTTCTTCTCTCTCTCTAAGATAACAAAACGAAACAGAATAAACCTGAGGGACTGAATGCCATGAATTTTTAGGATCACTGGGACTTAGGGCCTCATCTTTAAAAGTCAACTGACCCAGCACTTGGTGACCAGGTAGAGTGAGTGGTAGCTGGGTTGCCACACTTAAAGAGACGGCAGCCTGCACAGAGAGGTAGTATAAAAGTGGAAGTTGACATAATGCCAGGGCAAATGGAAGACAGATCTGACATAGAACTAGGGGGCCCAATACAAATTTTGCTAACACTGCTGCTCTGCTCCCAATTTCCCTGGTATACATGTCCCCTCAGAGCTGGCCTGCATGGGTCCCACTAATACCAAAGAGAGCAAGTATAGCACACACAGGCAAAAAGTCAGTAAGACAACTGTACTGAGAGGAAAAGTGACTCAGATATGGCAGCATGGTGTAAGCAACACACATAGGGTACTCTCCTGAAGTGCTAGGTTCTCAGTGGACACTGCACACCAGAGCATTCTAGGACCTTCTCTTCATAAAATCACTATTTTCAAGAGCAGAAGACATATATGACTTTCCTAACACACAGAAACAGGTAGAGTGAAAAAGAGAGAGAGAGAGAGAGAGAGAGAGAGAGAAATTTATCCCAAATGGAAGAACAAGTCAAAACCACAGCCAGAGATGTAAGCAAAACAGATAAGTAACATGACTGATACAGAATTTAAAGGAATGATCATAAAGGTACTTACCGGACTTAAGAAAAGAGTAGAGTACATCAGTGAGACCCTTAACACAGAGATAAGGAATAACATAGTAGAGATAAAGATTTTGATGAATGAAATGAGAAACATTCTGGATAGAATGAACAGCAGAATGGGGCAAGAAGAGGAAAGAATTAGTGAACTAGAAGACTGAGTAACAGAAAGTAATCCAAGCTGAAAAAAAGAATTACACAAAATGAGAATAGACCTAGGGAACTCAGTGATTCCATCAAACATAACTACATTCTTATTATAGAAGTCTCAGAAGAAGAAGAGAGAAAAGGGGGCAGAAAATTTATCCAAAGAAATAATAGCTGCAAACTGCCTTAACCCGGGGAAGGAAACAGATATCCAGATCCAGGAGGCACAGAGAATTCGTATCAAAATCAACAGAAGCAGACCCACACCAAGGTATACTGTAATTAAGTTTTCAAAATATAGTGATAAAGAAAAAAAAAATCTCTAAAAGCAGCAAGATCAGAGAAGTCAGTAACTTACAAGGGAAAACCCATAAGGCTAACAGGAGATTTTTCAACAGAAATTTTGCAAGCCAAAATGGAGTGGCACAATATATTCAGTATGCTGAATGGGAAAAATCTGCCACCAAGAATACTCTATTCAGCAAGGCTCTCAATCAGAATAGAAAGAGGGATAAAGAGTTTCCCAGACAAGTAAAAACTAAAGGAGCTTGTGATCACTAAACCAGACCCGCAAAATAAATTAGAGGGGACTCTATAGTGGAAATATTAGAGGGGATTCTGTAGTGGACTCTATAAGTGGAAAGGAGAGAACAAAAATTACAGTTTAAAATTGGAGACACAAAAGCAGTAAAAGTGAATATTTCTGTAAAAAATAACTCAAGGAACTCACAAAAAAGGATATAAAATGTAATAACATATACCTTAAAAGTGGGAGGAGAGGAGCAAAGAATGGGTTCAAACTTAAATGACCATCAACTTAATATAGACTTCTATGTGCAGAAGAGGCTATATACAAACCTAATAGTAACCCTGTATCAAAAACCACTAATAAAAATGCAAGGGATAAAGAGAAAGAAATCCAAATATTTCACTAAAGAAAAATAAGCAAATCATGAAAAAGAGCCAAAAAAGGATCTGAGAAATTCTTCAGAAACAACCATGAAACAAGTAATAAAATGGCAATAAATATATATCTGCCAATAAATACTTAAAATGTAAATGGACTAAATGCTCCAATCAAAAGACATAGGGTGGAGCATAACAAATATCATGGAGGACAAGGGGTGTTAGAGAGGAGAAGGGAGTTGGGGTAAATTGGAAGGGGAGGTGAATCACAAGAGACTATGGACTCTGAAAAACAATCTGAGGGGTTTGAAGTGGTGGGGGGGTGGGAGGTTGGGGTTCCAGGTGGTGGGTATTATAGAGGGCACAGATTGCATGGAGCACTGGGTGTGGTGAAAAAATAATGAATACTGTTTTTCTGAAAATAAATAAATTGAAAAAATTAAAAAAAAAACACATAGGGTGAAAGAATGGATGAAAAAGCAAGACCTATCTATATGCTGCCAATCAGAAAGACATAAAGACACCTGCAGGTTAAAAGTGAGAGGTTGGGGAAATTTCTATTATGCAAATGGATGTCAGAAGAAAGCTGGAATAGCAATATATCAGACAAAATAGACTTTAAAACAAAGACTGCAACAGGAGACAAAGACATATATAATCATATGTAATCATAAAGGGGCAATCCAAAAAAGAAGAAATAACAATTATAAATATTTATGCATCCAACATAAGAGCACCCAAATACATAAAAAAGCTAATAACAAACATAAAGGAACTAATCAATAATAATGCAATAATGGTATGGGACTTTAATACCCCACTTACATCAATGAACAGATTACCTAAACAGAGCATCAGGGGTATCTATGTGGTTCAGTTTCTTAAGCATCTGCCTTCTGCTCAGGTCAGGCCATGATCCTGTGATTCTGGGATTGAACCCCTCATTGGGCTTCTTGCTCAGTGGGGGCCCTGATTTTCCCTTTCTCTCTGCCTCTTCCCTCTGCTCATGCTCTCTCTCTTTCTCAAATAAATAAGTTTTTTAAAAAACAGAACATTAACAGGAAAACAATGGCTTGAATGACACACTAGACCAGATGGATTTAACAGATATATTCAGAACATTTCATCCTAAAACAGCAGAATACACATTCTTTTCCAGTGCACATGGAACACTCTCCAGAATAGATCACATACTGGGTCACAAATCAGGCCTTAACAAGTACAAAAATACAGATCACACATGCATATTTTCCAATATCAATGCTATGTAACTTGAAGTCAATCATAAGAGAAAATTTGGAAAGACTACAAATACATGGAGGTTAAATAACATGCTATTAAACAATGAATGGGTTAATGAGGAAATTAAAAAAGAAATAAAATATGTGGAAACAAGTTAAAATGAAAACACAATGGGGGGGGGGGCGCCTGGGTGGCTCAATGGGTTAAAGCCTCTGCCTTCGGCTCAGGTCATGATCCCAGGGTTCTGGGATCGAGCTCCGCATCGGGCTCTCTGCTCAGCAGCGAGCCTGCTTCCTCCTCTCTCTCTGCCTGCCTTCCTGCCTACTTGTGATCTCTCTCTGTCAAATAAATAAATAAAATCTTAAAAAAAAAATAACACAATGGTCCAAAACCTTTGGGATGCAGCCAAAGTGATCATAAGAGGGAAACATATAGTAATACAGACCTATCTCAAGAAGCAAGAAAAATCTCAAACAACCTAACCTTACACCTAAAGGAACTAGAAAAAAGAACAAAGGAAGCCTAAAGCCAGCAGAAGGTGGGAATTAATTAAGATTAGAGCAGAAGTAAAGGACACAGAAACTTTAAAAACCCAATAGAACAGATCAATGAAATGAGGAATTGGTTCTTTGGGGAAAAAGTCAATGATATTGATCAACTTCTGGCTAGACTTATGAAGAAAAAAAGATAAAGGACCTGAATAAATAAAATCACCAACGAGAGAGGAGAAATAACAACCAACACCACAGAAATGCAAATAATTGTAAAAGAATGTTATGAAAAACTGTATGCCAACAAATTGGACAACATAGAGGAAATAGATACATTACTGTAAACATAGGAATTACCAAAACTGAAACAGAAAGAAATAGAAAATTTGAACAGACTGATAACAGCAATGAAATAGAATCAGTAATCCAAAAGAATCCCAACAAACAAAAGTCTAGGGCTAGATGGCTTCATAGGCAGATTCTATCAAACATTTAAAGAAGGGTTAATACCTAATTCTTCTCAAACTATTCCAAAAGGAAAAGGAAGAAAAACTTCCAAATTCATTATATGAAGCCAACATTATCCTGATACTAAAAATGGGTAGACACACCATGAAAAAGGGCAACTACAGACCAATATTCCTGATGAACAAAGATGTAAAAATCCTCAGTAAAAGGTTAGCAAACTGATTCCAGTATTACATTTAAAAAATCATTTACCACGATCAAGTGGGTTTTATTCCTGGATTGCAAGGTAGTTCAATATTTTCAAATCATTTTGATACATCATATATATAAGAGGAAGGACAAGAATCATACGATCATTTCAATAGATGCAGAAAAACATTTCAACATACTACAACCTTTACTCATGGTAAAACCCCTTACTACCTCAATGCAATAAAGGCCATATACGAAAAACCCACGGCTAACATCACCCTCAGTGGGGAAAAATTGAGAGCTTCAACACAGGGACGTCCACTTTTAAACACTGTTATTCAGCATAGTACTGGAAATCCTAGCCTCAGCAAACAGAAAACAAAAGGAAATAAAAGGTACCAAAATTGGCAAAGAAGAAGTAAAACTTTGAGTATTTGCCAATGACCTGATCATTTATGATAGAAAGCCCAAGAGACTCCACCAAAAAACTGCTAGAACAGATAAATGAGTTCAAAGTCATAGGATACAAAATCAATGCACAGAAATCTGTGACATTTTTATACAGCGATAATGAAGCAGCAGAAAGAGAAATTAAGAAAACAATTTCACTTACAAATGCACCAAAACAAGTAAGATACCTAGAAATAAACCTAACCAAAGAGGTGAAAGACCTGTACTCTGAAAACTATAAAGCACTGATGAAGGAAATTGAAGAGGATGCAAAGAAATAGAAAAACATTCCATGACAATGGAATAGAAGAACAAATGTTGTTAAAAGGCTATATTACACAAAGCAATCTATAGATTTAATGCTATCTCTATCAAAACACCAGCATTCTTTCACAGAACTAGAACAAACAATTCTAAAATTTGTATGGAACCACCAAAGACCCATATAGTTGAATCCATCTTGAAAAAGTAAAGCATTGGAGATATTACAATTCTGGACTTCAGAGTCTATTACAAAGCTGTAGTGATCAAACTGTATGGTATCAACACAAAAATAGACACATAAATTAATAGAACAGAGGGGAAAACATAGAAATGAGTTAACGACTATATACTCAATTAATCTTCCACAAAGCAAGAAAGAATATCCAATGGGAAAAAGACAGTCTCTTCAGCAAACAGTGTTGGGAAAACTGGACAGCAACACACAAGAGAATGAAACTGGACTGCTTTCTTATACCATACACAAAAATAAATTCAAAATGGACTGAAGACCTAATGTACAAAAGGACACCATAAAAATCCTAGAAGAGAACACAGGTAGTAATCTCTCTGACATTGGCCATGCAACTTCTTTCTAGATATGTGTCCTGAGGCAAGAAAGACAGAAGCAAAAATAAACTATTGGGACTTTATCAAAGTAAAAAGCTTCTGCACAGTGAAGGGAACAATCAATAAAAAAATCAATAAAACTAGAAGCAACCTATGGAATGCGAGAAGATATTTGCAAATGGCATATCCAATAAGGTGTAGTATCCAAAATATACAAAGAACTAATAAAACTCAACATCCCCAAAACTAAATATTTCAATTTAAAAATGGGCGGTCAAGAAATGGGGAGAAGTTGGGATGCTTGAGTGGCTCAGTGGGTTAAGCCACTACCTTCAGCTCAGGTCATGGTCCTAGGGTCCTGGGATTGAGTCCCACATCGGGCTCCTTGCTCGGTGAGGAATCTGCTTCTCTCTGTGCCTCTGCCTGCCACTCTGCCTGCTTGTGTGCTCTCTCTCTCTGACAAATAAATAAATAAAATATTTTAAAAAAAAGAAATGGAGAGAAGACATGAACAGATATTTCTCCAAAGAAGACATCCAGATAGCCAACAGACACATGAAAAGATGTTCATCCATTAGGGAAACACAAATGAAAACTGCTATAAAATATCACCTCACACTTGTCAGAATGGCTAACATCAACAGCACAAGAAATAACAGGTGTTGGCGAGGATGTGGAGAAAGAGGAACCCTCGTGCACTGTTGGTGGGAATGCAAACTGGTGCAGCCACTCTGGAAAACAGTATGGAGTTTCCTCAAAAAGTTAAAAATGGAATTACCCTATGATCCAACAATCGTACCACTGGGTATTTACACACGGAATACAAAAACACTATTTATAGCTGCATTATATATAGTACCCAAGTTATAGAAGCAGCCCAAGTGCCCACAGATAGATGAACGGATAAAGAAGATATACCTACAATGGAATATTATTCAGCCACAAATAGGGATGAGATCTTGCCATTTACAACAACATGGATGGAGATAGAGAGTATAATGCTAAGTGAAATAAGTCAGAGAAAGATAAATACCAAATGATTTCACTCATATATGGAATTTAAGAAGTAAATGAGCAAGGGGAAAAACAAAAAGAGAGAGAGAGAGTAAGAAACAGACTCCTTGTTATAAAGAACAAACTTTATAATGATGGTTACCAGAGAGAGGATTGCGGGAAGATGGGGGAAACAGGTGATGGGGATTAAAGAGGACATCTGTGATGAATACCTCATAATGTATGGAAGTATTGAATCATATTATACACCAGAAACAAATATAACACTGTATGTTAACTAACTGGAATTAAAATAAAGACCTTCAAACATAATCAAGCTCAGAGCAGAAAAACAAGCCTGAAAACTAGGCAGCTTTTGATTTGCAAGTGTTAGGAAGAAATTTGGGTTGAACTCCCACAAAGGCCAAGAATGGATGACTCAGGCCATAGAGTTTAAAAAATGAAGACACAGAATAGGGAAGTAGCTATGGTGTAAGAACCATTTTCCTGGGAAAGACATGCATGTCATAGGTAGACAGGAAGAAAGGTAGGGACCCAAGTCTTAAGGAGACCTCAGTCTTCAGGGGGGACTTGGTGTCCTCAGTAATTGAACCTTGTCCCAGGAAGCTGGTCTTGAAATGATGGTCAGGGGATACTTTAGGGCAGGAGGCAGTTCCTTGTTTCTTTGCGGGTTGCCTGAGAATAACATGAGACTCACAGAGGGAAGCCCATGTCCAGCACAGTGCTGGAGGCCCATAGCCTGAAGAAGGTAGACAAGCAAAGGCTGAAGGAGATGCTCCAAGTGACAGGCCCAAGGCAACCTCCCTGAGGGCCCCATGCAGTGCATGCCGGGAAGGCTGAACAGACATTTTGTCTCTGAAGAACTGGTTTCTACCACGCACCCCAGCAGGTGTGGCCTGGAGGAAGGGCCACAATAGGAAGAAACAGCAGGACCTTGGCCCCAGGCCAGTTGGCTATATGCCGGTGATCACAGAAGAGGAGACCCTAATTCTTCCCAGAGCTGCTGAGGCTGGAGAGTGACCTCCAGGGAGCCTGTACAACCCCCAAACTTAGATCACCTTCAGGGAAGTGGGGAGGTGATGGAGAGTTGTGGGAGACTTGACAGACCAAGCATTTACCCAAGGAGCCTGAGTCAGCTTGGGAGGATCTGAGATTTAATTTAGAAATGGCTAAAGAAATGTGTGAGGACAGTTTGTTTACAATATCTGTGGAAATGGAGGAGGTTGCCCGATAGTAATTTCACTCAATTGTGGATAAAGAATCATGTCTGTCTGTTTCCTTCCTTCCTTCCTTCCCTCCAAGATTTATTGATTTATTTGTCAGAGAGAGAGAGAGAGCACAAGCAGAGGCAGAAGCAAGCAGAGGGAGAAGCAGGTTTCCTGCCGAGTAGGGAGCCTAATGCCGGACTCAATTCCTGGACCCTGGGATCATGACCTGAGCCAAAGGCAGACGCTTAACTAACTGAGCCACCCAGGCATCCCAAGAACCATGTATTTCTGTACCTCTGAGTTACAATTTGTCTACGTCTAATACTATCAGGCTATATGTCTAATAATTCCACAGTTGTGAGACAGAAAAATCCAAGAAGAGATTTGATTAAGTAAATTAATAGAGCTCCATATTGTGGAATACCAGACAACATTAAAGGAGGTGATTGTTTTATATGGACTCGTGTGGAGAGATGCCCATGAGATATGACTAAGTGGAAAAAAAAAAAGCAAATGACAGGGTAAACATATAGTGTCAGAAAAAGGAAGGCAGGCAGGAAGACATGTGGGAAGGTCAGATAGATCCAAGGATCTGCCAGTTCTGCCACTGTCTCATGGTCAGTGTGCTGCTGCTCCAAGCTGCAGGGCCCACCTGAATGGAGGAAGGAAGATGCCCACGTGGAGCCCCTCCCCCCACGCACAGCAGGAGCCCCGATCCTGCCGTACAGGCCACCCTATCTGTTCATCCTCATTCCCTCCCACTGCACAAGGCATGACCTCTACTTCATTCCCCAAATACCTAATGGGCTATTGTGGGGGCCGTCTGTCGCTGGGGGGCCAATTTAGGAACACAGTCTTTTCAAGTGGTTCCATTTTGCTGGAAATGATGTGCTTCTGAAGACCCTGTGTAATTGAAAACATATTTATCAAGGCTAATTTTCCCCTTACCCGTGTGTGTGAGTGTATATTTCCTTGGTGCCCATTCTTTATGGCTCTTGTTGTGCATGTCTACCTTCATACTGTCTTTTCTCTCCTCCATGGTCGTCTCTTTCACCTCACAGACTCTCTGGGATTATAGCATGGCATACAGTGGGAGACGTTGGGAGACGTTTCCTTGGCTTCATAACATTATAGCACATGTGATTTCAAGCACGGATTCTTCTTTGCATTTCTCAGCTCTGGCACTAATGCTGCCCCCTGATGAATGTGGTACTCGACTGTGGCACTCCTGTGGAACACGGCTTGCAGTGTGATAAGAATTTTAAAATAGCATAGTCATGGACAAGCAAGGAAGAAAGGGAGAAAGGAAGGAAGGAAGGGAAGAAGGAAGGAAGAAAGAAAAGAAAGGGAGAGAAAGAAAGGAAAGAAAGAAAGGAAAAAAAGAAGGAAAGAAAGAAAGGAGGAAAGAAAAAAAGAGGAAAGAAAGAAAGATTGAAGGAAGGGAAGGAAAGGAAACAAGGGAAGAAGAAAAAAGAAAGAAAGAAAAGAAGGAGGGAAGAAAGAAAAGAAAAAAGAAAGAAAATAAAGAAGGAAGGAAGAAGGAAGGAAGGAAGGAAAAACAGAAAGGTTGAAGGAAGGAAAGGAAGGGAAGGAAAGGAGGAAGAAAGAAAAAGAAAGAAAGAAAAAAGGGAAAAGAAAGAAAGAAAGAAAGAAAGAAAAAGAAAGAAATAAATAAAAAGGAAGGAAGGAAGGAAGGAAGAAAAGAAGGAAGAAAAGAAATAAAACCAGAATAGTCAAGGCAGACCACTTGCAGGTGAAGATACAGAGTTTAGAAACCTGAGTTACAAGGTCTTAAACAACCGCAGCAACAATTTGGTTACTGCCTAAATGGCGCCATCGTGTGGCTCTATTGTGCCATGTGGCCACGTGCCTAAAACGGGTACCTTTATTTATTTATTTATTTATTTAAATTTAATTTTATATTTTCAACGTTTCAAGAGTCATTGTTTATGCACCACACCAAGTGCTCACATCACTGCCATTTTCAACGACGTGGATGGAGCTAGAGGGTGTAATGCTAAGTGAAATGAGTCAGTCAGAGAAAGACAAATACCGTATGATTTCACTCATACCTGGGATTTAAGAAACAAAACAAACAAGCAAAGGGGGAAGAAAGAGAGAGAGAGGCTAACCAAGAAACAATCTGAATTGTAGGGAACGGGGTGGGGAATGGATTGAATAGGTGATGGGGATAAAGGAGTACACTTGTGATGAGCCCCGGGTGATGTATAGAAATGTTAAATCTGTATATTGTACACGTCAAACTAACATAACACTCATTGTTAGAAGACAGGATTTTAAATAAAAACTTAGAAAAATAAGTCCAGAAACATTAAAAAAAATCACTCACCCAATAATTTTGTTTTATATTTAGAAGGACTTTTAATTCAGAGGGATTCACATGATTTTCAAAAATTGTGCACAAAGTGAGTCCTTACGAATTATTTCTAGCATGCACTTTTTAAAAATATGTATTTATCTATTTTAGAGGGAGAGAGAGAGAGAGAGCACGAGCTGGGGGAGGGACAGATGGAGAGGAAGAGAGAGAGAGAATCCAGACTCCCCACAGAATGCAGAACCCACTGTGGGGCTTGATCCCAGAACCGGGAGATCATGACCTGAGCCAAAGGCAGAGGCCCAACCAACTGAGCAACCCAGGCACTCCTGCTTTCCCATTTCTTAAAAAACAAACAGTGACATGAGAGACTATGGACTCTGAGAAACAAACGGAGGGTTTTGGAGGGGAGGGGGCTGGGAGGTTGGGTAAGCCTGGTGGTGGGTATTAAGGATGGCATGTATTGCATGGAACACTGGGTGTGGTGCATGAATAATGAATTCTGCAACACGAAAAAGAAATAAAATAAAATGAAAACAAAAAACAACAAACAAACAACTGCCATGGGATTTTGATAGTGATTTTAAGGGCTCTGTAGATCTCTTTCGGGGAGTACTGAAATATTATCAATGTTAAGTCTTCCAAGTCATAATAAAGGGTTTCCAATTCATGAACATGAAATGTCTATTTATTTAGGTCTTTAAATTTTTAGCATGTTTTTTAGTTTTCAGTGTATATGTCTTACACTTAAAAAAAAATATTTCATTTATTTATTTGTCTGAGAGAAAGAGAGAGAGAGAGAGAGCAGAAGCAGGAAGAGATGCAGGCAGAGTGAGAAGCAGGATTTTCCTGAGCAGGAGGCCCGATGCGGGACTTGATCCTAGGACCCTGGGATCACAACCTGAGCTGAAGGCAGATGCTTAACCGACTGAGCTACCCAGGCGTGTCATGTCTTACACTTCTTACATATTTTCCTATGTATTCTTTTTGATGCTATTATAAATTGAAATTGTTTCCTAAATTTCCTTTTTTGGATTGTTCAGTGCAAGGGTATGGCAATACAACAGATTTTTTAAAAAGATTTATTTATTTTACAGAGATCACAAGTAGGCAAAGAGGCAGGCAGAGAGAGAGAGGGAGGGAAGCAGGCTTCCTGCTGAGCAGTGAGCCCGACGTGGGTCTCGATCCCAGGACACTAGGATCATTTCCTGCGCCAAAGGCAGAGGCCTTAACCCACTGAGCCACCAGGTGCCCCAATACAACAGATTTTTATGTCTTTATCCTGTACCTGCTATTTTGCTGAATTCATTTATTAGCTCCAGTAGTGTGTGTGTGTGTGTGTGTTTTATGAATTCTCTAGTAGTTTTTATAATAAGGTCATATCACCTTTAAATAGAGATAAATTTAGTTCTCCCCCCGCCCCAGCTTGAATGCTTTTATTTATTTTTCTGATCTAACTGCCCTGGCTGTAAGTTCCAGTACTATGTTGAGTAGCAGTGGTGAGTGTGGGCATCCTTACCATATTTCTGTCCTAGGGGGCAAAGCTTTTAGCTTTTCATCATTAAGTATGATGTTGGCTGTTTGTCAACCTTAATCATGATGAAGAAGACCTCTCCTTCCTAGCTTGTTGCATGTTTTTATTATGAAAATTGCTTAGACTTTGTTAAATGTTTTTCCTCCATCAATTACGATGATTGTAGCTTTTCTTTCATTCTTTCAATGTGGAACAAATCAATTTTTGAATGTTGAACAGCCCTTGCTTTCTTTCCTCAGATAAATCTGACTTGGTCATGGTGTATAATCCTTGTAATATGTTTCTGTATGTGGTTTGATGATTTTTGCAGAGGATTTTGTATTTATGTTCATAAGGGATACTGCTCTGTAGTTTTCTTGTGGTGTCTTTATCTGGTTTTGCTATTACGATAATGCTGACTTCATAGAATGAATTAGGGATGTTCCTTCTATTTTGGGGAAGAGTTTGAGAAGGATTTGGTGTAAATTTCTCCATAAATGTTTGGTAGTATTCATTATTGAAAACATCTGATCTTGGGCTTTTTTGGGGGGGGAAGTTTTGATTACTGATTCAAACTCTTTACTTGTTATAGGTCTGTTTAGCTTTTTAAAAAATTTCTTAAGTCAATTTAAGTAGTGTTTCTGTTTCCAGGAATTTGTTTCATCTACATATCAAACTGTTGGCATACAATTTTTTATATAATCCTATATTATAGGATTATAATATAATCCTTTTTCTTTGTGTAAATTTGGTTCTAATGTCTCTACTTTTATTTCCTTTTAAAAAGTATTTTAATTATTTATTTGAGAGAGAGAGAGAGAGCACATAAAAGGAGAGGGAAAGGGAGAATCAGACTCCACTGAGCAGGGGCGCCTGGGTGGCTCAGTGGGTTAAAGCCTGGGCCTTCAGCTCAGGTCATGATTTCAGGGTCCTGGGATCGAGCCCTGCATGGGCTCTCTGCTCAGCAGGGAGTCTGCTTCCCTTCCTCTCTCTCTGCCTGCCACTCTGCCTACTTGTGATCTCTGTCTGTCAAATAAATAAATAAAATCTTGAAAAAAAAAAATACTCCACTGAGCAGCGAGCCCAACGTGGGGCTCAATCCCAGGAGATTAGGACCTGAGCCGAAGGCAGATGTCTACTTAACCAACTAAGACACCCAGGTGCCCCTCTAATTTTATTTCTGATTGTAGTAATTTGTCTTTTTTCTTGATCACTGTAGCTAAGGATTTGTCAATAGTGTTGATCTTTTTTATGTCTCACTCTGATCTTTCTTGTTTTCTCCCTTCTGTTAGCTCTGGATTTCATTTGCTTTTCTTTTTCTAGTTTCTTAAAGTGGCAAGTTAGGTAATTGATTTGAAATTTTTCTTTTTATTAATGTAGGTGTTTATAGCTCTGCATTTCTCTCTGGATACTGCTTTCAATGCATTCTGTTAAGTTTTGGTGTGTTGTATTATTTTCATTTGTTTAGTTTCCACGTATTTGTGAATTTTCCAGTTTTCCTTTTGTTATTGATCTTTAAATTCATGCCATTGTGGTTGGAGAAAGTATTTTGTTTGATCTCAAGCTTTTTAATGTATTGAGACTTGTTTTATGGCCTCACATATGGTGTAATCTGGAGGATGTTTTACGTGCTCTTGAAAAGAATGTGCAATCTGCTGCTTTGGTTGAAGTGTCTGATGTTTGTCTGCTGGTCTCATTGGTTAAGTCCTCTATTTTCTTACTGATCTTCTGTCTGAATTTTCCATCCATTATTGATATTGGGTTAGCAAATCTCTAACTATTTTTGTAAAACTACCTATTTATCCCTTCAATTTTGTCAATTTTGTTCTCATATATTATGGGGCGTTTTTAGGTACATATATTTGTAATTGTTATATAATCTCTAGAGATTTTTCCTTTTCATCAACATGAAATTTCCTTCTTTATCTTTTATAACAATTTTGACTTAAAAAGTTTTTGCTTTGTTTGCTTATGAGATGCAGATAAAAAAACAGTTTTTAAAGGGAAATTTGTAGCTGGAAATGCTTATTAGGAAGAGAAGAAATATTTCAAAGTAATAATCTAAACTTCCACCATAAGAAACTAGAAAAAGTAGAGGAAACAAAACTCAAAGTCAGCAGAAAGAATGAAAGAAAAGTTTATAGTAGTAATACACTGAATATGAAACAGAGGAAGTAGAGAAAATTAATGAAACCAAAAGCCAGTACTTGAAAACATTAAAAAAAATGGACAAAGCTTAGCCAGCTTAACCCAGAAAAATGAGAGAAGACACAAACTGGCAAAATCAGTAATGAAAGAGAGATATCACTACCAACCTTACAGAAATCAAAAGAATTTTATAGGAATACTATAAACTTTATGCTAACAAATTAGACCCCTAAGATGAAATAGAGAATTCCTAGAAAGACACAAATTACTAAAACTGAATCAGCAACAATATGGATGGACCCAGAGGGGATTATACTAAGTGAAATAAGTCAGAGAATGACAAATACTGTATGTTTTCACGTATATGTGGAATCTAAAAAAAAAAAAAAAAAAAAAAGAACAAAGACTCTTAAATACAGAGAACAGATGGATGGTTGCAGAGAGGAGGTGGTGGTGGGGAATGGGTGAACTAAATAAAGGGAATTAACAGTATACTTATGGGGTGCCTGGGTGGCTCAGTCATTAAGAGTCTGCCTTCGGCTCAAGTCACGATCCCATGGCCCTGGGATCGAGCCCTACAGCAGGATTCCTGCTTGGCAGGAAGCCTGCTTCTCCCTTTCCCTCTCTTCCTGTTTGTGTTCCCACTCTCACTATATCTCTCTCTGTCAAATAAATACATAAAATCTTAAAAAAAAGAGTACACTTATATAATGAGCACGGAGTAATGAATAGAAATGTTGAATCATTATATTGTGCACCTGAAACTAATATAACACTGTATGTTAATTATACTTCAACAAAAAATTGGCAAGAAAAAATAAAGTGCCAAACCAAAAATAAAAACCAAAGCTGAATCCAGAAGAAATAGAAAATCTAAGTCTACCTGTAAGAAGTAAATACTTAGAGAAATTAAAAACCTTCCCAATGTAGTGAATGTGTTTACTAAACGATAGAAATTGGAGGGCCTTGTGGTGATGGTAGAGTCCTGAATCTTGATTGCACTGATGGTTATGTGAATCTACACATGTGATAAAATTGCACAGTGCTACACATACATGTGCAAGTGTACACACACATAAATGAGTGCATGTAAAATGGTGAAATCTCAATAGGCTCTGGGCATTGTACCAATGTCAATCTCCTGGCTTTAGTATTGTACTATACTTATTCAAGTATTACCATTTGGGGAAACTGGTACACAAGACCCCCCTGTACACTTTTTTTTAAAAAAAAAACAACTTCCTTTGAATGTATAATTATTTGAAAACAAAAAGTTTTTAAAAAGTTCCCATAATAAAAAAGCCCAGGCCCTGATGGATATACTCGTGAATTATTTCAACAATTTAAATAAGAAATAACACAAACCTTTCAGAAATTTATCCAGAAAATAGAGGAGAAGGGAATACCTCCCAACTCATTATATGAAGCCATGATTATTTTGATTCTAAATTTAGACATTAAAAGAAAAGAAAAGTATAGACCAATGTCCTTGATGAATGTAGACACAAGAAAATCTTGACAAACTATAAGCAAACCTAGTCTGACCAAATAAAGTTGATTATATGCATGACTAAGTAGGATTTATCTTAGGAAGGCAACATTGGCTTAATATCTGCAACTCAGGGAATATAATCTATAAGATTGATAAAGGATAAATATCATAAGATCTATCTCAATATCTGCATAAAAATGTTTCACAAAATCTACCACCCATTCATAATAAAATCCTTTTTATTGACTAGAAGTAGAAGGGAATTTCCTCAAAATTATAAAGGGATTTGCAAAATACCTACAGCTGAAAATATACTTAGCAGTCTTAGTGGCAAAATTTTAAACACTTCCCCCTAAACTCAGAAACAAAAGAAGAAAGCTTACCCTCACTACTTCTATTCAACAGCACTGGACATTTTATCCAGTGCAATTAGGGAGAGAAAAAGAGTGTTCAGATTGGAAAATAAGTAAAACTATCTTTATTCAAAACAAGTTACTCTGTATAGCAAATTCTAGGGCACATACACCCATATACACATGCTTCTATAACAAAAATTGGAGTTCAAGAAGGTTTCAGGATAGATGAATATATAAAAATTAGTTGCATTTCTATAAAGAAGTAATGAAAATCTAAAAATGAAATTAAGAAAAACAATTCTAGTCACATTGGTAGCAGAAAGAATGAATTACTTAGGAATAAATTTAACAAAAGATATTAAGATTTGTACACTGAAGACTACAAAACTTTTGTGCCAAAAGTTAAAGAAGACCTAAGTAAATGGAAAGTTATACTATGTTCATGGTTCAGAGACTTAATAGTTTAAATATGGCAATATTCCCAAGCTGATCTACTGATTCATGGAATTTCTAACAAATCTCATTTGGCCTTTTTTTTGGAAATTATCAAGTTCATCCTTAAATTCATATGGTCATGCAAAGAACTAAGAATAACCAAGACAATCTTAAAAAAAAAAACAATAAGGTTGGAGGACATATAATTCCTTATTTTATTTTATTAATTTAATTTAATTTCATCATGATAAATGTATTCTTTAATCCCCATCCCCTATCTCCCTGCACCCACCTCTGTCTGATAACCATCAGTTTGTTCTCTGTAGTTAAGACTGTTTCTTGGTTTGTCTCTCATATTTCCCTTGCTCATTTGTTTTGTTTCTTAAATCTCACTTGTGAGTAGGATCACATGGTATTTGTCTTTCTCTGATTGACTTATTTCTTTCTCCTAGCTCTACCAATTTTGTTGCAAATGGCAGAATTTTACTTTTTGTGGCTGAATAATATTCCATTGTATATATATATATAACTCATCTTTTTTATCCATTCATCTATGGACACTTGGGATGCTTCCATAGTTTAGCTAGTGTGAATAACGCTGCTATAAACATAGGGGTGCAGGCATTTCTTTGAATGAGTACTTTTGTATTTTTTTTGAATACCCAGTAGAGGGATTCTTAGGGTAGTTAGTTCTATTTTTAACTTTCTGAGGAAACTCCGTACAGTTTTCCACAATGACTGTGCCAGTTTGCATCCCCAGCAACAGTGTAAGAGGGTTCCTTTTTCTCCACATCCTTGCCAATACTTGTTGTTTCTTGTATTTTTGACGTTAGCCATTGTGATAGGTATGAGGTGATAGCTCATTGTAGTTCTGATTTGCATTTCCCTGATGATGAGTGATGGTAAGCATTTTTCATGTGTCCCTTGGTCAATAGGATGTCTTCTTTGAGAAATACCTGTTCATGTCATCTGCCAATTTTCATTTGATTATTTATATTTTTTGTGTTGAGTTATATCAATTCTTTTTGTTTTGGATACTAACCCTCTATTGGATATGGCATTTGTAAATATCTCCTCCCATTCAGTAGGCTGCCTTTTAGTTTTGTTGATTGTATGCTTTGCTGGGCAGAAGATTTTATTTTGATGGAGTCCCAATAGTTTATTTTTGCTTTTATTTCCCTTTCCTTATCTAGAAAAATGTCGCTATAGCTGATGTCAGAGAGTTTGCTGCCTGTGTTCTCTTCCAGGATTTTTATGGTTTCAAGTCTCACATTTAGGCCTTTAATCCATTTTGAGTTTATTTTTGTATGTGATAGAAGAAAGTGGTCCAGTTTCATTCTTCTGCATGTGGCTGTCCAGTTTTCCCAAAACCATTTGTTGAAGAGACTGTCTTTTTCCCATTGGATATTCTTTCCTTCTTTGTCAAAGATTAATTGGCCATGTAATTGTGGGTTTATTTCTGGGTTTTCTGTTCTATACCATTGATCCATGTGCTTATTTTTGTGCCACTTCCTGTGGGGATTCACAGGATAGATAAAACCTGACTTGTATCTGCCTCCCTAGGTGAGACTAATTGGAAAGCAAAGGAAGAGTGCCAGAAATGCTGGGCCTTTTCTCAAGTTTCTTGGCTGAATGTGGCCATATTCTTACTGGGCCTCAAGGGTCTCATCCAGGTAGGAAATGCTAGAATGCAGACACCTGTAGAGGTCAGTACTTCATGAACTCCTTGCCTGGCATGTGGTGTATTAATTAAATTCATAATAAAAGCAGAGACAGAGCTTAGCTCAAGGCCTTTTGGCACTAGAGCATTTGGCCCTCAGGCCTCTCCTTTCTCCTACTAAGATATTGGGAGTAATCCTTTCATTTACCCTCTCAGTGTTTGCTGGCCAAACCAGACACTACCATACTGTTTTTTCTTTTTCTCTCTTTCTTTTTTTTTTTTTTTTTTTTAAAGGATTTTATTTCTTTATTTGACACAGAGAGAGATCACAACTAGGCAGAGGGGCAGGCAAAGAGAGAGAGAGGGGGAAGCAGGCTCCTCATTGAGCAGAGAACCCGATGCAGGCCTAGATCCTCGGACTCTGAGATCATGACCCCAGCAGTAGGCAGAGATCCAACCCACTGAGCCACCCAGACGCCCACTACCAAACTGTTTTAATTACTACTGCTTTGTTATATAACTTGAAATCTGGAGTTGTGAGACCACCAGTTTTGTTTTTTCTTTTTCAAGATTGCTTGGCTATTTGGGGTCTTTTATACCTTCCTATTTTAAAATTACAAAGCTCCAGTAATCAAGATAATTTAGTAGTAATATAAGAAAAGATACACAGGCTTATGGAACAGAATTGAGAAGTCAAGAAATAAACCCTTACATTTATGGTTAATTGATTTTGAACAAAGGTGCCAACACAATTCAGTGAGGGTAAAGGATAGTTTTTCAATAAATGCTGTTAGTACACTTGGATAGCCACATGCAAAAAAGATGAGTTTGGGGGTGCCTGGGTGGCTTAGTGGCTCAGGTCATGATCCCAGGGTCCTGGGATCAAGCCTCAATTCGGGCTCTCTGCTCAGGGAGCCTGCCTCCTCCTCCCCTCTCTCTGCCTGCCTCTCTGCCTACTTGTGATCTGTCTGTCAAATAAAAATCTTAAAAAAAAAAGATGAATTTGGCCAATTACCTCACATAATATATAAAAATTAATTCAACATGGATCATAACTACATGTAAGAGCTAAAACTACAAAATTCCTGGAATTTTATAATTCTTAAAAACAAAAACATAAGAGGAAACTTTGAAACCTTATGTGTAGGGAAAAATCTTCACTCTTTCCCGTGTATGTTTCTCCATTGCTCTCACGTGACCCCAAAGTCACATTTGTGCCTCCTGATATGTGTGGGTTTTCCCAACACCAAGCAATTAGTGACCCCTTCTGGGGTTCCTGTAATTTAATTCCATTCTGACGCTTCCTACCTGTAGATAGAGTCAGATCCCACAGGTTAAGTGCTCAGTCCCCCGAGACCACCCCTCACTTTCAGATGCCAGTTGCAAGTAGTAAGTCCCCAGGTTACCCCACAACTCTTGTCCAACTTGGCTATAAATAACAGGTTCTCATACCTCCTTCCTCTTTGATTTATTTGCTAAAGCAGCTCACTGAACTCAGTGAAACACTAATGTTTACTGGTTTATTACATAACAAAGGCTATGCTAAAGGATATGGATGAATTGCAAGATAAAGTGATACACTGGGCAAGGTCTGGAAGGTCCTGATGGCAGAAGCTTCTGTCCTCATAGTCGTGGATCACATCACTCTCCTAGCACGTGGATGTGTTCACTGACCTCAAAGCTCTCCACATCCCCACTATAGTCATTTTATGGAGTTTTCATTACATGGCAAAATAAAAAATTTTTAAAAGATTTTATTTATTGGGACACCTAGGTGGCTCAGTGGGTTAAGCCTTTGTCTTCGGCTCAGGTCATGGTCTCAGGGTCCTGGGATCGAGCCCCACATCGGGCTCTCTGTTCAGCGAGGAACCTGCTTCCTCCTCTCTTTCTACCTGCCTCTCTGCCTACCTGTGATCTCTGTCTGTCAAATAAATAAATAAATGAAATCTAAAAAAAAAAAAAAAAAGGTTTTATTTATTTATGCATGAGAGAGAGAGAGAAAGAGAGAGGCAAAGGTAGAAGCAGGGAGCCCTATATAGGACTCGATCCCAGGACCCTGGGATCATGACCTGAACCAAAGGCAGATGCTTAAACATCAGAGTCACCCAAGCTCCCCACGGCATGATAAAGTATTAACTCCATTTCCAGCTCCTCTTTCCTCTCTGGAGAAATATGAACTATAAAAGTTCTCCTGGTGAAGTCTCTGATGGGAATGAGGAGCATGTTATTGGAAACTGGAAGAATACCAAGTGACAAAGAACTTGGCCACATTGTGTTCCCATGTGTTGTGAAAAGTGGAACTTGTAAGGGATGAACCTGGATATTTAGTTGAAGGTATTTCTAGGAAAAATGTTGAAGGCATGGCTTGCATTCTCCTGACGGCTTATAGTAAAATGTGAGAGGAGAGAAATAACTGGGAAAGAATTACCAAGCAAAAAGGAACCAAAGTGAAGACTTTGAAAAATTCTCAGTTAATCCATATTTGCAAAAAAATGAGGTGTTCTCGAGGGAGAACACTATAGGTGTGTGGCTGGACAACCTCCATTAAAGAGGTCACGGGTGTGCGACATGTGGTTCCAATCAACCATCCCAGCAGAAGCATTGTGGCTTGGACTGAGTGAGGACGGAGGTGGGATGAAATGAAGAAAGCTTGTCAGACCTCTGGAATTTCAGAGGCAGGATATAGGATGACATAGCAGTCTGGAGATGAATGAACATCATCCTTTGGTAACAGGGAAAAAGGACCCCAAAGGTGGCTGCCATGGCCACCATGGGTTTAAAGGACACATGCCTAGCCAGTGAGACTCTCTCCTTCTTGGTTCCAGAGAGTTTGAGGCGGCAGCTCAGGGCTGTGAAGAAGCAGGACCAGAACCTTGGTCTGGATGGTTTGGAGGACAGAACATTTGAGCCAACGAGGATTGTTTTCTAACCTTGAAATCTAACGGAATTTTCCACAAAAGCCTCTTCAGATTAGCTGCTTGTATTCATGTTTGTGAACGTGTTCTTTAGAAGTTTTGCAGGCTGAAGAATAAAGATGCTAGTGTTGACGTTGATATAATAAACTAAATCATTAAATAACTTACAAATTAATGGAATCTGCTTTGCTAAGTCTTGGGCTTGCTTAGGACCCATCATCCTTCTTCTTGACCATATCTTCCTTTTGGAATGAAGATGTCTATCCTATGTCTGTCTCACCATTGTATTTTGTAAGCAGATAACTTGTTCAGTTTCATGGTTTCACCACCATAGTGGAATTTTGCCTCAGGATGAACCATCCCTCTAATCTCACCTCTACCTGATTTTGATGCTATTTAGATGGTATTTTGGACTTAAAGTTGTTGCTGGAAGAGGTTGAGTCTTTTGTGGTTGTTGGGATAAGGCAAATGAATGTATTTTACATGTGTAGACCTGAAATTTTGGAAGAACCAGAGGGCAGAGTGCTATAGGTTAAACTGCATCCTTGCACAATTCACAAGTTGAATTTCTAACCCTGAGTACCTCAGAATGTGAATGTATTTGGAGACAGAATTTTAAAAGAGATAATTAAGGTTAAATGAGGTCATTGGGGTGGGTTCTAATCCAGGATGACTTAAAAAAAAAGATTTTATTTATTTATATTATTTTTTAAAAGATTGTTTATTTATTTATTTGATAGAGATCACAAGTAGGCAGAGAGGCAGGCAGAGAGAGAGGAGGAAGCAGGCTCCCTGCTGAGTGGAGAGCCCAATGTGGGGCTCGATCCCAGGACCCTGAGATCATGACCCGAGGTGAAGGCAGAGGCTTAAGCCATTGAGTCACCCAGGCACCCCTATTTATATTACTTTAGGGAGAACACCAGTCAGGGGAGGAGCAGAATGGGAGGGAATGAAGGGGAAAGAATCTCAAGCAGACTTTATGTGGAGCATGGGGCCAGATGTGGGGTTCAACCTCACAACACTGACATCAAGACCTGAGCTGAAACCAAGTCCCACGCTCAATGACTGAGCCACCCAGGCACCCCCAATATGACTTGTTCTTTTAAGAGGTGGACGCTAGGCTAGGACACCCACAGAAGAAAGGACCACATGAGGATACAGTGGGAAGACAGCCATCTACAATCCAAGGAGAGAGGTTTCAGAAGAAATCCACTCTGCTGACACTTTGATCTCTGAATTGTGAATATATAAATTTCCATTTAAGCCAAAAAGCGGTAATGAAATTTTAATACATTCTACCACATAGATGAACCTCTATCATATAAATGAACCTCAAACTCAGTGTTCTAAGTGAAAGAAACAAGACATGGAAGAGCACATATTGTAACAGTTTGTTTATAGGAAATGTCCAGAAAAAGCAAATTTATAGAGACAAAGAGAACAGTAGTGGTTGCCTGTGAGTAAGAATGGGGAGTAAACTGCAAACAGGCACAAGTTTTCTTTTTGGGTTAACAGAAATGTTATAAAAATTAGATTTTGGTGGAAGTTACATACTTTGTAAAGTTACTAAAAATTCTTGAAGCGTAATCTTTTTTTTAAAAGCTGGGCTTTTTCTTTTTAATTTTAAATTTTTTATAAACATATATTTTTATCCCCAGGGGTACAGGTCTGTGAATCACCAGGTTTACACACTTCACAGCACTCACCAAAGCACATACCCTCCCCAATGTCCATAACCCCACCCCCCTTCTCCCAACCCCCTTCCCCCCAGCAACCCTCAGTTTGTTTTGTGAGATTAAGAGTCACTTATGGTTTATCTCCCTCCCAATCCCATCTTGTTTCATTGATTCTTCTCCTACCCCCTTAAGCCCCCATGTTGCATCACCACTTCATCATATCAGGGAGATCATATGATAGTTGTCCTTCTCCGCTTGACTTATTTCGCTAAGCAGGATACGTTCTAGTTCCATCCACGTTGTCGCAAATGGCAAGATTTCATTTCTTTTGATGGCTGCATAGTATTCCATTGTGTATATATACCACCTCTTCTTTATCCATTCATCTGTTGATGGACATCTAGGTTCTTTCCATAGTTTGGCTATTGTGGACATTGCTGCTATAAACATTCGGGTGCACGCGCCCCTTTGGATCACTACGTTTGTATCTTTAGGGTAAATACCCAGTAGTGCAAGTGCTGGGTCATAGGGCAGTTCTATTTTCAACATTTTGAGGAACCTCCATGCTGTTTTCCAGAGTGGCTGCACCAGCTTGCATTCCCACCAACAGTGTAGGAGGGTTCCCCTTTCTCCGCATCCTCGCCAGCGTCTGTCATTTCCGGACTTGTTAATTTTAGCCATTCTGACTGGTGTGAGGCGATATCTCATTGTGGTTTTCATTTGTATATCCCTGATGCCGAGTGATATGGAGCACCTTTTCATGTGTCTGTTGGCCATCTGGATGTCTTCTTTGTAGAAATGTCCGTTCATGTCCCCTGCCCATTTTTTGATTGGATTATTTGTTCTTTGAGTGTTGAGTTTGCTAAGTTCTTTATGGATTTTGGACACTAGTCTTTTATCTCATATGTCATTTGCAAATATCTTCTCCCATTCTGTCAGTTGTCTTTTGATTTTGTTAACTGTTTCCTTTGCTGTGCAAAAGATTTTGATCTTGATAAAATCCCAATATTTCATTTTTGCCCTTGCTTGCCTTGCCTTTGGCGATGTTCCTAGGAAGAAGTTGCTGCAGCTGAGGTTGCAGAGGTTGCTGCCTGTGTTCTCCTCAAGGATTTTGATGGATTCCTTTCTCACACTGAGGTCCTTCATGCATTTTGAGTCTATTTTCATGTGTGGTGTAAGGAAATGGTCCAATTTCATTTTTCTGCATGTGGCTGTCCAATTTTCCCAACACCATTTATTGAAGAGGCTGTCTTTTTTCCATTGGACATTCTTTCCTGCTTTGTCGAAGATTAGTTGACCATAGAGTTGAGGGTCTATTTCTGGGCTTTCTATTCTGTTCCATTGATCTATGTGTCTGTTTTTGTGCCAGTACCATGCTGCCTTGATGATGACAGCTTTGTAATAGAGCTTGAAGTCCGGAATTGTGATGCCACCAACTTTGGCTTTCTTTTTCAATATTCCTTTGGCTATTCGAGGTCTTTTCTGGTTCTATATAAATTTTTGGATTATTTGTTCCATTTCTTTAAAAAAGATGGATGGTACTTTGATAGGAATTGCATTAAATGTGTAGATTGTTTTAGGTAGCATAGACATTTTCACAATATTTATTCTTCCAATCCAGGAGCATGGAACATTTTTCTATTTCTTTCTGTCTTCCTCAATTTCTTTCATGTGTACTTTATAGTTTTCTGAGTATAGATTCTGTGCCTCTTTGGTTAGGTTTATTCCTAGGTATCTTATGGTTTTGGGTGCAATTGTAAATGGGATTGACTCCTTAATTTCTCTTTCTTCTGTCTTGTTGTTGGTGTAGAGAAATGCAACTGATTTCTGTGCATTGATTTTATATCCTAACACTTTACTGGATTCCTGTACAAGTTCTAGCAGTTTTGGAGTGGAGTCTTTTGGGTTTTCCACATATAGTTTCATATCATCTGCAAAGAGTGATAGTTTGACTTCTTTGCAGATTTGGATGCCTTTAATTTCCTTTTGTTTTCTGATTGCTGAGGCTAGGACTTCTAGTACTATGTTGAATAGCAGTGGTGATAATGGACACCCCTGATGTGTTCCTGCCCTAGTGGAAAAGCTTTCAGTTTTTCTCCATTGAGAATGATATTTGTTGTGGGTTTTTCATAGATGGCTTTGAGAATTGAGGTATGTGCCCTCTATCCCTACACTTTGAAGAGTTTTGATCAGGAAGGGATGCTGTACTTTGTCAAATGCTTTTTCAGCATCTATTGAGAGTATCCTATGGTTCTTGTTCTTTCTTTTATTGATGTGTTGTATCACATTGATTGATTTGTGGATGTTGAACCAACCTTGCAGCCCTGGAATAAATCCCACTTGGTCGTGGTGAATACTTTTTTTAATGTACTGTTGAATCCTATTGGCTAGTATTTTGGTGAGAATTTTCTCATCTGTGTTCATCAAGGTTATTGGTCTATAGCTCTCTTTTTGATGGGATCTTTGTCTGGTTTTGGAATCATGGTGATGCTGGCCTCATAAAATGTGTTTGGAAGTTGTCCTTCCATTTCTATTTTTTGGAACAGTTTCAGGAGAGTAGGAATTAGTTCTTCTTTAAATGTTTGGTAGAACTCCCCCGGGAAGCCGTCTGGCCCACAGCTTTTGTTTGTTTGGAGATTTTTAATGACTGTTTCAATCTCCTTACTGGTTATGGGTCTGTTCAGGCTTTCTATTTCTTCCTGGTTCAGTTGTGGTAGTTTATATGTTTCTAGGAATGCATCCATTTCTTCCAGATTGTCAAATTTGTTGGCGTAGAGTTGCTCATAGTATGTTCTTATAATCGTTTGTATTTCTTTGGTGTTAGCTGTGATCTCTCCTCTTTCATTCATAATTTTATTTATTTGGGTCCTTTCTCTATCCTTTTGGATAAGTCTGGCCAGGGGTTTATCAATTTTATTGATTCTTTCAAAGAACCAGCTCCTAGTTTTGTTGATTTGTTCTATTGTTGTTTTGGTTTCTATTTCATTGACTTCTGCTCTGATCTTTATGATTTCGCTTCTCCTGCTGGGTTTAGGGTTTCTTTCTTGTTCTTTTTCCAGCTCCTTTAGGTGTAGGGTTAGGTTGTGTACCTGAGACCTTTCTTGTTTCTTGAGAAAGGCTTGTACCACTGAATATTTTCCTCTCAGGACTGCCTTTGTTGTGTCCCACAGATTTTGAACTTTTGTGTTTTCATTATCATTTGTTTCCATGATTTTTTTCAATTCTTCTTTAATTTCCCAGTTTACCCATTCATTCTTTAGAAGGATGCTGTTTAGTCTCCATGTATTTGGGTTCTTTCCAAACTTCCTCTTGTGGTTGAGTTCTAGCTTCAGAGCATTGCGGTCTGAAAATATGCAGGGAACGATCCCAGTCTTTTGATACCGATTGAGTCCTGATTTAGGACCGAGGATGTGATCTATTTTGGAGAATGTTTCATGTGCACTAGAGAAGAATGTGTGTTCTATTGCTTTGGGATGAAATGTTCTGAATATATCTGTGATGTCCATCTGGTCCAGTGTGTCACTTAAGGCCTTTATTTCCTTGTTGATCTTTTGCTTGGATGGTCTGTCCATTTCAGTGAGGGGAGTGTTAAAGTCCCTTACTATTATTGTATTATTGTTGATGTGTTTCTTTGATTTTGTTATTAATTGGTTTATATAGTTGGTTGCTCCCATGTTGGGGGCATAGACATTTAAAATTGTTAGATCTTCTTGTTGGACAGAGACTTTGAGTATGATATAGTGTCCTTCCTCATCTCTTATTATAGTCTTTGGCTTAAAATTTAATTGATTGGATATAAGGATTGTCACTCTTGCTTTCTTCTGATGTCCATTAGCATGATAAATTGTTTTCCACCCACTCACCTTAAATCTGGACGTGTCTTCGGGCTTAAAATGAGTTTCTTATAGGCAAATATAGATGGGTTTTGTTTTTTTATCCATTCTGATATCCTGTGTCTTTTAATTGGGGCATTTAGCCCATTAACATTCAGGGTAACTATTGAGAGATATGAATTTAGTGCCATTGTATTGCGTGTAAGGTGCCTGTTACTGTATATTGTCTCTGTTCCTTTGTGATCTACCACTTGTAGGCTCTCTGTTTGTTTAGAGGACCCCTTTCAATATTTCCTGTAGAGCTGGTTTGGTGTTTGCCAATTCTTTTTTTTTTTTTTTAAAGATTTTATTTATTTATTTGACAGAGAGAAATCACAAGTAGACGGAGAGGCAGGCAGAGAGAGAGAGAGAGGGAAGCAGGCTCCCTGCTGAGCAGAGAGCCCGATGCGGGACTCGATCCCAGGACCCCGAGATCATGACCTGAGCCGAAGGCAGCGGCTTAATCCACTGAGCCACCCAGGCGCCCGGTGTTTGCCAATTCTTTCAGTTTTTGTTTGTCCTGGAAGCTTTTAATCTCTCCTTCTATTTTCAATGATAGCTTAGCTGGATATAGTATTCTTGGCTGCATGTTTTTCTCGTTTAGTGCTCTGAATATATCATGTCTGCTCTTTCTGGCCTGCCAGGTCTCTGTGGATAAGTCTGCTGCCAATCTAATATTTTTACCATTGTATGTTACAGACTTCTTTTCCCGGGCTGCTTTCAGGATTTTCTCTTTGTCACTAAGACTTGTAAATTTTACTATTAGGTGACAGGGTATGGGCCTATTCATATTGATTTTGAGGGGCATTCTCTGCACCTCCTGATTTTGATGCTTGTTCCCTTTGCCATATTGGGGGAGCTTCTCCCCAATAATTCTCTCCAGTATATCTTATGCTCCCCTCTCTCTTTCTTCTTCTTCTGGAATCCCAAATATTCTAATGTTGTTTCATCTTATGGTGTCACTTATCTCTCGAATTCTCCCCTCATGTTCCAGTAGCTGTTTGTCCCTCTTTTCTCAGCTTCTTTATTCTCTGTCATTTGGTCTTCTATATCACTAATTCTTTCTTCTGCCTCATTTATCCTAGCAGTGAGAGCCTCCATTTTTTATTGCACCTCATTAATAGCTTTTTTTGATTTCAACTTGGTTAGATTTTAGTTCTTTTATTTCTCCAGAAAGGGCTTTTATATCTCTCGAGAGGGTTTCTCTAATATCTTCCATGTCTTTTTCGAGCCTGGCTAGAACCTTGAGAATTGTCATTCTGAACTCTAGATCTGCCATATTACCAATGTCTGTATTGATTAGGTCCCTAGCCTTTGGTACTGCCTCTTGTTCTTTTTTTTTGTGGTGATTTTTCCGTCTTGTCATTTTGTCCAGATAAGAGTATATGAAGGAGCAAGTAAAATATAAAAGGGTGGTAACAACCCCAGGAAAATATGCTTTAACCAAATCAGGAGAGATCCCAAATCGTGAGGGCAGAGAAAAGGGATAAAAAGAGGTTCAGAAAGAAAGAAAGAAAGAAAAAAAAGGAATGAAAGAAAAGAATTAAAAAAAGAAAACGAATAAAGAAAAGTATAAAAAAGAAAAAATATGTATATATTAGTTAAACTAGTTAAAAAACTTTAAAAAAGGGGCGCCTGGGTGCCTCAGTGGGTTAAGTCGCTGCTTTCGGCTCAGGTCATGATCTCAGGGTCCTGGGATAGAGTCCCGCATCGGGCTCTCTGCTTAGCAGGGAACCTGCTTCCCTCTCTCTCTCTGCCTGCCTCTCTGTCTACTTGTGATTTCTGTCAAATAAATAAATAAAATTAAAAAAAAACATTAAAAAAGAAAAGGGTAAAAGTTAAAAAAATTTTAGCAGAAGAAGAGAAAAAAATGAAAAAGAAAAAAAATTAAATTAACTGCAAGACTAAAGAATCATAGGGAGAAAGCCATGATTTCTGTGCTTTGCTTTCTCCTCCTCTGGAATTCTGCTGCTCTCCTTGGTATTGAAAGTGCACTCCTTGGTAGGTGAACTTGGTCTTGGCTGGATTTCTTATTGATCTTCTGGGGGAGGGGCCTGTTGTAGTGATTCTTTTTTTTTTTTTTTTAAAGATTTTATTTATTTGACAGAGAGAAATCACAAGTAGACGGAGAGGCAGGCAGAGAGAAAGAGAGGGAAGCAGGCTCCCTGCTGAGCAGAGACCCCGATGTGGGACTCAATCCCCGGACCCTAAGATCATGACCTGAGCTGAAGGCAGCGGCTTAACCCACTGAGCCACCCAGGCACCCCTGTTGTAGTTATTCTCAAGTGTCTTTGCCCCAGGTGTAATTGCACCGCCCTTACCAGGGGCCAGGCTGAGTAATCTGCTCGGATTTGCTTTCAGGAGCTTTTGTTCCCTGAGCCCTTTCCCTAGAGTTCCGGAGGTCAGGAATACAAATGGCGGCCTCCTGGTCTCCGGCCCGGAGGAACCGAGAGCCCGGGGCCCCACTCCTTAGTGCGCCCTCAGAGAATAGCACCCAGTAACTCCCGTCTGCCTGACCTCCGGCCGCGCTCTGAGCTCACCGAGCCTGTGACTGGTTCAAGGTAACCCTGAGCTGTGAGCTCACTGTCAGCTCTGTCTCTGTAGCCGGCTTCCCCATTCTAATACCTGCAAGTTCTGTGACACTCAGACACCCCCGATCCTTCTGTGACCCTGCGGGACCTGAGGCCACGCTGACCCCGCGTGGACTTCACCCCGGTTTAGCCTCTGGAGTGATGTCCCTCAGCAGAACAGACTTTTAAAAGTCCTGATTTTTTGCTCTGTTGCTCCACCGCTTGCCAGGAGCCGGCCCCTCCCCCCGGGGTCTGTCTACCTGTCACTTTGGATTCACTTCTCCGCCAGTCCTACCTTTCAGAAAGTTGTTGTTTTTTTGTTTCTAGAATTGTTCTTCTTCTCTTCAATTTGCCGATAGATTTGTAGGGGTTTGCAATCTTTACATAAGCTATCTAGCTGATCTCCTGCTAACTGAAGTAGTCTCAGCCTGCTACTTCTCTGCCATTTTGACTCCTCCCTTGAAGCCTAATCTTAGGTGAATTTTATGGTGTGTAAATTATATCTCAATAAAGCTGTTTGAAAACCCAATGGTTGAAGAGTTATTCATTATGATATTCATTGGATCACAGAAACATGATTATGTTTTACTTTAATGTGTCTATAATTAAGATTTATTTCTTCAAAGATAACAGTGGGTTATCTTTAAACCCACTACTAAAATTATCATTTTTGTAAAATTATCATTTTACAAAAATGATAATTTTATTCATATTGTGGTAATATCATGAATTTTTCTCTTATTTCACTTTAAAAAGGGCTTTGAAGCACAATAGGCTGATTAAACATTGGGAGGGTGAGAAGTCAATATTGTCAAAATATTCTGCTTAAAAATGATAGTCTCCAACTCCTGGATTTTAGGACCATTTGTGTATCTCATTAATGTACAGCCTTTTAGATATTGGTTATACAAAATCTTATTTCCTTCTGCTTGCTGAGAGCAGTACAGACTGTAATAATTATTTTGAATATTTAATTTATTTATTTGAGAGAGAGCACAAGGGGGAACAGCAGCCGAGAAAGAGGAGAAAGCATGCTTCCTGCTGAGCAGGAACCCAATATGGGGCTTGATCCCAGGACCCTGGGATCATGACCTGAACTGAAGTCATATGCTTAACCAACTAAGCCACCAGGCATCCCTGTAATAACTACTTTGAAAAACTACCTGGCCTAGTAAAATGACTAATAATTTAATTATTAATAATAATCCACTACATGATAATGATCCAAATGAAGGCAAAAGATTAAAAACAACAATGATGAAGTGGGGGTAATTATGAGAACATTAAAACTCTGCCATAGTCTAAATACTCTAATGTGTTCACCACTGAACCAATAGTAAGTAACTTGAGTCAGAATGTCTGTAGGGAGTTAAATTTGGAGCTCCACCTTGAATTGCCAGGTCATCTCTCTTTTACCCCACAGACATAGACTTATTAGAAAAGAATGACACAAAGGCCCACAGGATCTGTTAACGTGCAGAAAACAAGTATTAAAATGATGGTAGAGCATGACCTTGAAAACAGGAATCCAATTTTAGGTCCCAGATATATCCTTCTGGTTTTCTCAAAAGACATTAGGTTACTACCTCTAAGTTCTGATTTTTTTTTTTTAATCTAGTGGATTCTTTTTTTCCCCAATGAGATATAAATGACATGCCACATTATATTAGTTTTGGATGTATGACATAATGATTTGATATTTGGGGATATTGCAAGATGATCACTACAGAAAGCCTAATTAATATCTGTCTCCATACAGAGTAACAGAATCATTTTTTCTCATGAAATGACTTCTAAGACTTAATTGCTAAGCAACCTTCAAATATGCAATGCAGCATCATTAACCACAGTCACCAGCCTGTACACCCCGTCTCCATGACTTAATTTCTTAACTGGAAGTTGGCGACTTTTGGCTTCCCTCAACCATTTTGCCCACCCCACACGTTCCATCTCCTGTAACTAACAAACTATTCTCAGTATCTATGAGCTTGGTGCTGTTAAACTTTTTTATTTTTTAAAATTTTACATTCCAAATGTGAGATCCTATACACTCCCTGACTTATTTCATTTAGCATAATGCCCTTAAGGTCCATCCATATCACAAATGATAGGATTTTATTTTTTTATGACTGAAAAATATTCCATTGTGTGTAGATACCTATTTTATTTTCTTTTTTTTTAAAGGGGAGATTTGTTTTTTTTTAATTTAAAATATTTTTTCTTTGTTAGAGAGAGAGAGAGCACAACAGGGGGAGTGGCAGGCAAAGGCAGAGGGAGAAGCAGGTTCCCCATTGAGTAAGGAGCCTGATGCAAGACTCCATCTCAGGACCCTGAGATCATGACCTGAACTGAAGGCAGACACTTAACTGACTGAGCCACCCAGGCGTCCTGTAGATACCTGTTTTCTTTATTCAATCATCCACTGTTTGGGTTGTTTCCACATCTTGGCTATTATAAGTAATGATACAGAGAGCATGGGGGTGTATAAATCTATTAAAATTAGTGTTCTTGTATCCTTCAGGTTAAAACCCAGAAGTGACAGTGGATCATATGGCTGTTTTAATTTTAATTTTTAAAATTAAATTAAAATAGTTTCCATAGTGAATGTGCCAATTTATATTTCCAGGAACAGTGCACAGTACTGCTCCTGTACAAGGTTCTCTTCTGTCCACATCCTTGCCAACACTTAGTATTTCTTGCCTTTTGATTCCAGCCATTCTAACCCACGGAGCCACCCAGGTGTCCCGATTCCAGCCATTCTAATAGGTGTGATGTGATAGCTCATTGTAGTTTTGATTTGCATTTCCCTGATGATTAGTGACCTTGAACATGTTTTTACAGACCTGTTGACCATCTTTGTCTTTTTTTGAAAAATGTCTATTCAGATCTTCTGTCCATTTTTTAACTGGATTTTTTGACTGTTGAGTTGTATGAGTTCTTCATATATTTTGGATATTAACCTCTTATCAGATATATGATTTACAAATATTTTCAACCATTCAGTTTGTTGCCTTTTCATTTTGATGTTTCCTTTGCTGTGCAAAAGTTTTCTATTTTGATATAGTCCCACTTGTGTACTTTTGCTGTCCCATCCAAAAATTCATTGCCAAGACTGACGTTAAGGAGCTTACCACCTATGTTTTCTTCTAGAAGTTCTGAGGTTTAAGGTTTTTAATGCATTTTGAGATAATATTTGTGTATGGTGTAAGAAAGGGGTCCAGTTCCATTCTTTTGCATCTGGCTACCCAGTTTTCCCAACACCAGGTCCTTTGTTGTAAATTAATTGGCCCTATAGGCATGGGTTTATTTTTGGGCTCTCCATCTGTTCTTTGACTTATCTCTCTTACACCAATACCACACTATTCTGATTACTATAGCTTTGTAATAATACAGTTTGAAATCTGGGAGCATTATGCCTCCAGCTTTTTTCTTTTTCAGGATTGCCTTGGCTCTTTGGGGTCTATAAGTTCTGGTTTTATAAAATGTATCTAGAATCCTTGCTTCCTAGGAAAGGGAGGGAGAGACAAGAAGGAATACCTGGAGAGTAAAATTCTAGAGAAAGGAGAGGGTAGATTGGCGACTGCGCTCTGGCATCTCAGCCCTAGCCAGTTCCCTCTTGGGGTCCTCCCGCCTCCTGAACATTCAGGGGATTGTACCATCCCTTAGGATCTGGCAGCACAGGCTCTGAGGGGCTTGGCCTCTGGGTATTGAGCCAGAGAGGAAGTACAGGTGATGGGCCCCGATGCTGACTCTGAATCTCTTGCTTGGAGTGGGCACTCCTGAGCCTGGAGCGATTTTTGGGCTCTGGAACCGCGGTACTGTACTGTCTCCTAATGGAGCAGCAGGCTGGTGGCGTGAAGGGCGGCTGTGGCTGCCATGAGCTGCTCTACCTCGTGCCAACACCTTCGATGGGAAGCGGGGGTTGGGAAGCGCCCTGGGTGCGTGCACCCTTCCCTCGCGCGTTTCTTCGCTCACGCGTTCCAAGCGTGCGTCATAGGCGGGACACCTAACAGTACGCGCTTTGCCTGGGGCCCCTTTGGCAGCTAACGGAAACCTCTCTGAGCCACTGACTCCATTTGAAGGACGCGACCTTGCAGAACTGCTCCTTATGGGCAGTTACCTGAGCCGGCCTCGCCCTCGGCTGGCAGCCTCTCTGCTGGATGGGGAGCAGCCCGAGGCAACTGAGAGCCTTGGGCCCAGGCCCGCGCACCCCGCCCACGGTGTTCCCCGGGCTGGCCGGGTTCACTCGGCGGCCTCGACCCTGGACGTAGCTCGCAGGCTGTCATACGAGGATCTTGTGGCTTCACCACGTCGGCGGCGGCGGCGACACCGTCGGCGGTTTGCCATAACCCATCGGCGGCAATATCCAATCCAGCAGGCCCGGTGTTTATTTCTGGGGGTCTTTTCCTCTGTGCCCCCGACCAGCCACCCGAAGCCAGCGCTGTCTGCTTGCAGCTCCAAGATGTTCTGCGCCTCCGTGATCCTGAAAATGGTATCCGCTAAGGGCAAACTGACGCTCCGTTTGGCTCTGAAGCAGACGGTCATCTGTATGTGGTCCTCACTTTCTGGTCACTTCCCAAATCTGTGCGTAAGGGAGACCTTGGTGAGGGCCCTCGAAGAGAACCGCCAGGTGAGCACCAAGGATGAGAAGGAGCTGGCCTCCCTGGCCGAGAGCAGGGGAGGGCTGGCCAAGTCAGAGGAAGGACACCCAGTCCCTGAGAAGCAGGATAATCTGAGAAGGGGTGCCGAGGGCAGCCAGAGTGTGCCATCTGCGTTCAGACGGCTGATGGTTAATGGAGTCCTCTCTTCCTTCGTACCCAGGCCTGGGCCTTTGAAGAGAGACTTCTACTCCACGAGCTTAGAAGATGGCCTGATTAAGAAATCCCACACCTGCTTTTTGAGCTCATGCAGCAAACGCAATGCCATCACCAGTTCTTACAGTTCCACTCGAGGTGTCCCGCCACAGAGATGCTGCCGATGCGCTGCGGGGATCTGGGGCGCAGCCTCCTCCCAGCCCCAGCCACCCACGAAGAAAGCCAGCGAGGAAAGCTGTCATTCTAGCTCTTCAGTCTCAGTAGAACCACAAAGGAAGATCAGGATCGAAAAGGCTGCCGAAGGAGAGGATGGGCAGAAGCAAAGTTTGAGCAATCACTCACCTCCCCCTGACAGTTCCAGGCCCCGGAGGCGCAAGATTCCTCTACTGCGGTCGTCGAGGCGAAATGACCCATTGATCTTGCCTCCACCACCCCAGCTAGGCTATCGAGTCACCGCTGAAGACCTTGACTTAGAGAAGAGAGCTGCGATCCAGTGGATCAATAAGGTGTTGGAAGGGTAAGACCGAAGTCCCCTCTGACTGCAGCGCCCCTGAGCCTTCCTGTTTGTCTGTGCTCCTCCTCCCCGCCCCCAGCATGAATGAAGAGCGGGAGAGCTTCTGGCAGGTGCAGAACTCACCAGGCCAGGGGGCCTTCCCATAGTTGGGATGGGGGGGCACCTCCATGGGCTGTTTTTCTTGGTTCTCCCTAAACCTCTGCCTTGCTTGGCTTGGCTGTAAAAAATTGATCCTTTCCCCCTGGCTCACCAGGGTCTGTTCCCCAGTACTTTGTGCTGGACCTCACTGGTTCTTTGGAGGAGAATTGTAGGAAACCACCCAAGTTCAGCTATACCCAGGGCACTGTACCTCTGGGTCCAATACAGCCATCAATAGGTTAGCTGTCTCCATAGAGACAATGTTCCATTTCCATCATCATTCTGCCAGATGGTGTCCCTACAAATTGGGTGGCTGAAACTTGTTAGGCTGGTCCACCCAGGGGTCAGGACCCCTGCAACAGAAGAGGGAAGCTTTGGACTAGTTTTTCTTTGGGCAGGAGCAGGCAAGACACCCACTGCTGCCATAACTGCCCTTTCCCTCCTTCCCCATTTGCTTAATTAGACCCTTGTCAGTCTTTCTCCTTTCTGCATGTGAATGCTTGGTCCTGCATGAACATTCAGGAAATGAACAAAGTTGTATGTGTCACCCACATATATAGTCATATGTATTTATATGTCACGTATAGTCATGTATATACATGGTCATATATGTATTATATATTATATGTATATGTATTATCATATAACACAATGTACATGTAATATATAGTATATATACTTCATATGTATAATGATATGAATAATGTATATGTATATATAACACAATACATATGTGTAATATAGATGTATATAATACATAATTATAATGTATAACAGTATATTACACACATGTGTAATAATTACACATGTGTGTAATATATGATATGTATAATAATGCATATACATATATGTAACATATAATATGTATGGCATATTACATATAGACTATAAAATGTGTATTATATTACACATAACAATAGATATTGAATATATATGTGGTGTTTGTTAATTTGCCGAATGTTTTATGTCTTTGCTCTTTGAACCTAGTGGAGGAAAAAATCGATTTGTGTAAGTAGTTTTTCTACTGTGTCAGGTTTTCTGTGGCTCAACTGATGGGAAAGTAGCACCACTTTTTGCCTTAGATGCTGATTCCTGATTTTTATGTTCAAGTCCATGGGAAGGCAGTTCACACGCTAGCCTTTTCCCACTTCTGCTTCTCACCTGTCCACCTGACATCACCATGGGCTGGATCCTACCTAGTATATGTTAGGAAATGACGTGTGACAATTAAGACTTTATTTCCTAAATTTGCTGCAATTTTAGACTTACAGGACAGTTTACACAGACAGTAGAATCTCCGTCTAGTCTTCATTGAGCTTCTCCTAATGTTACCATCTTACCAAACAATTACCGAAGCCAGGAAACTAACAATGATATAATGCTATTAGATGAACTTCAGACTTTAATTGGATTTTCCTTTCTAGTAAAGTTTTCTTTCTGTTCTGGTATCAATACAGAATCCCATGTTGCATTTAGTTGTCATGTCCCCTTAGTCGCCTCCAAACTGACAATTTCTGTCTTAATGCCTTGTGTAGCATTGATATGTCTGAAGAGTACCGATGAGGTATTTTGTAGAGTTTCCCTGGATTTGGATTTCTCTGTTTTCTCAGAAGAACACTGAAATTACAGATTTTTAAGAAAAATCTCAGAGATGATGTACTCTTCTCAGAATGTCATCTCAGGGGCACATTATATCTATATGTCTTATGGGAACGGTGGTGTCTGCCAGAGCTCTCCACTGTATATTTTTCCCTGTGTAATAAATATTGGGGGAGGGAATCATACTTTGATGATACAAAAGAATCCTGTTTATCCTTAAACTTATATAAACATCATCAGTAGATCTTGCCTACAGCAATTATTATTGTGCTGTTTTAATGATGATTTTCTACTTCCTTTGTTTCTTCTACATTTAATTAAAAATTCTTCTCTAGGGAAAGTTCTCTTGATTTATTTGTTTATTCAGTCATTTAAATCTGGATACGTGCATCAATGTTTATTTTGTTCTTTGGGCTATTATCTAATTTTATCACTGTTACTTATTTATTTTTTTGTTCAAATTGTTCTAAATTTCACCATTGTGAACTTATTTCATGTTAGCTGGTAAGTCCTTTTTAACATGCCTGCATATACATGCATTCCCCCCTTCCCTTTTCTGTAGGATTTATCTTCTAGCCCCATAAGATGCTCCAGGATCATCTTCCACTTTACCTATCCCAGCTCTGGAGTCACCTACCGGTCCAAGGAGCTTTGGTTCCTTTTACTGGAGAATAAAAGTTAAAAAACAAGATGTGGGCATTCAGGTGTGCTCATTGCTACTAGGAAGTCTCTGCTTCTAGGTTCTCTCAGGAGACAGAATTAGGATGTCTATGTTTCTGTTTATACATACTTACCTATATTTCTATATTTCTTTGTGTGTGTGTGCACAAATGAATCTACACTGATACCTCAGCATATAATTCAGAAATATAGGTTTCATTCTGGAAATGTTCCCCTTTGCTTATGTGTAACTTCTTTCTCCAACAGTTTCTCCAGAGAGACCTGATCTAATCTATCTATATTATAATTATACTTATTTTTCCAATTTAATATTTGCCCAAATTCAAAATTTGTCCAGTTTAATATGCTTACATAACATCTATAATAGATTTATTTAATTGACAAATCCTACAATACATGTAGTTTTGGAATTGCCAACCCTGTGGGCAACTTATCATTATTATTGTTTGTGTACAATTTCTACTTAATTTCTATTTCTATTTAACCTTACAGTACCCACTGCTTTAACTAAAACATTGCTTTTAAAAATCACTGGGTTCAGCTTTCAGCTTCCTTTCAGTGAGGTTATGTGATCCATTTGTACCACACCAAGATTCATTTCTCACAATCTGCATTCCACTTTGGGTTCCTCCAACAATCTAGTTGATTTTATTTTATTTTATTTTTTTAAAGATTTTATTAATTTATTTGACAGAGGTCACAAGTAGGCAGAAAGGCAGGCAGAGAGAGAGAGGGGGAAGCAGGCTCCCCACAGAGTAGAGAGCCGCATGCGGGGCTCGATCCCAGGACCCTGAGATCACGACCTGAGCCAAAAGCAGAGGCTTTAACCCACTGAGCCACCCAGGTGCCCCAGTCTAGTTGATTTTAATTTGCAAGCAGGAAAACTCATTCTTTTGATGTATACTTTGCTTGTTTTTTGTTGAGTACCTTTTTTTAAAAAAAATATTTTTTATTTATTCATTTTTTAGAAAGAGAGCAAGAGCAGGGGCAAGGAACAGACGGGGAGAGAGAGGAGGGAGAGTGAGAGAATCTCCATCAGATTCCACACTGTTTGAGGAGCCTGACTCAGGGCTCAGTCTCACGCCCTGAGGTCATGACCGGAGCTGAAACCAAGAGTCAGAGGCTTAACCAACTGAGCCATCCAGGTGCCTCTTATTGAGAATTTCTGTGTCTGTGTTCATGAGAGACATTGTTTTGAAATTTTATTTTCTTGTGTTGTTTTTGTCTGGTTTTGGTATCAGAATACTACTACTCCTATAGAATGAGTTGGGAAGGGTTCCCTCCTGTTGTACCTGGAAGGATTTGTACAATTGTTATAATTTCTTCTTGAAATGCTTGAGAGGGTTTACCATTGAAGCCATGTGGGTCTGGTTTTCTATTTATGGGAAGACTTAAAATGACTAATTCAATATCTTGTAAGTACACTAAGGTTTTCTAATTCTTCTTGAATCATTTTCTGTAATTGGTGTCTTTCTGGGAATCTTCCCATTTCATATTAGTTGTCTAATGTGTTGGCATAAAATTATTCATATTTCCTTATCATCCTAATAACTATTGTTAAGGTAGAAAATGATACCCTCTCTTCCATTTCTAACTTTGTGCCTTTTCTCTGTATCTCCATCTGAATGTCTCCCATTCTACATTCTTGCTTTCCTTCTGGTCAGTGTGGTTAAAGGTTGATCAATTGTGTTGATTTTTTAAAGAAATCAAATTTCATGGTTTTTGCTGTTTTCTATACTTGTTAATTTAGTTTCCAATATTATTTAATTCTTTCTGCTTCCTTTGGGTTTGCTCTCCTTTATGAGTTACTTCTTTAGAAGTTTCTTAAGATGGAAGATTAGGAATTTGAGACCTTTCTCTTTTCTAATTTAGGTATTTTAAGCTACAAATTCCCCCTTTATTGGCAGTAGAAAAATGTTGATTCTATGTTTGGATGACACTCAGTTCAATATATGTTCTAATTTTTCTTTTGATTTTTTCTTTGACCCATAGTTTATAAGTATGTTCTTGAATTTCCAAATATTTGAGGAGTTTTACACATTTCTTTCTGGTTTTGATTTATAATTCTACTGTGGCCTTAAGCCTACATTTAATGATTTCAATCCTTTTATATTTGTTGAGACATTTTTATGGGCAACCATATGGTCTATTTTGGAAAATGTTCCACAGGTCCTTTAAAAAAGGTATATTCTGCTATTGGGGGCAGTGTTCAATCAATGTCAAGTCAAGTTTTTGGATAGCTTTGTTGAAGTCTTGATTCTTACTAATTTTCTGTCCAAATTTTCTACCAGTTATTGAGAATGGAGTTTTATGATACTTAACTATAGTTGTCTTATTGTCTATTTTCACTATGAAATGTCCCTCTTTCTTCCTTGTTTTTTTTTTTTTTAAAGATTTATTAATTTATTTTAGAGAGAGCATATGCACGTAAGTGGGGGTAAGGGCAGAGGGAGAGAATCTTCAAGTAGACTCACCACTGAGTACAGAGCCTATCATGGGGCTCAGTCTCAGGACCTATGAGATCATGACCTGAGCCCAAGCCAAGAGTTGGATGCTCAACTGACTGATCCATCCATGTGCCCCATATCTTTCTCCCTGGTGATATTTGTAGCCTTAAGGTCAGCTTTGCCATATATTGCTATAGTTACTACAGCTTTTTCATGGATACTGTTTGCAGTTAATATCTTTTTCCATTCTCTTAATTTTTAATTATTTGTATATCTGAATCTAAACTGTATCTCCTAGAGTCAGCATATAATTCAGTATTGCTTTTAAAAATCCAGGCTCTGCCCTGTTATGTAACCTTTGGGTATTAGTTTTATTCTCTCATCATAATTTTTTTGAGGTCCATCTACATTGTGCATATCAATAGTTCATTTCTTCTTCTTGATGAATGGTATTTCATAGTATGGCTGTACATAGTTCTTTAACTATTCACTATTGGTAGTTTCCAGTTTGGGAATATCAGGAATAAATCTGCTATAAACATTAATGAACAAGCTTCCCCATGGAAATAAGTTTTCATTTCTTTGTGACAAATGCCCACAAGTGCAATTGCTCAGTCAAATGGTTAAGTCCACTTTTGGTGGGCATTTTGGGCATTTTAATCTATTCACATTTATTGTAATTATTGTCATAGTTGGATTTACTTTTTCCATTTTGCAACTTATTTTCTATTTGTCTCATTTGTGTTTTTTGTTTTGTTTTTTGCTTCTCTGTTCCTCCTTTACTACATTTGTTCATGTTAAATAGATTTTTTTTTTTAGTGCATCACTTTAATCTCTCTTCCCCCCTTTATTTTTACTATTTTTTTAAAGTTATTTTCATAGTGGTTGCTCTAAGAATTGCAATATGCATCTTAAATTTTCAAGTATCTACTTCAGGACATGCAGATGGCAAATAAACACATAAAAAGATGTTTCATGTCTTTAGCTAGTAGAGAAATGCAAATTAAAACCACAATGATCTATCACTACACACCTATCAGAATGCCTAAAGTAAGTAGTGATAATATCAAATGCTGGTGAGGATGGAAAGAAACTCGGTCATTCATACATTGCTAGTCAAAATGCAAAATGATACAGCCACCCTGGTATTAAGGAGGGCACTTGTGATGAGAACTGGGTGTTATATGCAAGTGAGGAATCACTAAATTCTACACCTAAAACCAATCTTACCATATATTCTAACTAAAAAGAATATAAATTAAAAAATTGAAACGCAAAAACATGATACAGCCACTCTGGAAAACAGTTTGGCAGTTCTTTTGAAAACCAAAAGTGGACTTAACCATTTGACTGAGCAATTGCACTTGTGGGCATTTGTCACAAAGAAATGAAAACTTATTTCCATGGGGAAGCTTGTTCATCAATGTTTATAGCAGATTTATTCCTGATATTCCCAAACTGGAAACTACCAATAGTGAATAGTTAAAGAACTATGTACAGCCATACTATGAAATACCATTCATCAAGAAGAAGAAATGAACTATTGATATGCACAATGTAGATGGACCTCAAAAAAATTATGATGAGAGAATAAAACTAATACCCAAAGGTTACATAACATATGATTCCATTTATGTAACATTCTTGAAATAACAAAAGTATAGAAATAGAGAACAGATTATTAGTTGACAAGGGTTAGGCATGAGGGGGGGAGTGGATATATATGGCTATGAAGAGATGTCACAAGGGAGGCTTTTGGTGATGGATTAGTTCTGTATATTGCTTGTGGTGGTTGCACAAATCTGCATGTAATAGAACTGCATAGAAGTAAACACAAATAAATTCATGTAAAATAGTGAAATCTGAATAATAAACTCTAAAATTTTCCTTGTTTTTATGTTGTATTTTAAATTTTCCTTGTTTTTTTTTTTTTAAGATTTATTTATTTATTTGACAGAGAGAGACCACAAGTAGGCAGAGAGGCAGGCAGAGAGAGAGAGGAGGAAGCAGGCTCCCTGCCGAGCAGAGAGCCCAATGCGGGACTCGATCCCAGGACCCTGAGATCACGACCTGAGCCGAAGGCAGCGGCTCAACCCACTGAGCCACCCAGGCGCCCCCAAATTTTCCTTGTTTTTATGTTGTATTTTAGTTATAGAAGATATTGTCATTGAGGGAAGCTGGCGGAAGGGTACTTTGCTCCCCGATTTACTGCAGATAAAAATTATATAAAAATAAAATTTAAGGGGCACCTGGGTGACTCAGTCAGTTAAGTTTCTGCCTTTGGCTCAGGTCATGAACCCAGGGTCCTGGGATCGAGCCCCACATTGGGCTCCTTCCTCTCCCTCTGAATGTTACTTTCCCTGCTTGTGCTCTCTCTCTCAAATAAATAAAATCCTTAAACAATTTTTTGATTTTTAACTAATAATATACTACAGGAAATGTATAGGGAGAGCCTATGTACTTTTCACCCAGTGTTAGTGTTGTAAATAACTATACCACAACATAAAAAACCAGGAAATTGACATTGGTACAATCCACAAAGCTTACTGATATTTCACCAATTATACATGAATTAGTTGTGTGTGTATATATATAGGTCTATGCAGTTATAGCATGTGAGCTTTATGTAAACGGCACATCTAACATACAAACTGCACCATTACCACAAGACTATCATGCTACACCTTTATAGTCACCCCTCCTCATCCCTAACCCCTATAAACCACTGATCTGTTCTCCATTTTTATAATTGTTATTTCCAAATGTTAGATAAGTGGAGTCATGCACTATGTATCTCTGAACACCAGCACCACCAAACTATTAACTCAATTATGACACTAGCTACCTTGAGATAGGATTAGAGCCCACGGATTAAAAGTTTAGTACCACAAGACTGTCCCCACTTCAGAATCCATTCACAAGTCTTAATTGTTACTGACCCCCTCCTCAAGTTCAATTAATTGCTAGAGTGGCTCACAGAACTCAGGGAAACATTTACTTATTTTTACCATTTTGTTTTAAAGGATATAGATGAACATTTAGATGAAGAGGTATATAGGGTTGGCTCTAGAAAGGTGCTGAGTGCAGTAGCTTCTGTCCCCCTAGCATGTGCCACCTTCCAGGTATATGATGTGTTCACCAAATTGGAAACTCTCCAAATCCTGCCCTCTTGGATTTTTAATGGAGACTTCATTACATTGGAACAACTGAGTAAATCATTGGTCATTAGTGATTGAACTCAATCTCTAGCCCCTCTCCCCTCCCTAGTGGTCAGGGGATGAGGTTGAAAGTTCTAACGCCCTGGCAGCCAGCCTCTACTCTTAGATTACTTAAGAGCTTTCCAAAAGTCACTTCCTTAACATACTAAGGTGTGGTGGGAAGGGGCTTATTATGAATAACAAAACATTCCTTTCACCTTTATTGCCCTGATGCTATTTCAGGAACTGAAGACAAAAGACAAAACATAACAAAAGATGCTCCCATTACTCTTTTTACTTAGGAAACCCAAGGATTTTAGGAACTTTTTGCCAGAAGTAAGACAAAGATCAAATATATGTTTCTTATAAGTCAAGTCATGATATCTTTTAGAGACTGGCTTTATTCACTTAGCATAATTTCTTGAGGTTTATTCAAATTGTGTATATCAATAGTCATTCCTTTTTACTGCTAAATCATATTCCATTTATGTACCACATAAATGGATGTACCACAGTTTGACTATGCACTCATTGAAAAATCTTTGGGTAAAAGAGGTAAAGGATCTGTACTCTAGGAACTACAGAACACTCATGAAAGAAATTGAAGAAGACACAAAAAGGTGGAAGACCATTCCACGCACTTAGATTGGAAGAATAAACATTGTTAAAATGTCTATACTGCCTAGAGCAATCTATACTTTCAATGCCATTCCAATCAAAATTCTACTGGCATTTTTCAAAGAGCTGGAGCAAACAATCCTAATATTTGTATGGAATCAGAAGAGACCCTGAATTGCTAAGGAAATGTTGAAAAAAAAAGACAAAACTGGGGGCATCATGTTACCTGATTTCAAGCTTAACTACAAAGCTGTGATCACCAAGACAGCATGTTACCAGCATAACAGACGCATAGACCAGTGAAACAGTAGAGAGCCCAGATATGGACCCTCAACTCTATGGTCAAATAATCTTCGACAAAGCAAGAATAAATATACAGTGGAAAAAAGAAAGCCTCTTCAATAAATGGTGCTGGGAAAATTGGACAGCTATATGTAGAAGAATGAAACTCAACCATTCTCTTACACCATACACAAAGATAAACTCAAAATGGATAAAAGACCTCAACATGAGGCAGGAATCCATCAGAATCCTAGAGGAGAACATAGGCAGTAACCTCTCCAACATCGGCCACAGCAACTTCTTTCAAGATATGTCTCCAAAGGCAAAGGAAACAAAAGTGAAAATAAATTTTTGAGACTTTGTCAAGATCAAAAGCTTCTGCACAGCAAAGGAAAGAGTCAGTAAAACAAAGAAGCAACCCATGCAATGGGAGAAAATATTTGCAAATGACAACACAGACAAAGGGCTTATATCTAGGATCTATAAAGAACTCCTCAAACTCGATACACACAAAACAGATAATCATGTCAAAAAATGGGCAGAAGACATGAACAGACACTTCCCAATGAAGACATACAAAGGGCTATCAGACACATGAAAAAATGTTCATCATCACTAGCCATCAGGGAGATTCAAATCAAAACCACATTGAGATACCACCTTACACCAATTAGAATGGCCAAAATTAACAAGACAGGAAACAATGTGTGTGAGAGAATGTGGAGAAAGGGAAACCCTCTTACACTGTTGGTGGGAATGCAAGTTGGTGCAGCCACTTTGGAAAATAGTGTGGAGATTCCTTCGGAAATTAAAAATAGAGCTTCTCTATTACCCTGCAATTGCACTATGGGTATTTACCCCAAAGATACAGATGTACTGAAAAGAAGGGCCATCTGTACCCAAATGTTCATGGTAGCAATGGCCACAGTCGCCAAACTGTGGAAAGAAACAAGATGCCCTTCAATGGACAAGGAAGATGTGGTCCATATATACTATGGAGTATTGTGCCTCCATCAGAAAGGATGAATACCCAAATTTTGTATCAACATGGGCAGGACTGGAAAAGATTATGCTGAGTGAAATAAGTCAAGCAGAGAGAGTCAGTTATCCTATGGTTTTGTTTATTTGTGGAGCATAAGAAATAGCATGGAGGACATGGGGAGATAGAAAGGAGAAGGGAGTTGGGGGAAATTGGAGGAGGAGACAAACCATGAGAGACTGTGGACTCTGAAAAATAATCTGAGGGTTTTGGAGGGGTCGGGGGTGGGAGATTGGGTGAGCCTGGTGGTGGGTATTACAGAGGGCACATATTGCATGGAGCACTGGGTGCTCCCTGAATTCTGGAACACTGGAAATAAATCTAAAAAATAAATAAAGATTAAAAAAAGAAAAATCTTTGGGTAGTTTCCAGTTTAAAGTTATCAGGAATAAAGCTGCTATAAACATTTATAAATAAGTTTCTTCCTGAGAGGATGGCAGAGTAGTAGCAGGACCCTATGCTTGTATCATCCCTGGAACACAGCTGGATAATGACAAAATCATTCTGAACAACCAAGAAATTGATCTGAGGGTTGATGGAGCAAACTGCACAACTAGAGGGAGAGAGAAGGCCACACCATGGAAGGTAGGATGTATGAAGACATGATTTGGGGAAGAAAAGGCCTGTGGGTGCCGTGGAGGGGAGGGAGCCCTGATCACAGAGAGAGGTGAGAAAGAAGAGGAGAGAGAGGAGCGCATAAAGATCACACAAGGAAAATAATTTCCCAGTGCCACCAACTGGGAAAAGGAGTGGGGCTGATTATTATGAGTTTTTATCAGCAGAGCTCAAAGACTGGTTTTAGAGATCCACACCCTGGCTGGTGTTGAATCTGGTGGGTGCTGCAGTGCTCCTGTGGAAAAGGAGGGTAGAGACCCAGAAGCAGATCTGGGGATCCCCTGGGACACACTAGGAGAGACAGTTTCCCGTTCTTGGAGTGCATCTGGGAGAGGTGTCATTGCTCTGAGGGGACAAAAGAACTGGCAGGTGACATTGAACTCTCCCACCCCTTAGCACTAGGGCAGAGATACAAGCTCAGGGTGGCTAACCTGGACATTGGTTTTTTGCTGTGCTTTACTCTAAACTCCAAGCTCCAGTGCGTTGGTGCAATGGCCCTTCTGGGACAAACCTGCTCTAGCCCCAGAGTGGCAAGACTTTTTCCCAGAGGAATGGTGGGGGTCTGTGCCACAATGAATCCCCAAAATTTAGAGTTTTAAAACTCATCTGGTGAAGGCAGGTATCTGAGGGATGCCTGGGACATATGAGGGGAGATTGTTTGCTCTTCTGTTAGGGCTTCTGGACATCAACAGGAGCAAATTCCCCTCTCTGGGGACAAGGAAAGGGCTGGTACCATTTTTTTCCTCCCCTCTCCATCAGCATGGACTGACTTCAGTGAGCAGGACAGCACCAACAATGGAGACCTGAGCCTCTTACATGTCCTCCTGCATTCATCAGGTGCTTCTTTACTATGGTAAGTTTGCCTGGGAACCAGAGCAGAGGTCCCCTCCCCTAGAAGACCAGTACAAACCCTCTGCATGCACCAAGTCTACTGACCATAGAGTGCTATAAAGCTTTAGCTTTAGTGGAACTAGCATCAGAGCCCTCTTAACAAGCAGACCAGTGTAAACCTAGTTAAAACTCATCAGACTCTGGACAAGGTACCAAAACTCCCCACTTTAGGCAAGGAGAAACTCTGCAAAGGGTTGATCTGAGGGAACAGGCAGGCATAACTCAGTAGCAGAGTGCACACAGAATATACCAGAAACACTTCCCAAAGAACCATGTCCTGGACAGTATATGACCTCTCCTTAAAAAGCCATTATTCTCTTGAGCAGGAAATATAACAGGTTTTCCTAACACAAAGAAGGGAACAGAAACCTAGACAAAATGCCAAGATGGAAGACTTTATCCCAAAAGGAAGGACAAGAAAGGGTCAAGGCCAGGGATCTAATTGAACAGATATAAGTAATATGCCTGATCCAGATTTTAAAACAACAATCCTAAGGGTATTGAGAAAAGCATAGTGACAAGGGAGTTGCTTACCACAGAGATAAGAGACCCAGAAATTAGTTAGGCCAAAATAAAAAATGCTGTAACTGAAATGTGAAACAGCTGGATGTAGGGATACATGGATGGAAGAAACAGAATACGAGTAAGTGATATAGAAGATAAAATTTGGAAAACAATGAAGCTTAACAGAAGAGGAAAAATATTTGATCACGAGTGTAGATTTATGGAAATCAGCAACTCCATAAAGCATAACATTCCTATCACAGAAGTTCCAGAAGGAGAAGAGAGGGGAAAAGGGGCAAAGCATTATTTGAGCAAATTATAGCTAAAAACTTCCCTTATCTTGGGGAGGAAACAGACATCAGATCTGGGAGACACAGAGAATTCCCATCAAAATCAACAAGAGCAGGCCAATATGAAGACATATCATAGTAAAATTTGTAAAATATAGAGATAAGGAAAAAATCCTAAAAGCAGCAAGACAAAAGAAATCCCTAAATTATAAAGGAAGACAAATAAGATTAGCGGTAGATCTCTCCACAGAAACTTGGCAGGTCAGATAGAAGTGGCATGATACATTCAACATGCTAAAGAGGAAAAATAAGCAACCAAGAATACTCTATCCTTTCATTCAGGACAGAAGGAGAGATAAAGAAGTTCCCAGACAAAAATTAAAGGCGTTCATGACCACTAAACCAGCCCTGCAAAAAATATTAAAGGGGACCATTATAGTGGGAGAGAAAGACCAAAAGTGACAAAGACCAGAAAGGAACAGAGACAATCTACAGGAACAGTGAATTTACAGGTAATACAAAGGTACTAAGTTCATATCTATCAATAAGCACTCTAAATGTAAATGGATTAAATGCTACAATCAAAAGATACAGAGTATCATAATCGATAAAAAAAAAATGACCCATCTATATGCTGCCCACAAGAGACTCATTTTAGACCTAAACACCAGCAGATTGAAAGTGAGGGGATGGATTGAAAGTGAGGGGATTACCATCATGGTAATGGATGTCAAAAGAAAACCAGAGTAGCCAGACTTATTGTCATTGTTTAAAGAACTAGAACAAACAATCCTAAAATTTGTATGGAACTACAAAAGACCTTGAATACCAAAGCAATCTTGAAAAAGAAAAACAAAATTGGAGGTATCACAATTCCATACTTCCAAGTTATATGACAAAGCTGTAATCACCAAGACAGTATGGTACTGGCACCAAAAATAGACACATAGATCAATGGAACAAAATAGAAAGCTCAGAAGTAAACCCATAGTTGTATGGCCAATTAATCTTCAACAACTGAGGCAAGACAATTCATTGGGAAAAAGAATCTCTTCAACAAAAGATGTTGGGGAGAACTGGACAGCTACATGCAGAAGAATGAAACTGGACCACTTTCTGACACTATACACAAAAGCAAACTCAGAATGGATTAAGAATTTAAATGTGAGACCTGAAACCATAAAAATCCTTGGTGAGAACACAGGCAATAATTTCTCTGACATTGGTCATAATGACATCTTTCTAGATAAGTCTCCTGAGCAAGGGAAATAAAAGCAAAAGTGAACTTTTGGGACTACATCAAAATAAAAAGATTCCGTACAGCAAAAGAAACAACCAACAAAACTAAATGACAACCTATGGGATGGGAGAAGATAAATATCTTATCTGATAGATAAGATAAATGACTTATCTGATAAAGGGTTAGATTATATTCAAAATATATAGAGAATGGATATAATCCAACACCCAGAAAACAAATAATCTAACTTAAAAATGGGCACAAGACATGAAAAGACATTTCCCCAAAGAAGATACACTGATGTCCAAGAAACCATGAAACCATGTTCAAAATCACGCATCCTCTAGGAAATGGAAATCAAAACCACATTGATATCACCTTGCACCTGTCAGAATGGCTAAAGTAAAAGACACAAAAAACAACAAGTGTTGGTGAAGATGTGCAGAAAAGGGAACCCCCATGCACTTGGTGGGAAGCTGATAGATCCACTGTGGATAACAGTATGGAGAGTCCTTAAAAAACTAAAACCAGAGCCATCCTATGATCCAACAATCACATTATAGGGTTTTACCCGAGAACTACAAAAACACTAATTCAAAGGGATACATGCATCCCTATATTTATTGCAGCATTATTTACAATAGTAAAACCATAGAAAACCTAATTGCCCACCGATAGAGGAATGGATAAGAGAGATGTGGGTGGGAGAATGGGTGAAATAGGTAAAGGGATTAAGAGATACATCCCTTTTTTATTTTTTAAAGATTTATTTATTTATTGGAGAGAGCCAATGTGGGAGGGCCAGAAGGAGCAGGAGAGAGAGATCCCAAGCCGACTCCACGCTGAGCCCTGAGCCTGATGTGGGGGCTCCATCTCAGGACCCTGACCATGAATTGAGGTGAAATCAAGAGTTAGAGAGCCTTGCTGGAGGGGCAATGGTGGACAAGATTTTGGATCTAGGGAACAGAAAATAATCCACTTCTGCCAGATGAATGACCTTGGGCAAATCAGTTTAATTCTGCCAGGCTACATTTTGGCATCCAAAAATTGGATACAGCTACCTGAAAGCCTCATGTGAGGTGAATATGTATTCCTCTGTGAAAGGTTTGTTGGTTTTTAAACAGATAGCACTGTGTAAATGTAGGCTATTGTTTTGTACTGCCAATTGCCAAATATACTACTTAATTCTATCCATCTACACAAACCAGTATAGCCTGCCAATGGTCTTTTCAATAGTCAAAGATTTATGAATAAAGTGATTTTCCTTAAAAAAAAAAAAAGAGTTGGACGTTTTAATTGACTGAGCCAACCAGGTGCCCCTAAGAGTACACACTGAGCACTGAGTAGTATATGGAATTGCTGAATTACTATATTGTACCCTTGAAACAAATATAACACTATGTCATCTATACCAGAATTAAAAAAATTAAAAGAATCCAACAAACAAAACAACCTATAAATGAATTTAGGAAGAACTGACATCTTTATTATGTTGAGATTTTTGGTCCTTGCCTGTGGTATGTCTCTCCAAGAACTGAGGTCATCTTTGATTTCTTTCATTTGCATTTTGTAATTTTTATCACACAGATCCTGTTCATATTTTGTTAGATTTATACCCGAGGATTTCATTTTCTCTGAAGCAATTACAAGTGGTATTGTGGCTTTGCTTTTGGTTTCTACCTATTCATCATCAGTATATAAAAATGCAATTCATCTTTGTGTATTTATCTAGTATCTTGAGAGAAGGCCAAGCTCAATAATTTGGTTTTGGGGCATTTATTTTACAGATTCTCCTGGGATTTTCTACACAGACCATCATGCCACTTGGAAATGGATTTATTTTTCCTTTTCAATCAATATCCCTTCTATTGCTTTTAAGTGCCTTATTACAGTGGCTAGAACTTTCCATGTCAAATAATAATGAGAGCCAAAATTCTTGCCTTGTTCCCAATCTTCGAGGAAAAGCATTCAGCCTTTTACCATTAATTATGATGTTGGTTGTAGATTTTTTTTTTTGTAAGCTATTCTTTATGAGGTTGGGGATGACCATTTCTATTCCTACTGTAGTAAGATTTTTTTTTTTTTAATCAGGAATATGGCTTTTGAATTTTGTTAAGTACTTTTTTGTGCCAACGGATATGATCATACAACATTTTTCTTCTTTGGCCTGTGTAGATATGGTGGATTATATTGATTGGTGTTAGAATAATGAACCAGTCTTGCATATCTGGAATAAATTAAATTCCACTTCTTCATGATGTATTATTATTATTATTAAAAATTTATTTATTTACGTATTTATTTATCAGAGAGAGAGAGCATGCACAAGTAGGCAGAGAGGCAGGCAGAGGCAGAGAGAGAAGCAGGCTCCCTGCGGAGCAAGGAGCCCAATGCGGGGCTCGATTCCAGGACCATGGGATCATGGCCTGAGCCTAAGGCAGCGGCTTAACTGACTGAGCCACCCAGCTGTCCCTTCATGATGTATTATTATTTGTATACATTGTTGGATTTGATTTGCTATAATTTTGTTAAAAACTTTTGTACCTACATCCATGAGAGATTTGGTCTTTTATGTACTGTATTTATCTGATTTTGGTATCGCACTCAAAACACTGGCTGCAAAAAACAATTTGAAAAATATTCCCTTCTTATATTTTATGGATAATATTGTACAAAATTAGCATTAATTCTTCCTCAAATATTTGGTAAAATACTCCAGTGAAACTATCTGGGCTCAAGGATTTCTCTTGGGGAGACTTATAGTTACAGATCCAATTTTTTAGTCGTTTTAGGAATAATCATGTTATCCACTTCATCTTGGTTTAATTTTGGTAGTTTGTGGTTTTGAAGAATTGCTCCATTCCTTTAAGTTGTCAAATTTATGAGCATAAATTTGTTCATAGTATTCCCTCATTATTCTTTTTATGGATGCAAGATCTGTTGTGATATTTTCTTTAATTACTGACAATTGGTTAATTCCTTATATCAATCTTGATATCAATCTTGATAACATTTGTTCATTTTTTTTTCGGAAAAGTAAGTTTTGTTTAATTAATTTTATCTCTTTTCCTGTTTCAATTTCATTGACTGCTGCTTTTATTTTTATTCGTTCCCTTTGCTTGCTTGGTCTTTAATTTTTGTTCTTTCTCTAATTTCTGGAGACAGGAACTTAGATTATTGAGTTCTTCTGAGTTTTCTTTTCTAATATAAACATTTATTGCTTTAAGTACCTCTCTGAGCTCTGTGTTAGCTGCATGCCACAAATTTTGGTACCTTGTGTTTTCAGGTTTATTTTTTGTGGCACTCCCTCTTTGATTATTTAGAAATATGTTGCCTGATTTTCAAATATTCGGTTTTTATTGTTGTTGTTGTTGTCATTCTGTATTTGATTTCTTGTTCTTGTCTAGTATGGCCAGAGAACATACTCTATGGTTTCTACCCCTTTAAATTTGTTAAGGCTTGTTTTAGGACCCTAGATTAAAGGTTGCCTTGATAAATATTCTATGGATGTCAGAAAAGAATGTGTGTTTTACTGTCTTGGAAATGTTCTATAAATGTCAATCAAATCCTTTTTGTTAATAGCATTCCTTAGTTCTATTTTGATGATTTTCTGTGTTAGTTTTATCAGTTGATAAATGAGGACCGAAGTCCCCAACTATACTTGTGACTTTATCTATTTCTCCTTTCAACTTTCAGACTTTTGTTTCATGTACTCTGAAGCTTTATTGTTCGGCACATACACATTTAGAGTTGTTGTATCTTCTTATTGGATAGATCCTCTTGTTATTATGTAACATACCTCTTAGTGGATAGATCCTTTTGTTACTATGTAACGTACCTACCTCTTTGTCCCTACTAACAGATAAAGCCTACTTTATCTGATATTAATACAGCCTTTCCTGATGAAAAAAAAAATGTTTGCATGCTTTTTCTTTTTTCTTTTTTTCCCTTTCTTTCTTTTCTTTTTTTCTTTTTTTACTTTTCAGCCTATTTATATCATTATGTTTGAAGTGAGTTTTTGCAGGCAGCATACACTCAGGTCTGCCAAGCTCTTTCAATTTGTGTATTCAGATCATAGGCATTTAAAGTAATTATTGGTATAACAGGGCATGCTTCTGTCATTTTCTTGTTTGTTGTCTGCCCCCTATATTTCTCATTCTTCTGTTATTTTTTCCCCTTCCATTCTGTGAGTTACCTGAGCATTTAGACTTCAATTTTGATTTATTTATCATGTTCTTCAGCACATTACATTTTCTGTAATCTTCTTAGTAGTTGCTTGGTATAATCTTACACATGTGCAACCACAGCCTACCGGTGAAATGTAGAAACTTGACTTACCTTATCCTCATTTTAAAATACAAGTTTTTCCACTATATACACTGAGCACCAGATTAGATGATGGTTACGTTTGCTTCAACCATAAAATGTGATTAAAGAAACTCATGAGGTAAAGGATTGTGCATTATATTCACTTCTATTTTTACTCATTCTATTTCTTCTCTGAAGTTCTCAACCTCTCTCTGTTACTATTTTATTTCTATTTGGAGATCTTCCTCTCTGTTAACAATAAATTCTCTTAGTTTTCTTTTGTCTTAGAATATCATTATTATTTCCCATTCATTCCTGAAAGAAGGACATGGGATTCAAAACACAGTTTTTTGCTTTCAGCACTTGAAAAATGTGCCATTTCTTTTTGGACTCCATTGTTTTAGATGAGAAATCTGTTGTCATTGAAATTGGCCCTCCTTCCTATGCAATATCTCACTTCTCTCTGGCTTTTTAAAAATTGTATCCTTGTTAGTTTTCACGAGTTTGTTAGCTTTTAGAAGTTTAATTATGTTGTGTGTTGGCATGGATTTTGGGATTTGCTCAACTTCTTGAATCTGTAAATTTCTCTCTTTTGCCAGATTTGCCAATGGGCTTTTCTGCCATTATTTCTTCCAATACATATTCATTTCCACACTTTGTCCTCTCCTACTTCTGGGGCTCTCCTAATATGAGTTCTGTGAATGCTAGACCTCCTTTTTCTATAGTCTTTTAAGTTCCTGAGGGTCCTTTGTTTGTTTGTTTGTTTTTGTCAACTATGTTCTTTTTGCACAGACTAGGTAAGTTCTACTGATTTGTTTTCATGTTCATTGATGCTGTTCTCTGTCATTTTCACTTACTATCAAGTCTATCTAGCAAGTTTTAAAATTTTATCGCATTTCAGTTGTACAATCTCCACTTGGTTCTTTTTTCCCATTTTGTTCTTTATAAGTTCTCTTTCATTCTTTAAAATTTTATTTTTTTATTTGTTTCAAGAGAGAATTTGTAATTGATTATTGAAGCATATTTATGCCAACTGCTTTAAAATCCTTGTCCACTGGGGTTGCTGGGTGCCTTAGTTGGTTGAACGTCTGCCTTCAGTTCAGGTCATAATCCCAGAATCCTGAGACCAAGCCCAGCATCTGACTCCCTGAACCCTGCTTCTCCCTCTCCCTCTGCTGCTCCCCTGCTTGTGCACTCTCTCTCACTTTGTCACATAAATAAGTAAAATCTTAAAAAACAAACAAACAAACAAACAAACAAACAACACAAACCAACCCAACGAAATCCTGTCTGACAATCCATATTACTTATCTTGGTATTAGTGTCAGCCAGTTTTCTTTTCTTAATCGAATTGCGGTTTCACTGGTTTTTGGTATGAGGAATGATTTTTCTGTTATGTCCTCAGTGTTTTTGTCATGATGTTGAGATTCTTTACCCCATTTTAGTATTCTGTTTCGCAGGTGGTTTTGCTGTTTAGGGTTAGCCTTTAGATTCCTACCTATTTTTTGTGAGCTTGACAGTATAGCTTCAGTCTTGCAATGCTGTTCTGATCTGCTTCATTCTTCTGGGGCTCCAGGGACTCCTGCTCAATTCCCGCTGGTGTTGTCTGTGGGGACAGGGAGTGTTCAACTGGGTTATCTGGTGTCCCTGTTGAAGAGGGGGGTTGGGTCACCTTCTGTTGAAGAGGGGGTTGGGTCAGAGGCCATTTCTTTTGGGTCTACTTATGCCATGGGTAAAGAAAGGGTAGGGAGACCCAGGGCTTTGCTGCTGCCGCTGCCATGAGCAGTTGGGGCTGCTTTCTGATGACTCAGCTGTGGAGTGAGGGTTTAATTTCCTCAGTCTCTGTTGGGATTCTCCTTTCTTGTCCTTTGGCCAGTGAAAGCAGGATTTTATTATTGTTATGGTTTTGTATACACCCATTGGTAGTTCCGTGTTCCAAACCTCTCTGACCTGGATATATATGAGAGATTAATATATAAGTCCTGGATATATATGAGAGATTAAACACATACACACGTGCGTACACACACACACACACACACACACACACACACAGGGAACTCACCACATGTCACTCCTCAAATCACGAGGTTCCTAGTCAGTTTACTTTTATTTTTCCAGACTTTAGAGTGTCTTTTTACCGTTGTTTTCAATAATAATTTCTGAGGTATTCTGTTGCACGAGAAGGGAGAAGCAGGGAATAGTAAGTTTATGTCATCTTGTTATGGTGCTGGTGTAGCTAACATTGCCTTTGAGGAGAGGCTTTGCTGACCACCTCACTCTGACACTCTGGAAGTCCTATCCCCAAATCAGTTTAATTGTACATTTTCTGACAAAAGTCTCATTTATCCCATACTTGTATCCTCTTCTCAAGGGTCCTAGCACAGTCCCAATACCCATCAACTATTCCCATGAATTTTAACTGTTACTTAAAATCTGCTTTTTAAATGGGTAAAGAAACTAATTGTATTACATAAACATTTGGGGGAACATTTTTTCCTGTATTCCTGGTCTGTTCTCTAGGTTCACCTTTGTTCTTGCTGAAATTATTCTTCAATAATTTCTTCAGTGAGGCTGTATGGGAGTAAGTTCTCTTGATTATTTTGTATCTTCAATGACTTTTTTTTCCCCCAAAAGACTTTATTTATTTGACAGACAGAGACCACAAGTAGGCAGAGAGAGAGGGGGAAGCAGGCTCCCAGGGAGCCTGATGCAGGGCTCGATCCCAGAACCCCAGGCAGAGGCTTTAACCCACTGAGCCAACCAGGTGCCCCTCTTCAATGACTTTTTTTAGACCTTACTTTTGAAATATAGACAGGTATAAAGTTTTTAGGCTGATACATATATCCCCTGATATATCCCACTGATATACCCCCTGATATCCCACACTGATATCAGGGCATGGTTATCTGAAGACACTGTAAATTTTGAGTCTTTGGGCAAGTACTTTCCCATGGACAAGATTTTGTGTTCTGGTGCCATAGTCAGTAATCGAAATGTGGACTCGTATGTGTTGGGTAAGTTACTAATCCTGTTTCCTTAAAGATAAAAGGGGGATAATCGTAAGAGTTACAGAATGCTTCTATAAGTCTCCCATGATGTCAAGTGCTTTGCCATTATTACCCTTTTTATTCCTCATGTAGTTCACTATTATTTTTGTCTTTTATAGATGATGGAGCTAAGATCCAGAGCAAACTTGAGGACCATGACATCATGACTCTTCTACATATGAGCTAACCCTCAAATCTGAGTGTCTAGGCTTTACTCTGTGCTTGTAGTGCAATATTACATTCCATGTAGGGTCATTTTGATACTTAAATAAGATAATCATCTAAAGTGCTAACTGTGGTATGTGCCTTTTACTTGTGTTTGGTACATTTTATCCCTTATGACTTCTTCCTCCTCTGCTGGCCATATCTGCGGCCCCACACTCCCTTAGAAAATCCTCCCATTCCCCTTGGCTGCCATAGGAATGCTCATGTGTTGGCTGAGGATGACCAGACAGATGCTTCTCAACTTCTCATTCCTCAAGCCGCCAACAGAGGTTCTGGCCTTCATGTAGAGCCCACAGGAGCACTGCTTCCTCCCCCCAGATCTACTGTCTGGGTCATGACATGGAAACATCTGCATTCATGTCCAGAGCATCATAAAATCTCTCTTCAGTAACACCATCAATGTCTCCATAGGTGCTCAGATCAGTATATGGGATTGAGTTGAGGAGAGAGGTCAGTCTTTTGTCCCTAGACACCTTCCTCCTGTCTTGCCTGTGTCCCCTCCTCCAAATTTCCCTTGTCTTCTTATCCCATTGTCCCACTCACAGCCACTCATCTTCTCCATTGCTAGCTTTTTTGAATCAAACTTGGTTTCCTGCTCTAGGATGGTGAGAGACACAGGGCAGAGCTTCAGCAGTTCAAAATAAAGGAGAACAAGGTGCCTGAGACCTGAATCAGAGGTAATTCCTGAAAGACAAGGGGTAGGTTGAGGCAAGGTGTGCCACCAACCCCAGAACAGAAGATTCTGTGAAGGCAGTGCCAGAGGAGGGCTAAATTGTTCTAGACTGGACAGAGACAGATCTGCTGGGAGGAGAGCTTAGTGTTAGAGAGAGGAATGATCCCGCAAGTGCCTTTCGAGGGTATTAAGGAGGGGGAGGTCCCATAGCAGCATCTCTTGGGCTGTTCACTGTGGAATGACAGACATGTGACAGGCACAGTAAGACCCTTACTGCATTTGTTTACTACAACCAATGCTGAGTCCCAGGGTGTGGCTGTAACCAGGGGACTGGGAAAGTTGACTGTGTCCAGAGCTCCTGGTCATTCCCCTAGCAGTGATCAAATAGATACAAAACAGGCTGGCCCTCAGCTCAGGGCCTCCAGATATAATGGATGATTCAGAGGACATGCCAAATGCCACATGGCTTATGTGCAAAGGGCAGTGTCTAGCACAGCTTGAGAGATCCTGGGTTCCTGGAGGGGTAGATGCTGACCTGAGGCAGGAGTCTCCCCTGCTGCCACTTCTGAATGGTCTCCTGAAAAGCACAATGCTCTGGCTTCTGCAGGTGAGACACTCTCCCAGAGGCATTAGGTTTATTATCTGAGATGCTGCATTTTGCCCTGAGAGGCAGGGCCTGGATCTTTCCTGAAGGATGTGGCTACCCCACATCTTATAAACCAAGGTGTCCACGGACAAGTGGGTAGGTACAGAATGGCAGATGAGAGCCAGGTAAAAAAGGGAAGCCTGGGGACCACTGCTTATTTCCCTGTTAAGTCAGTGGAGTCAAAAGAGGTAGGTATGCCGCCTTTTACAATGCAGCTTTCAAAAAAAACAAAACAAAAAACCAACTTCTTTCCCCCCTTCTTCCCCTGCATTTATCCAATGTTAACAACATTCTCAAATGAATGTATATGTATATACATAAATGGCACACAGAAAAAGTTGGTCACCACCTGTTTTACAAAAATAGCATTACAATATATATATTTCTCTGCCTCTTAACACACCTAAGAGATCTGCATGAATCAGTTAATAGGGATCTAGCACTTTCCTTTTAAGACCCTAATCCTGAGTGTCACCTTAACCCTAAAGGACCAAACCAAGTTCTAACCTTCAGGTTTTAAATTTAAGGCCCTAACTCCAATCCTAACATTAAGGTCCTCACCAGACCCCTAATCCCCACACCCTAATCCTACCAACCCTAATGGTGCTAATCCAAGGGGGAGAAAAACTGCAACGTACCCCCGCACTATTGAGGAACACCAGGATTTTTGCAATAACTTCCTTGTATGTGATCTTAATTAGTTATTTCCTCAGAATAGATATCCAGGAATGAGAGCAGAGGGCCCAAGGGTAGATATATTCTAATGCTATGAGGCATTGTCAAATTGTTTTTAAGGGTCTGAAAATGTTTCCTCCTGTGATGTGTGAAAGGACCCCCCCCCCCCCATTTTTCCTCATCACCAACCAGATATAGGATTCATCACTTCCAACTTCTTCGCATTTGAAATAGCCACTGACCAGGGGAGCTGGGTGGGGAAACAGGTCGCACTCATTCATTCCTAAACCTAAAAGGCCCAGAGGTGCCCAGGACTCTGCTCCCTCCTATCCCTCTGTTCTGCTTTGGAAGAGGAGAAGCATACTTGGGAAGAGAACGTGCTAACATTCTCAGAGCATCCCAGGGCCGCCCCCCACCCCCCGGAAATGAGTGAGGCCCTAGAAGAGCGTCAGACTGGGACAGACTGTGGGATCATTAAGGCAGAGTGATGGTGTCCTGGTCACCCAGGCCAGGTAGCGCTCACTGACATACACCCCGTGATCTTTGCAATGTGAGTTGGAAATATCCAGGTCCCGGGGCGCTGTCTGCTGCCCTGTTTCTTAAACATTGGGACAGATCTGTTTCATTGGGGGTGGGAAAGCCAAGATGGGAGAATTTGGCAACTAAGAATGGGAGGGTGGGGGGCAGAGGGTGCAGAACAGGCAAAGCTGGAAAGAAAGCAAAGGGAGCACGGAAGGGGACTCAGAGAGTGCTAATGGGGATTACGGGAGAGAGGAATGGGACAGACACAGAAAGAAGGCAGGCGGCTGGCACAGCGCCCTGAGCGGGGTCCTCAATCTGGAGCCACCAGTCTGCCTGCGGGAGCTCCTTTCTGGCTGGACATGGGGACAGAGAGGCACCAATCTGGCGGGCCGGTTCTAAGCTCATTTGCATACACATTGACCCCTCGGGGGCGATTCCTGGGGGCACCACCTCTGTGCTAACTGAACTATAGTTGGGGAATTTCCTGCTATAGTGAAAGCCGAGCTCCCAGTCTGAGGCACTCTCCCAGAAGGATCCAAGGACCCCAACAGGGCTGATCCAGGAGAACAACGCTCCTTGCATTAAGGCACAGAGCAAACCCATTTAAAAAGCATTGTGAAAATGGAGAAAAGTGGAGAATTTCTAGAAAAGATGGGGGGAATAGGATAAAAGGAGGGTGGGATTGTGAACAGGGCAGGGGAAAAAATAAAGGTCCCCGCCCAGGGTCCAGTAACAGCCCTGGGGGAAGGGGTTTTGAGGCTTGGCCAGCTCATTGGTGGTGCTCTCTCTGGAGAAAGGAAGTCAAGGACAACAGCGAGTTGGGGTCTGGGGCAGAGGGCTGGTTAGTGCTCACAGCATCCAAAAGGAGGCAGCACTGGGGGTTTTAGGAGGCTGGGCTCAGCTCTAAGGGCAGAAGAGAGCTCCGGAAGCAGACTAGGGGAAGTTCCAGGAGGTGGACCCGAGGGGACTCATGTCTAGCTCTGCCTGTCCAGAATGCAACCAGTCAACCCTGGGGGGAGATCCTGGAGAGGAAGCACAACCCCCCAGGAATACTCTCCAACTCCCTCCCTGGTCCTTCACTGCAGCCTTACTCTCCTCTGGAAGGCTAAATAGTTCTAATGTATTGGCCAGCCCTGCACCATGGTACAGAGATTCTCTCCTGCTGTCCATAGTAGATTCCAAGGTGTTTCTAAGGTTTGGAAGCTGAACACTGTCTTACCCATCTTGAAACCAACACCCTCATCAGGACACCTTGGTTTCCTGGTGGCTTGAATGCATCTCTGACCCCCTCCACCATCTCAAGTCCAGCCGGGTGTCCCACTGGCGAGGCAGTTGTGGACCAGCAGGTAGGGCCTGGCCAGTTTGCCAAGGCCTGGGGCTCTGCTGGGTCGGAGTGGAGAGAGAAGGGCAGTGACCACTCCTCCCCGGGCCAAAAGGGAACCTGAGCCCAGCTGCCAGGAACAGGGAGCTTTAGGGCAGATCAGAGGGACCGGCATCCGGGCACTTCGAGGGGAAGAACATTGCTCCCCCGGGGGAACGTGTGTTTCCTATTGCCACTGGACCAAAGTGCCACCAGCTTAGTGGCTTCAAACAACACACATCATTTAGCTTTACAGAAGGCTTGCTGAGGTTCCCCATCTCAGGAAACCATGAGATCCTGAGGCCCTGCTGGCTGATACTTTGGGGGTGGGGTGGGGTTCCCTGTAACTGGAGTCCTGTGGAAAGCAGCCTTTGCAACCAAGTAGACCAGGGGGCAGAAGGCACAAGGCAGAGATGTCTCACAGGGGCACAGGTTAACAGAACGGCAGTTGACTGTCGCTGGCCAGCGCTGGGCTCATGGACTCTTTTTCTTCCCGGGCAGAGGGCAGTTAGCTGGAGCTCCAGTATCTGACTGCACTCACAGGCTGCACATTCCTACCTCCAGCCAGAGAGAGGGCAGGAACATAGCTCCCCCCACTCCCTCCTTTCTCATCTCCACTTTTTCCTCTTCTCTTCCCCTCCTAGACATTCCCTTCTGGACCTTCTCATCTTCTCCCTCCCCTGAGCCCCTGATCCTGCTCCTGGTCCCACCTCTATCTAAGGCCATCAGGAGCGAAACCAGGGGAGGATGGAAGGCTCTTGGGCTCAAGGTCCCCAGGAGGAACTTCTGCCACTCTTACCCCCAAGGTGGACACCCTGCTTTTGCTTCCTCTTCTTTCAAGCACCACACAGACTCAGGCCCTGGGATCCTGAATCTCCATCTGGGGTCAGGCACGGGCCCAGTCAATAGTCCCCATATGACCTACCAGGTAGAACTGCCATGTCCCCTCCTATACCTTTAGTCTCTTCTCCTGCAGCATCACTATTGGGTTTGCACATTGAAGTCCTTCTCCCACTGCCTTGAGGGCATGGGTTCTGACTCATTGACTTTTGTATCCACAGTGCCTTGAGGACCCCATTAGAAGCATGGGGAAATTGAGGCAGGGGGTGGGGATCTCATGGCCCTTGGCAGTGTTCTGCAGGACACCCTTTCCTGAGATGTCTGTGGATCCCTTTATTCTGGGTAGTCAGGAGACTTTCTGCTTGGGGCAGAGGAAAGGGAGGGAGCATTGGACCTGCTCAGGCAGCAAGAGCAAAGGCCTTGAACAGAGAGAGCGTTACCTAGAGATGAGACTTCTATGTGGGGCAGGTATTCAGGACCAACACTGGTGGGATGGTCCTCTAGGCTATGGATACCAGGGCCTGCCTGGAAGACAAAGGGTGCCTCTCTTAAGCCTTGCTGGAGCTCTACTCAGTGGGACAGATTAGCCTGTAATGGGAGGCTTGGTTTCAAACTTGACTTGGCTTTGAGTCTATCCCTCCTCAGTCTCTTCCAGTTCTTGGTCCCCTCACTAGGTTTAACCTCCTGGGAGAAAAATGCTGCAGCTGGCAGGTACCTTATGGGTGCCTCACTGAAGGATGAGTATAATATTTGCTCCGTGGATGCCTGGGGTCTTGTATTAGGATTCTCCGGAGAAACAGAACCAACTGTGTGTGTGTGGGGGGGGGGGTAGCTGGTGTTTATTATAAGGAACTGGTTCACATCATTATGGAGTTTGAGAAATCCCACCATCTACCATCTGCAAATGGGAGACCAGGAAAAGCTGGTGGTGTAATTGAATTCTAATCTCAAGGCCAGAGAAACAGGGAATCCAGTGGTGCAGAGTCTAGTCTAGGTCTGAAGGTCTGTGACCCAGGAGTCCCAGGGGCGGGGAGCAGAAGACAGTTGTCCTGGCTTAAGCAATGAGGTGGAAAAGGGGTGAATTCTACCTTCCCTCACCTTATGTTCTATCCAGGCCCTCAAGGGACTGGATGATACCCACATTGGGGAGGGCAATTTACTTTAATGAGTCCTCTGATTCCAATGTTAATCTCATCCAGAAACACACATGTTCACAGCCACACCCAGAAACAATGTTTGATCTGGCTACCCCACTGATCAGGGAGCAGAAGGCAAGCTGAGGGCAGAGCACAAGCTGATACCTCACTCCACTGCCCACCCCCATACCCACCCCCAGGTTGGCTGTGTGTGGCTGGCATTCCTCAGGCACTCTGGCTGCCAGAAAGCTAAGGGAAAGGAAAAACAAACGGTGAACTGATAAAAATTAGAGGACCCGAGTCTTCATCAGTTTACCAATATCTTATAGATTTACAAGAAAAAAGATTTCTTAACCAATCACCTAACTTCCAGAGACCCATATGTCAAATTTCCTGGAGCCCTAACATCACCCTCCCCTCCACCAGGATGTGGGAAACAGGCAAAGGGAATGTAAACAAAATTAAATTACTTTATATCCTGCAGTCTATTGACAAGGACTTGTAATAGAGTATAGCATTCCTCAGGCATCTCCCAGCTGTCCTATTAATGCCTTTTAGAAGGAAAAACAACCTTAACTTGGCAAGAGCAACACCTCCGAAACTGAGTATTCTTCAGCATATGAAAGTCCTTTTGGACACCTCCCTTTATCCTTACCTCCCCCAGCTCCCAAGTATATAATCAGCCACCCCGCACAGCCCCGGTGAAGCAGCTCTTTCTGTCCACGGGTCCTGTCCCCCCTGCTTTAATAAAATTGCCTTTTCTGCACCAAAGACGTCTCAAGAATTCTCTCGGCTGATGGCTCCGGACCTCATCAACACATTCCAAAACTCTATCACCATGGCCAGTCAAAGTGACATATAAAATTAACCATCACAGGCCTCTTCACGTTTTCATAGTTGTTCTACTGGAGTTCCTGTTTTATCTTCCTTTGGATTTTTTTTTTTCTGCAGGGGCACAGACAGGTGTAACTTATTTTCTGAAAACACATATCATATATATGTACATACACATAAGGTGTGGTGGATACAGAGATGTGCTACCTGGAAGGGGGGACTTGCTGGCTCACCTGCAAGGAGGTTGTTCAGGGCACAGCCCTTGGCTATCAGCTCCAGCAGTCACCTTCAGTGGCAGAGAGATGCCTCCTGAGGTCAGGTCCTTCCCTGGAAGCCCCTTCCTACGCCAGGGAGAGGTGTGGGTATAAAGATCTGGCCCCCGCATGTTGACCTAGCCAGCTCTCATAGGTCATGCTCGTTCTGGAATCCCTGTTGGCTGGCTGAGCTTCTTCTGAGCCGGCATTACAGTATCACGTCCCCCTCTGCCCAAGCCTGCTTCCGCTGACTTCTTTCATAGATGTGGACCCCTAATTGCTGCTTCTCCTCCAACCCACGGTCCCTCCACCATCTGCTCTGAAGAGCCCGACCTGTGACACAGGTGTATGTACTGTTTTAAAACCTGTTTTCAGTTAATTTAGCAACGTATGTAGTCAATTCAATGACAAGATAGTCACAGTATCATTTTTAATAACTGCACAGTGGTCTAAACAATTGCATATTTTTCTTAATTTTGCTATGATAAGCAATGCTTCTGTGTAATCCTTTAACTCACTACCCCTTTTCCTACTTCATGATTAATCCCTAAAAAAGGAACAGCTAGATCAAAGCAGACGCACATTTTTTTTTTTTTTAAGATTTATTTATTTATTTGACAGAGATCACAAGTAGGCAGAGAGGCAGGCAGAGAGAGAGGAGGAAGCAGGCTCCCTGCCGAACAGAGAGCCCGATGTGGGACTCGATCCCAGGACCTTGAGATCATGACCTGAGCTGAAGGCAGTGGCTTAACCCACTGAGCCACCCAGGCACCCAAAGCAGACGCACTTTTAAGAAAGCCTTTGGATTCCTTGATCCTAAAGGCTCACGGGAAGAGCATCTCATTTTTAATTTCCCACCTGGCCAGCTTACGACAGCCATAACCTCTTCTTGTAACGTTTCCCAGTCTGGTGGGAAAAACAATGTTCCTTGGCTCACAAGGTACTCCTAGGCCCCGCTGTCACTGTGACTTGGGAGGGTTTCCCATCATCCTCAAAGCCACCAAACATTGACCACAAAGGGGCGCTGCTCCCCTGTCCATGTCCTGGGGCAGCACACTCTCCATCCAGCTGCCTTTCCGGGCCAGGAATGCAAAGTTCCAAGCAGGGCTTACAGAGAGTAAGAAAACAGCCTCGATCCCGGGAAGCAGGTACTCCAGCCTCTTAAACGTTGTTTTCCCGCAACTTGTTTTCAACTCCGGTCAGCTGCAGCTCCGGCGGGGACCCTGAGCCCGCAGAAGGGGTGTGTCCGCGCCTCCGGCTCAGAATCCCTGGGGCACCTGTAGGGCAGGCCTCCAAGGGAGAGCCCCAGTACCGCACCCGCCAGATTCGGGGGCGCCCCCAGGGGTCGTGTGTAGGAGGCAGAACCAGGAGGAGCAACTACATAAAATACAGATTGCCATCAGCAGAAAAAGTATTTTTTATCTATGGAACATTTTGTGCAAACCTTACGGGAACAACAGAACCACACTCCAGCGCAAAGAACAACAGCCTAAAACCAGCAGAAGGGAGGGAATAATCAAGATGAGAGCATGGGAACAGCTGTGTAGCTGTCTGGAGCGAGGTCTTCGCAGAAGCGGGCCAACCGCAGCTCCAAGTGGACACTTCCCGTGATTCAATACTGAACATTGAAATACAAAACTCAGGCCAAACCTGGTGGAGAAGGTCAGCATCCTCCATGCTCTCCCCCACCCGCAAAGGACTTGGTGCATTGCAAACCCGCACTTTGGGGGCGCCTGCGTGGCTCAGTGGGTTAAGCCCCTGCCTTGGGCTCAGGTAATGATCTCTGAGTCCTGGGATTGAGTCCCCCATCGGGCTCTCTGCTCAGCAGGGAGCCTGCTTCCCCCTCTCTCTGCCTACTTGTGATTGATCTCTGTCAAATAAATAAATAAAATCTTTAAAACAAACCCTCTTCGTGGCCAGGGCCCAGCCCCCTACTAGGACCGTGGGTTTCCTACCCGAGAGCTTCTCCTGCTCGCAGGCTACCGCCGACTCTGCACTGCCTTAATCCCAGGGAATACAGGCACGGATGATGTCCCATACCTTATGATGTCCCCTGACTTTCATCTAATGTCCCCTGGCCTTCATTTAACCTGTCCTTGAGTGGGCTGGTTGCAGCTCGCTACTGGGTGTATCACGTGGGGATTAGAGCAGGTGGTCCTGAGAGGCGCCAGAGAAGACAGGTGACCCCTCCAGGCTGTCTTCGCCCAGGCCCAGCAGGGCTGCCTCCAGGCTAAGAGGACGCAATGGGCCTATTGTGAGGCAGCCATGACGGGAAGGCGTTTCAGGGACGTTGGTCCTCGGAGGCCCTATGGCCATTACCCTGCTCTCCCCTGGAAAGGGAGGACCCTGGGTGCCTGGATGGGTCACCCTCCCCGTGCACCGAAGAGCGGCCCAATCTCCAGCTCCGGAATCGGGGACAAGGTGGCAGAGGGCGCCGGCGTAGCCCAATTCTCAGAAAGACTGAGACCGGCTCCCAGAAGTTGGGCTGAGTGTTCGGCACTAACTGTGGGTCTCTGCAAAAGAGGCTACGCGACTCCAGACTGCAGGCTCTGCGTCCCGGGTCTACCTTGCCATGGCTGACCTCGGTGAGGTGGCTTTACCTCTTCCAACCCCAGCTTCCAAACATAACGTGGAAGGAAGCTGAGCTAAGCAGGAGAACCAAGCCCCGCCCGGACTGAGCCTAGAGCCACACAACACACCACCACCGAGGAAAACGCTGCGCAGGCGCGCTACAGGCTTCCGCCAGAAGGGCTGGCCAGGCGGAAGTGACCGCAAAGGCCTCTGGGGAGTGTAGTCTTTGCGACGAAAGAGTCCGAAGAGGACGGGCTTCCCTTGAGAGGTCACCGGCGGCTTCGCTTTGAGAAAACAGCGAGTGAGCCACCAGGGGCTGTAGTTCAGGAGGCGTGGCCTCGTCCTCTCAGGAGCGGGCCGAGCCCTCCAAGGATTCTGGGGACTGTAGTCCCGGTGTCTCTGTTAGCGGGTCCGTGAAGGGTGCTGTCCACTGTCCTTCAGACGTGGGGCGTGAGCGACGTGGGGGTGGAGGAGAGTCAAGAGAGGCTGCCGGTGGGGGGGCGGTCTCTGGCAAAGCTTAGGGTGACGATCTCGATTGTTTCTCATTTTGGGAGAGAATGGGGGTGAATAACTGGCAGCTCGAGGAGAGAATTAGAGGAAGGAATTAGAGGTGGCGAGGCTTGGTGGTCAGTCCGTGGGTTGCGGGGCGTGCCTCGAGCAGAGCACCCAGGACTGCCGGGCCACGATTTCTCTTTTGGGGGGAGGTGCGGGACTGTTTTGGGCCACAGTATTGGAGGTAGTAGTGCCCCAGCTCTAGTTTTCTCTTCACGTGGTGTGTGGGGCTTAGGATGGAAGACCCCAGGGTTTTTGTGGGGTTGTCATAGTCCAGGAGGTGGTGAGGGGGTTGGGACTCCCCAGAGTATTTAATGGGAGGGGAGGGGCGTGAAGCCTTCATCCTACCTGGATGAAGTTCAAGGTGTTTGCTAGCTTGGGGCTAGCTGCCATTCCCCAATTGTGGGGCATATTGGAGAGTGGGACAAGATTTGGCTTAGAAAAACTGCGAAACATTCCCAGGTGTGAATGGGTTGGGGTGGGAGTCGGTGGGGAGTATGTAGTGTGTTTTTGGGTGGTTAGGGCAACTTACCTGTAGAGGTTTGCTGTCCTACTCTTTGCTTCCGGCGGGGAGTATTGGCTTGGTTCAAAGGTCTTTGGGTTTGGCTGGAAATCCGAGTGACCAGTTTTGTTTGCCCGGTTCCCTTTTAGACAGTGGGTGTTAATTGGCTACTTTCAGGGTTGGGACTGAGGACTGAATTCAGGGGTGGGTGGGTAGGTGGGGGAGGTAGACGGTGGGAGCCACTGGGTCTAGGTGTCAACAGCCCCTGGTGGCTGTTAGCTGACACCTAATTCATTGATAGAGGCCTCTCTGGTGGACCTTAGGCTTTGGGACCTTTATTTTGAGTTTTATATTATGACTTTATTTATTTATTTTTTTAAAAGTAGGCTCTACACCCATCTTGGGGCTTGAATTCCCAACTCGGAGATCAGAAATTGTGTGCTCTACCCACTGAACCAGCCAGGTGCCCCTGAACTTTATATTATGGAAAAAATTCAAGCATTCACTTTAGTAGAGAAAATAATGCAAGGTACCGTTGTGAATCTGTCTCCTAATTCCCACGCTTACCAACTTTTGGCCAACAGTGCTGTATCTAAGCCCCCAACCTCACTTGACTGGCTTACAGCTAGGATGACTGGTTAAGTGCATGACCTTCTACAGCCAGAATTTAAAGCCAAGTTAAGCCACTTTCTAGTCTAGTCTAGTCTAGCCTTACTGTGGCTTGGTTTTTTCATCTGTAAAGAGATTTGATGATGGGGCGCCTGGGTGGCTCAGTGGGTTAAAGCCTCTGCCTTCGACTCAGGTCATGATCCCAGGGTGCTGGGATCGAGCCCCACATCGGGCACTCTGCTCAGCAGGGAGCCTGCTTCCTCCTCTCTCTGCCTGCCTCTCTGCCTACTTCTGATCTCTGCCTGTCAAATAAATAAATAAAATCTTAAAAAAAAAAAAGAGATTGGATGATAAAAAGAGCAGTGGAGAGGCCTAGATGAGGCAAGACTCATACAACAACTGAACAGTCTTTGGTGTATAGTAAGTCCTCAAAGAGTGTTAACTCCTACTATTAATAATAAACCTTGAATTCCTGGAGCCACAAAGAGAATGGATTCTACTCTCTGTAGCACATCCAAGAAGGCTGTGTTTCACGGTGTCTAGTCCTAACGTCTAGAAGATTTGAAGGGCCTTATCACTCTGTTGTAAGTATTCTGACACCATTCATCCTTTGTTTTCCCCCAAACCCCTCACTTTCCCCAGGCTTTCACTTGGAGATTTCCAGCCTGGACTCTAGAAAGCCAGTGACAATCCTGGGGCTAGTACCACGTGTCTCTTCCACAGGCCAGCTTCTCAGCCTCCTGCCTTCCTGGAAAAAATGGCTTGTTGGGAGGGAAGATCCCAACAGCCCACTCTAAGATATGTATTTATGGTCCTCTAGAGTCTTTTTTGCTCCAAATAGTAGTTAGACTGCCTTTGTTAGTCCTTGACTTCTTGGGCCATGCAATGGCCCATTTGGAATTTGGAGCCTTAGGTGATCTGCAGGAAAGAAGACCATTCAAAGGACAAAAGCCTTTCACAGAATATGGTTCCCCAAACCTGTGGCCCTTGCATGGGGTTCCTCCATCATTGCCCCCAGCCCTTCTCCCACTCCCTCCAGGTGGCTGCATTCCCAGGCCCACCAGTGATGTGAAGTATGTGTCTGTCTGTGTGACAATACCATGCTGTTTTGATTACTACAGTTTTGTAATGTAACTTGAAGCCTGGAATTGCGATGCCTCCAACTTTGCTTTTCTTTTTCAAGGTTGCTTTGGGTATTCTGGGAATTTTGTGGTTCCATACAAATTTTAGGATTGTTTGCTCTAGCTCTGTGAAAAATGCTGATGCTATTTTGATAGGGATTGCATTAAATGTCTATATTGCTTTGGGTAGTATAGACATTCAAACAATATTTGTTCTTCCGATCCAAGAGCCTGGAATGCTTTTCCATTTCTTTGTGTCCTCTTCAATTAATTTCTTTCTTTCTTTCTTTCTTTCTTTCTTTCTTTCTTTCGAGATTTCATTTATTTATTTGACAGAGAGAGATCACAAGTAGGCAGGGAGGCGGGCAGAGAGAGATGGGGAGGCAGGCTCCCTGCCAAGCAGAGAGCCCGATGTGGGGGCTTGATCCCAGGACCCTGAGATCTTGACCTGAGCTGAAGGCAGTGGCTTAACCCACTGAGCCGCCCAGGTGCCCCTTCAATTTCTTTCATAAGTGTTTTGTAGTTCTCAAAGAATAGGTCTTTTACTTCTTTGGTTGGGTTTATTCCTAGGTATCTTATGGGTTTTTGTGCAATTGTAAATGGTACTGATTCTTTAATTTCTCTTTGTCCTGCTTCATTATTGGTGTACAGAAATGCAACAGATTTCTGTATATTGATTTTATATATATTTTATATATTTTATTTTATATATTTAATTTATTTTATTTTATTGCTATTTTATTTTTTATTTTATTGTATTTTTAAATATTTATTTTATTTTATATATATTTTATATATTTATATATATTTTATATATATTTATTGATTTTCTGTATGTTGATTTTATATGAATTTTTATATCAGTGCTAGCAAATTTTTGGTGGAGTCTTTCAGGTTTTCTATGTAGAGTATCATGTCCTCGGCAAATAGTGAAAATTTCACCTTTTCCTTGTTAATTAATTTGGTTACCTTTTATCTTTTTCTTGTCTGGTTGCTATAGCTAGGACTTCTACTACTACACTAAATAACAATGGTGAGAATGGACATCCCTGTCTTGCTCCTGACTATAGAGGAAAAGCTCTCAGTTTTTCCCCACTGAGGATGGTATTAGCTGTAGGGTTTTCATGAATGGCCTTTATTTTGCTGAGATATGTTCCCTCTAACCCTACTTTGTTGAGGTTTTTTGTTGTTGTTGTTGTTATTGTTGTTTTTTTTTTAAATCAGGAATGGATGTTGTACTTTGTCAAATGCTTTTTCTGCACTTACTGAGAGGATCATATTTTTGTTATTCTTTCTTTTATTAATGTGGTGTAACATATCAGTTGATTGCAAATATTGAACCACCCTTGCAGCCTAGGACTAAATCCCACTTGATTGTGGTGGATGACTCTTTTAATGTACTGTTGGATTTGGTTGCTTTTTAAAAAAAATTTTTTTGTAGTATTTTATTGAGAATTTTTGCATCCATGTTCATCAGGGATATTGGACTACAGTTCTCTTTTTTTAGTGGAGTCTTTATCTGGTTTTGCTAACAGGGTAATGCTGACCTCATAAAATGAAGTTGTAAGTTTTCCTTCATTTTCTTTTCTTATAAACATTTATTTTTATCCCCAGGGGTACAGGTCTGTGAATCGTCAGGTTTACACACTTCACAGCACTCACCAAAGCACATACCCTCCCCAGGTCCTGAGTTCTTTTCTTTTCTTTTTGAAATAGTTTGAGAAGTATAAGTATTAATTCTTTAAATGTTTGGTAAAATTCACCTGTGAAACCATCTGGCCCTGGACTTTTGTTTGTTGGGAGATTTTTGACTTTGGATTCAGTTTCTTTGCTGGTTATCAGTCTGTTTAAGCTTTCTGTGTCTTTCTGTTTCAGTTCTGGTAGTTTTTATGTTTCTAGGAATTTACCCATTTCTTCTAGGTTGTCCAATTTGTTGGCATACAGTTTCTCATATATTCTTTTATAATTGTTTGTGTTTCTGTTGATTGTTATTTCTCCTCTCTCTTTTGTGATTTTATTTATTTGGGTCCTTTCTCTTTTTTTCTAGATAAGTTTGAGTAAAGATGATCAATTTTATTGATTTTTTTTTTTCAAAGAACCAGCTCCTGCTTCCATTGATCTGTTTTTCATTTGTTTTTTTCTTTCTATATTATTTATTTAGTCTTTACTATTTCTCTCCTTATGCTGGCTTTAGGCTTTCTTTGTTCTTTCTTTAGCTCCTTTAGGTGTAAAGTTAAATTATTTATTTGAGATTTTTCTTGCCTCTTGAGGTAGACCTATATTGCTATAAACTTCCCCCTTAGAACCACTTTTGCTGTATTCCAAAGGTTTTGGACAGTGTGTTTTCATTTTCATCTGTTTCCATGTAATTTGAAGGTTTCTTCTTTGATATCCTGATTGACTATTTCATTGTTTAGTAGCATAATATTTAACCGCCATGTATTTGTGGTTTTTCCAAATTTTTTCTTGGGATTGACTTCGAGTTTCAAGCATTATGGTTAGAAAAGATGCATGGTGAGATCTCATTCTGTTTGTATTTCCTGAGTTCTGATTTGTGACCTAGTATGTGATCTATTCTGGAGAATGTTCCATATGTAGTGGAAAAGAATGTATATTCTGTTGTCTTAGGATGAAATGCACTGAATATATCTCTTATGTCAACTGGCCCAGTGTGTCATTCAAAGCCATTGTTTGTTTGTTGATTTTCTGCTTAGGTGATCTGTCCATTGATGTAAGTGGGAGTGTTAAAGTTCCTTACTATTATTGTATCATTATCAATGAGTTCCTTTCTGTTCAATTATTTTATATATTTGGGTGCTTCCATGTTTGGTGCATAAATATTTACAATTGTTAGATCTTCTGTTGTATAGTCCCTTTAATTATGCTATAGTACCCTTTTTCATCTCTTGTTACAGTCTTTAAAAGTCTAGTTTAAAGTCTAGTTTTAAAGTCTAGTTTGTCTGATATAAGTATGGCAACACCAGCTTTCTTTTGATGTACTTTTGCATGATAAATGTTTCTCCATCCTCTCACTTTCAATCTGCAGATGTCTTTAGGTCTAAAACGAGCCTCTTGCAGGCAGCATCTAAATGATCTTTGTTTTTTCATCCACTTTGACGCCCTATGTCTTTTGATGGGAGCATTTAATCAATTTACATTCAGAGTAATTACTGATAGATATGTATTTATTGCCATTTTGTTACTTATTTTGTGTTTGTTTCTGGAGATTTTCACTTTTGGTCTTTCCTTTCCACTCAAAGTCCCCTTTAGTATTTCTTGCCTGGCTGTTTTAGTGTCATGAACTCCTTTAGTTTTTCTTTGTCTGGGAAACTCTCTCTGTTCTGAATGATAGCCTTGCTGGATAGAGTATTCTTGGCTGCAGATTTTTCCCATTTCAGTATGCCATTCTCTTCTGGCTTGCCAAGTTTCTGTTGAGAAATCTGGGTCTTCTCTGGTAAATTAAGGACTTCTTTTGTCTTGTTGCTTTTAAGATGTTTTTCATTATCACTATAGTTTGCAAATTTAATTACAATATGTTTTGGTATTGACCTGGGTTTGTTGATTTTGATGGGAGTTCTCCGCTTCTTGGACCTGGTTGTAGGTTTATTTCCCCGATTAGGAAATTTTCAGCTAGGAGTTTCTCAAATCAATTTTCTGCCACTTTTTTCCTCTCTTCTTTTCCAGAGTTTTCTATACGAATGTTATTACATTGGATAATAAAACATCACTGAGTTTCCTAAGTCTATTCATGACATGTTCCATAATTTTGTTCAGCTTCCTATTTTTCATTATTTTATGTTCCGTATCACTTATTCTTTTGTTTCTTCCAGCTTTTTATTCCTGCATCAAGCCTGTTTCCAATCTCAGTTACTGCATTTCATCTGTTTTTTAACTCTCTTATCTCTGTGATAAGAATCTCCCTGATGTCTTCTACTCTTTTCTTAAGCCCAGTGAGTATCCTTATGGTTGATGCTTTAAATTCTCTATCAAGCATATTATTTAAATCTGTGCCCCTTAGATCTCTGATCTCTGTCCTTATCTTGTTCTTTCATTTGGGTTGAATTCCTCTGTCTTGGCATTTTGTCTAATTCTCAGTCTTCTCTGTGTTAGAAAAGCTCATTATGTTTCCTGATCTTAGAATGATGGCTTCCTGAAGAACAGGCCATATGGTGTCCAGGGTTTGACACTTAAGGAAGGGTCTCTGGTGTGTGCTGAGTGCCTTCTGCGGTTGTGTTTTGGCTGCTCTGTCATTCAGACCCCATTGTCTGTAGAGGATCTCCTTGCCTGAAGTGCACAATGTCTGGTCCTCTGCCAGAATTTGGTGTTAAGTGAGTTGTTTTGGTCTGCTTGTGAAATGAGACACTGAAGCCCTGCAGAACACTGTGGTTGGGAGATGTGGTGTGGGCAGGGTTTTGGCTTGTCTTCTAGGGAAGGGCCTGTGGCTCTAGGACTGTCAAGAGCTTGACTGAGAGGGGCAGTCCCACGAGAGCTCAGGCGTGTGGGACTTGGTGTAAGCAGGTTAGGCAGCCCGTGTTGCCACTGCACTGCTTACATCTGGGAGCTCTGTGTTTTTGCTGAGTGGCAAGGGAGGGAAATGGCACCAGCTGGCTCCTTTGTCCCTGAAGAGGAATCTTCCTGATTGTTTTCCCTCTGGGAAGCACTCTGAGCTAAGTGAATAATCTTCCTTCCCTCTGCGTGTCCCAGGTGTTTTTCAGATTGCTGTTTCCACACTACCTGCCTCTTGGTTGTTTGCCTGACTATCCCCAGGAACACTGACTTTTAAAACTCCAGGTTTTAGGGACTTGGTGTTGCGGAGAGTCTGTACTGGACTTCTGGGGGAGGGGCCCACTGTGCTGAGCTTTAGGCAAGCTTGTCTGAGCAAGACTCTCTTGGGCCAGTAAGCAGCCAGTGTCATGCTCAGCTATTTCCAGTAGGTGGCTCTGTGTTTATGCCGAATGGTTGGGGAGGGACATGATGGCTGCGGCTCTTTTGTCCCCAGAGACGCAGCTCTGTGAAACTTGATTCTCTGGGAGGCACTCCAAGACAAGCGAACAGTCTGTGTGCCCCAGGCATTCTTCAGATTGTTTCCAAGCTGTCTGCCCCTGTCTGCCTGCCTTCACTCCAGGAGCAGGATAGCACTCTTACGGCTCTATCCCGGCAAAGCCAACTGACCTTTAACACTCCAGTGTTTAAGTCCTGGTGGTTTTAAGAACTCATGGAAATTAGCCTTTCATATTTTCCCAGCTGGTGGGTCTGGGGAAACGTTCTCTGTGCATTCCACCATGTGCTTCTGTCTCTGTTTCTCTCTTTCTCCTGTCTCTGCAGCTTTGACATTCTCCCCTCCACAGCACCAGGGATCCGTTTCTCCCCCAAACCAAGGCTCTGCCCTTAACATCTTGGATGTGGCGACTTCCCTCCCTTTACTTTGGAATTTCAGTCTTCTTGATTTCTGGGGTATTTAGAATGATTTGATAGTTATCTATTTGTGTTTGATGAGGAGAGGAATCTAGGGTCCTCCTACTCACTCACCATCTTAGCTTCTTCCCCCATTCTTTTTTTTTTTTTCTCTTTTCTTTCTTTCTTTCTTTTTTTTTTTTTTTTAGAATTGTTGTGGCTATTTTTATTTTTTTTGTGTGTGTTTCCACACATATTTTAGGATTGTTTCTTAAAAGGGTAGCCCCCTTCTACTTCTCCTGGTAGGTATGATGTGGGAAACAAAAGCAGAAGAAAAATTATTAAACTTCCTTACTACTTACAGCCCACTGACAAGTTCTTGAAAGAAGCAGAGTGACATTCCTTTAGGTACTCACCTACCTAGATGTTGACACTTCGATAAGGGCAAAAGGCATTCCTAGCCTCAACCCCTTCCTTCTTCCTGTGAGTCAACTTTAACATATAAGAATTCCTTTAGAAATTTCCTTTATCTCTAAACCCGGGAAGATATGTGTTGGCAATCATCCCCCAAGCATATGGCCCACTGATATACATCTGAAGGGTCTCATGCCTAAGGTTTTATTAGCAGTAATTTAATGGCCTTTCCCCAACAATTGCTAGGCCCCTCAAGGTCCTGGAAACCTTGCTTCCAAAATTCCTTAGAAACTTATGCCATCCCTAACCCCGACCCAACTTGAAAGTATATAATGGGCCATTCATAAAACCACCTGTTTGCACCAAAGACGTCTCAGGAATTCTTTTTTGGTCATGGGCTTCGAACCCTAATGTCTTTCCTATATCATCCATTATATCAAGTGCCCTCCTTAATGCCTATCACTCAGCTACCCCATCTTCCCATTCTCCTCCCCTCCCCACCTTCTAATGTACAGATGTGTGGATATCTCCAAGGTCCTGGCATGTTATGCAGAAGAATCTTTTTTGGGTTATGTAAGACTTAGTAGTCATAAATTGAAGAAGAAAGACACACAAAGCGACTCACACTGCCATGGTGCTGTCACTCATCATCCTTATATTTACCTAAGTGGTGGCCAGGAGAGACACACAACACTATATTAAAGCCCATTGGCCAAAATTAGTCACATGGCCAGGCTGGCTGCAGGGGGCTTCTGGTGTGGTCTCCTGTGTTCCCGGGACAAGACTCACAGAAGCCAGTGAGTGGTGATTGGTGGTCTGCTGAGGATGAATGCTGGGAGTTCTTTTTAAAAATTTTTAAAATTTATTTATTTATGAGAGAGTAGGGGAAAGGAGAAGGGCAGAGGGAGAGAATCTCAAGTGGACTTCCCACTGATCATGGAGTTCCATGTGGAGCTAGTTCCCATAACCCTGAGATCATGACCTGAGCCAAAACTAGAGTCAGAAGCTTAACTGACTGAGACCCCCAGGTGCCCCTGCTGAGAGCTCTTATAGCTGATGTGGTCAGAGGAAGAAAGCCCTGACAGGCATATTTTCTTACCTTCTGCCTCTCCAACATGCTTGGACAAAGGTCAGAATTAGGCCTGTAATCAAAATGTTACAGAAATATAATTTCAAGGATGGCAGAACCTAAATTTTTACCTGAAAGAAGTGTTCAGTTGCACCAAGCACACCGGTCTGATTGGGATAAAGTGAGCTGCTGAGCCATTACTGAGGGCATTGTCCACAGGGTGGGACCTTGGTCACAGGTCAAGGAGGTCAGTACTCTGGGCACAGTATTCAGGAACCTAGGTCTACCAGAGTGCTAAGCTATTGGGTATTAGCAGACACTGTGCTGGAGTTAATAGGTGGTTATACGAAAAGATGCTGTAAGATAATGGGAAGATGCAGGCTATGGCCAAAGTGGGCTGGTCAGATACAATGCTGTGTCTGGGAGATCAGCAGACCTTTTGCTGGTAGCTGAAAGTGGTGACAAAACAAGAGTCCGTGAGCTAATGGTGAGTCAGCACTGGGAGACTGGTCCTGCCCCATTTTGAGCTCTGTCTTCAAAATATAGAGAGGCTGGTTTGAAGCAAAAAGTCCTGGATTCAAAGGGCGCAGGTAGTGACTCGTCTCTCCAGGTGGGGTCTTTATGTCTCCAGGGACCCTCATCGGTGCCGTCTGCCCCGCCCCCCCCCCCCCCCCCAGGTGACTCCACCTTTGGCCAAAGCCACACTGCCCCATCATTGGAGTGTAGGTGGGATACTCCATGATGCTCAAGTTGGATCAATATGGCCTGGGAGCCAAGAACCTGGGTTCCAGGTAGGGCTTCTCCCTCTGTGGAACTCAGTCTCCCCACCTGAGTTACAACCAGCGGATGGCAGATCCAAGCTTCTTCAGACACCATCTGATAGAGGCACCTGGGTCTTCATCAGCTGTCCTTTTCAACTTCTGAAACTTATCATTTCATATCATAATAAGAATAGTAATACCCCTTTTGGTAAAGTGTTGTTAGGGGAATAAGATGGATAAAATACAGAAAAAGTACCATGTTATATATCAGTTATATTTCAATAAAAATAAATGGGTTAATAAAAAATGATGAATATTCTGAAAATGTAGATCAATTGAAGGAAATGCTTTATTTTAATGTTTATTAATCCCAAAATATTTCAGACTGACAAAAGTTATAAGGAGGAAACTCCTGTGATGGTTAGTTTTATGTAACAACTTAAGTGGGCTTAGGAATGCCCCGATATCTGGTTAAATATTGTTTCTGGGTGTGTTCATGAGGGTATTCCTGGAAGAGATTAGCATTTAAATCGGTTGTAAAGTTGATAGCCCTTCCCAGGGTGGGTGGATATCCTCCAATGCACTGAGACCCTGAATAGAACAAAAAGGTGGAAAATGTTGAATTTTCTCTGCCTGACTCCTGTGCTGGGGTATTGATTTTTTTGCACTTAGTTCTCCTGATTCTCTTGCCTTCAGACTTGGACAGATACCTATGCTATTAACTCTCAGTCCTTCAGGTCTTCAAACTATACCACTAGTTTCCTGGGTCTGCAGCGTGCAGACAGTAGATCATGGGACTTCTCAGCCTCCATAATCATGTGATATTATGCCTTATAATCTTTTTGTATAGGAATGTGCACACACATACACACAATGAATATACTATAGATTCTGTTTCTCTAGAGAACTCTACCTAACAAAGCAACTAGACATCGTGATCTAACTATTTAGATGAAAAACACGCAGTTCCCGATGAAATACCCATCATTATCCTTCCTGGTCATATCCTCTTTCCATCCCAACTCTAAAGCCACTCCCCAAAGCAACCACTCTCCTGGATTTTGTGTTTATCTTACCTATGTTTTTCTTTATTTTTAATTTTCCTTTTTCTTCCAAGTTTTTACTTAAATTCATTAGTTAATACACAGCTAGTTTCATGTGTAGAATTTAGTGATTCATCACTTACATAAAACACCCAGTGCTTATCACAAGTGCACTCCTTACTGTATACCTCAAACCTCTAATCCTTCCCTCCAACACCCCGACACACCTCCCCTCTAGCAACCCTCAGTTTGTTCTTTATAGTTAAGAGTCAGCTTTACGGTTTTTCTGTTTTTTCCCATGTTCATCTGTTATGTTTCTTAAATTCCAGATCTGACTGAAATCATATAGTATTTGTCTTTCTGTGACTGATTTATTTCCCTTGCATAATTATTGCAAATGGCAAGATTTCATTCCTTTTTATGATTAGGTATATATGGTATTATATACACCACATCTTCTTTATCCATTTATCAGTCAATGGACACTTAATTTGGCTATTGCTGAAAATGCTGCTATAAACATTGGGGTACATGTGTCCCTTTGAATCAGAATTTTTGTATCCTTTGGGGAAATACCTAGTAGTACAATTGCTAAATCATAGGGTAGTTTTATTATATTGATTTTTGTGATAGCTTATGTTTCCATATTTTACAAAAGTATATCTTATACCTTAAATTTTATAAATATGTTGTACTATATGTATTCTTTTTTGTCTATTGTTCTATGCCTTCAAAAAGTTTATAGATTGTTTCTATGTTGATTTTAGAACATTATTCTAGTAAAATAGGGCTCATAAATAAACTCAAAACATTTCCAATAATTTGTTCTTTTTTCTTTTCCTATAAATTATTGCCAAGATTCTTTAGGTACAGAAGAAAGCTGTCCCTTTAAAAGGGGAATTCTGACTTTTGAATGGGCATAGATGGAGATCCTACTTTTCAGTTTTGATCAAGTTTTGATCATCAAGCAGTTTTGATCATCTGTCCAAGGGCAGATATTTGGGCAGTAAGATGAGAGAAAAACAGTGATATTCTCTAGTCTCAGGCTTTTCTATGCTAGACTACCTTGTGCTGTCTGTAAAAGAACATTGGCATGTAGACATTGATCTAAAACATGAAGAACACACATAGGAAATCTCATAGGAATATGGCATTTAGGAATGCATTGCATGGTCAGGTCCAAACTACTTGGTTTTATAAGTATTGTGATATCCAGGAGTAATATTAGTGGTGCTGCTATAGTTATTGTTGTTTTAATCATCTTGATATAGATCAGCATGTTGATGATTCAGAAGAAAAGGGAAAAGGGCCGAATCCATGTTAAGATTTTCAGTTTGAGCTATCTTACAGTTAATGGGACTGCTACCAATGGCCTGAAAGCTACTTAGAAAATAAGTTGTTCACAGGAAAAGACCTCAGGAAATGGAAAGAACATGACAGCCTCATAACTGAAATTATTAAAAATGTGTCTAATTTTGAAGACTGACATTCTTTCTGTCATGACAGAAATGTCATGGCATTTGTCCGTCTGACAAAGTTAGTGGCTGAGATCATGTCTGCAGGCCTGCTTTGTATGGCTGACTTAACAAAAGTTTGTATGTATAACAAGAAGTGCAATGAGTTTCCCAGGAACCCAAAGCCAATTTTAGAGATGGAGAAAATCTTCAGAAACACATCCATTGGAAACATTGTCCTCATGGCTTCTTTAGATCTTTAGAATGCAGGCAGCACAACCTAAAAAATCATACAAATACAATTTAAAATGAAAAGTTAGAAGTAACTAAACCTTGGAAAAAGAAAACAAGACGTCTTTAGTGCTTCATTATTCATGTATAGAAATGTGAAATTTCTGTACATTGACTTTGTATTCTACAACTTTACCAAATTTGTTTATCAGTTCTAGCAGTTTTTGTTTGTTTGTTTTTTTATTTTGGTGGAGTCTACTGGGTTTTCTACATAGAATATTATGTCATCTGCAAACAGTGAAAGTTTTACTTCTTTCTTGCTCATTTGGATGCCTTTTATTTCTTCCTGTTGTCAGATTTCTGAGGCTAGGACTTCCAGGTCTATGTTACCTAACAATGGTGAGGCTGTCCTGTTTGTGACCATAGAGGAAAAGCTCTCAGTTTTTCCCAATTGGGGATCATATTAGCTGTGGTATTTTTGTATTTGGCCTTTATTATGTTGAGGTATGTTCCCTCTATCCCTACTTTGTCAAGGCTTTTTATTAAGAATGGATACTATGCTTGGCCAAGTGCTTTTTCTCCATCTATTGAAATGATAATAAGGTTCTTCCTTTTTATTTAAGAATTACTTAAATTCTTGATAGTTTCATGTGATATTAGCTTAGGTGTACAATTCAGTGATTCAGCACTTCCATACAACACAAGTTACTGATTACAATAAGTGAATTCCTTAATCCTTATCAGCTATTTAACCCATCTCCTGACCCACCTCCCTTCTGATAACCATCAGTTTGTTTTCTGTAAGTAAGAGTCTATTTCTTGGTTTGCTTCTCTCATTTTCCCCCTTTGATCATTTGTTTTGTTTCTTAAATCCCACATATGAGTGAAATCATGTGGTATTTGTCTTTCTCTGATTGACTTCTTTCGCTTAGCATAACACTCTCCAGATCCACCCACATCATGGCACACACATCATGGCAAATGTCCAGATTTCATTCACTTTTCATGGCTTAGTAATATTACATATACACACACACACACACACACCTCACATCTTCTTTATCCTTTCATCCGTTGATGGGCACTCAGGCTATTTCCATAGTTTGGCAATTGTAGATAATGCTGCTATAAACATTGGGGTGCATGTATCCATTTGAATTAGTATTTTTTGTATTCTTTGGGTAAATACCAGTAATACAATTTCTGGAGCATAAGGTAGTTCTATTTTTAACTTTTTGAGAGACTTCCATATGTTTTCCAGAGTGACTGCATTAGTTTGCATTCCTAGCATAGTGCAAGAAGGGCTCCTTTTTCCCTCATCCTTGCCAACACCTGATGTTTCTTGTGCTGTTGATTTGGAAAACTGTCTATTCGTATCTTATGCCCTTTTTAAGTTGGATTATTCATTTGGGGGGTTGGATTTTATAAGATTTTTAAATAAATTTTGGATACTAACTCTTTATCAGATATGCCATTTGTAAAAATCTTTGCCCATTCCATAGGTTGCTTTTTGGTTTTGTTGATTTTTTCTTTTGCTGTGGAGAAGTTTTTTATTTTGATGCTGTTGCAATAGTTTATTTTTGCTTTTGTTTTCCTTGCCTCAGGAGACCTAGCTATAAAGGAGCAACTATGTCTAATGTCAGAGAAGTTACTGCCTATTTTATTTTCTAGGGTTTTTATAGTTTCAGGCCTCACATTTAGGTCTTTAGTCAACTTTGAATATATTTTTGTGTATGGTGTCAGAATGTGGTCCAGTTTCATTCTTTTGCATATTATTGTCCAGTTTTCCAACACCATTTGTTGAAGAGACATCCCCCCGCCCGCCCCCCCCCCCCCCGGATATTCTTTCCTGCTTTGTTGAAGATTATTTGGCCATATAGTTGCGGGTTCATTTTTGGATTTTCTATTTGATTCCATTGATCTATGTGTCTGTTTTGGTGCTAGTACCATACTATTTTGATCACTACAGCTTTGTAACATGAAGTCTGGAAAAAAAGAAAAGCTTTGCTTTCTTTTTTTTCCAGGTTGCTTTGGCGTTTTAGGGTCTTTTGGGGTTCCATACAAATTTTAGGATTGTTTGTTCTAGCTCTAAAAAAAATGTTGTTGGTATTTTGATAGGGATTGCATAAATATGTAGATTGCTTTTGGGCAGTAGAGATTTTAACAGATGCAAAAAAAGCATTTGACAAAGGACAACATCCATTCATGATAAAAGTCTTCAACAAAGTAGGGCTAAAGGGAACATATTTCAACATAATAAAGGCCATCTATGGAAAGCACTCAGTAACATCAAACTCCATAGGGAAAAACTGAGAGCTTTTCCTCTATGGTCAGAAAAAAGACAGGGATGTCCTCTCTCACCACTGTTATTTAGCACAGTACTGGAAGTCCTAACCTCAGAAACCAGACAACACAAAGAGATAAAGGGCATCCAAAATGGCAAGGGAGAAGTAAAACTTTCATTATTTCCAGATGACATGATACTTTATATAGAAAACCTGAAAAACTCCACCAAAATTTTGCTAGAAATGATACACAAATTTAGTGAAGTCACAGGATACAAAATCAGCATATGGAAATCTCTTGCCTTTCTATAAAACAATAATGAAGGAGTAGAAAAGAAATTAAGGAATCAATCCCATTTATAATTGCACCAAATACAATAAGATACTTACAAATAAACTTAACTAAAGAGGTAACAAGCATGTACTCTGAAAAATATAAAACAATGATGAAAGAAATTGAAGACACAAAGAAATGGAACGATATTTCATGCTCATGAAGAACAGACATTGTTTTGTGTTTTTTTTTGTCATTTTAAAATATATTGGCATAAAGTTGTATTTTTTTAATTAACATATATTATTTGTTTCAGGAGTACAGGTCTGTGATTCATCAGTCTTACACAGTTCACAGCACTCAGCATAGCATATACCCTCCCTAATGCCCATCACCCAGCCACCCATCTCTCTCACACCCTTGCCCTCCAGCAACCCTCAGTTTGTTTCCTGAGATTAAGAGTCTCTTATGGTGGGACGCCTGGGTGGCTCAGTCGGTAGGTTCCTGGGATCAAGTCCCGCATTGGGTTCCTTGCTCAGAGGAGAGCCTGCTTCTCTCTCTGACAAATAAATAAAACCTTAAAAAACAAAACAAAAAAAGTCTCCGATGGTTTTTCTAAAGAACAAACTGTTAAAATGCCTATTTTACCCAAAGCAATCTACATATTTAATGCAATTCCCATCTTCTTTTTTAATAGGACAAAATTTTTAATTCATTTTTTTATGTGTAGATTTCCCAAATTTTATACCATCTTGCCTTAGTAAGTAGTACAATTAAAGGGCTTTCTATGGTCAAGTATTGTGGAGAAGCTTCAAGTAAGGTAAAGTTACAGATGTTTACTTACTGAATTAGTTGGGATAACTAAGTTGTTTAAGGTTATAACAATCAAAATAAGGTGTTTTGCAAATGCAGAGAACATGATATATTTTATTCTCCAAAAATTTGTTAATTACCTTTGACCCTCATAGTTCAATATGCTTTGGGTAAACTAGTTAAAACCAGATCAACACGGTTTTCTCATTCCTAAATTTGAAACTACGTGTTTTTTTTTAACAACGTGGATGGACCTCGATAGTGTAAGTGAAATAAGTCAGTCAGAGAGAGGTGAATACCATATATCTTCCCTCATATGTGGAATTTAAGAAAGAGAACAAATAAACAAACAAAGAGAGGGACAAGCAAAAAATCAGACTCTTAAAGTAAGCCCCTTCTCTTTAACAAATACCGAACTGAAAACCTGATTCTTGAAGTACCATAGAAATGGCAAACATTATTCTCAATTGTTTGGTTACTTTCTACTTAGCTTCCTAGTCTCTTTCCTTAAACATTGCAAGGACTGCTTGATTTCTTAGGAGAAATATAAATTACTTTTCATGGCCTTCCTACTCTTTGGAACCTGGCACTAAAATCCTGAATTTCTTAGGAGCTTGACCTCCACTTTGTCTCTTCGGTCCTATAAAGTCATCAGAAGCTCTCCTGGCTTCTCTGTTCCTTGGAAAAATGTTTTCAGTGCCTCCATAGTTTTTGTCTCATGTCAATGGTTGGAATAATTCCCATGGGGAAATTTTCTTATAAATTATTAGGCCACTACATGCAGTTTTTCCTACTCTATGACCTCGGTTTTTCAAATCCTCGTCATGAACAGTTTCCTCAAAGATTTGTTTTGTTTTCCTCAAATTTTAGCTTTCCTGGGTTATAGTTTTGTTCTTCTAAAATTTCTCTTAAGGCAAAGCAGAAACCTGTATTCATTATTTCTGATGAAGAAATACTTATTCTGTTTTAGGTATTTTGTTATTTTTCAGTTATTTACTTCCTTTCTAATAACAGCACAACAAAAATGATTTTCAGTGATGTGATATTCAGAATTTTCTTCTAAAATTACACAGTTTTGGTTTTGCGGTCACTTATGACCTATACTGATATCTTATTAATTTGTGTTTAATAAAGAACTCCACAGGTGAGATTATGTGAACTTTGGCTAATATGTTAATTAAAATTTTTAGGAGAACACACAGATGAAATATTCTTTTGACTAAAAAAATTTTCTGGATGGTGGCTATAATGTAAATTTCCCAAGAGGCAAAGGAACTTTCTATCTGCCCAATATATTTATTGAACATATTCCAATCCCAGCAACTCCCATTGAGCACAGATCAAACCAAAGCATCTGTGTTTATTTTTATTTCCCCCTTGTTTCTCTTGTTTTGGATTATCACCATGCTAAATAATATCCCAGACATACAAAATAGCATGGATATAAACATCTCTTGTTGGGTGTAGTTATCTAGGAAATATTATACACCAGCAGGGAACAATGTTCAATTATGAGAAGCATAGTTATTTGTAATTTCCTCTTTGTGTTCTTCATGGTCTGGTCCAGTTTCTACAAACACTGAAAGAAAATTCAAGACATGAGCAAGATCAAGCACACACAGATATCCCCCTCAAAGTAGAAAGCCTCCCAAACTATCCTCTTCCTTCTGGTTCTGTTTTTATTTCTTTAAGCAATTCTTTCTTCATTGAACTCTTGGTATTTACCCAAGAATCTTACTTGGCAGTGCGTCAGTGTCTTCTCTGCAGTTACCCAACCCTCTGCCCTTTGATCCTGATCCACAGTAACAGGATCATTCCTAATTTCTGAGCTGCTCTTACTCAGATTAAAACCTCTATGCTTATAAAGCAATTTTGGGTGCCATCCCCAGAGTTTTTGTTGCATCTGAAGATTCCATGAGAAGATTTCCATTTCAAAGTGGGAGCCTGCTTCGAGAATTTAATGTAGACTGGCTTCTTTTACTTAAAAAATATAAACTTAAGCTTCATCCATTTCTTTGCATGGATTGATAGCCCTTTAAAAAAATTGCTGAACAGTATTCCACTGTATGGATGTACTACTTTATTTATTATTCATCTACTGAAGGACATCTTGTGCACTTCTCATTTTGGATGGTTGTTCATAAAGCTGGTAGCAACAGGGATGCTTAGGTGGCTCAGTCAGTTAAGCAACTGCCTTTGGCTCAGGTCATGATCCCAGGGTCCTGGGATCGAGTCCTACAATAGGCCCCTTGCTAGAAGGAGTCTGCTTCTCTTTCTACCTGCTGCTCCCTCTGCTTGTGCTTTCTGTCAAATGAATAAATAAAATCTTTAAAAAATAAAGCTGGTATCAACAATCACATGCAAGTTTTTGTGTGGGGCATAAAGTTTGAAACCTGTCAGGTAAATACCTAGTACTATGATTGCTGGGTCATACAGTAAGGCAATGTTTAGCTGGGCCTTTTATGTTTTAAACTGAAAATATTAATTTACTCAATTCACCTGAATTTTTAAAAACCAGATGTCTACATAGTGAGTGAAAACTATGTCCCTAGTCTCAATCCAGAAGTTACTGTATGGGAATGAAGAGTATGCTAATTTTTATTGGGTAAATTGAAGGATGTAACAGAAAACATTTTGTAGCCTAGCTTTATTTTATTGTTTATCTCTCAAACTGTCTTATTGGTGTAAATTCAGCCAAAATCACTGCTATAAATACCATACACCTTAATCATAGTAAAAAAATGATGAGATATTATGAATAGGGAGTCTGCTCCTTTGTTTTTTGGTTCTTCCTTTTATTCTGTTCCCCAAGAGTATCTAGTTTATTCTTCTTTCTATTCAGACCAATAAAATGTTGGGGACTATATAAATACTCCTAAGAATTTAATAACACATTTATTAACCTAGATATTTTTAAACTTCAGAGAAGATGTGGAGAAACAGGCTTCGGTGCCTCAGGAAGTTCATCCTTCTTGCTACTTATTCCTTCTCCCGAGGCCCCTCATCATTTCACAATAATTGATCACTTAGGGGCTCTTCCTTCAGAGATGTTTTTGCAGAGTAAACAAGTGAAGGTTGCAATGGATTTGAAACACGGGGTCATCACACTTCTCAAAGCTCCCTGGGCACTTACTATAAAAGTTGCCTGAAATCACGAACTAAGTCTTTTGGAGGGGAAGAAAGAACTCCTAGCCACCAGGCTAAATCAACATCTTGATACATCTTGGGGTTCATTGAGCACAATGGACAGGCTCTCAGCTGACAGGTGCCAGAAATTGACATAGCTTATAGAAACCTAGGTGTACTAGATATTAACCTTGATCCATTACAAACTCTTTTTTTTTTTTTTTTTTTAAAGACTCAGGATCATGTCTTTGCCCATTTCTGGGAGGGAAATGAGAAGAGGATGAGGACATGACTTGGGGGCATATAATAATTTCTAAGAGTGGGACACAAACAAATAGTTCGTGGGCTAAAGCAGAAAAGAATGATAAGAAGAGAAGCAAAAGGAGGTGCTGGCAGGTTTTGCTAAATCCCACCTTTTGTCCTTGGTCCCACTATGCTGTTGTGGTGGATAAGTTTTACTCACTCTGAAATGAAGACTTGTTAGCCTTGGCAAGGAGAAAACTCAGTTCTGCATCTTGCTGCTTGGGCAATTACTTTGGTTGTGGTAGGGAGATGAGACCCCTGTGTCTGAGAGAGCCCTAGCAGAGCTTCCCTTCTCTACCCAAGTATTCGGATTTCTCTACCCACACTAGGACTTTATGTGTGATAAAGAGTGTGAGAGAAACATAACTTTTAACACATCAGACTGAAAAATGTGTGCGAAGGTGAGTATTGTTTCTTTACCCTCAATCTCTCTAGATGCAGGGTTGTAGCTGGGAGGGACTGAAAAGCCAGGACATAGGTCTCATGAGTGCCCAAATTAGACTTTCCACATTGGCATAAAACTGGGTCATTAATGCCTTTAAGGTTCTACAAAGGTGGTTTTTTTTTTTTTTAATTAAAAGGACACTTCTTTATAATAAAGATGACAACTGGGGTTGAACGCTTGATCTTTCCTCCATTCTTTTTACAATCCTGAGTAGTCAGGATTGGCAATGGTTTTTGTTGAATAACTGGCAGCTCCCCCTCTACTCTTCACCCTCTACTCAATAAACATTTACCAATTGCCTGGTATGTGCCAGGCACTAGGAGCTATAACTACAAGGGGATTATATGAATAACCACCTATAATAATACAAGCACTATTATATTACAGTTTAGTAATCATGAACTTTGGAACCAGTTAACAGTTTAACGTTCATGTGTATAATCTTCTATAATTTTCAAGATAACCCTATGAAAAAATATTATGATATTGTCACTTAAAAATTTTTTTTAAAAGATTTTATTTATTTATTTGACAGAGAGAGAGATCACAAGTAGGCAGAGAGGCAGGCAGAGAGAGAGGGGAAGCAGGTTCCCCGCTGAGCAGAGAGCCCGATGTGGCATTGGGCTCTCTTGATCTCAGGATCCTGAGATCCTGACCTGAGCGGAAGTCAGAGGCTTAACTTCACTTATAAACTGGCTCTCCCATTATATATGTATCCCCCTTGCTTCTGTGCAATCCCAAATTACTCCCAATCAATTTTCTTTCTCCTGTCTCCTCACCTTGTTTTAAGCCACCCAGGTGCCCCAATATTTTCATTTTTTAAACCAAGACCCACAAAGGTTAAAGACATTCCCAAGTTCACATATGTAGTAAATGGCTGAGCCAGACAGAGTCCTCTTGATTTCATGTTTAATACTCTAGGCTGTACATTTTAGCCTGATTCAAGTTTTCTGAATCAGTTCAAACAAGAATCACTGAGTGAACTCATCTATCATTGATTATGATGAGTTTAATATCCTTAGTTCTTTATCAAATTTTAGCAAACCTGTATAACTCTTTGATGAACTCATTCCTCTTATTCCAATTAAACCTTTTCTCTTCACCATCACCATTTTCCTCGTGTCTCCTTATTCTCCCCATGGAGAATCTGAACAGTTTTTCTAAGAAAGACGTCGTGTGGTAGTTCATTTTGTGGTTCAATTATCATGATATAAAAAAGTAAAAAGCAGCTGTCAGATTATTTTTATTATAACTGGCTTTTGTAAAATTTAAAGACTTCAAAGTAGTCCAAAGAAGTGAAGAATTGAATTTTCTCTACCTGTACATAGGGTTTTACCTCTTGTTTCAGTTTGCCAAGTTCATATTACAAAGATATATAATATATGTCAAGCCCACTTCCACAGGAAGAACATGAAATAATTTGTAATCAAATGCATAGAAAACTGCAGAGTCTTCATAGGGCCTGGGGTTGATGGAACCACAGAGTCACATGATGGCAAGACCTTGATTTGGCAATGGATGTATGGAGTTTAATCTCAAATGGCCAAAGACAGTAGATGGGGCAAGGTGGATATGTGAGGCAGTGTGGGGCGGGGAGATAGACAGTAGTGAAGACTGGGAACTAGAGAGGAATGTCTGCTTAAAGTTTACCCCCAACAAATTAGCATTGTAGATGAATATTGGCTTGGTGCTACACCAATTTTTTTTTTTTTTTTTTTTTTGCTACACCAATTTTTAAACGAGATACTAGAAATTGTAATTAAAAAATAAAATCCCCCAATTTTAAAAGTTTTATGTGAGTCAAACAAAATATGAGTTTCCAGTTTTGGTTCAAAGGTCACACACTCGAGATCTTTAAACAGATATTAACTGACTTTAAAAAGATATTAATATGCACTTGTCACTTGCCAGACATTTGACAGCGGATGGAGACTTATTAATGAACAAAACTGATGGAGATTTAATAATGAACATTGTCACATCTCTGAGCTCTGTCCTCAGGGTGTCTGAGAACTCAATTTTTCACTTATAAATTGGCTCTACCATTACATCCTGTATGTTTCCCCCTTGCTTCTGTGCAATCCCAAATTATTCCCAATCAATTTTCCTTCCCCTGTCTCCTCACTTTGTTTTAATTCGTAGTGAGTTTTTAAATTTATGCATAAATTATTAGAAAATTATTCACTCTTACAGTATGTAAAAGCTTCCTTATTAAATTTGTTTAATCATTAGTTCTAATGAACTGTGGACAAAGACACAAAGAATATTTTATATACACCATTGCCCCACCCTTACCATCTCAATATGCTCAGTCCAAAGGCATGAAGAGTGCAGATAATAACCTGCATACCAATAGAGAGATAAGATACTGTTGCAAGGAGGGAGGCCAGAAGCTCTAAGAAAAAGTCTTTCTTAATTCAATGAGTAGTGAAGGGGAAAATACAGTTTGAAAGACCTGAATATCTCAAAACTTACTGAAGTCAGTGGCACTCTATCTCCAAGACAATTCTATGAAGTATTTCTGTTTAACAGAAGAGGGATAACTGGAAAAGTCAGAGAAAGAATCGAGGTAGACATTTTTAATGGTACAGATGGAGATGACCTTTTGCTTCACTGTCTGATTTCTCCTTTAACTTCTGTTCCAATAGAGTGAATTTGTTATCTAATTTTGCTTTCTTTCTTTGTACCATTTTTTATAATTCCTATTTAAAGTACTCAAATTACTTTACCTTCTAGCTCATTTATTAGAGATCTATTGCCTTACTATCATTGACAGGAGCTACTCCAAGAAAGTGGGTGTCTCACAAAATTTTGTCCCACAAAACTGAGTGTTCCATTGCCTCTGGTACATAAGAATAAAATGAATCTGGTTGCCTTATATTTGACTCAAATTAAAAAGGATGTGAAACATACAATCATATGTATAATTTATAAGAAAATTATTTTTTAAGTGATTTTATCATTCTCAGACTAGTCATCCAGAGTAGTTTCATCCACATGAAAATTTAAATAAGTCAAGAGCGTAGGAGGAGGGGTGACCTGGGTGACTCTGTCAGTTAAGCATCTGCCTTGGGCTCAGATCATGACCTCAGGGTCCTGGGATGGAGCCCTGCATTGTTCTTTGCACAGCAGGGAGTCTTCTCCCTTTCTCTCTGCCCCCTGCCCCTACTTGTTCTATCTCTAAAATAAATAAATAAAATCATTTTAAAAATTGAGAGGAGATAATTAGAGAATTTGTGAAGATTCGTTTGGAATGAACAATAGCCTGAGTCTGAAACCATTCCCTTCAAATAGGAAAGGGTGTTTTGAAGTACTTGCTCCCAATGGTGGGAGACTTCCCAAGAGCTACTTGGGGATTTCAGTAAGTGCATATTTTAGTTGGGAGAGAGCAGAGTGGACCAGGTCAGAAATTCTGGGGGATGAGAAAAGAGCCAACAGCTACTACAGTGCAGATTCAAAACCATCTTGGCTGCTGCAGTGGTTTTGAGACAAATATGAAAGGGACCTTCCACAGGAAAAGGGAGAGCTAGTGCAGGGTTGTCCCAAGTCTAAACCAATAGGGCCATCAGTGGGACAAAGGGATCAAATAGTATGATGCTGGGAGAGAATGCTGGATCTCCAGAGGCTGCAAAAGTTGATGGAAGCTTCATAGGAGGAGATGCACCAGCCCAGGCTGGGAACCGGCCAAATTGTTGTCCCAGTAAGGAAGCTTCTAAGAACCTGAGCTCTTCCCATGAGAGAAGAGTCAGCTCTTTAAACATCTCCTAGGCTCAGAGAGTAAGAACTGTTTTGTAACTCCTTCCCTTCCCCTATGCACTTCCCAAATAGGAGGACCCTATGGTCAGGGGCAGGGGGAGAGAGAAACTGCCCAAATCCTTTCCCTCAAGCACAAGGGTGTCACCAGGAAGGAGTCCTATCTGGGGAGAGGATAAGACTGAATGTTAATCAGATTATGAATTTTTAGTATTCATGGGATCGGGCTTTCAAATTAGTGAACTTAGATGCTGTTTGTGTTTATAACTGAAATTGGTTGTGATACATTTATTACTGTGGAAGTCATGTACCTACAGGAGTTTCATCCAATTGCCAGGAGAAATAAGATAGAAAGGAAAATAAGAAGCAAAAATATAGAATTTAGGTCACATCTAAGGACCATGCTTAAATCCATTATGTATATTAATTACCCACTTATTCTTAAATCCCACTGCAGAGTGTGTGGGATCTCCTGCAGTGATAGGGCTGAAGAGGAGATTGAAACAGCTAATGACAGCACAGGTGGGGATTTCATCTTAGTGGGCTTCTCTGAGCGGCCTGAGTTAGAGCTGATTCTCTCCCTCTTTGTCCTGACATTCTACACGATAACCCTTGTGGGCAATGTGGCCATCATCTTGCTCTCGATCCTGGACACTGGATTCCACACACCCATGTACTTCTTCCTTAGAAACCTCTCTGTTCTAGACCTCTGCTTCACTACCAGCATTGTCCCTCAGATGCTCGTGAACATGTGGGGTGGCAACAAGAAGATTAGCTATGCTGGCTGCATGGTCCAGTACTGGGTGGCCTTGGCACTTGGCTCCACTGAGTGTGTTCTCCTTGCAGTGATGGCAATAGACCGCAGCTTCCTGGTGTTCTGGTTTTGCCAACTCCTTTCTACAGTCCTCAATGGCCATAGTGCTGCCTCGATGTGGAAACCGGCGTGTGAACCATTTCTTTTGTGAACTGTTGATCATTGTTAAACTCTCCTGTGTGGATACTGGCCCAACAGAATCTAAAATGTTTATCGCCCGGCTAATCATCCTAGGCATGCCTGTCTCCATCATCTTGACCACTTATCTGTGCATCACCAGAGCCGTAGTAAAAATGCGCCCAGCAGAAGGAAGGAAAAAGGCCTTTGGGACCTGTGCCTCCCACCTAATGGTAGTCTCACTCTTCTATGGGACCATTATGTTTTTGTATCTGCAGCCCAAGGACAACTACTCCCAGGACCAGAGCACAGCACTGGCGGTGCTATACATGATCCTTGCTCCAACACTCAACCCTCTGATCTACACACTGAGGAATAAGGATGTGAAGAAAGCAGTCAGGAGGTTGATAGGGAAGGAGCAGGTATAGGGAGATCAAGAGTGGGAAGAACAGGTGAGGCAACCACTGGAGACATATGTGGGGTGTACCTGTTTTAACTGCACTTGCTTCATCTTCCTTTGAGGGGCTTGGAAAATCTGCTGTGTTCTAACCAATAGCTATTCCTGGGATCCTTATAGGGTGGGCACTCACCGGAAGGAAACTTGACCATTCCTTAAAGTAACCTCTGGCCAAGGCAATCCTCACTGGCAAGTAATTCTGTGACCCACTGTTGATGATTTCCTATTTTCAATGCATAGTCACTAACTTATTCAAATGCACCAAATATACATTTAGATACTATAATAATACCAGTGATAATTCTACTATATTTATTAAGCTGCTACATGGCCCTAGAAGCTTCTTAATTTTCTCCATCACCACATTCACTGCACCATTATCAAAACAGTCAGGCATATGGTTTAGTCAGTAACATACAGTGCGATACTTGTCCATCATGAATAAATATATGAGAACAAGAACAAAAGAATAAAAGATGAGTAGACAGAGTTTACACAGTGTCCCAAGGATTCCTGTTTCTCAGAACTGGAAGGAATACCATGACTATTCAAGGCCAGGTTATAGAACATGTCAAACTCCATCCAGTTTAGGACAGTTTTAAAGATGTTTGAATAATAGGAATAAACACATTTGCTTGCTGGATATATAGACAATCAATAAATTTCAAAATTACAAAAATGATAACTGAACAAGGGGACTATTATTATTTATTAAATGGATACAAGCTAACTTTATGTCAATGAGATTCTAAAGGGAATCTCTGCTTACCTTCATAGAAAGAAGAGGAAAATCTAAGTGACCACAAAAGGAAGTGACCACAAAGGAAGTCAGGGGACTTGATCTGCATTGCTACATCTACATGGTTTTCACATGACCATGGTCCCATGGTTTCTAATCCACATTGTCATTAACAAGTTGCTCATTCATTCATTGTGTGGCCCAATATGGGACCCAAGTGCATCCTATTTTCTGACATTTGGCTCAGCCTATAATGACATATCCTTGTAAGAGGAAGTCTCCATTAATTAAAGCAGGACTTGAGAAAAACCACCTCCGACTCCCAGAAGAGTGGTTTCTTCTTACATGGCAGCTCTTGATGACATGCAGTTATGCCCTGCTAGGACAGACTGAAAGCATTACTTCCGCCCTTCTTAAATTGCTCATCTATGTGCTTAGAAAGGAGCCTAACACTCTGTAAATAATCAATAAATATGGGTCGAATGAATGAATGAACATGGAAAGGTGTCCATACAAGACGGCAGCACAGTTCAGAATATCTCTGAGACATCTTTGTGGAGTTATATGCAACATTTCATTCTATAGGATGGACACTTTGTATTGGCAAGTGACTGAAGATGCAGACTGAAAAAATAAAATTATCATACATATAATGGGCTACAGTCATGTCTATTGAACTCTAATAACCATACTAAAACACAATAGTCAGGCATTAGTCAAAGTATAAATCATTGCTTTAAAGGAGAAAAAGAAATAACTTCAGTGTTTTTCATCAGTTTTTTGATTAAAGCAGTGGTTCTCAACATGAGGCAGTTTTGCCCCACACCCTCACTGCAGGAGACACTTGGCAATGTCTGGAGACAGTTTTGGTGATCATAGCCTAGGAGAGAGGGATTACTGGCATCTAGTAAGTAGAGGCCAAGGATTTTTCTAAATATTATACAATGCACAGTATAGTCTCCTTCAACAAAGGATTATCCAGCCCAAAATGTCAACAGTGATAAGGTTGGAAGCCCTGAATTAGAGAAATAAAATATTATGGATGTTCTGATGAAAGGTATAACATTTATGAAGGCAACAATAATCATGACAGTGAAATAAATTGATATTATCTGGATTTTTATGAAGTCATTGATTACCCTGTGTCAGAAGGGATCTAACTATGAAAATAGAAACAACTTATTATTATTTATAAGGGAGGCTATTTAATGCAGAACATTGGTATCCCAAGTGATAAATGGGTTGTAAATCCAAACAAGATATATTGAAGAAACCCTGAGATTTGTAACAGTATGAAGCTGCTAACATCCCTATACTTGAGATAAAAGAAGTTGGTTTTTAATAGAACCCAAGAAGTAGGGTTATCTGGAAGAAATGGCAGCCAGAATGGCAGACTGGTTTTGCAGGAAATTGAGCAGTAGTTCACTGCTACTCCCTGAGGTGACACCTGAAACAATATGGGGGACAGTACTAGCTTGCCTTATCCCTTCATTCTGTCCTCCAATATTCTGTGGATATAAGAACCAAGAAGATGCAGCCTGTAGGGTCATTAGCGACTCATTGTACTCCCTCAAAATGACTAGATGAGGGAAGGGCAATAAATGTATTTGGAGACTAACAAATATCATATTTGTCTTTCTCTGACTGACTTATTTCACTTAGCATAATATCCTCTAGTTCCAGCCACATCATTGCAAATGGCAGATTTCATTCTTTTTGATACCTGAGTAACTTTCCAATATATATGTATATATATAATTATAATATATAATTTATTTTATATTATATATTTATATATTATATTATATACATTACATATATCATATATAATATATATATTTATCACATTTTCTTTGTCCATTCATTTGACTATGGATATCTGGACTCTTTCTATATTTTGGATATTAAGGACATTGCTGCTATGAACATTGGGGTGCATGTGCCCCTCTTGTCACTATATCTGCATCTCTGGGGTAAATACCTAGTAGTTCAATTGCTGGGTCATAGGGTAGCTCTATTTTTAGCATCTTAAGGGACCTCCATACTGTTTTCCAGAGTGGATGTATCAGCATGCTTTCCCATGAACAGTGTAAGAGGGTTCCCCTTTCTCCACATTCTCACCAACATTTGTTGTTCCCTGTCTTCTTAATTTTTGCCATTCTAACTGGTGTAGGATGGTATCTCATTGTGGTTTTGATCTGTATTTCCCTGATGGCTAGTGATGCTGAACATTTTTTCATGTGTCTGTTAGCCATTTGAATGTCTTGTTTGGAGAAATGTCTGTTCATGTCTTCATGTCTTCTGCCCATTTCTTTTTTTTTTTTTTATAAACATATAATATATTTTTATCCCCAGGGGTACAGGTCTGTGAATCACCAGGTTTACACACTTCACAGCACTCACCAAAGCACATACCCTCCCCAGTGTCCACAACCCCACCCTCCTTCTCCCAACTCCTTTCCCCCCAGAAACCCTCAGTTTGTTTTGTGAGATTAAGAGTCACTTATGGTTTGTCTCCCTCCCAATCCCATCTTGTTTCATTGATTCTTCTCCTACCCCCTTAAGCCCCCATGTTGCATCACCACTTCCTCATATCAGGGAGATCATACGATAGCTATCTTTCTCCGCTTGACTTATTTCGCTAAGCATGATACGCTCTAGTTCCATCCATGTTGTCCCAAATGGCAAGATTTCATTTCTTTTGATGGCTGCATAGTATTCCATTGTGTATATATACCACATCTTCTTGATCCATTCATCTGTTGATGGACATCTAGGTTCTTTCCATAGTTTGGCTATTGTGGACATTGTTGCTATAAACATTAGGGTGCACGTGCCCCTTCGGATCACTACGTTTGTATCTTTAGGGTAAATACCCAATAGTGCAATTGCTGGGTCATAGGGCAGTTCTATTTTCAACATTTTGAGGAACCTCCATGCTGTTTTCCAGAGTGGCTGCACCAGCTTGCATTCCCACCAACAGTGTAGGAGGGTTCCCCTTTCTCCACATCCTCGCCAGCGTCTGTCATTTCCGGACTTGTTAATTTTAGCCATTCTGACTGGTGTGAGGCGATATCTCCTTGTGGTTTTCATTTGTATATCCCTGATGCCGAGTGATATGGAGCACCTTTTCATGTGTCTGTTGGCCATCTGGATGTCTTCTTTGTAGAAATGTCTGTTCATGTCCTCTGCCCATTTTTTGATTGGATTATTTGTTCTTTGGGTGTTGAGTTTGCTAAGTTCTTTATGGATTTTGGACACTAGTCTTTTATCTCATATGTCATTTGCAAATATCTTCTCCCATTCTGTCAGTTGTCTTTTGATTTTGTTAACTGTTTCCTTTGCTGTGCAAAAGCTTTTGATCTTGATGAAATCCCAATATTTCATTTTTGCCCTTGCTTGCCTTGCCTTTGGCGATGTTCCTAGGAAGAAGTTGCTGCAGCTGAGGTTGCAGAGGTTGCTGCCTGTGTTCTCCTCAAGGATTTTGATGGATTCCTTTCTCACACTGAGGTCCTTCATCCATTTTGAGTCTATTTTCATGTGTGGTGTAAGGAAATGGTCCAATTTCATTTTTCTGCATGTGGCTGTCCAATTTTCCCAACACCATTTATTAAAGAGGCTGTCTTTTTTCCATTGGACATTCTTTCCTGCTTTGTCGAAGATGAGTTGACCATAGAGTTGAGGGTCTATTTCTGGGCTCTCTATTCTGTTCCATTGATCTATGTGTCTGTTTTTGTGCCAGTATCATGCTGTCTTGATGATGACAGCCTTGTAATAGAGCTTGAAGTCCGGAATTGTGATGCCACCAACTTTGGCTTTCTTTTTCAATATCCCTTTGGCTATTTGAGGTCTTTTCTGGTTCTATATAAATTTTTGGATTATTTGTTCCATTTCTTTAAAAAAGATGGATGGTACTTTGATAGGAATTGCATTAAATGTGTAGATTGTTTTAGGTAGCATAGACATTTTCACAATATTTATTCTTCCAATCCAGGAGCATGGAACATTTTTCTATTTCTTTCTGTCTTCCTCAATTTCTTTCATGTGTACTTTATAGTTTTCTGAGTATAGATTCTTTGGTTAGGTGCCTCTTTGGTTAGGTTTATTCCTAGGTATCTTATGGTTTTGAGTGCAATTGTAAATGGGATTGACTCTTTAATTTCTCTTTCTTCTGTCTTGTTGTGGTGTAGAGAAATGCAACTGAATTCTGTGCATTGACTTTATATCCTAACACTTTACTGAATTCCTCTACAAGTCATAGCAGTTTTGGAGTGGAGTCTTTTGGGTTTTCCACATATAGTATCATATCATCTGTGAAGAGTGATAGTTTGACTTCTTCTTTGCCGATTTGGATGCCTTTAATTTCCTTTTGTTGTCTGATTGCTGAGGCTAGGACTTCTAGTACTATGTTGATAGCAGTGGTGATAGTGGACATCTCTGCCATGTTCCTGACCTTAGCGGAAAAGCTCTTCGTTTTTCTCCATTGAGAATGATATTTGCGGTGGGTTTTTCATAAATGGCTTTGATAATATTGAGGTATGTGCCCTCTATCCCTACACTTTGAAGAGTTTTGATCAGGAAGGGATGCTGTACTTTGTCAAATGCTTTTTCAGGATCTATTGAGAGTATCATATGGTTCTTGTTCTTTCTTTTATTGATGTGTTGTATCACATTAATTGATTTGCGGATGTTGAACCAACCTTGCAGCCCTGGAATAAATCCCACTTGGTCGTGGTGAATAATCCTTTTAATGTACTGTTGAATCCTATTGGCTAGTATTTTGGTGAGAATTTTCGCATCTGTGTTCATCAAGGATATTGGTCTATAGCTCTCTTTCTTAATTGGATCCTTATCTGGTTTTGGGATCGTGGTGATGCTGGCCTCATAAAATGAGTTTGGAAGTTTTCCTTCCATTTCTATTTTTTGGAACAGTTTCAGGAGAGTAGGAATTAGTTCTTCTTTAAATGTTTGGTAGAACTCCCCCAGGAAGCCGTCTGGCCCACCGCTTTTGTTTGTTTGGAGATTTTTGATGACTGTTTCAATCTCCTTACCGGTTATGGGTCTGTTCAGGCTTTCTCTTTCTTCCTGGTTCAGTTGTGGTAGTTTATATGTTTCTAGGAATGCATCCATTTCTTCCAGATTGTCAAATTTGTTGGCATAGAGTTGCTCATAGTATGTTCTTATAATTGTTTGTATTTCTTTGGTGTTAGCTGTGATCTCTCCTCTTTCATTCATAATTTTATTTATTTGGGTCCTTTCTCTTTGCTTTTTGATAAGTCTGGCCAGGGGGTTATCAATTTTATTAATTCTTTCAAAGAACCAGCTCCTAGTTTTGTTGATTTGTTCTATTGTTTTTTTGGTTTGTATTTCATTGATTTCTGCTCTGATCTTTATGATTTCTCTTCTCCTGCTGGGTTTAGGGTTTCTTTCTTGTTCTTTCTCCAGTTCCTTTAGGTGTAGGGTTAGGTTGTGTACCTGAGACCTTTCTTGTTTCTTGAGAAAGGCTTGTACCACTATATATTTTCCTCTCAGGACTGCCTTTGTTTTGTCCCACAGATTTTGATATTTTGTGTTTTCATTATCATTTGTTTCCATGATTTTTTTCAATTCTTCTTTAATTTCCCGGTTTACCCATTCATTCTTTAGAAGGATGCTGTTTAGTCTCCATGTATTTGGGTTCTTTCCAAACTTCCTTTTGTGGTTGAGTTCTAGCTTTAGAGCATAGTGGTCTGAAAATATGCAGGGAATGATCCCAATCTTTTGATACCGGTTGAGTCCTGATTTAGGACCGAGGATGTGATCTATTCTGGAGAATGTTCCATGTGCACTAGAGAAGAATGTGTATTCTGTTGCTTTGGGATGAAATGTTCTGAATATATCTGTGATGTCCATCTGGTCCAGTGTGTCGTTTAAGGCCTTTATTTCCTTGCTGATCTTTTGCTTGGATGATCTGTCCATTTCAGTGAGGGGAGTGTTAAAGCCCCCTACTATTATTGTATTATTCTTGATGTGTTTCTTTGATTTTGTTATTAATTGGTTTATATAGTTGGCTGCTCCCACGTTGGGGGCATAGACATTTAAAATTGTTAGAACTTCTTGTTGGACAGACCCTTTGAGTATGATATAGTGTCCTTCCTCATCTCTTATTATAGTCTTTGGCTTAAAATCGAATTGATCTGATATAAGGATTGCCACTGCCTTTCTTCTGATGTCCATTAGCATGGTAAATTGTTTTCCACCCCCTCACTTTAAATCTGGAGGTGTCTTCAGGCTTAAAATGAGTTTCTTATAGGCAAATATAGATGGGTTTTGTTTTTTTTTTTTTTTTTTTAGATGGGTTTTGTTTTTTAATCCATTCTAATATCCTGTGTCTTTTGACAGGGGCATTTAGCCCATTAACATTCAGGGTAACTATTGAGAGATATGAATTTAGTGCCATTGTATTGCGTGTAAGGTGACTGTTACTGTATATTGTCTCTGTTCCTTTGTGATCTACCACTTGTAGGCTCTCTGTTTGCTTTAGGACCCCTTTCAATATTTCCTGTAGAGCTGGTTTGGTGTTTGCCAATTCTTTCAGTTTTTGCTTGTCCTGGAAGCTTTTAATCTCTCCTTCTATTTTCAATGATAGCCTAGCTGGATATAGTATTTTTGGCTGCATGTTTTTCTCATTTAGTGCTCTGAATATATCATGCCAGCTCTTTCTGGCCTTCCAGGTCTGTGGATAAGTCTGCTGCCAATCTAATATTTTTACCATTGTATGTTACAGACTTCTTGTCCCGGGCTGCTTTCAGGATTTTCTCTTTGTCACTAAGACTTGTAAATTTTTCTATTAGGTGACGGGGTGTGGGCCTATTCATATTGATTTTGAGGGGCATTCTCTGCACCTCCTGGATTTTGATGCTTGTTCCCTTTGCCATATTGGGGGAGATTCTCCCCAATAATTCTCTCCAGTATATCTTATGCTCCCCTCTCTCTTTCTTCTTCTTCTGGAATCCCAAATATTCTAATGTTGTTTCATCTTATGCTGTCACTTATCTCTCGAATTCTCCCCTCATGTTCCAGTAGCTGTTTGTCCCTCTTTGCTCAGCTTCTTTATTCTCTGTCATTTGGTCTTCTATATCGCTAATTCTTTCTTCTGTCTCATTTATCGTAGCAGTGAGAGCCTCCATTTTTGATTCCATCTCCTTAATAGCTTTTTTGATTTCAACTTGGTTAGATTTTAGTTCTTTTATTTCTCCAGAAAAGGCTTTTATATCTCCCGAGAGGGTTTCTCTAATATCTTCCATGCCTTTTTTGACCCGGCTAGAACCTTGAGAATTGTCATTCTGAACTCTAGATCTGCCATATTACCAATGTCTGTATTGATTAGGTCCCTAGCCTTAGGTACTGCCTCTTGTTCTTTTTTTTTTTTTTTTTTTTGTGGTGAATTTTTCCCCCTTGTCATTTTTTCCAGATAATAGTATATGAAGGAGCAAGTAGAATACTAAAAGGGTGGCAACAACCCCAGGAAAATATGCTTTAACCAAATAAGTAGAGATCCCATATTGTGAGGGGGGTGAAAGGGGATAAAAAGAGGTTCAGAAAGAAAGAAGGAAAAAAAAAAGGAAAGAAAGAAAAGAATTAAAAAAAGAAAGCAAATAAAGAAAAGTATAAAAATAATAAATATATATTAGATAAACTAAAAACTTAAAAAAGAAAAGGGTAAAAGTTAAAAAAATTTTAGCAGAAGAAGGGAAAAAAATGAAAAAAAAATTAAATTATCTGCAAGACTAAAGAATCATAGGGAGAAAACCATGAGTTCCGTGCTTTGCTTTCTCCTCCTCTGGAATTCTGCTGCTCTCCTTGGTATTGTAACTGCACTCCTTGGTAGGTGAACTTGGTCTTGGCTGGATTTCTTGTTGATCTTCTGGGGGAGGGGCCTGTTGTAGTGATTCTCAATTGTCTTTGCCCCAGGCAGAATTGCACTGCCCTTACCAGGGGCTGGCCTGAGTAATCTGCTCAGGTTTGCTTTCAGGAGCTTTTGTTCCCTGAGCACTTTCCGTAGAGTTCCAGAGGATGGGAATACAAATGGCGGCCTCCTGGCCTCTGGCCTGGAGGACCCAAGAGCCTGGGGCCCCACTCCTCAGTGCGCCCTCAGAGAGCAGCGCCCAGTAACTCCCGTCTGCCTGACCTCCAGCCACGCTCCAAGCTCACCGAGCCTGCGACCGGTTCAAGGTAACCCCGAGCTGTGACCTCACTGTCGGCTCTGTCTCTGTAACTCGCTTCCCTGTTCTAATACCTGTAAGCTCTGCAACACTTAGACACCCCCCATCCTTCTATGACCCTGCGGGACCTGAGGCCGCGCTGACTCCGTGTGGGCTTCACCCCAGTTTAGCCTCTGGAGCCATGTCCCTCAGTGGAACAGACTTTTTAAAGTCCTGATTTTGTGCTCCATTACTCCGCCACTTGCCTGGAGCCGGCCCCTCCCCCTGGAGTCTATCTTCCCGTTGCTTTGAATTCACTTCTCTGCCAGTCCTATCTTTCAGAAAGTGGTTGTTTTTCTGTGTCTAGAATTTCTGTTCTTCTTCTCTTCGATCTCCCGATGGATTTGTAGGTGTTTACAATCTTTAGATAAGCTATCTATCTGATCTCCTGCTAGCTGAAGTAATCCCAGCCTGCTACTTCTCCGCCATCTTGACTCCTCCCCTTCTGCCCATTTCTTGACTGGAATATTTGTTTTTGGCTGTTGAGTTGGTAAGGTGTTTATCGATTTTGGATACTAGCCCTTTGTCTGATGAGATGCCTGCAAATATTTTTTTTTAGTTTTGTCAACCGTTTCCTTTGTTGTGAAAAAGTTTTTGATCCTGACGAAGTCCCAATAGTTAATTTTTGCTTTTGTTTCCCTGGCCTTTGGAGACATGTCTTGCAAGAAGTTACTGCAGCTGAGGTCTGCATTCTCCTCTAGGACTGTGATGGATTCCTGTGTCACATTTTGGTATTTCATGCATTTTTAATTTATCTTTGTGTGTGGTCTAAGAACGTGATATAGTTTCATTTTTCTGCATGTGGCTGTTCAGTTTTCCCAACCCCATTTGTTGAAGAGACTGTTTTTTTCCCATTGGGTATTCTTTCCTACTTTGTTGAAGATTAGTTGGCCATAGAGCTGAGGGTCCATTTCTGGGGTTTCTATTCTGTTCCTTGGATCTATGATCTGTTTTTTATGCCAGTATCATACTGTCTTGATTTTTACAGCTTTGTAATAGAGTTTGAATTCGGGCATTGTGATGCCACCAGCTTTGATTTTCTTTTTCAACATTCCTGTGGCTGTTTGGGGTCTGTTTTCGATTCCATACAAGTTTTAGGATTGTTTGTTCCAGCTCAGTGAAAAATGTTCATTGTATTTTGATAGGGATTGCATTGAATGTGTGGATTGATTGAGTAGCATAGACATTTTAACAATATTTGTTCTCATCTGTGGGCATGAAATGTTTTTCCATTTCTTTGTGTCTTTGTCAATTTCTTTCATGAGTACTTTATAGTTTTCTGAGTATAGATCTCTTCCCTCTTTCGTTAGGTTTATTTCTAGGTATTTTATGGTTTTTGGTGTAATTGTAAATGGGATTGATTCTTTGATTTCTGTTTTTCTGCCTCATTGTTAGTGTGTAGAAATGCAGCTGACTCCTGAACATTGATTTTATAGCCTGCCACTTTGCTGAATTCCTGTATAAGTTCTAGTGATTTTCGGGTGGGATCTTTTGGGTTTTCCACATAGAATGTGGGCTTCCACATTTCATGTCATCTGGGAAGAGCAAAAGTTTTATTTCTTCTTTGCTGATTTGGATGCCTCTTATTTCTTTTGTTGTTGATTGCTGAGGCTAGGACTCCTAGTACTGTTTTGAATAACAGTGGTGAAAGTGGACATCCCTGTTGTGTTTCTGACATTAGGGGAAAAGCTCTCCATTTTCCCCTCATTGAGAATGATATTGGCTGTTGGGTTTTTGTATATGGCTTTTTAAAAAAAAAAAGATTTTATTTATTTATTTGACAGAGAGAGATAACAAGTAGGCAGAAAGGCAGGCAGAGAGAGAGAGAGAGAAATAGAGGGAAGCAGGCTCCCTGCTCAGCAGAGAGCCTGATGCAGAGCTTAATCCCAGGACTCTGAGATCATGACCTGAGTCTAAGGCAGAGGCTTTAACTCACTGAGCCACCCAGGCACCTCTGTATATGGCTTTTAATATTGAATTTTGTTCCCTCTGTCCTTACACTGCAGAGAGATTTAATCAATAAAAGATGCTGTATATTGTCACATGCTTTTACTGCATCTATTGAGAGGATTATATCGTTCTTGTCCTTTCTTTTATTAATGTAGTGTATCACACTGATTGATTTGCAGATGTTGAACCACCCTTCCAGTCCAGGAATAAATACTTGGTTGTGGTGAATTATCTTATTAATGTACTATTGGATCCTATTAGCTAGTATCTTGCTGAGAATTTTTGCATTCATGTTTACCAGAGATATTAGTATCTAATTCTCCATTTTGGTGGGGACTTTGGTCTGGGGATCAAGGTGATGTTGGCCTCATAGAATGTATTTGGAAGTTTTCATTTCTATTTTTAAAATAGCTTCAGGAGAATAGGTACTAATTTTTCTTTAAATGTTTGGTAGAATTCTGCTGGGAGGCCATTGGGCCCTAGGTTCTTTTCCCACCCCCCCCCCCCCAGAGATTTTTGATTACTGATTTAATTGTTTTGGTGGTTATGGGTCTGTTAAGGTTTTCTATTTCTTTCTGTTTCAATTTTTAGTATATATGTTCCTAGGAGTGCATCCATTACTTTCAGATTGCCCAATTTTTTGGCAGATAATTGCTCATAATAGTCTCTGAAATTTTTTTGTATTTCTTTGGTATTGGTTGTGATCTCTCCTCTTTCATTCATGATTTTATTGACTTGAGATCTTTCACTTTTCTTTTTGATAAGTCTGGCCAGGTGTTTAGTGATCTTATTAATTCTTTCAAAGAACCAGCTCCTGATTTCATTCATCTATTCTACTGTTCTTTTGATTATATTTCACTGATTTCTGTTCTAATCTTTATTATTTCTCTTCCCCTTCTGGATTTAGGCTTTATTTGCTGTTCTTTGTCCAGTTCTTTTAGGTATAAGTTTAGCTTGTGTATTTGAGACTTTTCTTCTTCTTGAGAAAGACTTCCATTGCTATCTATATATTTCTCTATATACATCCCCTTGGGATGCCTACATCCCAAAGTTTCTTAACTGTTATTTTCTTCTTTTTTATTTGTTTCCATGCATTTTAAAAATTCTTCTTTAATTTCTTGGTTGAGCCATTGGTTTTTTACTAGTATGCTCTTTAATCTGAGTGTGTCTGTTTCCTTCCAAATTTTCTCCTGTGATTGAGTGCAAGTTTTAAAACATTGTGGTCTGAAAGTGTGCAGGCATAATCTCAATGTTTTGGTACCAGTTGAAACCTGATTTATGACCCAGTATGTGATGTATTCTGGAGAATGTTCCATGGGCACTCAAGAAGAATGTCTATTCTGGGGATGCCTGGGTGGCTCAGTTGGTTAAGCGGCTGCCTTCAGCTCAGGTCATGATCTCAGTGTCCTGGGATCGAGTCCCACATCAGGCTCCTTTCTCAGCAGGGAGCCTGCTTCTCCCTCTGCCTCTAGCCTGCTGCTCTGTCTGCCTCTGCTTGTGGTCTGTCTTTCCCTCTCTTTCTAACAAATAAATAAAATCTTAAAAAAAAAAAAAAGGATGTATATTCTGTTGGTTTAGGATAAAAGGCTAGTCTGTGAAGTCCATCTGGTCCAGTGCATCATTCAAAGCCCTTGTTCAATGTTATATCCTACTTAGATGATCTGTTCATTACTGTGAGAGGGGTGTTAATGTCTCCTGCTATTGTTGTATTATTTTCAATGTGTTTCTTTAATTTTATTTAATTGGTTTATGTAATTGGTTGGTTCCAAGTTAGGAGCATAAATATTTACACTTATTTAATCTTCTTGTTGGATAGACCCTTTTATAATCATATTGTATCCTTTACCTCTTATTATAGTATTTGGCTTAAAATCTAGTTTTTCTGATGTAAGGATGGCTACTCTAGATTTTTTTTTGATGTTTGTTGGCATGAAAAATTGTTTTCTACCCCCTCAATTTCAGTCTGAAGATAACTTTGTGTTTAAAATGACTCTCTTGTAGACAGCGTATGGATGGGTCTTTTTTTTTTTTTTTTAATATTTAATCCAGTCTGATACCCTGTGTCTTTTTATTGAAGCTTTTAGCCCATTTACATTCAGAATGATTATTGAAATATATGAATTTAGTTCCATTGTATTACCTGTAAGATCACAGTTTCTTTAGATTGTTTAGATTATTTTCTGGTCTTTGTTACTTTTGGGCTCTCAACTCAAAGGATCCCCTTTAATATTTCTTACAAGTCTCATTTAGTGTTCATGAATTCCTTTAGTTTTTGTTTGCCCTGGAAACTCTTTATCTCTTCTCCTACTCTGAATGAGAGCCCTGCTGGATAAAGTATTCTTGGCTGCATATTTTCCCCATTTAGCTCTTTGAATGTATGACACCTGTCCTTTTTGGCCTGCCATGTTTCGGCATATAGGTCTGCTGCCAGCCTTATATTTCTACTCTTATAGGTTAAGAACCTCTTGTTCCAAGCTGCTTTCAGGATTTTTCCCTTTATCTCTGCAATTTGCAAGCTTCACTGTTAGAAGTCAGGGTGTTGACCTATATTTATTGATTTTGAGAGGAGTTCTCTGTGCTTTCTGGACTTGAATGCCTACTTCCTTCCTCAGATTAAGAAAGTTTTCAACTATAATTTGTTCAAATAAACCTTCTGTTCCTCTCTGTCCTCCTCTTATGGGACCTCTATGTTATTTTCCTTTATCAAATTGCAGATTTCTTGAATTCTCCCTTTGTTATCCAGTAGTTATCTTTCTCTCTTTTTCTCAGCTTCCTTATTCTCTTTCACTTTGTCCTCCATATCACTGACTCTCTTCTGCCTCTTTTATTCTGGCAGAGAGAGCTTCCTTTTGGGAATACATTTAATAACTGCATTTTAAATTTTGGCCTGATTAGATTTTAGTTCTTTTATTTCTCCAGTAAGGGATTCTCTAGTCTTTTATATGCTCTTTTCAATCCCAGCTAGTATCTTTACAGTAGTTGTTTTGAATGCCTTTTCTGACATCTTACTTATATCCATATTGGTGAGTACTGTCTCCAGCTTTTTCTTTTGAGGTGAGTTTCTCCATCTCATCATTATATCCAGAGTAGTTGAAAGAGAGAAATGACAAAAATATCACAACAATGCCAGAAAAAGACATAGAAAACAAGTCAGAAGAAAAAAAAATCAAACAAGAAGTAAAATTGAAGAAAACAATAAACTAGATCCTGGGTGTACTTTGGTCTGTTAAAAGACATTAGATCGCACACACACACACACACACACACACACACAAGATAAAATACAATGACAGGAAACCAAAACTTAAAAAACACATATAAATAAAAACTTAAAAATGAATTAAAAGAAAGAATTGATAAAATAAGAAAATGGCAATAAAATAAAATAAAACTGAAAAACTACAGGATAATAAAAGATGAGGAATGCTATATACTGTTTCCCCAAGAGCCAAAGTTTTGCAGTTCTCTATGATTGGTGAACTTGGTGTTAGCTGGTTTTTCTTGCTGGTTCTCTGGAGGAGGGGCCTGTTGTGCTGATTCTCAGGTCACTTTAGTATGGTGGAATTAAGGCCCCCTTGCCAGGGGCCCTGGCTCAGTGTAAGTGGCTCCAGATTGCAGTATGTGGTGTCGTTTTACTACCTGAAGGCTTTCTACACCTATGGGGAGGATGAAAATGGAAGCACCCACATCTCTAGCCCTGGAGCTGAAAGTTTGCATCCCCACTACTCTTCAGTGATCCCTCACAGAAAAGCAGCCAATCCCTCTTGTCTCCTGGGTTTCCATCTGAGCTCTGTGTTCACCAAGCCTGTGATAGTGTTTTTATTTCAAATACCTGACCCAGTTTCTAGTCTCCAAACTATGAACTCCTGTGGCACAGACCCATGCACTTCCTCCCAGGGGATGGAAGTGGGTCATGCTGGGTTTCTGCCTTTTGCTGGGCCCCTGCTGAGAGAGCAGTCACCTGACCAGACAGTGGTTCCCAGTTTATGGCAACACTGAGCAGAGAGCTAGAGCTCCACTTCACTGCTTTCAGCTGGCTTCCCTTCTCCGATGCTTGGGAACTCTGCCACACTCATGCACTCCCATTCTTTTTGTGACACCAGGGATCCTGAGACCATGCTATGCCACCTGGAATTCTGCCCTGCTTCATCACCTGAGCAAATTTATACCAGGGGCATCCTCAACTGTAGCAGACTTGTAAAAGTTTGGATTTTGTGCTTCACTGGTTATAATACTTTCTGGTAACCTCCTTAAGCAAGTTCCCTCTCCCTCTGCAGTTTATCTTCTAATACATATCACCTGTATTCACATCTCCACACCTCCTACTTTCCAAAAAGTGATCGCTTTTCTATTTGTGGAATTGCAGCAATTCTTTTCTCAGCTGTCCCATTGGTTCACGGGTGTTTAGAAGGATTTGATCACTATCTGGCTGAAATCCAGGGACTAGAGGAAACTAAGGTCTGCTACTTCTCTACCTTCTTAACTCTTCTAAGAGTTCATTCTTTTTATGGCTGAGTGATTTTTCATTATATATATTCATTATATCTATCTATCATCTATCTATCTATCTATCTATCTATCTCACTTCTTTATCCAATCATCAATTGATGGACACTTGGGCTGTTTCTATAATTTGGCATGGTAGATAATGCGGCTGTAAACATCAGGGTGCATATATCTTTTAAAATTAGTATTTCTAATTCTTTGAAATTCTATAATATTTTTATATTCTTTGAATAAACACCTAGTAGTGTGATTGCTGGATGATAGGGTTGCTCTTTTTTTTTTTTTTTTTAACTTTTTGAGGAAACTCTGTACTATTTTCTAGAGTGGCTGTAGCAATTTGTATTCCCAAATAAAAGAGGGTTCCCTTTTCCCACCGTGTCACCAACACCTGTTGTTTTCTTTTGTGTATGTGTGTGTGTGTGTGTTTTATTTTTATTTAGCTTTTATTAGATTTCACATAATTAACATACAGTATAATATTGTTTCAGATATACAATTTAGTGATTCAACACTTACATATAACACCTGGTGCTCATCATAACAAATGCATTCCTTGATACCCACCACACACTCAATCCATCTTCTCACCCACCTGCCTTCTGATAACTATCAGTTTGTTCTCTATAGTTAAAATTCCATTTCATGGTTTTCCTTTCTATTTTTTCCCCTATGATCATGTGTTTTGTTTCCTAAATTCCACATATGAGTGAAATCATATGGAATTTGTCTTTCTCTGACTGACTTACTTCACTTAGCATAATAAGCTCTAGCTCCATCTATATCATTGCAAATGGAAAGATTTCATTCTTTTTTTATCCATCTATCTGTTGATCCATATTTGGGTTCTTTCTAGCATTTGGCTATTGGTCTATAATTTTCTCTTTCTTCTTTCTTACTTTCTTTCTTTCTCTTTTTCCTTGGTATTAGGGCAATGATAGTCTCAGAAAGAGACTATGAATTCTAGAAAGACTGGTTTCAATTCTTCTTTAAATATTTGGTAGAATTCACCACTGAAGACATCTAGCCCTGACTCCTCTTTGTTGGGATACATGGTTTTTTTTTTTTTTTTTAATAAAATACATAATATTCTTTTTGGTCTTTTGTCACCTTAAGTATGTATGAATCATTCTGTGTTATACATCCTGTTTTTTTCTTTTTTTCACTCTGTTTTTAAAGGTGTAATTTACATTCGGTAAAACATACAGATATAAGTGTACATCTTTTGTCTGTAAATGTATTGGAGGACAATTTTTGACAAATTTGAGCTGAATTATGATATTGAATGATTACCACTATAGAAAGTTTCTCATGTTATTTTGCAGTTTATTAGTCCCTCTCAAGCAACCACTAAGTTTTTTTTTTTAAAAAGATTTTATTTATTTATTTGACAGAGAGAAATCACAAGTAGTGGGAGAGGCAGGCAGAGAGAGAGAGAGAGAGGAAAGCAGGCTCCCTGCTGAGCAGAGAGCCTGATGCGGGACTCGATCCCAGGACTCTGAGATCATGACCTGAGCCAAAAGCAGCAGCCTAACCCACTGAGCCACCCAGGCACCCCAGCAACCACTAAGTTTTTAAAGCCTTATTTATTTGAGAGAAAGAGAGGGAGAGGCTAGAGGGAGAGAGGGAATCCTCTTGGAGGAGCCTGTTCCAGGGCTTTACATGGAGCTCTGTCTCATAACCCTGAGATTGTGACCTGAGTTGAATTCAAGAGTCAGGAGCTTAACCTACTGGGACACCCAGGTGCCCCAAAAACAATCAATAGTTTTATTTATATCCTTCACTATTATGGTTTTTATACAAACAGACTAAGTGCTTTTTCTTGATCTTCATATACATTTAAACATCTTTTGTATCTGGCTTCTTTGTTCAGCAAGATATTTTTGAACCTTCTATTAGTAGTTTATTCCTTTGTTGCTCATTACTGTATAAATGTTACAATTTGTTTAAAAAATTTTATGTTCTAATATGCCATTATAACTTTCTTGCAGAATATTTGTTGTGTTTTTAGTTTTTGCTATAGGCTTTACAAAAGTATTCTTATTTCTCAGAGTTTATCAGATGTTATCACTTCATTCTAGTAAAATATAAAAACTTCACTCTAACATTACTCCATTTCTTATATCTTTTGTACTTTTTCATCCTGAAAATTATACCTTGAATTAAGCCCAATAATGTATTTTTATTGTTTTATACAGTTTCCTTTAATTAGTTTAAAGAAGAAAAGAGGAAAATGTATTTAACTATCTCTTAGGTTTTACTTTTACAATATTATTTACTTTTTTTTCTTATTTTCTTCATGTGTATTTGAGGGACTGCTTGATGTCATTTCTGTTTAATATGTAGTTTTTATTTTACCATTTCTTGTAGGGTAGGTCTGCTAGCAACAACATATACCAGTGTTTGTTTATTTGTAAATGTGTTCATTTTGCATTCAGTTTTTATTTAAGTATGACTGACACACAATGCTACATCAGTGTCAGGTGTACAATATAGTGATCAACATCTCTATATATAGTTATGCTATACTTGCCACAAATGTAACTACCATCTGTCACCATACAGTGTTACATAACATCATTGATTGTATTCCCCATGTTGTACCTTTTATTTCCATGACTTCTCTGTTCTATAACTGGAGGCCTGTATCTCATGCTTGCTTCTCCCATTTTGCTCATCCCCTGACAACATCTCCCTCTGGCAAGGACCAGTTTCTTCTTAGTATTTATTAGTCTCATTCTGCTTTTTATTGTTTGCTTATTCATTTGTTTTGTTTCTTAGGTTCCACATATAAGTGGAATCATATGGTATTTGTATTTCTTAGTCTGATTTATTTTACTTAACATAATACCTTCTAAGTCTATTCCTGTTGTCACCAATGTCAAAACGTCATCTGTTTTATACACACACACACACACACACACACACACACATGAATATATGACATAGCCTTTATCAATTCATCTATCAGTGGACATTTAAGCTGCTTCCATATTATGGCTATTGTAAATAATGGTGCAGTAAACAGGGGGTAAACATATCTCTTTAAGTTAGTGTTTTTGTGCGCATCTAGCTGACTTAGATGACTCTTGATCTTGGGGGTTGTAAATTTGAATTAGTGTTTTCATTTTCTCAAAGAAATATCCAGGAGTGGAATTATTGGATCAAATGGAATTTCTACTTTTAATTTTTTGAGGAACTTCCATACCGTTTTCCACAGTGGCTGCATCAATTCGTATTCCCACCAACAGTGTACAAAGGTTTCTTTTTTCCACATCCTTGGTAATACTTGTTAATTCTTGTCTTTTTTATTTTAGCCATTTGAACAGATATATAGTGATATTTGATAGCCACTTTGATTTGCATTTCCCTGATGATTAGTGAAGTTGAGTATCTTTGATGTGTATCCTTGTATGTCATTTTTTGGAGGAATGTCTATTCAGGTCCTCTGCCCATTTTTTTTTTAATCAGTTTTTTTTTTTTTTTTTTTTTGGTGGTAAGTTGTATAAGTTCTTTATGTGTTTTGGATATTAACCCCTTATTGGATATTTCATTTGCAAAACAATTCTCCCATCCAGTAGATTGGCTTTCTGTTTTGATATTGATTGCCTTTGCTCTACAAAATCTTTTTATATTCATGTAAACCCATAGTTTGTTTTTTACTTTTCTTTCTCTTGCCTGAAAAGACATATCCAGTAGGTATGTTGTTAAGGCCAATGTCTGCAGAAATGTGGCTTCACATCTCACTTTTAGGCTTCAATCATCTATTTTTGTGTATGGTGTAGGAAATTGCTCCAATTTCATTATTTTACATGTAGCTGTCCAGTTTTTCAGGAACCACTTTTTGAAAGGACTATCTTTTCCCCATCATATATTCTAGTATCCTTAATTGACCATATAGTTTGGGCTTAATTCTGGGCACCCGATCCTGTTCTATTCATCTATCTGTTTTTCTGCCAGTAGCATACTGTTTTAATTACATAGCTTTGTACTATATCTTAAAATATGGAATTGTGAACCCTCCAACTTATTTCTTCTTCCTTGATATTCTATAGCATTCAAAAAGTGTTTTGTGGTTTTGATTATATTTTAGCATTGTTTGTTTTAGTTCAGTGAAAAGTGCTATTGGCATTTTGATATGGATTGCATTGAATCTATAGATTGCTTTGAATAGTATGGACATTTTAACCATTTTAATCCTTCCAGCTATTAGTATACTATGTCTTTCCAATTGACTGTGTCATGTTCAATTTCTTTGATGAATTATACATTTCCAAGTATAGATCTGGACTTTTTTTTGTTAAAAAATTTTTTTAAAAAATTTTTTATTTTTTATAAACATATATTTTTATCCCCAGGGGTACAGGTCTGTGAATCACCAGGTTTACACACTTCACAGCACTCACCAAAGCACATACCCTCCCCAATGTCCATAATCCCACCCCCTTCTCCCAAACCCCCTTCCCCCAGCAACCCTCAGTTTGTTTTGTGAGATTAAGAGTCACTTATGGTTTGTCTCCCTCCCAATCCCATCTTGTTTCATTGATTCTTCTCCTAGCCACTTAAGCCCCCATGTTGCATCACCACTTCCTCATATCAGGGAGATCATATGAGAGTTGTCTTTCTCTGATTGACTTATTTCGCTAAGCATGATACGCTCTAGTTCCATCCATGTTGTTGCAAATGGCAAGATTTCATTTCTTTTGATGGCTGCATAGTATTCCATTGTGTATATATACCACATCTTCTTGATCCATTCATCTTTGATGGACATCTAGGTTCTTTCCATAGTTTGGCTATTGTGGACATTGTTGCTATAAACATTCGGGTGCACGTGACCCTTTGGATCACTACGTTTGTATCTTTAGGGTAAATACCCAATAGTGCAATTGCTGGGTCATAGGGCAGTTCTATTTTCAACATTTTGAGGAACCTCCATGCTGTTTTCCAGAGTGGCTGCACCAGCTTGCATTCCCACCAATAGTGTAGGAGGGTTCCCCTTTCTCCGCATCCTCGCCAGCATCTGTCATTTCCTGACTTGTTGATTTTAGCCATTCTGACTGGTGTGAGGTGATATCTCATTGTGGTTTTGATTTGTATTTCCCTGATGCCGAGTGATATGGAGCACTTTTTCATGTGTCTGTTGGCCATCTGGATGTCTTCTTTGCAAAAATGTCTGTTCATGTCCTCTGCCCATTTCTTGATTGGATTATTTGTTCTTTGGGTGTTGAGTTTGCTAAGTTCTTTATAGATTCTGGACACGAGTCCTTTATCTGATATGTCGTTTGCAAATATCTTCTCCCATTCTGTCAGTTATCTTTTGATTTTGTTAACTGTTTCCTTTGCTGTGCAAAAGATTTTGATCTTGATGAAATCCCAATAGTTCATTTTTGCCCTTGCTTCCCTTGCCTTTGGCGATGTTCCTAGGAAGATGTTGCTGCGGCTGAGGTCGAAGAGGTTGCTGCCTGTGTTCTCCTCAAGGATTTTGATGGATTCCTTTTGCACATTGAGGTCCTTCATCCATTTTGAGTCTATTTTTGTGTGTGGTGTAAGGAAATGGTCCAATTTCATTTTTCTGCATGTGGCTGTCCAGTTTTCCCAGCACCATTTATTGAAGAGGCTGTCTTTTTTCCACTGGACATTCTTTCCTGCTTTGTCGAAGATGAGTTGACCATAGAGTTGAGGGTCTATTTCTGGGCTCTCTATTCTGTTCCATTGATCTATGTGTCTGTTTTTGTGCCAGTACCATGCTGTCTTGATGATGACAGCTTTGTAATAGAGCTTGAAGTCCAGAATTGTGATGTCACCAACGTTGGCTTTCTTTTTCAATATCCCTTTGGCTATTCGAGGTCTTTTCTGATTCCATATAAATTTTAGAATTATTTGTTCCATTTCTTTGAAAAAGATGGATGGTACTTTGATAGGAATTGCATTAAATGTGTAGATTGCTTTAGGTAGCATAGACATTTTCACAATATTTATTCTTCCAATCCAGGAGCATGGAACATTTTTCCATTTCTTTGTGTCTTCCTCAATTTCTTTCATGAGTACTTTATAGTTTTCTGAGTATAGATTCTGTGCCTCTTTGGTTAGGTTTATTCCTAGGTATCTCATGGTTTTGGGTGCAATTGTAAATGGGAATGACTCCTTAATTTCTCTTTCTTCTGTCTTGCTGTTGGTGTAGAGAAATGCAACTGATTTCTGTGCATTGATTTTATATCCTGACACTTTACTGAATTCCTGTCCAAGTTCTAGCAGTTTTGGAGTGGAGTCTTTTGGGTTTTCCACATATAGTATCATATCATCTGCGAAGAGTGATAATTTGACTTCTTCTTTGCCGATTTGGATGCCTTTAATTTCCTTTTGTTTTCTGATTGCTGAGGCTAGGACCTCTAGTACTATGTTGAAAAGCAGTGGTGATAATGGACATCCCTGCCGTGTTCCTGACCTTAGCGGAAAAGCTTTCAGTTTTTCTCCATTGAGAATGATATTTGCGGTGGGTTTTTCATAGATGCCTTTGATGATGTTGAGGTATGTGCCCTCTATCCCTACACTTTGAAGAGTTTTGATCAGGAAGGGATGCTGTACTTTGTCAAATGCTTTTTCAGCATCTATTGAGAGTATCATATGGTTCTTGTTCTTTCTTTTATTGATGTGTTGTATCACATTGACTGATTTGCGGATGTTGAACCAACCTTGCAGCCCTGGAACAAATCCCACTTGGTCGTGGCGAATAATCCTTTTAATGTACTGTTGAATCCTATTGGCTAGTATTTTGTTGAGTATTTTCGCATCTGTGTTCATCAAGGATATTGGTCTATAGCTCTCTTTTTTAATGGGATCCTTGTCTGGTTTGGGGATCAAGGTGATGCTGGCCTCATAAAATGAGTTTGGAAGTTTTCCTTCCATTTCTATTTTTTGGAACAGTTTCAGGAGAATAGGAATTAGTTCTTCTTTAAATGTTTGGTAGAATTCCCTTGGGAAGCCGTCTGGCCCTGGGCTTTTGTTTGTTTGGAGATTTTTAATGACTGTTTCAATCTCCTTACTGGTTATGGGTCGGTTCAGGCTTTCTATTTCTTCCTGGTTCAGTTGTGGTAGTTTATATGTTTCTAGGAATACATCCATTTCTTCCAGATTGTCAAATTTATTGGCGTAGAGTTGCTCATAGTATGTTCTTATAATAGTTTGTATTTCTTTGGTGTTAGTTGTGATCTCTCCTCTTTCGTTCATGATTGTATTTATTTGCGTCCTTTCTCTTTTCTTTTTGATAAGTCGGGCCAGGGGTTTATCAATTTTATTAATTCTTTCAAAGAACCAGCTCCTACTTTCGTTGATTTGTTCTATTGTTTTTTTGGTTTCTATTTCATTGATTTCTGCTCTGATCTTTATGATTTCTCTTCTCCTGCTGGGCTTAGGGTTTCTTTCTTGTTCTTTCTCCAGCTCCTTTAGGTGTAGGGTTAGGTTGTGTACCTGAGACCTTTCTTATTTCTTGAGAAAGGCTTGTACCGCTCTATATTTTCCTCTCAGGACTGCCTTTGTTGTGTCCCACAGATTTTGAACCATTGTATTTTCATTATCATTTGTTTCCATGATTTTTTTCAATTCTTCTTTAATTTCCCGGTTTACCCATTCATTCTTTAGAAGGATGCTGTTTAGTCTCCATGTATTTGGGTTCTTTCCAAACTTCCTTTTGTGGTTGAGTTCTAGCTTTAGAGCATAGTGGTCTGAAAATATGCAGGGAATGATCCCAATCTTTTGATACCGGTTGAGTCCTGATTTAGGACCGAGGATGTGATCTATTCTGGAGAATGTTCCATGTGCACTAGAGATGAATGTGTATTCTGTTGCTTTGGGATGAAATGTTCTGAATATATCTGTGATGTCCATCTGGTCCAGTGTGTCGTTTAAGGCCTTTATTTCCTTGCTGATCTTTTGCTTGGATGGTCTGTCCATTTCAGTGAGGGGAGTGTTAAAGCCCCCTACTATTATTGTATTATTCTTGATGTGTTTCTTTGATTTTGTTATTAATTGGTTTATATAGTTGGCTGCTCCCACGTTGGGGGCATAGACATTTAAAATTGTTAGAACTTCTTGTTGGACAGACCCTTTGAGTATGATATAGTGTCCTTCCTCATCTCTTATTATAGTCTTTGGCTTAAAATCGAATTGATCTGATATAAGGATTGCCACTGCCTTTCTTCTGATGTCCATTAGCATGGTAAATTGTTTTCCACCCCCTCACTTTAAATCTGGAGGTGTCTTCAGGCTTAAAATGAGTTTCGTGGAGGCAACATATAGATGGATTTTGTTTTTTTATCCATTCTGATACCCTGTGTCTTTTGACAGGGGCATTTAGCCCATTAACATTCAGGGTAACTATTGAGAGATATGAATTTAGTGCCATTGTATTGCCTTTAAGGTGACTGTTACTGTATATGGTCTCTGTTCCTTTCTGATCTACCACTTGTAGGCTCTCTCTTTGCTTAGAGGACCCCTTTCAATATTTCCTGTAGAGCTGGTTTGGTGTTTGCCAATTCTTTCAGTTTTTGCTTGTCCTGGAAGCTTTTAATCTCTCCTTCTATTTTCAATGATAGCCTAGCTGGATATAGTATTCTTGGCTGCATGTTTTTCTCGTTTAGTGTTCTGAAAATAACATTCCAGCTCTTTCAGGCATGCCAGGTCTCTGTGGATAAGTCTGCTGCCAATCTAATATTTTTACCATTGTATGTTACAGACTTCTTTTCCCGGGCTGCTTTCAGGATTTTCTCTTTTTCACTGAGCCTTGTAAATTTTTCTATTAGGTGACGGGGTGTGGGCCTATTCATATTGATTTTGAGGGGCATTCTCTGAACCTCCTGAATTTTGATGCTCATTCCCTTTGCCATATTGGGGAAATTCTCCCCAATAATTCTCTCCAGAATACCTTCTGCTCCCCTCTCTCTTTCTTCTTCTTCTGGAATCCCAAATATTCTAATGTTGTTTCATCTTATGGTGTCACTTATCTCTCGAATTTTCTCCTCGTGGTCCAGTAGCTGTTTGTCCCTCTTTTGCTCAGCTTCTTTATTCTCTGTCATTTGGTCGTCTATATCACTAATTCTTTCTTCTGCCTCATTTATCCTAGCAGTGAGAGCCTCCATTTTTTATTGCACCTCATTAATAGCTTTTTTGATTTCAACTTGGTTAGATTTTAGTTCTTTTATTTCTCCAGAAAGGGCTTTTATATCTCCCGAGAGGGTTTCTCTAATATCTTCCATGCCTTTTTCGAGCCCGGCTAGAACCTTGAGAATTGTCATTCTGAACTCTAGATCTGCCATATTACCAATGTCTGTATTGATTAGGTCCCTAGCCTTCTGTATTGCCTCTTGTTCTTTTTTTTGTGTTGAATTTTTCCTTCTTGTCATTTTGTCCAGATAAGAGTATATGAAGGAGGAAGCAAAATACTAAAAGGGTGGCAACAACCCCAGGAAAATATGCTTTAAGCAAATTAGAAGAGATCCGAAATCGTGAGGGGGGAGAAAGGGGATAAAAAGCGGTTCAAAAAGGAAGAAAGAAAAAAAAAGAAAAAAGAAAAAAAAAAGAAAAGAATTAAAAAAAAGAAAACAAATAAAAAAATATAAAAAAGAAAAAATATATATATTAGATAAACTGGTTAAAAAACGTTAAAAAAGAAAAAGGTAAAAGTTAAAAAAAAATTTTACCAGAAGGCGAGAAAAAAACAAAAAATGAAAAAGAAAGAAATTAAATTAACTGCAAGTCTAAAAAAAAATCACAGGGAAAAAGCCATGAGTTCCTTGCTTTGCTTTCTCCTCCTCTGGAATTCTGCTGCTCTCCTTGGTATTGAAACCGCACTCCTTGGTAGGTGAACTTGGTCTTGGCTGGATTTCTTGTTGATCTTCTGGGGGAGGGGCCTGTTGTAGTGATTCTCAAGTGTCTTTGCCCCAGGCGGAATTGCACTGCCCTTAGCAGGGGCCGGGGTGAGTAATCCGCTTGGGTTTGCTTTCAGGAGCTTTTGTTCCCTGAGCGCTTTCTGTAGAGTTCCGGAGGGCGGGAATACAAATGGCGGCCTCCTGTTCTCCAACCTAGAGGAGCCGAGAGCCCAGGGCCCCACTCCTCAGTGCGCCCTCAGAGAACAGCGCCCAGTTACTCCCGTCTGCCTGACCTCCGACCACGCTCCGAGCTCACCGAGCCTGCGACCGGTTCAAGGTAACACCGAGCTGTGAGCTTACTGTCGGCTCTGTCTCTGTAGCCGGCTTTCCCGTTCCAATACCTGCAAGCTCTGCGACACTCAGACACCTCCGATCCTTCTGTGACCCTGCGGGACCTGAGGCCACGCTGACCCCGCGTGGGCTTCGCCCCGGTTTAGCCTCTGGAGCGATGTCCCTCAGCAGAACAGACTTTTAAAAGTCCTGATTTTGTGCTCCGTTGCTCCGCCGCTTGCTGGGAGCCGGCCCCTCCCACCGGGGTCTATCTTCCCGTCGCTGTGGATTCACTTCTCCGCCGGTCCTACCTTTCAGAAAGTGGTTGTTTTTCTGTTTCTAGAATCGCTGTTCTTCTCTTCGATCTGCCTATGGATTTTCAGGTGTTTGCAATCTTTAGATAAGCTATCTAGCTGATCTCCGGCTAGCTGAAGTAGTCTCAGCCTGCTATTTCTACGCCATCTTGACTCCTCCCCCCTGTTAAAATTTTTTTACTGGGTTAGTATCATGACTACTAATCAGTCTGTTTAAATTTTCTATTTATTCCTGATTCACTCTTGGAAAATTGTATGTTTTTAAAAATTTATCCATTGTTTTTAGGTTGTTTAGTCTGCTAACGTATAATATTTTCTTAGAATCTTTTGTGTTTCTGTCTGTTATTTTTTCTCCTTCATTTTTGATTTTATCTATTTGAATCTTCTGTCTTTTTTTCATGTTGAGTCTGGCTTGAGGCTTATCAATTTTGTTTATATTTTTAAAGAATCGGCTCTTGGTTTTTTTTCTTTCTATTTCATTTATTTCTGTTCTGGTCACTATGATTTCCTCTTTCTACTAGATTTGGGCACCGTTCTTCTTTTTCTGCTTACTTTACGTGTAAGTTTAGGTTGTTTATATGAGATTTTTCTTGTTTTTATATAAGCCTTTATTGCTATAAACTTCCCTTTTAGAACTGATTTTGCAAAGGTTTTTGGATCATCGAATTTTCTTTTTCATTTGTCTCCTTGTACTTTTTGGTTTTCTCTTATATCTTCACTGATCTAGTCATTGCGTGGTAGCATGTGGTGTAGTTTCCAAATCTTTTTTTTTTTTTTAAAGATTTTATTTATTTATTTGAGAGAGGGAGAGAGAGAGCGAGCATGCATAAGCATGGGGGAGGGGCAGAGGAAAAGGTAAAAGCAGATTTCCTGATGAACAGGGAACCCTATGCAAGACTCCATTCTAGGACCCTAAGATCATGACCTGAGTAGAAGGCAACCACTTAACTGACTGAGCCACCCAGGTACCCCTCCACATCCCCCCCCCCCGAGTTTTTTCTTGTAATTTATTTCTAGTTTTATACTGTTATCATCAGAAATGGTGCTTGACATGATTTTAGTCTTCTTAAGTTCATAGAATCTATGTTTGTGGCCTAACATGTGATCTACTCTGGAAAATATTTCTTGTGTACTTGAAAGAATGTGCATTCTTGTTTTTGAATGAAATGTTCTGTGTATCTGTGCTGTGTCCCTCTGGTCTGATGTGCCGTTCAAAGCCACCATTTCCTTGTTGGTTTTCTGTCTGGAGTATCTGTCCATTGGTGCAAGTGGGATATTGAAGTCTCCTCCTGTTATTTATTACCCTCATCTTCTCCCTTTAAGTGTTTTCATCTTGCTTTATGTATTTATGTGCTCCTGTGTGGGTCACATTGAGATTTGCCATGGCTATATCTCCTTGTATTGATGCCTTAATACTAAGGAGTGCCTTTCTTTGTCTCTTGCTATAGTCTTTGTTTTTTAGAGTCTATTCTGTTGGATAAAAATATGCTAACCTCCTCCCCCTTTTTAAAAACTTTCATTTGAGGGAGTATGTTTCCAGTTCTTCACTTTCAACCTGCATAGTTCTTTAGGTCCCAAATTAGTCTTTTATAGGCAATGCATAGATGAGTCTTTAAAAAAAAATATCCATTCAACCAACCTCTGTCTTTGATGCAGCAGTTAGTTCATTTACATTTAAGATACTTATTGATAGGCATGTACTTATTGCCATTTTCTTCATTGTTTTCTGGTTGTTTGATAGTTCTTCTCTGTTCCTTTCTCTTCCTCTCTTCTCTCATGGTTTATTGGCTTTCTTCAGTGTTATGCCTGAATTTCTTTCTCTTTATTGTTTCTGTATCTAACACAGGTTTTTTATTCATTGTTACCATTGGATTTGTGTATAACATCTTTTTTTTATAGCAGCCTATATAAGTTGATGGTCACATGAGTTCAGATTCTAAAACTAAATTTTTATGGAGTTACTCTAAGTATACACAATTTTAGGGCAGATATTTCTTCTGAGCTAATTTAACCCCTTATTATTATAGTTACCTCTCCATCATAACTACATAATTTTGTCTCATATTATATATGCTTAATTTATCATTATGTCAGTTGGCTTACTGTAAATTTTGTCCTTTTTAATTTCAACCTGAGTATCCTTATGCATTAGTTGTTTCTATTGTAAAAAGAATGTAGTTGAAATGTGTTACCTCATGATCCAGTCTCTGTTCTCTGTCTCCAACTTCCAGTTTTCTCTTTCCCAAGGAGCTCTGAAGCACAGTCTGTGCTGTGAGAATCACTCATGTGCTGAGAGCAGCTGCACTTTTAGCATGAAGCTCACTCTTTTTTTCATCAGATTCACATTATATTTATTTCAGCAGTTATTACTTTAAAAATGTTTATAAGAACTTTATTGAGAATTTCAGCTGCTTTCAAGAAATGTTTTTACATTTTCTAATATGTCATACTGTGATATATGATTTGTTAAATACTTTTATAAAAGTATGGAACTACACAGTTAAAAATATTAGCTATTGACACACTGTGCTTACACAAAACAGAATGTGTAAGAATTCAAAAAATACTTCAAGTGATGTAAATAGATACAAAACAGTACAAATAGAAGGTAACATGTGGGTTTTATAAAGTGTTCGAAGAAGAGGAATACCTTTGAGCTTTGGGGAATCATGATCATATTCACAGGGTGAAAGGAGTATGGTTGTATTTACACTTACATCACTCTCCATGATTAAACCAGACATAATCAACAGCAGATAGTAATTTCAAATATTGTTCGGTTCCAAAGTATACAACAGTTTAGTTATAAAATATTTTTGCTTGATGAAGCCTTTCTAGAATAATCCAGCAAGTGTAAGTCATTTAACTGATAGATATGTCACATTAAGGAAGAATTCTTAGAAATAAGAGTATCCAAATAATCATAAGTAGGAATTTTTTCTGTAATTGTAGGTAAGGACTAAGAGTGCTCTGGCTAGGTGCAACAATCCCAAACATGTTCATTCATGTGTCTGGTCATTTATTTTCTGTGTTCACTAAGCTGGATGATTTGAAGAAATGTCCAAAGTAATAAATTGTTAATGCTTTTCCAGAATTTAACTCACTAAAATTGTGGAGTGAACACTCCTCATCAAATGCTCCTTGTGTCAGAAAAGTGTGTGAGAGTGTTCATGCCTCTGAGAAGATTGCCTCATAGATGCAAAAGCACAGTTCATGATTGATCATCTGTTACCATTTTTGATCATCACAAAAGAACAGATAGCTGGATAACAATAGGAGAGAAAAATACTGATGTTCTCCAATCCTTGCACATTATGTCTGTACATTATATAAATGGTAAGGCAGCTGTTAGTCCAGTAAAAGAAAATAAAGCAGCTCACCAGTGCCAGGATTGTGTGGGCAGCTTTGGTTTCAGGAGAAGATCTTGGGCAGAGGCTGGTCCTGTGGAGATGCTGGACTATCTTACAAAGTTTGAAAAGGCATTTTACCACATACACTCTGGTCCAGATCATGAGGAACAGACATAGGAAATCTCGTAAGACCATGCCCCCTAGAAAAGCAGCCCGCTGAAGTTGATCAGACTTTCTCCCATTACAGTATGTCAGAGAATATACTTGTCCAACTTCAGTGGTGTTGAAGGGGACTGCAGTGGTTATGATGACACAGATGTAGATCAGCATGTTGATGATCCAGAAAGAAAAGAGAGCAGGAAAAACATACGTGGAAATTTGGAGTTTGAGCCGTACCCACCTAGAGTTGCTGGGAGTGATAATTATGGCCTGAAAAATACTCAGAAAAGATGCAGTGCAGAGAGAAAGACCTGGTGTGACTCTACATGTACAGCTCTGTCTTACAGCAACTGTCATCTAGAAAATTTCTTACTCCAAAGGCATTCATTATTTCTGGAACTCCACTGAAAAGAATTGTCATGACATCAGCTAAAGTTAAGTGGGTAAATATCAAATCTATAGGCCTCTTTATATATAGCTGGATTAGTAGCAATATGTGTCCAATAAAACCAATTCCAATTTGAGAGAGAAAGAATACTCCTAAAATAATCTCCTTTGTAATCATTATAATCAGTGGCTCTGATCCTATGGATGGACTCCTCCACAGCTAAAAAGGGAACTGCAATGATTTGTAAGCTTGATGGAAACAAGAGAACTTTAAGAAGACTCCATAAGGTATGTTCACCCTCAGCAGTATATTCAGGAAATGAAGAATTAGGTCTAGAAGTAAAAGTCAAGAATTGTTAAAGTCACTTCAGAGGAACCTTAAGGTTAAGACAAACATGTCTTGTTTATAAAAACATTACTGTAATTCTCAAAAATAACTTGAGTTTCCTGAAGAAAAATATTTCATAATTATGGAGATTTTATGCTCTGTGTATATATTCTGAACTTCATTTTTTTAAAAAAAGATTTTATTTATTTATTTATTTGACAGACAGAGATCACAAGTAGGCAGAGAGGCAGAGAGAGAGGGGGAAGCAGGCTCCCTGCTGAGCAGAAAGCCCAGTGTGGAGCTCGATCCCAGGACTCTGGGATCATGACCGGAGCTGAAGGTAGAGGCTTTAACCCACTGAACCACCCAGGTGCTCCCTGAACTTCATTTCTGTGTTTTGAATGAACTTTCATCTTTTGTCATATAAAACTGAAAATTTTAATGTATTTTAATGTTTATTATTATGTTTCTACTATAGATGACACTCATCATTTTTACTGTCATTCACCAGAAGACTTCATCCCCAGAGTTGCATACAATCATTAGGCTCTGTAAATACCTTTTCCTGACCCTACTCCTCATGCTTCCCCAACTCCAACTCTACCAATAACACACTGAATATATTTCAGCACATGGACAGTTCATTGGATCCCTTACCCAAGTTCTGAAAATTTGCTTCATTTCTTTATTCTACTCTGAAGCCACTGCTTCACTTGAGATTCTTTCCGGTACTGGGATCTTTGTCTCCCCTCTCCTCTGTTTCACCAGGCTTATATGGGAAAATGTTCTCTTTGATTCTGAATGCTTGCAGATAATTTTCCATTTCTCCAGCTTTGAAAGATTTGCTATCAGTCTATATCCATAAGTGTCCTGGTGGAAATAATATGCTGACCCAAGTCACTCACCTCCCTAGCTTCCCTAACTCAACTCATACTATGTATTAGTACTTGTAGATCCATGCCAATGGATTAGCATAACCTCAGCCTCTTACATTTGTGATCTCTCTCCTATCTCACTCCCAACCTCATCCACTCTCTCCTGCTTACACACTAGCTGTTGTCATTATCAATGTCGTTTTCAAGCATCTCATGTTCTATTACCACCAATTTCCAGCTTAGTCTACCTAGTCTCTAACTTTAATATTACTTTGTCATCATCAGGAGGTGAAAATGTGTACTCTCCATAACGTTTTCAGAGCTTTTCCTCCTTGCCTAAACTTCCACGATCCAGCATCATCACACCGGCAAAAATACGTGATTACATCACTTTTTTTCTATTTCATACTTCTCATCACACAAAAGACAACCCACATTAAATCTACTATTTTGCTTCATCCATGGCATCCTGGTCAGATAAACAAAGCTGGAGAAAAACATAAAATAGTGTATATGAATTTATATCAAATTCCTCAGTAGTAAGTCCAGTGAGCTCTACCTCAGCCTGGAAATAATTGTCATTTTCTAAACCATTTCTATTTTGTTCACTTTCCCACTTCTCTTGATGACTACTTCAAAACATTTTCTCTAGTCTCAAACCGTCAACATATACTCTGTCAATGTTATATTGATGCCATGCTGCATATTTTTATTGACATATAATTGATGTGTAATATTGTGTTAGATGTACAATATGAAATTTAATATTTGTATATTTTGCAAAATGATTACAATAGGTCTAGTTAGCATTCACCACCACACAGTTACAAATTTTCTTTCTTGTCATGACATTTAAGTTCTATTCTTTTAGCAACTTTCATATATATATTGTACAGTATTACCAATTATAGTCACCAGTTTACACACTACAACTCCATAATTTATTTCTTTAATAACAGGAAATTTGTACCCTTTGACCATGTCATCTATTTCTCCAAACCCCTGACCCCAACTTAGGCAAACACCAATCTATTCTTTTTTTTTTCTTCATTAGTAACCAAAATTTATTACATATGTTGAAATACTTACAGGAATAAGGATTGATGATTTTTTAAATTTAAATTAAATTAGCCAACACAGAGTACATTATTAGTTTAAGATGCAGTGTTCAGTGATTCATCAGTTGCCTAGAAAACCCAGATCTCATCACATTACCTGCCTCCTTAATGTACATCACCCAGTTAGCCCATTCCTCCATCCTTCTCTCCTTATTTTTTTTCTCATAGGTAAGAGTCTCTCATGGTATGTCTCCCTTTTGGATTTCTTCCCATTCAGTTTTCCATTCTTTTCCTTACTGTTCTCTGCACTGTTTATTATATTTTGCATATGAGGGAAACCACATGAAAATTGTCTTTTTCCTGATTGACTTATTTCACTTAGTATAATACCATCCAGTTCCATCCATGTCAATGTACATGGTGGGTATTCATCCTTTCTGATGGCTGAGTAATATCCCAATTGCATCATCATCATATGCCAAGTGATGTGGCACATTTTTTTTTATGTCTGTTGGCCATTTCTGTGTCTTTGGAGAAATGTCTGTTCATGTATTCTACCCATTTCTTGACTAGATTCTTTGTTTCTTGGGGTGTTGAGTTTGATAAGCTATTGATAGATCTTGGATACAAGCCCTTTATGTAACAAGGCATTTGTAAATATTTTCTCCCATTCGATAGGTTGCCTTTTAGTGTTGTTGACTGTTTCTTTTGCTGTGCAAAGGCTTTTGCTCTTGATGAAACCCCAGAGGTTCATTTTGGTTTTTGTTTCCCTTGCCTTTAGAGACATGTCTTTTTTTTTAATTTATTTTTTATTTTCAGCATAACAGTATTCATTATTTTTGCACCACACCCAGTGCTCCATGCAATCCGTGCCCTCTATAATACCCACCTCCTGGTACCCTGACCTCCCACCTCCCACCCCTTCAAACCCCTCAGATTGTTTTCCAGAGTCCATAGTCTCTCATGGTTGACCTCCCCTTCCAATTTACCCCAACTCCCTTCTCCTCTCTAACTCCCCATGTCCTCCATGCTATTTGTTATGCTCCACAAATAAGTGAAACCATATGATAATTGATTCTCTCTGCTTGACTGATTTCACTCAGCATCATCTCTTCCAGTCCCGTCCATGTTGCTACAAAAGTTGGGTATTCATCCTTTCTGATGGAGGCATAATACTCCATAGTGTATATGGACCACATCTTCCTTATCCACTTGTCCATTGAAAGGCATCTTGGCTCTTTCCACAGTTTGGTGACTGTGGCCATTGCTGCTATAAACATTGGGATACAAATGGCCCTTCTTTTCATGACATCTGTATCTTTGTGGTAAATACCCAGGAGTGCAATGGCAGGGTCATAGGGAAGTTCTATTTTTAATTTCTTGAGGAACCTCCACACTGTTCTCCAAAGAGGCTTGCACCAGCTTGCATTCCCACCAACAGTGTAAGAGGGTTCCCCTTTCTCCACATCCTCTCCAACACATCAACATGTGTTGTTTCCTGTCTTGCTAATTTTGGCCATTCTAACCGGTGTAGGGTGATATCTCAATGTAGTTTTAATTTGAATCTCCCTGATGGCCAAGAACCATAAGATACCTGGGAATAAACCTAACCAAAGAGGTAAAGGATCTGTACTCAAGGAACTACAGAACACTCATGAAAGAAATTGAAAAGACACAAGATGGAAGACCATTCCACGCTCTTGGATCGAAAGAATAAACATTGTTAAAATGTCTATACTGCCTAGAGCAATCTATACTTTTAATGCTATTCCAATCAAAATTCCATCGGTATTCTTCAAAGAGCTGGAGCAAATAATTCTAAAATTTGTATGGAATCAGAAGAGACCCTGAATCACTACAGAAATGTTGAAAACAAAAATAAAATGGGGGGCATCATGTTACCTGATTTCAAGCTTTACTACAAAGCTGTGATCACCAAGACAGCGTGGTACTGGCATAAAAACAGACGCATAGACCAGTGGAACAGAGTAGAGAGCCCAGATATGGACCCTCAAATCTACGGTCAAATAATCTTCGACAAAACAGGAAAAAATATACAGTGGCAAAAAGACAGTCTCCTCAATAAATGGTGCTGGGAAAACTGGGCAGCTATATGTAGAAGAATGAAACTCAACCATTCTCTTACACCGTACACAAAGATAAACTCAAAATGGATAAAAGACCTCAATGTGAGACAGGAATCTATCAGAATCCTAGAGGAGAACATAGGCAGTAATCTCTTCAATATCAGCCACAGCAACTTCTTTCAAGATATGTCTCCAAAGGCAAAGGAAACAAAAGCGAAGATGAACTTTTGGGACTTCATCAAAATCAAAAGCTTCTGCACAGCCAAGGAAACAGTCAAGAAAACAAAGAGGCAGCCCACGGAATGGAATTTATTTGCAAATGACAGTACAGACAAAAGGTTGATATCCAGGATCTATAATGAACTCCTCAAACTCAACACACACAAAACAGACAGTCATATCAAAAAATGCACAGAAGATATGGACAGATACTTCTCCAATAAAGGCTTACAAATGGCTATCAGACACATGAAAAAATGTTCATCATCAATCTATTCTTTTTATCTATGGGTTCAGTTTATTTATTTATTTTTCTGATCGAACATATATATGAAATCATACATACTTGTTTTTTACTGTATGACTTATTTTATGTACTTATTTTTATCCTCATTTCATCATTATATATATATGTGTACAGATACACATATTTTACCTATATAAAATACATGCATATTATACATATATAAAATATAATATGTACATATATTTCAGGCATTATATATGTGTGTATATATGTATGTATATATACATATATATGTATGTGTATATATGTGTGTATAATGTGTATATACACACATATATGTACATATTATATTTTATATATGTAAAATCATTTCATTTTCTTTATTCACCCATCAATGAACTCCATATTCCATTTAGAAAACTAAGCAATCAAAAGACTACTTCAGAAGATCCCGCCACTACATCAATCCCTTTTAATATCCTTGCTCAGAAATGCGCCCTTCTCCCTGGGTATTATGAATAAATTGTCTATGTTTCTAATCATAACTAATCCATCCACCATGCAATAAATCTGGAATGCTCCTTCTTGCTCAAGACCCTTTCTTCTGTTATCCTTTCCCTCATGCATTATACAAATTTCTCCATAAACATGTAAATATACTGTCTTTCTTCCACATTTCTTGAGTCATTGCTTTCTAGAGGGGCAATACTCCTCTATGCAGTTTTCTCTACTCTCTGTCTCCAGTTGCTCACATCTCAATGGCTCTTGATCCCTGAAGTGCTGGACTATAAAAATGCCTGTAAATTCTTCCCTTCCTTGTATACGTTATATAGGGACTTTGTAGCTCCACTCGAGAGATGGCCCTTTATCCATACCTTGAATATAGTTTGGCCTTTGACATGCTTTGGCAAGTCAGTGTGGAGCAAGTACGACATGACCAGCCTCCTGATGAAAGCCTTGGGGGCAAGGCTTGCTTTTTGCTTTGCTATGAACCCACCATACCAGCACATGAAACACCCTCACTTATTAGAGGATGAGCAGGACACATGGAAGAAGTTTTTTCTAGAATTTTATGTGAGCCTATTGCATTCTAAGCAAAATTTGACCCATATGGGACACCAGCCTTTTTCTATCCCACCCCTAACATGACAACACTTGCATGACTGCACACTTGAGAGAGTCCAGCAAAGAAGGGAAAGAGTCTAGACTCAAAAATCACATATGATCTGACTCTATATAGGAAATATCCCCAAATGCATTAATCTGTAGACAGAAAGCAGACATTTGTTGCCAGGGAATGGAGAGAGGGACAGAGGAGTGATTGGGTATTCTGTGGTTTTCTTTGGGTGTGATGAAATGTTTTGAAGCTTAAGAGGAGTTGTGATTGCACAACATTGCAAATGTAAGTTCCATTGAATGACACAAAATAAGATGGTGAATTTTATGTTCTATTAATTTCTTCTCAATAATAAATGTAAATATACATATAAATAAGGTAGACTATATGCACCAAGGTCTAAAAAAGGGTAAAGTATTATAAACAAGATAAATTTTCCCAGAAATGCTAAAATAGCTCATCTTTAAGAAATCTCTTAACATAGTTATCCATACCAATATCTTGAGGACAAAAGGCACATAACGTTTTAATAAATAATTTACATTCATATATATTTAACATGCATTTATGATAAAACTAAACCCTATAGTGTATTATAGATACAAAGGAGATTTTAAATTTATGAAAGGTAGCTAGCTAATGTAGACATAGACAAACCAACAAATTATGAAACTCAACTAATTCTCTTTTAAGTGAGATATGTAAAAAGTATACCACTACCATGTCCCCATTTTTTATTGCCTTTTAGCTCCTAACATGTGGTAAAGAATTCAAAGGAGGATAAGCATTCCCAAAACCAAAAGTGTGACTGTTATTATTCACTGATGATGATGAGGGAACAGAAAGCAAGCTGAGGACAAAGCAGAAGCTGACACCCCATTATGCCCCCCTGCATATATGTGACATTCCTCATGCATTCCTGGGTGTCCTAAAGCTAAGGAAAGGAAAAACAAATAGTTAGCTTTCAGAAATCACAATCCTGCAAGACCTGAGTGTAAGGACCTATTTAGCCAGAGTGACTCTTTTTTTGTTTGTGCAGTAAAACTGACCCTCCCCCTCTCCCCCCAGAGAAACTTAGAAGCAAGTCTGGGAAACCAGTAAAATATGGTCAGCTAGTTCCTAATAACAGAGCCCAGAATACAAGGAAGAGTCAGGCCAGGTGGAGACATCCAATCAGCTAAGAAACACACATACTTTTTCCCTAACCACCATAGAATGTAAACCCTGCCATTTGGGCGCCAACCTTGAGCACCAGTTCTGACCAAAGTAATAGGTTAGTTCAAACAGCTACTATAGGGTAAATTGTAATTCAGTTGGCCACCTGCATGTGACCTAACATGACTACAATTTCATTGGCCACCTATGTGTGGCCAGACTTTTGCTCTATAAAAGATAGTCTGTAAGATGGGGAGGGGTCACCCTCTTCGGAGATGGCCCTGACCAGTCAGTCAGTTAATTCTTAAGCCTGTAAGCTGGGGGTGGTTGTTCTCTTCAGAGACGGCCCTGGCCGGTCAGTCTGACTTCTAATGCTTGGCATAGAATGGAGCTTTGCATAACTTTCACCTTGTTTCAGTCTTGTTCTCCTGATCAATCAGTCTAACTTCTAATGCTTAGCATAGAATAGAGCTTTGCATGACTTCACCTTCTCTCAGTCTCGTTCCCCTGACCACTCAGTCTAACTTCTAATACTTACATTAAAATAAAGCTTTAAATAACTTTCACTTTGTCTCAGTCTTGTTTCATTTAATAATGGACCTAATTCTGAGTGTCCCTCAGTTTACAAATGTCTTAGTGATCCATAAGAACAAAGCATTTCTATCAATGGCCTAGCTTCCAAAAGGAAGTGTAAATACTATTAAATGTCCTTATATGTGTCCTGTCCCTGTGTGATGAGGAAATGGAAGGCAAGCTGAGGACAGAGCAGAAGCTGACACCCTGTAACCTCCTCCCACCCCCAACTCCTGGGTAAGACACGTGTGATATTCTTCCAGGAATCTCCCAACTATCTTTTTTTTTTTTTAATTTAATTTAATTTTTTCAGTGTTCCAAGATTCATTGTTTATGTACCACACCCTGTGCTCCAAGCAATATGTGCCTCCTTATATTTGTTCACTTTTTTTTTTCTCTCTCGCCTTGACTTGATGGTTTTTTTAGGTTTAGAGGAAAGCAAACTGCACCCTGACTTCCCTCTCAGAGAGAAGCCTCAGTCTGGCTGCAGAGCTCAAATAAATCCCCCCTTGGCTGCTGGCAGAGCAGGTTCCCAGTTGTGGTCCCTGGGGACTCAGGGTTTTTTGCTTGTACCCAAAACCATGGCAGCGGGGGGCTGTCTGGGCAGCTCCAGACTGCCAGAGAAGTTCCAAGCAGCGATCGCACACTGAGATTTTCCCACTGGCCCGGGCTGGGGGTGCCTAGTCTTTCCGTCCGAGAGCACCCAGCTGGCGTTTTTGTGCACCTCTCTCAGGGGAGGGTGCGGGGCACGATTCGGACTCTGATGGCATGGCAGGGCACTGGAGTGGGGACTGCAAAAAGGCTGTGCTTCTGTTAGCTGGCGAGGCTCCCAGCTCTTCACAGGAGGCGGGCACCACGCACTCTGAGGCGCGCTGGTGGTTCAGGGACCGAGACCTGGTTTCTCTGCCGCACTCTCTCTGGCTCTGCACCAGGGGTGGCTGTCCTGGATCCGGGGACTTAAGCCCCGACCCTAACACCCCGATTCCCACAATCCCCCCCCCCCCCCCCCGCCCCGGTGATCCTTTGCTTTTTTTGAGTGCTTTCTACCAGACTCCAGAGTTAATGCTGGTCCCCAGGAGCAGGGCACTCTTGTATTGGCATATTATTTTCCATTGGGTTGCCTCTGGTGGCTCCCTCCCCCTTTTGTTTATCTTCCGATATCAGTCTGACTTTCCCACTCTGCTTACCTGCCCACTGGCGTCTTCTGCTCCAGTAGAGATCCAGATGTGTATAATTCTGACCTCAGGCTGATTTCGTGGGTGATCGGAGTTCTTTGGAAGGTAATCAGCTCACTTTAGGGTACAGGTTGAAAGGGCGCCTCCTCCTACTTCCCCGCCATCTTGTCTCCCCCATGTGTGCCTCCTTAATATCTACCACCAGGCTCACCCAACCCTCCATCCCTCTCCTCTAAAACCCTCAGTTTGTTTCTCATAGTCCACAGTCTCTCATGGTTCATCTCCCCCTCCAGTTTACTTTTCATTTCCTTCTTCTAATGTCCTCCATGTTATTCGTTATGCTCCACAAGTAAGTAAACCATATGATAATTCACTCTCTGTTTGACTGATTTCACTCAGCATACACAGATGCATTTCATCCTGCAGTCCCATCTGTGTTGATACAAAAGTTGCATAATCATCCTTTATGATAGGATCATAATATTCCTTTGTGTATATGGACCATATCTTCTTTATCCATTCATCTGTTGAAGGGCATCTTGCCTCTTTCCATAGGTTGGCGATTGTGGCCATTGCTGCTATGAACATTGGGGTACATATGGCCCTTCTTTTCACTACATCTGTATCTTTGGGGTAAATACCCAGTAATGCAATTGCAGGGTCATAGGGTAGCTCTGTTTTTTAATTTCTGAAAGAATCTCCACACTGTTTTCCAAAATGGCTATACCAACTTGCATTCCCACTGTAAGGACCTATTTAGCAAGAGGCTTCCATTAAGGTTAAACAATAACCTTGTTGTTTAACCCTTAAACTGTCCCTGCTCCCCTTTCCCCAGGGGATTTACTTAAAAACAAGTCCTGGAAACCAGCTCCAGGTAACAAAGCCCAGATACAAGGGTGGGTCAGGCCAGGTAGAAACATCGGATCAGTGGGGTTGCATACTGTCTCTCTAGCTATCAAGGAGTAGGGGCCCCCGCCCTTTGGGAGCCTTTTGGGTGCCAATTCTAACCAAGGTGGTAGACTAGGTCGAATGTCGAGTATAGGGTAAATTGTAATTCAATTGTTCACCTAGCATCACTGTGCAGCTTTCTCTGTGTGTTACAATTTCACTGGCTACCTCTGCGTGGCCAGGCCTGAGCGCATGGCCTTTGCCCTTAAAAGCTAGTCTGTGAAACAGAGAAAATTCGCCCCTCTCTGTAAGAGGCGTGGCCCTGGCTGGTCAGTTTGATTCTTGATGCTTGGCACGAAATAAACTTTGCTTGACCTTCGCTTTATATCAGTCTCACTCCTTTAATCATGGACCTATTATTGGGTGACTTAACACCCACCAAGAGTGTAAAAGGGTTCCCCTTTCTCCACATCCTCTCCAATACTTGTTTACTGTCTTGTTAATTTTGGCTATTCTAACTGGTATAAGGTGGTATCTCAATGTGGTTTTGATTTGAATCTCCCTGATGGCTAATGATGATGAACATTTTTTTATGTTCATTATCGTTGGCCATCAGGGAGATTCAAATCAAAATCTTCCAACTATCTTAATGTTAATACCTTGTTACAGGGAAAAACAGCCTTAACCTGACAATGGCAAGGCCTCTGTATTTTGTAGATCCTCTTTAGCCTGTGAATGTTCTTTTAAACTCTCCCTTTTTTTATGTTCCCCAACCCCATAGTATATAATCAGCCACCCCTCCAACCCCCCCCCCCCCCCCCCCCCCCCCCCCCCCGCTGACAGCAGCTCTTTCTGCCCATGGGTCCTATCCCCATGCTTTAATAAACCACCATTTTGCACCAAAGACTTCTCAGGAATTCTTTCTTGGTCTTGGGCTCTGGACTCCACCCCACTGAACCTCACCTGTATTCCAAAACCGTAACAATAGTATGGTCTACCCTGAAAGTAAGTTTAAAACTCTTGAGAAAAGTATTACAGTTGGTAACACAGCTACTTCTTTTAACTAGTATTTCTGTAGCTAGACTATGTAATTTTAGAAACTATAAGATTAAGAATGACCATAATATTATGATAATTTCAAATCTGTGGCAGAATTTCTAGAATAAAATTGTACAAATCAATTGAAAGATGTTAAGACAAAATAGTAACATTATAAGACTTCTTCATCAGTCCCCTTATTTGATGGTCACACTACTTCAAAGAATGAAGAAGTAGACCAGGCAGAGTGGTGGGCAGCAAAGCAAGGTTTGTTGAGTAATAGCAAAGTGATAATACAAGCCTCCCAAGGAGGGAGGGACCTGAGAGAATTGCCACCAGAGTTTCTAAATCTAGGGGTCTTTATGGGCTTGTTTATAGGCTTTGTTTTAATCTGATTAACTCTCCCTATGCCTGTGTCCAGTCAGGTTTTTGTCACTTATCTATCATAAGGGAAAGAATGAAGGGCTCCTTTCAGAGTGGTGCAAAATCCTTTTAAGGGTGCTTTCTTCTTAGGACTGGGGCTCTTGAACCTGTTTGCCTGTCTTCCAACTACCCTTCATCAGTAGCAGTATATAGGACATTTATAAATCAGAATACTCAATATCATAAAGTGTCAAATATCAACCATATTTAACATTTAATGCAACTTTCCACAAAGTCTAAACCACTCTGTTACACTGATTTTGAAAATTTGTGTGCAAATTTTGTTTCTTAGATTAGAGAAAAATGAAAAGGCAAGAAACATGAACATGAAAACAAGGCAGTATAAAAAGAGAATGTTTTACTGAGCATTGGGTGTTATATGGAAGTGTTGAATCACCAAATTTTACACCTGAAACTAATATTACACTGTATGTTAACTACCTGGAGTTCAGGTAAAAACTTTTAAAAATAAAAAATAAATTTAAATGATGTTTAAATAAATGAAAAGATCAGTGGAAAAAGTGAAAGAAAATGAATGAGAAGAAACTAAAATCAAGAGACAATGTTTAATCAAGGTGGAAAGGTAAAGATAAACAGTAAATTGAAGGTAAAAGTAGAACAAAAAAACCCAAGAGAACAAGGGTAGTGGCCATATCAACAGGGAAGTCAGCAAAAGAAAACAAGGGAGGGAGAGAAAAAAGCACAAGTGGAGGTAGGCAAGATAACAAAAATTGTGCAAATAAAAAAGGCCCAGAGAAAGGACTATGCCAAAAATGAAGCCTAACAAGAAACAGAAAAAAAAAATTAGGATGTTTATCAGAATAATTAAAAAAATATGAGATGGGGGATTTTAGGAAAGCAAAGAAAAAGAACAACATGCCAGAGTATTTGGTTTCTGAGTAAGAATTTGCTCTGAGAACAATTTAGATAGGGTTGTGGAGACCCATTGAACTCCTCAAATTAATATGATGATTATTCTAAAGTAAACACATATTTGAGAGTCATCAGATACAGAAGTCTTTTAAGAGCTTTCCCTATCTCTTTAAAGGCAGGAATGTCTGAGAATGAAACTACTATAAATGTCCTCTCTTCTCTGAGGGTATTAGATTGCCATGAGAAAGACAAAAAGTAATATTGCATCTGCATAAAAATGATTATCACAAACCTTCTTATATTCTGTTTGTTTTCCTCTGAACCCATTTGTTCTACCATAGAAGGCTCTCCTCCCCTCCATCTCTTCCCTTTCTGAAGCTGGCGATATAAACTCCTAATTTTAGTCATTTATGAGCTATTTCTTTTATGAATTCCCAAATGCAATTGAATAAAAATTTTTTTTCTCTTGTTCATCTGTCTTCTGTCAGTTTACTTTGCAGGCTCCAAACCCAACATAAGAGGGGTCTAGGAAAAGGATTTCTTCCTCAGTAGGATCAGTAAGAAATCTTAAAGGTCAAGAAGGATATAAATTCAGATAATTTAAACATTAGAAAGTACTCACAAGTGAGAGAAATATCATGAATAAACAATGGAAGACAGAGAAATGACCTCAAAAACATAAACAAAAAGAGAGAGAGAGAGAAAATAAAGGAGAAGTTTTAACCATAAATGGAAAGCAATGGGGAAATGAATTAAAAGTCAAGGATCGAAGAACATCTGGGTGGCTCATTTGGTTAAGTGTCAGACTTGACCTCAGCTCAGGTCATGATCTCAGGGTTTTGAGATCAAGCCCTGTGTTATGCTCCATGCCAGATGTGGAGCCTGCTTAAGATTTTCTCTTTCTCTCTCCCTTTGCTCTCCTCTCCCTCATGTGTGCTTTCTTTAACCCCCCCAACTCCCCCCCAAAATAAAAAAAAAACCAAATAGTCAATCAACACACAGGGTTATGAGTTTTGAGGAAAAGAAGAGGTAAGAAGAGAAGAGGGTATGATAAAAAGAGAGGGGAAGGAATGCAGACAGGAACAGTAAACACAAAAGATGGGAGGACCTAAACTGAAGTAACAAGGAGAGAAAAGAGAGAAAATGAATAATACAACACAAATGTATACTAACCTACATAAATAAGATGATAGGAGGAAGCCTCAATGGAAATGCATCTTAAAAAAACACAGGTGTTTGTTTCAAGTTGCTTTATGAATCTGAATTTTACAGAAAAAAAATATGTGAGGTTTGGCCAGAAGTAATGTTGCTGCAGTAAAAATCCTTGATTTACAAACATCTTCAATATTGTCTGTCATATAATACTGGTTTATACAATTATTTTTAAGACCTCTTAATTATATCTTCCTAAAGAGATTCAGAAAAATTGGGCATAAGAGGGCAATATGCAGGTCATAATAAGAGTGAAAAAATTTAGTTTGAATGTTAGAAAATTTTGGGTTTTAGGATATTAGCATATATATCAGAGTAGACAGAATGTGCATGAATGATCATTCATACCCTTACTGAAATAGTAATAATGCATGAAGTGTCTTATGGAAAATGGAAAAAAAATGTAGAAAACTATGTTGAAGAATGTAAAGAAATGATAGAAAGGAAAAAATATACATTTAAGATAATAGAAAAGAGTGGAAAAAGGAAGAAATGATGTATTAAAAATAGAGGGAAAGAGGAAAAGCAGGGAATAAGTCCAGAGGAAATTAAAAATAGAATTGCAAAAACAATAAGTTAAGGGCTGAGAAATGAACACTTTTGAGAACAATCATGACATATGGAAAATGGTAAAGATATAAACAATCAGAAAAATATCAATTAATTAAGAAAAATATTAACATACAAGTGTGAAGATTATAAGAGGAAGAATAAATAATTTTTATCACACCACTGAGAATTATGGAATGAGAGCAATGAAAGGAGAAAACAGCAGAATAGAAAGACTAACAGGAAAGGATGAGAGAAATGGAAGAGAAAAGAAATGATAAAGGGAAATGATAAGAAGTGTGGGAGTAAGAACATGGAGAGAGGAGACTTATTGTTAAGGACAAACAAAATATTTAGCATAAGAAGAATCCTAAACAAAAAAAGAATTGAGAAGCAAATTCTTGCAAAAATGGCCAGGTCTCTCCCTTCATGCAAGAACTACAGACAGGGAGGGGACTTACTTCCTCTGAGCTCATCTCTGGTGGGCTGTAGCTGGGTGCAGGTGCCTGGGTCCAGGGGTATAGGAGGACTAGCTTGCTCAATCCCCAAGGACTGGAAATTACTTTGCACACAGTGAACTTCCTGATTCATCCAGAAGAATCATAAATTACAACAAATTCTCTTGATATGCTTAGAAATGTATTTAATTAAAGTCAGCACCTAAGGTCACAAACACCTTAAAATTTTAAGTGACCCTAGAGAGTTCTATAAGACTAGAGGAGGAAGTAAACTTAGAATGTTTATTGTTTTCAGTTACCAGGAAACATAAAAGATTTTACTGCTACAAATCAGCCATTCAGAGAGTAATCTCTTTCCTCTGAGACTTCAATATTGATCCATAATTTATGTTGGAGCATCCAAGCCTCCATTGATTTAATTAAAAAGTAATATAAATGCTGGATTCTGGGACTAATAAACCAACTGAATTTTTAGTTGAAAACCTAATACGTAGTAAGGGCTCTAATTAACATAAGTATATAATTTAAGCTACGGCTTAAAGCTATGGCTTTTATTGTTCCTTGTGGAATTTGTATAGTTGTTAAAACCTTCCATCTTGCAGACCAAAAAATAAATGAACCTGAAATTTATGTAGTGCCTGATCTTATGTTAATGAAATTTATGTAGTGCCTTGATCTTATGTTAATGCTGTGATTTGTGGGAAGGTGGAGTTTCTTTCCCATGAATACCCTACTTTAGTACCCCCTTCCTTAGTAGCACAGGCATCCAAACCCAACTTCAGACCTAAAGATACATCTCTTATCTCAGTTGATCATTCACAACTATTTACCAAGTGTACAGGTTTCAATATCAAAGGTTTTAAAAGTTATTGGTGGCAGAAGACATAGATATTTTTCCAAAAAATCCAGATGGTCAGCAGACACATGAAGATGTTCAAATCACATCATCAGGGAAATACAAATCAACACTACTATGAGATATTATCTCATGCCTGTCAGAATGACTAAAATTAACAACACAAGAAATAACAGGAGTTGGCAAGTATGTGGAGAAAAAGGAACACTTGTGCCCTGTTGGTGGGAATGCAAACTGGGGCAGCCACTCTGGAAAACAGTATGGAGGTTCCTTGAACAGTTAAAAATGGGGCTACTCAAGGCTCCAGCAATTTCACTACTAGGGATTTACCCAGAAAATACAGAATTACAGATTCAAAGGGGTACATGCACTGTTATGTTTATAGCAGCATCATCAATAGCCACATTATGGGAGCAGCCCATGTGTCCACCAACTGATGAATGGATAAAGAAATGGTGTGTGTATATATAAACAATGGAGTATTACTCACCTATAAGAAAGAACAGAATCTTGCCATTTGCAATGACATGGATGGAGCTAGAGGATATAATCCTAAGTGAAATGAATCAGTCAGAGAAGACAAATGCCGTATGATTTCACTCATACGTGGAATTTGAGAAATAGAACAAGCTAGCAAAGGGAAAAAGAGAAAGGAAGGCATACACTTAACAGACCTTTAACTATAGAGAACAAACTAATGGCTATCAGAAGGGTGGTGGGTTGGGGCATGGGTTAAATAGGCAGTGGGGATTAGGGAATATGCTTGTTGTGATGAGCACAGTGTGATGTATGGAAGCATTACATTACTATATTGTATGCCTTAAGCTAATAGAACACTGCATGTTAACTAACTGGAATTGACATAAAAACTTAAAAAAAAAAAAGACAAAATAACAGAACCAAAAATATATATATAGAAATAAAGTTCAGGACATATACACAGAATTTAAAATCTCTATAAATATGAAGTGTTGGGGCACCTGGGTGGCTCAGTGGGTTAAGCCACTGCCTTTGGCTCAGGTCATGATCTCAGGGTCCTGGGATCAAGTTCCACATCGGGCTCTCTGCTCAGCCGGGAGCCTGCTTCCCTCTCTCTCTGCCTGCCTCTCTGCCTACTTGTGATCTCTCTCCGTCAAATAAATAGATAAAATCTTAAAAAAATATATGAAGTGATATTTTTAATGCATAAGTATTCTCCTTCAGGGAAGCTATTTTTGAGAATTACAGTAATATTTTTATAAACAAGGCATGTTTATCTTGACCTTAGTGTTCCTTTGAAGTTATTTTAGCAATTCTTGACATTTGCTTCTAGAACTAATTCTTCATTTCCTGAATATTGTTAGAGCATCTGCACAACTTACTGCTGAGGGTGATCATACCTCTTGGAGTCATCTCAAAATTCTCTTATTTTCATCAAGCTTACAAATCATTTTGGCTCCCTTTTTAGCTCTGCAGAAGTCTATCCATAGTGTAAGAGGCCAGTGAATATAATAGTTTCAAATGATACTGTTTTGGAAAGTTCTTCATTCTCAAATAGGGACTGGTTTATTGGGAACACTTTGTTACTTGTGTTACTCATCAATACCTTTTTATTCCAGTCCCATGCAAAGAAGCCTATAGATTTGATATTAACCCATTTAACTTTAGCTAATAACAATTATTTTCAGTGGGATTCCAAAAATATTAAATGTCTTTGGAGTAAGAAATTTTCTAGATGACATTGGTTGTAAGACAGTGCTATACATGTACAGAGTCACTCAGGGTCTTTCCCTCTGTACCACGTCTTTTCTCAGTATTTTTCAGGTCATAATATCACTTCCAAAACCACTGATAGACATGGCTCAAACTCAGACTGTTCACATACATTTTCCCATCTTTATTTTCTTTCCAAATTACACATCAGATCTACATCTATGTCATCATAAGTGCTGTGGCCCCCTTCAACACCACTGAAGTTGCACAAGTGTATTATCTGACATACTGTAGCAGAAGGGAACCCAATAAACTTCACAAGGCTAATTTTGTAGGGAGCATTGTTTTATGAAATTTCCTGTGTGTTCCTCATGATCTGGACCAATGTGTACATGGTAACAGTCCACCAGACCAGCCTTTGCACAAACCCCTTTCCTGGAACTAAGGCCACCCACAGGATCCTGGCATCTGTGAACTGCTTTAGTTTTTTGTTTTTGTTTTTGTTTTTACTCAGCCAATAGCTACCTTACAATTTACAGAAGTTATAGACATAATACACAAGGGCTTTTTCTCTGTTCTTGTTATCTAGCAATCTGTCCTCTTCTACTGATGAAAAATAACAGATGATCCTTCCTAAACTGTGCCTTTGCAAAGATGAGAAAGTCCTCTCTATATTTCCTTCAGAAGTTTGAACACTCTCACTCACACATTTCTCTGACACAAAGGGCATGTGATCATAATTTCCCACACCACAATTTTAATGAGGTAAAATTCTGATAAGGCATTAATAAATTTTACTTTGGACATTTCATCAAACCATCCAGCTTCATGAACATATAAAATAAATGACCAGATACATGGAATAAAACATGTTTGAGGGTTGCCTGGGTGGCTCTGTAGGTTGAGTGTCTGACTCTTAATTTTGGCTAGGGATCGAACCCCACATTGGGCTCTGAGCTAAGTGGGGAGTTTGCATTAGATTCTTTCTCCATCTGCCCGCCCCATCTGCTCATGCCCTTTCTCTCTCTCTCAAGTAAGTAAATAAATCTTTACAAAAATGTTTGAGATTGCTGCACATGGATGGGGCTGTCTTTGACCCTTCCTAAAATAATTGTCAGAAATTTATGCTTGTGATTATTTGGATGCCTTTTTTAAAAAAGAGATCTTCTCTAATGTGAAATATCTATCAGAAAAATGACAGCAACTACACTTGCTGATTATGCTAGATTATCTTTATCAGTCAAAATATTTTATATTTACACAGGCATATACTTTAGATCCAAACAATACTTGAGTTTATTATATAGTTTTGATTATATCTGATTTAATTGTGGATCATGATGTAAGTGTGAATATAACTATGTTTCCTTCACACAGTGAATACAGATCAAGATTCCCCAAAATACAAATGTATTATACAATCTCAAATACTTTATGAAACCCACGTGTTGCTTTTTATGTATGCCACTTTGGATTTATTTACCTCACTAGAAGTGTTTCAATTTCCACTCCATTTATATAGTCATTTTTCTAACAATAGCAGAAATTTATATCTGTGTAGTTTTGTACTTCTATTAAATATTTAACAATTTCCATGTTGGAATGCCTGGGTGGTTCAGTTAGTTAAGCATTTGTCTTCAACTCAGGTCATACCAGGTCAGGTGCTGTGATGGAGTCCCACCTCAGAATCCTTGCTCAGTGGGGAGTCTGTTTCTCCCTATTCCTGCTCTCACTGTTTGTGCTCTCTCTCTCTCTCCCCGCCTCTGACAAGTAAATAAATAAATAAAATCTTTAAAAAATCCCATGTATCACAGTATGATATATTAGAAAACCTAAATTTTTTTCTTGAAGACATTAAAATCCCAATAATTATAAACAAATGATGTATTATACCTTGACTAATTGAATTTAAATAAAAATTAAAAAGAACTATTACAAACAGTAAAAATATATACACAGTTTAATTAATTAATTAATGTTAGTCACCATACAGTACATCATTAGTTTTTGATGTAGTGTTCCAAGATTCATTGTTTGCATATAACACTAAGTGCTCCACGCAATACATGCCCTACTTAATGCCCATTAGCAGGCTCACCCATCCGCTCACTCCCCTCGCCTCAGTGTGTTTCTTGGTGTTCATAGCCTCTCATTGTTTGTCTCCCACTCTGATTCCCCTAACTATGCCTTTTCCTAACGTCCTCCATGTTATTCCTTATGTTCCACAAGTAAGTGAAACCATTTGATAATTGACTCTCTCTGTTTGACTGATTTCACTCAGCATAATATCCTGCAGTCCTATCGATGTTGATACAAAAGTTGGGTATTCATTCTTTGTGATGGAGCTGTAATACTCCATAGTATATATGGACCATATCTTCTTTATACATTCATCTGTTGAAGGGCATCTTGGCTCTTTCCATAGTTTGGCAATTGTAGCCATTGCTGCTATGAACATTGAGGTACATATGGCCCTTCTTTTCACTACATCTTTATCTTTGGGATGAATACCTAGTAGTGCAATTGCAGGGTCATATGGTAGTTCTATTTTCAAATTTTTGAGGAAACTTCACACTGTTTTCCAAAGAGGCTGTGCCAACTGGCATTCCCACCAAGACTGTAAGAGTGTTCCCCTTTCTCTACATCCTCTCCAACACTTGTTGTTTCTTGCCTTGTTAATTTTTCCAACAGGTGTAAGGTGATATCTCAGTGTAACTTTGATTTGAATTTCCCTGATGGCTAGTGATGATGAACATTTTTTTCCTGTACCTGTTAGCCATTTGTATGTCTTCTTTGGAGAAGTGTCTGTTTATGTCTTCTGCCTACTTTTTGACTTGATTATTTGTTTTTTGGGTGTTGAGTTTGAGAAGTTCTTTATAGATCCTGGATACCAATCCTTTATCTGTCATTTGCAAATATCTTCTCCCACTTCATGCATTGCCTTTGTTTTATTGACTGTTACCTTTGCTGTGCAGAAGCTTTTTATGTTGATGAAGCCCCAAAAGTTCATTTTTGCTTTTGTTTCCCTTGCCTTTGTAGACATGACTTCAAGGAAGTTGCTGTGGCTGATGTCGAAGAGGTTACTGCCTATGTTCTCCTCTAGGATATTGATGGATTCCTGTCTCACATTGAGGTATTTCATCCATTTAGAGTTTACTTTTGTGTATGGTGTAGGAGAATGATTGAGTTTCATTCTTCTATACATAGCTGCTTAATTTTCCCAGCACCATGTATTGAAGAGACTGTTTTTCCCCCCCACTGGATATTTTTTCTTGCTTTGTCAAAGGTTATTTGACCATAGAATTGTGGGTCCATATCTGGGCTCTCTCTTCTGTTTCATTGGTCTATGTATCTGCTTTTGTGCCAGTACCATGTTGTCTTGGTCATCATGTTTTGTAATATAGTGTGAAATCAAGAAAAAGGATGGCCCTAGAATTGTTTTTCTTTTTCAGCCTTGCCTTGGTGATTTGGGATCATTCCTGGTTCTATACAAATTTTAAGATTCTTTGTTCCAGCACCTTGAAAAATGCCATTGGTATTTTGATTAGGATGGCATTAAAAGTATAGATTGCTCTGGGAAGCATAGACATTTTAACAATCTTTACTCTTCTGATCCATGAGCATGGAAAATTTTTTCATCTTTTTGTGTCTTCTTCAGTTTCTTTCATGAGTGTTTTGTAGTTCCTAGGGTATAGATCCTTTATCTCTTTGGTTAGGTTTATTCCAGGGTATCTTACGGTTTTTGGTGCTATTGCAAATGGAATCAATTCTCTAATTTCTCTTTCTACAGTTTCACTGTCAATGTATAAGAAAGTAACTGATTTCTGTGCATTGCTTTTGTATCCTGCCACATTCCTGAATTGATGTGTGAATTCTAGTAATTTGGGGTTTTCCACAGAAAGTATCATGTTATCTAAGAAAGAGTTTGACTATTTCTTTGCCAATTCGAATACTTTTAATTTCTTTTTGTTGTCTGATTGCTGTTGCTAGGACTTCTAGCACTATGTTGAACAATAGTGGTGGTATTGGGCATCCTTTGTCGTGTTCCTGATTTTATCGGAAAGGCTCTCAGCTTTTCCCCATTGAGAATGATATTCACTGTGGGATTTTCATAGGTGGCTTTTATGATATTGAGGTATGTTCCCTCTATGCCTATACTCTGAAGAGTTTTAATCAGGAAAGGATGCTATATTTTGTCAAATGTTTTTCTGCATCAATTCAGAGGACCACGTGGTTCTTCTGTCTTTGTTTATTAATGTGTTCTATCACATTGATTGATTTGTGAATGTTGAACTACACTTGCATTGCCAGGACAAATCCCACCTGATTGTGGTGGATAATTCTTTTAATATCCTGTTGGATTCTGTTAGCTAAGATCTTGTTGAGAATCTTGGCATCCATATTCATCAGGGATACTGGTCTGAAACTCTCATTTTTGGTGGGGTCTTTGCCTGGTTTGAAGATCAAGGTAGTGCTGGACTCATATAAAGAGTCTGGAAGTTTTCCCTCTGTTTCTAATTTTTGAAACAGCTTCAGGAGAATAGGTATTATTTCGTCTTTGAATTTTTGGTGGAGTTCCCCAGGGAATCCATCAGGTCCTGGACTCTTGTTTTTTGGGAGGTTTTTAATCACTGCTTCAATCTCATTCCTAGTTATTGGCCTATTTAGGTTATCAATTTCTTCCTGTTTTAGTCTTGGAAGTTTGTAGGCTTCTAGAAATGTATCCATTTCTTCTAGGTTTCTTAACTTATTGGCATATAGCTATTGATATTAATTTCTGATGATTGTTTCTATTTTATTGGTATTAGTTGTAATCTCTCCCCTTTCCTTCATAATTTTATTAATTTGAGTCATTTCTCTGTCCTTTTGGATAAATTTGCCTGGTGGTTTATCGATCTTATTAATTCTTTCAAAGAGCCTGCATCTAGTTTTGCTGATGTCTTCTACTGTTATTTCTGGTTTCTAATTCATTAATGTCTGCCCTAATATTTATTATTTCCCTTCTTATGCAGGGGTTAGGCTTAAGTTGTTGGTTCCCCAGTTCTTCAAGATATAAAGAGAGTTTGCATATTCAGGATTTTTCTATTTTTTCGAGTGAGGCTTAGATGACTATGTATTTACATTTTAGGACTTCCTTTGCTGTATTCTATGTGTTTTCATTCTCATTGGTTTCCACAATTTGTTTAAGTTCTTCTTTGATTTCCTGGTTGAACCAAATATTCTTGGGCAGGATTATCTTTAACTTCTAAGTATTTGAATTTCTTCCAAACTTTTTCTTGTGATGGAGTTCCAGTCAAAGCATTGTGGCCTGAGAATATGTAGAGAATAATTTCAGTCTTTTGATATTGGTTGATACCTGATTTGTGACCCAGTATGTGTTCTATTCTAGAGAAAGTTCCAGGGGAGCTTGAGAAGAATGAGTATTTTGTTGTTTTAAGGTGGAATGTTCTGTACGTATCTATGAAGTCTATCTGGTCCAGTGTGTCATTTAAAGCTCTTGTTCCTTTGTTGATTTTCTGCAGAGATGATCTGTCCATTGCTGAGAGTGGAGTGCTAAGGTCTCCTACTAATATATAATTAATTATTAATCTCCTATTAATGTATTATTATCAATATGCTTCTTTATTTTAGTTAACGGTTGGCATATGTGATTGACTACTCCCATGCTGGGGGCATAAATATTTACTATTGTTAGATATTTTGGTGAACAGACCCTTTAAGAATGATGCAATGTCCTTTTGTATCTCTGACTACAGCCTTTGGCTTAAAATCTTATCTGTCTGATATAAGAATATAAGATATAAGAATCACTACCCCAGCTTTCTTTTGAGGCTTGGAATGAAAGATGGTTCTCCATCCCTTCACTTTCAGTCTGGTTGTATCTTTAGGTTCAAAATACATCTCTTATAGACAGCATATGGGTGGGTCCTGTCTTATTATCCAATCTGCAACCCTGTGCCATTTTATGGGAGCATTTAGGCCATTCACATTGAGAGTGACTATTGAAAGATATTTTTATTATCATCATGTTGCCTGTGAGGACATTGTTTTTATAGATTGTCTCTGTAAATTTCTGTTCTATATTACTCTTGGGGGGGGTCTTTCTTCTTTTATAGAACCTCCCTTGATATTTATGTGGACAGGTCTGACGTTATTCTGGTGTTCCTCCTTCTGTATTTTAGGAATCTCTTCCCCCTAGGTGCCCTTAAGATAATTTCTCTGAGTTTACAATTTGCAAATTTCATAATCACATGTCTGGAGGTCTTTCTGTCCTTGTTGATCTGGGGGGGGGTGTCCTCTCTGTCTCTAGGACATGAATACTTGTTCCATTCCCCAGATTAGGGAAATTCTCATCTAGGATTTGCTCAACTTTATCTTCTAGACCTCTCTCTCTCTCTCTTCACACTCTCAGGGGTCCCAATAATTCTGACATTGGAATATTTCATTGTGTCATTTATTTCTCTAATTCTGTGTTAGATATATAATTATATTTTATATGTGTATATTATTATATACATATATGTATGTATATGTATTTAAATTTATATATACTTATATTTATATGTATATGTATTTATATTTATATATTTATATGTATATTATTATATACATGTATGTATATAATATATATATTTATATATACAAATTTTATATATTTGTGTATATATAAATTACATATATATTTTAAATATATATATTTATACATATAAATATATACATATATTATATACATACATGTATATAATAATATACACACATAAAATATAATTATATATAACACAGAATTAGAGAAATAAATGACAGCATGAAATGATATATATAATATATATTATATATAATACATATACATGTATATACATATAAAATTGTATTTTATATGTATATAATAATATACACATAAAATATAATTATATATATAAAACAGAAAGAAACAAATGACACAATGAAATTATATATATATTATATATATAATACATATATATAGTGAAAGAGAGAGAGATAGTATTGAATAGGGAGAAAAGACTACATTGAAGCACATATCTATATTATCTATATGTATCTAAAAGAAAAAAAAGTATATGTATGAAAAAAGTTCGAGTTAAAAAGTTACTTTGGAATATGCTGTATTAAACATCTAGTTGAAATGTAAGTAAAAAAAAATAAAAGAACAAGAACCATGAGAATGAATTAAAAAAAAAAAAAGAAAAAAGTTGTATCTAAGAAATATACAGGCTCTGAGGCAATACCAGGAACTTAGTATATTGATTTCCCTTGATGCTGGGCTTTTACAGTTTTTTGGGGACCCTGGGGTTGATGTCCTCTTGTTTCTTTCGCTTGTCTTCTTGGGGAGTGGCCTGCCTTGTTATTTTTCAGTCAGTCCTGCTTGGGCAGAGTTGTCCTGCCCCTATCAAGGGGCTGAGCTCCATGGAAACCAGTGTGGGGGGCTTCTGCTCTCTGGAGGCTTCCATTCTCTGGCAGCTTTTTGTGCCTTTTTAGAAGGTTAGAGCAATGTAAAATGTGCATACCTGGACCTCTGCCTCAGGGAGAAGCCACAGTCTGCTCCTCTCTGAATGGTCCAGAACACACAGACTCCCCTTCTCTGCAAACTCTGTTGAACACTGCAGCCTTCTACAGGAGGTGCACACCCCAACCATTGTCTCTGTGGTTGCCCAAGTCTCCTGTTTGTTTCTGTGTCTCTGTGCCACCAAAACCATGAGTGATACTGGTCTGGGCAAGCCCAGTCCCATGGCTGCCATTTCTGGGACCACTGACTCAAGTCCATGCCAGGTATGCTCAGCCCTGGTGATGGTGGAGGCAGTGGAGGTGGCTGTGATGGTCATAGCAGCCACCAGCCCTAGGGACCGCCAACTGTAGCCTGCACTAGATGCACTCAGGTGTGGAAAGGTCCCAGATGTGGCCACCTGGGACCTTGGGTTTGGGTCCACACCTGTGGCTGCTGGTCCCAGAAACTATCCCTTAACTCCCTTTGTTTTGTTTGAGTGCTATTATCAGTCCCTTCCTGACTCACAGCCACTGGTCTCCAAGTTACTATTGGTACAGGCACTTTTGCATTGGGGTATTACATTCCAATGGCTTGCTTCTGATGGCTCCCTCCCCCTTCTGTTTATCCTCTGATATTTGTCCACAGACTCCCAACTCCTCTGTATCTCTCCACTGATGATCCTCTGCCCTGGTAGAGATCCAGAAGTGTGTAATTTTACATCTCAGGTGGATTTCATGGGTGTTCAAAGTACCCTGGTAGATATGTAGCTCAATTCAGGGTTGGTATCCTATTCCTCCACCATCTTTCCCCTCCTCCCCTCTGTTTGCATTTTTTATTCCATTTCTTTTTCTCTTATCTTGGATCTGGCCTTTTCTTTTTCCTTCTTTTTTTTTTTTCTTTCTTCTTCTGCAGGCTGTACTTGACAAATCAAAGCATACCTACTTAATGATCCAAACACTCCCCACTACAAGCAAGGAGGAACTCTGTAGAGGATGAATCAGTGAGAAAAAGGAGTCAAAACACAACAGCAGAGTGTGCACAGGTGAAATACTTCCTGACACCAGTGACACCGGAAATACTTCCTGAAGTTCTCTTTTTGTTGTTGTTATTATCACTGTTTTTTCTTTCTTTTCTTTTTTCCCCCTTCCTCTTTCTTTTATGGACACAACAATTAGATAGAGAAATTCACTGCAAAAGAAAGAACAGAAGGTAGTACTCTCTGCCATGGATTTAATCAATATGGATATAAGTAGGATGTCTGAACTAGAATTTATTTATTTATTTATTTATTTATTTTTAACAGATTTTATTTATTTATTTGACAGAGAGAAATCACAAGTAGATGGAGAGGCAGGCAGAGAGAGAGAGAGGGAAGCAGGCTCCCTGCTGAGCAGAGAGCCCGACATGGGACTGGATCCCAGGACCCTGAGATCATGACCTGAGCCGAAGACAGCGGCTTAACCCACTGAGCCACCCAGGTGCCCTGAACTAGAATTTAAAGTAACAATTGTAGAGATGCTCGTGGGGCTTGAAAAAAGGGTAGAAGACATTAGAAAATCCCTTAATGCAGAAATAAAAGAACTAAAATCTAAACAGGTTGAAATTAAAAATACTATTACTGGGATGCATAAAAAATGGAGGCTCTAACATCGAGGATAAATGAAGCAGAATGGCAAGTGAGTGATATAGAAGGCAAAATGATGGAAAATAAAGAAGCCAAGTAGAAAAGAGAAAGACAACTACTGGATCATAAAGCAGACTTTGAGAAATAATTGATTCTTTAAGGGAAAATCATATCTGGATAATATAGGTCCCAGAAGATAAAGACAGGAGAGAAGGTTTATTTGAAGATGAGATGAGATGAGAACATTATAGATGAGAACATTATATTATAGATGAGAACATCCCTAATCTGGGGATGGAAATAGTCATTCAGATCCAGGAGGCACAGAGAACCCCTCTCAAAATCAATGAAAATAGGTCAACACTCCAACATAAAGCGAAGCTTGCAAATTTCAGAGATAAAGAAAAAATCCTGAAAGCAGCTCAAGACAGGAGGTTTTTAACCTACAATTGTAGAAACATAAGGATGGCAACAGGCCTGTCCACAGAGACCTGGAAGGCCAGAAAAGACTGACATGATATATTCAATGTGTTAAGCAGGAAAAATATGCAGCCAAGAATACTTTATTAAGCAAGGCTGTCAGTCAGAATAGAATGAGAGAAACCAAATGGAGTTTCCAGGACAGAAACCAGAGGAATTTGTGAACATTAAACCAACCCTGCAAGAAATATTAGGGGATCCTTTGAACAAAGAGCCATAGTAACAAAGACCAGAAAGGAACAGAGAAAATCTACAGAAATAATAACTTTACAGGTAATACAATGACATTAACTTCATATCTTTCAATAATTACTCTGAATATAAATGGATTTAGAACTACAATCAAAGGACATAGGGTATCAGGTTGGATTAAAAAAGGAAGAAAACAAGATCCATTGATATTCTGTCTAGAAGACACTCATTTTAGACCCAAAGACACCACCAGATTGAAAGTGAGAGGGTGGAGAACCATTTATCATGCTAATGGATATGAAAAGAAACCTGGAGTAGCAATCCTTGAACCTTGGATCACAGGTGGTCCCATTGAGGTATGTTTAGCAAGCCTTCATCTAGGAACCATGGAGCCGCCTTTTCCACTGTATTCAAAAAGGCCAGAGCAGTTTTTGCTTTTAGTGGAGTTCCATTGGCTTTCAGCAGGTCTTTTAAAGACCCTTCCAACCGCACTTTAGATACTTCAGATCCCATTATGAACACACAGACAACAGACGTGGACGTTAAAGACACTAAATAGCAAATTAACTTTTTACACGCATATACTTCAGTCGACCTTTACTCCCCACTTTACCACGGAATTCCCACTTTTGAACATGGCCTTTACTCCCTGCTTTACTGCGGAATTCCCACTTTTGAATGTGGCTAATGTCCCCACTTACCTGCGGACCTTTACTCCCCGCTTTCCTGCAGATTACCTTGCAAGATTCCTTTATTTAGTTCCCGGGTTTCAGCCCTCGACCCGCAAGGACGACAAGAATCCCCAGTTCAGATGTATCTTCTCTCTCTTTATTTCTGCAAGTCTATACACTTATATACGTTTACATGACCAATCAGTGAGCAGGGTACAGGAGGGAGCAAATCAGGCTGCGCACCTAAACGAACAACTTCGCTAGCAACCAATGCTGTTTACTTCCTCTTTGGGCATTCCGCTTAGTCTCACGAGGCAATCCTAACCTGGCAACTAGCCAGGCGCCATCTTTTTTTTTTTTTTTTTGCTTTGTAATCAGTATATTAAGGAGACATTCATACATTCCAATTGCTTAATTCTGATAACCAGATTTAAGCTTGTGAACATGACTTTTTAAACATACAATTAAAGCTATTCATCATAATTTGCTATACTACCAACATTAAATTACAGTTACTTCAGAGCGTTATTTAAAGTAAGCCTGTAACATACCTTAAAAAAAAAAAAAACCTTCCTATCTCATACATGCAAACTTCTCCACGTAAATGTCTCTTCACTGTAAGTTACCCTGCTCCCAAAGCCACTACTCTGAAGCTTATCATGGTCCAAAAAGAAGGCAAAAAAGTATAACCAGGACTGATATATATACATATATATATATATATGTATATATATATATATTAAAAAAGGGGGGGAAGAAAAAGATGGCACAGAAGGGAATACAATTCTACAAGTGCAAGCCCTCAAGCAGCAGCATATGACAAACCCCTTCTTTAAAGAGATATCCTTTCTATCACTGATACCACAGGCCAAATTACATAGCATGCCATCTTCAAGTAACAGTTGAGGCAATAAATGCAGAGGCATCACAATGAATCCCACTTAACATAACTATAGACCAACACTTCTCTACAAATTCTTTGTCTGATTGCCAATTAAATACAAGTTTTAACTTCATAGCTTAACAATTAAGGGTCATACACTGAAGTCAATACATACACCCAGCATTTCAGTCTGAGCTGTTTCATATACATAGAACTGAAATTAATTACAAGGTATGGCCTAACAAATGCTAGGGGAGATTTTTTTTGAAAGCAGTTTTTACAAATATTAAACTTATCTTCCACACTGAAGTCATCATACATACGGGGCAAAGTCAGAGCTTTTATATTTGAGTTTATTCTTCATTTAACTTTTAAAACACTACTATAGTTGAATATTAAAACAAAAACAATAGCAAGTAGTGAGATATGATTATAGTCCTTCACTCATTCACTACTGCACATAAGATGCCAGCAGTGTTATTCACTGGCCCCATTAAGAGGTCTGACACTGAACACCACCCCTGGGATGATGTTCATCATCCTCATATGCTTCCCCATTGTAATGACTCCGTCTTTCCTGATTTGGATCAAAGTCCACCAGTTCTACCTGGTCCATTTCATCAGTCTCTTCTTCCTTCCTCTCAGGTAGGAGTTTTTCCAGCAAAGAGAGTTTATCAGGAGACAGAAAGCCATTCTCAGGAAAATTTACCTTAAATTCGATGATGAGGCGACCCTTCTCATATGGCCTATGATAAATTGGCATGCCTTCATTTAGCACACACTTGATATCTCCATGCTTGACAATTTGACCTGGATGAGAGGTGATGACAATGGTTCGGTTGTCAAGAGTAGATACTGGCTTTTGAAAACCGCACAGTGCTTCAACCAGCTGTATGTCCATACACATGAAAAGGTCTTCTCGCCGAGTAAAAACAGCATGGTCCTTCTGATCTAAAACAATGATAATATCTCCTGGTTCCAGTCCTGGTTCTTGGTCTCCCTCACCATGGAATGTTATCTTCTGGCCATCTTTCATGCCTTTGTCAATATGAACTTCTAGAATCTTCTTCTCTCGAACTATCTTCCTTCCATTGCAGCTTTTACATCTATCTTTAGGACTGATCCATTCCCCATGGCCCTGGCACTCCATGCACACAGACTGAATTTGCCGAACCATTCCAGGTCCTATCTGATGAATTCTTATTTGCATTCCAGTACCTCAGCAATTGGGACAACACTCAACTGCTCCTTTCTTACCACCTCGGCCTTCACATTTATCGCAAATCACATTCTTTTGCAGAGCTAGTTTTCTTGTTGCACCGTTATATAAATCTTCTAAGGTTACTGAGAGCTGATGCACATTTTTACCTCTTCTTTCTCTCTGCATTCTTCCTCCTCCTCCAAAAAACATATCAAAGATGTCCATGGGGGAGCCAAAACCACCACCAGCTCCACCTTCTTTAATTGCCTGTTCACCTCCTTTGTCATATAATTCCCTTTTCTTTGCATCAGAGAGTACTTCATAAGCTTGAGAAATCTGTTTAAACTTCTCTCCTTCATTTGGATTCTTATCAGGGTGGTACTTCAAAGCCAGTTTCTTGTAGGCCTTTTTCAGTTCTTCTTGGGTGGCATTGGGTTTGACCCCCAAAACATCATAATAAGTGGTTTCTTTCACCATTTTCTACAGCCGGTGAGAGGGCCGAGGCCGATGTGGGGGAGCGGGAAGGAGCGCGTTGCTGGGCGCAGCTCGGGTAGCCGCCGCTCCTCCGCGTCTCACCGAGCGTTCTGGAAAGTTCCCCAGGCGCCATCTTTTAATGGCGGAGGCTGCGCTGGCCAGGGGCCTGCTTCCGACAGTGTACAAAATATATGAGGAACTGATACAACTCAATACCCAAAAAACAAATAGCCCAATTTAAAAATGGGCAAAAGACGTGAGCAGACATTTTGCCAAAAAAGACATCCAGATGGACAACACACAAATGAAAAGATAAACATTATCACTCATCATTAGGGAAATACAAGTCAAAATTAAAATGAGATACCACACACATGTCAGAATGGCTAAAATGAACAACCAGAAAACAAGAAGTGTTGCTGAGGGTGTGCAGATAAGGAATGCTGGTACATATGTGGTGGGAATGACTGGTGCAGCCAACGTAGATAAGAGTATGGAGGGCCCTCAAAAAGTTAAAAATAGAACTACCCTACCATCCAGTGCTTGGACTATGGGGTATTTACCCCCAAAATAGAAAAACACTACTTCAAAAGGATGCAAGCACCCCTCTGTTTACTGCAGCATAATATACAATAGTCAGATTAAGGAAGCTGCCCAAGTGTCCACTGATAGATGAGTGGATAAAGAAGATGTGATATATATTACTTAGTCATAGAAGGAATGAAATCTCACCACTTGTAATGACATGGATGGAGTTTGAGAGTATCATGCTAAGTGAGATAAGTCAGTCAAACATAGACAAATACCATATGACTTCACTCATATGTGGAATGTAAGAAAAAAAGCTAATGAGCAAAAGGAAAAAAAGTGACCAAGAGAGACAGACCAAGAAATAGACTGTTAACTATAGAGAAAAAAACTGTTGGTTTCCAGAGGGAAAGTGAGTGGGGATGGATGAAACAGGTGATGGGTATTAAAGGGTACACTTACTATGATGAGCACTGAGTAATATACAGAACTGTCAAATCACTAAATTGTGCACTTGAAGCTAATATAACACTGTATGTTAACTATACTGGCATTAAAATTAAAAACATTAAATGGGGGAATAACTGACTCTGATGTCTCATGATGTATGATTACTCCTTTTATGGGTAATCTAAGCATAATTATTAAGAACAAGCATAGGGGCACCTGGGTGGCTCAGTGGGTTAAAGCCTGTGCTTTTGGCTCAGGTCAAGATCCCAGGGTCTTGGGATCGAGCCCTGCATAGGGCCCTCTTCTCAGCGGGGAAGCCTGCTTCCTCCTCTCTCTCTGCCTGCCCCTCTGCCTACTTGTGATCTCTGTCTGACAAATAAGTAAGTAAAATCCTTTTTTTTTTTTTTTTTAAAGAACAAGCAAATTGAATAAATGTGTAAATAAAAATTTTAAAACTTTTAGGTGAACTTGTAGGGGCCCCCTCTATGGTTCAGTTCTTACACCATGTGACTCTTGATCTTGGTTGGGGTTGTAAGCTCGAGACCCATGCTAAGTGTAGAGCTTAAGAAAAATAAATTATGAGTTAAGCTTTTAAATAGTTTCCAAAATATTTCTGCTAAACTGAAACCTTATAGTTCTGCTAAGTTAGATTAAGTAATGATTTAAGTTAAATTCATTAAATATTTAGATCATTTCCAAATAACATAAAATAATGAAACATTAATTACTAAAGTTAGGTTTCCTTAATTTTGTTTTTTTATTAAACATAAATATAGGTCTGTTGGTAAACATTTTTGGACTCCTTTACAGAAAGGTGTACTATTAAAAAAACACATTTGTAGAAATTATAAAATGTACTTCTACATTTGCCAATCTAAAGAATGCTGGGATAACACACAGTTCACTCATGCTTACTATTTCATTTTCACTAGAAATTAAAGTTTCCAAGGGCTAAGAACTCTAATTAACTAATGTGGCTAGAGCTAGTAAAAATAAAAAAGAAATATATCTTAATAAAAGAAAAATTTTAAAAATGTATGTGGATTAGGGATGTACTTTTTTTGAGGCAGAAGAAAGTTGTAAAAAAGATTGTGAAAAATGAATCTTTGGAAAGGAATTTTATGCATGGTCAGGACTGATTCACATTGGAATGAAAAAATTTTAATACAAAAGAAATTGGAGGGGGAGATGAACCATGAGAGACTGTGGACTCAGGAACAAACTGAGGGTTTTGGAGGGGAGGTGGTGGGGGGATGGGTGAGCCTGGTGGTGGGTAATAAGGAGGGCACATATTGCATGGGGCACTGGGTGTGGTGGGTAAACAATGAATTCTGGAACATTGAAAAGAAATTTATATATATATATATATATATATATATATATATATATATATATATATATATATATATTTTTTTTTTTAAAGTAAGTTCATGCAAAATTAGAATTTGGTTTCTTGCCTGTCAAGAAGACAAAGTTTTCTTTGTTCTTCCAGGATTTGGTCTACTTTTGGTAGTAGGTTGTGAAAGTTCCCTTGCCATTTAAGTGATCTTCCTAGAAAACAAAGATCCTATGTTTTATGTTCTATTTTGTAGGTATAGAAGCAGTCTAGAAATTATGTGAAATTCCTGGAAATTTGATATGTCTTAGTATAATGTTATCCTGTATAATTACTCTCTTATCTTCTGAAATTGAGAACTGAGGCTCACACTGAAAGGACTGAAACAGAGTACCAAGAAAATGCCCCAGCTGACTCTCATGCAAAGGCAGCCGGCAAAAGTATCTATAAAGAATGTGGCACATGTGGGTAACATCCATTCTGCCTCTGTAAAAATGTCCCTTCATTGTGAGATTCCTGCCATTCTGATGTCAGGGTAACATGGCAACCCTCTGCTTCTGAATCTGAGAAAATGAGATACATAAACCATGGCTTTAAGTTGAATGAACAGTTAAGGCTTTGGGAAACCCAAGGCAGCTGCTAGGTTTTCCTTGGCTCACTGGCAAACTCCACGGTGGTTTTTTTTGTGTGTTTATTTGCTTTTTTCATTCCTTCACCCATCACTGTGTATTTAAGATGATTCAAACTATGACTATACAGTGGAGGGAAGACGTCTGTAAAACTGTGGGAACCGTTTGCCAGCAATTTCTGACTTGTCAGGCCCATTATCCTGGAAAAATTTTTTTTTGCCCTCAGAGGACTCACATCACCTCCTTTGAGAGACATGTGAACACCCACAGCTGGTCTTCATTCAGCTGTCACCTAGCCTGAGTCATCAATGTGTTCTTCTTACTGTATGTGTGTTTTCCAGTTCAGTTGAAGTTTGCCCTGCTGCAAAGCAGATGCCCTCACAGTGGGAAAGGAACTGTCAATGATTTCTTTCTTTTTCTCTTCCCCTCTTCCTTTAAAAACATTTCCCTTCCTATAGCTCAATGGAGTCCCTTTCTGTTTGCTAGATAAGATGCTGCCTAATTTATGAATCATATACTAAAGCTAATCATCCTTTAAAATTTATTTATTTGAGGGGCACCTGGGTGGCTCAGTGGGTTAAAAGCCTCTGTCTTCGGCTCAGATCATGATCCTAGGGTCCTGGGATCAAACCCCACATGGAGCTCTCTGCTCAGCAGGGAGCCTGCTTCCCCCTCTCTCTATGCTTGCCTCTCTGCATACTTGTGATTTCTGTCTGTCAAATAAATAAATAAATAAAATCTCTAAAAAAAGTTATTTATTTGAATGCATCATTAATAGATAATACACGCATTCTCTCCCCCACAGAAAGGTAGTTAGGCATGAGATGGGGGGGGGGCAGGGTGTCTGATCAGGAAGCTCTTGGTGAAAAGCCCCATCCACTGACACCCCAGACATTCACATGATCCTTCTGAATTTCACAGGAATAAAGTTTGTCCTCCAACCTCCCTCTGAAAATGTCCCAAATAGTTAAATGCTCTAACTGGCTCACAGTCATCTACCAGACATCCTCCCCCTCACTCTTCCTACTCCACAGCACCCAAAATCAAGCATCTAGGCTCTCCCAACATCAGGCCTACAGATGTGTAATTCTATTTTTAGACCTGTACTCAACCCAAAGTGATTTCTTGCTTACCAGCTCCTGGAGGGAAAGAGACCCCTGGTTTCAGCGTTAAGCTCTGAATGTGTCCCCGGGAAGCTCAGGAGATGCTGAGCCTGGTGGACATGCTCCCTGCAGCCCACAGCAGGAGAGCTGCCCTGCTCAGACTGGCATTGCACTGGAAAAGGTCCTATGTGCTGGTGTGGTCACTGCAGAGAGAAAGAGCTGACGGTCACCCCAAATGTCTTTACAGACTTTGAGGAGCAGGCAGGACTTAAATCATCTCTAGCTTCTACGCCACCCTCAGAGGAATCTGACCAATAGTAAAAAGAAACAGCCATCACACTGCAGAGCCCTGCATTTCCAAGAACAGAAAGTGAAATTGAAGTTCTGAGGGCTCCTTTTCTGAGAAACACAGCCATCACCAGGAAAGGAAACTGAAAGGCATCAGGACCATTGGTATGGTGTGTTTTTGGCTTCATGAGTGAGAAGAGGACACAGGATCCCAGGCAGCAGGCTTCTCAGTGACCCCAAAGGACACTTAACTGAGCCCCAGATTCCATGCCAGGCAGAATCTGAATACACATTCAGAGAACACAATCTTGGGAAAAACCTTGGACAGCCCATACTCTATGGGAAGTGAAGTCTAGTAAAGAGGGTACCTAGTCCTAGTCCCTGGTTCCTGGCAAGGGCTTCAGAATCCCTGGGGATTTCCTTATTGTTGGAAGCTGACCTTGTTTTGCTAATGAAGTGATTCCAGGCAGGATCCTAAATTGCTTCAGGTCAGTGGCTGGTCACCAGGAAACCAACCCTGTCAACACAGGGTGGAGGCTCTTGGCTAACTGAACCTCTTGGAGAAGAAAAGGGTAGGCACTGAGTTCAATTAAGTAGCCAGTGATTTAAGCAATCATGTCTTTGTAATGAACATCAATCAAAACCCTAGACACCAAGGCTCAGTGGGCTTCTTAGTTGATGTTTGTGTTGATGTTCTGGAAGCTTGCATACTCTGGCTCCATGGACAGAGGCATGGAAGCTGTGTACTCCCCACCAGAACCCACCCTATGTGTACCCTTTTAAATAAAACTGGACTTGTAAGTATAACACTTGCCTGACTCATGTGAATCATTCTGATCAATTAGCAAGCCTGAGGCGGTTATAGGACCCCTCTAATTTGTAGACAGTTGGAGATCCAGGTGACCTAGGGAGCCCCCCCACCCCCCCAGTGCAGCTAGTGTCTGAAGTGAGAGTAGTTTTCTGAAGGACTGAGCCCTGAAACCTGGGGAGTCTTTGCTAACACTGCATGGTTAGTGCAGGAATTAAAAGACGGTATACCCAGTTGGCATGGAAACTGAATAGGGAGTAACCCTGTGTCCTGGAAGCCATAACCTGGCTTTAATTTTTCTTTATTATTTTTTAAATATAAATCCTTATATATTTTACAATTCAAGGGGTTTAAAATGTATGCAATAATATGTCCCTCCACTTGACAATGGGCCTTTGTCAAGTGTCTGTGCTAGAGAGATCATGTCATTCTTATAGGTCCATTTTATGAATGTATGAGCAAATACGCACAATCCAGTTTCTCCTATTTATAAAAATGGCAGCCTTCCTTATACAATGCCCCATACCTTGGATTTTTCATTTGATATTTGGTAATAGTTGTGGACATGCACACTCAAACCTCCTTCTGTTAAAATAGTGTACATCTGAAATTAATGGAAAAGTGTATGTTAACTAACTGGAATTAAAAAACAAAAGTAAAAAAATAAATTATGTAAAATAAAATAACAAAAGAACAAAAATATTTTTATTAATGTGTTTTCAAGTAAACATCTGTTTTACTGACAAGTAGGTTAAGAAATAAGACCTAGGTGAACTATGGCTCAATAAAACTGTCGTTTTAAAAAAGGAGAAAGAGAAATGGGACTTGCCATCAACCCAGTAAAGTCTGGTGATGCCCTGCAAATAGCAAGTCCATCCTCCAATGTGAAGTTTCTTCACCTTTTTTTTTTTTTTTAATTGGAGCACAATTAACTTAAAATGTTATATTAGCTTTAAGTGCACATAATATGAATATAACAGCTCTAGACATTACTCAAAGCTCTCCTTGGTAAATGTGTCACCCTCTGTCAACTTAGAACATTGTTACAATATTATTTATATTCCCTATGTTGTACCATTCGTCTCTGTGATTTATATTCTTTATAGATGGAAGTTTGTACCTCTTAATCTCCTTCATTTATTTTACCTTCCCCCCTCCCCTTACCTTACTTCTCCTGAGGCAGCTACTAATTTGTTCTCTGTATTTCATAGTGTTTTGTTGTTGTCTGTTTAGATGCCGCATATAAGTAAAATTATGTCATATTTGTCTTTATTTTTCTGAATTATTTCAATTAGTATAAGACCTTGTAAGCCCATCTATGTCATTGCAAATGGCAAGCTCTCATTCTTTATGGCTGAGTAATATTTCATTGTTTGTATATAGTGTATGGTCTATTTCTATTGGTCTATCAGTGCACACTTGGATTGCTTTCATATCTTGACTATTGTAACTAATGCTGCAATAAACATAGAGGTGCAGATACCTTTTTGAGTTAGTGCTATTGTTTGCTTTAGGTAAATTCCCAGGAATGAAATTACTGGGTTAGGTGATACTTTTATTTTTAATTTTTTGAGGAAATTGCATTCAGCTTTCCACAGTGGTTGTACCAATTTATATTCCTGCAACAATACATATTTCCTTTTTTCCACATCCTCACCAATACTTGTTACTTTTTATCTTTTTAATACTAAGCCATTCTGACTGGTTGAGATGATGTCTCATTGTTGATATGATTTGTATTCCCTTGATGATTATTGATGTTGAACATCTTTTCATATCTATTGGTATATGTTTTTGCTTTTGTTATATCTATTCAGGTCCTCTGCCTATTTTTAAATTGGATATCTTTTTCCGTGTTGAGTTGTAGAAGTTCTTTATACATTATCTATATTAACACCTTATCAGATGTATCATTTGCAAATATCTTCTTCATTTGCTAGGCTGCCTTTTGTTTTGTTTATTGTTTCCTTCACTTTCAAAAAGCCCTTGGTGTTGTCATGGTCATAATGGTTTATTATTGTTTTTGTTTACCTGCCTGGAGAGACATATTCATAAATATGTTCCTGAAAGAGATGTCCAAGTGATTACTCCATATATTTTTTAAAAATTTTATTTAGTTTTTAAATTTCTTTTCAGTGTTCCAGAATTCATTGTTTTGTGCACCACACCCAGTGCTCCATGCAGTACGTGCCCTCCATAATATCCACCACCAGGCTCACCCAACCTCCCACCCTCTACCATCCAAAACCCTAAGTTTGTTTCTCACAGTCCACAGTCTCTCAGGGTTTGTCTTCCCCTCTGATTTCCCCCAACTCACTTCTCTTCTCCATTTCCCAATGTCCCCCATGTTATTCCTTATGCTCCACAAGTAAGTGAAACCATATGATAGTTGACTTTCTCTGCTTGGCTTATGTCACTCAGGATAATCTCTTCCAGTCCCATCCATGTTGATACAAAAGCTGGGTATTCATCCTTTCTGATGGAGGCATAATACTCCATAGTGTATATGGACCACATCGTCCTTACCCATTCATCTGTTGAAGAACATTTTGGTTCTTTCCACGGTTTGCTGACTGTGGCCATTGCTGCTTTGGACATTGGGGTACATATGGCCCTTCTTTTCACTATATCTGTATCTTCGGGGTAAATAACCAGCAGTGCAATTATATTTTTTAGGAGTATTATGGTCTCATGTCTCACATTTAGGTATTTAATCCATTTTGAGTTTATTTTGCAGTATGGTATAAAAAGTAGTCCAATTTTATTCTTTTGTATGTAGCTGTCCAGTTTTCCCAAAAACCATTTGTGGAAAAAATTATGTCTTTCCTTTGTGTGTTCTTCCCTATTTCGTTGTACATTAATTCGCCATATATGTACAGTTTTATTTCTAGATGAAAATTCTGTCCCCCAATGATCTTGTGTCTATTTGTGTACCAGCACCATACTGTTTTGATCACTACAGCTTTGTAATATAACCTGATGTCTGGAATTGGGATGTTTCCACCTTTGTTTTTATTTTTCAAGATTACTTTGGCTGTTTGGGGTCTTGTTTGGTTCCACACAAATTTTAGGATTGCTTGCTCTAGCTCTGTGAAAATTGCTGTTGGTATTTGGACGAATTGCATTAAGTCTCTATACTATTATGCATTACATGGACATTTTAACCGTATTTGTTCTTCAAATCCATGAGAGTGGGGTGTCTTTCCATGCATTTGTGTCATCTTCAGTTTCTCTCATCACTGTTTTATAGTTTTCAGGGTGCAGGTCTTTCACCTCTTCAGTTATTTTATGCCCAGATATTTCATTGCTTTTGGCACAATTGTAAATGGCATTGTTTTCATAATTTCTCTCTGCTGCTTCATTATTACTTTACATAAATGCAGTGGATTTCTGTATACTGATTCTGTATCTTGTGACCTTACCTAATTCACTGATGATTCTATTAGGCTTTTGGTGGAGTATTTAAGTTTTTTTTTTTTTTTTTTAATATATCATGTATCATGTCATCTGTAATAGTGTAAGTTTTACTTTTTCCTTACCAAATGTTTTAAATACTTTGTTTATTTATTTGAGAGAGAGAGTAAGAGGGAACATGATTGGATGGAGGGGAGGGCAAAAGGAGAGGAGGAAGCAGGTTTCCCACTGAGCAGGGAGCCCAATTGGAGGCTCAATCCCAGAACCCTAAGATCATGACCTGAGCTGAAGGCAGACACTTGGCCGACTGAACCATCCAGGTGCCCCAAGACCCAAGGATCTTGAAAAGGTCATGGCTGATGGCTAGTGATGATGAACATTTATTTCATGTGTCTGATAGCCATTTGTATGTCTTCATTAGAGAAGTGTCTGTTCATATCTTCTGCTCATTTTTGATATGATTATCTGTTTTGTGTGTGTTGAGTTTGAGAAGTTCTTTATAGATCCTAGATATCAACCTTTCCTCTTTACTGTCATTTGCAAATATCTTCTCCCATTCCGTGGACTGCCTCTTTATTTTGTTGACTGTTTCCTTTGCTGTGCAGAAGCTTTTGATGTTGATGAAGTCCCAAAAGTTCATTTTAATTTTTGTTTCCTTTGCCTTTGGAGATTCAAATTAAAACCACATTGAGATACCACCTTACACCAATTAGATTGGGCAAAATTAGCAAGGCAGGAAACAACGTGAGCTGAAGAGGATGTGGAGAAAGGGGAAGCCTCTTACACTTTTGGCGGGAATGCAAGTTGGTGAAGCAACTTTGGAGAATATGTGGAGATTCCTCAAGAAATTAAAAATAGATCTTTCCTATTTCCCTGCAATTGTACTACTGGGTGTTTACCCCAAAGATAAAGATGTAGTGAAAAGAAGGGCCATCTGTACCCCAATATTTATAGCACCAATGGGCATGGCCGCTAAACTGTGGAAAGAAACAAGATGCTCTTCAACAGATGAATGGATAAGGAAGATGTGGTCCATATACACTATGGAGTATTATGCCTCCATCAGAAAGGATAAATTCCCAACATTTGTAGCAACATGGATGAGACTGGAAGAGATTATGCTGAATGAAATAAGTCAAGCAGAGAGAGCCAATTATTCCATGGTTTCACTTATTTGTAGAGCATAAAAAATAACATGGAGGACATGGGGAGATGGAGAGGAGAAGGGAGTTGAGGGAAATTAGAAGGGGAGGTGAACCATGAGAAACTGTGGACACTGAAAAACAACCTGAGGGTTTTGAAGGGGCAGGGGGTGGGAGGTTGGGGGAGCCTGGTGGTGGGTACTGGGGAGGGCACGGATTGCATGGAGCATTGGGTGTGGTGCAAAAACAATGAATACTGTTATGATGAAAAGAAATAAAAAAATAAAAATAAAAAATTAAAAAAAAAGAAAAGGTCATGGCTTTGGGGGGAGAGTAAGGTTGTGTAAGTCCCAGGGCTGGCCACATCTGGTTGATGGGATGAAAAAGGACTTCCTCCATGTTCATGCTCTTTTTAAGAACAAATGGGGTATAGTGGCAAGATGATAAGCAGCATAGACTTTGAGAGTGTAAATTCAGCAGTTGGATTGCATATCAAAACCTAAGGAACAGAATATTTAAGTTCAATGTCCCTTATAAGAGAGTCATTAACTCCTTCCCTTTGAACATTTTAAACATCTGTTATACATGAAGCAACACAAACAATTATCTACTGTCTCCCTTACTGACAACCCTCTGCCCTACAGGAGATCTCTTCTGAGCAGTGGATGAGCAAAGAATGCCCAGGGAGTTGTGGCCAGTAGTGTCTTCCTCTACACCGCTGTGCCGTCCACTCTCTGGGGAGAGCTTTCAGAGTAGTGAACCATCTAAAGGACAGCTTCCCCCATATATACCTGTTACAGCATAAAGCACCCACCCTGTACCATTGATGGAGAAAGTAGTGGGAAAATCTTAATTAGTAGCAGCAAGTGTAACTACTCTGGAGCTTGGAGGCAGATATTGTTCATGGCACTCTGGTCCCTTTTTGTAAATTTGACGTAGAAATTTCTGTGGAAGGAAAACCACTATTCTTCCAATTTGCCCAATGAATTCATCTTTGTTTTCCATTCCCATTCTTAATTCACATTCACTCTCTCCTATCTCCTGTTCCTTATTGTGCCCTGTTCACAAGTCCCTTGGCCCATCTAGTGTTGATAAAGTCTTAGAAATACAATCTCTGACTTTGTTCCCTTCACTCTGTTCCCCCATTCTATCTGGAAATATGACATCGTAGAACATTTCCCTTTTCCTTTTTCAACTTCCTTCTCCCTGCTATCGTGCCCTTCTACATGATAAATTATTTACTTGGACATGTTCCCATATTAGTGGATTTTACATAGTTTGGTGATGAAGGTATTGATATGATGACTGGAGGAAATCCTTCATAAAAAGCCAATGGACAATTGTTACCTTGATTGTTACTAAATCTTTTTTACCTGACTAAATCAAACACATGTAAACTACCTCATAACATGTGAGAATAATGAAAAACATGGGGTGAATTTCTGTCATGATTTAAGCAATACAAACCAGAGTGCAGGGAGAGACCATAGTCAAATCCCCTTTGCCAAACAGTGGACTCTTAGTGTAGAATAGGACCCCACCACTGACAGAATATAACACCATTTGTTGTTCAGTTAGGCAATTTGACCCATCTCTGTGGCAACTTCTTTTTTTCCCCACTCCGTGTGGCACCTTCTTAAACCTAAGCTCTCTGAAATCTTATACAAGAAAATTTTAACATCACTAGCCTGTGTACTGATAAATTTCAAATTGGAAAAGTATATATTCAAAAATTGAAAGAAAATGCTTAACAGGGGCACCTGGGTGGCTCAGTGGGTTAAAGCCTCTGCCTTCAGCTCAGGTCATGATCCCAGGGTCCTGGGATCAAGCCCCACATCCAGCTCTCTGCTCAGCAGGGAGCCTTCCTCCCTACCTCTCTCTCTCTGCCTGTCTCTCTGTCTACTGTGATCTATGTCTGTAAAATAAATAAGTAAAATCTTAAAAAGAAAAGAAAATGCTCAACAAAACAATTACTTTGCATTGCTACCAATTAGGAAAACTTACCATATTTTTAAATAGCTCTATGGTAATGAGGACTAGATTGCATTAATACATGGCATAGTTTCCAACTGGAGACACCCAGTAAACATTCACTAAATTACAAATTTTCTTCCATTTTAGAAAGAGCTTCACACACAATGCTTCTCTCTTCTTCAAAGAGGATGGCATCAGCAGTGGGAGGAAATCTTACCTCTCCATCAGCTGCCACTATCAATTAACCCTCCAAAGCACAAGCCAGTATCTCATCAGTGCATGTACACCATTGGCTCACTCAACAGCTCCAGAGAAATAAGAGATTTTGGATATCAGAGGTCATTAATGTTTCCACTTACACAGCTGAAAATGCTAAAGCATATTAGCTCTCTGGTTTCTTAAATGGCACTAATCCATTCATGAGGGCTGAAAATGCCAAGATTAACAAAGAGGTCCCTGGAGTCCCAGGCACAGGAGCACCCCTACTTAACTGACCTCCCTGGGAAATGCAGGCACTGGGGCCTCCTGTGATCACTGCCCTGAGCAAGGGGCTGGAGAGTCTCTGTCATGCCTGGGTAAAGTGTGAAAACAACAGGAAGGATGACAGCCTCTGTCTTGAGCCCCTCCTTCAGGAAGTCTTGGCTGAACTTTGCAGCCCCCATTTACAGAACATGAAAGTGAAACCACCATTTCCCCACAGAACAAGCAATTCTGGGAAGAAACATAAAAGTGTTTTGACTTAGGCTGGCTCAGGGAGTGAGGGGCAATGATAGGCAGGTCTCCAATAACCTCTGAGTCACCTAGACAAGACTCCCATGGGAGTCCTAGAGCCAGTGAGGAAGGCTGTGAGCAAGTTTCTAAAGCTTCTAGAGAATGAGAGAAGCATTTCCCTTCAGAAAGGAGAGGGACTATATCATTTTTCTGTTTTTTTTTTTTTCTTTCATTTTTAGGTTCCCTGTTGCTGACTGTGATGTTTTCACCCTTGGGCATATATGACACTGGCAGGTCATGGGGTCACATCTAAAACTACTAAGAGGGACTCTGGGGAAATCTGGCAAGACAGCAGGGTGGGAGTTCAGAGAAGGAGGAAGGAGCATGGAGTCTAGGCTTATGTGGAAGATCAGGAGGAAATTACCAAAGTTTCTTTAGAAGAGGCAGAACAAAGGAGGATTTTCTATTTCAGATAATATTTCTTTATTTTTTAAAAATATTTTATTTATTTACTTGGCAGAGAGAGGGAGCAAGCACAAGTAGGGGGAGCAGCAGAGGAAGGAGCATGTTCCCCACTGAGCAGAGAGCTCAACAAGTGGCCTCATCCTAGTACCCTGGGATGATGATCTGAACTGAAGGCAGATGTTTAACCAACAGAGCCATCCAGGCACCCCTATGTAATATTTATTTCTATGTATAGTATCTAAGGCAGTTGGATGCTGCCACAGGGACAGACTAACCAATCCCCAGAAAGGGACACAGAGACCTGAACAAGATTCAGGCATATTTGGAGTTCTGTGACATGGGAGAAGTGCATGGGATGTCATGGGGTACAGAAGGCACCACCTAGTAAATGGAGCTGACAGACTGGTTCTCCATATGGACATAAGTTACTGAATCTCTCCTTATGTTACTTATGATAATCAATTCCAAAGGGATTTGAGACCTAAATCTCAAATGAAAACTGCAGAAAATCATATAACTGTTCTAAGAGAGGGATTTCTTTATTTTTTTTGTAAGTTTCAGAGGTTGAGGTTAGTGATTCGTCAGCTGCATATAACACCCAGACTCATTTCAAGTGCCCTCCTTAATGCCCACCACCCAGTTACCACATCGTCCCACCAACCTCCCCTCCAACAACCCTCAGTTTTTTTCTTTGGTTACGAGTCTCTTATGCCCTCCTTAAGGAGCATTGGATGGTATATGTAAACAATGAATCTTGGGCCAATACATCAAAAATTGATGATGTATTGTATGGTGACTAATATTACACAATAAAATTTAAAAACAAAAACGAAAACAAATAGTCTCTTATGGATTGTCTTCCTCTCTGATCTCATCCTATTTTATTTTTTCCTACTTTGCCTTATGATTCTCTATTTTGTTTCTTAAATTGAACATGAGTTAAATCATGTGATGATTATCTTTCACTGATTGACATATATTGCAAAGCATAATACACTCTAGTTCCCTCCATGTTGATGCAAATGGTAAGATTTCATTTTTTGATAACTGAGTTCCGTGGGTTGCCTCTTTGTTTTCTTGACCTCCTCTGCCTTTTTTAAAAACTTCTTTTCAGCATAACAGAATTCATTATTTTTGCACCACACAAAATGCTCCATGCAATACGTGCCCTCCCCAATACCCACCACCAGGTTCCCCCAACCTCCCACTCCCCCACCACTTCAAAAGCCTCTGATTGATTTTAAGAGTCCATAGTCTCTCAGGGCTCACCTCTCCTTTCTGTTCCCCTCAACTCCCTTCTATCCATCTCCCCATGTCCTCCATGTTATTTGTTATGCTCTACAAATAAGTGAAACCATGGAATAATTGGCTCTCTCTGCTTGACTTATTTCATTCAGCATAATCTCTTCCAGTCTCATCCATGTTGCTACAAATGTTGGGAATTTATCCTTTCTGATGGAGGCATAATACTCCATAGTGTATATGGACCACATCTTCCTTATCCATTCATCTGTTGAAGGGCATCTTGGTTCTTTTCTCATTTGGTGACCATGGCCATTGCTGCTATAAACATTGGGGTACAGATGGCCCTTCTTTTCACATCTGTATCTTTGGGGTAAATACTCAGTAGTGCAATTGCAGAGAAATGGGGAAGGTCTATTTTTAATTTCTTGAGGAATCTCCAAATGTTCTCCAAAGTAGCTACACCAATTTGCATTCCCACCAGCAGTGTAAGAGGCTTCCCCTTTCTCCACATCCTCTCCAACACACGTTGTTTCCTGTATTGCTAATTTTGGCTATTCTAACTGGTGTAAGGTGGCATCTCATTGTGCTTTTAATTTGAATCTCCCTAATGGCTAGTGCTGATGAAGAATTTTTCATGTGTCTGATAGCCATTTGTATGTCTTCATTGGAGAAGTGTCTGTTCATATCTTCTGCCCATTTTTTGATATGATTATCTGTTTTGTGCGTGTTGAGTTTGAGAAATTCTTTATAGATCCTGGATATCAAAGTTTTGTCTGTACTGTCATTTGCAAATATCTTCTCCCATTCCGTGGGTTGCCTCTTTGTTTTCTTGACTGTTTCCTTTGCTGTGCAGAAGCTTTTGATGTTGATGAAGTCCCAAAAAGTTCATTTTCACTTTTGTTTCCTTTGCCTTTGGAGACACATCTTGAAAGAAGTGGCTGTGGCTGGTATTGAAGAGGTTTCTGCCTATATTCTCCTCTAGGATTCTGATGGATTCCTGTCTCACATTGAGGTCTGTTATGCACCTTGAGTTTATCTTTGTGTATGGTGTAAGAGAATGGTCGAGTTTCATTCTTCTACATATAGTTGTCCAGTTTTCCCAGCACCATTTATTGAAGAGACTGTCCTTTTTCCACTGGATATTTTTTCCTGTTTTGTCAAAGATTATTTGACCATAGAGTTGAGGATCCATATCTGGGCTCTCTACTCTGTTCCACTGGTCTCTGTGTCTGTTTTTATGCCAGTACCATGCTGTCTTGGTGATCACAGCTTTGTAGTAAAGCTTGAAATCAGGTAACGTGATGCCCCAGTTTTTTTTTTTTTTCAACATTTCCTTAGCAATTTGGGGTCTCTTCTGATTCCATACAAATTTTAGGATTATTTGCTCCAGTTCTTTGAAAAATACCGGTGGAATTTTGATCAGAATGGCACTAAAAGTATAGCTTGCTCTAGGCAGTATAGACATTTTAACACTATTTATGCTTCCTATACAAGAGCATGGAACGGTCGTCCATCTTTTTGTGTTTCTTTCATGAGTGTTCTGTAGTTTCTTAAGTACAGATCCTTTACCTCTTTGGTTAGGTTTATTCCCAGGTATCTTATGGTTCTTGGTGCTATAATAAATGGAATCCATTCTCTAATTTCCCTTTCTGTATTTTCATTGTTAGGGTGTAAGAAAGCCACTGATTTCTGTACATTGACTTTGTATCCTGCCACGTTGCTGAATTGCTGTATGAGTTCTAGTACTTTGGGCATGGAGTCTTTGGGTTTTCCATATAAAGTATCATGTCATCTGTGAAGAGAGAGAGTTAGACGTCTTCATTGTCAGTTGGGATATCTTCTATTTCTCTTTGTTGTCTGATGGCTGTTGCTAGGACTTCTAATACTAGGTTGAACAAGAGTGCTGAGAGTGGTCATTCTTGTGTTCCTGATCTCAACGGGAAGGCTGTGAGCTTTTTCCTATTGAGGATGATATTTGCTGTGGGTCTTTCTTCCATAGATAGATTTTATAAAGTTCAGGAATGTTCCCTCTATCCTTATACTTTGAAGCCTTTTAATCAGGAACGGATGCTGGATTTTGTCAAATGCTTTTTCTGCATCCATTGAGAGGACCATGTGATTCTTCTCTCTCCTCTTATTGATTTGTTCTAACAAATTGATTGATTTGCGAATGTTGAACCATCGTTGTAACCCAGGGATGAATCCCACCTGGTCATGGTGGATAATCTTTTTAATGTGCTGTTGGATCCTGTTTGCTAGGATCTTGTTGAGAATCTTAGCATCCATATTCATCAAGGATATTAGTCTGAAATTCTCCTTTTTGGTATGGTCTTTGCCTGGTTTGGGGATCAGGGTAATGCTGGCTCCATAAAAAGAGTCTGGAAGTTTTCCTTTTGCTTCAATTTTTGAAAGAGCTTCAGGAGAATAGGTGTTATTTCTTCTTTGAAAGTTTGGTAGAATTCCCCAGGGAAGCCATCAGATCCCGTGCTCTTGTTTTTTGGGAGGTTTTTGATCACTGCTTCAATCCCATTACTAGATATCGGTCTATTCAGGTTGTCAATTTCTTCCTGGTTAAATTTGGGGAGTTCATAGTTTTCCAGGAATGCTTCCATTTCATCTAGGTTGCTTAGCTTATTGGCATATAACTGTTGATATTAACTTCTGATGATTGTTTCTACTTCCTTGGTGTTAGTGGTGATCTCTCCCTTTTCATTCACAATTTTAAGAATTTGGGCTTTCTCTCTTCTTTTGGATTAGTGTGGCCAATGGTTTATCGATCTTATTGATTCTTTCAAAAAAAAAAACAGCTTCTAATTTCATTGATGTGTTCTACTGTATCTCTAGTTTCGACCTCATTGATCTCTGCTCTAATCTTGATTATTTCCCTTCCTATGTGTGGAGTTGGTTTAATTTGTTGTTGTTCTCCAGTTCTATAAGGTGTAGTGACAGCTAGTGTATTCTGAATTTTTCAGTATTTTTGAGGGAGGCTTGGATGGCTATGTATTTCCCCCATACGACTGCCTTTGCTGTATCCCATAGATTTTGAACCAAAGTGTCTTCACTCTCATTGGTTTCCATGAATTGTTTCAGTTCTTCTTTGATCTCCTGGTTGATTCAAGCATTGTTAAGCAAGGCGGCCTTTAGCTTCCAGGTGTTTGAGTTCCTTCCGAACTTTTCCTTGTGATTGAGCTCCAGTTTCAAACCATTGTAATCTGAGAATATGCAGGGAATAATCTCAGTCATTTGGTATCAGTTGACTCCTGATTTGTGACCCAGTATGTGGTCTATTCTTGAAAAGGTTCCATGTGCACTTGAGAAGAATGAGTATTCTGTTGTTTTAGGGTGGAATGTTCTGTATGAGATCCATCTGGTCCAATGTGTCATTCAATGCTCTTGTTTCTTTATTGATTTTTGGCTTGGTGGTCACATACTCTTTTTTTTTTTTTTTTTAAAGGCTTGCTGGTCTTGGAAACTCTTTATCTCTCCATCAATTTTGAATATAAGTCTTGCTGGATAAAGTATTCTTGGCTGCATGTTCTTCTCATTAATGACCTGAATATATCTTGCCAGCCTTTTCTGGCTTGCCAGGTTTCTTTGGACAGGTCTGATGTTATTCTGATGGGCGTTCCTCTGTAGGTAAGGAGCTTCTTTGTCCTAGCTGCCTTCAAGAGGGCCTGCCTGCAATTATAATTATTCATTCTTACTATTAGGTGTGTGGAGGACTTTTGGGAATCTGTAATCTTGGCGGGAGACTGTTCTGCCTCTAGTACATGAACACTGGTTCCATTCGTGAGACTAGGAACATTTTTATGGTGAACTTGTTCTACTATATCCTCTAGACTTCTTTCTTTCTCCTCTCCTTCAGGGATTCCAATAATTCTGACATTGGATTATTTCATGACATCATTTATTTCCCTGATTCTGTTTTTGTGGCTTCTAAGCTGTTTGTTCCAGGCTTCCTCCTGATCCTTTCTCTCTATCTGTATGTCCTCCATATCACTAATTCTATCCTCTGTCTCAGTTACCCTAGCTTTGAGAGAATTTAGATTTGATTGGAACTCAGAGCATTTTGAGTATCATCCCTGGTGGCTTTCAGTTCTGCCCTAATCAATTCTGTTTGGTCATCCATGGCTTTCTCCAACCTAGCTATTGCCTGGGTAATTGTTAGCCTGAATTCCCTTTCCAACATATTATCTATGTCTATAGCCATTAGCTCTGTTGTAGAAGGCCCATCCTCTGTATTTTTCTTCGTTGGGCATTCTTCCTCCTAGTCATTTTGGTGAGAGATGGCTGAGCAGATGTAGCTGGATGTATCAACTGTGGTGCAGTCAATTTGCACCCTGAAACGCTTCTGAGCAATCAGGAGTCCCCACCCAAATGAAAGAAAAAAGAAAGAGAGAAAAAAGAAAAAAAAAAAACAGAAAAAAGAGAAAGAGAGACAGGAAAAAAAAAAGAAAGATAAAAGAGTAGACTCAGCCCAACTGGGCCCCAAGGTAAGATTTATGACATATACAAACAAAAACAGACAAACAAAAAGACTGATAAAAGGTTATGATAAAAGAATATATATGTGCGTGTGTGTGTGTGTATGCCAAAAAAAAAAAAAAAAAAAAAAAAAAAAAACCAAAAAAACCTCATCCAAAAAAATCCCAAGATTTATATACTATCAGGACAAACACAAATATGCAGAAACACTGATATAAGAAAAAGATGGGAGAGTGGTTATAAATTCTCATGTGGGTGAGGAAGGTTATTTTGATTCTTCCTTGATGTATCTTGATATTTTTGTTAAAGGACTCAACTTTCCTAAGATAAAGGGGGATTAAATATTGGTTTACCTATAGGAGTAGCATTGATTGGGAAAAGGGGATTACCTTGATGTTTAACTCTATATGAATGTTAAAAAATAAAAATAAAAAAAAAAGAATAAACTAAACTAAACTAAACTAAACTAGAATTTTAAAAAAATAAAAAGCAAAAGAAAAACATGGGTATATGTATTAAAAAGTTCAGGTTAAAAGGTTATTATTATGGAATTTGATGTACTGGACATCTCACTGTGATGGTAAATAGATCAAAAATTTATCTATATTAAAAAAATGGACCAGAATAGTGGGAATGAATTAAAAATAAAGGTTTTATCTATGAAGCATTGGTGGTTGTTCTCTTGTCATCTTTTTTGTTTTGTTTTGTTTCTGTTTGGCTTTCTGGGCAGGGGCCTGCCACGTGGGTTTTCAGGCAATGTCCCTGAGTTAAGTCCTCCCACTCTCCTCAAGGGGTTGGGCTCTGAGGAAATGAGGAAACTGGGTTTTTCAGGCTTTTGTTCTCTGGAGGTTTTGTGTTTGTTTCTTCATTTTTTGTTTTTTGTTTTTTTTCTCTCTTGCCTTGACAGCTTTTGATGGCTTTTGGAGGTTTAGAGGATTGCAAACCACACACAGACCTCCCTCTCAGAGAGAAGCCTCAGTCTGTTCCCCTATGGATGCTTCAGAGCACATAAGTTCCCCCTCGGCAGCTGGAAGAGCACATTCTGAGTTGCGGGCCCTGGGAACACAGGAACTCCTGCTTGTACCCAAAACCAGGACAGTGGCGACTGTCTGGGCAGCTCAGACCACCAGAGAGGTTCCAACCAGTGATCGCACACTGAGATTTTCCCACTGGCCCGGGCTGGGAGTGCCTGGTCTTTCCGGGTCTGAGAGCGCCTGCGTGCACCTCTCTCAGGAGAGGGTGTGGGCCTCGAATCAGGCTCTGATAGCATGGCATGGCACTCACATGGAAAGTTCAAAAAGGTTGTGGTTCTGCCAGCTGATGAGGCTCACAGCCCCTCATGGGAGCCGGACCCCACACGCTCTCAGGCGCGCTGGTGGCTCAGGGACCAAGACCTGGTTTTTCCGCCGAACCATCTCAGTCCAAATGGGCCAGGGGTGGCTGTCCTGGGTTTGGGGACTTAAGCCCCTCTCCCTAATCGCCCTGATTCCCACAATTTCCCCCAGCGAGCCTTTGCTCTTTTTGAGTGCTTTCAACCAAACTTCAAGTTAATGCTAGTCCCCAGACACAGGGCACTCTCCTATTGGGGTATTATTTTCCAATGGGTCACTTCTGGCTGCTCCCTCCCCCTGTTGTTCATCTTCCAATATCAGTCAGACATTCCCACTCCACTTTACCTGCCCACTGGCGTCTTCTGACTCCGTAGAGATCCAGACGTGTATAATTCTGATCTCAGTCTGATTTTGTGGGAGATTCGAGTTCTTTGGTAGGTAATCAGCTCACTTTAAGATACAGGTTGAAATGGTGCCTCCTCCTACTTCCCTGCCATCATGTCGCAGTCTCTCTTTGACTGGTTTTTATAGATAAAATTGATTTTACTGTTTTTGTACTTTAATCTCCAGATTGGTTTTATAAGCAGTCAGTCTGCTACATTTATTATGTTTGTATTTACCTGTGAAATTTTTTCCAATCCTAATGTTCTTAATCCTGATTAAGGCCTTTTCTTTCCACTCTAAGATAGCCTTCTAACATTTCTTGTAAGGCTGGTTTAGAGGTGATGAACACCTTTAATTTTATTTTGCTAAGAAAATGTTTATCTATCCTATTTTGACTGGCAGCCTTGCTGGAGAGTATTCTTGGCTGCAGACTTTTTTCTTTCAGCACTTTGAATATCTCATCCACATTTTTTCTGGTATACAAGCTTTCTGCTGAAAAATCTACTTATGTCCTTATGGGGATTCCCTTGCATGCAACTGTTTTCTTTTCTCCTGCTGATTTTAAAATTCACTCTTTTTCACAACATTTGGTCATTTTAATGATTAGGTGTCTTGGTGTACCTCCTTGGGTTGAATTTATTGGGTGCTCTCTCTGCCTCCTGGGTCTAGATGCCTGTTTTCTCCCCCAGGGTTAAGTAATTTTCAGTGATTCATTCTTAAAATAATTTTTCTGTCCACTTTTGTCTCTCTTCTTCCTCTGGGGTCCCAAGATGTAACTATAACTCTTGATGATGTCACCACGCATCCTTACCTTATTCTCATTTCTTATCTATTTATTTGCTTGTTTATTATTTATTTATATTTATTTTTTCTGTTCAGCTTTCTGTTATTTATTATTCTGGTTTCTGAATCACTGATCTCTTCTTCCAATCCTTCTAGTCTACAAATTCCCCTATCGTGAATTTTTAATTTAAATCATTGTGTTCTTCATGTCTGATTGATTCTTTTTTTTTCTTTTCTTTTCATTGAAGGTGTCACAGATCCTCTGCTCTTTTATCAAGTTTGGCAAGTATGTTTATGATCACTATTTTGAATTCTCTATGAAGCATTTTGTATATCTGTGTTTCATTAACTCCTTAGTCTGATTGTGTCCTGTCTTTCTGCTGGTACATTTCTCCTTTTCTTTATTTCATCCACCCTTCTGTGTATGTTTCTATGCATTAGGAAGTTCATCTAGTCTTCCTGACATTGAAAGCAGCAGCCTTCTGAAGAAGAGGTCCAATAGCACCCTATAGTGCAGTGTCTCCTGCTTACCATGACCAGTGCATCAGTGGTGTCTCTTCTGTGTCTTACTTGTGATTGAGATGCATTTTCCTTGTTTCCCATTGGCTACAATGAACCATTTGCCTTTTGTATGGTCCTGTGCTATTTAGGGGCTAATCTGGGGGTGCCTTGGGCTTGAATTGGGGTCAGAGCAGCTGCCTGCTCTCAGGTCATTTGCCAGGCCTGCTGTTCATCAAAATACAGAGTACGCTCCATATGTTATCCTCTGAGGCTTTAGTTATTGTGTATGGCCTGCAGTAAGAACAGATATTTACCCCCAGTCTGTCTTAAATTTGTAGTGCCCCCCCCCAACAAAACAAGGTTTTCTCCTTGTGCTGCTCCCAGGGAGGTTTTGTTAGAGGACTGGACTCATGGTCATCTCAGATGTCTCTCCCCAACCCACTATTGAGGCTGTATTTGTACTAGTATGTGTGGTTATTTTCCCCTGTCCACAGTATAAGTCACTCTGGAGTGGAGCTGGGTACTGTTGGGCCTGATTATAGAATTAAATTCATCATGAACTGCTCTAGGTAGTTCTTGTTGGATGGGGTGGATAGGTTGAGGCAAGTTCACTATAGTACATGGTGTTAGCAAGGTAGGTGCTGGTCCTCAGTTCCTACTGGAGCTACCTGAAGGATGAGATCAGTCAGAAGATGCTTTGCAGGGACTCCTGCATGTTTGGGGTGTGTTGAATTGGGTGAATCCACAGGAGAACATGGGGATGGGGCATGCAGTGTTAGCAAGCTGGATGGCAAGTGTTCATGCTGTTTCCCTCAGGTATCCCGGTATCTAGTGTAGGGGTGGGGAGAGAAGTGACACCCATCAACTCTTGTGTTCTTAGAAATCTAAGGATACCTGCCCCTACCAGCACACATTCTGAAATTTGTAGATAAATCCCCTTTTATACCCTAGGCACTTTAGAAACTGTTGATTTTATGCTGTATCTCAACAGAGTTGTCTGTTATGTTGTCTCAATAAGTTCTGAGATTCAGTTTCCTATTGCCCTCCTGCTCTCCCAGAGCTGAGCCAATTGATTTCTGAAGTATCTTGGTGTTAAGCTTAAGCACCACTGATTGTAAATACTCATGACTTTAATCCCCATTGGTTTTCAAAGTAGAATGTTCTGGTGACTCATCTTCCTAGTGCAATTACCCCATGTCTGAGGTGCTTGGTGTGGGATCTCTTCCTCTTCTTTCTCTGTTTGTGGTGTCCCTCCAGGATGTGATTAGTGTCACTGGGATTTTGTTCTTTACTGCCTCTCTTCCCTTCTCACCATTTTGAGGGGGGCTCCCCTCCACAATTAACTGTGGAGAGTCTGTTCTGCCTGTATTTGGGTCATTTTCTGAGTTAACTGCAATGAGGTGATTGGGATCTAGCAATATCCACGGGATGAAGTGCACTTAAGATTTTCCACTATGTCATGTTCTCAGGATCCTTAAGATGTTTTAAAATAATAACAGCAGCAAAATGCAAACAGTGTAGAAATATGAAACTATATAGGGAACTTAGGAAGAAAAATATAGAGGAGAGGAACAAAAATTGATGGATGCTGAAGGACAAACCAATACATGGCCAACTATTTATGTAAGGTGTTTGGCCTATGGAATCACACTGTTTGGGTGAGACCAGGAGCTTACAGTTAATAGTCCAGGACCTTTACTAATTGTCTTATCTCAGGCAGTTTCTTATCTCTTACATCTCAGTTCAGTTTTATCTGTAAGCACGGTCATATTAATGAGCATAGATGAGAATTATAGGGAAATCCTAGTAAAAGTAAGATATTATTTTGTTTCCTTTTGGAGTTAGAGTCAATAAGGGAGATGAAGGGAGAAACATGAAAAAATCAGATGGGTTACATTAGGCCATCCTCACGTCATAAACTTGTGAATTCTGATGGCTAGGGTTATCAATGGCGGCAATGAAGGTGTGAGGAAGGGGGAAAGAAAGTAAATAGTGGTGGAAGCAATGGGAATGTGTGGTCATCAATCAGGGCTCCCTCCAATGTCCATTCAGTAGATGCCTTCCTATGGGCTTCTGGAAAGTGGGGGAAAAGAGGCCATTGTGGTTTGTAGAGCTGCAATCGTTTATTGTTGTGATGCTGAGATGTTTTCCATGGGACAGAGGCAATAAATTACTGTCCTTGGAAGTAATCCCTCATGATTATACCTTCAATGAGAAGAAGAAAATCCTCTCTGCCCATTATGTGAATTCACCAAGGCATTTGGGTTCAAGTTACATCTCATGAAGTGAAATAAAAAGTGTGAAAGTATGAGTCGTCCCATTGCATGTGTGGCCTTGACCTTGACTTCAGTTTAACTTTATTTAATCCCTTAACAAATATTGAGTGAGTGCCTATGTGGCAGAGGCTAAATGTGTGGATGACAGTTTAACAAGAGAACGTGTTTGTCCTCAGGGGGCTTCTATTCTGGTGAGAGAGGGTAACAGGAAATACGTAACAAAAAGTGAATACTTACAGGGTATCTGGGTGGCTCAGTAGGTTAAGCAACTGTCTTCTGCTCAGGTCATGATCCCGGAGTTCCAGAATTGGGTCCCATAGCAGTCTCCCTATGAATCAGGGAGTCTGCTTCTCCCTCTGACCCTACCCCCTTATGCTCTCTGTTTCTCATTCCCTCTCTCTCAAACACATAAATAAAATCTTATTTAAAAAGTACAAACTGGAAAAAAAAAAAGTACATACTGGGGCACCTGGGTGCCTCAGTGGGTTAAAGCCTCTGTCTTTGGCTCAGGTCATGATCCTAGGGTCTTGGGATCGAGCCCCACATCAGGCTCTCTGCTTAGTAGGGGCCTGCTTCCTCCTCTCTCTCTGCGTACTTGTGATCTCTCTCTCTGTCAAATAAATAAATAAACTCTTCAAAAAAAAAAAAAGGACATACTTAAAGACAGCGATAATGTAATGTTATCAGCAGGTTTGTCAGTAAAAACCTTGCAGACCAGAAGTAACAGGAAAGGTACTGGAACACTGCCAAACAAAAATGTTTTACATGGCACAGCTGTCTTTCAGAAATGAAGGAGAAATAAAGACTTTCTTAGTCCAACTAAATCTCAGGAAATTCATGACCAATAGACCTGCCTTACAGAAAATGTTAAATATTCTCAAGATGTAATGAAAACATGCTAATTAGAAATATGAAAACATTTATTAAAGTATAAATATTACTGGCAAAGGTAATATATAGTAAAATTCAGACTACTCTAATATTTAACAGTAATGTGTATCACTTAACTCTATGACAAAATTTAATAGACAAAAATATTTAAAATAACCTGAGCTGAAATAAGTTCTTAATATTTAAACAATATAAGAAGACATAAATTATGACATAGGAACATAAAATGGAGGTAAAGCAAAGGTCATTTATCTTTGAGACTGAAGTTAGTTCTTTCAGTCTTAAAATGGATTGTAACTATAACATGTTTTATGTAAGCCTCCGTATAACACAAAGAGCTCTAGTAGAGGAGTCTGGGAAGATGGCAGGAAAGGAGGACAGGAAGCTCACCCTGTTCCATATTTTTAAGCAGATAGCACTCACATCCAAGTAAGTAAACTAGTAAATAGTGGTAGAATGAATGGCACAACTAAATGGTGGAACCTGCAAAGGAGCGTTTTAGAAGGGCAGAAATGGCAGTCAGCCACTGTCTGCAGGAGACAGGGAGCTTGGGGTATGGAAAGCAAAAACACCAGGGAGCCCACATAGAGAAAACAAATCCCCATAATGTCTGGTCTTGAAAATGAAGGGGTTGAACCCCATGAGTTTGAATAACCAGGAGGTCTTGGAACCTTGAGTTGTAAAAACCAGTTGACTCAGCACTACTTGAGCCTGAAGGGCAAGTGATAGCTGGTCCCTGCCCTTAAAGAGTCAACAGTGCCAGAGGCAACTCAGAAAGATGAGTTTGCACAACGCCTTGGGCAAATGAGAGGGAGACACGTTTATATGGATTTTGGAGACTGTTGGGGCACTTCTCCGGGAACAAAAGAGATGACAAGTGCCATTTTTCTACCCTGTTCCCCAGCATAGACACAGAATCCCCTTCCTGAAAAGCCACTGCATAAACACTTGCTACCTAGCCTGCTGGCAGTGTGCACTGACAGGCCTAGGAGAGCAGCTAGCTCACTGCAAATTTTGCTAATGCTACATGTGCCCCACAGAGTCATTGAACACACAGTCATGGCAAGCAGATGGATGTGGCTGGTGCCATGCACTAGGCCCCTGGCAACTGCCATTAATCAGCTGTGTCCCTCACCACCATTGCTCTTAGAAGATATGGTCTAAAGCTAGCAGCTCTGTGCAATTTAGATATGCCACATGTACACATCTAGATGCCCTTTGCCTCCACATACTGCCTTGCCCCATGCCTAGCCATGGCACATTCTTTTTCTCCACCACTGCCACCCACCATGCCCCCACAAGTACCCTGCTACTGCATGGCATGTCCCTAGCTACTGCCTACATAGGGGGAATCTAACATGGAATTAGTGGCTCACTACAAATTTTGCTACAACAGTGTCCCTGAGCCCTCCAATAGTCACACCCCTTCCAAGTAGTCCGGCCTGGGTCTTGCTAACACCACAGAAAGCAAGGACAGATCACAGCAGGCACAGAGTCAATGCAGAAGTTTGGACTAAAAAGAAAAGTGAGTCAGACACAATCAAGATGCAAGCACCACTACAGGAAACTCCTCTGAGGTGCCAGGTTCTGGAGAACAGGAGATATTGCCTTGCAGGGTACTATAGTACCTCTTCTTCATAAAGCCACTACTTTCAAGAGCAGAGGATATAGTTGAATTTCCTAACACATAGAAACAGAGAGGTAGACAAAATGAGGAGACAGAGAAGTATGTCCCAAATGAAGAATAGGACAAAAACCACAGCAGGAGATCTAAGTGAAACTGAAATAAGTACTATGCCTGACAGAGAATTGAAAGTAATGATCATAAAGATATGTCACTACGAAACTTGAAGTCAGTCTCAAGAAAAATTTGGGAAGACCATGAATACATGGAGGTTAAACATTATGTTACTGAAGTATGGTCAACCAGGGTATCAAAGAAGAAATAAAAATTACATGGAAACAAATGAAAATAAAAACACAATGGTCCAAAACATTTGAGATGAAGAAAATGTGGTCCTAAGAGGGAAGTATATAGCAATATAGGTCTAACTTAAGAAGCAAGAAAAATCCAAATAACAACCTAAACTTACACATAAATGACCTAGAAACAGAACAACAAATGAAACCTAAATTTAGCAAAAGAAAGGAAATAATAAATATAGAGCAGAAGTGAATAATATGGAAACTAAAACAAAATGAGACGAAACAAAACAAAACAAAAACCCATAATAGAACAGATCAATGAAACCTGGAGCTGGATCTTTGAAAAGCTTAATAAAATTCATAAAACTCCAGCCAGAGTTATCAAAAAGAAAAGAGAAAAGACACAAATAAATAAAATCACAAATAAGAGAGGAGATATAAAAACCAACACCACAGAAATACAAACAATTATAAAATAATATTATAAAAATTATATGACAAAGAAATTGGACAACCTGGAAGAAGTGGATAAATTCCTAGAAATGTAAATTACCAAAACCGAAACAGGAAGAAACAGAAAACTTGAACAGATGAATAACTGGCAAATAAACTGAATCTGTAGTAAAAAATTCCCAAGAAAGAGAAGTACAGGGCCAGAGGGCTTCACAGGTGAATTCTACCACATATTTAAGAAGAGTTAATACCAATTCTTCTCAAACCATTCCAAAAAATATAAAGGGAAGGGGAACTCCCAAACTCATTCTATGAGGCCAACATTATTCTGATACCAAAACTAGATAAAGACTCCACTAACAAAAGAGAAGTACAGGCCAGTATGCCTGACAAACGTATATTCAAAACTTCTCAATAAAATACTAGCAAACCAAATTCAACAGTACATTAAAAGAATCATTCACCACAATCAAATGAAATTTATTCCTGGGCTGCAGGTGTGGCTTAATATCCTCAAATTAATCATTATGACATATTGCATTAACAAAAGGAAGGACAAGAACCATAAAATTCTTTCAGTAGATACAGAAAAAACATTTGACAAAGTACAACATCCATTCATGATAAAAAACCTTCATCAAAGTAGGGTTAGACAGAATATAACTCAATATAATAAAGGCCATATACAAAACCTCCACAGCTAATGTCATTCTCAATGGGGGAAAACCTGAAAACTTTTCCTGTATGGTCAAGAACAAGATACAGATGTCCATTCTCAATGCTATTATTTGACATAGTCCTGGAAGTCCTAGCCACAGCAATCAGACAACACAAAGAAATAAAAGGCATCCAAATGGGCAAGGAAGAAATCAAACTTTCCTTTTCAGACTTATTTGTATAAAATATTGTACTCTATGTAGAAAACCCAAAAGACTCCACCAAAAACTTGCTAGAACTGATATACAATACAATAAAGTCACAGGATATAAAATCAACATACAGAAATTTGTTGCATTTCTATACATGAATAATGAAGCAGGACAAAGAGAAGTCAAGGAATCAATACCATCTATAATTACACCAAAATGCATAATATACCTACAAACAAACTTGACCAAAGGGGTAAACTACATGTACTCCAAAAAGCATAAAACACTGAGGAAAGAAATTGAAATTGTCACAAAGAAAATGAAAGACATTCCATGCTCATGAATTAAAAGAACAAATATTGTTAAAATGTCTATACTACTGGAAGCAAACTACACATTTAATGGAATCTTTATCAAAATACCACTAATATTTTTTTACAGAGTCAGAACAAACAATCCTAAGATATCTATGGACACATGGAAGATACTGAATAGTCAAAGGAAGCTTGAAAAAAAAAATCAAAGCTGGAGGCATTAAAATTCCGGGCTCCAAGTTGTATTAAAAAGCTCTACTGATCAAGACAGTATGGTACTGTTATGGAAACAGATACATTGATTGATGGCACAGAATAAAACACCCAGAGATGATCCCACAATTAAATGGTCAATAAATCTTGACAAAGCAGGGAAGAATATCCAATAGATATTGGATTGAAGACAGTCTCTTCAACAAATGGTGTTGGGAGAACAGGACAGCAACATGCAAAAGAATGAAACTGGACCACTTTCTCGCACCACACACAAAATTAAAAATGGATGAAATGTCTAAATGTGAGACCTCAAACTACTAAAAACCTGGAGGAGAACACAGGCAGTAACCTCTTTGATATGGACCATAGCAACTTCTTACTAGATAGGTCTCTTGAGGCAAGGGAAACAACAACAAAAAAATAAACTATTGGGATTTCATCAAAGTAAGAAGCTTTTGCACAGTGAAGGAAATGGTCAACAAAACTAAAGGGCAGTCTTCAGAATGGGAGAAGATATCTGCAAATGACACAGCTGATGACGGATTAGTATCCAAAAGGTATAAAGAAGTTATAAGTCAATACCAAAAAACAAAATAATCCAGTCAATAAATAAATAGAAGACCTGAACAGACATTTTTCTAAAGAAGATATATGGATGGTCAGTAGATACATGAAAAGATTCTTAACATCACTCATCATTGGGGAAATACAAATGAAAACTACAATGAGCTATTACCTCACACCAGTTAGAATGGCCAAAATTAACAACACAAGAAACAAAGGAGTTGGTAAAGATTTAGAGAGAAGGGAACCCTCTTACTCTTTTGGTGGGAATGCAAACTGGTGCAGCCATTCTGGAAAACAGTATGGAGGGTCCTTAAAAACTTAAAAATAGAATTGTACTATTAAGATATGTATGCACCTAAAGAATTCAAAAATATTAATTTGAAGAGTCATATGTATCCGGATGTTTATAGCAGTATTATCGACCATAGCCCAATTATGGAAGAAACCCCAATGTCCATCAACTGATGAATGGACAAAGAAATTGTGTATGTGTGTATACATATATATGTGTATATACACATGTATATAATATTCATATCATTTATATAAAGTATTAAAATATTATACAATGTACTATTAATGGAATTAATATTGCATAATAAAATAAGTTAATAATATAAAAATATAAAATAAATATATAATATATAATATAATAATAGAAAATATATTATCTCATAAATATTATATAAAATATATTAAAATATAATAAAATATAAAATAATACTTTATATATAATATTAGTCCAATTACACTATATATGAGTATTACTCAGGTAACAAAGTATGATATCTTTTTATTTGTAATGTCATGGATGAAGCTGAAAATTATTTTGCTAAGTGAAGTAAGTCAGAGAAAGACAATTACAATTTTATTCATATGTGGATTTTAAGAAACAAAGCACAGGAACATAAGGGGGAAAGAAAAGAAAGGAAAACTAAGAAACAGATTCTTAACTATAGAGAACAAAATGGTAGTTACCAGAGGGGAGAGGGGTAGAAGGATGCATTAAATATGTGATGTAGATTAAGGAGTGCCCTTGTGATGAGCACCAGTCTTGTATATAAGTCTTGCATCACTAAATCCCACAACTGAAAGTAATATTATACTCTTATGTTTACTAATTGGATGTAAGTAATACTTGGAAGAAAGAAAAAGAAACACAAGGAAATAGCCACATGCTTAACTCCTTGAAACTGTAATGTATATAAATGGTCTTTTTTATTTTAAGATTTTATCTATTCACCTGACAGACAGAGAGAGATCACAAGTAGGCAGAGAAGCAGGCAGAGAGAGAGGAGGAAGCAGGCTCAATGCCGAGAAAAGAATCCCATGTGGGACTTGATCCTGGAACCCCGGGATCATGAGCCTTGCGGAAGGCAGAGGCCTTAACCCTCTGAGCCACCCAGGCGCCCCATAAATGTATTATGTATTTAAAGATATAAATGGTCTTTAAATAATATCTTCTTTCATTAAAAAAAAAAAAAGTGTCTGGAGTGTAATCCCACTTTCCTCATGACCCAGCTCTGTGACCTTAGGCAAATGACTCAACAATCTCACCGGCATTTGAAAGAAGTGAGTGATAAAAGTACCACACCTCTTACTCATTAAGAGTGTCAACTACAATTGCAGTAACCTGACCACAGTTTTCAATTAGAGTTCTCTCTCATCCCACCTCACTATTATGTAGGAGAGAAGGCATCCCAACAAAGATCACTAAAGTTTACCTCTTTCTTTTTTGACGCTGACTTCCAGGAATTGATTTCTTTTGTCCCTTGCTGTGTTGATTTAGGGCTGCTACCTTAGGAGAGAGGCCCAGCTGACCTGGGAGTTGAACTTTTCACATCACCTGTTCCAACAGGGTCCGAATTCTCATAACCCCTGAGCTGGACAGAAGTTAGGAGAGGGGCTGTTTTACCATTGACCCAGCTGGTAAGAAGATTGTAAGACGCCTTCAGACAGGAGCACCAAAGATCAGGGTTGGGAGGTTTCCCTCTCACCAACACCAACCCTCTGGTAGTCCAAGTCACTATACCCAAAGTCAGGCCATGAGAGGAGTTTTGTCCTCATGGAGAACAAAAAGATTAAGGCACTGTGAGATGGTTGGGCTGCTGAATGACAGGGCTCACCCCAGATGCCCTGGGGTGATGGCCAACCATCATGGCACCTCCTGGAGAAATTTAAGTCCCCTCAGACAGATTCTAGCTGAGTCTTCAATGCTGAGCTGATAAAGACCCCAAATCTCTCACAATTGTTGACTGGCTGGGCCCACAGGTCTTGGTTTACAGACACCTCACAGCTCCATCTCCTGCTTCCAGACACCTCTCTATCCTCTTAACTGCTACCTCCTTTCACACTTTTCACTGCCAGGGAAATCACGAATGCCAGCTAGGTACATGAACGCTCTTATTCACCCTGGGAGAAGACTGATAAAACCAAAGCACTAAATCTTATTCCCTTACTCTTATCTTCTTCTGAGTTCTTTCTTCCCACAGTGAAAGAAAGACACACATAGTTGGGACAGTTGCAATTCTGCTGATGGCTTGGGGTGGGGAATGTCCCTCAGGTAGGTGGGGCCATCTGGGGCTCCTTCATACTGTTGGCCACCTACCTCCTTAGTGTCAGACAAAGAATGGGAGTTCAGCCTCTTTCCCTGGAGATCATCTGAGGTAGGAAGACCATCCCAGCCCTTATTTTTTTCCCAGAAGGAAAACACATCCCCTTGCAAGAGGCTTGCCTTCTCATCCTCAACTTGATAGCTGTGATTCCCTCCCCCTGGCTTTTTTTAAAAAAAGATTTTATCTATTTATTTGTGAGAGAGAGAGAGAGAGAGAAAACAGAGGGAGAAAGGGAGAGGCAGACTCCCTCTGCTGAGCAGAGAGCCTGACATGGGGTTTGATCCCAGGACCCTGACATCATGACCTGAGCCAAAGGTGGACACTTAACTAACTGAGCCATGCGGGCATCCCTAGCTGTGGTTTTCTAACACGGAAGAAGGATCAAGGGTTGTGATGCCATGTTGAGAGTCTCTTGGCTGTCTAAGAGTTGTATACCTTGTTGTGGATATTTGCAATCTTTGCACTTTGCAAAGCAAACCATTTCTATCACCCTGTTACAGTCATTAGACACCTCCCTGGGGCCTCTTTCCTGTCCACAAAGACCCTGGGGAGCTTTCCTTTCTGCTTCCACATGAGAATGAGAAAGTTACAATCACTGAGAGGTTGAAGAGCTGCCCAGAGTTACCCAGTCAGTAGTGAGCAGTGCTGGGATTCAGCCCCGAAACTCCTTGGGGCTGGTGCATTGACACCAGGAGAGGCCACAGCTGAATTCAGAAAGGACACTCAGTGGTGGATGTAGCATTTGCATCTACTCTCAACAGATGGAAGCCAGGGAGATCCTGAGGTGGACATGTTGGGAAATCCCAGGGAACAATTTTCTGGGCAGTGTGTGCACCCAGCTGAGGGGCTACCCCCACAGGAGCTAAATGTGGACTTCTTAGTGGTCTGGGCCCAGTATGGAGTTCATGCAGCCTCTGCATTGTCCCTGCCCTCTGGAACAGAAGTGGACTTGGGAATTTCTATTTTGGGGAACTGGAATCCTTTCCAGGAATAGAAACTGAAGCTGACCTTTCCTGATTTCCTTCTTGCTGGATCTGGATTCCTGCCAACTGCTTTATCTACAAATGATAGAGCTCTGAGCATGAGAGGTGCTAGAGCAGAAAAACTAACAAAATTGTACTGTCCTTTCTAGCTCCTCTTCCCTCCTTCTCTCTAGGCTCTTCCGAGGAAAATCTGAGCCCAACATAATTCCCTTCCTTCCTTCTGGAGCAAATGGGGCCTGGAGGTAGTTTGGATACTCCCAGAGGGGACTGCCTCTGCCTGAGGGCTGGACCCTTCTTCAAGGAAAGGTAACTTTATAAGTGGACCACTGACATCTTCCTGATCATGGTCGTTCCCTGCTTACCGGACCAGGTAACTGAGAGAGCTCCTATAACCCAACTTGGTTCCTAAGCCTGCTAGTATGAAGACATGGAAGGTAGAGCCTGACACCAGGGCAGGAGAGCTTGGGGACTGGCCTATCCAGTTCAGTGAGTATTCACAACAGGCCCCGCCCCTCTGACATTCTTCAGTGACAAAGCTCAGCACCCAAACTCTGGATCCCCCAGATCCACCTAGCCCTCCCATACAGAGGCAATGTACTTCTCATAATCTTTCCAAGTTAGTTCTGGTCTGTTCAAGAGCATGCCCACTGAGCATGTGGAGTTGTTCCACTTTCCTGGAACAAACTGGGATATTGGTTTCCCCTTAGATTTTCCCTGCAATGATCGGATAAAGAACACATCTGGGGCTTGACCCACATTGAGTTTTGAGTTGACAAAAGTCCTTGATGTTTCAGGCTCTACATCTGGTATAAGGTGGGTTCCACTTCTCCATGAATCTCCCTTGTTGGTGCTCAGGATAAATAGGCATGGTGCAACCTGTATGGGAAATCCCCTAACAAGTGTCCTCATTGTATGTTTTAGGTGGTGAAATCTTTTTTATGAATATGACTAGCATTATATATATTTTTTATTTTTCACTTGCATATATTCATTTACTAAAACTTGCATAAGCCTGACCTTATTCACCAACACAAAACATATGAGCAGGACAATGCACATGCACAAGGCCTTGGAGGAGGCTGAATATGACCAGCATTTTTAAAAAGGTTAACTGATTAGAATAGACGTGAGTAGAAAACCAATTGTGTGGTGAAACATAGTTTTGGATGAGTGAGTGTGTGCATAAGTGTTGAATGTGTGCTTAGTTCCTATGTGACATGTATCTCTTACTGCTGGTCTCATTCAGAAGACTTTGGAAGACCTGCTCACAGGTCTGGTTCTCCTTCTAAGCACCACTGCCCTCTCCTGTTGAACCTGCCTCATGGGTTCCCACCATAAAGGTCTATGTCCCTTTTTAAAGGAGACATTCAGTTCCTCTTCAGAGAGAGAGAGACCAGAGGTAAGACATGAATCGGGTCTGCAAGGAAGGGCCACTTGCATCCCAGATTGATCCTTGATGGGCTTTTCTTGACTTCTGGGTCAGTGCTCTGGGTCTCAATGTCCTGAAGGCTCACATACACCAATAATGACCACTCTTGGAGGACCCTGCAACCTCTCATAAAGTTATGTGTTCTGACCCTCGCCTGGTGGGGTCACATGGATACAGTACTTCACTGGAAGGGCAATTGGGCTAGGGCTTGGGCAGACTCTATATACAAGGTTGATCAGCATCAGGGTGCAGGGTATGGACAGATGAATAGGCAATGGGGGCCCAGAGCTGGGACTTTGAGGTCTCAGCACCCTCTTCAGCAGGAACCAACAGAGGTACTCAGGTGAGCAGACAGGTACAAAGTCAATGAATAGGTCAGATGTGGTCACAGAAACGGTCTATCCTAGCTCCCATTCACTTTCCTCAGGGGTGTGAATGAGCTGACTTCAACACTTCAGGTCACAGATTTAGGAAGAAAAGTTAATTTATTTGTCACCAATAAGTTCAGGATATGAAAAAAGTATATTATGTTTCTTTCATCTAATAGAAATGTGCCAAATAGCAGCTGGGAGCTAGGATCACAGGAAAAGGAATCTATTGGATTTATTTGTTTAAGAATGCGAATATCTGAATGCGTATTTTCATACCAAGTATTTCACATGAGGTGTGGCAATACTTTCTGGGACTTTAGCTCATTCTTTATGTCAGTTTCAGCCTATTGACAGCGGCTATAGTGTCTGGAAGAGACTGGGGCATTAACCTGGGTCCCTAATACTTGAGGCTAGCCAGCATAGATATTGCCATGGCCAGAGCCAATGCTGCAGCTGGACTGGCCCTTGTACTTCTTATTATGATTAGAAGATACACCTCAGCAAAACCCATCAGAGAACTTTGAAAAAACTGTATTACTCACAGGTGTTGGAGGACACGTGGTATGCAAGGGACCACACGGTGAAGTTAAGGGGAGAGAGAGAGAGAGAGAGAGAGAGGTGGACTTGAGGTTCTGTCTTTGTTGGGGTTAAATGTGGGATGCCTAGGGCTTGGGGGCTCACTATTTATTAATGAATTTAAAACATGAGAGTGGTAATTAAAACATGGGAAGGGAAAAGCAGAGTGACATGGGTGGTACGTTATCTAAGATATCCAGGGCTTTCTAAAGAGAGCTTCATGGGTAGAGTGACCAGGTTCTTTATCCAGTTGTGTAGTTGGTAACATGTTTATCTGAATGGATATCTTGGAAGGGCTGCTTTGGCATCGATGTAGGTTATGCACTTTATAAACTAAAAAGCTAATTGCCAAGCACTTACTGAGGAGACAGGGTATTTTCAGTGATCTGATAGAGAAGTCAGGGTGATATGGATACATGCGGAGGTAATGCTGGGATTGAGACAAACGAGAGCAAGGATTCAAGGGCTCCTGCCCAATTCTTGTCCTTTCTGGCTGGCCTGGCCCAGAGCACTGCTGACAAGAGCACTGAGCCTTTCCCAGTCCATATTAGGTATAAGCTTAGAAGCAAGCAGAATCCATGGCATGCTCAGGGTTAGAAGACAGCTGTTTACACAACCTTGTCAGTGAGCTGGAAACTCACCCAGAGGATTGTTTCCCTGGGGCCAGGATGACAGGTGAGGCCTCCTGGAATCTTCATATCCCCCATAAGCAAGGGACTAAAGAGGTCTTAAAGAAGGTTTTGGTGCAAAGGTAGGGAAAGGGTGCTCTTTGAAAATTGAGATAAAAGAGATTTTATATCCACTACCACGGCTGACCATTCCTTCCTCATCCTCCACTACTCTCCTTGTGAGCAAATCATACTGTGTCCACTTATATGGCAAACACATTTTCAACTTGGTGGATAAGAGGTTGAGGGGAGGAGAATTGGAATAGGGCCTGTGAATAAGATGGTTATCTTGACATCACAGAGTTTTCTTCCCTTGTCACTTCTCCCAGTCTAGGAGGTTCCCCTATCCCCCAACCCAACCCAGAGCTCCATCTTCCTGGCTTCTAGCCAGATTTGCCCATGCATGCTCTGCCCAACCACCATGTTGCTTACCTCTCACCAAGCTCAGGGCAGCTCGACTCCCTGTAGAAGGAGAAGCCATCCTTGCTGACCTATTGCATCTCAAGTTTGTCAAGGGAGCCCCTGGTAGAGAACACTGAAGACTTTGTTGTTACCAGAAGCAGGGGATTCTGGTCTCCAAGAAGATGGGGTGGTGATCACATGATATTTCCATCATTTTTTTTTTTTTCTGTGTATACTCCCATAAACTTCTGATCATTTTTTAAGGAATTTCTATCTCCCCTTGGGTGTGTAGGTCCCAAGAAGAGTTTCTGAGAAGTGGGGACACTTTTTTGGGATTTTCTCTCATACTTGCAAAAGTGGGGAGTGCCAAATTTCAGTGAGTTTTCTTTAAGGTGGAATGAGGGTGGGAACTTATAGAGAACTATGATTTCCATTCTCTTCCTATATTAGGAAGGGCACTTACAGGAAGGGGGGTAAAAGACCATTGATAGCAGTAAGAGGACCCACATCCCCAAGGGAAGCGTCTCAGCATCCAGCCACCCTTCAGTTCATAGGGCTACAGATTTAGCATTAACTAGGATTATCCTCCCTTCCTGTATAGAAAGAAAATAATCACACTATGGGTTCAAATCTTTTATTTCTTTTCTGTAAGACATCATTTCTTCATCTATAACCAGAAATAATAATATCACTTATCTAACAGAACTTGTGAACGATTAACTAAGAAAAGGCTTTCAAAAGACCTAGCCTCAACAGACTTACAGAATAGTACCATCATACACTGTGGTAAGAGTTAGAGTGTGTTAGAACCAGAGAAAAGTCTTCCTCAAAGATCCTAATAAGATGAGAGAGGATTTACTGACAGGTGCTGGGAGCCCTGCTGAAAGAGCTTCACCTGGATGATACCACGTAACCTTCACTGGAGTCCTGAGAGGTAGGTGATATGATGGCCCTGCTGCACAGGGAAGAATACTGAGCAGGTTTTACATTGTCTTGGGCAGAGCTCATCCCTTGGCCCTTTCCTTCAATAGGCAGGGTGAGTCCATGTTTTGGAGCTGGTTTCAGCCAGAGAAGTCTGGGGAGCAATGAAGGAAACAGGTCCCACCCTAGGAGAAGTGAACTTGGCTGACCAGAGGATAAAAGCAAGAAGCTTTACCATGCGGCCTACCAATGGGTGTGGAACTTATACCACAGTGGGGACCGTGGGCTCTCTGGGACAGAAACATTGCAGGTGGGTGTGAGCATGGGTTTCTAGCAGCTTCACAGGGCCCCATAGGTTTGTCTGGTAGGCGGCATTTCATGGAGTAGAATTTTCAGGGCTTCTCTACCAAAATGGCAGACTTGAATTAAAAAAAAAAAAAAATCTGTTCATGCATACAGAAGTAGTAGATTTTTAAAAATATTTTTATTGTGTTATGTTAGTCACCATACTAAACATGATTAGTTTTTGATGTACTGCTCCCTGATACATTGTTTAAAATCCTTATTTTTAAAAATTTTTAAATTTTTTTATTTTTTACAAACACATAATATATTTTTATCCGCAGGGGTACAGGTCTGTGAATCGCCAGGTTTACACACTTCATAGCACTTACCATAGCACATACCCTCCCCATTGTCCATAACCCCACCCCCCTCTCCCAACTCCCTCCCACCAGCAACCCTCAGTTTGTTTTGTGAGATTAAGAGTCTCACAAAACTTGGTTTGTCTCCTCCCAATCCCATCTTGTTTCATTTATTCTTCTCCTACCCCCTTAACACCCCCCCCCCATGTTGCATCTCCACATGCTCATATCAGGGAGATCATATGATAGTTGTCTTTCTCTGATCGACTTATTTCGCTAAGCATGATATCCTCTAGTTCCATCCACATTGTCGCATATAACACACAATACTCCATGAATATGTGCCCTCCTTAATACACACCACCTGGCAATTGCACTACTGGGTATTTACCCCAAAGATACAGGTGTAGTGAAAAGAAGGGCCACCTATACCCCAACATTTACAGCAGCAATGTCCACAATAGCCAAACTGTGGAAAGAGCTGAGATGCCCTTCAATAGATGAATGGATAAAGAAGATGGGGTCCATATAGACAATGGAATATTACTCAGCCATCAGAAAGGACAAATACCCAACTTTTACTTCAGCTTGGATGGGACTGGAGGAGATTATGCGGAGAAGTAAGAGATTTTTAAGAGAACAGCAAGTAGGCACTCATTACTTGTGGGATTGTGAAAGCACACCAGCCAAAAGCACTATGTGTGCAGGAAGTAGGAGGAAAGTCCACTAGGTAATCCCAGTCAATTCCTTTTCCTAATCCTGTTTTACAAAATGCTTGTAATCCCACTGTAGGTTTCATCCTACAAGAGAAATCTACATTCATGGAAGAGCTTAAATACTTATGACAACAACCAGACAATGATAAATAATCATGTGCAAACATAAGTGCTGACTTAAAATCAGTAAGAAATTATTTGGAAAGTTTGTGATGACTTAGATGTTCAAGTTGCAAAGACACAGGCGTTCCTTACGCATGCCCTTGGTGTTAAAAGGTAACCTTTTTTTTTTGTTTATTTTTTAATTTAAATTCAATTATCCAAGGTATCATACATCATTAGTTTTTTAGACAGTGTTCAGTGATTCTTTGGTTGAGTGTAACAAATTTTTTTTGCATAGGTGCAAAAAGGAAACATATTTAACAGTACTCAGAAAAAATAGACTTTAAAACAAAGATTGTAAGAAGATACAAAGTAGAATATTATATAGTCATAGACAAAAGAATTCAACAACAACATATAAGAATTATAAATATTTATGCAACAAACATGACAGCACCCAAACACATAAACTGAAAACAGGTATAAAGGAAATAATCAATAGCAATACAATAATAATAGACTTTATAAAAAAATTAACATATAATGGATTATTTGTTTCAGGGGTATAGGTCTGTGATTCATGAATCCTACACAAATGCCAGCACTCCCCAATGTCCATCACCCAGCCACCCCATACCTCCCACCCACCTCCACTCCAGCAACCCTCAGTCTGTTTCCTGAGACCAAGAGTATCTTAAGTTTTATCTCCCTCTCTGGTTTCATCTTATTTCATTTTCCCCTCCCTTTCCCATGATCCTCTGTCTTTTTTCTCAAATTCCTCAAATCAGTGAGATCATATGATAACTGTCCCTCTCTGATTGAATTATTTCACTCAGCATAATACCCTCTAGCTCCATTCATGTCATTGCAAATGTTAAGATTTTGCTTCTCTTGAAGGCTGCATAGTATTCCATTGTGTGTGTGTGTGTGTGTGTGTGTGTGTGTGTATCTATCTCACATCTTCTTTATCCATTCATCTGTTGATGGACATCTAGGTTCTTTCCATAGTTTGGCTATTGTGGACATTGCTGCTGTAAACACTGTGGTGCATGTGCCAATAAAGGACCCCATTTACCTCAACAGACAGATTATCATAGCAGAATATCAATAAGGAAACCATAGCTTTGAATGACAAACAGGATCAGGTGGATGTAAGTGGATATATCCAGAACATTCTATCTTAAAACTGCAGAATACACATTCTTTATCAGTGCATATGGAACATTCTCCGGATTAGATCACATATTAGGCCACAAAACAAGTCTCAATAAGTTTCAAAAGTTCTAAGTCATATCATGCACCTTTTCTGATTGTGGTGCTGTGAAACTAGAAATCAACCACAAGATAAAATCTGGAAAGAGCACAAGTACATGGGGGCTAAATAATTGGGTCTACATAATGAGTGGGTTAGCCAAGAAATGAGAGAGAAAATTAAAAAATACAAGGAGGCAGTTGAAAATAATACACAGTGGTTCAAAATCTTTGGGATGCAGAAAACATGGATGGAACTAGAGCGTATCATGCTTAGCGAAATAAGTCAAGCAGAGAAAGACAACTATCATATGATCTCCCTGATATGAGGAAGTGGTGATGCAACATGGGGGCTTAAGTGGGTAGGAGAAGAATAAATGAAGCAATTCTTTTTTTAAAATTTTTTATATATTTGTCAGAGAGATAGAGAGAGCACAGGCATGCAGAGTGGCAAGTAGAGGCAGAGTGAGAAGCAGGCTCCCTGTGAACAAGGAGCCAGATGTGGGACTCAATCCCAGGACCCTGGGATCATGACCTTAGCTGAAGGCAGCTGCTTAACTGACAGCCACTCAGGCATCCCCAGGAAAAGCAATTCTAAGACTTAAGTTTGCACCGGTATGAAAGACCCTAGAGGACCCGCACCCAAGGACGCACTCACAGACCACTGGATGCAATAAGCAAGAGGATTTTATTCGGACATGCTCGGACTCCCAGGGACACTTGACCACGAAATCCGCAAGGGATGGGTCAGTGTCTGAGAGCCCCGATCTGTTTTGGGAGTCCCATAATATAGAATTTTACAGTCCATTACATCAGAGCCCTCACTTTTCTAGCCAGTAATTTCAAAGCATTACAGTAAGGCCTACACACAGGTAGCCAATCCTTTAAAACCAACCATAAATTCTGGCCAGTCACCGTTCAGGTAGTGTACAGTAGAGGGTACGTGTTGAATTGCACGTTTCTAACCTTTATCTGTATACGTGCTGAACCCCACGTCTCCAGCTAGCGTACGTGCTGAACCGTACGTCTCCGGCCTTGGTACGGGAGACAACCCTTATCAATCTTACTTAGTAGTAGGGGAAATTCTTAACAGGGGAAAGGTATAACTATTTGATTACACAGCGAGCGAGGGTTTAAGCAATTTTTCATTTCTTATCAAAGCATTAGAAGCATTATTATACAGAAGCCAGAAACAGCTGGGTTAAACACAGATTTTTGCTATTCGTTATCCTGTTATGCTGCTTGCTGACTCCCTTATCTATGGTCAGCTGGCCACAGTTTCTTAGTTAGCATAAGCTGGTTATAAAAAGAATGTTAAAACTTATAGGCTATACTATAGTTCTGACCTGGGGTCCTTCAGGTACAGTTCTGCCTCAAGAAGCAAGAAAAATATCAAATAAACTACCTCACCCTACACCTAAAACAGATAGAAAAAGGAAAACAACCAAAGCTCTAAAACAGTAGAAGAAAGGAAATAATATAAAGTACAACTGGAATAAATGAAATGAAAGAACAAAACCAATAGAAAAGAGTAATGAAACCAGGAGCAGGTTCTTTGGAAAGATCAACAGAAGTGATAAACCTCTACCAGACTCATCAAAAAAGAAAGAGAGAGAGAGAGACAAATGAGCTCACATAAGCAAAATAAGAAATGAAAGAGGAGACATAGAAAGTGACACAACAGAAACACAAACGGTTATCAGAGGATATTATGAAAAATTATTTGCCAAGGAATTGGATATTACAGAAGAAATGGATAAATTCCTAGAAACACGTAACCTCCTAAAACTCAATCAGGAAGAAATAGAAAATCCAAATGACTATCAGCAATGAAATTGAATCAGTAATCAAAATACTTCCAACAAACAAATGTCAGGGTCAAATGGCTTCCCAGGTTAATTTTTGCAAATATTTATGGAAGAGTAAGCTCCTGTTTTTATCAGACCATTCCAAAAAATAGAAGAGGAAGGAAAACTTCCAAAATCATTCTATAAAGCTAGCATTACCCTAATATGAAAATCAGATAGAGACACTAAGAAAGAGAGGGAGAGAGAGAACTGTAGGCCATAATCTCTGATGAACATAGATGCAAAACTCCTCATTAAATATTAGCAAGTCAAATCCAACAATACATTAAAATATCACCCACCACCATCAAGTGGGATTTGTTCCCAACTGCAAATGTGGTTCAATAGATGCAAATTGTTAAAAAAAAAAATATCAATCAGTGTTATACAACACATGAAAAAGAGAAAGAAGAAAAACTGTATGATCATTTCAATTGATGCAGAAAAAAACAATGGCAAAGTATAACATCTATTCATTAAAAAAACCCTCTATAGGTTTAGAGGGAACAAATCTCAACATAATAGAGCCCATGTATGAAAAACCTACAGTGAACATCACACTCAGTGGTGAAAAACTGAGAGCCTTTCCCCTAAGATCAGGAACACAAGGATGTTCACTCCCACTACGTTTATTCAAGATAGTACTACAAGTCCTAGCCACAGCAATCAGACCAAAAAAAAAAAAAAGAAAAGAAAAGAAAAAAAGACTAAAATCCATCCAAATTAAATGAAGTTGTAAAAGTTTCACTATTTGCAAATGACATGAAACTAGACAGAGAAAAAACTGAAGATTCCAACAAAAAACTCCTAGAACTGATAAATGAAATCAGTAACATCTCAGGATACACAATAAACTGTGCAGAAATCCATTGCATTTTTATAAACTAATAATAAAGTAGCAGAAAGAGAAATCATTAAAAATCCCATTTACATTACACCAAAACCATGACATATCGGGAATAAATTTAACCAATGCAGTGAAAGATCTGTACCCTGAAAACTATAAAGCCTTAGTGGAAGTCTGAAGATGTTGCAAACAAATGGAAAGATATTCCATGTCATGCATTGGAAGAACATATACTGTTAAATTGTCCACGCAAAGCATAGCACTATACAGATTTAATGCAATCCCTCTCAAAATACCCACAGCATTTTTCACGGAACTAGAACCAGCAATCCTAAAATTACTATGGAACTTCAAAGACCCCAAATAGCAAAAGCAATCTTGAGAAAGAAAAATAAAGGTATCACAATTCCAGATTTCAAGTGATACTTCAAACTGGTAGTAATTAAAACAGTATTGTCTTGGGATGAAAATATACACAAGATCAATGGAATAAAACTGAAAGCCCAGAAATTAATCTAAATGCATAGGGTCAATTAACGCATAACAAAGAAGATAAGAATAGGCAAAGGGAAAAAAGCAGTTATTTCAACAAATGGTTTTAGGAAAACTGGACAGCCAGATGTAAAAGACTGGCTGGACCACTTTTAACACCGTACCCCAAAATAACTCAAAATGGATTAATGACTTAAATGTGAGACCTGAAACCAAGAAACTATTTTGTTGTTGTTTTTCTTCAGAGTTCTCTACCTTACTTGCTAATCCCTCATTAATTCAACCCCCAATCATAGTTAAATGTACAATTCATTGGGAAGCTCTATTTTTAATTTCTTAAGGAATCTGCACACTGTTTTCCAAAGTGGCTGCACCAACTACTGGGTATTTACCCCGAAGATACAGATGTAGTGAAAAGAAGGGCCATCTGTACCCCAATGTTTATAGCCAAACTATGGAAAGAACCAAGATGCCCTTCAAAGGACGAATGGATAAGGAAGATGTGGTCCATATACACTATGGAGTATTATGCCTCCATCAGAAAGGATGAATACCCAACTTTTGTAGTAACATGGATGGGTCTGCAGGAGATTATGCTGAGTGAAATAAGTCAAGCAGAGAGAGTCAGTTGTCATATGGTCTCACTTGTGGAGCATAAGGAATAACACGGAGGACATGGGGAGATGGAGAGGAGAAGGGAATTGGGGGAAATTGAAGGGGGAGACGAACCATGCGAAACTGAAGGGGCAGGGGGTGGGAGGTTGGGCGAGCCTGGTGGTGGGTATTATGGAGGGCACGTATTGCATGGAGCACTGGGTGTGGTACATAAACAATGTAAACATAAACAATGAATTCTGGTACACTCCTATACACTGAAAAGAAATAAAAAAAATAAAGATGTACAATTCATTGCTTTTTGTCTTAAATTTAACTTTATTTTATTTAAATTCAACTAAGTAACATATAGTGCATTATTATTTTCAGTGGTAGAGTTCAGTTATTCATCAGTTTCATATAATACCCAGTGCTCATTTCATAATGTGCCCCCCCCTTAATGCCCATCACCCAGTTACTCCATCCCCCACCCATCTCCCCTCCAGCCACCTTCGGTTTGTTTCCTAGTTGAGTCTCTTATAGTTGGGGCACCTGGGTGGCTCAGTCAATTGAACATCGGCCTTTGATTGGATAAGGATCTCAGGGTCCTGGAATAAGCCCAGTGTCTGGTCCCTTGCTTAGTGGGGTACCTGCTTCTCCCTCTCCCTCTGTCCCCACTGCTGTGCTCTCTCTCTCTCAAAAAAATAGATAAAATCTTCTAAAAATTTTTCAAAAAGGGTGTCTTGGTTGCTCAATCCCTTAAGTATTTGCCTTCAGCTTAGGTCATGATCCTGAGGTCCAGGGATGGAGCCTGGTATGGGTCCCCCTGCTCCTCAGGGAGCCTGATTCTCTCTTTCTCCCTCTGCCTGCCACTCCCCTGCTTGTGCACTCTCTCCCTCTGTCAAATAAATAAATAAAATCTTTAAAAATTTTTTTAAAGTTTTAAAAATAATAAAATTTATTTTAAAAAAAGAGTCTCTATGGTTTGTCTCCCTCTCTAATTTCATCTTATTTTATTTTTCTTTCCCCTCCCCTATGATCCTCTATTTTGTGAAACCACAAATCTCTTAAAAAATATATGCAGTAATCTCTTACATGTCTCCTTCAGCAACATATTTACAAAAATGTCTCTCCAGGCAGGGCAAACAAAGGCAAAGATAAATTATTGTGATTACAAGAAAATAAAAAGCTTTTCTACAGGGAAGGAAACTAAACACAAAACAGAAGTCCATAAAAGGGAAGATATTTGCAAATAATAGATCTGATAAGGGATTATTATAGAAAAGTTATAAAGAACTTACACAACTCAACATACACACACACACACACACACACACACGTGATTTTAAAATGGGCAGATGACCTGAGTAGACATAACTCCTTCCCAAGAAATTCCCAAGCAAAAGCATGCAGATGACCAAAACCGATACCAATCACCGAAAAGACGATCAACATTACTAATTATCAGGGAATGCAAATCAAAGCTGCAGTGAGATATCGCACATCAGTCAGAATGGCTATTAAAAAGAAAGAACACCAAGTGTTGGTGAGATGTAGAATGAAGGGAATTATCAGGCACTGTTGTGAGAATGTAAATTGGTACAACCACCATGGGCAACTGTGTGACCTTTCATCAAAAGACTAAAAATACATAACAGATGAAATCTAGTAAAAGATAAAATTCAGTAACACCACTATTGTGCATTTAAACAAAGAAAACAAAACCATTAATTCAAAAAAGTATCTGCACCTCTATGTTTATTGCAACATTATTTACTATGGTCGAGATATGGAAGCAATGCAGGTGTGCACTGATAGATGAATAGACACAGAAGATGAAGTGTGTATATATAAATATACGTGTGTATACACGCACACATACACACACACACACACACACAATGGATTACCCAGCCATAAAACATGAGAGCTTGCCATTTGCAACAACATGGATCACTTCGAAGGTGTTATACTAAGTGAAATAAGTCAGAAAGAGAAAGACAAATACCACGTAATTTTACTTATAAGTGGAATCTGAACAAGCAAACAAGTGAGAACAAAACAGACTGTTAAATACAGAGAACAAACTGGTAGTTGCCAGAGGGGAGGTGGGTGAGGGGAAGGTAAAAATAGGTAAAGGAGATTAGGAAGTACCCACTTCCAGTTATAAAGTAAGTCACAGAGATGAATAGTACAACATGTGGAATGTAGTCAATAATATTATAACAATGTTGTATGGTGACAGATGGTGACTGCGCTGTATAGAGTTGTCAAATCAGTGTTTTGCACCTAAAACTAGTGTAATGTTTTATGTTAATTATTCTTTAATCAAAAGCTGGTGGGTGTGTGAGGGATATAAGCTCCAGGTTAGAGGAGAGAACTGCTGTTTGCAGGGGTCACAGCAGTTTACTGGGCGGATGGTTCATTCCATTTTTTTCTCCTTCTTTTTTAGAAAGACAGCTTCATTGAGCTATAGTTCACATAAGTCTTATTTCTTCAGCTATTTTTCTTACCAGATGTTTGTTTGAAAAGACATTAATAAAAATATTTTTAACAGGTGGAGCCTTGAGTGTGCTCATCTAGGACAATTACCAAATAGCAAATGGAGAACCTGGGGTACAGGACATTGTGTAGGGAGTGCTGCCATTTTTGTCAAGAGGAGAAAACAGATGTGCATATTTCTTCCTATATTCCTTAAAGGGACCTGTAAAGATGACAGGGTCCCCTCTGGTACAGAAACTTGAAGAATGGCCATTGTGTGCCTTGTATACATCTTATAGCTCTTGGTTCATAAACTACATAGCTGATGTCTTTTCGACAAATAAATGAAAAACAAAACTAAACAAAAATACCAAAAGCCAGACTATGGCTCCCCAGGACACAAGGTTACTCCCTATTCAGTTTCCACCCCAACTGGGTATACTGTCTTTTAATTCCTGCACTAACCATGCAGAGTTAGCAAAGACTCCCCAGGTTTCAGGGCTCAGTCCTTCAGAAGACTACTCTCACTTCAGACACCAGCTGCACTGGGGGGTGGGGGGATCCTTAGGTCACCTGGATCTCCAACTGTCTACAAATTAGAGGGGTCTTGTAACCCCCTCAGACTTGCTAATTGATCAGAATGCTTCACATGAGTCAGGCAAGTGTTATACTTACAAATCCAGTTTTATTTAAAAGGATGCACATAGGGTGGGTTCTGGTGGGGAGTACACAGCTTCCATGCTCTGTTCATGGAGCCAGAGTATGCAACCTTCCAGAACATCAATGCAAACATAACTAAGAAGCTGAATGAGCTTTAGTGTCTAGGGTTTTTGTTGATGTTCACTTCAAAGACATGATTGCTTAAATAACTGGCTATTTAATTGAACTCAGTGTCTACCCACTTCTCCTTCCCAGAGGTTCAGCTGGCCCTGAGCCTCCACTCTCTGTTCACATGGTGGGTTTCCTGGTGACCAGCCACTGACCTGAAGCAATTAAGGATCCTACCAGGAATAACTTCATTAGCAAAACAAAGTCAGCTTCCAACAGTCAGGAAATCCTCAGGGATTTTTTTTAAATTAAAAAGAGTGTTAATTGGGAAGAGATACAAGAGAGCATTTTACACCCCTAAAGAGAGGATACATAATATTTTCAAATACAAAAAAAATATATTTTTTTCAAACGGCAAGGTTTTAGGTCTATCTGTTGTAACTAACTTCATGAAAGTAGAAATCCAACAGGCTGTCTAGTCTTGACACTGTAAAATAAAAGTAGAAACTGACAATTGTTCCCAGGGATTCTGAAGCTCTGTGCCAGGAACCAGGGACAAGGCTAGATAGACTCTTCATTAGATTCACTCCCTGTAGAGTTTGAGCTGTCCACGGCCAACAGGTGAGGCATGAGTGTCATTCTCCCAGGAAGCAGTCCTGTGTTCTCTGAATGTGGATTCAGATTCTGCCTGGCTAGGAACCTGGGGCTGGTTAGGGTGTCCTTTGGGGTCACTGAGAAGCCTGCTGACTGGGATCCCATGTCTTTCTCTTACTCACAATGCCAAAGCACATCATATCAACGGCCACGGTGCCTTTCAGTTTCTCTTCCCAACAATGTTTGTGTTTCTCGGAAAAGGAGCTTTCAACTTTGATTTCACTTTCTATTCCTGGAAATGCAGGGCTCTGCCATGCGATGACTGCTTCTTACTATTGGGCAGGTTCCTGTGAGGGTGGAGCAGAGGCCACAGATGATTTAAGTCCTGCCAGCTCCTCACACAAAGTGAAGACATTTCAGATGACCATCAGCTGTTTAATTTCTTCAGTGACCACACCAGCACACAGGACCTGTTCCAGTGTAAGGCCAGTCTGAGCGGAGCAGAGCTCCTGCTGGGGGCTGCAGGGAGCACATCCACCAGGCTCAGCATCTCCTGAGCTGCTCAGGGACACATTCAGAGCTCAACGCTGACACCGGGAGTCTCTTTCCCTCCAGGAACTGGCAAGCAAGAAATCACAGATTTGTATGTCTAAGCTTGGAAGAGACTGGATGCATGATCTCGGGTGCTATGGACTTGAAAGGCTGAGGGGCAGGGTGTCTGGTGGATGGCTGTGAGCCAGTTAGAGCATTTAACTATTTGGGACATTTTCAGAGGGAGGTTGGAGGACAAACTTGATTCCTGTGAACTGCAGAAGGATCATGTGAATGTCTGGGGTATTAGTGGATGGGGCTTTTCCCCAAGAGCTTCCTGATCAGACACCCCCTACTCCCCATCTCATGCCTAACTACCTTTCTGTGGGGGAGACAATGCATGTATTATCTATTAATGACACAATTCAAATAAATAATTTTTTAAAGACTTTATTTATTTATTTGACAGGCAGTGATCACAAGTATGCAGAGAGGCAAGCAGTGGGGAAGCAGGCTCCTTGCTGAGCAGAGAGCTCCATGTAGGGTTCAATCCCAGGACCCTGGGATCATGACCTGAGCCAAAGGCAGAGGCTTTAACCCACTGAGCCACCCAGGTACCCCTCAAATAAATTAATTTTAAAGGATCATTAGCTTTATTATATAATTCATGAATTAGGCAATATCTTATCTAGCAAACAGAAAGGGGCTCTATTGAGCTGTGGGAAGGGAAATGTTTTTAAAGGAAGAGGGGAAGAGAAAAAGAAAGAAATCATTGACAGTTCCTTTCCCACTGGGAGGGCACCTGCTTTGCAGCAGGGCAAACTTCAACTGAACTGGAAAACACACATACAGTAAGAAGAACACATTGATGACTCAGGCTAGGTGACAGCTGAATGAAGACCAGCTGTGGGTGTTCAAATGTCTCTCAAAGGAGGTGATGTGAGTCCTCTGAGGGCAAAAACAATTTTTCCAGGATAATGGGCCTGACAAGTCAGACATTGCTGGTAGACTTCCACAATTTTATAGAAGTCTTCCCTCCAATATGTATCGATAGTTTGAGTCATCTTAAATATACTATAATGGGTGAAGAAATAAAACAACAACAACAAAAAATGTATTTGCTAGTGAGTCAGGAAGAATCTGGCCACTGTCTTGTGTTCCATAAATCCCCGACTGTTCATTCAACTTACAACCATTGGTTACCCATGTTATATTTCTCTGGTTTGGAAGCAGAGGGTTGCCATGTTACCCTGGCATTAGAATGGGCAAAAATCTCACAACGAGCAGACATTTTTGCAGAGAGGCAGAATGGACGTTGTCCACATGTGTCACGTTCTTTATAGATTCTTTTGTTGGCTGCCTTTGCATATGAAAGTCAGCTGGAGGCAGTTTCCTTGTACTCTGTTTCAGTCCTGTTAGTGGGAGCCTCAGTTTTGATGACTGCAATTTCAGAAGGTAAGAGAATAATTACAAGCATTAACATTATACTAGGATGTATCAAATTCCCAGGAATTTCACATAATTTCTAGAATACATATACCCATGGAAATGCAACATAATACACGGGATCTTTGTTTTCTAGGAAGATCACTTAAAATGGAAGGGTAACATTCTCAACCGACTACCAAAAGTAGATCAGATGTTTAAAATAACCATCAAATCTTTGTCCTTTTAACATATAGGAATCCAAATTCTAATTTTACACCAGTTTACTTTTCTATGAGAACATATTCATTGTAATGTTTGTCAGTCCCAACCATGAATAAATTCCTTTCTAAAGGTTCATTTTTATAGTATTTCTACAACTTTCTTTTGCCTCAAAAAAAAAATGTTTCTCCAGTCCATATATATTTTTTTAACCAAAAGCACATAACCTAGTTTTCTTTCTTTCAGAGATGTTTCCTTTTTTAATTTTTAGTAGCTTTACCACACACATTAGAGGTCTGAACACTTAGAAGCTTTAATTTCTAGTTATAACTAAGTAACGTTATATAAATATATAATTAGATAACAAGTAAGCACTTGTTATCTGTGTGTTAGACCAGTCTTCTGTTCTTGAGATGGGAAGTTTATAAATACACATTTTTTTTCTAGAAACCTATCCTTTTTTTAAAAATTTTTTTATTTTTTATAAACATATATTTGTATCCCCAGGGGTACAGGTCTGTGAACCGCCAGAAACCTATCCTTTTTTAAAATACTATGATCTTCCCATACAATACACCAAAAAGGTTTACCAACAGTACTTACATTTATCTTTAGTTTCTCAGTAATAAAGGAGCCAAAATTAGAGACATGTATGTTTAGTAATTAATGTTTCATGATTTTAATTTATTTGGATGTGATCTAGAAATACAATGAATTTAACTTAAATCATTCAGAGAAGACCCAGGAGCTTGAGCCTGCAGATCCTGCAGAGCTTAAAGCTTGAGCCTGCAGATCCTGCAGAGCTTAAAGCAGGAAGCTGCTTCAGAGACAGATGTGGTCTGACACCATGTAACCTCCTGAAGACAGGAATGGTGGTTTACAGGCACCAACTTTTAAGTGTAATTTGCATTTGAGTATAAGGGCAGGCAGGTCCTTCTCAACTTTCCAGCAATGACAGCCATACAGAAAATACCTACTTACAGAAAATACCTGAATGATGGGAAATTTAATGCTGCTTTGTTAACCAATGCATTCTCTTCCTTTTGTGCAATGTGTAAGCATTCGAATATTATGACCCACCAATTCCTCTCCTATTTCTGGAGAAGGCTCTACAAAGGTGTCCAAGAAACATGTGTAACATGTTTGTAGCAGAACTGTGTCGAATAGAAAGAAACAACTGTAAAAAACCCCAATCCAAAGTGCCCACTGACAGAAAATAGATAATATGTTCTATCTTTGCAAAATGGAAAACACATGTGATAGAAACAATTGTAAATGAAAAGCAGCTTGCAGAAGATGACACACAAAATAATTATATTTTTCTAAGACACCCACCAAGGACAAATAATTTTCTGAGGAACCACATATAGTGGTAAAAATGGAAGGAAGCAAAAAAAGATAAAATTTGAAGGTGCTGTATGTCTGAGAAGAGATATGGAGAGACAGGATATGGATTAATTGTGTAGGAATATTCACTTATATAAGAAACATTCCTGTTCTTAATTTTGGAAGTTGACAGGTATTTAGATTTAGATTTTTTTTAATGTTGCATGATGATATTTTTTTAAAGAGTTATTTACTTATTTTAGACCGAGAAAGAGTACCTGCAATCAGGGGAGGGGCAAGGAAGAGGGAAAGGATCTTTAAGAAGACTCCCTGCTGAGCAGGGAGCCCAAAGATCTTGACCTAAGCGGAAACCAATAGTTGGACACCTGACGGAGCCACCCTGGCATTCCTTTATATCTTTATTTATTCTGTGTATATGTACATATGAGATATCATATATATCCTACTGAAGCTAATGGCTGAACACATATTACACTTGGAAAAGGCACCAAAGGACAATGTCAAAGCTGAAGAACAATGTCAACAGCCATCATCTTTTTCATTAGACTGTATTTTAGAGCAGTTTTGGGTAAATAGCAAAATTAAGCAGAAGGTACAGAGGGTTCCCGTGTATCCCCTGCCCTCACACAAGTACCGCCTCCCCACTGTTAACAACTCACACCATCCTACAGTTCATGAACCCAAACTGACCCCATCTTTCTCCCTCCACGTCCATAGTCCATAGTTAACATTGGGTTCCCTCTTGGTGCTGTGTATTCTATGGGATTTGACAAAAGTGTAATTTATCTGCCATTAACCCACCATTACCACATCACACAGACTGGTTTCACTGTTCTAAATGGACTCTGTGCTCCACTGGCTTGTCCCTCCCTCCCCTGAACCCTTGGAAACCACTGATCTTTTTACTGAATCTGTAGTTTTGCCTTTTCCAGAATGTTACACAGTTGGAATCATGTAGTATGTTGCCTTTCCAGATTGGTTTCTCCCACTTGGTAATGTGCATCTCCATGCCTTTTCACATCAGCTGTCATTTAAGGAGCCTTCTGAATGCTGAGTGTTGATGGATGTGCTCTAGGTCATCACTCCCTTGTGACATTTCTGACATAGTCCCCAGGGATGAAGAGTTCTATGATTTTCCATGGAGTCAACCAGGTGACCATCCAAGGAATGCAAATGAAATTGGCACTGGGCTTTTTACTGGCAACATGGCATGCTGGAAGGAGATAGATCTTCAGAGATCTAAGATGAAATGATGTTGTATCCAGAATCCTATACTCAGTTAAACTATTTATTGAAAGTAAGCTCTAAATAAAGGCATTAATTGGAAATCCAAAAACTCAGAAAGTTCACCTCCCAGAGAACATTTTCTGTTCTCTTTAGCCAGGATCTCATTGTTTTAGGGTTTTTTTGTTTTGTTTTGCTTTTTAGATTCCACAAATAGTGAGATCATATGGTATCATACGATATTTGTCAGTCTCTGAATTATTTCATTTAGCTAAAGCCTGCAAGGTACACCTATGTTGTTGCAAGTAGAAAGATTTTATTTTTTTTCATAACTGAATAATATTACATCATATATATATATGTATATATATCACTATTAAATATATGTGTATGCCCTCAAACACATATCACGATTAAACCACAAGTTGTATATAGATAGATAGATATATAGATAGATATATTAAACCACAAGTTATATATATATATATAGCTATATATATATATATATATATATATATATATATATATAAAATAGATATAGATCAGATATCTGGGATATCTCCTCCCCTCTGGGAACCACCAGTTTCTGTTCTGTGTTTCAGGGTCTCTCCCTCTATCTCTCTTTTTCTACTTTTTTCTTTGTTTCTTTTGTTTCTTAAATTCCAAGTATTGTTGCTTCCCGATGGCACATGGGAGAAGGATGAGGCACAAACAAGTCAGCTATAAGAGAAAGGGAGCAGGGGACAACGGTAGAAAAGACCGTTGCCCTGAACAACTTTTCAGTTCCGTTTTTATTAGATATAGACAGTAATTAACAGAAGAGCGGAAGAAGGCTAAACATTAGTCTTATGTCTTATAGATAAACAAGAAGGAAGGCAAAATATGTTTGCTCAAGCATTATAAAGTTTATAGTTGAGCAAGCACATTCGAAGGACTTACCTAATTAGCCACAGGTGCTCTCGGTGGGGGGAAAGGGGAGATAAGGGAAAAATGAAGCAGGGGGCATTCTGCTCGGCTTCAGGGCTGTATATTGTCCTCTCCCCCAGAGGTCTGTTGCCAGTATGCGTTTTTCTTGAGGCTATACTAAACATGCTTGGTGGGGCACCTGGGTGGCTCAGTGGGTTAAAGCCTCTGCCTTCGGCTCAGGTCATGATCTCAGGGTCTTGGATTTAGCCCCACATCGGGCTCTCTGCTCAGTGGAGAGAATAGAGCCTGCTTCCTCCTCTCTCTCTCTGCTTGCCTCTCTGTCAAATAAATAAATAAAATCTTAAAAAATAAAAAACATGCTTGGTAACTAGCAGAATTTCCCATGGGTTATATTTTAAGTAATACATTGTTCTGAGGGACAGTTAAATGTATGAGTCAAGTCATATGGTATATATGTCTTACTCTAACTTATTTCACTTAGCATTTTATTCTATTCATGTTGTTGTTGCAAATGGCAAGGTCTTACTCTTTTTTAAAATTAAATTAAATTAAATTAAATTAAATTTATTTATTTGTCAGAGAGAGAGAGAGAGAGCGAGCGAGTGCACAAATGGGGGGGTGGGAGAAGGAGAAGCAATTCCGGGCTGATCAAGGAGCCCGATGCGGGACTTGATCTGAGGACCCTGGGATAAGGACCTCAGCTGAAGGCAGATGCTCAACCAACTGAGCCACCCAGATGTCCCCAGCAATATCTCATTCTTTTTTAATGGCTGAATAGTATTTACTTTATATATAGGTATTTTATGTTTTCCATATACATATAAACTGTATGTTTTCTATATTCATATATAATCACATCTTCTGTATCCATTCCCCTATGGATGGAATTTTATTTTATTTTTTGATGCTGTTGTAATTCTTTTTTTTTTTTTTTTAAGATTTTATTTATTTATTTGCCAGAGAGAGAGTGAGTACAAGCAGGGGGAATGGCAGGCAATGGGAGAAGCAGGCTCCCTGCTGAGCAAGAAGCCCAGTGCAGGACTATCCTAGGACACTGTGATCATGGCCTGAGCTTCAGGCAAGTGCTTAACCGACTCAACCACTCAGACCTCCCTCATTCTGCATAATTCTAATTGTTTTCTTAATTGGTCTTTCAGCTAGTTGATTTTTAGTGTACAGAAATTCAACAGATTTTTATATACTCATTTTGTATCTTGAAATGTTGTTAACTTTGCTCATTACTTTGAACAAGTTTTTGGTGAAATCTTTGGGTTTACCTCTTCCTTTGTGGTGTGGATGACTTTTATATCTTTTTTTTCCTGATTGTTATGACCAGAACTTCCAGGACTATTTTGCATAGAATGGTGTGGCAAGGCATCCTTGTCTTTTTCCTGATCTTAGAGGAAAAGATTTCTTCCTTTCACTTTTGAGTATGATGTTAGCGGGGGGCCTGCCTGTATGGCTTCTATTATGCACAATTTGCTGAACATTTATTTATGAAAAGACATTTAATTTTGTCTTTTTTTTTTTTTTTTTTTTGCTTTAACTGAGTTGACCATCTAATTTTTATCCTTTATTTCATTTATGTGGTATATTATATACATTGATTTGCTCATGTGAAATTAAGCTTGCATCCCTTGGGACACAAATAAAATAAATCCCACTGACCCTGATGTATGATTCTTTTCATATGATGTTGAATTTTGTTTGCTAATATTTTGTTGAAAAAATTTGCATGTATTCTTATTAAGGATACTTGCTTGGGGAGAGGAAGCATGCAGTGAGCAGGAGGACCCTAGGCTCCCCTCATCCCATGAACCCAATGAGATAACTATCAAGTCATCCTGAATATCCCAGGAATTGACCTGAAGATGGTCAACTAAAGGGAGAGAAGAGGCCGCACTGAAGAAGGTAGGAAGTGTGGAGTCATGGTTTAGGGGAGAAAGGGATGTTGGGTGCTGCAGATGGCAGGGTGGGGGCATGGATGTGGAGAAGTCATGTGTGTGTAAGAGAGAGAGAGAGAGAAGTAGAGGACCACATAGGGGGAACACAGCAGGAGAATATTATCCCACAGCCATTGACTTGGAAAATAAGAGGGGCTATATATTATGAATTCTTGCAACTAGCTTGGGTTAAAGTCTGCAGTTTTAAACAGCACAGCAGGCTTGGCTTTAGCACAGAAGGCTTGGCTGTGCTTCTTCTGGAAAGAAGGCAGGCAAACAACCCAGGTCAGACAGCTTGGAAACAGGGATCTTGAGAATGCTTGGGGCACACAAGGGAGAGATTGTTTACTTTTCTTGGAGCATGACCTTGAAGGGTTCACACAGATGCCTCTCCTGAAACAATTTACAATTCCCCCTTCCTTGCACCATTTCCCTCCCACCCACCTCAGCTCCAACTGCTGGAAGCACCACAAGGCTGATATTGGCAGCCTAACTTGCTTACACCAAGCCCTACCCCGCTGCACTCTGGTGAGACTGACCTTCTCAATCAGCTAGCCTCGGTCCCAGTACAGAGGCCCTACCCCATGAAGACAAGCACACCCCCTCCCACCCCAATGCTCTGTGGCCAGACCAAAGTGTTTTTAAAATTTTCTTTCTTAAAAAATTTATTTTATTTTGAAAGAGAGATAGTGTGTAGACATGCAAGTGGTGGGGAGGAGCAGGGGTGGTGGGGAGAGAAGAAATCTCAAGCAGGCTCAATGTTTAGTGCAGAGTGCAGCCAGGGCTCAATCTCATGACCCTAAGATCATGATCTGAGCTGAAATCAAGAGATGGACACTTAACTGACTGAGTCACTCAGGTGTCCTCAGAACAAAGAGTTTTGAGTGCAAAGGAGAGACCAAAACTGACAAAAGCAAGAAAGGACAGAAAATCACCAGAACTAATGACAAAACAGTTATAAAATGGTACTAAATACATATCTATCAATAATTACTTTGAATGTTAATGGACATAACACTCTAATCAAAAGACATTGGGTAACCCCTAAACAACTAGAACTCATGCAGCTATTCAGTAATGTGGCAGAATACAAAGTCAATGTACAGAAATCAGTGGCTTTCTTCTACACTAACAATGAAAATACAGAAAGGGAAATTAGAGAATCGATTCGATTTACTATAGCACCAAGAGCCATAAGATACCTGGGAATAAACCTAACCAAAGAAGTAAAGGATCTGTACTCGAAGAACTACAGAACACTCGTGAAAGAAATTAAAGAAGACACAAAAAGATGGAAGACCATTCCATGCACTTGGATCGGAAGAATAAACATTGTTAAAATGTCTATACTGCCTAGAGCAATCTATACTTTTAATGTCATTCCGATCAAAATTCCACCAGTATTTTTCAAAGAGCTGGAGCAAATAATCCAAAAATTTTTATGGAATCAGAAGAGACCCCGAATCGCTAAGGAAATGTTGAAAAACCAAAATAAAACTGGGGGCATCACATTACCTGATTTCAAGCTTTACTACAAAGCTGTGATCACCAAGACAGCATGGTAGTGGCATAAAAACAGACACATATACCAGCGGAACATAGTAGAGAGCCCAGATATCAACACTCAACTCTATGGTCAAATAATCTTCAACAAAGCAGGAAAAAATATACAGTGGAAAAAAGACAGTCTCTTCAATAAATGGTGCTGGGAAAATTGGACAGCTATATGTAGAAGAATGAAACTCGACCATTCTCTTACACTGTACATAAAAGTAAACTCGAAATGGATAAAAGACCTCAATGTGAGACAGGAATCCATCAGAATCCTAGAGGAGAACATAGGCGGTAACCTCTTCGATATCAGCCACAGCAACTTCTTTCAAGATATGTCTCCAAAGGCAAAGGAAACAAAAACCAAAATAAACTTCTGGGACTTCATCAAGATCAAAAGCTTCTGCACAGCAAAGGAAACAGTTAACAAAACAAATAGGCAACCCATGGAGTGGGAGAAGATATTTGCAAATGACAGTACAGACAAAAGGTTGATATCCAGGTTCTATAAAGAACTCCTCAAACTCAACACACACAAAACAGATAATCATATCAAAAAATGGGCAGAAGATATGAATAGACACTTCTCCAATGAAGACATACAAATGACTATGAGACACATGAAAAAATGTTTATCATCACTAGCCATCAGGGAGATTCAAATGAAAACCACATTGAGATACCACCTTACACCAGTTAGAATGGCCAAAATTAGCAAGATGAAACAACGTGTGTTGGAGAGAACGTGGAGAAAGGTGAACCCTCTTACACTGTTGATGGGAATGCAAGTTGGTGCAGCCACTTTGGAGAACAGTGTGGAGATTCTTCAAGAAATTAAAAATAGAGCTTCCCTATGACCCTGCAATCGCACTACTGAGTATTTACCCCAAAGATACAGAGGTAGTGAAAAGAAGGGCCATCTGTACCCCAATGTTTATAGCTGCAATGGCCACGGTTGCAAAACTGTGGAAAGAACCAAGATGCCCTTCAACGGACGAATGGATAAGGAAGATGTGGTCCATATACACTATGGAGTATTATGCCTCCATCAGAAAGGATGAATACCCAACTTTTGTATCAACATGGACAGGACTGGAAGAGATGATGCTGAGTGAAATCAGTCAAGCAGAGAGAGTCAATTATCATATGGTTTCACTTATTTGTGGAGCATAACAAATAGCATGGAGGACATAGGGAGATGGAGAGGAGATGGGGGTTGAGGGAAATTGGAATGGGAGGTGACCCATGAGAGACTATGGACTCTGAAAAACAATCTGAGGGTTTTGAAGGGGTGGGGGTGGGAGGTTGGGGGAGGGCATGTATTGGGTGGAGCACTGGGTGTGGTGCAAAAACAATGAATTCAGTTATGCTGAAAAGAAATTAAAAAAAAAGACATTGTGTATCAGAACGGATTAAAAAATGTATTAGACACCTATAAGAGTCTCAGTTTATTCTATTATTTTTATAAAGATTTTCTTTCTTTCTTTGAGAGAGAAAGGGAGCACAAGTGAGAGAGCACAAGCAGGGGGAGCAGCAGCGAGAGAGAGAAGCAGAGACCCCACTGAGCAGAGAGCCTGATGTGGGGCTCAATCTCAGGACCCTAAGATCATGACCCGAGCCAAAGGTAGCTGGTTAACTGACTGAACCACTTAGGCACCCCAAGAGACTCATTTTAGACTTCAAGGCACTTGCTGATCTAAAGTGAAGGGATGGATGGGGAAATCCAAATCAAAACTACTATGAGGCAAGATGGCGGAGAAGTAGCAAGCTGAGACTGCTTCAGCTAGCCGGAGATCAGCTAGATAGCTTATCTAAAGATTGCAAACACCTGAAAATCCATCGGCAGATCGAAGAGAAGAAGAACAGCAATTCTGGAAACAGAAAAACAACCACTTTCTGAAAGGTAGGACCGGCGGAGAAGTGAATCCAAAGCGACGGGAAGATAGACCCCGGGGGGAGAGGCCGGCTCCCGGCAAGCAGCGGAGCAACCGTGCACAAAATCAGGACTTTTAAAAGTCTGTTCCGCTGAGGGACATCGCTCCAGAGGCTAAACCGGGGCGAAGCCCACGCGGGGTCAGCGTGGCCTCAGGTCCCGCAGGGTCACAGAAGGATCGGGGGTGTCTGAGTGTCGCAGAGCTTGCGGGTATTGGAACGGGAAAGCCGGCTACAGAGACAGAGCCGACAGTAAGCTCGCAGCTCCGTGTTACCTTGAACCGGTCGCAGGCTCGGTGAGCTCGGAGCGCGGCCGGAGGTCAGGCAGACGGGAGTAACTGGGCGCTGTTCTCTGAGGGCGCACTGAGGAGTGGGGCCCTGGGCTCTCGGCTCCTCCGGGCCGGAGACCAGGAGGCCGCCATTTGTATTCCCGTCCTCCGGAACTCTACGGAAAGCGCTCAGGTAACAAAAGCTCCTGAAAGCAAACCCGAGCAGATTACTCACCCCGGCCCTGGGTAAGGGCGGTGTAATTCCGCCTGGGGCAAAGACACTTGAGAATCACTACACCAGGCCCCTCCCCCAGAAGATCAACAAGAAATCCAGCCGAGACCAAGTTCACCTACCAAGGAGTGCGGTTTCAATACCAAGGAGAGCAGCAGAATTCCAGAGGAGGAGAAAGCCAAACACGGAACTCATGGCTTTTTTCCTGTGATTTTTTTTAGTCTTGCAGTTAATTTAATTTTTTCTTTTTCATTTTTTTTTTTCTCGCCTTCGGGTAAAATTTTTTTTTTAACTGTTACCTTTTTCTTTTTTAACGATTTTTTACTAGTTTATTTAATATATATATTTTTTCTTTTTTACATTTTTCTTAGGTGTTTTCTTTTTTTAAAAATTCTTTTCTTTTCCTTTTTTTTTTTCTTTTCTTTTTGTTTTTTTTTTTTTCTTTCTTCCTTTTTGAACCTCTTTTTATCCCCTTTCTCCCCACTCACGATTTTGGATCTCTTCTAATTTGGTTAAAGCATATTTTCCTGGGGTTGTTGCCACCCTTTTAGTATTTTACTTGCCCCTTCATTTACTCTTATCTGGACAAAATGACAAGACATAAAAATTCAACACAAAAAAAAGAACAAGAGGCAGTACCGAAGGCTAGGGACCTAATCAATACAGACATCGGTAATATGTCAGATCTAGAGTTCAGAATGACAATTCTCAAGGTTCTAGCCGGGCTCGAAAAAGGCATGGAAGATATTAGAGAAACCCTCTCGAGAGATATAAAAGCCCTTTCTGGAGAAATAAAAGAACTAAAATCTAACCAAGTTGAAATCAAAAAAGCTATTAATGAGGTGCAATCAAAAATGGAGGCTCTCACTGCTAGGATAAATGAGGCAGAAGAAAGAATTAGTGATATAGACGACCAAATGACAGAGAATAAAGAAGCTGAGCAAAAGAGGGACAAACAGCTACTGGACCACGAGGGGAGAATTCGAGAGATAAGTGACACCATAAGACGAAACAACATTAGAATAATTGGGATTCCAGAAGAAGAAGAAAGTGAGAGGGGAGCAGAAGGTATACTGGAGAGAATTATTGGGGAGAATTTCCCCAATATGGCAAAGGGAACGAGCATCGAAATTCAGGAGGTTCAGAGAATGCCCCTCAAAATCAATAAGAATAGGCCCACCCCCCGTCACCTAATAGTAAAATTTACAAGTCTCAATGACAAAGAGAAAATCCTGAAAGCAGCCCGGGAAAAGAAGTCTGTAACATACAATGGTAAAAATATTAGATTGGCAGCTGACTTATCCACAGAGACCTGGCAGGCCAGAAAGAGCTGGCATGATATTTTCAGAGCACTAAACAAGAAAAACATGCAGTCAAGAATACTATATCCAGCTAGGCTATCATTGAAAATAGAAGGAGAGATTAAAAGCTTCCAGGACAAACAACAACTGAAAGAATTTGCAAATACCAAACCAGCTCTACAGGAAATATTGAAAGGGGTCCTCTAAGCAAAGAGAGAGCCTACAAGTGGTAGATCAGAAAGGAACAGAGACCATATACAGTAACAGTCACCTTACAGGCAATACAATGGCACTAAATTCATATCTCTCAATAGTTACCCTGAATGTGAATGGGCTAAATGCCCCTGTCAAAAGACACAGGGTATCAGAATGGATAAAAAAACAAAACCCATCTATATGTTGCCTCCAAGAAACACATTTTAAGCCCGAAGACACCTCCAGATTTAAAGTGAGGGGGTGGAAAAGAATTTACCATGCTAATGGACATCAGAAGAAAGCAGGAGTGGCAATCCTTATATCAGATCAATTAGATTTTAAGCCAAAGACTGTAATAAGAGATGAGGAAGGACACTATATCATACTCAAAGGGTCTGTCCAACAAGAAGATTTAACAATTTTAAATATCTATGCCCCCAACGTGGGAGCAGCCAACTATATAAACCAATTAATAACAAAATCAAAGAAACACATCAACAACAATACAATAATAGTAGGGGACTTTAACACTCCCCTCACTGAAATGGACAGACCATCCAAGCAAAAGATCAGCAAGGAAATAAAGGCCTTAAATGACACACTGGACCAGATGGACATCACAGATATATTCAGAACATTTCATCCCAAAGCAACAGAATACACATTCTTCTCTAGTGCACATGGAACATTCTCCAGAATAGATCACATCCTCGGTCCTAAATCAGGACTCAACCGGTATCAAAAGATTGGGATCATTCCCTGCATATTTTCAGACCACAATGCTCTAAAGCTAGAACTCAACCACAAAAGGAAGTTTGGAAAGAACCCAAATACATGGAGACTAAACAGTATCCTTCTAAAGAATGAATGGGTCAACCGGGAAATTAAAGAAGAATTGAAAAAAATCATGGAAACAAATGATAATGAAAATACAACGGTTCAAAATCTGTGGGACACAACAAAGGCAGTCCTGAGAGGAAAATATATAGCGGTACAAGCCTTTCTCAAGAAATAAGAAAGGTCTCAGGTACACAACCTAACCCTACACCTAAAGGAGCTGGAGAAAGAACAAGAAAGAAACCCTAAGCCCAGCAGGAGAAGAGAAATCATAAAGATCAGAGCAGAAATCAATGAAATAGAAACCAAAAAAACAATAGAACAAATCAACGAAAGTAGGAGCTGGTTCTTTGAAAGAATTAATAAAATTGATAAACCCCTGGCCAGACTTATCAAAAAGAAAAGAGAAAGGACCCAATAAATAAAATCATGAATGAAAGAGGAGAGATCACAACTAACACCAAAGAAATACAAACTATTATAAGAACATACTATGAGCAACTCTACGCCAATAAATTTGACAATCTGGAAGAAATGGATGCATTCCTAGAAACATATAAACTACCACAACTGAACCAGGAAGAAATAGAAAGCCTGAACAGATCCATAACCAGTAAGGAGATTGAAACAGTTATTAAAAATCTCCAAACAAACAAAAGCCCAGGGCCAGACGGCTTCCCGGGGGAATTCTACCAAACATTTAAAGAAGAACTAATTCCTATTCTCCTGAAACTGTTCCAAAAAATAGAAATGGAAGGAAAACTTCCAAACTCATTTTATGAGGCCAGCATCACCTTGATCCCAAAACCAGACAAGGATCCCACCAAAAAAGAGAGCTATAGACCAATATCCTTGATGAACACAGATGCGAAAATACTCAACAAAATACTAGCCAATAGGATTCAACAGTACATTAAAAAGATTATTCACCACGACCAAGTGGGATTTATTCCAGGGCTGCAAGGTTGGTTCAACATCCGCAAATCAGTCAATGTGATACAACACATCAATAAAAGAAAGAACAAGAACCATATGATACTCTCAATAGATGCTGAAAAAGCATTTGACAAAGTACAGCATCCCTTCCTGATCAAAACTCTTCAAAGTGTAGGGATAGAGGGCACATACCTCAACATCATCAAAGCCATCTATGAAAAACCCACCGCAAATATCATTCTCAATGGAGAAAAACTGAAAGCTTTTCCGCTAAGGTCAGGAACACGGCAGGGATGTCCATTATCACCACTGCTTTTCAACATAGTACTAGAGGTCCTAGCCTCAGCAATCAGAAAACAAAAGGAAATTAAAGGCATCCAAATCGGCAAAGAAGAAGTCAAATTATCACTCTTCGCAGATGATATGATACTATATGTGGAAAACCCAAAAGACTCCACTCCAAAACTGCTAGAACTTATACAGGAATTCAGTAAAGTGTCAGGATATAAAATCAATGCACAGAAATCAGTTGCATTTCTCTACACCAACAGCAAGACAGAAGAAAGAGATATTAAGGAGTCAATCCCATTTACAATTGCATCCAAAACCATAAGATACCTAGGAATAAACCTAACCAAAGAGACACAGAATCTATACTCAGAAAACTATAAAGTACTAATGAAAGAAATTGAGGAAGACACAAAGAAATGGAAAAATGTTCCATGCTCCTGGATTGGAAGAATAAATATTGTGAAAATGTCTATGCTACCTAAAGCAATCTACACATTTAATGCAATTCCTATCAAAGTACCATCCATCTTTTTCAAAGAAATGGAACAAATAATTCTAAAATTTATATGGAACCAGAAAAGACCTCGAATAGCCAAAGGGATATTGAAAAAGAAAGCCAACGTTGGTGGCATCACAATTCCGGACTTCAAGCTCTATTACAAAGCTGTCATCATCAAGACAGCATGGTACTGGCACAAAAACAGACACATAGATCAATGGAACAGAATAGAGAGCCCAGAAATAGACCCTCAAATCTATGGTCAACTAATCTTCGACAAAGCAGGAAAGAATGTCCAATGGAAAAAAGACAGCCTTTTCAATAAATGGTGCTGGGAAAATTGGACAGCCACATGCAGAAAAATGAAATTGGACCATTTCCTTACACCACACACAAAAATAGACTCAAAATGGATGAAGGACCTCAATGTACGAAAGGAATCCATCAAAATCCTTGAGGAGAACACGGGCAGCAACCTCTTCGACCTCTGCCGCAGCAACATCTTCCTAGGAACAACGCAAAAGGCAAGGGAAGCAAGGGAAAAAATGAACTACTGGGATTTCATCAAGATCAAAAGCTTTTGCACAGCAAAGGAAACAGTTAACAAAATCAAAAGACAACTGACAGAATGGGAGAAGATATTTGCAAACGACATATCAGATAAAGGACTAGTGTCCAGAATCTATAAAGAACTTAGCAAACTCAACACCCAAAGAACAAATAATCCAATCAAGAAATGGGCAGAAGACATGAACAGACATTTCTGCAAAGAAGACATCCAGATGGCGAACAGACACATGAAAAAGTGCTCCATATCACTCGGCATCAGGGAAATACAAATCAAAACCACAATGAGATATCACCTCACACCAGTCAGAATGGCTAAAATCAACAAGTCAGGAAATGACAGATGCTGGCGAGGATGCGGAGAAAGGGGAACCCTCCTCCACTGTTGGTGGGAATGCAAGCTGGTGCAGCCACTCTGGAAAACAGCATGGAGGTTCCTCAAAATGTTGAAAATAGAACTGCCCTATGACCCAGCAATTGCACTATTGGGTATTTACCCTAAAGATACAAATGTAGTGATCCAAAGGGACACATGCACCCGAATGTTTATAGCAGCAATGTCCACAATAGCCAAACTATGGAAAGAACCTAGATGTCCATCAACAGATGAATGGATCAAGAAGATGTGGTATATATACACAATGGAATACTATGCAGCCATCAAAAGAAATGAAATCTTGCCATTTGCGACAACATGGATGGAACTAGAGCGTATCATGCTTAGCGAAATAAGTCAAGCAGAGAAAGACAACTATCATATGATCTCCCTGATATGAGGAAGTGGTGATGCAACATGGAGGCTTAAGTGGGTAGAAGAAGAATAAATGAAACAAGATGGGTTGGGAGGGAGACAAACCATAAGTGACTCTTAATCTCACAAAACAAACTGAGGGTTGCCGGGGGGAGGGGGTTTGGGAGAAGGGGGTGGGATTATGGACATTGGGGAGGGTATGTGATTTGGTGAGTGCTATGAAGTGTGTAAACCTGGTGATTCACAGACCTGTACCCCTGGGGATAAAAATATATGTTTATAAAAAATAAAAAATTAAAAAAAAAAAACTACTATGAGGTATTACCATTTGTCAGAACGGCTAAAATATTTTTGTGTCTTCTTTATTTTACACGAAAAGATGGAAAAATATACCATGCTCATGAATTGGAAAAATAAACATTGTTAAAATGTCTGTCCTGCCCAGAGCAATCTACACTTTCAAGGCCATCCCTATACCATATAAAAAATGCCATCATTTTTCAAGGAGCTGGATTAATCCTAAAATTTGTATGGAACCAGAAAATACCCTGAATCACTAAGGGAATGTTAAAAGCTGGGCATATCACATTGCCTGACTTCAAGTTATATTACAAAACTGTGATCAAGACAGCTTGGTATTGGCATAGAATCAGACACATAGATCAGTGGCACAGAATAGAGAACCCAGAAATGGACGTTCAACTCTATGGTCAACGAATCTTTAATAAATCAGGAAAAAAATACCCAATGGAAAAAAGACAGTCTCTTCAATTCATGTAGAAGAATGAAATGTGACCATTCTCTTATACCATACACAAAGATAAATTCAAAATGGATGAAGGACCTCAGTGTGAGACAGGAATCCATCAAAATCCTAGAGGAGAATATAGACAGTGATCTTGTGGGGCTGGTCACAGAGCACCCCTACCCTTCCTTGGGTTTTCCTGCTGAAGGTGCTCAAATAATCCTGACATGCTTCAGGTTAATGCTGTAGGAGTCCTACACTCCAGAATGGAGAATGTGAAACTGGTTCTACCCCTTTTTGAGAACTGGTGTGATTTCCAGGAATAGAAATTGAAAGCAACCATCCCTGGTTTCCCTGCATTTGGGCTAAGATCTTGCCACAACCATGATCCAGAAATTACACTGCTCTGAGCAGGTTAGGCACTGGAACAGAAAGCCCTACACTTTCACCTTCCTAACTCCTTTTCTTTCCTCTCTAGGCTCTTCCTAGGACACCCCAACCCAACACAGTTCTCTTCTTTCCTTACAGAGAATCCTGGGCATTGAACACGTTTTGCATGGTCTCAGAGGGAATGGTCTCTTCTTCAGGGCTGGACTCTTCCCCAGGGAGGGGTAACTTCCAGGAAGACCACTGATACCTTCTTGATAGTAGTCACACAATGCTTCCCGGAGCAGGTAAGTGAGAGGGCTCCTACAACCCAACTTGGCTAGTAACCCTCCTACTGTGACATGAAAGATAGAGTCTGACACCAGAGAAGAAGAGCTTGGGGATTGGATTACCCATTTCAGTGAGTAGTCACCATTGGGACCCTCTCTGAATATTCTTCAGGGACAAAATAGCACCCTAACTCTTTGGTTGCTGCAAACCTATCCAGCCCTCCAGTGTGGAGGTAATGGGGTTATCACCTCCATGTTCACAGCACTGGGGTTGGAAAAGGACAGGAAGATTTGTCATTCATATTCTCTTAGGGTCTAAGTAGTATTTAAGGACAATGACAATTTCAGGGGGGTAGCCTGGAGTCGGGAGAGTCTAACTGGAACACGGCCTTGACCTCCTGTGGATTAGGGAGTGGGGGTGGGGTTTCAGGGACAAAGGGTCTAACAGACCTTGGACAATGCATAACAGTGCACATGTGTATCTGGCATTGGAAAAACTATCCCCCTTGGTGGACACCAACTCCATCCTTCACCTCAGTGAGGTGGACTCTTGAAATACTCTTCCCAGATCAGGTCCTTTTGTGCTTCATACCCACTGATGATGCAGATGTTTATTATACTTTCCTAGAATAAATCAATATGTTGATATTTTTCCCTCACCCTTTCCCTATGATGATAAAATGGGGGAAATATGGGCTTTTCCCATGTTGGGTTCAAACTACAAATGGCCTTGATGCCTTAGATTTCTAGTTTGGTGATCATTGGGATCATTGGGCATGGTACAAACTATATAGGACCCTACGTTGGAAGTCCACTAATGAGTGTTTTCCTTTCTGCTTCTTAGGTCATGAAATCTATCTGATGCATTATAACAAGAGTTCAAAATAAAATTTACCCAATGCAATAGAATCCAGTAAGTTAAAATAAAGAGTAGACAGACTGTTGGTAAACTCTTTCTTCAGGTCTATGCATATGTGTGCATGCATGTGTGTTGAGTGTGTACTTGGTTCTAATGTGAAATGAATCTATCACTGCTGATCTCATTCAGAAGGCTGAAAGATCTTCTCCTAGGGTCTGATTCTTTTGCAAGCACAGCTGCCCTCTCTAGTTAAATCTGCTACTTGGGCCCCTTCCATAAAGGCCTATGTCTCTTTACTCAGAGACCCTCAAACTCTCTTTAGAAAGGAAATATCAGAGGTTTAGCATGAGTAGGATCTACAAGAAGGAAGTCAATTGCACCTGGACTTGTCTATGATGGCTTCTGGGTCAGTAATCTGAGCCTCAGTGTCCTGCAGACACATATGCACTGACCACTCCTGGAATAACTTACAGCTTATTGGAGTTACCCTTGTGCCATCCTGCAATGGTAGTGACACATGGACACATGCCTAAAAGGATCCCGAGAAGGTCCCATGTGTGGGGTTTTCTAGCACCAGGTGCAGGGCAGAGATCAAATGAGCAGGTAGTGGGTAATAGGAGAGCTGTGGCTGGTGCTTCATAACCTCGATCACCCCCCTTCAATAGGGTCCAGCACAGGGGCTCAGCTGAGAAGACATGTGAAAAGTCCATAGTCAGACATAGTCATAGAAATGGTCTGGAAAAATATAGGTTTGTGCTCCCCTTCCACACCCACCTTATGGTGGGGGGATGGTCATACTCTGCCCCAGCCCCTAATTGCTTTCCGAAGGGCTGTGGCAGAACTGGCTTCAACATTTCAGATGACAGATTTAGGAAGCAAAGTTAAATTATCCATCAACCAATAAGTAGAAGATATACAATGGTATATTGTGTTTCATTCATCTAACAGAAGTATGTCCCATACCTGCTGGGGACTAAGGGTACTAGAATCTAGGGAATTATTTACTGTAAGTGCAAAGACTTGCATGTGTATTTTTATGATACTAATCATCTAATGTGGGATGAAAGAAGGCTTTTTGGGACTTTAAACTTTTGAAGACACAGGGGTTTTTTTGATTGACCTAACAGTTGGGAAGTCAAATTTAGGTGGGCACATATGGACGTTCTGATGGGATTTAGACAAACCAGGAAAAGAAATCAAGGGTTGTAGCCCAGGTCCTATGTTCTGGCCTGCTTGGGCACCACAGGAACACTGATAAGGATATCCAGTCTTTTCCATCCCATACTAGGGCAAATTTACAGGCAAGCATAATATATAACATGCTGAGGGGCAGCAGAAAGCCCTTCACACAACCAAGTCAGTGAGCCTGGAACTCACCCAAGAGATTCTCTCCCTGGAGTCATAATGGCAGTTGAGGCCTCCAGGGACTTTTATGTACCCCATAAACAAGAATGGAGGCTATTCTGGATAATAGAGGTCTTAAAGAAGGCTTTGAGTACAAGGGCAAGGGATACTTTTCTTATTCCAGAATGTTCTTTCAGCCTGAACCAGCCCAGAGCTCCATCTTTCTGACTTCTAGCCAGCTTTAGCCATGCGTGCCTGTCCACCATGTCATTCACCCCCTCACCGAGCTCAGGGCACCTCCACTCCCTACAGGAAGAGGCACCATTTTTGCTGACCTATTGCAACTCTCCTGATGGAGGACCCTGAGAACTTTGTGGGCATAGGCCTCAGGAGATTCTAGTGCCCAACCAGATGGGATCATGATCACATCATAATCCATCAGCTTCCCTCCCTCTGAACTCCCAGCATCTCCTGATCATTTCACTGGGCATCTCTAACTCCCAATGGGGGTTGGGTTCACTGCAACATTTTCCGAAAAGTGGGGACACATTTTTGGATTTCTCTTCACACTTGGAATCAGTGAGTTTAATGTGGAGTGAGGAAGGGAGTTGAGAGAGAACTGAGTTCCATTCTCTCCCCCAAATTAGTAAGGGTTCATCCAGGGAGAGGTAGATGGTAATTGACAGCAATAATTGGACCCACATCCCTGGGAGAAGCATCTCAGAATCCAGCCAACCCTTAGCCCCTGGGGCTGGAGATTCAGCATTTACTAGGATGGTCCTCCTCTCCTGTCCAGACAGAAACAGAAAGACACTGTGAATTTATATCTTGGATCCTGAGTCATTGCTATGCAATTTGAGGCTTGTTTCTCATCTGTGAGACACTGTTTCTTGATCTGTGACCAGGAATAATACTATCACTTGTTTAATAGAGCTCAGAGAAGATTAATCAAGAAAAGGCATGCAGAACATCCTGCCCACACAGACTCACAGATCAAAATCTTCATACACTGCAGTAAGAGGTGGAGGGAATAAGAAGAACCAGAGAAAAGCCTTCCTCAGAGGTCATAAGACGAGAGAGAATCTACCAAGCAGTTGCTGGCAGGCCTCCCCAGGCTTTCACTTGGATCTTAGCATGAAGCCCTCCCTGAAGTCCTGTGAGGTGGGTAGCTTCCCTGCTGCACAAGACAAAACATTGGGGCTCAGTTTTCAATGTGAAAACATTCACATTACCATGGGCCAAGCCTGTCTGAAAACTCAGTCAGGGTTCTTGGCAATTTCCTCATTGGAAGAAAGCATCCAGAGAACTCTGGAGGGCAATCATGCAAGGGGGACACACCATTGGAGAGGAAAGCCAGTGTGGTGGGTAACAAGCTGCACCATAGCTCCTATAGCTCAAAAAAAAATTTGTCCTACAGACAGGATTGCAGTCTTTTTCAGCAGAAACATGAGTGTTTGGATGTGAGGTCTTATCTCCAAGAGCATCAGGAGAGTCCCTTAATGAGGCTGTACAAGAAAACTCCTCAGCAAATAGTCAGTCTTGAGTTAGAAAGTGTTTTAAAATTTGCATTTGTGCACACAGAGATAGTAGATGTCTTAAGGGAAATTACCACAGCAAGCAGCCATAACTTGTGGGATTTTGAAAGCCCACCAGCCAGCACTGTGTGTGTAGCCCCCAGGAGAGTCCAGTGGGTAATTCCAGCCAGTTCTCCTTCCCAATTCTGCCATATGAAATGCTTGCAATCTTTTTTTTTTTTTTGTAAAGATTTTATTTATTTGACAGTCAGAGATCACAAGTAGGCAGAGAGTCAGGCAGAGAGAGGAGGAAGCAGGCTCCTCGATGAGCAGAGAGTGGGATGTCGGCTCCATCCCAGGACCCTGGGATCATGACCTGAGCCGAAGGAAGAGGCTTTAACCCACTGAGCCACCCAGGCACCACAAATGCTTGCTATCTTACTGCAGGGTTCAGCTTACAAGAGAAAGCTCACGGGAGAGCTTAAATAGTTATAGCAATAATCACAGCAAAGATAAACAATCAAGTACAAACATAAGTACTGACTTAAAAATCAGTAGGATATTATTTGGAAAGCTTGTGTAACTTAAATGTTGCAATGGGTGAGAGACAGGGATTTTTTTAGGTATGCAGTTAGTGGTGAAAGATATGAAAAATGGGGGAAAACGCACTTTTCATTGCTGCTAAGACAATTAAATTGTTCTTGACCTTGAAGACATATGTATTGAGGATGTGTCGGCCCTTGGGATTGAACAGTATGGAGAGTTTGCACAAGTTTGCTTCTGCCTGGGGACATCCCTGGTGGGACATCCTGCTCACTCAATTTGGGTGGAGGAGTACCCCTATATGCCTGGTCCTGACTGAGCAACCCTCACAATATCCTTCTGCTCAAACCCCTCCATCCATAACCTGTGGAGAAGCTGACTACTAGTAGCACAGCTATAGAGCATTCATCAGTGGTCTCCTCTGAGCCTCTAACATGTGCACATCTCCTCAATAAGCACCCTTCCTGCTTTTCTTTTCAACAACTTCATTGGGATATAATTTACACATTCTGTATTCATCTCTTTAAAGTTTTCAGTAGATTTGAATATATTCACAAAGTTGTACACCCATCATAATCAGATTTATAACGTGTTCATTATCCAAAAGATATCCTGTACCTCTTGACTACCTCTCTTTTCCCTCCTACCATTTGCCCTTCCAATCTAGGAAACCCTCAATATATTTTCTGTGCCTAAGGATTTGCCTTTTCCAGACATTTCATATGAATAGAATCACAGAATATATTGTCCGATGGGCTGTCCGCATTCACTTAGCATAATATTTTGGGGTTCATTAGTACTTCATTTTTTTCTTGCCCAATAGTGATATTTTGTATGGATAGACCACATTTCTTTATCCGTTGAACAGTGGGTGGACAACTGTGTGAATCCCCCCTGGGAGGTTATTGTAATAATGTCGCTGTGAACATTTGCATGCAGGTTTTACCTATATGTACATTTTCATTCCTTTTAGGTATCTACCTAGGAATGGAACTGCTGGGTCATTTGGTGACTCTGTTTAAATCATTTTATTAGTTTTATTGGAAAAGAATAGGCCTATATCACTGTATGAATTTAAGGCACATAGCATGATTTATATATGTTGTGAAGTAATTACCTCAGTAGGTTCAGCTAACATCCATCATCTCAATCAAAGGAAAAGAAAGAAGAAAAAGGAGAAAAAGTTCTCCATGTGATGAGAACTCAGGATACAGTCCCTTGACAACTTTCCTATAAATCATACAGTCGTGTTATCTGTAGTCATCAGGTTGTACACTACATCCCTAGACTTACTTATCTTATAACTGAAATCTTATACCATTTGAACACTTCCTTCAATTCCACCTTCTCACCATGTGATAAATTGAATCCACAAGTGTGTTCTCTTTTTCTACGAATTATTTTATTTGAATTTTAGATTTCACACATTGGTTAGAACATGGAGTATCTGTCTGTCTGATTTATGTTACTTAGCATAATGCCCTCAGTGTCCATACATGTTACAAATGGTAGGATTTCCTCATTTTCTATGGTTGAATATGTTTAAATTTTTGACAAACTAACAAACATTTTTCCAGAGGCTTGCTGTTGTCACCTAAGTACCTTTGCAGGGAGTTGGGTGTGGATCTGATGCCCTCAGTTTGGGTTATCAAATATGATTAATCCTCTGCCATCCTATGTGCCAGGCTCTCTTCACTCCCCTGTTTTTCCTATTTCTGCAGGTCACTCCATTGCTCAGTGATGTGATACAGCCCACCCACTCTCTTCACACCCCATTACTTGCATCCTCCACCTCTGATAAGCCATACAATATGGGCTGGAGTGTCCTACCTAAGGAGGTTGCCATAAATGTGGAAAAGGCCTTGGGAGGAGGGAAGTTGCTGGAGGTAGCCTCTGTGGTCAAGGAGACCCTGAAGACAGCATCCAGTGCCCCAGTGAACATTGCAGTGACTGGGGACTCTGGCAATGGCATGTCCTCCTTCATTAATGCACTGCGGGGAATTGGGCAGGAGGAGGAGGAATCAGCTCCCACTGGGGTGGTGAGGACCACCCAGACTCCCACTCGTTACTTTTCCTCCCACTTTCCCAATGTGGTGTTGTGGGACCTACCCGGAATAGGGGCAGATACCCAATGCCTGGGGAACTATCTGCAGGAGATACAGTTTAGTCTGTATGACCTTGTCATCATCATTGCATCAGAACAGTTCAGCATGAATCTCGTGAAGCTTGCAAAAGTCATCCGGGACCTGGGAAAGAAGTTCTATATCGTCTGGACCAAGCTGGACAGGGACGTCAACACAAGTGCCCACTTGAAGGAACGACTCATGAAGAATATTCAGGAGAATATCCAGGAAAATCTCCAAAAAGAGGGAGTGTGTGAACCCAACATATTCCTGGTCTCTAGCTTTGACCCCTTATTGCATGACTTCCCTAAGCTTAGGATCACATTGCATAGGGACATTTCTGACACCAGGTACCATGGTCCTCTAGAAAATCTCTCCCACACTTATAAGAAGGCCATTAATGACAAAGTGATCACTTGCAGGAAGAAAATAGCCTCAAAGTCTTTTGACACCCTTGGTATCTGGAATGCAGATGATCTGGAGCAAAGTCTGATGGCCTACCACTTGCTCTTTGGTATAGATGATGAATCCCTCCAGCAGCTGGCTCAGAGTATGGGGAAGTCCATAGAGGAGTACAGGGCCCTTATGAGGTCTCAAGATCTAAATACTGTCCTCAGAGGGGACTGGCTATTTTCTTGCATGAATTGTAATGTAGTCTCTTGCCTATGTTTAATTCTGAGATGTATCCCACTGTTAGGTGTCTTTGTTTTCAACTCCCTTAGAGAGTGGAAACACAGATGCCTCCTTGAAATAGTTGCCAATGACACCAAGGACATCCTGAAGAAAATCCTGACAGACTCCATCATCTGAAGAAGTGATGTTTCAGCAACCTCCTTCTGAAGGGAATTCAGGACATCTGGGGTCCTATTGTCACACTGTCTCCTTTCTGAATTCTCAGTCAAGCTCAGTTACTTTCACTTTCATTGATTGTAAGTTCCTTGAGGTATATGAGATGACTTGCTCATTTTGAACTCATGTCAGGAAATTCCCAAATATGTTGTACTTTTGTCTTTTATTAAATGAGAGGTGGAAGAAAATATCTGCTCAATGTGACATAGAGTCATTCTGACATCCATTTCTCACTTAACCTTAGCATCATTTCTCTGATGTCCATGTTCTTTCACTTCTCATCTCACACTCTGTAAACTCATACAATCTTGACCTCCCTATATGTCAGTGGTAGACACTTTAAAATGACCTCTAACATTTCCTCCTATTTTCATGTCTGTGTTTAAGCCCTTTCCCTGGAGTGACTAATAGAATATGGCAGCAATAAATGAATGTCCAAAAATTCCAGAATTTTGTTATGAAAAGTGCATCTCTGTCTTATAAACACTCTGTTCACTGGCGCTGCCTTGCTCCTGTTCCAGCTCTGTTTTCCTCTCTCTCTCTCCATCTTCCTCTCCTCTTTCCTCTCTCGGCCTCATTACCATAAGAATTTTGGAGAGGTCCTGAGGAATCAGAGGCCATGTGGAGGATAGCAGAGGCAGCCTACATTAACTGCTGATCATGTAAATGTGTCATCTTGAGAGTAAATCCTTCAATCCCAGCAAGACTTCAGGAGGTGCAGCCCAGCTGATAGCTTGACTGCCATCTCAGGAGAGACCCTTATCCAGAACCACACAATTAAAACTGTTCCTGAATTATGGCCCTCAGAAACTATAAGCACATAAACACTTGTTTTAAGCCACTAAGTTGTGGATAATTTGTTCCACAAATTTGATCCACAACAATAGATACCAGATAATATCATCAAGAAGCTCCTTAAAAAATAGCCAGTTGTGAGTGACCTCCTCTCTCTGTGAGAGTCACTCCTGCATGTACCCAGCATGAAGAAGCTGCACCTTCTCCAATCACAGCTCTTTCCTCCTTGGGACCTGGACATGTCCTTCCTTGCTACCTACCAAAGGACCAGCCTCTGCCAACATTTTCAGGTCATTTCATCCAGCCTCAGGCCACACAGAGTTATCCAGTTTGGGGATCGATATTTAACAAGAAAAAAACAGAAGAAAAAAAAGAAGAAGAAGAAAAGAAAGAGCAAGATAGCTACATACAGCCATGCTCAGTAGCTGGAGGGAGAGTAAATGACAGTAGAATGTGAGCACTCCCCTGAGGAAGAGCATGCTAGGGTTCTCCCTGAAGGTTTTCTGTGAAATACCTCTAATTCCTGCTCTCACTTGGACTACTTGCTCTCCCAACCTGGAGCACAGGCCTTGCTCATATCCATCCATTCACTTAGTGGCACTGGTGCTTCTGGATTCCATGTTCCCTGTTCATTTACTTTGCATCCATTCTCAAAGTGAGAAAAAAGTTCTCTGTGTGGTAAACTTTCTAGTCTTGGCATTTCAAATTAATGCCATTGTTTTGTGATCACTTTCAATAGTTTAACTGAGTAGAAGATTCTGGACACAACATCATATTTTCTTAGAACTATGAAGATCTATCTCCTTCTAGCATGCCAGGTTGCCAGTAAAAAGCCCAATGCCAATTCCATTCAAATTCCTTGAATGGCCACCTGGTTGTCTCCAAGGAAAATTGTAGGAACTCTTCATCCCTGGGTTTCAGAAATGCCAGCAGGGACTAGTGACCTGGAGCACTTCCATCAACACTCAGCATTCAGAAGATTACATAAATGAATCTGGAATGTCAACATTATACCAAAAGATTAATTAATCTCCATATATCTGTGGTTCAGTCCTTTCCACACTGTGTAGGTAAACTTAATTATCTGTTCTCTGTCCTCTCTTTTCCCACAATTATGAAGACTGCTGCTAGGAGCACATGTTCATGCCTTCTGCACATATTTGCAGAGTGACTCTTAAGTATAGTGTTAGGAGTAGAAATGCTGAATCCTGAGGCCCATGAATGTGCAGTTTTATGATTGAGCCATACTGTTTTCTACAAAAAGGGTGTATTGATTTGCAGTCCCAGCAGCCATGTTTCAGAGAGTCTATCAATGTACATTCTCACCAATACCTGAGTTTGTCCAACTTTTCAAATTTTGCAGCAAACTAATGAACAATGTCATATCATAGTGCACAGAGATGAATTTGTCTCACTAATTGTGGTAATTTCTGTATTTTTCTCTATACACGTTTCTTTTTCTTTGAATATTCTGTACATGCCTTTTGCCCTCCTCCATGCTGGATTGTTTCAATTTTGCTTAGTGAGTTCTGGAATTTTTTTTTTTATTATAAACAGATTTTTTTTTTATATATAATTTTTTATTTTTTATAAACATATATTTTTATCCCCAGGGGTACAGGTCTGTGAATCACCAGGTTTACACACTTCACAGCACTCACCAAAGCACATACCCTCCCCAATGTCCATAATCCCACCCCCTTCTCCCAAACCCCCTCCCCCCAGCAACCCTCAGTTTGTTTTGTGAGATTAAGAGTCACTTATGGTTTGTCTCCCTCCCAATCCCATTTTCTTTCATTTATTCTTCTCGTACCCACTTAAGCCCCCATGTTGCATCACCACTTCCTCATATCAGGGAGATCATATGATAGTTGTCTTTCTCCACTTGACTTATTTCGCTAAGCATGATACGCTCTAGTTCCATCCATGTTGTCGCAAATGGCAAGATTTCATTTCTTTTGATGGCTGCATAGTATTCCATTGTGTATATATACCACATCTTCTTGATCCATTCATCTGTTGATGGACATCTAGGTTTTTTAAAATACTTTCCTTCTATTGATCATTAGTTGACTACCTTTATACAAAAATCACCAGATTTGTGGAGATTTATAAACATTCTTTTTGCATTTGTTTTCATGAAGAGAAGCTTTTCACTTTCATGTCAAAGTATCACATTGGTCAGTCTGTGTTATACAGCTGCCATCTTGGTATCTTTATACCAATATCATCTCATTTAAGAAAACTTTTCTTGGAGAAAAAGGAGGAGTTAAGATGGCAGAGGAATAGGGGAGTCTAATTTCATCTTGTTCCTGGAATTCAGCTTGATAGTTACCACATCATTCTGAACACTTGCAAAATTAACTGGAGATCTTAGAAAAGAATTGCTGAAATTCTACAAATACGAAAGCAACCATTTGCAAAGTAGGAGGTGCAGAGACATGAATCCAGAGATATATATCAGAAGATAAACTGCTGGGGAAGGGTCTGGTTTAAGGATGCTACCAGAAAGTATTTAAGCAGTGGAAATACAAGATGAGAACTTTTGAAGTCTGTGTGGGTGGAAGACATCCTCCCTGGAAAGCTCAGGTAGTGAAGCAGGGCAGAATATCAGGTGGGACAGCATTGTGTCAGGATCCCCATGGCTACAAAAAGAATGAGGGTGCCTGAGTATGACAGAGTTCCCAAACATCAGAGTAGGAAAGTCTGATGCAAACAGTTGAGTTTAGAAGCTGGCCTTCTACACAGTGTTGCCATAAACCACAAACTGCTGCTTGGTTGGGTGACCACTCTCCAAGCAGGGGCCAAGCCAAGGGCAGAAGCCCAGCGAGATGCCCTTTCCTCCCCTGAGGAGGGTTGGGGGTCTGTACCACAGGATCTGATAAAGTTTGGAGACTTGAAACAGGATTGCATGCCTGATATAAAAAATGTTCTGTCACAGGATGGGTGATCATAGAGTTCAGATGGAAACCAGGGAGACAAGAGTGATTGACTGCTTTTCTGTGAGTGGGGTGTCACCTTTCAGCTCTGGGGCTAGGGATTGGGGTGCTACCATTTTTATCCTCCCCATTGGTGCTGAAAGCCTTCAGGGAGCAATACAGCACCATTTAAGGCAATCCACAGCTGCTTGCACTGAACCCAGCACACTGGCAAGGGTGGGTGGTACCTTTCACCCAAGAAAGACCCCTGAGAATCAGTGCAACAGGCCCCTGCCCCAGAAGACCAGAGGAACATAAGGCTAATACCTAGTTTACTGATTATACAGAACTGCAGAACTTAAACTCTAGGGTAAAACAGTATATAACATTCATGTTTTTTTTTTCTTATTCGATAGTCTTTCAATTTTATATTTTTTTCCTTTTTAGCTACTTTTTATTTTATCAATTCCCTTTTTGAGTCTTTTAAAATTTTTATATTTAATTATATATATATATGTGTATAAGTGTGTGTGTATATATATATAGTTTCCTTTCATTGTATTCAATTTTATTTTTTATATATATAAAAGTTTTTCTTTCTTTCTTATTTTGGGATATAATTTCCTCAAACTAACAGTTCAAAACACACCCAGGATCTAGTTTACTTTGTGTTCAGTTCTCCTTCTTGTTTGATTATTTCTCTCTCTCTGCCTCTCTCTCTCTTTTTAAAAATTTTTTTTGTATTTTTATTTTTTTCAGCATAACAGTATTCATGGTTTTTTCACCATACCCACTGCTCCATGCAATCCATGCCCTCTCCAATATCCAACACCTGGTTCCCCAACCTCCCACCCCCCCTTCAAAACCCTCAGATTGGTTTTCAGAGTCCATAGTCTCTCATGGTTCACCTCCCATTCCAATTTCCCCCAATTCCTTTCTCCTCTCCATCTCCCCGTGTCCTCCATGCTATTTGTTATGCTCTACAAATAAGTGAAACTATATGATAATTGTCTCTCTCTGTTTGACTTATTTCACTCAGCATAATCTCTTCCAGTCCCATCCATGTTGCTACAAAAGTTGGGTATTCATCCTTTCTGATGGAGGCATAATACTCCATAGTGTATATGGACCACATCTTCCTTATCCATTCGTCCCTTGAAGGGTGTCTTGGTTCTTTCCACAGATTCGTGACTGTGGCCATTGCAGCTATAAACATTGGGGTACAGATGGCCCTTCTTTTCACTACCTCTGTATCTTTGGGGTAAATACCCAGGAGTGCAATTTCAGGGTAATAGGGAAGTTCTATTTTTAATTTTTGAGGAATCTCCACATTGTTCTCCAAAGAGGCTGCACCAACTTGCATTCCCACCAACAGTGTAAGAGGGTTCCCCTTTCTACACATTCCTTCCAACACATGTTGTTTCCTGTCTTGTTAATTTTGGTTATTCTAACTGGTGTAAGGTGATATCTCAATGTGGTTTTAACTTGAATCTCCCTGATGGCTAGTGATGATGAACATTTTTTCATGTGCCATATAGCCATTTGTATGTCTTCATTGGAGAAGTCTCTGTTCATATCTTCTGCCCATTTTTTGATATGCTTGTCTGTTTTGTTTGTGTTGAGTTTGAGGAGTTCATTATAGATCCTGGATATCAACCTTTTGTCTGTAATGTCATTTGCAAATATCTTCTCCCATTCTGTGGGTTGCCTCTTTGTTTTTTTGACTGTTTCCTTTGTTGTGCAGAAGCTTTTTTTAAAAAACATTATTTATTTATTTATTTGACAGACAGAGATAAAAGTAGGCAGAGAGGCAGGCAGAGAGAGATGAAGGGATGCAGGCTCCCCATTGAGCAGAGAGCCCGATGCAAACCTCGATCTCAGGACCCTGGGATCATGACCTGAGCAGAAGGCAGAGGCTTTAACCCACTAAGCTACCCAGGCGCCCTGTGTAGAAGCTTTTGATTTTGATGAAGTCCCAAAAGTTCATTTTCGCTCTTGTTTCCTTTGCCTTTGGAGACATATCTTGAAAGAAGTTGTGGCTTATATCGAAGAGATTACCGCCTATGTTCCCCTCTAGGATTCTGATAGATTCCTGTCTCACGTTGAGGACTTTTATCCATTTTGAGTTTATCTTTGTGTATGGTGTAAAAGAATGGTCGAGTTTCATTCTTCTACATATAGCTGTTCACTTTTCTTAGCACCATTTATCGAAGAGACTGTCTTCTTTCCACTGTATATTTTTTCCTGCTTTGTCGAAGATTATTTGCCCCTAGAGTAGAGGGTCCATATCTGGGTTCTCTACTCTGTTCCACTGGTCTATGTGTCTGTTTTTATGCCACTACCATGCTGTTTTGGTGATCACAGCTTTGTAGTAAAGCTTGAAATCAGGTAACGTGATGCCCCCAGTTTTATTTTTGTTTTTAAACGTTTCCTTAGCAATTCGGGCTCTCTTCTGATTCCATACAAATTTTTGGATTATTTGCTCTAGCTCTTTGAAGAATACCGGAGGAATTTTGATCGGAATGGCATTAAAAGTACAGATTGCTCTAGGCAGTATAAACATTTTAACAATATTTATTCTTCCTATCCAAGAGCATGGAATGGTCTTCCATCTTTTTGTGTCTTCTTCAATTTCTTTCATGAGTGTTCTGTAGTTCCTTGAGTACAGATCCTTTACCTCTTTGGTTAGGTTTATTCCCAGGTATCTTATGGTTCTTGGTGCTATAGTAAATGGAATCAATTCTCTAATTTCCCTTCCTGTATTTTCATTGTTAGTGTAGAAGAAAGCCACTGATTTCTGTACATTGATTTTGTATCCTGCCATGTTGTTGAATTGTTGTATGAGTTCTAGCAGTTTGGGGGTGGAGTCTATTGGGTTTTCCCCATAAGGAATCATGCCATCTGCGAAGAGAGAGAGAGTTTGACTTGTTCATTGCCAATTTGGATACCTTTTATTTCTCTTTGTTGTCCGATTGTTGTTGCTAGGACTTCTAATACTATGTTGAACAAGAGTGGTCAAAGTGGGCATCCTTGTCGTGTTCCTGATCTCAACAGGAGGCTGCCAGCTTTTCCCCATTGAGAACGATATTTGCTGTGGGTCTTTCATAGATAGATTTGTTGAGGTTCAGGAATGCTCACTCTATCTCTGTATTTTGAAATGTTTTAATCAGGAACGGATGCTGGATTTTGTCAAATGCTTTTTCTGCATCAATTGAGAGGACCATGTGGTTCTTCTCTCTTCTCATATTAATTTGTTGTATCACATTGATTGATTTGCGAATGTTGAACCATCCCACCTGATCATGGTGGATAATCTTTTTAATGTGCTGTTGCATCCTGTTAACTAGGATCTTGTTGAGAATCTTAGCATCCATATTTATCAGTGATATTGGTCTAAAATTCTCCTTTTTGGTAGGGTCTTTGCCTGGTTTGGGGATCAGGGTAATGCTGGCTTCATAGAAAGAGTCTGGAAGTTTTCCTTCTGCTTCAATTTTTTGAAACAGCTTCAGTAGAATAGGTGTTATTTCTTCTTTGAAGGTTTGGTAGAATACCCCAGGGAATCCATCAGGTCCGGGGGTCTTGTTTTTTGGTAGGTTTTTGATCACTGCTTCAATCTCGTTATTAGATATCTGTCTGTTCAGGTTGTCGATTTCTTCCTGGTTCAATTTTGGTAGTTTATATTTTTCCAGGAATGCATCCATTTCATCTAGGTTGCTAAGCTTATTGGCATATAACTGTTGATAATAACTTCTGATGATTGTTTCTACTTCCTTGGTGTTATTTGTGATCTCTCTCTTTTCATTCATAATTTTATGAATTTGGGCTTTTCTCTTTTCTTTTGGATTCATGTGGCCAATGGTTTATCGATCTTATTGATTCTTTCAAAAAACCAGCTTCTAGTTTCATTGATACGTTCTACTGTATCTCTGGTTTCTACCTCATTGATCTCAGCTCTAATCTTGATGATTTCCCTTTTTATGTGTGGAGTTTGTTTGGTTTGTTGTTGATTCTCCAGTTCTTTAAGGTGTAGAGATAGCTGGTGTGTTCTGGATTTTTCAATTTTTTTTGAGGGAGGCTTGGGTGGCTATGTATTTCCCCCTTATGACCACCTTTGCTGTATCCCATAGGTTCTGGATCAAAGTGTCTTCATTCTCATTGGTTTCCATGAATCGTTTCAGTTTTTCTTTGATCTCCTGGTTGATCCAAGTACTCTAAGCAAGGTGGTCTTTAGCTTCCAGGTGTTTGAGTTCCTTCAGAACTTTTCCTTGTGATTGAGTTTCAGTTTCAAAGCATTGTGATCTGAGAATATGCAGGGAATAATCTCAGTCTTTTGGTATCGGTTGAATCCCGATTTGTGACCCAGTATGTGGTCTATTCTTGAGAAGGTTCCTTGTGCACTTGAGAAGAATGTGTATTCTGTTGTTTTAGGGTGGAATGTTCTGTATATATCTATGAGGTCCATCTGGTCCAATGTGTCATTCAATGCTCTTGTTTCTTTATGATTTTCTGCTTCGATGATCTATTTCTGAGAGAGGTGTGTTAAGATCTCCTACTATTAATGTATTCATATCAATATGGCTCTTTATCTTGATTAACAGTTTTCTTATGTAATTAGCTGTTCCCATACTTGGGGCATAGATATTTACAATTGTTAGATCATCTTGGTGGATAGTCCCCTTAAGAATGAGGTAATGTCCTGCTGTATTTCTGACTGCATTCTTTAGTTTAAAATCTAATTTGTCTGATATGAGAACTGTTATCCTAGCCTTCTTTCAGCTAAAAAATAATCAGGGTCTGTCTTATTGTCAAGAAAATCTTTGGCTAGAGAGTCTACGGATCTTTGTTGGGTAGCTATGCTCTTAACAATGGATTCTGCATTATATTTAGGAGTTAAGGACAGGTTCCTAATCAAATTGTCCTGTAAATTCAGCTGTTAACCAGGGAATCATTTCCCTGTCAAAGGAAGCACATCCTGGTTCATGAATGTGTCCTGCTTAGTCTTTTTTAACTCAATGATGTAAATCCAAGGGAGCCAACCAATGTGATGTCATATTTCACTTGAGAAAATTTAGGGACATGATTAGATTTTTCTCTTAGCCTGAAATAAAAGATTGTTTTACATTCTGGAGTTTAATCCCGCTTCTGCACATGGGCTCAAACATACACCTGAGGTCCTTATTTTTCCAATATTATGTCAGAATAAAGGAAAGGGAAAGAAGGACAAAGTGTTTCTTATTTAGTTAAAGTTTCAAGACTTGATCTATTTTCTTGGATGAAGGCAATGTACTTCGATGTCAGTTACTTTTCTTCCTACCTAATTGATTTTGTTGTCTCTAGTATCTGTGCAGGACCAGATATCAAGTAAAGCCTTCTTTAGCTGTGATATGTATACCCAAGACTCAATACCTTCTAGTTTTTTAATAATGTCAGTAGTTGGGAGCACTTGGTAAGATTCCTTTCAATGGGGTTCAAAATGTATAATGTATTCTTCTGATGACAATTACAGACTACCCAATCACCAGAATCTAGATTATGACCAGCAGTAAACTTTGAACTGGTATCTGGGAAGACATCCTTAGCCCGTTGATGATAGGTTAATGGCAAAACATGAAATATTTTGCTGTAGTTAGTCATACTAGCATTAGACAACAAGGTATCAGTGGGGAGTTTATTACAAAAGTTGGGTATTCATCTTTTCTGATGGAGGCATTGTATATATGGACCATATCTTCTTTACCCATTCATCTGTTGAAGGGTATCTTGGCTCTTTCCACATTTTGGCTATTGTGGCCATTTCTGCTATGAACATTGGGGTCCATATGGCCCTTCTTTTCACTACACCTGTATCTTTGGGGTAAATACTCAGTAGTGCAATTGAAGGGTCATAAGGTAGCTCTATTTGTAATTTCTTAAGGAGTCTCCTCACTGTTTTCCAAAGTGGCTGTACCAACTTGCATTTTCACCAACCGTGTAAGAGGGCTCCCTTTCTCCACATCCTGTCCAATGCTTGTTGTTTCTTGTCTATTTAATTTTGACCATTCTAACTGGTGTAAGGTGGTATCTCAATGTGGTTTTGATTTGAATTTCCCTGATGGCTAATGGTGATGAACATTTTTTCATGTGAGAGATCAACATGTTTCATTAGTCTTCCTGTAATAAAGAAGCCAAAATTGGAGAAACCAATGATTAGTAATTAATGTTTCATTATTTTATCTTACCTGGAAATGATGTAGATAGATATTTAATGAATTTAATTTAAATCATTACCTAATCTAATTCAGCAAAACACTAAGATTTTAATTACTCAAATTAAAAAAAAAACAAAAACAAAAATATATGAAACTATTTAAAAATTTACATAAAATAATGAAAAATATATGTAGACATCTATTCAATATAGTTATTCTTTTTTTAAAGATTTTATTTATTTATTTGACAGAGAGAAATCACAAGTAGATGGAGAGGCAGGCAGAGAGAGAGAGAGGGAAGCAGGCTCCCCGCTGAGCAGAGAGCCCGAAGCGGGACTCGATCCCAGGATCCCGAGACCATGACCCGAGCCGAAAGCAGAGGCTCAACCCACTGAGCCACCCAGGCGCCCCAATATAGTTATTCTTAACAATAAGCCTTAGGTTACCCATAAAATGAGTACTCAGACATCATGAGACATCAATGTCATTTATTCTCCTGAGCTATTTTTATTTTTTTAATTTTATATATTTTTTAGTTTAATTCCAGGATAGTTAATGTACAGTGTTATATTAGCTTCAGGTGTTCAATAACATTTACATATAATGCTGGGTGCACATGACAAGTACACTCCTTAATCTCCATCACCTATTCTACCATTCCCCTTACTATATCCTCTCTGGTAGCCATCAGAGAGTATGGACAGAGTATGGACATTGTTCTCTATTTTTCTCTATAGTTAGTCGGTTTCTTTGTTGTTTCCTGTCTTGTTAATTTAGCTATTCTGACTGGTGTACCCATTGTGGTTTTGATTCGTATTTTCCTGATGCCAAGTGATCTTGAGCACTCTTTCATGTATCTGTTGGCCATTTGTATATCTTTTTTAGAAATGTCTGTTCATGTCTTCTGCCAATTTCCTGAGAGGATTATTTGGTTTTTTTTGGGTGTTGAGTTTGAGAAGTTCTTTATAGATCTTGGATACTATTTATTTATCTCATATGTCACTTGCAAATATCTTCTCTCATTCTGTAAGTTGCCTTTTAGTTTTGTTGATATTTCTTTTGCTGAAGAAACAGAAGCTTTTTATCTTGATGAAGTTCCAATGGTTTATTTTCACTGTTTCCCTGGCCTTTGGAGAGGTGTCTAACAAGAAAGTGCTGCAGCCAAGGTGGAAGAGGTTCCTGCCTGTGTTCTCCTCTAGGATTGTGCTGGATTCTTGTCTCACACTGAGGTCTTTCATCCATTTTGAGTTTATCTTTGTGTATTATGTAAGAGAATGGTCCAATTTCATTCTTTTGCATGTGGCTCTCTAATTTTCCCAACACCATTTACTGAAGAGACTGTCCTTTTTCCATTGGCTATTCTTTTCTGCTTTGTTGGAGGTTTGTTGACCATAGAGCTGAAGGTCCATTTCTGGGCTCTCTATTCTGTTCCATCGGTGCATGTGTCTGTTCTTGAGCTGGTACCATACTGTCTTGAAGTAGAAGTCTGGCATTGTGATACCACCAGCCTTAGTTTTCCTTTTCCACACTCTTTCAGCTACTCGGGGTCTTTTCTGGTTCCACACAAATTTTAGAATTATTTATTCCAGGTCTGTGAAAAATGTTGATGGTGTTTTGATAGGGATTGTATTGAATGTGTAGATTGCTCTGGACAGCTTTGACATTTTTGCAATGTTTATTCTTCGAATCCATGAACTTGGAATTTTTTTTTTTATCTCTTTGTGTCTTCCTCAATTTCTTTTATAAGCATTCTACAGTTTCTAGAGTACAGATCCTTCACCTCTTTGCTTAGGTTTCTTCCTAGGTATCTTACGGTTTTTGGTACAATTGTAAATGGGATCAATTTCCTAATTTCTTTTTCTTCAGTCACATTGGTAGTGTATAGAAATGCAACTGATGGGGCACCTGGGTGGCTCAGTGGGTTAAAGCCTCTGCCTTGGGCTCAGGTCATGATCTCAGAGTCCTGCGATCAAGAACTTCATCGGGCTCTCTGCTCAGCAGTGAGCCTGCTTCCACCTCTCTCTCTATCTGCCTGCCTGTCTGCCTACTTGTGATCTCTGCCTGTCAAATAACTAAATAAAATCTTTAAAAAAATTTTTTTAAAAAAGGAATAGTGTATTACTTTCATCCAGTAATTATTTAAAAAAAAAAAAGAAATGCAACTGATTTCTGTGCATTGATTTTATATCCAGCCACTATCCTGAATTACTGTACGAGTGCTAGCAATTTTGAGGTGGAGTCTTTTGGGTTTTCGACCTAAAGTATCATGTGACCTGCAAAGAGTGAGAGTTTAACTTTTTTACTAATTTGGATACCTTTGATTTCTTTTTGTTGTCTGATTACTGAGTCTAGTACTTCTAGCACTATGTTGAACAACAGTGGTGATGGTGATATCCCTGCCATGATCCTTATCTTAAGGGAAAAGCTCTCAGTTTTTCCCCATTGATAATGATATTCTCCATGGGCTTTTTGTAGATGGCTTTTATGATATTAAGGCATGTTCCTCTATTCCTACACTTTGAAGAGTTTTCATCAAGAAAGGATATTGTATTATGTCAAATGCTTTTTCTTCATCAATTGAGAGTATCATATGTTTCTTGACTTTTTTTTATTAATGATAAATCATCTTGATTTGTTTTATTAATGATAAATCATCTTGATTGTTTTGTGAACATTGGACCACCCTTACAGCCCAGAAATAAAACCCACTTGATCCTGGTGGATAATCCTTCTAATGACTGCTGTATCCTTTGGCTAGTTTCTCAGTGAGAATTCTGGCATCCATGTTTTTAATGGATATTTTTCTGTAATTCTCCTTTTTGGTGGGTTCTTTGTCTGGTATTGGGATGAAGGTAATGCTAGCCTCATAGAATGTTTTCCTTCGATTTCTATTTTTGAAATAACTTCAGAAGAATAGGTATTAGTTCCTCTTTAAATGTTTGATAGAATTCCCCTGGGAAGTCATCTGGCCCTGGACTCCAGTGATTTGGGGGAGTTTTATTACTGCTTCAATTTCCTTGCCAGTTATGAGTCTGTTCATGTTTTCTATTTCTTCTTGTTTTCAGTTTTGGTAGTTTATAAGTTGCCAGGAATGCATCCATTTCTTCCAGATTGCCTAATTTGTTGGCATATGGTTGCTCATAATGTGTTCTTAAAATTATTGTATTATTGCCTTGCTGTTGTTCATGATCTCTCTTCTTTCATTCATGATTTTATTAATTTGGGTCCTTTCTCTTTTCTTTTTGATAAGTTTGCTGAGGGATTTATCAATCTTATTAATTCTTTCAAAGAAGCAGTTTCTAGTTTTGTTTTACTGTTCTTCTAGTTTCTAGTTCGCGGATTTCTGCTGTAATCTTTATTGTTTCTCTTCTCCTGCTTGGTTTAGGCAGTATTTGCTCCTTGAGGTGCAAGTTTAGCTTGTGTATCTGACTTTTCTAATTTTTTTAGAAAGGCTTGCATTGCTATATTCACCCCTCTTAGGACCTCCTTTGCCATAGCCAAAAGATTTTGAACGGCTGTGTTTTCATTTTCATTAGTTTCCATAATTTTTTAAAATTCTCCTTTAATTTCCTGTTTGACCCAATCATTCTTTAGTAGGATTCCCTTATCCTCCAAGTGTTTGAGTTCCTTCCAAATTTCCTTTTCTGATGGAGTTCAAGTTTCAAAGCATTGTGGTCTGAAAACATGAAAGGAATAATCCCAATCTTATCCTTTTGTTGAGACTTGATTTGTGACCCAGTGTGTGTGATCTATTCTAGAGAATGTTCCATATGCACTAGAGAAGAATGTGTATTCTGTTGCTTTAGGATAGCATGCTCTGTGTATATCTGTGAAGTGCATCTGGTCTAGTCTGTCACTCAAAGCCCTTGTTTTCTTGTTGATCTTCTGCTTAGATGATCTGTACACCACTGTGAGTGGGGTTTTGAAGTCCCCTACTATTTTTGTATTATTATCAATATGTTTCTTTAATTTGATTATTAATTGGTTGATACATGTGGCTGGTCCGAAGTTAGTGATGTAAACATTTATAATTGTTAGATCTTCTTGTTGTAGTATATAGTATCCCTCTTCACCCCTTACTACAGTCTTTGGTTTAAAATCTAATTTATCTGATAATGAGGATTGCTACCCTAACTATCTTTTGAGATCCATTAGCATGATAAATGGTTGTCTGCCACCCTACTTTCAATCTGGAGGTGACCTTGTGTCCAAAATGAGTCTCTAGTACACAGCATATAGATGGATCTCACTTTTTCATCCAATCTGATCACCTGTGTCTTTTGATTGGAGCATTTAGCTCATTTAGATTCAGAGTAATTATTGAAAGATATGAATTGAATACCATTGTATTATCTTTAGAGTTCATGTTTCTGTAGATTGTCTCTGTTTCTTCTGGTCTATGTTACTCCCAAGAATATTCTCTCTCTTCACTTACAGGATCCCCTTTAATATTTCTTACAGGGCTGGACTAGTGGTCACAAATTCTTTCAGTTTCTGTTTGTCCTGGAAGCTTTTTCTCTCTCCTTTCACTCTGAATGACAGCCTTGCTGCATAAAATATTCCTGGGTGTGTGTTTTTCTCACTTAGTACTCTGAATATATCATGTCAGCCCTTTCTGGCCTGCCAGGTCTCTGTGGATAAGTCTGGTGGCAGCCTAATGTTTCTACCAGTGTAGCTTAAGAGCCTCTTATCTCAAGCTGCTTTCATGACTTTTTCTCTTTACCTCAAAATATGCAAGCTTCATTATTATGTGTTGGGGTGTTGACCTATTTTTATTTATTTTGAGAGGCATTCTCTTTAGTTATTGGACTTGAATGCCTGTTTCCTTCCCCAATTAGAGAATTTCTCAGCTTTGATTTGCTCAAATATATTTTCTGGACCTCTCTCTCTTTCTTCTTCTTCAGAGACCCCAGTAATACTAGTATTGTTTTGCTTTATGATGTCACTGATTTCTCAATGCCTTCCCTCATGGTCCATTAGTTGTTTATCTCTCTTTTCCTCATCTTTCTTCTTTCCATCAACTTGTCTTCTCTGTCACTGACTCTCTCTTCTGCCTCATTTACCCTATCTTTTAGAGTATCCAATTTAGACTGCATCTCAGTTAGGGCATTTTTATTTTTGACCTGACTAAATCTCATTTTTGCACGAAGATGTCACTCAGCCCAGCTAGTAACTCTATAGTTGTTCTGCTGCTTTCCATCTCCAACATTTTACTTATATCAATATCAATTTAATCTGTGGCAGAGAGTATTACCTTTGGTTCTTTCTTTTGTTGTGAACCCCTCCTTCTAGTCATTTTGCCCAGAGAAGAATGGATGAATGAGTGAGCACTATGGAAAATATGAACATCCAGACAAGCAAAATACACACTAGACAAGTCTGGGAAGGTCAGAAACTAGAAAAAAATGAGAAAGAAAAAGGGGGAAAAAAAAGATGGTAGAAGATGGTATATAATGTTATAGAGTGGACAGAACGGGGTGAGCGACTTGGTCCTGAGTGTATTGTGGTCTGTTAGAAGACACTAAATCCCCAAATTGTAAGGGAAGCAAAACCAAACAACAACAACAAAAACAACAACAACAAAATATACACACACAATTGAATAGAAAAATACACACACACACACACACACACACACACACACACACACACTAAAGTTGAATAGAGAAAAGAAGCCAAAATGAAGTGTATGTATATATATTATATGTGTGTGTGTGAAAATGTAAAAAATGAAAGTTAAAAAAGACCAAAAAACAAAGAGTTGAGGGGCTCCTGGGTGGCTCAGTGGGTTAAGCTTCTGCCTTTGGCTCAGGTCATGATATCAGGGTCCTGGCATTGAGCCTAGCATTGGGCTCTCCACTCCATAGGGAGCCTGCTTCCCCCTCTCACTGTCTGCCTGCCTCTCTGCCTACTTGTGATATCTCTCTGTCAAACAACAACAACAACAACAACAACACAACAAAATCAAGGAGTTGATAAAATAAGAAACTAGTTGAAAGAGGAAAAAAGAAAAAATAGAAAAATTTACACTGAAAGGTAAGTGAATCATGACAACACAAAACACAACAAAACAAAATCAAGTTGTATACATTATTTTCCCCTAGAGCTGGAGTTTTACAAACCCATGTGGGCCACAAACTTGCTGTTTACTTGTTCTTCCGGTTGGCTTTCTGGGGGTGGGGGCTGCTGCCCTGATTCTTAGGTGTCTTTCCTGGGAGTAGTTCACCTCCCCTTGTAAGTGGACCAGACTCAGTGTAAGCAGTTTTAGTTGCTCTGAGTGGTGTTTGCTCCCTGAAGGCTCTTCATGCCCCTTTAGAGGATCAAAGTAAAAATGGCCAACCCGATCTCCATCCCAGAGCTGAAAAATGGTGGTCCCCTCTCTCAGGGATAAGCAGTCTTCACTTTGTATGTGCCAAACTCTGCAGACTTCTGCAGTGTGTGCCCACACTGATCCTCCCAGGGGAAGGTGGATGGTTTACATTAACACCCTTTAAAAGGCTCCCACACAGATAGTTGTTGCCTGATCCCACACACATCTGCTCTGCCCCTCCCAGGGGAAGGCAGAGGGTCTCCATGCAGAGAGCAGTCACCCCATCAGGACACAGCTTGTGATTTATGGCAAACTGAGCTCAGAGCCTCCTCCAGAGCTTGCTGACAACTAGTTTCTCTGCTCCAGTGTATGGGAACTCTACTGGCTCAGGCACCCCCATTCTTTCTATGGTTCAGGGGATCCTGAGACCACACTGTCCCACCACCTAGGATTCTGCCCTACTTCACCTGGTGAGCACCTTTCACACAGGGATATCTTTCCCAGGAACACATTTCTACAGGTTCCAATTTTGTGTTCTGGGGCTATTTCACTTTCCCATAGCTGACTTATGGAGGATCCCTTCCCTGCCCTTTATCTTCCAATATCTCCCCTCAGTTTCACTTCCCTGCACCTACTTTTCTACTTGCAGAGATTTAGCAATTCTTTTCTTACATCTCAGGTTGAATTAATAGGTGTTCAGAATGATATAATTGTCCACCACTTCTCTGTAAATGGGAAGGCTTTATTTTTTATGGATAAATAATATCCCATCCTCTACATATGTACCACATGTTTTTTTATCCATTCATCAGTTGATGGACATTTGGGGTCATTCCATAATTTGGCTATTGTTGATAATGCTGCTATAAATATTAAGGTGCATGTATCCTTTGGAAGCAGTATTTTTTTATTCTTTGGGTAAATATCTAGTAATAAAGTTATTGGATCATATGGTAGTTCTATTTTCAACTTTTTGAGTCACCTCCATACTGTTTTCAAGTACAGTCCCAGTTTGCTTTCCTATGAACAGGGTAAGAAGGAGTACCATGGATCTTAGATACAACATACACAATGTGCTGGTGGGTAGAGCACTTAAGTGTTTGGAGTTTTAAAAATCCCATTTATTTTTTGTTAGTTTGTTTATTCTTTTGTTTATTTAGTGTTTTTTGTAAGCTAGTCCTTTACCTCATGGACACATTCAAAGAACACAACAGTACTGATGTAATTGAACGATGGACACCAGCAGTGCCCAAATAACTAGGGATTAGGACAGGGATTGAACCAGTAGACCTCCAAGAATGGGGACTGCAGCCTGCTTCCACACACATGGAGAACTGTAACTACCACCAACAGTTCCCAAATCAGAATCTGAGTTCAGAACCAAGGGCTAGGTTTAAGTTACTATGAACTATTCAATAGTGTGCCCTCTATGTACAACCACAAATTTCCATCATGGACTAAACCAGCAGGTTCCATTATTGAAGACTGAAGGCAGGAAATGGGGAACAGACTAAGCCAGCAGAGACCAGTAAATACAGACTGTGGCCTGGAATTGGGGAAAGGATTCCAGTGTGGACTTGTGGATTGAACCAAAGCCTAAGAATGTTGCTCTGTCAGAGCCTGTGTGTCAGTGACAGAGTGATCCACTAATCCTGTTTGGAAAGGCAATTCTTTCACAAGCTCCCATGCAAAATAGAGCAGAGCCCAGAGCAAGATGGACTTACCAATGATCCTTGTAAATGTTGAGAAAAGGTGAACTCAAAAGGATTCATTGGGCACCACACCTGTGTTTCTTGTTGGCCCCAGATAGAGTCAGAAGTTTGCTTAGGCTGTAGACACTGCCACTAAATATGTTAAACAAAAGAATTGAACCAAGTAATTCTAACAACCTAATTGACTTTATTAAGTGATTTTTGAATTGATAATCAAAATATCCCATCTAGGAATTAGAAAAGAGCTCCATTTTGCTGTAGAAAAGAAAAGGGTTTTAAATGAGGAGAGAAAGCAGAAAAACAATTATTAGGAAAACAATTATTAGGAAAGAATCCTTGTTTTAGGCTCAGTTGCCATCCTAAGGAGAGAGAAGATCTGTCAGTATAGTTTTTAGTGCTGACCAGGAAACTGCCAAGTCGACTGCTGTAAGATTACATCCCTGGGGGTTAAAACTGCTGTTAGAAACTAAGTCTTGTTTACTGACTTTGGGCTTTAACTTAAATGGACCCATTATGACTCTGTGGCTTTCTTTTTAACACATCTCTCCATAGAACTATGAATCCTGTGTGTCTCACACTGACTTTATTTTGAGTCCTAGTTTTATCTCTCACCACCTCATAGTGTGCTCTGCCTTTGCTCCCTGAGACAGAGCTCCGCCCTTGGAAGAGAGCCCTCACCTTGAATTCTATGTCTGAACATTGCTAACAGTAAGACCCTCATTGCTTCTCTCTTAACCTCAACATTTATTTGATTTGAAGTTGGAAATTATTATATGTCCTTATAGGATTGTTAAGAGGATGAGATGAGGAACATATGTAGAGATGCACATCTAAGGTTTACTGGCATGGATTTCTTACATTCCCTGCCATTTCTATTCTAGCTGCAGAGAACACAGTGCCAGAAGGTAAGTACAAGCTCCCAGGGATATCGTAAGGTACTCTGCCCCTGCCCGCTCCCCCCCGGAATGCTGTTGCAGCAGAAAATACTAAGTAACAGAGCTTTACATACAACATCAGGTGAGGTATAGAACCTATAGAAGAATAGGGCATGGCTTTTGTGGAGTTGAAATATGCTCAGTGCACAGAATTTCGCTTTCCATGTCTGCTTACCCTCTAACTCTGTCATTTGGTTCCCTTTATTTCCCTTTATTTGTTCCACTCCTTAGGACCTGTCTCAGGTGTATTTCCTCACCCTCCAATGCATTCTTTTATGTAGAAAGTGGACCGGCTCATGAAACAAGTTGTTTCAAGGAGTCTTTTTGTTTTTCTTCCCCATCCTCTGAGAATGCACAGGCAGGAGACTATAGCAGAAGGAGTTGTAGTCTCACCTTGTTGGCTCGCCCTTGAGGCCAAGCTTGTATATGCCACTTCCATACTTAGTCTCCTTCAATCTGCTTTGTGAGAGGCTTGCTCCCCAGAGGGGTGGTGGGATGCTTTTCTCTCCACACAGCAAGAGGTTGTCCCTGCACATGCCAGATGCTCAGGATTTCCTTTCTTCTGTATGTGAAGAATATTCCTGCTGGGTAGTCGGATGTGCTGGCACCATGATTCCTGTTTGTTTAATAGTTGTCTCTTTCACCCTTGACAAGCTAGACACGCTCCCCCCGGTTTTCTCTTCTAAGGAGAAATGCATGCTGCATTCATATGTGTGCAAGTCCAGACAATGTGCACTTGGTCTGAATAATTTCTTCCAAAAATGTCTTTTGCCATCGTCTCCTGGGCTGCAGCAATGGCTAGCCAAAAGCCCCCAAAGGACGTCTGATCCCTCATTTTATCTAAAGCACACCTCTCCAGCCTGCGTGCTGCTCAGACATCAGTGGTGACTTGAAGTGACTTGCTTCCTGGTCTAAAAACTCTGCAGGGGGCAGTATACAAATCTTTCACATTACCTTTAGTGCTGGGTATATGATTCTTCTGGTGCCCCCCTCTCAAGATATAAGCTTCCAGTGATCAGATAGGTTCAGGGATTCAAGAACAAGCTCAGTTTCATTGATATCAGAGAAAGTGACAGAAGTCCCTGCTTCAGTCTTTGTTCACATGATCTTTTACATCATTGGCACTCTATACATCAGTCAGTCCTCCAGGAAGACTATCTCCCCTGCGTGATTTCTGTCCACTTTTATGCACAGGTATGAAGGAGGTGTTGGGTGGGGTCTTGGAACAGTTGGGGTGGGTCATAGCAAGTGGATAGTCCAACATACTTTTTATAACATGGGAACCCATGCCACCTGCTGTTGCTTTTCCATGAAATACAAAGAGTCCTTTCAAAACTTTCACAAGCCAGCACACTTTCTAGATAAAAGAAAAAACTAGATAAAAACTAGATAAAAAACACACACAAAAGAAAACTAGATAAAAAACATATTTGCAATCATTGAAAGTTTCTCCTAATGAAGATATACAGTATCTTTTCTGAGAAAGAAAGGAGCCAGTCATCCTTACTTAGGTGCCTCATGTGAGAACCAAGTTCTGTGACATGGTGTTGTAGGAGGTTATCAGAAGTGGGTTTTCTGGAGGGTCTTACATCACAGTGGGAAGGGGTGTTGAGATAACTGCTGGTGCTTAGATTCGCTGCAATGAAAAAGTAATATTTTCATAACATTACAAACAAAGTAAACTAAAGCAAGATAAATAAGAATGATGTGGGCTTCTGGAAAAGTTTGGATTGAAGAATCAGGCTGTAAAATTAGTATGGAAGAATGAAGAGTGTCTTATAGAAGAAGGGCTTTCCAAGATAAGGGAAGAGCCTGAACAAAAGCAATGACTGGACAGAAAGAGAAGCGCTCCTGGGTACAATGTTGTGGCCAGGACTGACATTATACCTGTCCCTAACAGCACAGCCCATGCCATTTCTTGCTTTATTAACTTTTTCCTTCCCTTTTTTTCTCCTCCCCATAGTGCCTTCTACTGCTCCAGCCATGGGTCAGTCCCTCTCTTCCACATCCTCTTATACAAAGAGTAGTGATTTGGCCTCCAGCTTTGACAAGCTTTTTAAGAACTTCAAGCCAGAAAGCAAAATCCTCTTTCAGGAAACCATCGCATTGATTGAAACACGCCTGAAGGCGGGGGACATTCCCAGAGTGGCTTCTGTAATTAGTGATGCATTGAGAGATATCGACATTGCCCCTCTAAACATTGTTGTGACTGGGGAGCCTGGAACAGGGAAGTCTAGTTTCATAAATGCTCTGCGGAGGGTGAGGCATGATGAAGAAGGGGCTGCCCCCACCGGGGCAGTGGAGACAACCTTGGAGAGAAGAGCATACAAAAACCCGAAACTTCCCAATGTGACATTTTGGGATCTGCCTGGTATGATGACCACTACCTTTCAGCCACAGAAGTATCTGAAGAAGATGAAATTTGGTGAGTATGACTTCTTTATTATCATCTCTTCTACATGCTTCAAAATTAATGATGCTCATTTGGCAGAAGCAATTAGAAGAATGAAGAATTTCTACTTTGTTCAAACTAAAGTGGACAGCGATTTACATAGTGCAAAAATAAGTAAACCCAGCACATTCAATAAAGATGAAATCTTACAAAGGATCCGCAGTGACTGTGTGGCTCAGTTGGAGAATTCTAATATGGGTGGCACTCAGGTCTTCTTAATCCCCAGCTTTGATTTGTCTTATTATGACTTCCCACACCTGGAGACCACCTTTCTGAGGGCGCTCCCAGCCCACAAGCGCCACATCTTCATGCAATACCTGCCGAATGTTATGGAGGCCGCCATTGACCCTAAGAGGGATTCCCTGAAACAGAAGGTCTGGCTGGAGGCCCTGATGGCTGGAGCATCAGCCACCATCCCTTTCCTGGGTTTTATCAGTGATAATGATGTGGAGAAGCTGGAGGAGACTTTAACCCTCTACAGGTCTTACTTTGGGCTGGATGACTCATCCCTGGAAACCATAGCCAAGGACTTGCATGTGTCACCGGAGAAACCAAGGCAAACCTCACCTCTCCCCATTTGCTATCAGCTGAGAAGGGTGATGAGTTATTAGGAGAAAAACTGTTGAGATATGTGGAAAAATTCTGCGCTGTTACTGGAGGACCCATTGCCAGTGGTATTTACTTTAGGAAGATATTCTACTTGCAAAATTATTTCCTTGAGACCATGGTGAGTGATGCAAAAGTTCTTCTTAAAAAACAAGTTATTTTTAAGGACCCTGTTGACTCTGGGCAATCCTATCTACCTCAGGATGTCAGGAATGAAAGTGGGGAAAATGAGCAGCCAGATCCTGAATTATTCTCCGTATTGGCATGGCACGGGGACCTGGAAGGATGACTTAGGACTTCCCTGAAGCAATCCTGACCCACTCCCCTCAAGGTGTTTCACAGACACATCCATAATTCACTCTGGAATAAACCATGTACTTAATGACCGTTATTTGACAGTGAGAACAATCAGCTCTAAAGATTCTTTTCATATGACCTTTCCTGGGAAAATGAAGGACAGGAGTCTAGAATTTTCTGCTTAGCAGAGAGAATATCTCTTTGTGCGGTGGTTACTACATACCCAGCACTGGTCTTTCTACTGACAGAGTAGTAAGAAAAGGCTGTTCACACAGATCTTCAGAAATTATTTTTTAAATGATTGATACATAGTCTATTTTTGGCATTCCTGTTATTCTGTTGTGAAGGCAGAAATTCTGCTCAGTTAATGTTGACTGATATCCTACTTGTCCTTTCTAGGATTATCATATTGAATAAATATTAATACAGTGAACTGAACATGTGTCACAGGAAATGGAAGAGAAACATTAGCTAAGGAAAAAAAATCTATCTAAGGCACACTGTGAGAGGAAGAAATGTGTAAGATGGAAAAAATAGTCCAAGGGTTTGCAAACTGTAGGTCTAGACACCTTTTGGTGGCTGGCAGTATATTTTGTGCCTGAGAATGGAGGTTAGGGAATAAGAGACAAGAGGATTGTCATGAATCTAAGTGGAAATTAAAAAAAGAAAAATACAAAAGGTCCTTAAACATATCCAATCTCTTGTCTAAGGAGGGAACTACAAATTATAAATGGCACCTACAATAAGATATCATTTATCTGCTATTAGATTGGGTGGATTGCAAGTTTGACATTGTGTGGATGAAACTATAAAAATAGTCTGTCATACAATGTTCATTCGTACACAGTGTGTACAGATTAGGCCATCCCTAGGAAAACACGCCTTTACACTTTGCCCCAGTGATCCCACTTTGAAGAATCTGGGCTGTAAAAACTGGGAGTAGATTGGTGATTAACAGGGGATGGAAAGTGGGGGAGAAATGTGTACAGCTTTTGATACTCTAGTTATAAGTTGAATGTATAGCATGGTGACTATGGTTTGTAACAGTCTTTTATATTCTACGACAATAATAATAATACTTGAAATTTGCTAAGAAAGTAGATCCTAAGCATTTTTTTTTAATTTTTTTATTTTTTATAAACATATATTTTTATCCCCAGGGGTACAGGTCTGTGAATCACCAGGTTTACACACTTCACAGCACTCACCAAATCACATGCCCTCCCCAATGTCCATAATCCCAACCCCTTCTCCCAAACCCCCTCCCCCCGACAACCCTCAGTTTGTTTTGTGAGATTAAGAGTCACTTATGGTTTGTCTCCCTCCCAATCCCATCTTGTTTCATTTATTCTTCTTCTACCCACTTAAGCCTCCATGTTGCATCACCACTTCCTCATATCAGGGAGATCATATGATAGTTGTCTTTCTCTGCTTGACTTATTTCGCTAAGCATGATACGCTCTAGTTCCATCCATGTTGTTGCAAATGGCAAGATTTCATTTCTTTTGATGGCTGCATAGTATTCCATTGTGTATATATACCACATCTTCTTGATCCATTCATCTGTTGATGGATCCTAAGCATTTTTACACACATACACACAGTATATATGTGAGGTGATGGATGTATTAATTATATTAATTTACTTGATTATGTTAATCATTTCACTACATGTACATATATATCAAATCATCACATTGTACACTTAAAATGATTTTGTTTGCCAATTTACCTAAATAAAGATGAGGGGGAAAGGAATAATAAATCTGGAAAAATTACAAAAAGACATATGTTAAAAGTTATTAGTTACAGCACTATTTGAAATGGTAAAAGACAAAATTTAAATGTTCTTCAATAGGAAACATTATAGCTACAAAATAGATAGATGATTTGACAACTATACAAAGGAGTCAGTAATATCCTCTATATTGCTGTGTTCTCATCTCCAAGATATATTGTTCAATGCAAAAAGTAAGATGGAGAATTATATGTACAGTATGTTAGTGACGATCTAAGATAGTGTAAAATATGAATTACATATTTGCACATATTCTTCAATTAAATATGAAACAACTTCAGTAATAAAATTCAATTGTGTATTGGGGAAGTGATGGGTGGAGAGGCAGTGTAAAGGCTAGTTTTTCCTTAATGCAACTTATTTTACATTGAAAATGCATGCAAATGTTTTACAAAGCTTGGTAACTGTGTAATTAAACAAGATGATCTAACATTTAATAAAATACAAAGCAAATCTAAACTTTGTTGGTATAAGAAAACAACTTATCTCTTCTTCTTCTCCACCCCCCACTCCCCCCCTTCCCTTCTTCTTCTACTTTTCTCCTCCCCCTCCCCCTCCTTCTCCTCCTCCTCCATTTATTATATTAGTCACCACACAGTACATAATTGGTTTTTGATGTAGTGTTCCAAGATTCATTGTTTACATATAACACCCAGTGCTCCATGGATATGTGCCCTCCTTAATACCCATCACCAGTCCAACACATCCCCCACCCCCTACCCTCTAAACCCTCAGTTTGTTTCTCAGAATCCACCGTCTCTCATGATTTGTCTCCCCTTCTGATTCTCCCCCCTTCATTTTTCCCTTCCTTAAAACAATTTATTTCAAGATTTTATTTATTTATTTACTTACTTATTTACTATTTTTAAAACCCCACTGTAATTAACATACAGTGTTATATTAGTTTTGGTATACAATGGTGATTCAACACTTCTGACCACTTCTCTATGTTCACTACAATAAGTGAATAAATAAATACTCTTTAATCCCCATCAACTTTTTCATCCACTGTCCTCCCCTCCTCCCTTCCAGTGACCACCCATTTGTTCTCCATAGTTAAGAGTCTTTTTCTCCTTCTGCTTCTCTTTTTTCCCCCTATGATCGTTTGTTTTATTTCTTAAGTTCCATATATGAGTGAAATCATATGGTATTTGTCTTCCTTTGACTGATTTTGTTCATTAACATAATACTCTCTAGCTCCATCCACATTATTGCAAATGGCAGGATTTCATTCTTTTCATGGTTGAGTAATATTCCATTGTATATCTATATATACTACTCTTCTTTATCCATTCATGTGGACATGTGGGCTCTTGCCATAATGTGGCTATTGTTGATAATGTTGCTATAAACATTGGGGTGTATGTGCCCCTTTGAATCAGTATGTTTGTATCCTTTGGGTAAATACCTAGTAGTGCAATCACTAGGTTGTAGGGTAGTTCTATTTTTAATTTTTTGAGGAAACTCCATACTGCTGTCTAGAGTGGCTGCACCAGTTTGCATTCTCATCAATGGTGTAAGAGGGTTCCCTTTTTTCCACGGCCCCACCAACACCTGTCGTTTCTTCTGTTCTTGATTTTAGCCATTCTGACAGGAGTGAGGTGATAACTCATTGTAGTTTTGATTTGTATGTCCCTTGTCCATCCCTTCCGTTTTCAATATGGAGGTGTCCAGGTCTAAAATGAGTCTCTTGTAGGCATAATATAGTTTTTTTTTTTAAATCCATTCTGAAAACCTGTTGCTTTTGATTGGAACATGTAGTCCATTTACATTGAAAGTAATTATTTTTATACATATTTTAAGCTCTATTACTTGTTTTGTCATTGCTTCTGGAGATTTTCTCTGGTCCTTTATGGTCTTTGTCACTTTTGGTCCTTCTTTCCCATTCGAAGAATACCCTTTAATATTTCTTGCAGGGCTGGTTCACTGGTCACAAACTCCTTTAAGTTTCGTTTCTCTGGGAAATGCTTTATTTCTCCTTCTATCCTGAATGATAGCCTTGCTGGATAGAATATTGTTGGTGGCAAATTTTTCCCACTCAGCACGTTGAATATGGCATGCCACTCTCATCTGGCTTGATGAGTTTCTCTTGAGAGATCTGCAGCTGGTCTTGTCTATCTTCCATTGTAAGTAAGGATTTTTTTTTTTTTTTTTTTTGGTCTTGCTGCCTTTAGGATTTCTTTTTTCTTTATCTCTATATTTTACAAATTTTATTTTACTCTGTCTTGGTGTTGGCCTGCTTCTGTTGATTTTGATGGGAGTTCTCTGTGCCTCCTGGATCTGGGTGTCTGTCTCCTTCCCCAGATTAGGGACATTTTCAGCCATTATTTCCTCATATAAATTTTTTGTCCCCTTTTCTCTCTTCTATTTCTGGGACCCCTATAATATGAATGTTATTATAATTGAAGGAGTCACAGAGTTCCCTAAGTCTATTCTTAAGTTTCATAATTCTTCTTTTTCCCTTGCTCAGCTTCATTATTTTTTACTATTTTGTTCTCTGTATTACTTATTCATTCCTCTATTTCTTCCAGCCTTTTGTTCATTGCATTAATGCCTGTTTACAATCTCATTTATAGCATGCTTCATTTCTGATTGGATCTTTTAAAAATATTTTATATCTGTGATAAGGATGATGTCTTCAATTATCTTCTCAAGCTGATGATTATAAGGTTTTTTAAAAGATTTTATTTGTTTATTTGACAGAGAGATCACAAGTAGACAGAGAGGCAGGTAGAGGGGGAGGGGGAAGCAGGCTCCCCGCTGAGCAAATAGCCTGATGTGGGGCTCGATCCCAGGACCCCAAGATCATGACCTGAGCCAAAGGCAGAGGCTTTAACCCACTGAGACACCCAGGCACCCCTGCTTATCAGTTTATATTCTCTATCCATCATGTTATTTCTATCTGTTTTGCTTAGATGTCTGCTATGGTCTTATCTTGTTCTTTCATTTAGGATAAATTCCTCCACCTTGACATCTTTTCTAACCCTCTACCTTCTTTTTTTTGTGTGTTATAAAAGCCAGTTATGTTTCCTATTCCTGAAAGTAATGGCTTTATGAAGAACAGGTTATGTAATGTCTGGGGCTTTGTGCTCCCAAGAATGACTCTGGTTTGCATTAAGTGCGCTCTGCTGTTATGCTCTGGCTGTACAATCCTTCAGGCCAGTTGTCTGCAGACTCTCCTTCCCTGCATGTTTGAGGTAGTCTCCTCTCTATGTTGTGAAGTTTGTTCTGTCAGTCTTCAGACTGATTTCTGGAGTATTTAGGAAGAATTGATAGTTATCTACTTGTGTTCCTGGGAACAGACAAGCCCAGAGTCTTCCTACACTCTGTCATCTTTCAAGGCTCAAATGCCAGCATTTTAAAAATTTATTTTTTACTTCTGGATGATTTCCTGATTTTCCAAGCCTTGTGTAGTTCATTTCCACCTAGTTCTCAAACTTCTTATTTCCAAGAGATTTTGTTGTTGTTGTTCTCTGACTGTTCCCTGTGTATGGCCTCTGATCTTTATGCATTCAGTTTTCAACCAGCTAGCATTGACTGACAGGCTACTATGTGCCAGAAAATCATTTAGGTGTAGGTATAGTGTAGTAGTTTCTTATCTCTCTGACACTAATGAAAGGTCGATTTTCCCCCTGCTCCCTCATTTCCCTCTGATACCTTTGAGTTGCCATCGCCTTCCCATCTAAGTGCTGCCATCACTGTTAGGGGCTCATGCCAGAGGCTGTGATCCTTGACTGTCCTTTCCTATATATATATAGAAACCTATCCTATGTAAATAGTCACAACACACACACACACACACACCCTCTCTCTCTCTCTCCAGGGGAGAAGACAACAAAAAGACAATGAGGGAAGCCAGGAAGCAGGTGAGTGAGTGAAAAGGGATTTAGTTGACCTGAGAAAACAAAACCCTGATGTGACAACAAGGCAACCACATTTGTTCTTCTGTGCCCCAGGCTGGTGGAGGTGCTTGAAGCCACTACTGGGCTGAATTGTGTCCCCCCCACTTCCATCCCATTCTGTGATGAAGTCCAAACCCCCAATGCCTTTGAAGTAAATGTATGTGGAGACAAGTTCTTCAAAGAGGCAGTGAAGTTAAAATGAGATATTCAGGATGGTCCTGAATCCAATATGACTTCTTGTAAGCAGAGGAAAGTTGGATGCAGTCAAGCAGGCACACAGGAAAGACCATGTGGACACAGGGAGAAGGAGAAGCTGGCACTCTGCAAACCAAGGAGAGAGGCCTCAGAAGAAACCAACCCTGAAAACACCTTGATCTAGGACTTCTAGCCCCAGAGCTATGAGAAAACCAATTTCTGTTGTTTAAGCCACCCAGACTGTGGGACTTTGCTATGGCAGCCTGAGCAGACAAAGCTCTTGCAGCAGAAATAATTCTGACTAAAACACTAGTGCAGCTGGCTGGTGATCAGGCCAAGGTGAACCCATTTGCAAGTGTGAAACTACCTCGCAAACCACCTATACAGGCATACAAGGATTTCTGAAGTGAACTGAGTAAGGAGGAAAGGAACTGTGAGTGTTGGTGTGGCTTATAACAGAAGGAGGGCAGTTGTCATCACTCCCTTCCCCCTTAGACCTGACCTCAAGAAAGAGGCTGTTCTGCCTGTGACTGATCTCACATCAGTTCTTGGGGATCTGTATGGAACAACCATGAAGTCTCAGGCCCTAAAGGGCAGCTGAAGCCCTTGACTGAGTCCAACATACTGTCAGCAGGTGTGCAAGTCTATAGCTAGGTGGGCAGGGAAACTGTCCTCTTTTGCTTCCAGGAGTCACAGAACCAAAGCACACCGACGCAGGAGGAGTCCTTGAATACTACTATCCTCCAATTCCATATTTTATGCATGAAGAATGAGGTCATGACGGGCATGGTCCATGGAGGAGGTGGGCCAGAGTCTGAGGCTAGAGGGAAGAGAGTAAGAGTCAGCTGCTGTGAGATTTCCAAGTGGTCTCTAGGTCCTGCAGTGATTGGTAGATTTGCTCTTTGGGACAACACAAAAGGAGATAAGTTACATCTGAACTCCCATCTCTCCTCCACAGCCAGCCTAACCCCCATTATCTTAATGAGGGATTTCTTTAATTAGAACTCCTGGGAAACTCGTTTCTTTCCTTGAAGTATTGTTGAAACAGAATGTTGCATTAGTTTCAGGTATACAACAAATAAATCCACAACTCTGTAGGCTCTGCTGTGCTCATCACAAGTGTAGCTACCAGCTGTCACCATACACTACTACTACAATCTCATTGGCCATATTCCCTACACTGCATCTCCTATTTGTGCCAGGACAGTCTTTACCTGAGCGACAAGATCCTCCCCTACACAGCAGAATTTGCTTTGGGTGGTCTCTTTCTAAATGTTTTCTCCTACATTCCATTATCTGCTTCTTCCCCCAAGCCTCTGAAAATACTGAGGGCAAGAAAGCTTTCCCCAGCCACCACCTTCCCTAATATGGAGGTGCTGAGAGTCACAGTCACCTGCTGGTTTATGAAATGAAGGTGAATGTGGTGATCGTAAAGGGAGTTCCACCCAGACCTTAGTGAGAATAGGAAACATTTCTATTTCATCAGCCAGGAACACCCATCTTACAACCAGACAACCTGAGTTTCTTGTCTCCAATACTGAGAGAAGAAGCAAAACACCAATATTTGCTTTTGTGGGCTTTTTGAGTCATTTATGTTCCTTTTCAACACACTCGTTTTCCTGTCACTGACTTCATAGGAGTTCACTGTATGTTTAAATTTAAAAATGGCACTCAATATGAAGTGATGTCATGCTTTTTGGTTAATTTCCTTTTTGATTTCTCAAGTTGGTAGAAAGTAAAAGGCAAAAAGCATCTTTCATAGTTCTTGAACCACAAAATATCTCTGGTCACATCCAGTGAGAGGAACCATTGTCAGGAGAGTCTTCATTCACTATACTCCCAGAGAAAGGTCTGGGACCTGAATCCAGCCCTGTGACCTCAGAGCTCAGAGCACACTCAGGGTCTCAGTGGGCCACTCTGGCTGTCACACGTTGAAACCTAAACCAGTGTTGCATAGTGATGGTGAAGGAAGGATGGTAGAGCCTCTGTGGGAGGCTGGGTGGAAGCTACCCAGGTGCCTCTTGGGCTAATGCATCTACGTGAGCAGCTCCCCAGAGTCGATCATGGTGCTAGCTGGAAGAGAAGGAGAGTTTTCAAGGCTTCAGTGACATAAATAAATAAATAATTAAATAAATAAATAAAATAAAATTGGAAGTTAAATCCCTGGAGTCTTCCTCAACCCTAACTAAAAACATACTTCCAATCCAATGGAGAGCAACTGAGGCATGAATTAGAATAAAAATCTATTGGGGATCAGACTGTATTCTGGAAATTGCTCCTAGTTTCAGGAAGTTGGTTTGCTAGAGTTGCCATAACAAAATACCATGGGCTGGGAGGCTTAAATAACAGAAATTTATTCCCTCACTATTCTGAAGGCTGTACATCTTAGATCAAGGTGCCTTTGGTTTTGCTTCTTCTGAAGCTTCTGTCCTTGGCTTGCAGATGGCCCAATTCTCCTGTGTCCTTTATGGCCTTTCTCTGTGTGTGCATCCTTGGTGTCTCTTCTCCTCCTTCTAAAACCAGCCCCATGAGTCACAGCCCCACCCATCTGAGCTCAGTTAACCTTCATTATCTCCTTAATGAGCCTCCTACAGCTTTACAGCTTCAACACAGGAACTTGTGGGTATACACTTCACTCCAGAATGAGCCCTAAGCCTAAAGATATGTTTAGTAACAGTAGTCTTTGTGTAGTGTTAGAGTTGGATTACAGAATGTTGTGTGCATGTCTGAGAACCCCAGCATCCCTGGGGAAGTCCATCAGAGGAGGACCCATGAGAGTGAGCCAGCAGATCCTGCAGAGCTTAAAGGACATGACTCAGGAAAACTGCTTCAGATGCAAATATGGTTAGACACCATTAATCTCCTAGAGACAAGGGGGTGGTCACAGGCACCAAGTTACAGGTATAGTCTATATCTGAGTTGTAAGGTTAGGAGCCTCCTCAACTGGCCAGTAGAGATAGAAATACAGAAAATATCTGAGAGATGGGAGATTTGAGGGTGTTTTGTAAGCAATATATCGTATTCCTTTCACACAATGTGTATCTGTATATTATGACACAGCAATTCCACAGCTAGTTCTAGAGAAAGTTTGCCATAGGTGTACCAGAAACATGTGTAGGATGTTTTTAGAAGGACGGTGTTGAAGAGATAGAAACAACTGTAAAGAACCCCAAACTCAAATTTCCACTGACAGTGAATAGATTATGCGCTATCTTGGCAAAATGGAGAACACATGCAAGAGAAACAATGTAAATGAGAAGCCGCTTTACAGAGGATGGAACACAAACTAATTCAATTTTTCTAAAGCATCCAAACAAGCAAAACTAAATGATATAATGTCTGAGGAAACACACATCTATGGAAATAACTAAAGAAAGTAAACACAAACACACACACACACACACACACACACACACACATATTAAAGTCCAAATTCAAAGGATCTGTACATCTGAGAATAGATGCAGAGAGACGCAATATGGAGTGATGCTTGTGGGGAATATCCAATGATTTAAGTAACATTCCAGTTCTTAATTTGGGAGTTGAGTTAACAGGTATTCATCTTTATATCTCACTTTATTCTGTGTATATATCTGTATTGTATCATATATATCCTACTGTAGCTAGTTGCTGAACATGATTGAGCTTAGAACACATAATAAGGAACAATGCTAAAGGGGAAGAACGATGTCAGCAGCATTATCTTTTTCACTAGACTCTATTTTAAAGCAGCTTTAGTGTCACAGCAAAATTGAGCAGAATGTGCATAGGATTCCCATGAACTCCCTGCCCTCACACAAGTATAGCCTGTCCACTATCAACATCTCACACCATCCTACAATTCATGAACCCAAGCTGACCCATTTTTCTCCCTCCATGTCCATAGTTTACATTGGGTTCCCTCTTGGCGTTGTATATTCTATGAGATTTGACAAAAATATAATTTATCCACCATTATCATATCACACAGAGTGGTTTCACTGCTCTAAATGGCCTCTGTGCTCCACCGGCTTGTCCCTTCCTGCCCTGAACCCTTGAGAACCACTGGTCTTTTTCTCATTTCTACAGTTTTGCCTTTCTTGGAATGTTACACACTTGGAATCATGCAGTATTTAGCCTTTCCAAATTGATTTCTCTCACTTGGTAATATGTGTTTCCATTTCATCCATGTCTTCACATCAGCTGTCACTTAAGAAGCCTTCTGAATGCTGAGTGTTGATGGAGGTCCTCCAGGTCACTAGTCCCCTGGCAACACTTCTGACATAGTCCCCAGGGATTAAGACAACCAGGTGACCATTCAAGGAATGGAATGGAATTGGCATTGGTCTTTATACTGGCAACATGGCATGCTAGGAGGAGATAGATCTTCAGAGTTCTAAGAGAAAATGATGTTGTTTCCTATACTCAAACTATTTATTAAAAGTGACCAATTAACGAAGTCCTTAAATTGAATAGCAAAGACTCAGAAAGTACCTCCCAGGGAACTTTTTTTTCTCACTTTGTTTGAGAATGGACCTAATGTGAATGAACCAGGGAATCCAAGAAGCACAAGCACCACCAATGTAATGGATGGATGTGAGCAAGGCCTGTGCTCCAGGCTGGGAGAGCAACTAGTCCAACTGAGAGTAAGAATTAGAAGAGTTGCATGGGACCCTTTCAGGGAAAAAAGGATTTTCTGGAGTAATGTCATCATTACTATGCAGAATCATCTGAGGTTAAGGGAATGGCATAGTATTATTATGATAAAACCATACTGTGCCACTTCCTCATCCCCTTCTTACTTTGCCCCCAGATTTGTTTAATTATCTTATACCTTCAGTTACAAAGATTTGGTGGCCAAAATTTTACACATTGGTCCAATTCAGATTATGTCCAACAAATTTAGATTGGGTTCCATACTGGGTGTGATCTTCCCAGGTAAATAGAGTAAGGTCATGTGGTTGATGGAGAATGTTGCTAGGAAGGACGGTTGCTCTTGTGAGGAATGAATGACTCCCACAGTGGTGAGACCCAGCTTATGTTACTTTTGGTATGGAGAGTGAGGTTTCAAACATCATTGAAAAAAAGCTGTTATAAAAAACAATTTTTGTTATACACACACACACACACACACACAGTAAAGGGAAAAATCTAGAACCAGGGTCTAAAATGGTTTCCAATTAGGAGAATTTCCATAGAGTCTATACATGTTGGGTTAACTGCATAGACAGTGACGTCATAGGCACCGGTTTAATTTCCTCAATGTTGACAATCAGATTAAGATTCCTTTGACAGACATAGGAGATAACTTTGGCAAAGAACACAACATAGAAGGTAACTTTAAGTAAACAAACACTTCTCTAAAGGAAACATAATCTAACAGGTACTATTTCCTATGACAGGCCCAGCATGAGCTGTGCACGTGAAGAGCATGAACTCTGGGCAGTCAGTGTCACTACTTAAATAGTCAGATTTGCATATACATTCAACAGCTTTCTATTCCCAGTAACAATGGCCCTTGTGTCCATTTCCTGTATCCCTTTTTTTCCCCTATATAAATGTTTTTGTGCAATCAGTGAGGGGAGGTGTAAGGGCAGAGCTTTGCAGAATACCAGAATGGTCTTGGAAACTTTCAAAGAATAGCTAAACATACATTCTCCATCATATTTCCTCAAAGGGAACATCCCAAAGGATGTTCTCCCCTCTGCATCTGTATGCCTCTATGAGTCCAGAGGTGAGAAGTGAAGGAACATGAGAAACCAAGAGGGTCTGGAGAATGGATGTTAATGTTAAGTGATAAGGAGATATCAGAATGAGACTGTATGTTACAGAGCCAATCTTTTCATTCACTTTTGGATCCAGACTCATTTAGTAAGTGATAAGAAGTAGAACAAATTTTAGAGTTTCCCAACAGGGATTCAAAATGAGAAAATCAGTCCATTGCTTTGAAGAACTTACAGCCAATGAAAGTGGAAATATTGAGCTTGATTTAAAATTCAGGAAGGGTACAGTGTGAAAAGAGGACCCCAGATGTCCTGACTTCCCTCCAGAAGAAACCACAGCTCTTCAGATGATGGAGTCTGTGAGGATTTTCTTCATGATGGTCCTGGTGTCCTTGGCAACTATTTCAAGTGAGTGTCTGTGTTTCCACACTCTCAGGTAGTTGAGAACATTATCACCTAAGAATGGGATGTGTCTCAGAATTGAATATAAGTAAGAGGCTGTATTACAATTCATGAAAGATAATATCCTGTCCCCAGTGAGGACAGTGTGCAGATCCTGAGACTTCATAATAGCCCTGTACTCCTCCATAGGTTTCCCCATACTCTGGGCCATCTGCTGGAGAGACTCATCATCTACACCAAAAAACAAGTGATAGGCCATCAGACACTTTGCCAGATCATCTGTATTCTGGATGTCAAGGACGTCCTGGAAAGAATTTGAAGCTATTTGCCCCTGCAAAGAGGTCACCTTGTCATTAATGACCTTCTCACAGGTTCAGACAGTTTCTCTAGAGGACAATGGTACCTGATATCAGAGATGTCCCTGTGCAAGGTATACCTAAGCTCTGAGAAGTCATTCAATAAAGGGTCAAAGCTGGAGACCAGGAATATGATGGGTTTGTGCACTCCCTCCTTTTGGAGGGTTTCCCAAATATTCTCTCGGATATTCTGCAGGAGTCATTCCTCTGAGAGGGTACGTGTGCTGATGTCCCTGTCCAGCTTGGTCCAGACAATGTAGGACTTCTGTCCCTGTCCCTGGATGGCTTTGGCAAGCTTCATGAGATTCATGCTGAACTGTTCCGACGCAATGATGATGAAGAGGTCATACAGACTAAACTGCATCTCTGCTAGATAGTTCCCCAGAGTTTGGGTAGCTGCCCCTAGTCCAGGTAGGTCCCACAACTCCACATTGGGAAAGTGGGGGGAAAAGTAGCAAGTGGGAATCTGGGTGGTCCCCGCCACCCCAGTGGGAGCTGAGTCCTCCTCTTCATGCCCAATTCCCCTCAGTGCATTGATGAAGGAAGGCATGCCATTGCCAGAGTCCCCAGTGACAGCAATTCTCACTGGGGCACTAGATGCTTTCTCCAGGGTTTCCCTGACCACCCCCAGCAACTTCGCTTCTACCAGTGCCTTCTCAATGTTTGTGGCAGTTGCCTTAGGTAAGACTGTCCATCCTGTATTGTACTGCAGTGCAGGGATGAAGGATATAGACAATGGAGTGTGAAGGGACTGATTGGGCTGTGTCATGTCTCTGATCAGTGGAGTGACCTGTCGAAATAAGAAAAGCAGGAGAGTTAGGAGGGCCAAGCGCACAGGGTGGCTGAGGATCATCAGATTTGTTATATCAAACCGAGGGTATCATATCCACTCCCAACTCACTGCAAAGGTATTTAGATTAGAAACAGCAATCCTTGGGGCAACTGGCTGGCTCAGTTAGTAGAGAGTGGGACTCTTAATCTTGGGGTTGTGAGTTTGAGCCCCATGTTGGGTGTGGAGATTACTTAAAAATAAAATCTTACAAAAAAATAAAAAGAAAGAAAGAAAGAAAAGAAACAGCAAGCCTCTGAAAAACTGTTCAATAGTTTGTCAAAACTTTGAACATATTATTCAACGATAGAAAACAAGGAAAGCCTATCATTTGTGATGACATGAATGTACCTTGAAAACATTATGCCCAGTAAAATAAATCAGGCAGAGTAAGACAAATACTGTATGATCTAACTGATGTGTGGATCTAAAACTGAAATGAAATAATTCATTGAAAATCAGATCAGGCTTGTGGAGAGGCAGAGACAGATGATGAGAGAAGGGTGAATTGGAGGAAGTGGTCAAAAAAGTACAAGATTTCAGCTATCAGTTAGGTAAATACTATAGGAGGAGGAGCTAAGATGGAGGTATCATAGAAGGACCCTAAGTTGGTCCCCTCCCTCAAACACAGCTGGATAACTGTCAAATCATTCTGAACACCCAAGAAATTGACCTGAAACTGACAGAACACAGCCGACAACTAGAGAGAGAAGAGACCACATTGAGGAAGATAGGAAGCATGGAGATGTGGTTTGGAGGAGAAATGGATCATGGGTGCCAGAGAGAGGAGGGAGCCCTGGTCATGGAGAAAAGCACACAGGGGAGAGATCGTTCACTCTTCTTGGAGTACATCCATCTGTGAGAAATGAGTTCACAGAGATGCCTCTCAGGGGACAAAAATATGAATGGGCCCCACCCATTTCCCTCGCTCACCCCTCAGGACAGGCACAGAGCCACCTGCTCAGGGGGTATTCCCCCTGTCCCTGGCTGCCTAGTCACCTTGCTCCAAGTCCCAAGCCCCTGCACTCTGGTATGACTGCCCATCTCAGTCAAACCTGCCTGCATCAGTCCCAGTGAGACAAAACCCTCCCCAGAGGACCAGCACAGGCTCCTAGCTACAAAATGTCCCTAAAGTTTGGAGTTTTAAAGGCCAGCCTTGGCTGGGCTAGAGTCCAGAGCACACAGTGCTGTTCCTGGAGAGAAGGCAAACAACCCACAGACAGAGAGCATGAAAACAGCAATCTGAAAAACTCCTGAGACACACAGAAGGGAGATTATTAGCTCTTCTGGCAGTGTTTCCCTGCAAGCAGCAAGCAAAGAGACTCCTCCCTGTGGACAAAGGAGGGGCTGACTCCATTCCCTCCCCCACCCCTCAACAATAACAACCTTCAGTAAACAGCACCACACCCATACTGCTTGCCTAAACTGCTTACTCCAAGTCTCACACTAATGCACTCTGCTGGTATTGCTGTTCTTGACCAAGTTTGCCTTGGTACCAGTGCAGTGAACCTCAGAGCATAAAAGGGCCAACCTAGCTACAAGCCAGAAGGATGGAGCTCTGGGCCGGCTCAGGCTGAGGGAAAATTTTGAAAAATGAAGATTCCTTTTGGAATGAGAATACCTCCCTTGCCTTTGTACTCAAAACCTTCTTTAAGACCTCTCTTGACCTTTCCCAACAATAGCCCAAGTTCTTGTTTAGGGGGGAACATTGAGGTTTCTGAAGGTCTTACCAGCCACCCTGGCTCCAGGAAGACAGTCTCCTGGGTGAGTTCCAGGCTCACTGACTTGGTTGTATGAAGGGGTTTCTTCTGCCCCTGAGCATGCTGTGTATTCTGGTTGCCTTTAAGTTTGCCCCTGGTATGGGGTGGAGAAGTCTGGATGTTCTGTGGGGCCCAGGCCAGTCAGAACACAGGATCTAGGCTAAAACCCTTGAATCCTTTTCCAGGTTTATCCAATCCCATCACAACCTCCACCTGTGCCCATCTCACCTTGACTTCCCATGTGCTAGATCAATTGAAAAAAAAAAAATCCTGTCTTTTCAAAAGGTGAAAAGGTCCCAGAAAGTATAATAAAAACACATATACAGGCCTTGGCACTTAGAGTAAATAATTCCCTAGACTCTCTCTCTGCTGGCCTTAGTGCCCAGCAGGTATGGGACATATTTCTGTTAGAGGAATGAAGCACAAAGCATCATTGCATATCCTTCACTCCTTGGTTGACAAATTAGTTAAGTTTTCTTCCTAAATCTGTTATCTGAAATGTGGAAATGGGGAAGCTACTCCAGAGTCCAGCAAGTAGGGCCTAGGACAGAGTATGGCACCTCTCCCTCAATGTTGGTGTTTTAGGTGAGCACAAACCTATGCTTTCCAGACCATTTCTGTGACCATGTCTGACCCAGCCATGGACTTTGCAAAGTCTGCTCATCAGATCATCTATGCTGGGCCCTACCGGAGGGGGTAACTGGGGCCCTGCAGCACCAGCCACAACTCCCTATCATCCACTACCTTCTCATCTGGTCCCTGCCCTGATCCTCGTGCTAGGCAACCCTGCACATGGGATCCTCTCGGGGTCCTTTAAAACCATACTCTCCCCATGTGACACTGCCAGGCCAGGCTGGAACAAGGGTAATTACATGAGAGGTTGCAGGGTCTTCCAGGAATCTTCAGTGTGCAATTTTTGGCATGTGTGAGCCTGTAGGACATTGAGACTCAGATTACAGGCCCAGAAGTTGAGTAGAGGACCTCAGAGATCAGCTCAGAGAGCAGGTGACCCCTCAGCTCCCAACTTACTGACCTTACTTCTGGTCTCCCCTCTTCCCCAACAGACTTTGAGGTCTCTGAATAAGGAAACCTAGGCCTTTATGGAAAGAGTCCAGGGAGCAGATTCAACTAGAGAAGGCAGTTGAGCTTACAAGAGAACAAGGAACTGTGAGCAGATCTTTCATCTTCTGATGGACACCAGCAGTAAAACGCACACATGCATACACCTGAGGAAAGATTTACCAATGATTTCCCTACCCTCCATTTTGATTTACTGCATCTATTCCAATGGGTAGCATCTTTGAACTCTTGTTACAATGTACCGGATAGATTTCATGATCTAAGAAGCAGAATGAAAAACACTCATTAGTACATTTCCCATGCAGGATCCTGTATAGTTCATGTCATGCCCATGTCATGAGCCATGTAGCAGGGATCAGCCTTGGACTGGACTAGAGTTCTGAGGCATCAGGAATTTTTGTGAGCATGAACTCAGTGTAGACCAAGCCCCACATTTCTCCCCATTTTATCACCACAAGGAAAAGGTGAGTAAAAAAATCAACATATTGATTTATTCTAGGGAAGTATAATAAACATCTGCATCATCAATAGGCATGAAGCTCTAAAGGACATGGTCTGGGGAAATAGTGTTTGGAAAGCCCACCTCACCAATATATCTATAAAGGATGGATTTGGTGTCCAGCAATAGGGGCAGTTTCTTCAATGCAGTTAAATATTTGTGTTCTGGGTAGAAATAACTGCAAGTGAAAAATGCAAGCTTACAAATGAACTTGAAAACTAGCTGTGGATGCCAATGAACACACACAGACAGCCAACCACAGCCCTTGGTAGTATGGTAAGAACTACCTCTGAAACTCAGGTACCCTTGCAGTGACGGGGCTGTTTGTAATGGATGATAGAAAGCTCCCACTCAGTATCTCTTGAGGGCTAGGCTACTCCCCTGCAGTGCGTGAGTGTATCTGTCTGGGGCTCGTGCCCTGTTTGTTTGGTTCTGGTGTGCTGTGGCTATTAAACACTCTCCTAATTTGAACCATTTCACATCCTAAATCTACATTTTTCTCCTGGGTGGCTGTATATATAATGAAAAAAAAATTTTAAGAGTTTTTTTTCAGATAAAATTTGAAACCTCACTCTCCACCACCAGAAGTATCCTAACTTGGTTCTCACCACTGTGGGAATCATTCAGTCCTACCAAGAGCATCCCTCCTTCTCTGCATCATTCTCCATCAACCTCATCACCTTACTCTACTTACCTGGGAAGATATTCTCCAATATGGAATCCAATCTGAATTTGGTGGATGTACCTAAACTGGACCAATGTGTATAATTTTGACCCATTTTCAGGCTTCTGCTCAAAGAGGAGGGTTTTTCAGAGGTTATCATAAATACTAGTGGAGATAGAAAGTGAAGTTAATATTGAATGAAAGTGAAATGAAAGAGGCATAATAAAGTGATAAAGAATCCTATGGATAAATCCTGGCTCCAGTATGACCCTGCCATGTGACCTTGGACACATTCCACTATCTTAGTTTTCCAATAGTTACAATGGTGATGGTAATAATATTACATCTTACGGGGGTCCATCTAAGTCCAGGTAATGTGAGGATTTAATGAGTTAAAGCACATAAAGCACATAGAATAGGGTCAGGTATGGACTTATGTAAATGTTTGGCATTATCATTATCATTCCTTCTCTTCATGGCCAAGAAGGGACAACATAAGATCACATGCAAAGACAGTTTCACCAAAAGGTGAGTGTCCTACTCAGATTCTCCATCCAGTGGAGTGGGAAGAGTCTGCTGGAGAGTCCTACAATCACATGGAAGCTTTCAAGGAATAGTTACATCTTATCTTATTCCCAACTGAGTTTGTTAAGTTTCCTTCTTAGAGAATTCAGGAAGCAGAAGACAGTCCCATGTAGAGAGCACTGTCCTGCATTGTGAGATCCCCAGAGAATGAGGGAAGAAAGAGAGAGCTGAGATGAGTGGTTAAAGGGCTCTAAAGGTCAGAATGGTTATAGGTACACAGTTCTTGGAGTAAACCCAACCCTAGACAGCCTATCCTGGGTCATGGTGTTGAAGGAGGTTAAATAAGAGGCCACACCCACTGGAACCTCCCATAGCACAGGCAAGGAGAAAACCAGGTCCCACTGAACACCAGGAAGCCTGACCACTGCAGAGGTCTACTGGAGGAGTTGAGACCACCAAGTTTACCACACAGGAAGTCAGCTAGAAATGCATTCAGACAAAAGAAGACAGATCAACAAATGAGACAAACCAGAAGACAAGGTGATCAGAACCTCTGATGAAAGCTTCCTCCTCAGTGCCCCAGGGAGTCCCAGCAGGGATGAAGCCAAAGAGGAATGGAAAACACAATCTTGACCTGCTGCAGGTCGGTGGTGAATGTTCAGTGGAAGGTAGATTTAATATGGCTTCTAACAATATTTCCTATTTCCATAGCTTCATTCATTCCTGTACTGTGGAATGACAAATGAAATATGGCATCAAGAATGGAATGTCCAGGCACCTGGGTGGCTCAGTCAGTTAAGTGTCCACCTTCAGCTTGGGTTGTGGTCTCAAGGTCCTGGAATCAAGTCCCCCATCAGGCTCCTTGCTCAGCGGGGAGGCTGCTTCTCCCTCTGCCTGCTGCTCCCCCTGCTTGTACTCTCTTTCTCTCTAGCTCTCTCTAAAAAAAAAAAAAAAAAAAAAAAAAGGAAAAGAAAAAGAAAAAGAAAGGAAGGAAGGAAGGACGGGACGTTCAAGATTCCAAAATTTAGTCATGAAAAGTCTGCAGCTTCTGACTTACAAATCCTCTGTTCACTGGCTCATTCTTGTTCTCTCTCATTCTCTCTCTCTCTCTCTCTCTCTGTCTCTTCCACCTCTCTCTCTCTCTCTGTCTCTCAGTGTAATAAAAATAGAATATTTAAGCTAACCTGTTGGAGAGACCCTGAGGAATTACAGGCCGTCTGGAGGAGAAGAGAGGCAGCCAGCATTAACTGCCAGGCATGTACATGTGTCATCTTGGGAGCAAACCCTCCAACCTCAGGCACAGCATCAGAAGATGGAGCCAAGCTGATAACTTGACTGCCACCTAAGGAGAGACCTTTATTCAGAATCACACAACTAAAACTGCTCCTATACTTCTGACCCTTGGAAACCATAAGCAAATAAATGCTCGTTTTTCATTTCATTTCATTTTATGTTTTATTTTTTTCAAATAAATGCTTGTTTTAAGCCACTAAGTTTCAGGGTAATCTGATCCACAGCAACAGATAACAGATAATACCATCAAGAAGCTCCCCACAGCGCTGGCAGTTGTGAATGACCTCTTCCCTCACTATAGCACTCACTCCTGCATGGACCCAGCATGAAGAAGCTGCACCATCTTCAATCACAGCCTTTCCCTCCCTGGCCCCTGGACATGTCCTTCCCTGCTGTCTAGTGAAGGATCGGCCTCTGCTAAAATTCTTAGGTAATTTCATCCTGCTTCAGGCCACACAGACTTACCCAGTTGGAGGCTCTGTGTCTAAGAAGAAAAAATAGGGAGGGACAGAAAGAAAGAATGAAAAGAAAGAAAGATGAAAGAAAGAAGGAGAAAGAAAGAAAGAAAGAAAGAAAGAAAGAAAGAAAGAAAGAAAGAAAAGGAAGGAAGAAAGGAAGAAACAGAGGCATGTTTAGTAGTGAGAGGAAGAGTAAATGTAGGTAGATAATAAATTCATTCCACGGGAGGTAATAGAGAGGGGAATAGGGAGGAGGGGAATAGGGAGATAAACTTTCTGAGTCTCTGCAGTTCCAATTAATGCCTTCATTTTCTGGTCACTTTTAATAAATAATGTGACTACAGAATTCTGTTTTTGACATCATTTCATCTTAGAATTCTGAAGATCTACCTCCTTGCCGTCTTAACTGGTATAAGATTAGATTGTATTGTGGTTTTGATTTGTATTTCCCTGATGGCTAGTGATGTTGAACATTTTTTCATGTGTCTGTTAGCTATTTGTATGTCTTCTTTGGAGACATGTCTGTTCATGCCTTTTGCCCATTTCTTGACTAGAATATTTGTTCTTTAGGTGTTGAGTTTGGTAAGTTCTTTATAGATCTTGGATACCAGCTCTTTATCTATAGTGTCATTTACAAATATCTTCTCCCATTCTGTGGGTTGCCTCTTAGTTTTATTGACTCTTTCCTTTGCTGTACAAGAGCTTTCTGTCTTGAGGAAGTCCCAAAAGTTCATTTTTGCTTTTGTTTCCCTTGCCTTTGGAGACGTGTCTTGAAAGAAATTTCTGTGGCCAATATCAAAAAGGTTACTGCCTATTCTGCTAAAAATATCTTAAACGTGTTTCTGGTACACTGCATAGAACCTTCTCCAGAAATAGGTGTGGAATTGCTGGGTCATAACATATAGATTCTTACACATTCCATGAAAGGAAGACAAGGCATTGCCTCCTTAAAAAGTCTGAAATCTCCCACCTCTCATATATATTTTGTATTTCTATTACTATTGGTCAGTTGAGAAGGCTCTCTTACACTTACATCTCAAATGTAGACTACAGTTGTAGTTTGGTACCTGTGATGACCCATTTCTCCCTTGAGAAGATTACATGGTATTAGACCACATCTGCATCTGAAGCAGCTTCCTGAGTCATGTCCTTTAAGGTCTGCGAATCTACTGGCTCATCCTCCTGGGTCTTCCTCTGAATGGAATTCACCAGGGGTACTGGAGTTCTCAGACTCCCCCACACTATTCTCTCATTCAACTGTAACATTACACAAGGAGTACTGCTACTAAACACTTTTTTATACCTAGGGTGCCTTCTGGAATAAAGTCTACACCCACAAGTTCCTGTGTTGAGCCCTAATCCTCATTATGATTGCATTTCTAGATTTTTTAAGGAGATAGTGAATTTAACTGAGCACAGATCTGTGGGACCCTATCTAGTAGGACTGATCTCCTTAGAAGATGGGAAAGCGACACCAGGGATGCACACAGAGAGAAAGGCCATGTGAGGACACAGGAGAAAGGAGCCATTTGCAAGCTGAGAAAGAGGTTTCAGAAGGAGCAAAACCTACAGGCACCTTGATCTAAGACGTTCAGCCTCTGTTGTTACAGCCTCTGTGTGTGTGTATATATATATATACACACACACAAAAACCTTATATATATATATATATATATATATATATACACACACACATTTTATATATATATATATATATATATACACACACACACACATATATATACACACATATATACAATATATATACATTAGAATAGTATTCAGCCTGAAAAAAGAAATCCTGCCATTTTCAATGAGACGGATGGACCTGAAGACTATAATTCTATAGCTTCAGATATAGCTGAAGACTGTAATGTTATGGGAAACAAGTCAGTAAGTGATAGACAAATACCATATGATTTCAGACATAGGTGGAATTTTAGAAACAAAATAAGTACCACATCTTCTTGATCCATTCATCTGTTGATGGACATCTAGGTTCTTTCCATAGTTTGGCTATTGTGGACATTGCTGCTATAAACATTTGGGTGCACGTGCCCCTTTGGATCACTACGTTTGTATCTTTAGGGTAAATACCCAATAGTGCAATTGCTGGGTCATAGGGCAGTTCTATTTTCAACATTTTGAGGAACCTCCATGCTGTTTTCCAGAGTGGCTGCACCAGCTTGCATTCCCACCAACAGTGGGATTATGGACATTGGGGAGGGTATGTGCTTTGGTGAGTGCTGTGAAGTGTGTAAACCTGGTGATTCACAGACCTGTACCCCTGGGGATAAAAATATATGTTTATAAAAAATAAAAAATTAAAAAAAAGAAACAAAATAAGTAAACAAAGGGAATGAAAAAGAGAAAAAACACAAAACAAGGAACAGACTCTTATCTAGAGAGAACAAACTGCTAAATATACCAAGGGGAGGTGAGTAGGGGGATAGGTGTAATACGTGAAGGGGATTAAGAGTACATTCATCATGATGAGCCTTGAGTAATGTATAGAATTGTTGGATCGCCATGTTGCACACCTGTACTAATACAACACTGTATGCTAACTGTACTGGAGTTAAAAATGTAATAAAACATAATAAATTAAAAATAAAATAAAAATAAAAACACTTTTTTGGGAGAATAATTGATTTTGATGTGTCATGTAATCTAGCCACAATTATTAAGAACAAGGAAATTAAATAGATAAAAATTTAATTTTAAAAAATTGAGGTAAACTTTTAAATCATTTCCAAAATCCTTCTGATAAACTAAAACCTTAAAATTTCACCGAGTTAGATTCAGAAGTGATTTATGTTAAATTCATTAAATGTCTAGATTATTTCCAAATAAGATGAAATAATAAAACATTAACTACTAATCATGTTTCTCTAATTTTGGCTTCTTTATTACTGAGAAACTAAAAATAAATGTAGGTCTGTTGGCAAACATTTTTTGGCATATTATATTGAAAGATCGTATATAAAGATACAACGTATATTTGTATATTTATAAATTTGTAAATTTGCCAATCTAAAGAACACTAGTCTAGCAGAAAGTTAACACATGCTTACTACTTAATGTTTGCTTGAAATTAATGTTTCTATGGGTTAAGAACTCTAATGTATGTGGTAAAAGCAACTAAAAATAGAAAAAAGGAGCATCTCTAAATGAAAATAAAATAGGACATGCATTTTTGGCTTAAAAAAAAAAAAAACCCATGAGGGTGCCTGGTTAGCTCAGTCCAAATAGCATAAGTGTCTTGGTCTCAGGGTGGTGAGATCAAACCCCATGTTCAATATGGAGCCTACTTAAAAAAAAAAAAAAAAAATATATATATATATATATATATATATATATATATATATGTATGTATATATGACTAGAGATGCACTTTATTTCTTCAGGCAAAAGAAAGTTGTACAAAAATTGTGAAAAGGGAAACTCTGGAAAGGAATTTTATGCATGGTCAGGACTTCTCACTTTGGAATGAATATGTTTTAATAGAAATATAAACTGATTTCCTAGATAGAATAGGTTTCTAGAATAGAATTTGGTTCCCTATGTGTTAAAAGGACAAAGTTCTATTTGTTTGTTTTTCTAACATTGATCTACTTTTGGTAATAGGTTGTGAAACTTCCCTTACCATTTAAGTGATCTTCCTAGAAAACAAAGACCCTGTGGTTTATGTTCTATTTGTATAGATATGTAAGTACTCTAGAAATTGTATGAAATTCCTGGAAATTTGATACATCCTAGTATGTTATCACTTGTAATTATTCTCTTACCTTCTGACACTGCTGTCATCAAGACTGAGGCTCACACTAAAAGGACTGAACCTGAGTATCAGGAAAATGCCCCAGCTGACTCTCATGCAAAAGCAGCCAGCAAAAGAATCTATAAAGAATGTGGCACGTGTGAATAAAATCCATTCTGCCTCTGCAAAAATGTCTCCTCGTGAGATTTCCACCATTCTGGCATCAGGGTAACATGGCAACATTCTGAAGCAGAGAAAATAAGATGGATAAAGAATGGCTGTAAGTTGAACAGTCGGGGATTTACAAAACACCAGACAGCTGCTGGATTCTTCCTGGCTTCCTGTCAAACCCCATTCCACCCCCACCCCGCCCATTCCCTCACCCATCAGAGTGCATTTAAGATAACTCAGGCTTTGACTAAACATTTGAGGGGAGATTTGTATAAATGTGAAAAAGCTCTGCCATCCACGTCTGACTTGTCAGACCCATTATCCTGCAAAAATTACTTTTGCCCCCAGAGGCCTCACGACTCCTCCTTTGAAAAGACTTTTGAATACCCACAGCTTGTCTTTATTCAATTGCCACAAGGTACATGTTATCAATATGTTCTATTTACGTACGTGTGTTTTCCAGTTAGGTTGGAGCTTTCCTGTGCTGAAAGGCTGATGTCCTCGTGGTGGCAAAGGACTTGTTAGAAATGCGTTTCCCATGAGGGGTATGCTTTCCATGATCTTTGGTAAACTGATAGCCATTTCATTGGACAAATCATACCAGCTTTAACAACAAACTTGCAGACTTCTTGGGATTATCTCTGGCCCTATCACCCTCAATCTTCAGGCAAGGTTGAAAGATCTAATGGAATCCTCAAACTTAAAATTTTTAAGCTAGCCAAAAATAACAGACTTCCCTGCCCTGAGTTATTGCCTTTGGACTTGCTGACTGTTTGCTGTATTGTCTTTGGGTAATGTAAACTCACCCCATGCAACACAGTCAAAGGCAGACCAATGTCTATTGGTATAAACTTTCTCCTGATCCCTTGTTGTCTCATGCTAGTATGACCAACTATGGGAAAATAGAAAACAGGATCCAACAGCACATTAAAAAGATTATCCACCATGACCAGGTGGGATTCATCCCTGGGCTACAAGGATGGTTCAACATTCGCAAATCAATCAATGTGATGCAACAAATTAATAAGAGAAGAGAGAAGAACCACATGGTCCTCTCAATTGATGCAGAAAAAGCATTTGACAAAATCCAGCATCTGTTCCTGATTAAAACGCTTCAAAGTATAGGGATAGAGGGAACATTCCTGAACTTCATAAAATCTATCTATGAAAGACCCACAGCAAATATCATCCTCAATGGGAAAAAGCTTGCAGCCTTCCTGTTGAGATCAGGAACACGACAAGGATGCCCACTTTGACCACTCTTGTTCAACATAGTATTAGAAGTCCTAGCAACAGCAATCAGACAACAAAGAGAAATAAAATGTATCCAAATTGGTAATGAAGAAGTCAAACTCTCTCTCTTTGCAGATGACATGATTCTTTATATGGAAAACCCAAAAGACTCCACCCCCAAACTACTAGAACTCACACAGCAATTCAGCAACGTGGCAGGATACAAAGTCAATGTACAGAAATCAGTGGCTTTCTTATACACTAACAATGAAAATACAGAAAGGGAAATTAGAGAATCGATTCCATTTACTATAGCACCAAGAACCATAAGATACCTGGGAATAAACCTAACCAAAGAGGTAAAGGATCTGTACTCGAGGAACTACAGAACACTCATGAAAGAAACTGAAGAAGACGCAAATAGATGGAAGACCATTCCATGCTCTTGGATCAGAAGAATAAACATTGTTAAAATGTCTATACTGCCTAGAGCAATCTATACTTTTAATGCTATTCTGATGAAAATTCCACCGGTATTCTTCAAAGAGCTGGAACAAATAATCCAAAAATTTGTAATGACTCAGAAGAGACCCCGAATCGCTAAGGAAATGTTGAAAAACCAAAATAAAACTGGGGGCATCATGTTACCTGCTTTCAAGCTTTACTACAAAGCTGTGATCACCAAGACAGCATGGTACTGGCATAAAAACAGACACATAGAGCAGTGGAACAGAGTAGAGAGCCCAGATATGGACCCTCAACTCTATGGGCAATTAATCTTTGACAAAACAGGAAAAAATATACAGTAGAAAAAAGACAGTAAATGGTGCTGTCAATAAATGGTGCTGGGAAAACTGGACAGCTATATGTAGAAGAATGAAACTCGACCATTCTCTTACACTGTACACAAAGATAAACTCAAAATGGATAAAAGACCTCAATGTGAGACAGGAATCCATCAGAATCCTAGAGGAGAACATAGGCAGTAATCCCTTCGATATCAGCCACAGCAACTTCTTTCAAGATATGTCTCCAAAGGCAAAGGAAACAAAAGCGAAGATGAACTTTTGGGACTTCATCAAAATCAAAAGCTTCTGCACAGCAAAGGAAACAGTCAAGAAAACAAAGAGGTAACCCACGGAATGGGAGAAGATATTTGCAAATGACAGTACAGACAAAAGGTTGATATCCAGGATCTATAATGAACTCCTCAAACTCAACACACACAAAACAGACAATCATATCAAAAAATGGGCAGAAGATATGGACAGACACTTCTCCAATAAAGACATACAAATGGCTATCAGACACATGAAAAAATGTTCATCATCACTAGCCATCAGGAAGATTCAAATTAAAACTACATTGAGAGATCACCTTACACCAGTTAGAATGGCCAAAATTAGCAAGACAGGAAACAACATGTGTTGGAGAGGATGTGGAGAAAGGGGAACCCTCTTCCACGGTTGGTGGGAATGCAAGTTGGTGCAGCGTCTTTAGAGAACAGTGTGGAGATTCCTCAAGAAATTAAAAATAGAACTTCCCTATGACCCTGCCATTGTACTCCTGGGTATTTACCCCAAAGATACAGATGTCGTGAAAAGAAGGGCCATCTGTACCCCAATGTTTATAGCAGCAATGGCCACGGTCGCCAAACTGTGGAAAGAGCCAAGATGCCCTTCAATGGACGAATGGATAAGGAAGATGTGGTCCATATACACTATGGAGCATTATGCCTCCATCAGAAAGGACGAATACCCAACTTTTGTAGCAACATGGACGGGACTGGAAGAGATGATGCTGAGTGAAATAAGTCAAGCAGAGAGAGTCAATTATCATATGTTTCACTTATTTGTGGAGCATAACAAAAAGCATGGAGGACATGGGAAGTTAGAGAGAAGGGGGTTGGGGTAAATTGGAAGGGGAGGTGAATCATGAGAGACTATGGACTCTGAAAAACAATCTGAGGGGTTTGAAGTGGCAGATGGGTGGGAGGTTGGGGTACCAGGTAGTGGGTATTATAGAGGGCACGGATTGCATGGAGCACTGGGTGTGGTGAAAAAATAATGATACTGTTATGCTGAAAATAAATAAATGGAAAAACAAATGTTAAAAAAATATGTATCTAATGTTTTACCATCAAGCCTGTCATCAACAGGTTAAAGATATCTTCCCAGATCCCAGTTCAAAGGATCCTGTTGTTTATAGTCTAGACCCTAGTGACCAGATATTCTGTAATCGTCATCAGAAGAATACAGCTTTTGAGCCCCATTGAAAGGAATCTTACTAAATGCTGCCAACCACTGACATTGTTATAAAACTAGAAGGTGCACATTTCACAGCTAAAGAAAGCTTTACCTGACACCTGGTCCTACGCAGATGCTAGAGACCTCTAAATCAAACTGATGTGAAAGATAAGTAACTGACATCAAGGCAGACTGCTTTCACCCAAGACAACAGATCAAGTCTTCACACATTAACTAAATGTGAAACCCTTTCTCCTTTTTCTTTCCTTTGCTCTGGGGTAATTCTGGAAATCAAATGCCCTCAGCTGAATGCCGGAAGGGAGCATAACCTCCAGGTTAAGAGAAAAATCTAATCTTGTCCCTTACATTTTCTAACCAAATTAAGAGATCTCATTTGTTGAATCCCTTGGATTTACATAAATGAATTAAAATGGACCAATTATGGTCCATTCATGACTTGGGATTTTATTTCTTTGCAGGACCAAGCTTCCTTAGTTGAGTAAATTTACATGACAATTTAATCCAGAAACTTCCTTAACTCCTAAAGGATCTTTCAGAATCCATTCCTAAAACAATAGATGCCCAACAAATGCGCTTAGTTTCTGGCCAAAGATTCTCTTGACCATAACAGGAGCTGTCTATATGGTGATCAACACCAACCACCTGGTGCATTCAGATGGACACTTCTGGGGAAGTTGAAACACAGCTACATAAAATCACTGAGCAAACCACATGGCTTAAAAAGATGATTCCTTCAGCAGGGTCTTTCTTTGACTTATTTGATTTGGAGGGTTTGGGTTTTGGGTACCATGGCTTCAATGTGCACTCCAGCCATTGAAAATTATCCTGATAATCTGCCAGGTATATTGTATGCTTTCAAAAATTTTAAATGCATGTTCACAGATGCTAACTATCAAGCAAGTAATCTCCCTGAGACTGGAACATCAGAAAAATGTACCAAAATTGTCCATCTGAAGTCATTACCTGTGAATATCATAGAGATTAAGCAAAAACATCATGACATGTGAATACCAGGAAAAGGAACAGCAAAAGCTGAGAAAACCCCTGAACAGTAGTTCAAGTTGGCGCCAATGCCTTCATTTTGATCACATCTCTACATGAAGCTAAGAGTCTGAATCAAAGTAGCAGAATTGTGAAAAAGAAGTTCCACAGGGTCAAAGGGCCCTAGAAGTCACTGAAGTTAAGGCCTGACCTCATTAAACCAAGACTAAATACCTAACCTAACTGCAGTTTTACTCCCTTGGGCATGTATAATTTAACCAGTCAATTTTCAGGTCAGCACTAGGAAATTTTCTGATAGACCCTTTTCCTTCTCCTTAGGAAAATGATCTTGACTAAAACAGTGCATTTTTTTTGATAATGCTTAGGAAAGCGATCTTGACTAGAACACTGCATTCTTTGCTAAGGATTTTTCTTTTTTTCTTTTTCTGTTCCTTTAAAAAAGTTTGTTTTGTTTTGTTTTGTTTTTCCCTGCAGGACAATGGAGCTCTTTTCTATTTGCTAGATAAGATGTTGCCTAACTCATGAATCATTAAACAAAAATAGAATCAGCTCTTTAAAATTTTCAGTTAAATTTTGTTTTTTAATAGAAAATAAATGCATTGTCTCCCCAGGGAAAGGTAGTTAGGCATGAGGTATGGTGGGGGCAGGGGTGTCTGATCAGGAAGCTCTTGGGGAATGACCCTATCCACTGACAGCCATGACATTCACGTGAGCCTTCTGCAGTTCACAGGCATAAAGTCTGTTCCCCAACTGTCCTCTGAAAAATGCCCCAAAGAGCTAAATTCTCTAGCTGGCTTACAGTCATCCACCAGAGATCCTTCCCCTCAGCCTTTCAAGTCCACAGCACCCAAAATCAAGCATCCAGGCTCTCCCAACCTCAGGCCTACAAAGCTGTAATTCTATTTTTAGATCTGCACTCGATCCATGGTGGTTTCTTGCTCCTGGAGGAAAAGAGACTTCTGGTGTCAGAATTGAGTCTAAATGTGTCCCCAGCCAGCTCAGAAAATGCTGAGCCTGGTTGAAGTTCTCCCTGCAGCCTACAACAGGAACACTCCCCTGCTCAGACTGGCCTTGCACTGGAATAGGCCCTGTGTGCTGGTGGGGTCACTGCAGAGAGAAAGAGCTGACGGTCACCCCAAATGTCTACACTGCCTGTGAGGATCTGGCAGGACTTAAATCATCTCTGGCCTCTACTCCACCCTCATGGGAATCTGGCCAGTAGTAAAGCAGCAGCCATCAGATTGCTGAGCTCTGCATTTGCAAGAACAAAGAGTGAAACAAAGTTCTGAGGGCTCCTTTCTGAGAAACACAGCCATTGTCAGGAAGGGGAAGTGAAAGCCACCATGGTCATTGATATGGTGTGTTTTTTTGGCATAGGAGTGAGAGGAGGGCTTAAGATCCCAGGCAGGAGGCTTCTCAGTGACCTCTGAGAGATTGCACTAAACAAGTGTCAGGCTCCAGGCCAGTCAGAGTCTGAATCTAGAATCAAAGAACACAGGCCTGAGTCCTGGAAAAATGACACTCGGGGCCCCCCTGTTAACCTTGGACAGCCCATACTTTGTGGGGAGTGAAGTCTAGTAAAGAGGGTATCTAGTCCTTGTTCCTGGTTCCTGGCACAGAGCTTCAGAATCCTGGGAATTTCTTGAGTGATAGGAACTGACTTTGTTGTGTCAACGAAGTGATTCCAGGCAGGATCCTAGATAGCTTCATGTCAGTGGCTGGTCGCTAGAAAGACCAACCATGTGAATAGAGGGTGGGGTCTTTGGTCCAGTAGGATCCCTGGGGGGAGAGTGGGGGGGGGGGGTTGGAGATTGTGTTTAATCAAGTAGCCAAAGATTTGATCCATCATGTCTATGTAGTAAAATCCCCATAGAAACCTAGACACCAATGCCCAAGTGGGCTTTTTAGTTTAGTTGATATTTACATTGTTGTTCTGGGAGGATGGTGTACCCTAATTCCTTGGGGAGAGGCATAGAAGCTGTGTCCTCCCTCCCAGACCTCACCCTATGTGTATCCTTATATCCCAAATACAGTGAAACTATATTTATACATAAAAAGCTTTCCTGACTTCTGTGAATCATTCTAATCAATTATCAAGCCCGAGGGAGTTATAGGAACCCTCACATTTGTAGACATTCAGTGGAAGATCCAGATGACCTAGGGAACCTCCCCAAGTGCAACTGGTGTCTGAAGTGATGGTAGTCTTCCCAAGGCCTAAACTCTTAAACCCAGAGTCTTTGTTAACTCTGGATGGCTAGTATAGGAATTAATAGACATTATACCTCGTTGGAGTGGAAACAGAATGGAGCAGCCCTGTGTCATTGGTAGCCATATTCTGCCTTTATTTGGTTTTATTTATTTTTTGAGTAGAAATCCTCTATATAGTTTACAATTCGAGAGGTGTAAGCTGTATACAATAATATGTCCCTCCACACAAAATGGGCAATCATCAAGTGTCTGTACTAGAGGGACCATGCCATCCTTACAGGCCATTTTTGAACCTATGAACCAATATGCACCCCTATTTCCTCCTTTTTACAAAAATGGCAGCGTTCTGTACATGACGTCCTGTGCCATGAGTTCTTCATTTGCTATTTGGTAATTGTTCTAGATGAGTACCCTCAAAACTCCTCCTGTTAAAAATATTTTTATTAATGTCTTTTGAAAAGAGTGTCTGGGGCACCTGGGTGGCTCAGTGGTTTAAGCCTCTGCCTTCAGCTCAGGTCATGATCTCAGGGTCCTGGGATCGAGCCCCGCATCCGGCTCTCTGCTCAGCGGGGAGCCTGCTTCCCCCTCTCTCTCTGCCTGCCTCTCTGCCTACTTGTGATCTCTCTCTGTCTATCAAATTAATTAATTAATTAAAAAAAAAGAAATGAGTGTCTGTTTTACTGACAAGTAGTTGAAGGAATAAGACCTATGTGTATTATAGCTCAAAGAAGCTGTCATTTTGGGGCACCTAATTGGCTCAGTCAGTTAAGCATCTACCTTCAACTCAGATCATGATCTCAGGGTCCTGGGATTGAGCCCCGAGTAGGGCTTTTTGCTCAGTGGGGAGTCGGCTTCTCCCTCTCTCTTGGTCTTCCACTTGTGCTTGCTCTCTCCAGTGCTGTTTCTCTCTCTCTCAAATACATAAATTATTTTTTAAAAAAACAGCTGTCATTTTTAAAAAGTAGAAAAAGAAATTGGACCTGCCATCAACCCAGTAAACTCTGGAATACCCTGTGAATAGCAACCCCCCCTCCAACATGGAGGTTACACCCTCACAAACACAAGTTTTTGACTGAAGAATAATTAACATAAGATATTATGTGCACAACATTGATTCAACAACTCTGTACATTACTCATATCTCTCCACAAGTAAGTGTAGTCGCCATCTGTCACCGTCCAACATTGTTAAAATATTATTGACTACATTCCCCGTGTTGTACTATTCATCTCTGTGACTTACTATTATAATTGGAAGTTTGTACCTCTTAATCTACTTATTTTACCTCCCCCCCACCTCCCCTCTAGCAACTGCCAGTTTCTTCTCTGTATTTAACAATCTGTTTTGTTATTTGTTTGTTTAGATTCCACATATAAGTAAAATAATATATTTGTCTTTCTCTTTCTGACTTTTTTTACTTTGTATAATATCTTCTATTTCTATCCATTTTGTCACAAATGGCAAGCTATCTTTTATGGGTAAGTAATATTCTATGTGTGTGTGTATATATATCCATACATATATGTACATCCTTTATATCTATATGGAATATGTGTATGTATAGATATGTAATATTCTGCATGTGTGTATATATATCCATGCATCTATTCATCTAGTAATGCATACTTGAATTTTCACTATTGTAAATGATGCTGCAATAAACATAGAGGTGAAGATACCTTTTGAATTCGTGTTTTTGTTTTCTTTAGGTCAATGTCCAATAGTGGAATTACTAGATTATATAGTATTTCTATTTTTAACCTTTTGAGGAAACTCCATAAAGTTTTCCACAGTGCTTACACTAATTTACATTCCTGCAACAGTGTCTGATAATTCCCTTCATTCCACATCCTCACCAACACTTGTTTTTTATCTTTTTGATACGAGCCTTTCTGACCAATGTGAGATGATAATCTCATTGTTTTTTCTTGTATACATTTCTCCCATGAGTAGTAATGTTGAACGTATATTCATACTGTTCATCTTCTGCATGTTTTGTTAGTCTCTTTGTTTTTGAGTTATGTCTATTGAGGTCCTCTGCCCATCTTCAATTTTGTTTTGTTTATTGGTGTTGAGGTGTATAAGTTCTTTATATATTTTCTATATTAACCTCTTTTTAAATATGTCATTTGCAAATGTGTTCTCCCATTTACTGGGTTTCTTTGTTGTTTAGCTTATGGTTTTCTTCGCTGTGCAAAACATTTTTATTTTGGTGTAGAACCAATAGTCGTTGTTTTTTTGTTTTGTTTTGTTTGTTTGTTTTTTAATTTTTTCAATTTATTTATTTTCAGAAAAACAGTATTCATTATTTTTTCACCACACCCAGTGCTCCATGCAATCCGTGCCCTCTATAATACCCACCTCCTGGTACCCCAACCTCCCACCCATCTGCCACTTCAAACCCCTCAGATTGTTTTTCAGAGTCCATAGTCTCTCATGATTCACCTCCCCTTCCAATTTACCCCAACTCCCTTCTCCTCTCTAACACCCCTTGTCCTCCATGATATTTGTTATGCTCCACAATTAAGTGAAACCATATGATAATTGACTCTCTCTGATTGACTTATTTCACTCAGCATAATCTCTTCCAGTCCCGTCCATGTTGCTACAAAAGTTGTTTGCTTTAGTTTCCCTTGGCTAAAGAGACATATTCATAAATATGCTGCTGAGGGAAATGTCCAAGAAATTACTGCATATATTTTTAGATGTTTTAAGGTTTCATTTCTCATATTTAGGTCTTTAGTCCACTTTGAGTTTATTTTGGGGTATGGTATAAAAAGTTGTCCAGTTTCATTCTTTTATATGTAGCTGTGCCATTTCCCCCAAACCATTTGTTGAAAAGACTCTTTTCCCTTTGCTTATTCTTGCCTCATTTGTTCTGCATTAATTGAACGTATATGTGTGGGTTTATTCTGAGCTTTCAATTCTGTTCTGTTGATCTAGTGTCCATTTTTGTTCCAATACCATACTGTGCTGATTACTGTCGCCTTGTAGTGCAACTTGCAACCTTGTGATACCTCTAGCTTTGTTTTTCTGGACACTTTTGTTATTGAGGATCTTTTGTGGTTCTCTACAAATTTTAGACTTGCTTATTTCACTTCTGTGAAATTTACTGTTGTATTCTGATAGGATTGCATTCAATCTGTACATTATCATGCATCTTATGGACATTTTAACAGTATTTGTTTTTCCAATTCATGAGCATGGAATATCATTCCATTGGTTGTTTCATCTTGAATTTCTCTCATCAGTATTTTACAGTTTTTAGAAAATAGGTTTGTACCTCCTTAATTAAGTGTATTTCCAGATATTTTACAATAGTTCCTGCAATTGTAAATGGGAATATTTTTGCAATTTCAATGGTATCTGTACATTGTTTTTGTATCCTGTAAATTTAATGAATTCATGGATCCTTCCTAGCAGTTTTTTGGTAGAGTCTTTAGGGTTGTCTATATATAGTATCATGTCATCTGCACATAACGAGATCTTTACTTCTTCCTTGCCAATTTGGATGTCTTTCATTCCATTTTCTTTTCTGATTGTTGTAGCTAAGACTTTCAGTACTATGTTGAATAAAAGTGGTGAGAATAGACAGTCTTAGCTTATTCCTGACCTTAAGGGAAATGCTCTCCGGTTTTTGGAACTGAATAGCATGTTCATTGCAGATTCTTCATCAATGGCCTTTATTATATTGAGATTTGTTTCCCCCAACCTACACTGTTGAAGTTTTTTTTATCATGAATAACTCTTGTACTTTGTAAAATAATTTTTCTGTATCTACTGACATGATCATATTATCCTTTCTCTTATGGATGAGATGTATTACATTGATTTTCTTTGAGTGATTAGCAAATATATTTGCAAGTAAATATTTGCAAATTTAAATATTTTTAAGTATTGGTTTGTAAATATTTATTCTGCATGAAGGAATAAACCCCACTTGATTATGGTGAGTGATTTTTGTAATGTATTGTTGGTTTCAGCTTGCTAATATTTTGTTGAAAATTTTTGCTTCTATGTTATTCAGAGTTATTAGTTCTTTTGTTTTGTAGCACCTTTGTCTAGTTTTGACATCAGGGTAATTCTGGCTTCATAGAATGAATTTGGAAATTTTCCTTTTTTTCTTATTTTTTTTGTGGAATCATTTAAAAAAAAAACAGGTATTAACTCTGCTTTAAATGTTTGCTAGAATTCACCTATGGAGCTGTCTGTTTCTGGATTTCTGTTTTTTGGGAGTTTTGATTACTCTTTTTATTTCCATGTGGTAATCTCTCTCTTCAGATTTTCTATGTTTTCCTGATTCAGTTTGGAAGGTTACATGTTTCTAGGTCTTCATCCATTTCTTTTAGGTTATCCAATGTTTTGGCATATAATTTTTCATAATACTGTCTTACAATCCTCAGTATTCCTGTGGTGTCATTTGCTGTTCCTCCTCTTTCATTTTTGATACTGTTTGTGTGAATCCCCTCCTGCCTTTTGTTTGTATTTGTTTTTATTTTTAATTAATCAAATAATTAAGTAATTTTTAAATTATGTGCTGTTAGCTGCTGTATAGTACATAACTAGTTCTTGATGTAGTGTTCAAAGATTCATTAGTTATGTATAATACCCACTGCCCATCACAGTATGTGCCCTCCTCAACACCCATCACCCTGTTCCCCTGCCCCTTCCTGCTCCCCTCTGAAACCCCAAGATATTTTTTCTTGGAGTCCATAGTTTCTTATGGTTCTTCTCCCTCTCTGATTTCTCCCCTTTGGATTTCCCTCCCTTTCCCTATGGCTCTCCATGCTTGCTTATGATCCATATATGAGTGAAACCATATGATAATTGTCTTTCTCTGTTTGACTTACTTCACTTAACATAATCCCCTCCAGTTCCAACCAGGTCAGTGCAAATGGTGGGTATTCATTGTTTCTGGTGGCTGAGTAATATCCCACTGTGTATAAGTACCACACCTGTATCCATTAATCTGCTGAAAGGCATCTTGGCTCCTTCCACTGTTTGGGTAATGTGGACAATCCTGCTACGAACATGTGCCCCTTCTTTTCACCACATCTATATACTTCAGGTAAATACTCAGTAGTGCAATTGTTGGGTTTAGGGTAGCTCTATTCCTAACATATTGAGGAACCTCTTTTCTGTCTTCCAAAGTAGCTGTCCCAACTTGCATTCCCACCAACAGTGCAAGAGGGCTCCCCTTTCTCCAAATCCTCACCAACACTTGTTGTTTCCTGTTTTGTTCATTTTTGTTGTTGTAACTGGTGTAAAGTGGTATCTTTTTTTTTTTAAGATTTCACTTATTTGACAGAGATTACAAGTAGGCAGAGAGGCAGGCAGAGAGAGAGAGAGGAAGGGAAGCAGACTCCCCACTAGCAGAGAGCCCGACTTGGGGCTTGATCCCAGGACCCTGAGATCATGACCTGAGCCAAAGGCAGAGGCTTTAATCCACTGAGCCACCCAGGTGCCCCTATAAGGTGGTACCTTATTATGGTTTTATTTGGTTTTTTTTGATGAGTCTAGCTAGGGTGTCATCAATTTTGTGGGCCTTTATGGCACCAGCTCTTGATTTCAGTGATTTGTACTATTGGTTTTCCAATTACTATTTATTTCTGCTTTAATCTTTCCTATGTTTTTCCTTCTTTTGGCTTTAGACTTCATTTATTGTTCCATTTCTAGCTCCTTTATGTGTAAATTTAGGTTTACTTGAGAATTTTCCTGCTTCTTCAGATAGACCTGTATTGCCCTAAACTTAATTCTCAGAACTGCTTTTGTGGCCTGCCATATATTTCGGATCATTGTGTTTTTACTTTCATTTGTCTCCATGTGTTTTTTTGATTTCCTCTTTGTCTTTTGGTTGAACCTTTTGTTGTATAGTAATATTAATTAACCTCCATGTACTTGCACTCTTTACGGAGTTTTTTCTTGTAGGTGATTTTTAGTTTCATTGCACTGTGGTCAGAACAGATGTATGGTATGTCTTCAATTTTTTTTAAATTTTTTTAAAATTTCTTTTCCATGTAACAAAGTTTATATTACAACTTGTTGAGGTTTGTCTTGTGGCCTAATATGTGATTATCCTGGAGAATTTTTCATGCCAAAAGCATGAAAAGGATGTGTATGCTGCTGTTTTATGAGAGAATATATCTGTTAGATTTGTCTGGCGTCATCCGCTCGTGTCTCCCAAGCACCCAGGCTTCATTGTCTCTGCACAGGGAGAGGGTGACACTAGTCTTGCCACCTGCCTGCTGTTCCTGCCATGGCAGGCTCTCCTGCTTCACGACAGTATCCCGACAACAAGGCCAACTGCTGCTTCTCTTCTCCCGGGGCGGCGTGCTGCACTTCCCCAGACATGCTCCTGGGGAGCGCAGTGACAGACGTGTCCCTTTCCTTAGGACTGTTTCCACAGCGGCAACCACGCTTATTTCTCAGGCCGAGGGGATGCCCGAGCAAAGAGGCTTTCGCTCTATGCGGGTTTGTCCCACCGTGCTGCGACTACTAAGCTAAGGTTAGCAGGAAGAGGAGCCCACAAAACCGACCCCGATTTCCCAACGACTTCTATGCTTTCCCAGAGGTTTTCAGCTTGGCACGAACCGCGCTTCACTGCTGCTTCCTCCGCAAGGCTTTGGGCGTTCCCTCTGTCGCGTCAGGAAAGAGGAGCTGCAGGTGAGCAGGTGCCTATTGGGCCTTGCCTTCCCGGGCTCCATGTTCGCGCCCTGGGTTCACCCTGCCAGGCCGAACTAAGCAGACACAGCCGCAACCCTGCAGCAGCGTGCGTGGCCTAGGATGGCACTCTATGCACACTACCATCTCCCGGTGTAGGCAACGCTTGGCCTTTTGCTCCGGCACTCAGGCAGACTCGCGGACTAGGCCAGTGCCTTCCCCACAGGAGAGGAGAGGCCACAGGATCCCAGCACACGGCCTGTGCACTGGGATGGGGAGCTGTCGGGGACAGTCCCCACTCCTTCCTAGAAACCCCGTGCCTCCGCGAACGCTTCCACATCCTGGAGGAAGAAGGCATCTGACTGCCCGTTCTTTCAGGGAGCTGTTTCTGCGTGTTCAGGGTAGGCGCCTGGTGGCAAACCCATGTCTCCACCTGGGACAGGCCAAGGAGCTGTTGTCACCTTGGGCCCAGAGGCTCAGGACATGCCTGCTTTCTGCCCAGACTCCTTTCTCAGAGTGGAGCACGCGCCCCTGCTCTAGTTGTCCCCTCGGGTCTCCTCAGCAGCGAGGCTTCTGTCTCTCCACACAGGGAGCGGGGAACACTTGTCTTGCCACCTGCCCGCTGTTTATGCCAAGGTCGGCTCTCCTGCTAAGGGACCGTTTCCGACCACAAGGCCAATGGCTCCTTCTCTTCACCCCGGGCAGCGTGCTGCACCTTCCCCAGACATTCTCATGGGGAGCGCAGTGATTGACGTGTCCCTTTCCTTAAGTCTCTTCCAACAGGCGCAACCACGCTTCTCTCTCAGGCAGAGGGGACGCCCGGGCAAAGAGGATTTCGCTCCATGCGGGTTTCTTCCACCGTGCAGTGGAGACTAGCTCAGGCAAGCAGCAGCAGCATCCCACAGACCCGACTCTGATTTCCCGTGCCCGGGAAAGCAAGGCCCAAGAGGCACCTGCAAGAAGCAGCAGCAACCCGCAGACCCGACTCTGATTTCCCAAAGAATGCTCTGCGTTCCTACAGGGGATGCCCGGGCAAAGAGGATTTCCGTCCGTGCGGGTTTATTCCACCGTGCTGTGGAGACTAGCTCGGGCAGGCAGCAGCAGCATCCCACAGACCCGACTCTGATTTCCCATAGAATGCTGTGCGTTCCCAGATGGTATGCCCGGGCAAAGAGGCTTTCCCTCTATGCACGTTTCTCCCACCGTGCTGTGAATGCTAGGCTAAGGCAAGCAGCAAGAGCAGCCCACAGAACCGTCTCTGATTTCCCAGCGACTGCTATGCTTTCCCAGAGCTTTTCAGCTTGGAGCGAACTGCACTTCGCTGCTGCTTCCTCAGCAAGGCTTTGTGCGTTCGCTCTGTCGCGTCAGGGAAGAAGAGCTGCGGGAGAGCTGGTGCCTCTTGGGCCTTGCTTTCCCGGGCTTCATTTTCGCGCCCTGGGTTCACCCTGCCAGCCGAACTAAGCAGACACAGTCACAACCCTGCAGCACCATGCGTGCCCTAGGATCGCACTCTATGCCCACTACCATCTCCTGGCGTAGGCAAGGCTTGACCTTATGCTGTGGCGCTCAGGCGGACTTGGGGACTAGGTCAGTGCCTTCCACACAGGTGACGAGAGGTGACAGGATCCCTTTTACACCGCCCGTGCACTGGGATGGGGAGCTGTGGGGGACTGTCCCCACCCCTTCCCTGGCACACCCCCTGCCACCGACAACGCTGCCACATCTTGGAGGAAGACGGAATCTGACTGCTCGTTCCTCAAGGGAGCTGTTTCTGCGAGTTCCGCGTATGGCGCCTGGTGGTAAACCCAAGTCTGCCCTAAGGACAGGTGGCCAAGGAGATGCTGTCCCCTTGGGACCAGAGGCACAGGACAGGCCTGCCTTCTGCCCAGACTCCTTCCACAGAGTGGAGCACGTGCGCCTGCTCTAGTCGTCCACTTGTGTCTCCTTAGCAGCCAGTCTTCCATCTGTCCGCACAGGCAGCGGGTGACACCTGTCTTGCCACCGGCCCGCTGTTCCTGCCAGGGCAGGCTCTCCTGCTTCGGGACTATTTCCGGACAGCAAGGCCAACAGCTCCTTCTGTTCTCTCGGGGCGGCGAGCTGAGCCTTTCCCAGACTTGCTCCTGGGGAGCACGGTGACAGACACGTGCCTTTCCTTAAGGCGCTTTGCAGATGTGCAACCACGCTTCTCTCTCAGGCAGAGGGGATGCTAGGGCAAAGAGGATTTCGCTCCATGCGGGTTTATTCCAACGTGCGCTGGAGACTAGCTCAGGCAGGCAGCAGCAGTATCCCACACACCCGACTCTGATTTTGTAAAGAATGCTCTGCTTTCCTAGAGAGGATGCGCGGGCAAAGAGGCTTTCGCTCTATGCAGGTTTCTCCCAAGGTGCTGCGAATATTAGGCTAAGACAAGGAGCAAGAGCAGTTCACAGAACCAACTCTGATTTCCCAGCGACTGCTATGATTTCCCAGAGGTTTTCAGCATGGCGCGAACTTCACTTTGCTACTGGTTCCTCAGCAAGGCTTCGGCAGTTTGCTCTGTCTCGTCAAGGAATTAGAGCTTCGGGAGTGCCAGTGCTGATGATGGAGCAGGAGGCTGGCTGAGGACAAAGCAAGAGCTGGCGCCTTGCACCCCCCCCCCCCCGCTTCATCCGCTCCCCTCCATAGGTGTAGCATTCCTCAGGCACCCTTGTCTGTTATAAAATGATAAATAGTTAACTTTCTGAGATCACAATCCTGCAAGACAGGAGTCTCCCTTGGTTTGCAAATGTCCTTGAAATTACAACAAAGAAGTTACCTTATCAATAGCCCAATTTCCAGGGACACAGAACTCAGTTCCTCAAGCCCTAATGTCACCCTCCCCTCCATAAAAAACGGAAGGAGGCGGAGGTAGAAGGAAAAGTAAATAAAGTTAAATTTCTTCTAAACCTATATCTCATTAACAAGGATGCTTGATAGCAGGAATGTAACATTCCACCAGACTTCCAATTGTCTTTACTTGATAACAACTAAGCCTTCAATATCCTGATAGTATTCTTTGCCCCAAGCCCTTCTGAACACCCCTTTGCGCTCATCTACCCATCTCCTTGTATATAACCAACCACTCCTCACAACCCAGGGCAGCCGCATCTCTGCCTGCCCACGGGCCCTGTCCCCGTGCTTTAATAAATCACCTTTTGCAACAACGACGTCTTAAGAATTCTTTCTTTAGTCGTTGGCTCTGAACCTCCTCACCCCACCGAACCTGACTTAGGTTCCGGGACTTAATCAGTGCCTCTTGGGACTTTTTTTCCCCGGATATTTGTTCGTGCCCTGGGTTCACCCTGCCAGGCCGAACTAAGCAGACACAGACACAACCCTGATGCAGCGTGCGTGGCCTAGGATGGCACTCTATGCACTCTACCATCTCCCGGTGTAGGCAACGCGTGGCCTTTTGCTCCAGTGCTCACGCAGACTCGCAGACTTAGGCCAGTGCCTTCCCCACAGGAGAAGAGAGGCAAAGGGATCCCTGCACACCGCCCGCGCCCTGGGATGGCAAGTAATGGGTAACAGCCTCTCCTTCCGCGGAACACACCCTGCCTCCAGGAACGCGGCCACAGCCTGGAGGAAGACGGCCTCTGACTGCCCGTTCTTCCAGGTGCTGTTTCTGCGAGTTCAAGGCCACGTGCCTGGTGGCAAGCCCAAGTTGGCCTATGGACAGGTAGCCAAGGAGTGTTGTTCCCTTGGGCCCAGAGGCACAGGACAGGCCTGCCTACTCCCAAGATTCCTTCCTCAGAGTAGAGCAAGCGCGCCTGCCCTAGTCGTCCGCTCGTGTCTCCTTAGCAGCCAGGCTTCATTCTCCCCGCACAGGGAGTGGGTGACACTTGTCTTGCCACCTGCCCGCTGTTCCTGCCAGGGAAGGCTCTCTTGCTTCGCGACCGTTTCCCGACAAGACAAGGGCTCCTTCTCTTCTCTCGGGGCAGCGTGCTACGCCTTCCCCAGACATGCTCCTGGGGAGGGCAGTGACAGACGTGTCCCTTTCCTTAAGTCGGTTTCCACAGGCGCAACCACGGTTCTCTCTCAGGCAGGGGGGATGGCCTGGCAAAGAGGATTTCATGGGGGTTTATTACACCGTGCTGTGGAGACGAGCTCAGGCAAACAGCAGCAGCATCCCACACACCCGACTCTGATTTCCCAAAGAATGCTGGGCTTTCCAAGAGGGGATGCCCGGGCAAAGAGGCTCTCGTCTATGCGCGTTTCTCCCTCTGTGCTGAAAATACTAGGCTAAGGCAAGCAGCAAGAGCAGCCCACAGAACCGTCTGTGATTTCCCAGCGACTGGATGCTTTTCCAAAGGTTTTCAGCTTGGCGCGAAGCGAACTTCGCTGATGCTTCCTCAGCAAGTCTTTGGTCGTTTGCTCTGTCACGTCAGGAAAGAAGAGCTGCGGGAGAGCTGGTGCCTCTGGGGCCTTGCTTTCCCGGGCTCCATGTTCGCGACCTGGGTTCACCCTGCCAGGCCGAACTAAGCAGACACAGTCACAACCCTGCAGCAGTGGCATGGCGATGGCACTCTATGCACAGTACCATCTCACGGTGTAGGCAACGCTTGGCCTTTTGCTCTGGCACTCAGGAGTAATCGCGGACTAGTCAGTGCCTGTCTCACAGGAGAGGTAGGCTAAGGGACCCAAGCACACCGACCGTGCACTGGGATGGGCAGCTTTCGTGGACTCTCCCCACTCCTTCCCGGAAACCCCGTGCCTCCGTGAACGCTTCCACATCCAGGAGGAAGACGGCATCTGACTGCCCGTTCTTTCAGGGAGCTGTTTCTGCGTGTTCAGGGTAGGCGCCTGGTGGCAAGCCCATGTCTCCACCTGGGACAGGTGGCCATGGAGCTGTTGTCCCCTTGGGCCCAGAGGCTCAGGACATGCCTGCTTTCTGCCCAGACTCCTTTGTCAGAGTGCAACACGCGCCCCTGCTCTAGTCGTTCCCTCGGGTCTCCTTAGCAGCTAGGCTTCCGTCTCTCCACACAGGGAGCGGGGAACACTTGTCTTGCCACCTGCCCGCTGTTTATGCCAGGGACGGCTCTCCTGCTATGCAACCGTTTCTGAGCACAAGGCCAACGGCTCCTTCTCTTCACCCGGGGCAGCGTGATGCACCTTCCGAAGACATGCTCCTGGGGGGTGCAGTGATAGACGTGTCCCATTATTTAAGGCTCTTTCACAGGCACAACCACGCTTCTCACTCAGGCAGAGGGACGCGCAGGCAAAGAGGATTTCGCTCCATGCGGGTTTATTCCACCGTGCAGTGGAGACTAGCTCAGGCAAACAGCAGCAGCATCCTACACACCCAACTCTGATTTCGCAAAGAATGCTCTGCTTTCCTAGAGAGGATGCCCTGGCAAAGAGGCTTTCGCTCTATGCAGGTTTCTCCAACCATGCTGCGAATATTAGGCTAAGGCAAGGAGCAAGAGCAGCCCACAGAACCGACTCTGATTTCCCAGCGAATGCTATGATTTCCCAGAGGTTTTCAGCGTGGCGCGAACCGCACTTTGCTGCAGCTTCCTCAGCAAGGCTTTGGTCGTTTGCTCTGTCGCGTCATGGAAGAAGAGCTGCAGGAGAGCTGGTGCCTCTTGGGCCTTTTTTTCCCTGGGTCCATGTTCGCGCCCTGGGTTCACCCTACCAGGCCGAACTAAGCAGACACAGCCACAACCCGGCGCAGCGTGCATGGCCTAGGATGGCACTCTATGCAAACTACCGTCTCCCGGTGTATGCAACGCTTGGCCTTTTGCTCCAGTGCTCACGCAGACACTTGGCCTTTTGATCCGGCGCTCAGGCACACCCGCGGACTTAGGCCAGTGCCTTCCCCACAGGAGAGGAGAGGCAAAGGGATCCCTGCACACGGCCCGTGCCCTGGGATGGCGAGTAATGGGTAACTGCCCCTCCTTCCCCGGAACACACCCTGCCTCCAGCAACGCTGCCACAGCCTGGAGGAAGATGGCCTCTGACTGCCTGTTCCTCCAGGAGCTGTTTCTGCTAGTTCAAGGCCAGGTGCCTGGTGGCGAGCCCAAGTCTTCCCTATGGACAGGTGGCCAAGGAGCTGTTGTCCTCTTGGGCCCAGAGGCACAGGACAGGCCTGCCTACTCCCAAGATTCCTTCCTCAGAGTAGAGCAAGCGCGCCTTCCCTAGTCGTCCGCTCGTGTCTCCTTAGCAGCAAGGCTTCCGTCTCTCCACACAGGGAGTGGGGAACACTTGTCTTGCCACCTGCCCGCTGTTTATGCCAGGGCCGGCTCTCCTGCTATGCGACCGTTTCTGACCACAAGGCCAACGGCTCCTTCTCATTACCCAGGGCAGCGTGCTTCACTTTCCGCAGACATGCTCCTGGGGAGTGCAGTGATAGAGGTGTACCTTTCCTTAAGGCTCTTTCAACAGGCGCAACCACGCTTCCCTCTCAGGCAGAAGGGATGCCCTGGCAAAGAGGATTTCCTCCATGCGCTTTTATTACACCGTGCAGTGGAGACAAGCTCAGACAGGCAGCTCAGCACCCCAGAGACCCGACTCTGATTTCCCAAAGAATGCTGCACTTTCCCAGAGGGGATGCCCGGTCAAAGAAGATTTCAGTCCATGCAGGTTTATTCCACTGTGCTGTGGAGACTAGCTCCGGCAAGCAGCAGCAGCATCCAACAGACCCGACCCTGATTTGACAAAGAATGCTGTGCGTTCCCAGAGGAGATGTCCAGGCAAACTGGATTTCGGTCCTTGCAGGTTTATTCCACTACGCTGTGGAGACTAGCTCAGGCAAGCATCAGCAGCATCCCACAGACCCGACTCTGATTTCCCAAAGAATGCTGTGCTTTCCAAGATGGGTAAACGGGCCAGGAGTCTTTCCCTCTATGTTCGTTTCTCCCTCCATGCTACGAATACTAGGCTAAGGCAAGCAGCAAGAGCAGCCAACAGAACCCTGTGATTTCCCAGCAACTGCTATGCTTTCCCAAAGATTTTAAACTTGGCGCGAAGCGAACTTCGCTGCTACTTCCTCAGCAAGTCTTTGGTCTTTTGTTCTGTCGCGTCAGGGAAGAAGAGCTGCGGGAGAGCTGGTGCCTCTTGGGCCTTGCTTTCCCGGGCTCCATGTTTGCACCCTGGTTCACCCTGCCAGGCCGAACTAAGCAGACACAGTCACAACCCTGCAGCAGCGTTCATGGCGATGGCACTCTATGCACACTATCATCACGGTTTAGGCAACACTTGGCCTTTTGCTCTGGCACTCAGGCAGACTCGCAGTCTAGTCAGTGCTTCCCCACAGGAGATGAGAGGCCACAGCATCCCAGCACACCGCCCGTGCATTGGGATTGGGAGTTGTCGGTGACTGTACCCATTCTTTCCGGGAAACCCCGTGCCTCCGCGAACGCTTCCAAATCCTGGATGAAGAAGGCTTCTGAATGCCCGTTCTTTCAAAGAGCTGTTTCTGCGTGTTCTGGTAGGCGCCTGGTGGCAAGCTCATGTCTCCACCTGGGACAGGTGGCCATGGAGCTGTTGTCCCCTTGGGCCCAGAGGCTCAGGACATGCCTGCTTTCTGCCCAGACTCCTTTGTCAGAGTGCAACACGCGCCCCCGTTCTAGTCGTCCCCTCGGGTCTCCTTAGCAGCTAGGCTTCCATCTCTCCCTACAGGGAGCAGGGAACACTTGTCTTGCCCCCTGCCTGCTGTTTATGCCAGGGCCGGCTCTCCTGCTATGCGACCGTTTCTGACCACAAGGCCATCGGCTCCATCTCTTCGCAGGCAGCATCGTGCTGCACCTTCCACATATATGCTCTTGGGAACGCAGTGATTGACGTGTCCCTTTCCTTAAGGCTCATTCAAAAGGCGCAATGACACTTCTCTCGGGCAGAGGGAACGCCCGGGCAAAGAGGATTTCACTCCATGCGGGTTTATTCCACCGTGCGGTGGAAACTAGATCAGGCAATCAGCAGCAGCATCCCACAGACACGACTCTGATTTCCCAAAGAATGCTGTGTGTTCCCAGAGGGGATGCCCGGGCAAACAGGATTTCAGTCCATGCGCGTTTATTCCACCGTGCTGTAGAGACTAGCTCAGGCAAGCATCAGCAACATCCCACAGACCCGACTCTGATTTCACAATGAATACTCTGCTTTCCTAGAGAGGATGCCCTGGCAAAGAGGCTTTCGCTCTATGAGGTTTCTCCACCGTGTTGCGAATATTAGGCTAAGGCAAGGAGCAAGAGCAGCCCAAAGGATCGACTCTAATTTCCCAACGACTGCTATGCTTCCCAGAGGTTTTCAGCGTGGCGCGAACTTCACTTTGCTGTTGCTTCCTCAGCAAGGCTTTCGGCGTTTGCTCTGTCGCGTCAGGGAAGAAAGGCTGCGGGAGAGCTGGTGCCACTTGGGCCTTTTTTTCCCCGGATCCATGTTTGCGGCCTGGGTTCACCCTGCCAGGCCGAACTAAGCAGACACAGCGACAACCCTGCCGCAGCGTGCGTGGCCTAGGATGGCACTCTATGCACACTACCATCTCCCGGTGTAGGTAACGCTTGGCCTTTGGCTCCGGCGGAAGGCAGAATCACGGACTTAGGCCAGTGCCTTCCCCACAGGAGAAGAGAGGCAAAGGGATCCCTGCACACGGTCCGCGCCCTGGGATGGCGAGTAATGGGTAACTGCCCCTTCTTTCCCGGAACACACCCTGTCTCCAGTAACGCTGCCACAGCTTGGAGGAAGACGGCCTCTGACTGCCGTTCCTCCAGGCGCTGTTTCTGCGAGTTCAAGGCAACGTGCCTGGTGGCAAGCCCAAGTCTGGCCTATGGACAGGTGGCCAAGGAATGTTGTTCCCTTGGGCCCAGAGGCACAGGACAGGCCTGCCTACTCCCAAGATTCCTTCCTCAGGGTAGAGCAAGCGCGCCTGCCCTAGTCGTCCGCTCGTCTCTCCTTAGCAGCCAGGCTCCATTCTCTCCGCACAGGGAGTGGGTGACACTTGTCTTGCCACCTGCCCGCTGTTCCTGCCAGGGAAGGCTCTCCTGCTTCGTGACCGTTTCCCGACAACAAGGACAAGGGCTCCTTCTCTTCTCTCGGAGCGCGTGCTACGCCTTCCCCAGACAAGTTCCTGGGGAGGGCAGTGACAGAAGTGTCCATTTCCTTGAGTCGGTTTCCATAGGCGCAATCACGCTTCTCTCTAAGGCAGAAGGGATGCCCTGGCAAAGAGGGTTTCGGTCCATGCAGGTTTATTCCACCGTGCTGTGGAGACTAGCTCAGGCACACAGCTCAGCACCCCACAGACCAGACTCTGATTTCCCAACAAACGCTGTGCTTTTCCAGAGGGATGCCCAGGCAAAGAGGCTTTCGCTCTATGCGCGTTTCTCCCTCCGTGCTGGGAATACTAGGCTAAGGCAAGCAGCAAGATCAGCCACAGAACCGTCTGTGTTTTCCCCGCGACTGGATGCTTTCCCAAAGGTTTTCAGTTTGGCTGGAAGCGCACTTCCTGCTGCTTCCTCAGTAAGTCTTTGGGTGTTCGCTCTCTCGCATCAGGAAGAAGAGCTGCGGGAGAACAGGTGCCTCTTGGGCCTTGCTTTCCCGGCCTCCATGTTCGCGCGCTGGGTTCACCTTGCCAGGCCGAATAAGCAGACACAGCCACAACCCTGCCGCAGCGTGCGTGGCCTAAGATGGCACTCTATGCACACTACCATCTCCCTTTGTAGGCAAGGCTTGGTCTTTTGCTCTGGCGCTCAGACAGTATCGCGCATTAGTCAGTGCCTTCCCCACAGGAGAGGAGAGGCCACAGGATCCCTGCACTCCGCCCGTCACGTGGATGGGGAGCTGTGGGGGACTGTTCCCACTCCTTCCCGGAAACCCCGTGCTTCCGCGAACGCTTCCACATCCTGGAGGAAGACGGCATCTGACTGCCCGTTCTTTCCGGTATCTGTTTCTGCGAGTTCAGGGTAGGCGCCAGGTGGCAAGCCCATGTCTCCACCGGTACCGCTGGCCAAGGATCTGCTTTCTCTTTGTGCCCAGAGTCTAAGGACAAGCCTGCTTTCTGCCCATACTCCCTTCAGAGTGGAGCACGCGCCCCTGCCCTAGTCCTCCCCTCGTGTCTCATTAGCAGCCAGGCTTCCGTCTCTCCGCACACGGAGGGGGTGACACTTGTCTTGCCACCTGCCCGCTGTTCCTGCCAGGGCATGCTCTTCTGCTTTGTGACTGTTTCCCGACAACAAGGCCAATGGCTCCTTCTCTTCTCCCGGAGCAGCGTGCTGAACCTTTCCCAGACAGGCTCTTAGGGAGCGCAGTGACAGACAGGTCCCTTTCCTTAAGGCTCTTTCAACAGGCGGAACCACGCTTCTCTCTCAGGCAGAAGGGATGCTCTGGCAAAGAGGATTTCGCTCCATGCGGGTTTCTTACAACGTGCTCTGCAAACTAGCTCAGGCAAGCAGCAGCAGCATCCCACAGCCCCGACTCTGATTTCCCAAAGAATGCTGTGCTTCCCAGAGGGGATGCCCGGGCAAAGAGGCTTTTGCTCTGCGGGTTTCTCCCACCGTGCTGCGAATACTAAGCCAAGGCAAGCAGCAAGAGCAGCCCACATAACCGACTCTGATTTCCCAGCATCTGCTATGCTTTTGCAGAGGTTTTCAGCTTGGCGCAAACTGCACTTCGCTGCTGCTTCTTCAGCAAGGCTTTGGCCGTTCGTTCTGTCGCGTCAGGGAAGAAGAGCTTCGGGAGAGCTGGTGCCTCTTGGGCCTTGCTTTTCTGGGCTCCATGTTCACGCCCTGGGTCACCCTGCCAGGCCAAACTAAGCAGACACAGTCACGACCCTGAAGCAGCGTATGTGGCGATGGCATTCTATGCACACTACCATCTCCCAGTAGGCAACGCTAGGCCTTTTGCTCTCTTTGTGGGCGTACTTGCCCACTAGGCCGTGCCTTACCCACAGGGGAGGAGAGGCGACAGGATCCCAGCCTACCGCCTGTGCACTGGCATGGGGAGCTATCGGGGACTGTCCCCACTCCTTCCCGGAAACCCCGTGCCTCCGCGAACGCTTCCACATCCTGCAGGAAGACGGCATCTGGCTGTCCTTTCTTTCAGGGAGCTGTTTCTGCGTGTTCTGGGTAGGCGCCTGGTGGCAAGCCCAAGTCTTCCCTAGGGACACGTGGCCAAGGAGATTCTGTCCCCTTGGGCCCATAGTCTCAGGACAGGCCTTTCTTCTGCCCAGACTCCTTCCTCAGAGTGAAGCATGCGCCCCTGCCCTAGTCGTCCTCTCGTGTCTCCTTTCCAGCCAGGCTTCCGTCTCTCCGCACATGGAGCGGGTGACACCTGTCTTGCCACCGGCCCGCTGTTCCTGCCAAGGCAGGCTCTCCTGCTTTGAGACTGTTTCCCGATAACAAGGCCAATGGCTCCTTCTCTTTTCCCGGGGTGGCCTGCTGCGCCTACCCGTGACCTGGTCCTGGGAAGAGTGTTTACAGACGTGTTGTGGAGAATGCTGTGCTTTTCACAGCACGTTGGGAGAAACCCGCATACAGCAAAATCCTCTTTGCCCGGGCATGCCCTCTGGGAAAGCACAGCATTCTTTGGGAAATCAGAGCCAGGTCGGTGGTATGGTGCTGCTGTTTGCCTGAACTAGTCTCCACAGCACGGTGGAATAACCCCACATGGAGCGAAATCCTCTTTGACTGGGCATCCCCTCTGCCTGAGAGAGAAGCTTGGTTGCGCCTGTGGAAAGAGCCTTAAGGAAAGGGACACGTCTGTCACTGCGCTCCCCAGGAGCATGTCTGGGGAAGGTGCAGCACGCTTCCCCAGAGGAAGAGAGAAGCTGTTGGCTTGTGGTCGCGAAACAGGAGAGCCGGCCCTGGCAGGAACAGCGGGCCGGTGGCAAGACAAGTGTCACCCACTCCCTGTGTGGAGAGACGGAAGCCTCTCTGCGAAGGAGACACGAGGGGATGACTAGGGAAGGCATGCGTGCTCCAGTCTGAGGAAGGAGTATGGGCAGAAAGCATGCCTGTCCTGAGTCTCTGGGCCCAAGGAGACAGCAACTACTTGGCCACCTCTCCCTGGTGGAGACATGGGCACTGGCCTAGTCTGCGAGTCCGCCTGAGTGCCAGAGCAAAAGGCCAAGCATTGCCTACACCGTGAGATGGTAGTGTGCATGGAGTGCCATCCTAGGCCATGTACGCTGCTGCAGGGTTGTGACTGTGTCTGCTTAGTTCGGCCTGACAGGGTGAACCCCGGGCACGAACATGGAGCCCAGGAAAGCGAGGCCCAAGAGGCACTAGCTCTCCCGCAGCTCTCTTCTCTGACGTGACAGAGCCAACGCCCAAAGCCTTGCCTAGGAAGCAGCAGCGAAGTGCGTTTCACGCCAAGCTGAAAACCTCTGCAAAAGCATAGCATACGCTGGGAAATCTGAGTTGTTCTGTGGGCTGCTCTTCCTGCTTGCCTTAGCCTAGTATTAACAGTACGGTGGGAGAAACCCGCATAGAGTGAAATCATCTTTCCCCGGGCATCCCCTCTGCCTGAGAGAGACGCGTGGTTGCGCTTGTGGAAACTGCCTTAAGTAAAGGGACACGTCTGTTACTGCACTCCCCAGCAAAGGAAACAGTTAACAAAACCAAAAGACAACTGTCAGAATGGGAGAAGATATTTGCAAATGTCATATCAGAATAAGGGCTATTGTCCAAAATTTATAAAGAACATAGCAAACTCAACACCCAAAGAACAAATAATGCAATCAAGAAATGGGCAGAAGACATTAACAGACATTTCTGCAAAGAAGACATCCAGATGGCCAACAGACATATGAAAAAGTGCTCTACATCACTCGGCATCAGGGAAATACAGATACTCCCTGCTGGATAACTCTGATCATTATTTGATTGTTACTTATTTTATTTTAAAATTATTTTTAAAGAAAATTTTAATTTAAATACAATTAATTAATATATAATACTAGTCTCAGACATACAGGTTAGTGATTCATTAGTCTTTTATAACACTGTATCACATGCCTTCCTTAATGTCCATCACCCGGTTACCCCATCCAGATCAGCCTCCCCTCCAAGAACCCTCAGTTGGTTTCCTGTGATTAAGAGTCTCTTCTGAGGGGTACCTTGCTGTATCAGTGGGTTAAAGCCTCTGCCTTCAACTCAGGTTATGATCTCAGGGTCCTGGGATTGAGCCCCGCATCAGGCTCTCTGCTCCCTGGGGAGTCTGCGTCCTCCTCTCTCTCTCTTCCTGCCTCTCTGCCTACTTGTGATCTCTGTTTGTCAAATAAGTAAATAAAATCTTTTTTTTTTTTTAAGTCTCTTCTGGTTTGTCTCCCTCTTTGACTTCATCTTGTTTTATGTTTTTCCTTTCTTCCCCTATGATTCTGTTTTGTTTCTTAGACTCCACATATGAGTGAGATCATATGATAATTGTCTTTCTCTGACTTATTTTGCTTGGAATAATACCCTCTACTTTCATCCCTGTCATTGAAAATAATTGCCATTTATTTTAACTCGACAGAGAAGGCCACTAGAAACAGCAGGTGATGGCCCCAGCTCCTGTCCCTCCATGCAGAACATCTGTCAACACCTATGGACATCTTTTCCTCCCCCATTCCTATGAATGTTGCTCAGTTGTTACATGGCATGGACAAATGCTGCTGGCTGGTGGCATGGACACACTGGACAAGCTTGGCCTTCAGTAAAACAAAGACTGGATTCAATTACTCAAACTGAAACAGGAATGCTTGGATGAACAAGCCTGCCAGGAAGTCCCACTGGAGGTACTCAACCTGTGCTCCTTCCCTCTTTGGACCAAGAACCTGAACTTGAGAGATGAATGGCTTATCCAAGGTTATGGCAAGGTTACACAGAGCTGAAACTAGACACAGGAGTACATGCTTATGATCAAGGCTGGCTGTGAAATCAAACTGCCTCAAATCTTGATTCTTTTTGCCACTTCTCATTCTCTGACCCTGTTTTTCATAGTTTAGGATGTAGGAATAATAAAAATATCAGCTAATGGGGTATCCTGACTTTTTGATGTTTTAGTTCTTGTCAGACATTTACCATAATGCTTAATACATGGATATATGTGTGCACACACATGCACATGCTTGACACTCAAAAAATTGTTCCCTGATATTAACTTTATCAGTGTACTTTGCGTCCACCACCAATTGGCTGTTTTATCACAAACTGATTAAAGCAGAACTGTCAAGTGAGGAACTTCAAAGCCAAAGCATTAAGTGCTTTGAAAAACCCGCACCTGGGAGGATTTGTCTCAGCATCTGTGATTAGAAAGCAGCAAAAAGAGACTTTGGGGACACAATTCACCCCTTCATGAAGCAGCCATTCAGAACTTTCTCAGAAGGGCTAATGCCTAATCTTCCAAAGACCAGCAAGAACAAAGCTTATGGTCTGTTAAAATCAGATTTTTATTTATTTATTTGAGAGAGAGAGTGAGAGAGAGAGTATGAGAGGGGAGAAGGTCAGAGGGAGAAGCGGACTCCCCATGAAACTGGGAGCCTGATGCAGTCCTTGATCCTGGGATTCCAGAATCAAAATCAGATTGATTGACTCAATACAGTCAGGGAGGACATTCCTCAGGAGTCACAGAATGCTGGTTGCCATGAGGGAGGAGTCTTTTACAAAGTCTGGGCTCTCACAGAAGGAGTCTGAAGCACGTGTATGGAAAGCAGAGGTCAGTTCTGGATTAGAATCTCTTTCTGAGGGGGAAATGAGTAGAAGCAGGGATTAACCAGGACTTGGGCCCTGCCTTATTCAGTTAAGGCTGCTGCAACAAATAATGACAGACTGGGTGGCTGAAACAGCAAAACATGTACTATTCCTTGCAGTTCTAGAGGCTAAGAAGTCCAAAAGCAAGATCCTGGGAGATCTGATATCTAGCAAAAGAGACGGCTTCCTTATCTATAGATGCCCATATTCCTGTTGTAGCCTTGCATGGCTGACAGCTGGCAGAACAATCTCTTAGGTCTTTTCTCAGAAGTGCTTTTATCTCATTCACAAGGGTTCCAATCTCATGACCTCATCATCTCTCAAAGCCCATACCTCCTGATGCCACTCCTTGAGGGTTAGGGCTTCAACATCTGAATTGGGACAAGACACAAACATTCAGTCCATTAGCAAGTGTTGTCATGAGGACAGCATATCCCCAGGAATCCATGAGACTAGCAAAGCAGAATCTGGGGGCGCCACTCGTAGAAAAGCAGCAGTTCCCCAAGAGAGAGTCCTCATAGCATTTTACAGAGACAGCATGACCCTTGAGAAACAATAGTTTCCGTGACCCATACACCAGCCTTTATCTATGCCTGTCCTCCCTGCTGGATTCACAGCAAGCCTACTTCTTTCTTTTCCAGTACAAATGGATTTCCACTCTCTGAATCCTGATGAATTTTTGCTCTTTTGCAGTTAGTAGGTTGTCCCTCAGGATTCTGCATGTCTGGATTTGCAATTGTGGAAACTGCCAAAGGTCTAGGGACCTGCGTGGCAGAACCCGGCCTCTACCAGTATTGCCCAAGGTAAGGACTCTGGTCCCTTGAGCGTCCTGTGCTGCTGTCAAAGGTCTGTGTGCATTGGCTTGTTGATTTTTAAAAAAATGTAATTGCTTATACGTGTGTTTGATCATGCTCAAGTGGCCTTTCTGTGGAAACAGTGGCCAAGCTACACCTAGAAGTCACTGAAGAAAGTTCTAAGAACTCCTGGTTGGTATGAGGCTAGAGAGAGAGAGAAAGAGAGAACAGAAATCTGCCTCTCTGCATTTTGCAAGTCCCTGGGCAAAATCTGTTGGCTGTGCACTCCCCACACGGAGATTCCAGGCAGGAAGGCCCTCCTGAGCCTCATCTCCCTGGGTTCCTCCTCCAGGAGCAATCCCTAGTTTGAGACCAGGGTTAGGGAAGGAAGAGCAGCAAAGCAGGGTCCAGAAGGAAGGACTGCCACAGACCACGGAGCACCAGCTCACTGTTGGGGTGCAAATGGTACCTGCTCACTATTGGGGTGCAAATGGGCTCAGCTCAGCAGGTATAGGGGTGCCTTGGCCCCTCTGGTGGGCTTTGCAGGGCCCCAAACTCAGGAAGAAAAAAGCCTGGCTCAGGTGACTTATTTTTGACTGGGAAGGAGCTGACAGCAATGGAAATAAACAAGTAGGGAATGATGTTGGTAAGTTGGAGGGTTTGTCCTTTATATCTCAGCTTTCTCTCCTATCTTCCCTTGCTCTGTAGTGTGTTCTCAAAGAAGTTTTTGGCATGGTATTCCTGTTCACTGATTTACTCCTGAGCTGTGTCTTTTCTGCTATTCAGCTCATCTGGTGAATTCTTTTACTGTAAAAGGGCAAGGGCAAGACCTGAGAAATCCCAGAGATTTCAGCTTGCCACCCAGAAGGAAACCAGCCTATTTGGAATTCTGGAAAGGATTCAGAGTAGGGGAAATCGGCTTGGACATCTGAGACCACCCCCACATTCAGTGGTCCCCTGGACACAAACCCAGACCTTGATACTGATCCTGAACCATGCTCTCAACTCAGACCCCTGTGATCCTCGCCACAGTGCTTTCAGATCAGTGCAGCCATGCCCATAGGCACAAACTCTTAAGCCTAGATTCTGTCCTGAGAGGTCTGTCCCCCATGGCCTGGCTCCAAAGCCTCAGAGATTGGGGACAGTGAGGAACACCATAGGACTCACCCTGCCACCCCAAAAGAAACCATGCCATTTGGAACTCCAGAAAGGATTCAGAGGAACTGAAATCTGCATTCCTACCTCTGGACACCCCCATATTCAGCAGGCCCCTGGATGCAAACCTGGAGCTTGACACTCACCCTGAACCAATCCCTCGACTGCCCCTCCCCAGAAAGATGGACAGAGTGCTGGCAGATCGGGCCTGCCATGTTGTGGGCCCTAACCATAACCTTTGGTTTGGTTCTCAGGGTTCTGACCCCAAAGGCCTTGCAGTAGATGCCCTACAATTTGGGGACACCTGGGCAATCCCAGAGGACTTAGCCTGCCGCCCAGAAGGAAACTGTGCCATTTGGAACTACGGAAAGGATTCAGAGGAGCAGAAATCTGCATGCCAACTGAGGACACACAGAGCTGACTCCTGGACACAAAGCGAGAGCCAGACACTCACCCTCACCTACACTGTCAACTCAGCCACCCAGACAGCTCTCCATGGGGTCTTCAGGTCAGTCCTGCCATGTCCCTGGTCCCTAACACTAACCCTTGGATGGGTTCTGTAATGATCTCCTCATTTCAGGTTATGTGGTGGTTCTGCAGGACATTGTCCTGGTGTTGGGTCAAACACACTGAAGCATCCCGTGTGAAGTGGCAAACGTGGTAAAGAAATGATGGCTGGGGAATCTGAGTGTGGAGACAGCACGTATTTGTGCTGTTATAACAAGCTGACTGCACTTTGAAATCACCGCAGAGAAAATGACTCTTCCAAACATCCATGTTAGCACGACGGCACAGAAGCAGAGAGGACATTGGACTTTGGGATGGAGGCCACGCCCTCCCAGATCCAGGTCACCCAACATGGAGAGGACACATGTTAGCAAGAGACTCATGGGAAGATTAAATCATGAGCCCCTGTATCTCGGGTGCAGTAAAAGCAGTGGATTTGGAATTCCAGTTTTCCACAACGTTCCACCACAAGCTGGTTAGAACTGTGCAAAAGCAGGAAGGGAAGCCCCAGTAAAGTGGACTGGGGATGCCAGAAGGGGAGGCTGGAAGGGGGCGCCTGGTGCTCAGTGCCCATTACAGACCCCACATTGCAATCCCCCACAGGAGAGACTCACCAATTCCAGGCCCCACAGGGGAAGCTGGAGGTTCATCTCCTGACTTTTTGTAGGAGCTTTGCAGCTCAGCTGGTGAGAATTCTCCACCACCCTGCCTTTCTCCAGTGGACTTTCCTTCCAAGCACCCCTCCCAACTTCTTCCTCCTCCATGAAATAATGTTCCTCTCCTTTGTTTCTCGCACTTGCCTGTGATGGGACCATAGCTTGCTCAGCCCAGACTGCCATTCTCTGCTCTTCCCAAATAAACCCATGCTGCTGGTCAAATAACTGGCAGATTGAGTTTAAGGCAAATCGAACTAATTCAAGAACTTGCAAGGAACAAAATCAATATGCACAAATTAGTGGCACTCCTATGTGCTCAGAAGGAACCATCAGAAAGAGACTATGGAGAACAATCTCATTTACACCTGCATCCAAGAGAGCAAGATACCCGGGTGACCCCTGAACCAAGAAGGTGACAGACCTGTCCTCTGACAGCCCTGCAACAATGACGACAGACAGGGAGGGGGACACACGGAGATGGGGAGGCACTGTGCTCAGGGAAGAACCCACACTGGGAAAATACCTACTCTCCCCAAAACCATCTACAGAGTCCTCACTCTGGCTCCCGAACTTCTGGACTCGGCGCCAGCCCGGAGTGGGTGTGGACACGGGAAGGACCCTGCAGGGCTGAGGGGGGGGGAGGTAAGCACAAGCACCGAGGCAGGCGGACGCTCCCTGACTGCAGACCATCTGAGGAGCCTCAGGAACAGAATCCGTGAGCACAAACACAGACGAGGACCGAGGAGCACCCGAGCCCAGAAAGGGGGGACCCTACAGCCCCGCGCACAGCACAGCAGGAGGCCACGTCTCCTCACACAAAACGAGGGAAGCCCCAGTGTCTACACAGGGCGCCCTTCCTCTGTGGGGTCCTGGGACCACGAACCCCTTGACAGTCCACTCAGGCGGCTTCTCCTCACCTCCTCCAGCGTCTGGTCCTTAGGAGGTTGGACTGCTGTCAGTGTGGGCGCATCCTCCACAATGGGTCCGGTCAGTGTGGATGCAGAGCCACACCCTCCTCAGCTTGTCCTGTCAGGGTGGGAGCCGCCCCACATTCTCCAGAAGTCTCCACAGTGGGTCCTGAAGAGTCGGGGCTCTGGTCCCAGCTGTGGCTGCGCAGCCTGGGCTCAGGGCGGGAGCTGGGGGGTCTGGCGCCCTCTGCAGGCGGTGGAAGGCAGTGTAGGACTGTGGGAGCTCACCCTTCAGTGGAAGGTCCTGCTCCCTCCCGGGGTCCAGCTGACGCCATTTCATTCCGGAAATTCAAGTTGCATGGAGCCCAATATCCCCCAACTTCCCCCCAAATAGCTAAGGAACAATGAATTGGAAACAATGTGGAATTACAACAGTCCTTGACCCAAACAGTGGCACTGAACATGGCCCTGATGCAGACCCACACTCTGTCCTCAACTTGGTCTCAAGCCTGGACCCTACCCTCATCCAAGAACCTAACCCTAGCCCCCAGCCCAAACAATGTTCACAAGAATCAAAAGGTAGAAACTGCAAATATCCATCAATGGCAAGTGCATAAGCAAAGTGTGGTGAAGGGTTTGAATTTGGGTTCAGGTTCAGGTTTTAGTCAGAGTTCTAGATCAGGCTTTGGGTTTAGTGTTAGGGTGAGGATTTAGAGTGAAGGACAAGGGAACAGAGTTATAGTTTAGGGCTTTAAGTTTATGATTTAGGCTTTAAGACTCAGGGCTTATGAGATAAAGTTCAAGGTCAAGTTTGGGGTTTGGCTTCATGCTGAGATTTGGGTTCAGGGTTCATGACTTGGAGGTCTGGTTTAGGGTTTGGGTTCGTGGTTCAGGGCTTGGATCCAGGGCTCAGGTACAGGCTTTGGGTTCCATTTCAGGTTTGGGATTCAGGGTTCTAGTTTGGGCTTTAAGGTCAGCTTAGGTTTCAGCGTTGTTAGGGGTTAAGGTTAGGTTTAGGGATGACACATTTTCTTCAGTTGTCATCATGGACAAAAAAATTCTATCTGAAGTTTCTAAGTCAGAAATGTATTTCATCTGGGGGCGCCTGGGTGGCTCCGCGTGTTAAGCCTCTGCCTTGGGCTCAGGTCATGATCTCAGGGTCCTAGGATCAAGCCCTTCATCAGGCTCTCTGCTTGGCGGGGAGCCTGCTTCCCCATCTTTCTCTCTACCTGCTTCTCTGCCTACTTGTGATCTCTGTCTGTCAAATAAATAGAATCTTAAAAAAAAAAAAAAAAGAAATGTATTTCATCTGGGTGTCAGGAGCTGGTTTGGAATTTAGGATCCCAGTAACTCCCTACCAACAGCATTCTGATCCTAGAGTCCCAATCACCCAGAAGCGGCTCTTGTCTTGGCTCAAACTTGGCTCTCTGCCCTTTACAGAGAAGGGCAAGTTGGTGCCAAAGTTGGGATTTCACAATGGTAGAGGTATGAAACCAGATATTGTGGAACTATCATGGAAAATGAGACAGGACACAAATAACTGGTTGACTCCTGATTCTTCCACATAAACAAAGACCAAGTTTCCAATAGGATCTGATAATGTTACCTAGGAAGGCCTATGGTACTCATTACCAGTACCAAAGGAGGACCCCCTCCCCTGGTTTAAATTAAGAATCACAGCAGGATATTTCCTACTTAGTGTCAAAAATAAAATTTTATTTTTTGGCTGTTCCAGTGTACAATTTGTGGAAGCACTGACAACCTTTTCATGCTCAAATTCCCATCAATGCAATGCAGGCAACATTGTAATGCATTACTTCTTGGAATACCAGGTACAAGGAGGGCTATTAGAAGTAGTAAAAAGATACCAAATATGAAATTCAGAAAAAACACCATTTATGGGCACCTAATGTGGATCCCTAACCATAAGATCTAACATATCATCCTATAGATTTCACTTACAAAAATCATCAATAACAGTAGTCTACTGACCACTGTAACCACCCCACCATTGACCTCTAGGCCTGTAATACACACTCCAACCACTGGAGACACAATTCTCAGCAGCAGAATGGGACTTGCCCAGTCCGGGTGGACCAACTCTTAATGTAAAGCCAAAAAATCCTGCTTCTTGGAAATCCCAGCCATTAGGACACAGTCACAGAAACCATACCCAGAACTCAATAAAGGACAGACATCCCATGGGGCGGATGCTGCAGATCACCCCCACTCCCATGAAGTAGCTCTACAGTGGACTCCAGGTCTGTTCTCTTCCCGGGATCACACGTGGCACCACTCCCTCCTCAGAACAAAACCGTGAACTGTCCTCATGAGGCCTGTGTGCAGGCTCACAGAAAGCCAGACACTTTCTTGAGAGCACTCAGCCTCTCATGCCTATCCCAGCAGAGGGAGGGTACTGTCTTCCCGACTTCCGTACCAACTAGAGAAGACTTGGAACAAGTCTTGCCAGACTCTATGCAAACTCTATTCTCCATCTGCAAAATGATGGATGGTGAAACACCACGGATTCCCTGAACCTTCTTGAACGTAGGTAAGTTGGAGCTACAGCTTGCCCAGAGCTATTATCCCCAATCCCTAAACACACACACTTCTCTTGTGCACTCTGGGCCAGTTTCCATCCACTTTGCTTCTCAGCCATTGTCTCTGCAGAGAAGTACATCAGTACTGAGGTGCTGGGACTGAGGTGCTAGGTGCCAAGCCAGCACCTTGGACCCACTTACTATCAGAAATTAATATTCCTTTTATTAACAGATGCATCCCATAAGATCTTGCCACCACAGCCATTAGAAAAGTCATTACAACAGAGGTCCTAACAACATGTGCCAACCTCCATGGCTCCACTCTCTGGCTCCAGGGATTGGTTCATTCATGGGCATGTGACCTGGTCCCACCCAATGAGGTGGGAGGAACCTTGGGTCTTAGCCTGCAGGGCCAAGGATAGGGTGAACTGCCTAGGTCAGGGGGGGTTTCCATCATGACTGCAGAAGTGGCCTCAGCCAGGCCTGTGCCAGTGCCACAGAGAGCTCAGGAAGCCAGATGCTCCATTACATTGCTGAGGGCTGAATCAGACTTGTCCTGAAGCCCACACATGCTACAACCTCTGCTAACTCAGGAGAACCTGAAATGTGCTCATGGTCTTGGCCTGAACAAGATGACCATCTAGGTGGTATATAACCTGCAAGATATACCCACCAGGCAATGGGGACTGTCTCAGCCAAACAATACCCACATGGAATTCAATCACAGACAAACGTCTTGTGGCAAACTTGAGGCCTACAGAGAAAGGCAGGAGAATTCCTGAGGCCTTCATTTTTGGCCAATCTCACTATCATCTTTTTTTCCTTTCAAGTGGAGGGTCCAGGGTCAGGCAGGATATGTCCCAGTGGACATAGGAAAAGAAGAGCCACTGGAAAAGAAGAGCCCTCTCCCCCATCATCCATCATGTTGCAGATCTGGAGTGTGGGAAACTATCACCCATGGGCCAAATGGGACCTCTCCCTGTATTCTGTCAATAAAGTGTGGCTGGAACATGAGTTATGGATGGTCTGTGGCTGCTCTCAAGCCACAGTGCAAGAGTGGAGTCATTCTCAGAGACACCACATGGACAGCAAACCTGACAGAAAATTTTTACAGAGACCTTATGGAAAAGTCTGTGTCAATCCCTGGTCTCAAAGGTCCTAGGATCATGTCACTTCTTTGAACAGAGCATAGCGCCTTCTGGGTAAAATGTAATTTCTTCACCCCCAGAGGCAAGGACTTCCATCCTTTTAGCCAGAACTCCATCTCCATCCTCCTCTATTTAAACCTTAAATGGCACATCTACATGTCTGCAGCCCAACAGGAATTCACTGTACATGATAGTGATGCTCAGAAACAAAGGTGTAAGTGTGAACTTATGTGGGTGAGCGTGTGCTTCCCTTTTGTTAGCCACAGTGTGCAAGGAGGATATAATACAGTAGCGTGCTTTCTGTCCCACAGGAATGGCAAAAAAATTAACCCTAGCACAACCCTAAACCTACTCCTACCTCAACCCCTGACCCTAACCCTACCCCAAACCCCTAACCTTAACCCTTGACCCTAACCTGTGACCCTAAACCCTGACTGTAAAACTTGACCCCAACCCTGACCCTAGGTTGGGCTCAGAGGGGTCTGTTCCCAGAGACCTGATGCCAAAGCCGCAGGGACTAAGGACACCTGAGCAAGTCCAGAGAATTCCACCTGCCACCCAGAAGGAAACCATGCCATTTGGAACTCCAGAAATGGTTCAGAGCAGGATAAATCTGCATGCCCACCGAAAGCAACCCCCACATTCAGTGCTGGCTGGACTCAAACCTGGAGCCTGACACTCACCCTGACCATGCCCTGATGTGCACAGCTGGCAGATTGAACCTGCCATGATCCTAGGCCCCAACCCTCACCCTAGATTGGCTTTTTAAAGGACAATGCCCAGAGGCCTGGCTCCAGATCCCCTGGGAATGGGGACACCTAAGCAAAGCAGAGGGCTCATTTTACAACAAAGTCAGAAATCATGACTTTTGGAACTGCAGAAAGGATTTTGAGATGAAATCTGAATGAAATCTTGAACCAATACCTGCTTATTTATAGTTCCAAACCATACTGAATGCAAAGCCTGAGCCTGATACTCTCCTTAACTCTAGCCCTCAATTCAGACGTCTGTGAAGGTCTCCACACCTAAGCAGATCACACTTTCCATGCTCCTTGGACCACCCCTATCCTAGATTAAGACGTAGGTATAAACATGAACACGACTTTTTACCAAAAGGACATACAAGAGATCAAAAGACCCATGAAAAAGTGCTCCACATCACTTAGCATCAGGGAAATACAAATCAAAACGACAATGAGATACCACCTTACAATAGCTGGCATGGCTAAAATTATCAAGGCAGGGAAAAACAAATGGTGAGGACGTGGTGAAAGGGGAATCCTCTTACACTGCTGGTGGAAAAGCAAGCTCGTACAGCCACTCTGCCAAATGTTATCAAGTTTCTTCAAAAACTTAAAAATAGAGCTACCGTATGACCCAACAATTGCACTACTAGGTATTTACCCCAAAGACACAGATTGAATAAAAACTAGTGGCACCTGCTCCCCAATGTTCATTGCAACATTATCCTCTCTAGCCAAAGTATGGAAAGAGCTCAGATGTTCATGAACAGATGAATGGATAAAGATGTGGTTCGTATCTACAACAGAATATTATTCAGCCATCAGAGAGGATGAAGACTTAGCATCACATCCACCTGGATGGAATTGGAAGGTGTTATGCTGAGCAAAATAAGTCTATCAGAGAAAGACAGTTGTACATGAGTTCACTCCTATGTGAAATAGAAAAACACCACAGACGATCAGAGGGGAAGGGAGGGAAAGCTGAATGGGAAGTCATCAGAAAGGGAGAAAAACCATGAGAGATTCTTCAGTACAGAAACAAACTGTTGGGTTTGTTACAGAAACAAACTGAGGGTTGCTGGAGGGGAGGTGGCTAGGGGATGCATTAACTGGGTGATGGACATTAAGGAGGGCATGGGATGCAATGAGTACTGGGTGTTGCACACACCTGATCTATTATTGAACACTACATCTGAAACTAATGATGTAGTCTAAGTTGGCTCATTGAATTTAAGTTAAACAAAAAGAACTCAAGCAAACACTCCTAAAAATCTGTATGGAACCAGCAAAGATACTGAACAGTCAACACAATACTGAGAAAGGAAAACAAAGCTGGAGGAGTCACAATTCCAGATTTCAAGTTCTACTACAAAGCTGTAGTCATCCTAACAGGATGGTCCTGGCACAAAAATACACACAGAAACCAAGGGAACAGGACAGAAGCTCAGATATAAACCCACAGTTGTGTGCACAATTTATCTTCCACAAAGCAGGCAAGAATATAAAAAAGGAAAAAGAAAGTCTTAACCACAAATGGTTTTGGAAAAACTGGACAGCCATGAACAAAAGAATGCAGTTACTCTGCTTCCTTACACCATAGAGACAAACAAACGCAAAACAGTTTCAAGACCTCAGTGAAAGATCAGGAACCATAAAAACCCTACAAGAGGACTCAGACAGTAACTTCTTGACATGGACCAAGCAGCATTTTTCCTAGACTGTCTCCTGAGGCAAAGGAAATAAAAGCAAAAATAACCTACTGAGACTATATAAAAAAATATAAAAAGTTTCCACACAGGAGAACTAGAAAGAAGTAATAATAATAAGACAACCTACTGAAAGGGAGAAGGTATTTACAAATATCCTATGCAATAAAGAGATAGTATCCAAAATATATAGAATGGATAAAACTCAACACCACAAAAACAAGTAATCTGGTTAAAAAATAGTCTGAAGACACGGACATTTTTCCAAAGAAGAAATAGAGATGGCCAACGGTCCCATGAAAAGCTGCTTCACCATCACCCAAGCTCAGGAAAATACAAACCAGAAGTAAAATGATATATTACCACATACTGTCAGAATGGCTCCCATCAACAACACAAGGAACAGCAGGTGCTGGGAGGGTGTGGCAAAAGGGGACCTTCGTGCACAGTTGGGGGAACAACAACCTGCTGCAGCCACTCTGGAAAGCAGTATGGAGGGTCCTCAAGGCGTTAAACAGAGTTGCCCTGGATCCAGCAACAACACTACTGGGTATTTACCTAAAGCACATGAAAACAAGAGCACAAAAAGATACATGCACCCCTTTGTTTCTTCCAGCAATATTTAAAAGATCACAATACAGAAGCAACCAAAGTGTCTGTTGATAAAGTGATAAATGAAATGAGATGCGTACACACACACAGAGGAATATTACTCAGGCAAAAAAATGAAATCTTCCCATTTGCAGCCACATGGATGGAACTAGAAAAGATTATCCTAAGTGAAAACAGTCAGTCAGAGGAAGATAATACCATATGATGTCACTCTTGTGTAGAATTGAGGAAACAAACATTCATACATAAAGGAGAAAAAAGACACAAACCAAAATACAGATTTTTAAAAAATGTCGTTTCAGTGTAACAGTATTCTTTATAATTGCACCACACTCAGTGCTCCATGCAATACGTGCCCTCGACCTGGCTCCCCCAAACCCCCACTCCCCCCACCCCCGCCTCTTCAAAACCCTCAGGTTATTTTTCAGAGTCCATAGTCTCTCATGGTTCACCTCCCCTTCCGATTCCCCAACTCACTTCACCTCTCCATCTCCCCTTGTCCTCCATGCTCTTTGTTATGCCCCACAAATAAGTGAAACCATATGATCATTGACTCTCTCTGCTTGACTATTTCACTCAGCAAAATCTCTTCCAGTCCCGTCCGTGTTGCTACAAAAGTTGGGTATTCATCCTTTCTGATGGAGGCATAATACTCCATAGTGTATATGGACCACATCTTCCTTATCCATTCATCCATTGAAGGGCATCTTGGTTCTTTCCACAGTTTGGCGACTGTGGCTATTGCTGCTATAAACATTGGGGTACAGATGACTCTTCTTTTCAATCCATCTCTATCTTTGGGGTAAATACCAAGTAGTGCAATTGCAGGGTCATAGGGAAGTTCTATTTTTAATTTCTTGAAAAATCTCCACACTGTTTTCCAAAGTGGCTGCACCAACTTGCATTCCCACCAACAGTGGAAGAGGGTTCCCCTTTCTCCACATCCTCTCCAACACATGTTGTTTCCTGTCTTGCTAATTTTGGTCATTCTAACTGGTGTAAGGTGGTATCTCAATGTGGTTTTAATTTGAATCTCCCTGATGGCTAGTGATGATGAACATTTTTTCATGTATCTGAAAGCCATTTGTATGTCTTCATTGGAGAATTGTCTGTTCATATCTTCTTCCCATGTTTTGATATGATTATCTGTTTTGTGTGTGTTGAGTCTGAGGAGTTCTTTAGAGATCCTGGATATCAACCTTTTGTCTGTACTGTCATTTGCAAATATCTTCTCCCATTCCGTGGGTTGCCTCTTTGTTTTCTAGACTGTTTCCTTTGCTGTGCAGAAGCTTTTGATATTGATGAAGTCCCAAAAGTTTATTTTTGTTTTTGTTTCCTTTGCCTTTGGAGACATAGCTTGAAAGAAGTTTCTGTGGCTGATATCGAAGAGGTTACTGCCTATGTTCTCCTCTAGGATTCTGATGGATTCCTGTCTCATGTTGAGGTCTTTTATCCATTTCAAGTTTATCTTTGTGTACAGTGTAAGAGAATGGTCAAGTTCCATTCTTCTACATATAACTGTCCAGTTTTCCCAGCACCATTTATTGAAGAGACTGTCTTTTTTCCACTGTATATTTTTTTCTGCTTTGTCAAAGATTATTTCACCATGGAGTTGTGGGTCCATATCTGGGCTCTCTACTCTGTTCCACTGGTCTACGTGTCTGTTTTTATGCCAGTGCCATGTGTCTTGGTTATCACAGCTTTGTGGTAAAGCTTGAAATCAGGTAACATGATTCCGCCAGTTTTATTTTTGTTTTTCAACATTTCCTTAGCGATTCGGGGTCTCTTCTGATTCCATACAAATTTTTGAATTATTTGCTCCAGCTCTTTGAAAAATACCGGTGGAATTTTGATTGGAATGGCATTAAAAGCATAGATTGCTCTAGGCAGTGTAGACATTTTACCAACGTTTATTCTTCCAATCCAAGAACATGGAATGGTCTTCCATCTTTTTGTGTCTTCTTCAGTTTCTTTCATGAGAGCTCTGTAGTTCCTCGAGTACAGTTCCTTTACCTCTTTGGTTAGGTTTATTCCCAGGTATCTTATGGTCCTTGGTGCTAAAGTAAATGGAACCAATTCTCTAATTTCCCTTTCTGAATTCTCTTGTTAGTGTATAAGAAAGCCACTGTTTCCTGTACATTGACTTGGTATCCTGCCACGTTACTGAATTGCTGTATGAGTTCTAGTAGTTTGGGAGTGGAGTCTTTTGGGTTTTCCATATAAGGAATCATGTCATCTGTGAAGAGAGAGAGTTTGACTTCTTCATTGCCAATTTGGATACCATTCATTTCTCTTTGTTGTCGGATTACAGTTGCTAGGACTTCTAATACTATGTTGAACAAGAGTGGTGAGAGTGGGCATCTTTGTCATGTTCCTGATCTCAACCAGAAGGCTGCGAGCTTTTTCCCATGTAGGATGATATTTGCTGTGGGTCTTTCATAGATAGATTTTATGAAGTTCAGGAATGTTCCCTCTATCCCTATACTTTGACGCGTTTTAATAAAGAATGGATGCTGGATTTTGTCAAATGCTTTTTCTGCGTCAATGGAGAGGACCATGTGGTTCTTCTCTCTTCTCTTATTGATTTGTTCTATCACATTGATTGATTTGTGAATGTTGAACCATCCTTGTAACCCAGGGATGAATCCCACCTGGTCATGGTGGATAATTTTTTTAATGTGCTTTGGATCCTGTTTGCTAGGATCTTGTTAAGAATCTTAGCATCCATATTCATCAGTGATATTGTTCTGAAATTCTCCTATTTGGTGTGGTTTTTGCCTGGTTTGAGGATCAGGGTAATGCTGGCTTCATAAAAAGAGTCTAGAAGCTTTCCTTCTGCTTCCATTTTTTGAAACAGCTTCAGGAGAATAGGTGTTCTTTGTTCTTTGAAAGTTTGGTAGAATTCCCAAGGGAATCCATCAGGTCCTGGGCTCTTGTTTTTTGGGAGGTTTTTGATCACTGCTTCAATCTCCTCACTAGATACCAGTCTATTCAGGTTGTCAATTTATTCCTTGTGCACTTTTGGGAGTTTACAGGGCGGGGAAAGCTGCCGTTCATCTAGCATCGTTCTGGAAGCCAGAGCCCATGCCCAGTGCCGAAGAGGCCCAGGGCCCAAACTGCCGTGAGTGCCGGTCACCCCAAAACTGCATCCACCCAGGCAGAAGACGGCAGCACTCTCCACAGGGTGTGTGGAGGCTCAAGGAACATGCCGGGCCCTTTCCTGGGAGCGAGAAACAGGTCTGCTGGGAGAGCAGCCCTCCAACAATGCTGTCAAGGAAAGGTACCTCCGCAAACTCGCTCCTTCCAGAGAACACAGATGCCTTCGGAAGCATGTGTGAGGTGAAAGGGAGCAGTGCAGCCATCTCACCTGGGAGGCTGGTGCATGCGGCCTGCGCCGTCCATAAGAACCCTGTTCTAGGTAGACAGACGTGATTTCCAAACGTACTTGAGGAAGCCTCAGCCACATGGCCCTACGGACGAGCGCGCAGACACCATCTCGAGTTAGGTTTTGGACCGCGGTTATGGCAGGCCCGAATTACAGACTGAGGGGAGCTCCACTGGATATGAAAGAAGGACGAGTGTGTGGCGGTCGCTCAGGATTTTGTTTCTGGATTTTGTGTCAAGGATGGCCGAGGAATGTAGAGGTAGTAGCCTCAAGGGCAATGGACAATTCTCCCTCTCTTGGGATTTGGCCCGGCTCCCAAACTTTGGGGGTCATTGTGTGGGAAGGCAAAAGTCCTATTTTCTGTCTCAGGAGTCCCTCCAAAAGAGGGATTCCAGAGCAGAGTTCCAGGTATAGCGACCAGAAAGCAAGCTTTCTTGCCATGGAGAAGGAAAAGTTCCCCCATATGCAGGGATTTGAGAGAAGGTGTAGGGACAGATGGCTAAAACCCTAGGTTGGGAAGAGATGATGGCTGAGGGCCTGGGGTGTTCGATCTGCTGCATATGCTGCCAGCTATCTGGGCATGTGATGGGAGGTCTGGGCTCAGCCTGTGTCAGACAGAACCTTAGTGCACAGTACAGCCTAGAAAATTGGGGTGCGTTCGTGGGCCGAGCAGGCTGATCCTCTTTTGGGGTTTCTGGGCAGGGCCATAGTGCACTTTTTTTTTTTTCTGGTGCACAGGCAGAGTGCTGAGTTGTGGCTCCAGAATTCCCAATCTGGAGGTCTTTTGACCCAGGAGTGTAAGGACGGAATTCCAGAAAACACAAGCTAGGGGTATCTTTCGGGTCGAGGGCATGGCAGGCCCACTCTGCAGAGTCTGAATTGAGATCTCAGGCCTCTGAAGTAAGGGGGAGGATCAGACGTTGGCTCAGGCTGGAGTTTGTGTCCAAGATGGCACCTTAATGAAGAGGGGGCCTCGTGAGGCCATGGAGGTTTGCCCACTCTGGGGGATATGAGCTGCTCCAAACTGCAACGTTTCCTTCAGTGGGACAGGCGAGTCCTCTTGCATGGCTCAAGGATGCACTATACAGAAAGACTTGAAAACAGGGCTCTAAGGATGGATACCTGTATTTTCATTGGCTCACATTTCCTTTGGCTCCTAAGGACAAGGGAGATTCGATCTGCTCACTATGGGCAGAGCTACCCAGGGGGCTGAGTTGAAATGGACTCTCATGAGGTTGGGTCATAATGTGGGTTTGTGTCCATGGAGACCCTGGAATGTGGCGGTGGCTCAGGGGCCCTGCAGGATTCTCCTACCCAGAGGGTTTTACACAGCTCCCCATAGCAAGCTTCCCATGTGGAGACAAGAGATGCTCTGTTTTGTGCCTCAGGAAACTTCATATGCTAGTATTGGAGACCAGTCCTCTGAGGAGAGATGCCTGCAAATCTAAGCTAGCATTCAGATTAGGGCCTAAGGGCATGTCTGGTTCAATCTTTTGTTTGTGGGACATCTGTCTGCCTGTTTGAGTGGAGTAGTTGCTCCACTCAAAAGGTGTGAGAAAGCACCTTTTTGTCCAGGGTGGACTAAGAAACTGGGGTGGCCTCGGGGGAACTGTAGGTTTCTCCTAATCTGTAGGGTTGTGGCCAATGGAATGGGCCAAGTTTCCTTTGAGAGGGAAGGCACAGACCTGTGTTGTTGCTCCAGAGGCCCCAGCCTCAAGGCTGTGTGGATCAGGGCTGTGGGGACAGAAGTGTAAAAACACATACTCAGCTTAGGTATTGGGCCGAGGGCATGGCAGGCTGGATCTACAGACTGGGGGGAGCGCCTCTGGATAGGAAATAAGAGAAAGTGTGAGGCCGTAGCTCAGGCTTTTGTATCTGGATTTTGTGTCAAGGATGGCCATGGAATGTAGGGGTGGCTTCATGGGCCATGAACGATTCTCCCTTTCTGTAGATTTCGCCCAGCTCCCAATCATTTGGGGTCATTCTGTGGGAAAGGAGGAGTCCTGTTTTCTGTCTCAAGGATCTCTCCTAAAGAGGGATTCCAGAGCAGAGCCCCAGAAACAGACAACCAGAAAACCCCACCTTTGCTTAAGATTGGGGCCTAGGGTCATGGCCAGCCCGATATGCGAGCACTTGGACAAGCCTCTGAGAGGCCTTATTGGAAAATGGGTTCTTGCTGAGGGTCACAATGCATGTTTGTGCCCAAGGTGACCCTCAAGCATGGGCGTGGCCTCATGGGCCATTCAGGTTTATTCTACTCTTGAGTATTTCACTTTGACCCCCATCAGCATCCCAACAGCAAGCTTTCTTGAAATGGGAAAGGGGGAGTTCTGTTCTGAGCATCAGGTTCCCCCAGGTGCAGGGATTTGAGATAAGATCTGGGGACAGATGTCTGAAAACCTAGGTTCCATAGAGATGACAGCCGAGGGCCCTGGCAGTTCTGATCTGCTGGATATGCGTTCAGCTAACTGGGTGGCTGACAGGTGGTCTGGACTCGGGCTGTGTCAGAGAGAGCATCAGTGCACAGGGCGGCCTATGAAATTGCAGTTCCATCGAAGTCTGTGCACGTTGATCTTCATTTGTGTGTTTGTGCAGCCCCATAGGCCACTTTTTCCTTCTGGTCGACATGCAGAATGCTGTGTTGTGCCTCCAGAATTTCCAACCTGGAGGTCTTGTGGGGCAGAAGTGTGAGGATGGAAGTCTGAAAACACAAGCTAGTTTTAGATTTAGGACCTAGGGCATGGCAGGACCAATCTGCAGAGGCTGAATCAAGATCTCCAACATCTGAAGTAATGGTTGTAAGGACCTATTTTACTGTCCCTGCTCCCCTCCCCCAGGGGACTTAAAAACAAGTCCCAGAAACCAGCTCCAGGTGTGAAGGCCAAGAAAAACAAGGCTGTACCCACCCGAGTCTAGCCCTGACATAAGTACATCCATCTTGGCAAAGCAAAAGCCATGCACTGTAAGAGTGGGTTAGCATAATAATGGCAATCCTGAAGGCCGGGAAGCCATTTTACTGAGCATCCCTAACCAGCCCACAGGGCGCACTTGAGATAAGAGAAAGAGATAAGAGAAAATAGCTAAAACCTGAAAAAACAATTTAATCATACACCACCAGGGCCGTTAGGCAATGGTGCCACAGGGACCGGGTGTTAAAGAAAAACAAATAGTTTAACTTGCAGAGATCACAATCCTGCAAGACAGGAATCTCCCTGGTGTCCTGGTGATTTACAACAAAAAGGGCTATCTCTTCAAATGGCCCAATTTCAACAGACAAAGGGCTCAGTTCCTCAAGACCTAAGGTCGCACCATAAAAGGAAAGGAAGCTGAGGCAGAAGGAAATGTAAATAAAGTTAAATTTCCTCTAAACCTAAATCTCGCTTAACCGCCAGGATGACGCCAGGGTGTCAAAAGGTTAAACAAAGTTAAACTGTCAAAGTGGAGTGCATGATATGTATGTAGTTATGAAAAAGTGCCTTGAAAATGCTATATAAACCCTTGGCTTTGAGAGCTCGGGGTCCTTGTTGAAACCCGCTGTGCCAGACGGATACTTGGACCTCAGCTAGTTGGAAATAAACCTCGCCGTGTGACTTGCATTATTGATAGTGTTCTCTGTCTAATTGAGGGGTGGTCGACTCAGTATCCTAACAATGGTGAGTGGCAGAATGTCCCTCAGGCTGGAATTTGTGTCCATGATGGCTGCCTAATGGAGGAGTAGCCTCATGAGGCCGTGGAGCTTTCCCCATTCTGGGGCTTGTGAGCTGCTCCTAAGCGCAAGGTTTTCTTCCACAGGACATGGGGAGTTCTGTTTGTTGGCTCAATGTTTCCCCACACTGAAAGATTCAAGAGCAGGGCTCTATGTTGGATGTTTGAAACTCCTCCTAGCGTTCCCATTGGTGCCTAGGAATAATGCAGGTTCCATCTGCTGCCTCTGGAATGAGCAACCGAGAAGGATGAGTCTCATGCTTTTGTGTCATAATGCAGGTTTGCGTCCACGGAGATCTTGGAATGTGGCAGTGGTCAGGGGCCATGCAGGATTCTCCTGCGCAGAGGCTTTGACACAGCTCCACATAATAGGTTCCCTTCTGGGGACAGAGGGTGTTCTGTTTTGTTCTCGGGGACCCGCTATGTTGGTATTTGAGACCAGGCCTCTGGGTACAGATGCCTGAAAACTTAAGCTAGAGTTCAGATTAGGGCCTAGGGGCATTTCAGTTTCAATCTTCTGTCTCTAGGGCCATTTACCTGGGTGTCTGCTTGGAAATAGGTTCTCGGGGTGTTTCAGACTGCGCATTTTGTTAACGGTGGCGTACAAAATTGGGGAGGCTCCAGAGGCCTTGCAGGGTTCTCCTAATCTGGAGGGAATTGGCAACTGTAAATGGCACAGTTTCCTTTGGGAGTGCAGGCACAGTCCCGTGGTGTAGCTCCAGATACCTCAGCCTGCTGTGTGTGTTTGCCCAGGGCTTTTGGGAACAGATGTCTGGAAACAAAAACTCAGGTTATGGTTAGGGCCAAGGTTGTGGAGGTCCGATCCAGAGACCCTGGTGATAGCTTTCTGGGATCTGATATTAGGGCAAGTGTGAAGTTGTAGCTTAAGCCTTTGTCTCTGAATTGTGTGTCTAGGATTAGAAGCAGTGTAGGGGTGGCCTCATGGGGCATTGAAAGATTCTCTGTCTCTGGGGATTCTACCAGGCTCTCAGCAGTTTGGTGTCATCCTAGGGGAAGGGAAGAGTCCTGTTTCTGTCTCAGGGGTCCCCCAAATAGAGGGATTCCAGAGACGTACTCTGGGTGCAGGCGCCTGGAAAACAACACTGTGTGTTAGGATTCGGGCCTAGGGGCAAGGCAGTCCCAATATGCAGGTTCTTAGTCCAGCTCCTAAGGGGGCCATGCTGAAAATAGGCTCAGGCTGAGGGTCACAATGCATGTATGTGCCCAGGGCAGCCCTCATGAGTTGGTGTGGCCTAATGGGCCATGCTGGTTTCTCTTACCTCAGAAAGCCCACTCTCAACCATTTTCTCTCTCAAAGGCAGTTGCTCTTAGAGTCTTCACATGGCACTTGGGGCCTGCTGGTAGTTGGCTACTGCCCTCTGTACCTTGGATCTAACAGCTGTGGGGCATCAAGACGAGAACGTCTCTTATTCTAAGACTTAATATAGTTTGGGGCACATGGTAAGCAATAATCACTTTTTTTGTTGATCCAAGTGTTCGACCTTTCTTAATTATTCTAGTACCACAATTTACTTGTTCTAAGATTTGTCCTCCCCCCCCCATTTTAATATCTCTTAAGGTGGCACTCACCTTGCACTTGATGACATATCCTAGTTTAACTGACAGCATTTCTCTTTCTTAGTCGAACATAAACTATAGTGTATCTTACCCTTGATGAAAGCTAGAATGCAATTAAATACTCTATTATGGTTATGATTCTGATATTTGAAATCCTCCAGTAGCTCCCTGTGCCCCCACATTGTAGTACCTCACCTCCTCGGCATAGTATACAAACCATCTCACCCCCAATGTTAACCCCGGGTCTCAGCCTCCATCCCCAGATGATGCTGTCAGATCAGTTGTCGGTTGTCATGAACTTGCTGTAGTTTCCCAAATGCACTGTGCTGCCTCCTGGCACTTTGAAACTTGACACACTCATCCTCATTCTTCTGCTTTGCCCTTGTGTATCACCTCCCCTGAAAATCTGTTCCTAAGTGGCTTTTCCCAGCTCCAACCTACCCTTGGCAGTCTTTTATCTCCCTGTGGTAAAGCCTGTCACACTGCACCATGGACATGCCCGTTGTCCCCCTGAGAAGAGAAAAGGGACAGTGAGGGCCCCCCAGCATTTGCAGCTCTGCAGAGCCCCATGCCTGGCTTACAGGAAATGCCAGATCATGAAAACAAACGGAGATCATCCTCTGGCTAAAACCAGTTCTTCTTTGCCTACCGCAGGATCTGGATCAATAAATAGCAGCCAGTTATTATTGCTGTTTTTCTAGGGATTTTTTTCCCCATATATTTCCCAGGTCTTTACTCTTTTTATTATTACTCACTTTAATTTAGGCTTCAACCGCTTCCTAGTCAGATCAGGTGAAATCATTTTCCTTCCCATACCCTCAATGTATTTCATACCTAGTAATTTTTTTTTAAAGATCTTATTTACCCATTTGACAGGCAGATCACAAGTAGGTAGAGAGGCAGGCAGAGAGAGAGGGGGAAGCAGGCTCCCCGCGAGCAGAGAGCCCGATGTGGGGCTCCATCACAGGACCCTGAAATCATGACCTGAGCCGAAGGCAGAGGCCTAAACCACTGAGCCACCCAGGAGCCCCCATACCTGGTAATTTTTAACCAACGTGGATTTGCTGCATCAAATAGTTCCTCCTTCTTCATATATAAATATATAAATATATTGATCAAGTCACTCGCATGTCTTAGGAGAATGTCATACCTTTAGTAGCAGACTTGATATCTTGGCCATTGGTTTTGATTTTTGTTTTGGTTTGATTTGGTTCGGTTTTTGTCATTTTAAAAATCCCTCCAGCCCTTGGCTCTGTCTGACCTGATTGCTTTCAGCTGTTTCTGCAACAAAATTGTCCCGGCAGCCCCAGCAGCAAAAACTCTCATTGTTTTCAGTGGCGCCCCCTTCTGAACACTTTGTTAATAAAAAGCTTTTTTTTTTTTTTTCTTTTTGGCTATGGTAAATGTGGAACAACAATGAGGTATTTCAAAGAGGTGAACCACAGATAAATTTCTCTAAGGGTGGGGTGAGGGTTACTCAAAAAGGAACTTTACAAGGCTTTTAAAGATATCAATAATCATTATAACTTAACGTGACTTATTGTTACTGTGCTCTTAACTGGTCTAACACTTGTTGGCTTCCAAAAAAGATTAACATAGTTCTAGATGGTTCTAGCGGCGTTCTAGCACAGGGTCTCATGAGGCAAGCATTCTAGCCACTGGCTGTGCAAGGCATGAGGCCTGTTAGTGATTCTAATTTTTCCTCTGCAGAATGGGCCCCCAGGTCCTTTCTACCCAAATAAATAATGTGGTGATTCTCTCATTGTACTTTTGGTTTAAACAGCCAACTGTCTCTTAAAAAGGACTTTTGTTTAAAGTCCTTTAAAAAAAAAGTCCTTTTAAAAAAATCTTATTTTTATTTTTTATTTTTTAATCCCATATGTTTACTCTGATCCTAGAACCTTGTCATTTTGACCTTCTCTGCTGATTAAAATATTCTCTCCAAAATGTCAGTTATTTGCAGGTACTTGCACTGTAGACATTTTTTAAAAATCCATTCACGATCCTTAGTGAAAATCTCGGGAATCTGAAAGACTACCATTTGCTATTCATCAAATAGTTACTGTCTCCACTAAGTGACAGGGCTTCAGAGAACGTGAGCTCACAAGAGATGTAGCCTTTTTTCCACTTTCTGCTACCATGTTCATTTCTATGTTACTCAGAGGAGCCTTCTTTGTAGAAACATATTATCCAATCTTTTAAAAATCATAAAACTGAATTTAAATTCTGTCCCTTCATTCCCCACAATGCTTAAAAAGCCAAGCAACATTTTCACTGGCCTAAAACTCCTCTGTGCTCTGCCTGTTCATCCTCCTCCTCTCCAAACTGCTACAAACCGCTGACCTTTATACCATTTGCATAGTTCTGCCTTTTCTAGAAGGTCATATAGTTGGAACCGTGCAACATGAAGCTTTTCAAATTGACTTCTTTCACTTATTATGATGAATTTTAAGTTTGTTCCATGTCTTTTCATTGCTTGATAGCCATTTCTATTTATCGCTGAATCATATCCCATTGTCTCAATGGACCACAGTTTATCTATCCATTCTCCTCCTGAAGGACATCTTGTTTACTTCCAAGTCTTGGCACTTATGGGTAAAGCTGTTATAAACACAGGTTTATATGCAGGTTTTTGTGTACACAAAGTTTTCAGCTCTTTTGGGTGAGTACCCGATTGCTGGATCATATGGTAAGAATATGTATAGTTTTGTAAGAAACTGCCCAACTGTCTTCCAAAGTGGTAGCACCATTTTGGTGTTCTCACCAGAATGAATGAGAGTTTCTCTTGTTCCTCATTGTCAAAAGCAATTTATGTTGTCAGTATTTTGGATTTTGGCCATTCTAATAGATGTGTAGTGATATATCATCGTTTTATTTATTTATTTATTTATTAAAATGAGAGGCAGGCAGAGAGAGAGAGAGAGAGAGAGAAAGGGAAGCAGACTCCTTCTGAGCAGAGAGCCCGACGTGGAACTCGATTCCAGGACCCTGAGATCATGACCTGAGCCGAAGTCAGTGGCTTAACCCACTGAGCCACCCAGGAGCCCCTCATTGTTCTTTTAATTTACAATTCCTTAATTATACATGCTGTGGATCATCAAAGCATCTTTTCATATCATTATTGCCATCTCTATATCTTCTTCAGTGAGGTGTCTGTTCCAGTCCTTTGCCAATTTTTCAGACCAATATCACTGATGAATATGGATGCTAAGATTCTTAACAATATCCTAGCAAACAGGATCCAAAGGACATTAAAAAGATGCCCACTCTCACCACTCTTGTTCAACATAGTATTAGAAGTCCTAGCAACTGTAATCCGACAACAAAGAGAAATGAATGGTATCCAAATTGGCAATGAAGAAGTCAAACTCTCTCTCTTCACAGATGACATGATTCCTTATATGGAAAACCCAAAAGACTCCACTCCCAAACTACTAGAACTCATACAGCAATTCAGTAACGTGGCAGGATACCAAGTCAATGTACAGGAAACAGTGGCTTTCTTATACACTAACAAGAGAATTCAGAAAGGGAAATTAGAGAATTGGTTCCATTTACTTTAGCACCAAGGACCATAAGATACCTGGGAATAAACCTAACCAAAGAGGTAAAGGAACTGTACTCGAGGAACTACAGAGCTCTCATGAAAGAAACTGAAGAAGACACAAAAAGATGGAAGACCATTCCATGTTCTTGGATTGGAAGAATAAACGTTGGTAAAATGTCTACACTGCCTAGAGCAATCTATGCTTTTAATGCCATTCCAATCAAAATTCCACCGGTATTTTTCAAAGAGCTGGAGCAAATAATTCAAAAATTTGTATGGAATCAGAAGAGACCCCGAATCGCTAAGGAAATGTTGAAAAACAAAAATAAAACTGGCGGAATCATGTTACCTGATTTCAAGCTTTACCACAAAGCTGTGATAACCAAGACACATGGCACTGGCATAAAAACAGACACGTAGACCAGTGGAACAGAGTAGAGAGCCCAGATATGGACCCACAACTCCATGGTGAAATAATCTTTGACAAAGCAGAAAAAAATATACAGTGGAAAAAAGACAGTCTCTTCAATAAATGGTGCTGGGAAAACTGGACAGTTATATGTAGAAGAATGGAACTTGACCATTCTCTTACACTGTACACAAAGATAAACTTGAAATGGATAAAAGACCTCAACATGAGACAGGAATCCATCAGAATCCTAGAGGAGAACATAGGCAGTAACCTCTTCGATATCAGCCACAGAAACTTCTTTCAAGCTATGTCTCCAAAGGCAAAGGAAACAAAAACAAAAATAAACTTTTGGGACTTCATCAATATCAAAAGCTTCTGCACAGCAAAGGAAACAGTCTAGAAAACAAAGAGGCAACCCACGGAATGGGAGAAGATATTTGCAAATGACAGTACAGACAAAAGGTTGATATCCAGGATCTCTAAAGAACTCCTCAGACTCAACACACACAAAACAGATAATCATATCAAAACATGGGAAGAAGATATGAACAGACACTTCTCCAATGAAGACATACAAATGGCTTTCAGACACATGAAAAAATGTTCATCATCACTAGCCATCAGGGAGATTCAAATTAAAACCACATTGAGATATCACCTTACACCAGTTAGAATGACCAAAATTAGCAAGACAGGAAACAACATGTGTTGGAGAGGATGTGGAGAAAGGGGAACCCTCTTCCACTGTTGGTGGGAATGCAAGTTGGTGCAGCCACTTTGGAAAACAGTGTGGAGATTTTTCAAGAAATTATTCGAAAAAAAAAAATGGGTGATAAAAGTGCCATACTTCAGCTTGTTATGAGAGTCAAATATGATAGCATTAGCCTGCTCACAATTAGATTTCAATAAATATTCTGAATTTACAGTGATATAGAAGAAAAGCCATTCCAGGAAAAATCACTAGTTTGACTTCCCATTGAGAGCCAGGCTGGCTTAGTTGGTTAAGTGTCTGCTTTTAGCTCAAGTCATGATCTCAGTGTCCCTGCTCATCAGCAATGAGTCCTGCTTGTGTTTGCTCTGTCAAATAAAATAAAGGGGAAAAAATCTTAAAAAAAAAAAAAAAAAAAGCTCAGAAACAGAACAGTGAGACTTAAATAGTCTGTTTGAACTCAGTGGAGATTCCATGTGTGCATAGTAAGTGTATATATAAATGTAAACATATAAAATATATATTTAATTCGTGCCTTATTGCATAAATTAGGACTTCAAGTATCATGTATTATGGATTGGTGAAAGAGGCTCTTTTTGCTTTGTTCTAGATGTTAGGTGAAAGCATTTAGTCTTTTATTATTAAGAATGATATTAGCTAGGGGCACCTGGGTGGGTCAATGGGTTAAGCCTCTGATTTTGGCTCAGGTCATGATCTAGGGGTCCTGGGATCAAGCCCCATGTCGGGCTTTCTGCTCAGCAGGAAGACTGCTTCCCTCTTTCTCTCTGACTGCCTCTCTGCCTACTTGTGATCTCTGTCTGTCAAATAAATAAATAAATAAAATCTTTTTTAAAAAATGCTATGATATTAGCTGTAGGGTTTTTGTCTGCTTCCCTGTTTCAAATAAATAAAATCTTTTTTAAAATATTTTAATTTTTATAAACATATATTTTTATCCCCAGGGGTACAGGTCTGTGAATCGCCAGGTTTACACACTTCACAGCACTCACCAAAGAACATACCCTCCCCATCTTTTTTAAAAAAAACAAAGTTTATCTATGACCCAGCAATTGCACTACTGGGTATTTACCCTAAAGATACAAATGTAGTAATCCAAAGGGGCATGTGCACCCCAATGTTTATAGCAGCAAAGTCTACAATAGCCTAACTATGTAAAGAACCTAGATGTCAATCAACAGATGAATGGATATATATATATATATATATATATATATATATATATATATATAATGCAGCCATGAAATGAAATCTTGCCATTTGCAACGACATGGATGGAACTAGAGGGTATCATGCTTAGTGAAATAAGTCTATCAGAGAAAGACAACTATCATATGATCTCCCTGATATGAGGAAGTGGTGATGCAACATGGGGGATTGGGGGGTAGGAAAAGAATCAATGAAACAAGATGGAGTCAGGAGGGAGACAAACCATAAGTGACTCTTATCCTCACAAAAAAAACTGAGGGTTGCTGGGGGGAGGGGGTTTGGGAGAAGGGGGGTGGGGTTATGGACATTGGGGAGGGTATGTGCTATGGTGAGTGCTGTGAAGTGTGTAAACCTGGTGATTCACAGACCTGTACCCCTGGGGATAAAAATACATTATATGTTTTTTTAAAAAGTATACCTCCCCCTTTCTTTTTTTTTAAATTTTTTATAACTTTTCAGTGTAATAGTATTCATTATTTTTGCAGCACACACAGTGCTCCATGCAATCCATGCCCTCTATAATACCCACCACCTGGTTCCCCCAACCTCCCACCCCCTGCCCCATCAAAACACTCAGATTGTTTTTCAGAGTCCATAGTCTCTCATGGTTCACCTCCCCTTCCAATTTCCCTCAACTCCCTTCTCATCTCTAACTCCCCTTGTCCTCCATGCTATTTGTTATGCTCCACAAATAAATGAAACCATATGATAATTGACTCTCTCTGCTAGACTTATTTCACTCAGCAGAATCTCTTCCAGTCCCATCCATGTTGCTACAAAAGTTGGGTATTCATCCTTTCTGATGGAGGCATAATACTCCATAGTGTATATGGACCACATCTTCCTTATCCATTCGTCCGTTGAAGGGCATCTTGGTTCTTTCCACAGTTTGACAATTGTGGCCCTTGCTGCTATAAACATTGGGGTACAGATGGCCCTTCTTTTCACGACATCTGTATCTTTGGGGTAAATACCCAGGAGTGCAATTGCAGGGTCATAGGGAAGCTCTATTTTTAATTTCTTGAAGAATCTCCACACTGTTTTCCAAAGTGGCTGCACCAACTTGCATTCCCACCAACAGTAGAAGAGGGTTCCCCTTTCTCCACATCCTCTCCAACACATGTTGTTTCCTGTCTTGCTAATTTTGGTCATTCTAACTGGTGTAAGGTGGTATCTCAATGTGGTTTTAATTTGAATCTCCCTGATGGCTAGTGATGATGAACATTTTTTCATGTGTCTGATAGCCATTTGTATGTCTTCATTTACCTTCCCCTTTCTTGATGATGACTCCCAGGAAATGATTTCATTTTTCCCTTGCTATGCTGACTTAGGGCTGGTACAGTAGGAGAGAAAGATCCAGCTGGCCTGAGAGCTGGACTTTTCACATTACCTGGTCCAAAAATGGCCTATTTTGGAGAACCAATATGTCATCTCTTGAACTGAAGAGAAGTTAGGACAAGGATTGTACTACCACTGACACAGCTGGTGAGAAGACTGCAGTATGCATTCCCACAGGAGTAAAAAGATCAATGGGGAGGGCTTTCCCTCTTTCATCAACATCATATCTCTGGTTATCTGAGCCACTACCTCCAAATTGAGGCCAGGAAAAGGAATTTTGTTTTCAAGGAGAGGTCACAATGAGAACAAATAAGTTAAGGCACAGAAAAATGATATTGAGGCCTGCTGAATGATAGGGATCACTCCAGATGCATAAAGTGACAGTCAATCTTCATCACAACACCTCCTAGAGGAACTTCAGAAGTCCCCAGACAGAAACCAACTGAGTCTTGCACAGTGACATTAAAGCACCCAAAACTGCTCACAATTATTGATTGGCTAGGTTCACAGGTCTTGGATGGGAGACCCTTCATAGTTTTATCTCTTCCTCCCAAGCCCTAACATCCCTCTACCCTCTTAATAGCCCCCTATTTCATGTTTTTCACTGTCAGGGGAATCTTTTAGTCCTTTCATGAATGCCAGCCAGACACATGAACACTCTTGGTAACCTTGAGATGAGTCTGATAGAACCAAAGCACTAAAACTTATTCCCCTACTTTCACCTTCTTCTGAGTTCTTCTTTCCCACAGCAAAATATTTATTTTTCTGTCTCATCTGAAAAAAAAAAAAAGGAACTTTAAAATAAGCCCCACAGCTGTAAATATTTTATAACTCTGCTCTAATCACAAGTGTCTTCCCAAAAGGACTCAAAAAGATCCTTTGAAATTAACTTTTTCTGTCTTAATTTAAGGCAAATGAATTGGAAGTAAAAAGGCCAGAGAATCTTGAGAAGCTCATGACTTCTAGAAAAGGACAAGGTTGTATAAGACATTGCCAGCGACACCAGGTTGATGAGATAAAAAAGGAGGAGGATTTCCTCAGTGCCCATGCTCTTTATAATAGATGGGATCTGGTGGCAAGATGGTAAGCAACATGGGCCCTGCCAGTGTGAATTTTGCTCTGGGAACACACATCAAAATCTAAGGCACATTTTTAAATGCAATGTGGCTATACAAGAAGGCCAAGAGTTCCTTCTCTTTGAATATTTCACATATCTTATTTATGAGGCAGTACAAAGAATCTTTTATCCCTTACAGACTCTCTTCTGCCCTCCTGCAGACCTCTACTCTGAGCAATGGGGGAGCAAGGAGTAGTCAGGAAATTATGGGCCAGTAGCACCCTCCCCTTTACCCCTGTGCCGTTCATTCTGTGGGGTAGACCTTCAGTGTAATAAGGGATCTGAGGGACAGTCACCTCCATGTACATCTGTTACACCATAAAGCATCTACCCTATACCAGTGATGGGGAGCTTGATGTGGAAATTCCTCCAAATTGCCTAATTGAGTTCATCTTTGCTTTCCAGTGCTTTCCTATTTCACCTTTACTCTCTTATATCTCCTGTCCCTATTGTCCAATTATTCACAGGTCTCTCATCCCATCCAGTGTTTGCAAAATCTTAGAAATACTGTGTTCTCCTGTAGTATATGACAATATGACATCTTAGAACAATTCCCTGATCTTCTCTGAGCTTCCTCCTCCCTGCTATAGTGCCCTAAACTATACACTACAGTATTCACAAAACATTTCCCTGACTCATGAATTTCCCTTGGTTTGATGAGGAGGGCATTGACGTGAGGCCTGGGGAAAATCATTCATAGAAAAGAACAAAAGACACAGTTATATTGATTGTACCAAATGTTTATTGTCTGAGTAAATGAAGCAAATGTAAACTACCTTATAATACATGGAGATTAATGAAAACTATGGGGTGCATTTCTGTCATAATTTCAGCAAAATAGCCTAGGGAGTACAAAAAAAATGCCATGGGCAAATCCCCTTTGTATAGCAATGGAGTATCAATATGGAGCAATGCTTTTGTCCAATGGAGACAATCTTCTCTATCATAGAGAAGATCTGGTCTTGGTGTGGCGAGGGGCAGGGGGGAGGACTCCACCCCACCTACAGAACAAAAGACCTGAGGCCTATTTGTTATTCAGTTAGGCAGTCTGACCCATCTCTTTGGCATCTCCTGAGACTTACTTTCTCTAAAGTCTTATGCAAGAGAATTTAGCATCATCAGCCACTGTATTGATGAATTTCAAATGTAGAAAGTAGGTTTTAAAAAACTGGAAGATGGTGGATGGCAGGTCTCCATTTACTGAGCAATAGCGTTCAGCACATTTCATGGCCTTATCTCCTATGTTGTCATCCTGCACAAGGAACCGGAAATTCAAGGATTTGATGAAATGCTTGATATCCTCCAAAGACATGCTCAGCTTCTCCGCAATCCCTTTGAGTGACTTCTCATCCAAACCAAAATGACTCTGGTAATGTTTCAAGCACTTTTCCTGCTGGGGAAAATCAAAGCCATTAAAGCAGGCCATGAAGGGGATGAAGCTCAAAGCAAATGATTTCAGGGCATCCAGCCAATCTTCTCCTTGAGCAAATCTCTCTTCATCTCAATACAAGCATCAAACTGGGCAACAGAAGCACAAAGGTGTAGTGCTTATGAACAGGGAGCTCCTTCAGCAGGGTCTCTTCCAGTGTTGGGAAATCAAAGTCATCCAGATCAAAGTTGGAGACCAAGAAGACGCATGGCACAGGCATGCCAATGTGGCTGAGGTTAGCCAGGCAGTTGTCTCGTATCTGCTGAAACACTCTCTCCCTTTTGAAAGATGTGGGTTTGCGTTTCTCTTCATTATGTAAATCATTGTCCACCTTGGTTCTAACAAAGTAGAACTTCTTGCCTATCTCTTTGATGCTTTTGACCAGCAAAGCTTCATTGAGGCTAAACCAAGAGGAAGAAATCATGATGAAGAAGTCATAGGTAGCAAATTCCACCCTTTCTAGATATTCATGTTGGAAATTGGGGGTTCTTGTCCCAGGCAGGTCCCAGAAGGTCACGTTGGGATATTTGGGATGTTGATAGGGCATTCTCTTCTTGGTAGTCTCCATAGCACCAACACTTGCAGAACCCTCCTCTTCATAACTAAGTCCTCACAGGGCATTGATGAAACTGGACTTCCCAATGCCAGATTCCCCAGTCACAGCCACATCCAGTGGAGCATTCTTTGCTGCCACAAGTGATTTCTCAGTTATGTAAGCCACATCTTTTAGCTTGGCTTCTTTAAGGGTTGCTTGAGTTCTACCAAGATTTTCTTGAGAGAGGATTCCCCCTACCTTACTGATTAATGTGGTGTAGTGAGGGACAAAGTTGGTGGCCAACTGCTGAAAATTCTTTCCTGCCAGGAAGTCAAATAGCAACTAATCCATGCTGGTTAACTGTGGAATGTCTGTGGGAAAATGAAAGTGAATTAGGAAGACAAATGGAGAAGCAGAATAGACACATAGTGTGAGCTAAGGAAACACACAGGTCCCAACAGCCCATTCCCATTCTCTCACACTTACTAACGTTACTCTGATTTACTTTTCCTGATGAATTTTGTTTTCGTGCTACAGTAGAAACTACTTGTTGTCTACTCTGATGATTCATATGTTACAAGAGTCAAGGCCTGTGGAATAGAAAGTAACAGTACCCAAAGTTGTTCACATCCTGAGCCTCAGAGCCTGTGAATGTGTGACCTTGCATAGCAAAAGGGACTTTGCTGGTATGAAGAAGTTCAGGATCTTCAGATGAAAAGATTTTCTTGGATTATCCAAATGGGCTCAATATAACCACAGGGAACTTTATAAGAAGGAAGCAAGGCCAAATGAAGAAAAGGAGGTGGTATGATGCAGATGGAGATAGAAGTGAAGATCCAGAAAGATGTAAGAAGGGTCACAAGATAAGGAATTCAGGCAGGTTCCAAAAGCTGGAGAAACAAAGAAATGGATTGTCTCCTGGAGTATTCAGATGGAACCAACATTGCTGACACCTCTACTTTATTATTTTATTTTATTTTCAAGTTTGCACTTAAATTCTAGTTAGTTAATATATAGTGTAATATTTGGTTTCAGGAGTAGAATTTGGTGATTCATCACTTGCTTATAACAACCAGTGCTCATCACAAGTGCTCGCTTTAATACCCATCACCCACTGACATCTTGATTTTAGCTCCTTTAAGATTCATCTTTGACAACTTCCCTCTGGAAGTATAAGACAATAAATCCGTTGTTGTCTTAAGCCACAAATTTTGGGTTACTTTTTTTACACAGCAATGAGAAACTAATGCAGTCTGCATATGCCTAAAACCATAACACTGAGACATACCCCTTTCCGTTCTGTGGAGGAATCAATCAGGCCAGCACATTAGAGAGCACAGAATAGCACACATACCTCAGTTCACATAACCTGCAGCAAATAGGGTCAAGGGTTGTGTTTTGGTAGAGGCAGGGGGCAGAGAAAATTCTGCCAGGATGTGTGTTCCATAAGAGGGATAGCCAAGCACATAGTCCTTCTGGTAATAATTACTCCATGACAGCTTAATGTCCATTTATCTCACCTCATGGAAGAGTTTGGGTGCAATTTAGAATATGTGACAGGAAGTGGCAGGAGAAGTAAATAAGACCTCTAATTTTCCCAATTCAATACTGTACAGTCTCGAAATAGAGATACCTGATTAAATCATGGCAATTCAAGGAAATCATCACTACATATGATGTGGCCTCTTATGAGTGAGAAAACCCTGATTTTAAAAATATTTATACATGTAAGTTTTCTCAGGGACTCCCAGTGGGTTTTTAAGAGTAGGAATGTGCTCAGTGCTCATCCACTTCCTATATGTCCTGCAAAGACAATTTTCAAAAGAGGAAGAATCATGAGTTTCAAAGAAATATAAAATAAACATGTGTTAAAGATTTTATTTATCTGATTACTAATGAAGGAAACAGGCAGAAGACATTACTGGTTAAACAGATATTCCCAAAGAGACATTTATAGTTCAAGAATATTGAAATGAATATTAAAATGATGTAAGAGTGCTGTATTCTAAGGTGAGGGTAGGAAGGCAACTGAACCTGTGCAGGTAGAAATTAGCTATATGACTGCTATGGACTGAATGTGTCCTCCACAAAATCCATAAATAATGCATGAGCTCAAAGTTCTGATATTAGTTGGTGGATTTTTTGGCGGTTCCTTAGTCGTGAGGGCAGGGGGATCATGAATGCATTAATCCCACAGACACCCCCAGATTAAGAGACTGCAGAGACTAACTTGCACATTCTGCCACGTGAGATGACAGGGAGATGTACATTCCTTCAGAAGGTTGAGAAGTATATTTCTGTTCATAAGCCACCCAGTCTGTGATATTTTGTTATAGTATGAATGGATGCAAAGAAATTCTAAAAAAAAGAATTATTTTGCATTGCTACCAATAATTAAAACTCACTGAGTTTTAAAATAGCTCTATGGTATGAAAAGCTAGATTGCATTTAAGATGGCATAGTTTCCAAAGGAGACACCCAATAAACACTCTGCTTATTCCAAATTTTCTTAAAATTTTTTCACTATAAAAAAAGAAGAAGAAGAAAAGAGGCATTTTCAGACTATGGTTCTCTCTTCAAAGAGGATGACATGAGCAGGTGGATGAAACCTTAACTCTCAACCCATCTGACCTACACCTCAACCCTGCAAGCAGAAAGCCAGTATCCCATCATTGCAAGTACACATTTTGCTCACTCACCAGTTCTGGAAAGAAGAGAGGCTTCTGATGATAGAGTTCAGGAATGTTTCCAGTAACACAGCAGAAAATGCTGAGTGTTTTTCAAGTATTCCCTGGAGCCCCTGGCACAGGAACAATCCAGAGGCTTATACTGCCTAGGAAATGTAGGCATTGAGTGCTCCTGAGGTCACTGCCCTAAGAAAGGGGCTACAGAACATCTGTTCTCCCTAGGTAAAGAGTGATAACAAGAATGATGACAGCCTCTGACTTGAGCCCCTCCCTCAGGAAGATTTGGCTGATGGTTCTAAGGTCCACATTTACATGAAAGTGAAACCATTATTTCTACACAAAACAAGCAGTTCCAGGAAAAGAAAAAGCATGAAGGGTTTGTGACCACAAGTGTCTCAGGGAGTTGGGGGGAAGGCAGAGAAACACCAGAGGCCAGGGGAGGCAGGTCTCCAATGGCTCCTGTGTGGCCATCTAGCCATGAATCTGTTGGGAAGACTGGGGATAGGGAAGAAGGCTGTGAGCAAGTATCCAAAGCTTCCAATACAAGAGAAGCCTTTCCTGTCAGAAAGGAGAGGACTCTATCATTTCTCTTTCTGTTTTGTTCATTTTTAGGAGCCCTACTTCTGGCTGCCACAATGTAACACTTAGACATAGATGACTCTGCCAGGTCATGGGGTCACATCTCATGAACACCTTAATCTACCAGGAAGCATTCTGAGGAAATTTGACAAGCAGCTTGGAGGGAGACCCAGAGAGGGAGGAAAGAGCCTGAAATTTTAGATTTATATGGAAGATCAAAAGGAAAATACCTAAGTTCCTTAGAAGAAAAAGAACATGGGAGAATCTGCTGTTATCAGATAAGATTTATTTCACTGATATAGTATTGAAGAAAGTTGGATGCTGGCACAGGGATAGACCAACTCACCCACAGAAAGGGACACGGAGCCTTGTGTAGGATTTCTGTGGCATAGGACAAGTGCATGAAATGCCAATGGGTATAGAAGCCACCATCTAGTAAATGGAGTTGACAAACTGGTTCTCCATATGGATAGAGGTTACTGAATCTCTGCTTACATCACTTATGATAATCAGCTCCACATGGATTTAAGACCTAAATCTTAAATGGACACTGTAGAAGAAAATACAAGAAAATACAGCTGTTCTTAGAGAAAGATGTCTTGAACAAGATGATACCATATAAAGACACCAGGATGACAGCTGTATAAAACAGATAGATCAAAGAGATACCTTTGACTACATTAAAGTGAAAAGCTTCTCTTCATGAAAACAGATACAAAAAGAAAGTTAAATATCTCCACAAATCTGCAAAAGATATTTGCATAAAGTTAGTCAACTGAGGATCAGTGGAAGTAACATTTTTTAAATTCCAGAAATCATCAAGAAAAAGTGAAACAATGCTGCATGTAAGTGGGCAAAAGACGTGAACAGAACTTTCTCAGAAATAGAAACATATTGGGGGGGGAGGTAGAAAAAGTACCAGAGATTAACTAGGAATGAGGCAAATGTATATTTGTGTACTACAAAATAACAACATACATTAATTCAGTCAGAAAAATTAAAAGTTGGACAAAATCAGGTGCCTGCTGGGTTTGTAATTTAATATAATCACTTTGAAGAAACAATATGGCTGAATCACATCTATACACCTTAGGACTCAGCAAATCCACTCCTGACACTATACTGAAGAGTCACTCTGCAAAAATGAGCAGAAGACAGGTGGACATGTGCTCCATGAAGCAACATGTCTTCATAATTGTGAAAAAGGAAATGAAAGGCATTGACATGGATAAGTAAGCTGAGGTACATAATGTTGAAAGAAAGAACATAGGGATATGATGAAGAATGAATCTTTTAGTATAAGTTGAGATTAAATATTAAGAACCCATAGAATACCCCTTAAATAAAGCTTCAAGAAAACTAAACATACATGATATGTAAGCATACCTAAGTGGTAACATAACAAGTCAAAGAAAGCAGTTATAAACACATGCTTCATGAAATTCATACATAAAGGCTGTGGACAGAACTGGAGTGAATAGAAACACAGAGGTCAGTATGGGTTATTAGAAATGTCCTGGGTTTTTTTCCTGGTGATTTTTCAGTATATAGGTGATCATTAGACTACACAAGAAAGTAAAAGATTTAAAATGGAAAAATATCTCAGTTCTTCCCAGATTTTTGCTGTGTATATTCTTCTACATGTACTAGGTCCTGAATCTCTCCCTCTTGCCATATTTTGGGGACATCAGAGAAATGTCCAACATCTGACATACAGAGACAATCACTGCTATGATGGGACAAAGACTGAGAAATCATTCAGGGAGGAAGCACTGGGCAAGAGAGACTGAAATTCCAGGTGGAAGCAATGGCAAGGAAAAGATGCAGGCTCACACATGAGCTTGACAACTGGCTATGGATGCAGAGGAGCACACACAGCCAGCCAATTACAGCTGTCAGTAGTAAGGTAGGAAAATCCTCTGAGGCTCAGGTACCCTGGCAGTGATGGGGTTCTTTGTAGTGGCAGAAAGCTCTCACTCAGGGGATCCTTGGGGTGGGCTGCTCTCCAGCAGTGTGTGAGAATCACTCTGGGACTGGTGGTGTATTTGGCTCTGGTTTGCAGTGTCCTTGGCAACCAGTGGATGGGGGCCTGATGCCTTAGTATGCCCACCTCAGGGTCCAGAGTGAGATTTGCTGCTCCTAAGTCAATGTTAAAAGGTCAGGAGGTATGATTTATGAGGATATTTCCTCTGTTCAGAAAAGGAAAATCAATTCTTTTCATAAATAAATGACCTTAGAAATACCCTCTCTCCTGGTCCCACTCAGATGAGTAGAGTCCAGTTAGTGTAATATGCAATTTCCAGACTTTTGTAGAATAGAAATCTTCCCTGCCCTGGCTCAGTTCCTCTTCCAGCCGAGTGAGACACCTGAAGCAGGGACAGGAAAAGAGTCAGCTTCTTTCCTCTTTCTTCCTCCCACTGCCCCCATTATAGGAACAAACTTGGATAGGAGAACTACAAAGGTAGGAAAGGACTCACTGAGGTAGGACATTTGCAATCCAGCTGATAGCCTGGTGTGGTAAATGTCTCTCAGGGAGAAGATCCCTGGAAGGCCCATGCTGATGCCCCCATTGGGATCTTGGGGCAGGAATAATCCAGACTTCATAGACTTCTACCTCCTCCGTGGTGTTGGTCACAGGAGGGAAACCCTAACTTTTTTTTTTCCTGATAGCTTTATTTTTTATTAATTTCTTTTCAGCATAACAGAATTCATTGTTTATGCACCACACCCAGTGCTCCATGCAATATGTGCCCTCCATAATACCCACCACCCGGGTCCCCCAACCTCCCACCCTACACTAACTTTTTCTCCTCATCCTACGCAAGGAGACCATGTGCAGCCCTCATGGTTGACCATGTCCCTTGAAACAGGCTCACTAAAATAAGCCTTGCCTTTCCTCTCCTCAACCTTTCAGCTGTCATTTTCTCCCCCAGGGGAGGACTCAAGGATGGCAATGCCAAATTCACAATCTCTTAGCCAGAGAAATATTTCATAACTTTTTATGGGCATAGCAATATTGGTGGAAACTGTAAAACAGATCTTCCTTTTTTATTTAAAGTCAATCTAATTAAGGTATAGTGTATTGTTAATTTCTCAGATAGAATTTAGTAATGTAACAGTTGCCTTTAACACCCACTACTCATTACATCAAGTGCCTTCCTTAATTCCTATCACCCAGTTACCACATCCCCCGACCCACCTCCATTCCAGCAACCTTCAATTTGTTTCCTATATTAACAGTCTTTTATGGTTTGTCTCCCTCTCTGATTTTGTCTTATTTTATTTTTCCCTCCCTTCCCTTATGATCCTCTGTTTTATTTCTTAATTTCCACATATGAGTGAAATCATATATTTGAAATCATTATATTTTATGACTACTTATTTCACATGGTTTAATACCTTCTAGTTCCTTGAACATCATTGCACATGGCAAGAGTTCACCATTTTTGGCTGGCTGAAATATATTCCACATTTTGGGCATTTTGGACATTGCTGATATAAACATTGGGGGGCATTGCTCCCTTTGAATCACTATAAAACAGACCTTCTTTATCACTCTGTGGCAGTCACACAGTGCCCTCCCTGGGGCCTCACTCCCAACCACAATCACCTTCTATTCCTTCATGATAATGAGGGCATGACAATCACTGAAGAGTTAAGCGGCTACCCCAAATCACCCAGACTGTAGTGAACACACAGAGACTCACACCCTCACCTAGCTGAGACAGGTAAATTGACAACAGGTAAGGTCACAGCTGGGTCAAGAACACCACCATAGATGGCATCTGCACTCTGATCCCCATGGATGGAAGTGAGTTAGCCACTGAACTTGGCACATTGGGCATCCACAAGGAGCAAATTTGCAGGCAGTGTCTGCACCCATCTTAGGGGCCAGACTCAGTTACTGAATGTGGACTTCTCACTGGTCTGGGCACTGACATCAGAGGAAGCATCTCCAGGTAGAATATAGCAGGATGTGTCTCAGAACACCCCCATCCACTTCTGGGACTCTGTACTGAAAGTCCTCAAAATAATCCTGTATAATCCTCAGGCAAATGCTGTAGGAGCCCTACCCATCAGAATGAAGAAATTGAAGATGGTTCACCCCCATTTTGAGAAAATTACACAGGTCTGAGTAGGAAAAGCACCGGAGAAGAATACCCTCAAAATCTCCTTGTCCTTCACAGCACCACTTCCTACCTTCTCTTTAGTATCTTCCTAAAACAACCACAACCCAACACATCTTGCTTCCTTCCTTTGGGAGCATCCTGGGCTGAAACCAGTTAAGGATGGTCCCAGAGGTAACCGTCTCTGCTGGCCCCTTCCCCAGGGTGAGGTAACTTACCAGGAGACTACTGATATCTGCCTGATCATGGTCACCTTCTGTTTTTTGGAGCAGGTGACTGAGAGAGCTCCTACAACCCAACTTGGCTAATAACTCTGCTAATGTAAAGACATGAAAGACAGAGCCTGACACCAGGGCAGGAGAGCTTGTTGAGTTCCCTTCCTTCCATACACAATGTTTTGAACATTTTTATCATGAACACACATTTAATGTTGTCAAATGCTTTTTCTGCTTCAACTGAGATGACCATATGATTTTGATCCTTAATTCTGTTTATGTGATCTATTATACACATGTGAAATTATGCTTGCTTCCTAGGGATAAATCTCACCTGATCCTGATGAAAGATCCTTTTGATATGCTGTTGTATTTGGTTTATTAGCATTTGGGGTGGGGGGAATGTATCTATACTCATTAAGGATACTGGCCTATAATGTTTTTTCTCTTCTAGTGTCCACTCAGGCTTTAGTCCACAACTAATTCTGAACGTGCAGAATGGGTGTCTCTTGCTATTTAATTTTTTAGAAAAGTTTGAGAAAAATGTGTATAAGTTCTTTAAATATTTGGTAGAATTAGTCTTTATTCAGAGTCTTAATTGCTGATTCACTCTTTCATCATTATCTGCTCAGATATTTTTTCATTTTCTCCCTGAGTCAGTCTTGATAGTTGTATGTTTCCAGGAATTCATCCATTTCTTCTAGGTTTGGGGGAATACAAAATCCTTTATTTTACCAGTTCTCAATTTATTTATTTGTATCTTATCTTTTTTTCTCAGTGTAGATTAAAATTTGTCAATTTTGAATATCTTTTTTGAAAAGTAGCTCTTAGTTTCATCAATATTTTCTATTGTTTTCTTGTCTTTATCTCTTTCTGTTTCAAGGTTTATTTTCTTCCTTCTGCTTGCACATGGCTTAGGTTTTTTTTTCCTTTTTATTTCTTTGAGATGTAAAGTGTGGATTTCTTTTTAAATTTTTTTTTCCTTTTTCTTAATGTAGGGATTATCACTGTAACCTCTTTGAACTGCTTTTTATGTGACACATATATTTTGGCATGTTGCTTGTTCATTATGTTTGTGCAAGATATTTTTTTTTTAATTTTTTAATTTTTTATAAACATATATTTTTATCCCCATGGGTACAGGTCTGTGAATTGCCAGGTTTACACACTTCACAGCACTCACCAAAGCACATACCCTCCCCAATGTCCATAACCCCACCTCCCTTATCCCAACCCCCCTCGTCCCAGAAACCCTCAGTTTGTTTGGTGAGATTAAGAGTCACTTATGTTTTGTCTCCCTCCCAATACCATCTTGTTTCATTTATTCTTCTCCTACCCAATTAAGCCCTCATGAGTTGAACAAATAATTCTAAAATTTATATGGAACCATAAAAAACCTCGAATAGCCAAAGGGATATTGAAAAAGAAAGCCAAAGTTGGTGGCATCACAATTCCGGACTTCAAGCTCTATTACAAAGCTGTCATCATCAAGGCAGCATGGTACTGGCACAAAAACAGACACAAGATCAATGGAACAGAATAGAGAGCCCAGAAATAGATCTTCTCCTACCCAATTAAGCCCTCACTTCCTCATATCAGGGAGATCATATGATAGTTGTCTTTCTCTGCTTGACTTATTTTGCTAAGCATGATACGCTCTAGTTCCATCCATGTTGTCACAAATGGCAAGATTTCATTTCTTTTGATGGCTGCATAGTATTCCATTGTGTATATATACCACATCTTCTTTCATCTGTTGATGGACATCTAGATTCTTTCCATAGTTTGGCTATTGTGGACATTGCTGCTATAAACATTCGGGTGCGCCTGCCCCTTCGGATCACTACATTTGTATCTTTAGGGTAAATACCCAGTAGTGCAATTGCTGAGTCATAGGGCAGTTCTATTTTCAACACTTTGAGGAACCTCCATGCTGTTTTCCAGAGTGGTTGCACCAGCTTGCATTCCCACCAACAGTGTAGGAGGGTTCCCCTTTCTCCGCATCCTCGCCAGCATCTCTCATTTCCTGACTTGTTGATTTTAGCCATTCTGACTGGTGTGAGGTGATATCTCATTGTAGTTTTGATTTGTATTTCCTTGATGCCGAGTGATGTGGAGCACTTTTTCATGTGTCTGTGGGCCATCTGGATGTCTTCTTTGCAGAAATGTCTGTTCATGTCCTCTGCCCATTTCTTTATTGGATTATTTGTTCTTTGGATGTTGAGTTTGCTAAGTTCTTTATAGATTCTGGACACTAGTCCTTTATCTGATATGTCGTTTGCAAATATCTTCTCCCATTCTGTCAGTTGTCTTTTGATTTTGTTAACTGTTACCTTTGCTGTACAGAAGCATTTGATCTTGATGAAATCCCAATAGTTCATTTTTGCCCTTGCTTCCCTTGCCTTTGGCGATGTTCCTAAGAAGATGTTGCAGCGGCTGAGGTCGAAGAGGTTGCTGCCTGTGTTCTCCTCAAGGATTTTGATGGATTCCTTTCTCACATTGAGGTTCTTCATCCATTTTGAGTCTATTTTCATGTGTGGTGTAAGGAAATGGTCCAATTTCATTTTTCTGCATGTGGCTGTCCAATTTTCCCAACACCATTTATTGAAGAGGCTATCTTTTTTCCACTGGACATTCTTTCCTGCTTTGTCAAGATTAGTTGACCATAGAGTTGAGGGTCTATTTCTGGGCTCTCTATTCTGTTCCATTGATCTATGTGTCTGTTTTTGTGCCAGTACCATGCTGCCTTGATGATGACAGCTTTGTAATAGAGCTTGAAGTCTGGAATTGTGATGCCACCAACTTTGGCTTTCTTTTTCAATATCCCTTTGGCTATTCGAGGTTTTTTTCTGGTTCCATATACATTTTAGAATTATTTATTCCATTTCTTTGAAAAAGATGGATTGTACTCTTTTTTTAAGATTATTTATTTATTTGACAGAGAGAGATCACAAGTAGGCAGAGAGGCAGGCAGAGAGAGAGAGAGAGGAGGAAGCAGACTCCCTGCTGAGCAGAGAGCCCAATGCGGGACTTGATCCCAGGACCCTGACTCATGACCTGAGCCGAAGGCAGCGGCCTAACCCCCTGAGCCACCCAGGCACCCTGGATGGTACTTTGATAGGAATTGCATTAAATGTGTAGATTGCTTTAGGTAGCATAGACATTTTCACAATATTTATTCTTCCAATCCAGGAGCATGGAACATTTTTCCATTTCTTTGTGTCTTCTTCAATTTCTTTCATGAGTACTTTATAGTTTTCTGAGTATAGGTTCTTATCTTCTTTGGTTAGGTTTAGTCCTAGGTATCTTATGGTTTTGGGTGCAATTGTAAATGGGATTGACTCCTTAATTTATCTTTCTTCTGTCTTGTTGTTGGTGTACAGAAATGCAACTGATTTCTGTGCATTGATTTCATATCCTGACACGTTACTGAATTCCTGTACAAGTTCTAGCAGTTTTGGAGTGGAGTCTTTTGGGTTTTCCACATATAGTATCATATCATCTGCGAAGAGTGATAATTTGAGTTCTTCTTTGCCAATTTGGATGCCTTTAATTTCCTTTTGTTGTCTGATTGCTGAGGCTAGGACCTCTAGTACTATGTTGAATAGCAGTGGTGATAATGGACATCCCTGCCGTGTTCCTGACTTTAGCGGAAAAGCTTTCGGTTTTTCTCCATTGAGAATGATATTTGCAATGGGTTTTTCATAGATGGCTTTGATGATATTGAGGTATGTGCCCTCTATCCCTACACTTTGAAGAGTTTTGATCAGGAAGGGATGCTGTACTTTGTCAAATGCTTTTTCAGCATCTATTGAGAGTATCCTATGGTTCTTGTTCTTTCTTTTATTGATGTGTTGTATCACATTGACTGATTTGCGAATATTGAACCAAACTTGCAGCCCTGGAATAAATCCCACTTGGTCGTGGTGAATAATCCTTTTAATGTACTGTTGAATCCTATTGGCTAGTATTTTGGTGAGAATTCTCACATCTGTGTTCATAACTCTCTATAACTCTCTTTTTTGATAGGATCCTTGTCTGGTTTTGGGATCAAGGTGATGCTGGCCTCATAAAATGAGTTTGGAAGTTATCCTTCCATTTCTATTTTTTGGAACAGTTTCAGGAGAATAGGAATTAGTTCTTCTTTAAATGTTTGGTAGAATTCCCCCAGAAAGCCGTCTGGACCTGGGCTTTGGTTTGTTTGGAGATTTCAACCTCCTTACTGGTTATGGGTCTGTTCATGCTTTCTATTTCTTCCTGGATCAGTTGTGGTAGTTTATATGTTTCTAGGAATGCATCTATTTCTTCCAGATTGTCAAATTTGTTGGCGTAGAGTTGCTCATAGTATGTTCTTATAATAGTTTGTATTTCTTTGGTGTTAGTTGTGATTTCTCCTTTTTCATTCATGAATTTATTTACTTGGGTCCTTTCTCTTTTCTTTTTGATAAGTCGGGCCAGGGGTTTATCAATTTTATTAATTCTTTCAAAGAACCAGCTCCTAGTTTCGTTGATTTGTTCTATTGTTTTTTTTGGTTTCTATTTCATTGATTTCTGCTCTGATCTTTATGATTTCTCTTCTCCTGCTGGGCTTAGGGTTTCTTTCTTGTTCTTTCTCCAGCTCCTTTAGGTGTAGGGTTAGGTTGTGTACCTGAGATCTTTCTTGTTTCTTGAGAAAGGCTTGTACCACTATATATTTTCCTCTCAGAACTGCCTTTGTTGTGTCCCACAGATTTTGAATGGTTGTATTTTCATTATCATTTGTTTCCATGATTTTTATCAATTCTTCTTTAATTTCCTGGTTGACCCATTCATTCTTTAGAAGGATGCTGTTTAGTCTCCATGTATTTGGGTTCTTTCCAAACTTCCTTTTGTGGTTGAGTTCAGCTTCAGAGCATTGTGGTCTGAAAATATGCAGGGAATGATCCCAATCTTTTGATACCGGTTGAGTCCTGATTTAGGACCGAGGATGTGATCTATTCTGGAGAATGTTCCATGTGCACTAGAGATGAATGTGTATTCTGTTGCTTTGGGTTGAAATGTTCTGAATATATCTGTGATGTCCATCTGGTCCAGTGTGTCGTTTAAGGCCTTTATTTCCTTGTTGATCTTTTGCTTGGATGATCTGTCCATTTCAGTGAGGGGAGTGTTAAAGTCCCCTACTATTATTGTATTATTGTTGATGTGTTTCTTTGATTTTGTTATTTATTGGTTTATAGAGTTGGCTGCTCCTACGTTGGGGGCATAGATATTTAAAATTGTTAGATCTTCTTGTTGGAGAGATCCTTTGAGTATGATATAGTGTCCTTCCTCATCTCTTATTATAGTCTTTGGCTTAAAATCTATTGATCTGATATAAGGATTGCAACTCCTGCTTTCTTCTGATAACCATTAGCATGGTAAATTCTTTTCCACCCCCTCACTTTAAATCTGGAGATGTCTTCAGGCTTAAAATTAGTTTCTTGTAGGCAACATATAGATGGGTTTTGTTTTTTTATCCATTCTGATACCCTGTGTCTTTTGATTGGGGCATTTAGCCCATTAATATTCAGGGTAACTATTGAGAGATATGAATTTTGTGCCATTGTGCCTGTAAGGTGACTGTTACTGTATATGGTCTCTGTTCCTTACTGATCTACCACTTGTAGGCTCTCTCTTTGCTTAGAGGACCCCTTTCAATATTATCTGTAGAGCTGGTTTGGTGTTTGCAAATTCTTTCAGTTGTTGTTTATCCTGGAATTTTTTTTTTTTTTTTTTTTTAGCAATGGGTTCTGTTGTCATTTTCTTTTAAGATTTTATATATTTATTTGAGAGAGAGACAGTGAGAGAGAGCATGAGCGAGGAGAAGGTCAGAGGGAGAAGCAGACTCCCCGAAGAGCTGGGAGCCTGATGTGGGACTCGATACCGGGACTCTGGGATCATGACCTGAGCCAAAGGCAGTTGTCCAACCAACTGAGCCACCCAGGTGTCCCTGTCCTGGAAGCTTTTATTCTCTCCTTCTATTTTCAATGGTAGCCTAGCTGGATATAGTATTCTTGGCTGCATGTTTTTCTCGTTAGGTGCTCTGAAAATATATGCCAGCTCTTTCTGGCCTGCCAGGTCTCTGTGGATTAGTCAGCTGCCAATCTAATATTTTTACCATTGTATGTTACAGACTTCTTTTCCCAGGCTGCTTTCAGGATTTTCTCTTTGTCACTGAGACTTGTAAATTTTCCTATTAGGTGACAGGGTGTGGGCCTATTCTTATTGATTTTGAGGGGTGTTCTCTGAACCTCCTGAATTTTGATGCTCGTTCCCTTTGCCATATTGGGGAATTCTCCCCAATAAATCTCTCCAGTATACCTTCTGCTCCCATCTCTCTTTCTTCTTCTTCTGGAATCCCAATTATTCTAATGTTGTTTCGTCTTATGGTGTCACTTATCTCTCGAATTCTCCCCTCGTGGTCCAGTAGCTGTTTGTCCCTCTTTTGCTCAGCTTCTTTATTCTCTGTCATTTGATCTTCTATATCACTAATTCCTTCTTCTGCCTCATTTATCCTAGCAGTGAGAGCCTCCATTTTTGATTGCACCTCATTAATAGCTTTTCTGATTTCAACCTGGTTAGATTTTAGTTCTTTTATTTCTCCAGAAAGGGCTTTTATATCTCCCGAGAGGGTTTCTCTAATATCTTCCATGCCTTTTTCGAGCCCGGCTAGAACCTTGAGAATTGTCATTCTGAACTCTAGATCTGACATATTACCAATGTTTGTATTGATTAGGTCCCTAGCCTTTGGTACTGCCTCTTGTTCTTTTTTTTTGTGGTGAATTTTTCCCCCTTGTCATTTTGTCCAGATAAGAGTATATGAAGGAGCAAGTAAAATACTAAAAGGGTTGCAACAACCCCAGGAAAATATGCTTTAACCAAATCAGAAGAGATCCCAAATCATGAGAGGGGAGAAAGGGGATAAAAAGAGGTTCAAAAAGAAAAAAAGAATAGAAAAGAATTTTTAAAAAAAGAAAACTAATAAAGAAAAATATAAAAGAGAAAAAATATATATATTAGATAAACTAGTTAAAAAAGAAAAGGATAAAATTTTTAAAAAATTTTAGCAGAAGAAGAGAAAAAAATGAAAAAGAAAAAAATTAAATTAACAGCAAGACTAAAAAAATCAAGGGATGGGGCGCCTGGGTGGCTCAGTATGTTAAAGCCTCTGCTTTCAGCTCAGATCATGATCCCAGGGTCCTGGGATTGAGCCCCGCATCGGACTCTCTCTTCAGCAGGGAGCCTGCTTTCCTTCCTCTCTCTTTGCCTGCCTCTCTGCCTACTTGTGATCTCTGTCAAATAAATTAAAAAAAAAAAAAGAACATCCTAGGTACTAATAGTTCATGGTTATCATAAATGCTTTAAAAAAACACACACACAGTGAGAAAGCCATGAGTTCCATGCTTTGTTTTCTCCTCCTCTGGAATTCTGCTGCTCTCCTTGGTATTGAAACCACACTCCTTGGTAGGTGAACTTAGTCTTGGCTGGATTTCTTGTTGATCTTCTGGGGGAGGGGCCTGGTCTAGTGATTCTCAAGTGTCTTTGCCCCAGGTGGAATTGCACCACTCTTACCAGGGGCTCGGCTGAGTAATCCACTTGGGTTTGCTTTCAGGAGCCTTTGTTCCATGAGCGCTTTCCCTAGAGTCTGGAGGACATGAATACAAATGGCGGCCTCCTGGTCTCCCGCCCAGAGGAGCCGAGAGCCCGGGGCCCCACTCCTCAGTGTGTCCTCAGAGAACAGCGCCCAGTTACTCCCGTCTGCCTGACCTCCAGCCGCGCTCTGAGCTCACTGAGCCTATGGCTGGTTCAAGGTAACCCCGAGCTGTGAGCTTACTGTCAGCTCTGTCTCTGTAGCCGGTTTTCCCATTCCAATACCCGCAAGCTCTGCAACACTCAGACACCGCTGATCCTTCTGTGACCCTGCGGGACCTGAGGCCATGCTGACCCTGCATGGGCTTCGCCGCAGTTAAGCCTCTGGAGTGATGTCCCTCAGCGGAACAGATTTCTAAAATTCCTGATTTTGTGCTCTGTTGCTCCGCCACTTGCCGGGAGATGGCCCCTCCCCCCAGGGTCTATCTTCCCGTAGCTTTGGATTCACTTCTCCACCTGTCCTACCTTTCAGAAAGTGTTTTTTTTTCGGTTTCCAGAATTGCTGTTCTTCTTCTCTTAGATCTGCCGATGGATATGCAGGTGTTTGCAATCTTTAGATAAGCTATCTAGCTGATCTCCTGCTAGCTGAAGTAGTCTCAGCCTGCTACTTCTCCACCATCTTGACTCCTCTCCTCTGCAAGATATTTTTCATTTCCCTTTTAATTTCCTTTTGGTCCCTTGGTTGTATAGGAGCAAGTTGTTTGATATGTATATATTTCTGATTTTCCTTTCAAAAGCTTCCTCCTGGTTTCATTAATTACTTTGAATAAAATGGACTAATTTTCCCATCAATAGATATAGGGTGACAGAATGGATAAAAATGAAAGAGTCAGGGACGCCTGGGTGGCTCAGTTGGTTAAGCAACTGCCTTCGGCTCAGGTCATAATCCCAGCGTCCTGGGATCGAGTCCCACATCAGGCTCCTTGCCCCGCAAGGAGCCTGCCTCTCCCTCTGACTCTGCCTGCTACTCTGCCTGTGCTCTCTCTCTCTCTCTCTCTCTGACAAATAAATAAATAAATAAAATCTTTAAAAAAAATGAAAGAGTCATCTATACACTGCTCTCAAGAGAATCTTTATATACCTAAATGCATATGCAGATTGAAAATGGGGGATTGAAGGATGCCTGAATGGCTCAGTTGGTTAAATATCTGATTTCATCCCAGATCCTGGGATCAAGCCCCATATCAGCCCCCCTGCTCAATGGGGAGTCTGCTTCTCCCTTTCCCTCCACCTCTCTCCTCTGTTCCTGCTTGCACACTCTCTCTCTAAAACAAATAAATACAATATTTAAAAAAGAAAGAAAGAGAGAGATGGAGAAGCATTTATCATGAACACTGATACAAATAGAAAGCTTCTGTAGCAATACATTTATAGTCAAAAGATACTTTAAAACAAAGATTATAACAAGAGAGAAAGAACACTCCCTGATCATAAACAAAAGAATTCAACAAGGAGATAAAAAAATTGTAAATATTTATGCACTTAACATGGAGAACACCCCAATACATAAAGCAGCTAAAAACAAATATAAAGGAAGTAATAGATAATAATACAATAATAATGGGAAACTTTAACACCCTAATTTCTCAATTGATGGATCATCAAAACAGAATGTCACTACAGAAATTATGGCTTTGAATGACACATTGGACCAAACGGATTTAACTGATATATCCAGAACATTTCATCTTAAAATATTAGAATGCACATTCCTTTTGGGTGCACAGGGAACATTTTCCAGAATGGATCAGATTTTAGGCCACAAAACAAACCTCAACCAATTTTAAAAGACCAAATTTATACCATGCACCTTTTTGGACCAAAATGCTATGAAATTAGAAGGCAACCAGAAGAAAAAACTTTGGAAAGAGCACAAGTACATGGGGGTTACATAACATGCTACTACACAATGAAGGGGTAAACCTAGAAATCAAAGAAGAAATCAGAAAATACATGGAGACATGAAGATGAATACACAGTGGTCCCAAATCTTTGAGATACAGTGAAAGCAGTTCTAAGACTTAAGTTTATACCAATACAGGTCTACCTCAAGAAGCAAGAAAAATATCAAATAAACAACTTCACCTTGTACCTACAGGAGTTAGAAAATGAAGAGCAAACAAAACCCCCCAAAAACCAGAAAGATGGAAATAATATAGATTACAGAACTATATGAACTACAACTCCAAAGTCAATAGAAAAGATCAATGAAACCAGGAGAAGTCGCTCTGAAAAGATCAGCAAAATTGATAAGCCTCTAGCCAGAATCATAAAAAGAGGGAGTGTGGGAGAGAGGGAGAGAGGAGAGAGCCTCCCAGAAACAAAATCAGAACTAAAAGAGGAGAAATAGCAGGTGACACCACAGAAATGCAAAGGATTGCAAGAGAATATTATGAAAATTATATACCAAGAAATTGGATAACAGAGAAGAAATGGATGAATACTTAGAAACATGTGACCTCCTAAAACTTAATCAGGAAAGAAAAATTAGAAAATTTGAACAGACCAATTCCCAGCCATGAAATTGAATCACTTCTCAAAAAACTCCCCAAAACCAAAGTCAGGACAAGACAGCTTCACAGGTGAAGTTTTGCAAGTATTTAGAGAAGAGCTAATACCTGTTCTCATCAAACAATTCCAAAAAAATGGAAGAAGGTAAACTGCCAGATTCATACTGTAAAACCCTCATTAACCTGACACCAAAATCAGATAAAATAAAAACAAAAATAAAAGAGAGAGAGAGAGAGAGAGAGAGAGCTGCAGGCCAATATCTTTGATGAACATTACATGCAAAACCCTCACAAAATATTAGGAAGCCAAATACAAGAGTTCATTACAAAAATTGTTCACCATGATCAAGTGGGATCTATTCCCCATGCAAGTGGGGTTCAATATATTCAAATAATTCAAAATAAATCAATCATTGTAATATGTCACATGAATAAGAGAAAGAATAAAAACCATAGGATCATTTTCAGTACATGCAAAGAGAAAAAAAAAACACTGACAAAGTACAACACTGATTGATATAAAAATCATCGACAAAGTAGGCTTAGAGGGAGCAAACATCAACATCATAAAGCCCATATATGGAAAAACAAACAGCAAACATCATTCTCAATCATGAAAAACTGAGAACATTTCCCCTAAGGTCAGGAAGAAGACAAGATTGTCCACTCTCATCACATTTATTCAACATAGTACTGCAAGTCCCAGCCACAGCAATCAGACAAGAAAAAGGAATAAAAGACAAAAGTGGCAGGATGCAAAGTCAATGTACAGACGTCCATTGCATTTATATAAAATAATAATAAGACAGCAGAAAGGGAAATTATAAAAAACAATCCCACTTACAATTGCACCAAAAATGATAAAAAATACCTAGGAATAAACTACAGAGGTGAAAGATCTGCACCCTGGAAACTATGAAAAATTGATGAAAGAATGAAGATGACACATAAAAATGGAAAGATATTCCATTCTCATGCATCGGAAGAACAAACACTGTTAAAACATCTATACAATGCATTGCAACAAACAGATTTAATACAATCCCCTAACAAAATACCAACAGCATTTTTCACAGAACTGGAACAAACAATACTAAAATTTGTATGGAACCACAAAGACCTCAATGGCAAAGCAATCTTGAAAAAGAAAAATGAAGCTGGAGGCATCACAACTCCAGATGCCAAGTTTTACAGTAGTAGTAATTAAAATAGTATTGGCACAAAAAATAGAAAGGAGATAAATGAAACAGAATTGAAAGCCCAGAAATACACCCACAGGTATATGGTCAATTAATATACAACAAAGGAAGCAAGACTATGCAAAGAGAAAAAGCAGGGTTTTTTTAATCTTTTTTTTTTTTTAAGATTTTATTTATTTATTTGACAGAGAGAAATCACAAGTAGATGGAGAGGCAGGCAGAGAGAGAGAGAGAGAGAGAGAGAGAGAGAAGCAGGCTCCCTGCTGAGCAGAGAGCCGGATGCGGGACTCGATCCCAGGACCCTGAGATCATGACCTGAGCCGAAGGCAGCGGCTTAACCCACTGAGCCACCCAGGCGCCCCTAATCTTTTTTTTTTTTAAAGATTTTATGTATTTACCTGACAAAGAGAAATCACAAGCAGATGGAGAGGCAGGCAGAGAGAGAGAGGGAAGCAGGCTCCCCACCGAGCAGAGAGCCCGATGCAAGACTCAATCCCAGGACCCTGAGATCATGACCTGAGCCGAAGGCAGCGGCTTAACCCACTGAGCCACCCAGGCGCCCCAAGAAAAAGCAGTTTTTTCAATAAATTGTATTAGGAAAACCAGACAGCTACAGGCAAAAGAATGAAACTGGACCACTTTATACAACATACACAAAAATAAACTAAAAATGGATTAGAAACCAAAATGTGATTTCTGAAACCATAAAACTCCTAAAAAATTATATGCAGTAAGCTCTTGGAGATCTCCCTTAGCAACATACTTGGAGAATATGTCTTTCCAGTCAGGGTAAAGAAAAGCAAAAGTAAACTATTGTCACTATAATGAAATAAAAAGCTTTCACACGGGGAAGGAAACTAGAAACAAAATATAATGCAACCCAGTAAATGGGAGAAGGTATTTGTAAATAAAATATCTGATAAGGGGTTAATATAGAAAATGTAAGAAGAACTTACTGAACTCAGCACCGAAAAAAAAAATCTGATTTAAAAATGGACAGGGGACCTGATTAGACATTACTCCTGTCCAAAAACAATAACAAACCCAAAAGCATACAAACTATCAATAGATATGAAAAGATGATGAACATCCCTAATCACTAAGGAAATGAAAATCAAAACCACAGTGAGATATTTCACACCAGTCCGAATGGAGAATATTAAAAAGATAAAAAATAACAACTAGTGAAGATGTGGAACAAAGGGAACTGAATTCATCCAGCCATTGTGGAAAGCTGTATGGAAATTCCTCAAAAGATTAAGAACAGAAACACGATATAATCTAGTAATTCCACCACTGTGCATTTACTGAAAGAAAACAAAAACACTAATTCAAAATGGCATCTACAACTCTTAAGTTTATTGCAGCATTATTTACAATAGTCAAGATATGGAAGCAACACATGTATTGATAGATGATACACAAGATGTGATATATATATATATATATATATATATATATATATATACACAATGTATTATTTCTCAGGCATAAAAAAAATGACAGCTTGCTTTTGCGACAACATGGGTGGTTTAGAGGAAATGAAATAAGTCAGAAAGAAAAAGACAAATACTGCATAAATTGACTTATATGTGACGCCTGAACAAGCAAACAACAACAAAACAGACTGTTAAATACAGAGAACAAACTGGTAGTTGAAACAGGGGAGGTGGGTGGGGGCAAAGGTGAAATAAATAAAGGAAATTAAGAGGTACAAACTTCCAGTTATAAAGAATATTCAGTCACAGAGAGAATAGTACAACACAGAGAATGTGGTCAACGATACTGGAACAATGTTGTATGGTGACGAACGGTTACTGCACATGATGTGTTGAGCTTTGAGTAATGTATAAAATGGTTTCGGCTTTTTGTTTCAAGTTTTTATTTAAATTCTACTCTGTTCACATATAGTATAATATTGGTTTCAGGAGTAGAATTTAGGGAACTAAGTGCATACTACATCAGTGTTCATCATAACAAGAGCCCTCTTTAATACCCAACACCCACTGAGCCCATCTCACAAACAACTCCCTTCCAACAATGCTCAGTTTCTTCTGTATCATTGAGTCATTTATGGTTCGCCTCCCTCTCTTTTTTTCTTTTTTCTCTTCCCCTGCTCCTCTGTTTTGTTTCTTAAATTCCACATCTAAGTGAAATCTTATGGTGTTTGACTTCCTCTGACTGATGTATTTCCCTTAGCATAATACACTCTATCTCTGTCCACATCATTGCAAATCAGGATGTTGTGCCCCTAACACTAATGGAATATTTAATGTTAATTTGCTTCAAAAAAAAGTGGTGTGAGGAGGGGAATAAACTCCATGTTGGAGAGGGATTCCTATAAACTCACCAGAGCTTACCAGGTTTTCATATTATAAATTGAAAGTATTATTGAGCTGTAGATCACATAGGCCTTATTTCTTGAATTACTTGTCACTAAAATAGATAGTTGCTTGAAAACTCATTAATAAAAATATTTTGCCAGGAATCAGGAGGAGCTTTGAGTGTGTTCATCTAGAACAATTACCAAATAGCAAATAAAGAGCCGAGGGTACAGGACACTGTTCATGCAATGCTGTCATTTTTGGAAAAAGCAGACTATAGATAGTACATATTTGCTCAACACACTCATAAGAATGACACGGTCTCCTCTGGTACAGAAATGTGACAAAGGGCCATTGTGTGGAGGGGGACACAGCATTGCATAAACCTTAGAACTCTTGAATTATAAACTGTCAAACTATATAGTGACCTTTTATTCAAAAACTAAATGAAAAAAGTAAAAGCTAAAGCCATAATATGGCTCCCCGGGACACAAGTTTACTGCTTATTCACTTTCCAACCCAACTGGTTATACTGCCTTTTTCTTCCTGCACTAATCACCCAGAGTAAGCAAAAACCCACCAGGTTTCAGAAGACTACTCTCACTTCAGACACCAGCTGAACGTGGCCAAATTCACTAGGTTATTAGGATCTCGAACCCACAGTCTACAAATCTGAGAGTTCTCATAAGCCTCTCAGGCTTGCTAATACATGGCAATGATTCATATGAGTCAGGAAAGTTTTACACATAGGAGTAGAGTTTTATCTAAAAGGAAATACACAGGGTGAGGTCTGGGAGCAAGTACTCAGCTTCCATGTCTCTCCGCATAGAATACGACACATCACCTTCCCAGAACATCAAAGCAAACATCAACCAAGAAGTCCACTGACCCTAGCAGAGTTTTGATTGGGATTTCAGTACATAGATATGATTGATCAAATCATGGGCTACTTGACTGAGTACTCCCTTCTCACCTCCCTTATCCCCAGAGGTTCAGCTGACCCAAACTCTCCACCCTCTATTCCCATGGTTAGTCTTCCTGGTGACCAGCCATTGACCTGAAGCTATCTAGGATCCTGCCTGGAATCACTTCATTAACATAACAAAGTCAGCTCCTGTCACCCAGGAAATTCCCAGGGTCTTTGAACCTCTGTGGCAGGAGCCAAGGACAAGGCTAGAGAGAATCTTTATTAGGCTTCACTCCACATACGGTGTGGGCTGTCCAAGGTTAACAGAGAAAGCACAAGGTTCATTTTCCCAGGATTCAGGCCTATATTCTCTGACTGTGGATTCAAATTCTACCTCGCCTGAAGCCCAGGCCCTGATTAGGGTGTCCTTTGGGGGTTACTGAGAGGCCTCCTGCCTGGGGTCCTATTCCCTCCTCTCACTCATGATGCCAAAAACATACAAAATCAATGGCCATGGTGCCTTTTACTATGCCTTTCCAGCAAAATGGCTGCGTTTCTCAGAAAAGGAGCCTGCAGCTCTTTGTTTCACTTTCTGTTCCTGCCAATATAGAGCCCTGCATCTGCTGGCTGCTTCTTTACTGTGGCCAGATTCCTGTGAGGGTGGAGCAGAAGCCAGAGATTACTTAAATCCTGCCTGCTTCTCAAACACAGTTTAGACATTTGGGGTGACCATCAGCTCTTTATCTCTGCGGTGATCATACCAGCACACAGGACCTGTTCCAGTGCAAGGCTAGTCTGAGCAGAGCAGTGTTCCCGCTGTGGGCTGCAAGGAGCTCTTCAGCCAGTCCCAGAATTTCCTGAGCTGCCAGGGGATACAATTCAGAGCTCAACTCTGACACCAGGAGTCTCTTTTCCTCCAGGAGCTAGTAAGCAAGACATCACTGTGGATTGAGTACAGATCTAAAAACAGAATTACAGATTTGTATATCTAAGGCTGGGAGAGACTAGATGCTTATTTTGGGTGATGTGGACTTGATAGCCTGAGGGGCAGATTTCTAAGGATGACTGTGATCCAGTTGGAGAATTTAACTATTTGGGACATTTTCAGAGGGCAGTTGGAGAACAAACTTTATTCCTGTGAACACAGAAGGATTATGTGATTGTCAGGGATGTCAGTGGATTAGGGCTTTCCCCAAGAACTTCTGTATCAGACAACCCACATCTCATGCCTAAATACCTTTCACTGCAAAGACAATGCATATTATCTGTTTTTTAAAAAATTCAACTGAAAATTTTAAAGAGCTGGTTGGTTTTTATTAAATGACTCCTGAGTTCTGCAGCATCTTATCTAGCGAAGAGTAAGAGCTCCACTGAGCTGTAGGAATGGACATGTTTTTAGAGGAAGAGAGAAAGAAATCATCAGTAAAGAATACACTGTTTCCATCAAAATCATTCTGCCAAAGGGAAGGGAAAGGGTCTATCAGCTAATTTCTTCATGCTGATCAGGCAATTCCAATGGTGACTGGCTCCAGGATACATTCATGGAGGATTAAACTGTAGTTAGGTTCCATAGTAGGTCTTGGTTTGAGGAGTCAAAGCCTTAACTTAAGAGGCCTGCTATGGCCCTGTGACCCTGTGGCCCTGTGTCACAGTTCCCCCCTCTTGATCAACTCTCAGCTGAACTTGGAGATGTGATCAAAGTGTGAGCAACTGGGGCCACCTCCAGCTACTGTTCAGTGCTTCTCGCAGCTTTTGTTGATCCCTTGCGTGATAGTCATATGTCATCATGTTTTTGCTTACCCTCTATGATGCTCACAGGTGATGATTTCAGGTTCACAATTTTTGGATCATCCATGCTCTTCATTCCTTCTCTGATGTTCCAGCCTCAGGGAGATTATTTGCTTAGTGGTTAGTTCCCTGAATATGCACTGAAAATGTGGAGAGAAGACAATGTACCTGTCAGATTATTGTGGGTTTTCTAGGCGGCATAAGGTTCCTAATTATAGGATAAATGTTAGAGTTCAGTTTGAAGCCATGGTATCCAAGACTAAGGAATCAAAATTAAATATGTCAAAGAAAGACCCTGCTGAAGGAGTTATCTCTTTTAAGACAAGTGGCTTACTGAGTGATCGTATGTCCAAAGGCAATCCCTTAGGGCAGGCAAACCCAGTAGTTTGGACAGGTTTATAATTTTTAAGTTTGACACTTCCGTTAGATCTCTGAAACTTGCATCATGATTGTGAGTGATAGGACCAGTGACGATTCCAAGAAGTTTGCAAGGTTTTGTTAAGGCTAATATCATTTATCCAAGGAAGCAGCTGATTGATCACCAGAGATTGTGGAAGCTATATTGCAAGTAGCAAACACATTTTCTAATAGTTGCTTTGCCACCATGAGGGCATCAGCCTTGCAGCAGAGAAAATCTTCAACCTATTACAAACATATACATACAATAACAGGAACATATTGATAACCCATACTAGGTAGCAACTGAATAAAATCCATCTGCAGCTGTTCAAAGTCCAGAGGGAATACGTGTGAGAACTCTGGAGGCACAAATAATTTTTCCAGGATAATGGACCTGAGAAGTCCCACATGGCTGGTAGACTATTTCCACCATTTTATACGAGTGTCCTCACTAATAGCTAATCATAGCTTGAGTCATCTTAAATGCACCATAATGGATGAAGGAATGAAAACAAAACAAAATGAAAAAAAGGGCAGGGTGTTTTACCAGTAATCCAGGAAGTATTAAGCAGACAGATTTCTTGGGTTTCTCAAAGCCCTGACGGTTCAACTTATGGCCATGGTTTATCCTTTTGTCTGACTCAGAAGCAGAGGGTTGCCTTTATACCCTGACATCAGCATAGCAGAAACTTCACAATGAGGCGACATTTTTGCAGAGGCAGAATGGATGCTACCCACATGTGCCACATTCTTTATAGATTCTTTGGCCGGCTGCCTTTGTGAGAGACAGCTGGGGCATTTTCCTGGCACTCTGGTTCAAGTCCTTTTAGAGTGAGCCTGTTTAACGACAGCAATTTCAGAAGGTAAGACAGTCATTACAAGTGATAAAATTATACTAGGACAGAGCATATTTCCAGGAATTTCACGTCATTTCTATAATACTTACATACCTATACAACTACAATGTAAAATATAGGCTCTTTGATGCTAGAAAGATCCCTTAAATGATAAAGAAGCTTTCAGAAGCTATGCCCAAAAGTGTATCACATGTTAAAAGCCACAGAACTTTGTCTTTTTAACAGATAGGAAATCAAATTCTAATTTTGCATCAGCTAACTTTTGTACTAGAATGGATTGATTCCAATGTTAGTCCTGACAGTGCACAAAATCTCATTATAGAGTATCATTTTTAAATCTTTCTACAACTTTTTTTGCCTTAAAAAAAAAAAGAAGAAAGAAAGAAAGCGCATCTCCAGCCCTCATACCCTTTATTTATTTTATTTTATTTTTTTACCAAAAGCACATGTCCTACTTCTGTTTCATTCAGAGATGCTTCCTTTTTTATTTTTGTATCTTAGCAACTCACATTAATTAGAGTTCTTCACCGTTAGAAACTTCAATTTCTAGGAAATAAAGGGTAAGCCCTGATTAACTGTATGTTACTTCAGAATTCATTAGATTGCAAACTTATAAATGCATTTAATAATTTCTAGGAGCATATGCTCTTTTGTAGTACAATCTTTCAAATAATCATGACCAAAACATTTACCAATAGACCTATATTTATCTTTAGTTTCCATGTAAAGAAAACAAAAACAAAATTAAAGAAACCAGTATGTAGTAATTAATGTTTCATGTTTTATCTTACTTGGAAATGATCTAGGTATTCAATGATCTTAAGTTACATCATTACTTTGAACAAAACTTTGAGATATTAGGTTATCAAAAAGATTTTGAAAACTACTTTAAAGTTTACCTACAACTTTTAAAAATTTTACTTAAACATTTACTCACTATACTTGTTCTTAATAATTACCCTTAGATTACCACTAAAATGAGTAATCAGACATCATGAAAAATTAGTCAGTTATTCTCCCAAGGTATTTTTATTTATTTTATTTTAATTTTTTACTATGTTATGTTAGTCACAATACAGTGTTTTTATTTTTATTATTTTTAAACTTTTTAATTTTAATTCCAGTATAGTCAACAGATACTGTTATATTAGTTAGAAGCATACAATATAGTGATACAACAGTTCTATACAGTGCTCAGTACTCTTCATGATAAATGTACTCTCAAACCCCATCATCTGTTTCACCCATCCCCTACTACCATCCTCTGGTAACAATCAGTTTGTTCTCTTTAGTGGAGAGTCTGTCTTTGACTTTGTGTCTTCCTCTTCTTTTTTTCCCCCCCATTGCTCATTTGTTCTCTTTCTGGAATTCCACAAATGAGTTAAATCCTATTGTATTTGTCTTTCTCTGACTGGCACAAGTGGCTTACTGTTATACACTGTAATCCCTTTCATGTCTTTGCAGAAGGCGAGCTTTCATTCTTTTTAATGGCTGTGTAATATTCCATTGAGTATACATACTACATCTTCTTTGTCTATCGATACACACTTGGGCAGCTTCTCTAATTTGGCTTTTGGAAGTAATGCTGCAATAGACATAGAGATAATGCATCCCTTGCACTGGTGTTTTTGTGTTTGTTGGGTAAATACCTAGCACGATTACTGGACTCTATGGTAGTTCTATTTTTGAGTTATTGAGGAACTTCAAAGCTATTTTCCACACTGACTGTACTAGTGTACTTTCCTACCAACAGTGCAAGAGGATTCATTTTCCTCCATATCCTCGCTAACACTTTTGTTCCTTGTGTTTTTAATGTTAGCCTTTCACAGGCATGAGGTGATGTTTTACTGTGGTTTTGATCTGCATTTCCCTCAGGATAAGTGTTGCTGAGCATCTTTTTTGTGTCTGTCGGCCATCTGGATATCTGCTCTGGAGAAATTGCTATTTAGGTCTTCTGCCCATTTTAGTAATTGGATTTTTTTATGATTTTTTGCTTACATTAGTTCCTTATATATTTTTGATACTAACTCATCATAGCCTATGTCATTTACAAATATCTGTTCCCATTCAATAGGTTGTCTTTTAGTTGTGCTTAGAATTTACTTCACCGTGCACAAGCTTTTTATTTTGATGTGGTCCTCATCATTTATTTCTGCTTTAGTTTCCCTCTCCTCAGAAGACCTACCTATAAACTGTTACAGTGGCTTCTGTCTGAGAAAACACTGCATGTTCACTCTTCTGTGGTTTCAGGTCTCACTTTACATCTTTAATCCATTTTGAGTTTGTGTTTGTAGGTAAGATAAGGCAGGAGTTCAGATTCATTCTTTGGCATGTAGCTAGTTGTCCAGATTTCCCAATACCATCTGTCTGTTGCCCATTGTATATTATTTCCTGTGTTGTCAAAGATTTATTGCATAAGTAATTGGGGGATTAATCCTGGGTGTCTTACTCTGTTCCATTGGGCTCTGTGTCTATTTTTAGGCCAGTACCATACTATGTTGATTGCTGTGGGGTTGTAATATAACCTGAAGTCTGGAGTTGTGATCCCTCCAGTTTTGTGTTACTTCTCAAGGTGGTTTGGCTTTGTGGGGTCTTTTGTGGTTCTTTACCAATTTTAGGAGTATTCATCCCATCTCTGTGAAAAATGTTCTTGGTATATTTGTAGACCTTACATGGAATCTGTAGTCGTTGTGGGTTGTAGAGACATTTTAACATCTGTTCTTCCAACGCATGAACATGAAAAGTCTTTCCATTTCTTTGTGTTGTTTTGATTTTCCTTCCTCTGTACTTTACAGTCCTAATAATGACCATTGTACTGCCTCTGAGTGCTGACAACAGATTGTTAGGAAGCTAGCCTTAAATGGAGGTTAACACACATTTCTGTCTACCTATATCCAATAGCAAATAGGGGGCAACTGATACATGTTTGTCTGGCCTTATTTTATGGCTCCCAACCTGAAGGGTACCAAGGCAAGTTATTTGGGACACAAAACAGGCTTGTAGACCTTTATGGCTTCCATAAAGGCTTCCATATGACTTCCAGTACCATAGTTCTTTTTTTTTGTTGTTGCTTTTTAAGTTTTGGCTTAAATTCAGGATAATTAACATAAAGTATAATATCAGTTTCAGTGATTCCACACGTACTTGCAACATCTGGTGCTCATCACAATACATGCCCTCTTTATATCTATCACATACCTCACCCAACCCCTAACTCTGGTAACCATCACTTTCTTCTCTATAGTTAAGAATCTCTTTCTTGGTTTCTTGGTTCACCTCCCTTTCTTGCCCACTATGATCACTTTTTTTCTTAAATTCCACATATGAGTAAAATAATGTGATTTTTTTTCCATTACTGAATTTTTTACTTAGTAAAATACACTCTACTTCTGTACATGGCATTGCAAAAGGCAAGATTTCAATATTTCTTATGGCTGAATAATATTGCGTAGTGTATGTGTATGCAGTATATATGTGTACCCATCTTCTTTATCCATTCATCAGTTATTGTACATTTGAGCTCTTTCTGTAATTTGGCTATTGTAGATAAGACTGCTATAATCTTCATGGTGTATATAACCTTTCAATCAGCAATTTTGTAATATTTAGTGAATACCTGCTAGTACAAGTACTGGGTCATAGGGCAGCCCTATTTTTAACTTTCTGAGGAAACTCCACACTGTTTCCCAGAGTGGCTTCCCCAGTTGGCACTCCCACCAACATGGTAAGAGTCAGAACCATCATTCTTAGGTGTAAAATAAACAGTATGCCCACATAGAGCACTTACCTCTTTGGATTTTTAAGTATCCCATTTATGTTTCACTTGGTTATTTATTCACTAGTTTATCTATTGTTTATCTTTAAGCTAAGCCTTTATCTCGTGGACTATTAAGAGAAACCAAAGTACTTAGGTAGTGGAACTATGGACACAGCAGTAACCAAAGAACTAGGGGCCAGGGCAAGGATTGAACCAGCACACATTCAAGAATAGGGAGAATAGGGACCACTGCCTGATTACACACACACACACACACACACACACACACACACACACACAGAACTGTAGCTGCCACCAACAGTTGCCAACTTGAAATCTGAGTTCACAGCCAGGAGCTAGGTTTAGAAGTTACTCTGGACTGTTCCGTAGAGCACCTCCTACACATCACCACCAATGTCTGTCATGAGCTAAACCAGCAGGTTCCATTAATAAAGCCTGCAGACAAGAAACAGGGAACAGCCTAAGCCAGCAAAAAGCAATAAATACAGACTATGGACTGGAACTGGGGAAGGGATTCCAAAGTGGACTTCTGGACTCAACCATGGGCTAAGGCCTTGTGCTCTGTCACTGCCGGCTGTGTCTGTGACAGAGTGATTCATTAACCCTGGACTGGCAATTCAATGAGAATCTCTCAGGCAAAACAGAGCAGAGCTCAAAACAAGATGGCCTTTCAATGGCCCATGGAAATGCTGAGAGAAACATGAAATCAAAAGGATTTGTGGGAAACCACACCTGTTTTTTTGTTGTCCCCAGATACTGTCAGAAGTTTGCTTTGGATCTAGACCCTGCCAATAAGTCTGGTAAATAAATTCAACCAAGTAAATTCTAAAGACCTAATTGACTTTCTTAAATAATTTTTGATTTGGGTAGTGTCCCATCTTGGGAATAGAAAGGAGCTCCAGTGAGCTGTAGAAGTAGAAAGTTTTTTAAGTGAAGAGAGAAAGCAGAAAAACAATGATTGGCAAAGGATCCATTGTTGTAGGCAAGGTTGTCCTCCTAAGGGGAGAGAATAGGATACATCAGTATAATTTTTAGTGCCCCTTTCACCCATAATGAGCTAAATATCCATGCTTTACTCTTCTAAGGAGAATGTTCACATACCCCATTCGTATGTGTGAGACTCCAAACAATGTACACTTGGTCTGAAAAACTTCTTCTCCAATTTGGCTTCACCATCCTCTCTTCTGGGCTGCAGTTCTGGCTGCCAGGAAGCCCTTGGAAGATGTGTCTGATAACTCACTTTTGGACAAAGACACCTCTCCAACCTGTATCCTGCCCAGACATCAGTGGTGACTTGAAGTGACTTGCTTCCTAGTCTAAAAACTCCGTTCTCTCTTGGAACACTGAAAAAATAAAGTTTTTAAAAAATTTAAGAATTTAAAATAAATTAATACTCTATTCTCAATCGCTATAGGGAACAGTATACAAATCCTTCACATTACTTTTAGTGCTGGGTATATGATTTTTTTCTGGTCCCGCCTCCAGTGATCAGATAGGTCCAAGATTCCAGAACAAGCTAAGTTTCATTGACCTCAGAGAAGGTGACAGAGGGAGCTCCTTATCATGGCTGCCTTACATTCCAATCAATTTCAGTCTTTGTTAACATCATTTGTTACATCAGTGACACGTTATACAGCTCTTTATTCAGGCCACTTTCTATATTTATCCAGTCCACTAGGTGAATTATCTCCCTGACTTCTGTTCTGTCCCCTTTAATACACAGCAGGAAGCAAGGGATGGGTGGGATCTAGGGACAGTTGGGATGGTCCATAACAAGTCCCACGTGGAGAGTCCAGAATGACTTTTTAGAACATTAGAATCCACACCACCTGCTGTTTCTGCTCCAGAAAAAATAGAGAGTCCTTTCCACACCTAGTTCCATGAGCCAACATACTTTCTAGATAAAAAGAAACCACATTTGCAACCATTAAAAGTTTCTATCTCCTAAGGAAGATATACAGTATCTTTTCTGAGAAAGAAAGGAGCCACTCATCCTTATTTAACTGCCCATATGAGAACCAAAGTCTATGACATGAGGTGGGAGGTGATCAGAAGTGGACTTTCTGGAGGGACTCACACCACAGGTGAGAAGGGGTATGAGAGTAAGAGCTGGTGCTGTCTTCTTAGACTTGTCACATGAAGAAATACTAAATTCATAACATTACATTACAGACAAGTGAAGCAAGATAAATAAAGGATAATGTAGGCAAGAAAGTTTGGATAGAAAAATTAGTCAGCAAGACTGAACAATACCTTAAGGAAAAAGAGCTTTCCAAGATAAGGGAAGAGCCTGAGCAAGGGTAAACTTTACATCTAGGTCAGAAGTCCACACAATGCCTAGACAGAAGAAGAAGGGCTTCTGGATACAATGTTGTGTCCAGAACTGATGTTATACCTGTCCCTAAGAGCATAACCCAAGCCATCCCTTGCTGCACTAACTCTTTTTCCCTTCCCTCTTGTCTCCTCCCCATAGTGCCTTCTACTGCTCCAGCCATGAGTCAGTCCTCCTCTTCCTCTTCCACACCCTCTCCTGCAGAGGGTGGTGATTTGGTCTCCAGCCTTGACAAGCTTTTTAAGGACTTCAAACTGGAAAGTAAAATGGTCTCTCAGGAAGCCATCACATTGATTCAGTCAGACCTGGAGAAGGGGGACCTTCAGAGAGCAGTTTCTGCAATTAGTGATGCACTGAGAGACATTGACAATGCCCCTCTGAACATTGCTGTGATTGGGGAGTCTGGGGCAGGGACGTCCAGCTTCATCAGTGCCCTGCTGGGAGTTGGGCAAGATGATGAAAACGCTGCCCACACTGGGTCATTGGAGATAAACTTGGAGAGAACCAAATACGAATACAAAAAATTTCCCAATGTGATGTTATGGGACCTGCCTAGCCTGGGAACCACTCAACTTCCACTACATGAGTATCTGCAGAAAATGAAATTTGGGGAATATGATTTCTTTATTGTCATCTCTGCTACATGCTTCAAAGAGAATGATTTGCATCTGACTATGGCAATTAGGAAAATGAAGAAGCATTTCTATTTTGTCCGAACTAAAGTGGACATTGATTTAAAGAATCTAAGAAAGTTGAAACCCAGCACATTCAATAAGGATGAAGTCCTGCAAAGGATCCGCAATTACTATGTGACTCAGTTGGAGAAAGCCAATATGGGTGACACTAACATCTTCCTAGTCTTCAGCCTTGAATTGTCTGACTTTGATTTCCAATGCCTAAAGACCACGCTTCTGAGGGAGCTCCCAATCCACAAGAACCAAAAGCACCACATCTTCATGCAATACCTGTCAACTGTTGCTGAGGTTGCCATTGATGAGAGGAGGGATTCCCTGAGAAAGAAGGTCTGGTTGGAGGCCCTGAAGGCTGGAACTTCGGCCTCCAGCCTTTTCATGGGTTCATTCAGTGATAATGATATGGAGAAACTGGAGGAGAGTTTATCCTTCTACAGGTCTCATTTTAGTCTGGATGATGCATCCCTGGAAACCACAGCCAAGGACTTTAACGTGTCTGTACAGAAACTCAAGGCAAACCTCATATCTCCCCATTTGCTATCAGTTGAGAAGGATGATGAGTCATTAGACGAAAAACTGTTGAGATATGTGGAAAAATTCTGCCCTGTTAGTGCCTCTCCTTTTTACATTGAGATGATTTTCTGTTTACAAAATTATTTCCTTGAGTGTGTGGCAATGGATGCTAAAGTTCTTCTTAGAGAAGACAATTTTAAGGATGTTGTGGGCTCTGGACCAAATTCCCTACTTCAGCATGTCAGGAATGATAATGGGAAAAGTGAGACACCCAGCTCCTGATTCTTCTCAGTGTTGTCATGGTGCCTGGTGCCTGGAACGTTGACTTCGGGCTCCCTTGATGCAGTTCTGTCCCACTGCCCTCAAGGTGTATCATGGACATTTCCATAATACACTCTTGAACAAACTACCCCCTTAGGGACTATTATTTGATAATAAGAGCAATCAGCTCTAAAGAATCCTTCCTTCAGAAGATCTTAGTCCTTGTGTGATGGTTACTTCATAGCCAGCACTGGTTTCTCTATGGACATCTAGTAAAAAAAATGGCTGTGCACACAGTAGGTCCTCAAAAACGATTTTTTAAATGAATGCATACATAGTGCAATTTTGGTGTTCCTGACATTTTGTTGGGAATGCATACATTCTGATCATTAATAGATTCTCAATTAAGGTGACTGATATCCTCCTTGACCTCTCTAGACTTAATCATTTTATTTAAGAACATAACAGATGGTAAGCTGAACATGTGTCACCGGAAATGAAAGAGAAACATCAACTAACGAAAACTGTTATCTGGGGTAACTTGTGAGAGGGACAAGTGCATAAGACGGGGACATAGTCCAAAGATTGCGTATTGCAACCAACACCCCTTGGTTGCTCTCAGCGTATTTTGTGTCTGAACTTGAGAGGTTAAGGAATAAGAGACAAGAGGATTGTGGCAAATCTAAGTGGAAATTTTTAAAAATTACAAAAGTTTTTCTTAATCATATCTGATCCCTCATCTAATAAGAGGAATGCAAATTAGAAATGTCATATCACTAACATATCGTTTATCATGTCATTACATTGGAGGAGATTGCATAGTTTGACATTCCGTGTCATATTCCATGGGCGAAACGGTTGAGAAATAATTATTGTCATGCAATATTGGTGTTTGCACAAAATGATCTGCCTATAATGTGGTGAATTAGGCCATCTCCATAAAAGTTACACACTCATTTACACTTTGCCCCAGTGATCTCACATTGAAGAACCTGGGCCATAGAAATTGAGGGTAGATTAATGGCTAGCAGGGGGTTGCAAAGTGGGGGAAATATGTAATGCTGCTGAAAGAGCACCTCTTTCAGTTATAAGGTGAATGTGTGGCATGGTGACTATACTTAGTAACACTGTGCAATAATACAACACAATACTTGAAATTTGTTAGAGAGTGGTTCCTCCACCTGCTCACCACACATACACAAAGGATAAATATGTGAGGTGATGGATGTACTAATTAATTTGGCACATATGTGAGTTGATGGATGTGTTAATTAATTTCATTGCAGTAATCATATATCAAATCATCACCTTGTACATTTAAAATAAATATGACTTTGTCATTTTTACCTAAATAAACCTGGGGTGGGGGGGACAAAACAGCTGGAAAAAAATACAAAATATGTCTGCTTAAAACTATTAATCACAGCACTGACTGAAATGGTAAAACACAAAAATCCAATGTTCTTCAGCAGGAAATGTTACAGCCGCAAAATAGATGACAGGACAAGTGTACAAAGAAGTAACACCCTGTACAATGCTATGTTCTCATCTCCAGGATATACTGTTCAGTGCAAGAAGTAAGTCCATATATCATGTTAGTGATGATCTAAGACAGTGCAAAATATGAATAAATATTTGCTATGTTCTTCAATTTAACAAAAGACAATTTCAGTAATAAAATTCCATTATCTATAGGGGAATTAGTGGTACTGTGTGCAGAGACAGTGTAAGGGCTAGATTTTACTCAGTAAAACTTGTTTTACATTGGAACACACCACAGTGTTACAAAGCTAGATAACTGTGTAATTAAACAAAAAGACCCAACATTTATAGAAATACAGAGCATAAAACAAATTAAGGTAATTATTGGCTTAACAAAATAAAAATTATTTCAAGATTCTATTTATTTATTCATTTGCACTTATTTATTTATTTTTAATTTTTAAAATTGCAGTATAGTTAACATACAGTGTTATATTAGTTTCAGGGGTACAAACAGTGTGATTCAATACATCTAACCATGACTCAGTGCTCATCATGATGAGTGCACTCATTCCTCAACATCTATTTCACATATCCTCCCACCTACCTCCCCTCTGGGAACCATCACTTTTCTTTTCTGTAGTTAACAGTCTATGTCTTGGCTTGTCTCCCTTTTTTAATCCCCCTAGGATCATTTGTTTGGTTTCTTAAGTTCCACATATGAGTGAGATTCTATGGAGTTTTTCTTTCTCTGACTCGCCTATTTTGCTTAGCACAACGCTCTCTAGCTCCATGGCAAATGGCAAGCTTTCATTCTTTTTCCTGGCTGAGTAATATTCTGGTATAGATCACATACTTCCTTATCCATTCATCCGTGGATGGACACTTGGGCTCTTTCCATAACTTGGCTATTGTAGATAGTGCTCCTGTAAACATCAGGGTGCAGGTAATCCCTTCAAAACTGTTTATTTGTATCCTTTCTGTAATTACCTAGTAGTGCAATTGCTGGATCCCAGGACAGCTCTATGTTTAAGGTTTTGAGGAACCTCCATACTGTTTTCCAGATTTGCTGCACCAGTTTGCATTCTCATCAACAACGTGGGAGGTTCCTTTCCTCCACATCCTCGCAACGCCTGTTTCGTGTGTGTGTGTGTGTGTGTGTGTGTGTGTGTGTGTGTGTGTGTTTATTTCAGTCCCTCTGAAAAGTGTGAGGTGATAACTCATTGGGCTTTAGTTTGCATTTCCTGATGGTCAGTGGTGTTGAGCATCTTTTCATGTGTCTGTTGGCCATCTGTACATCTTCTTTGGAGAAATGGCTGTTCATGTCTTCTGCTTATTTTTGAAATTGGATTATTTGGGAGGTTTTGGTGTTGAGTTTCATCAGTTAGGATATTAACCCCTCATTGGATAGATCATTACCAAATATTGTCTATTCAGTAGATTGTCTTTTTGATTAGTTCATGGTTTCCTTCACTGTACAAACCTTCTTTTTTTTTTTTAATGTGGTCCCAATAGTTTATTTTTGATTTTATTTCCCTGGCCTCAAAAAATGTTGCTATAACTAAAGTTGGACACTTCTTGCGTTCTCTCCTAAAGATTTTTATGGTGTCAGATCTCACATTTAGGTATTTAATGCATTTGAGTTTACTTTTACATATGATGTCAGAAACTGGTCCGGTTTCATGGTTTTGCATGTAGTTTTCCAGTTTTCCCGACTCCATTTGTTGAAGAGAATGTCTTTTTCCCATTGCATAGATTCATAGAGCATATAATTGTGAGTTTACTTCTGGGGCCTCTATTCTGTTCCAGTGATATTGTGTCTATTTTTGTACCCATACCATGTTGTTTTGATTATGACACTTTCTAGTATATCTTGAAATCTGGAATTATGGTATCTCCAGATTTGTTCTCTTTTTTTTTTCAAGTTTGCTTTGAATATTCAAAGTATTTTGTGATTCCAATTTTAAAATTTGAGGACTCTTTTAAGGGTTCTTTTTTTAGGTCTGTTTATTTGTATTTTGATAGGGCTTGCATTGAATCTGCACATTGTGTTACATATTTTAGATGTTTAACATTTATTGAGTTTTCCAGTCCATGAGTGTGGTATATATTTCCATGTGTCTGTGTCATCTCCGATGTCCTTCATCAGTGTGTTATAGTTTTCCGAGTACAGGTCTTTTGCCTCCTTGGTTAAGTTTATTTAATCTTTTTGAGCATTTTGCATCTGTATTCATCAGAGCTAGTGTCCAGTTGTTTCCTTTTTTTTTATAATGTCTTTATCTACTTTTGGTCTGAGGGTAATGCTGGCCTCTCAGAATGAATTTGGAAGTTTTCTTTCCTCTTCTGTTTTTTGAAATTGTTTCAGAGGAATAGGTTATTAACTCTTCTTAACTGTTTAATAGAATTCATCTTTGAAGGTATGTGGTCCTGGACTTTGCTGGGAGTGTTTTGAATTATAATCCCATTTCATTGCTAGGTATCAATCTTTTCATATTTTCTATTCTTTCTTGCATGAGGTTTGGAAGGGTGTATGTTTCTAACAATTTAGCCTTTTTTTCCTAGGCTGTCCAATGTGTTCTCTTACAGTCCTTTAACTTTCTGAGGTGTCAGTAGTTACTTTTCCTTATCTTCTGATTTTGATTATTTAAATCCTCTTGTCTCTATGTCTCTCTCTCTCTCCCTCCCTCTTTCTCTCATGAGTCTGGCTAAACATTTATCATTCTTGTTGATCTTTTCAGAGAACTAGCTCCTTCTTTCATTGATCTTTTCAATTGTTGGGGGATTGATTGATTGATTGACTGATTGATTTCAGTTGTGTTTATTACATTCATAATCTTCATTACGCCCTTCCCTGTCTAGTGCTGTGTTTTGTTTCTTGTGTTTCTAGCTCCTTTAGATGTAGGATTAGCTTGCTTTCGTGAGATTTGCTGTTGTTGTTGTTCTTGACATAGGCCTGTATTGCCACAGTTTTCCATCTTAGAATAGTTTCTCTTCATCCCTAAGATTTTGGACCACTGTGTTTTCATTTTCATTCCTATCCATGTATTTTTTTAATTTAAACTTGAAAACAATCTGCATTCTGCTGGTTAGAATGCCATCTTCTGATGTATCTGTTACATCCATCTAGTCCAGCGTGTCATTCAAAGCCACTGTTTTCTTCTTGATTTTTTTTGTTTGGATGATCTAGCCATTGATGTCAGTGGAATGTTCAAGTCCCCTAGTATCGTATTCCTTATGATTATTCCCTGTATGTGTGTTGATACTTGGGTTACATAGGGTGCTCCCATGTTGGGTGTATACAAATCGTCTTCTTGAACTCTTTTTTTTATGATAATGTATATCCTTCTTTGTCTTTTCCAACAATATTCGTTTTAAAGACTATTTTGCCTGATATAAGTATTGCTGCTCTGGCATTCTTACTTCCATTTGCATGAAAAATGTTTCTGCATAAGTTTGCTTTCAATCTGCATGAATATTTTCATCTGAACTGAGTCTCTTGTAGACAGATTATACATGGGTCTTGCTTTTTTATGCTCTCACTCATATATGTCTTTTGTTTGGAACATGTGGTTGTTTTACAACCAAATTGTTGATTGATAAATATGCTTGTCTTTTTTACTGTCATTTTTTATAAGTATGCTTGTATTTTTAGTTCTTCTCTCTTCCTTTTTCTTTCGCTCTCTTATAGTTTGATGGCATTTTTTAGTGATATACTTAGATTCCTTTCTCTTTATTTTTTGTATATTGATTACAGGGTTTAGATTTGTGGTTAGCATTAGGTTTGCATGTAAATGTTGTGCACATAGCAGCCTTTATTAAGTTGATGGTCACTTAAGTTTGAACCCATTCATTATGCCTTGTACCCCAATGCTTTATATATATGGAGTCAGCCTTTACACCCTTTTAGCTATGAATCCCTTGACTGATTTTTATAGATATAATTGATTTTACTGCCTTTCTGCTTTAACCTCGAGATTGGTCTTGTAAGCGATTAGCCTAATACATTTGTTATGTTTGTATTTGCCTGTGAAATTTCTTCCTTCCTTATTTTTCTTAGTCCTGATTATGGCCTTTTCTTTCCACTCAGATTTCCCTTTAACATTTCTTATAATACTGATTTTGTGGTGATGAATTCCTCCAAGTTTATTTTCTCTGGGAAACCCTTTATCTCTCCTTCTGTTCTATTTTGTATCATTATTTTTATTATGTTCTGTTAGTCACCATACAGTATGTCATTAGTTTTTGATGCACTGTTCCAAGATTCATTGTTTATGTATAACACCCAATGCTCCATGCAATACGTGCCTCCCCTTTTTTTTTAAAGATTTTTTATTTATTTATGTGACACAGAGAGATCATAAGTAGGCAGAGAGGCAGGCAGAGAAAGGGGGAAGCAGGCTCCCTGCTGAGCAGAGAGCCCAATGTGGGACTCAATCTCAGGACCCTGGGATCATGACCTGATCTGAAGGCAGAGGGTTTAGCTCACTGAGCCACCCAGGCACCCAATACATGCCCTCCTTAATACCCTCCACCAGGCTCAACCATCCCCCCACCCACCTCCCCTCTAAAACCCTCAGTTTGTTTCTCAGAGTACACAGTCTCTCTTTGTTCATCATGCCCTCTAATTTCCCCCCTTTCTTTTCCCTCCTGTCTCCTAATGTTCTTTGTGTTATTCCTTATGCTCCACAAGTAAGTGAAACTATATGATAACTGACTCTCTCTGCTTGACTTATTTCACTCAGCATAATCTCCTCCAGTCCCATCCATGTTGATACAAAAGTTGGGTATTCATCCTTTCTGATGGCTGAGTAATATTCTATAGAATATATGGACCACATCTTCTTTATCCATTTGTCTGTTGAAGGGCATCTTGGCTCTTTCCACAGTTTGGCAATTGTGGCACCTGCTGCTATGAACACTGGGGTGCACATGCCCCTTCTTTTCACTATAGCTGTATCTTTGGGGTAAATACCCAGCAGTGCAATTGCCTGGTCATAAGATAGCTCTATTTTGAATTTTTTGAGGAACCTTCACACTGTATTCCAAAGTGGCTGCACCAACTTGCATCCCCACCTACAGTGTAAGAGAGTTCCCCTTTCTCCACATCTTATCCAACATTTGCTGTTTCTTGCCTTGTGAATTTTGGCTGTTCTAACTAATGTAAGATGGTATCTCAGTGTGGTTTTGATTTAAATTTCACTGATGGCTAATGAGGATGAACATTTTTTTCATGTGTCTCCTAGACATTTGTATGTCTTCGTTGGAGAAGTGTCTGTTCATGTCTTCTGGACATTTTTTGACTTGATTATCTGGTTTTTGGGTGTGGAGCTTAAGAAGTTCTTTATACATGTTGGATATCAGCCCTTTATCTACTGTGTCATTTGCAAATATCTTCTCCCATTCTGTGGGATGATATTGTTGCCTGTTTCCTTTGCTGTGCAGAATCTTTTGATCTTGATGAAGTCCCAAAAGTTGATTTAAAATAATTTTTTAAATCTCTCTTCTCCCTCTGGGATCCCTCAATGGGAATCTTATTACATTTATTATGTCACCAAGTTTCCTTAATCAATTAATTCCCATTTTTTGCCACTCTCTTTTCTTTTTTCTCTTCTTCCTGGTTCCTTTTTATTACTCTGTCTTCTGGGCCATTGGTCTATTCTTCTATTATTTCTACTCTATTTTTTCTTCACTCTAGTAAATTTTTAATAAAAGTTATTGAGTTCTTCATGTCTTACTGGTTTTTATTTCATATTTTCTCTTTTTGTCTGGTCACTGAGTGAGATCTTCTACTCTTTATTTTTTTTAATTATTTATTTCTTTGACTGAGAGAGAGGAAGCACAGGAGGGGGAGAGGCAAAGGGAGAGAGAGAAGAAACTCTCCTCCAAGTGGAGAACCTGATGCAGGGCTAAGACCTTGAGATCATGACCTAAGCCAAAGTCAGACTCTTAACTGACTGAGCAACCCATGAGTACCTCTACTCTTCCTTTCTATCTTGTCACTGTATGAGATCTTCTACTCTTCTCAATGTCAGCATTATATTTATGATCATTACCTTGAATTATCTATCAAGTGTATTTCTTAACTCCATTTCAGTTAGCTCCTTTACTGTTATTTTGTCCTGGCTTTCATTTGGTATATATTCTCCTTCTCCTTATTTTGTCTAACCCTCTGTGTATGATTCTATGCAGTAGAAAAGTCAGCTAGGTCTCCTGACCTTATAAGCAGTGTCTTTAAGAAGAAGAGGTCCTGTAATGCACCATAGTCCGATGTCTCCTGCTCACCAGAAACAGGTGCATCTGTAGTGTGTCATGTGTGTTCTGTGTGTCCTACTTAATATGATTAAAATGGATTTGCTTTCATTCCAGCTGACTGCTCTGGCCCCATTTGCTTTCTCTATAGTACCTGTTCTCTTAAGGGGGCTTTTGGAGGCTCTCTGGGTTTGTATTTGAGTCAGAGCAGATGCCTGCTCACAGTCCACTTGGCAGGACTATTGTCACACCAAACAGCAGAATACTCTCCTTAAGTTGTCCCTGAGGCTTTAGTTGTGGGTAGTCTGCAGTCAGGCCAGATGTCTGCCCACAGTTTGTCTTAGGGTTGTAGTGACCCCTCAATACAAGGCTTCCCCTTGTGCAGCCTCCAGTGAGGTTTTTCTTAGTGGGCTGGACTGGAAGGCAGAACAGACATCTGTCCCTCGCCCACTGCTATGACTGTAATTAAACTCATATGTGTGTTTATCTCCCCTTATCTATGGACTAAAAGTCACTCTGGAGTGGAGCAGGACACAGCTGGAGCTGCTTGCAGAATGAGGGAAATCAGGAACTGCTTTCGAGGGACTTCTGCTAAGTGGGGCGGATTGACGGAAACAAGTCCACTGGAATACATGGAGGTGGGGTTCGCAGTGCTAAGGTAGGTTTTGGTCCCTGACCCCTACCAGGGTTACATGAAGGATTAGATCCCTCTGGAGATACTTTGGAGGGACTCCTGCACAAATGAGACATGTTGGATACGGGAGGTACACTCCAGAATGTGGAGGTGGTTCATGTAATGCTAGCAAGCTCTGTAGAAAGGGCTCATGCTGGTACTGCAGGTGTTCTGGTAACTAGGTGGCAGTGGAGAGAGAAGTGGCACTCAGCAGCTCCTTTGTTCTTGGAGAAGTCTCCTAAAGATGCTTGGCCCTCCAGTGCACATTCTGAGATTAGTAAATAAATCTCCTTCCTGTGCACCCCAGGAGACTTTTGAGACCTCTGCATCTAACTGTATCTCAACAGTGTCGTTTGTTTATGCTGTTTCTTGAAGATCTGGGGCCAGTTTCCTATGACCTTTGGCTCACCCAGAGCTGAGTCTGATGACTTTTCAAGTACCTGTTGTTAAGCACCACTGATTATAAAAACTCCTACACTTAAGCCCCTTTGGCTTCAAAGCAAATGTTATGGGTACTCATCTTCCTCATGCCAGGACCCCATGTCTGGTGTGTCTGATGTGGGCTCTGTTCCTCTTCCTTCTCTGTGTTTGTGGTGTCCTTCCACTTTGTGGTTAAGGACACTGGGAGTTTTGTTCTTGACTGCATCTCTGCCCTTCCTTCTATTTTGCATATGGCCTCCTCTCTAGGATTAACTATGGAGAGTCTGTTGTAGCCATGTGAGGAGGGGAAACTCCAGGGAGCCCACACAAGGGAAAACAAGTCTCCATAACACAGGGCCGCAAAAACCAGATGGACTGAATTCCAAAAGTTTGTACAACCAGCAGGACTTGGAGCCTGCAGCTTTAAAACTCAGCTGGCTCATCACTGGGTAAGCCTGGAGGGACAGTGAAAGATGGGTCCCCACCTTTAAAGAGACAACAGCCAGCAGAGAGGGAACACAGAATGCATAGTTTGTACAATGCCTGGGGTAAACAGGAGGGAGATGTCTTTGTCAGGATTTGAGAGACTGTGGGTGGACTCCTCCAGGAACAAAGGAGCTGACAAGTGCCATTTTTTCCCCTGCCCCTCAGCATAGGCGCGGAGCCACCTGTATTACAGGAGGCCCTGCACAGACACTTGCTCCCTCACCTGCTGCCAGTGTGCACCACCAGGGCTAGTGCAAGTACTGCTAGTGCCACGTGCACCCCACCTAGACACTACACACATGTAGTGTGCCCCTGGCCACTGCTGCTGCCAAACACCGAGCCCCTGGCCAGTGCCTCTAAAGCAACTGTGCTCCCACCAACCATTGGGGAACTGGCCTAGGATTGACAGCTCCGTGCAAATATAGATATGCCACATGTGTCCTGTCTAGCTGCTATACACCCCAAGAGGCTACCTCACTCCACCCCAGCCTCTGCATGCTCAGCCATGGCTGCCCTGCTCATTGCCACCACTGGACCCCACCAGGGCCCCGCCACTGCAGCTAATGAATGCCAAGCCCCTAGTTTCCTGCTGTACTCAGGAGACAGGTTAAGTATGTGATGGGGATTAAGGAGTGCACTTATCACAAGGAGCCCTCGATAGTCTGTGGAATATTTGAATCATTATATTGTATACTGGAAAGTAAAATAACACGATAGCTAATATTACGGTTTACAAATTTACAAATCAACATGAGGAAGTCAGCTGTTTCAAGTGATCAATAAATCTGATAAGCTGCTAGTCAGACTGAGCAAAACAAAGAGACAAGACTAAATTATCAACAGAATAAATGAAATGTGGGACATCAATCCTGTTCCCGTGGACATTAAAAGGATAATAAGGAATACTAAGAGCTCTATGTTCACAAATTTAACAACTTTCACAAAATATACTAATTCTTTGAGAGACACAAACTACCAAAGGAGACAGTCCAACCAATCCTTACTATTAACTAAAATGTTTCCCAAAAAGAAGAGAGAAGGAAGGAAGGATAAAAAGAAGGAAGGAATGAAAGAAGGAGGGAAGGCAGAAGGAAGGAAAAATTCCAGGTCTATATTTTTACTAGTAAATTCCACCAAACATTTAAAAAAGAAATAGTACTAATTCTATAAAGGTCTTCCAGAAGAGGAAGGCACACCTTCTGACTCATTTCATGAAGCCAGTACACCTCAGTACCAAACCAAGAAAATAAAACACAATTACAAGCAATTAGAAGACTAAGGAAGCAACCTTCGTGGATATAAGCATGGCAGTATTCATAAATGTTGGCAACAGTCACAGCAATATGTGACAAGGCTGATACGTCACAACCAAGTGAGATTCTCTCCAGGAATCAAAACTCTGAGAGAGTTTCCTCTGTGAACAGTAGGAAAAAAAAAAATTTAATCACTCTAACACATAGGATTGCAATAAGATGCAATGAGAAATAACCAGTAACAATCTCAATAGATGCAGGAAAACATTTCAGTAATACTTACCATTCATTTACTATTTAAAAAAAAAAAAAACTTTCAGAGATGGTGCAGGTGGCTAATTGGTTGGAGCATCTGGCTCTTGATTTTGGTCGAGGTCATGATCTCAGTGTCCTGGGATTAAGCCCTCATCAGGCTCCCCTCTCAACAGGGAGTCTGCTTCACAAACTCTATCTCTCTAAAAATAAATAAGTCTTGGGTGCCTGGGTGTCTCAGTGGGTTGAGCCTCTGCCTTCGGCCCAGGTCATGATCTCAGGGTCCTGGGATTGAGCCCCGCATAGAGCATTCAGCTCAACAGGGAGCCTGCTTCCGCCTCTCTTTCTGCCTGCCTCTCTGCCTACTTGTGATCTCTCTCTCTGTCAAATAAATAAATAAAATCTTAAAAAGTAAATAAATCTTAAAAAAAAAACTTTCATAAGCTAATAATAGAACTTCCTTAAGCTAATGAACACGATTCTTTTTAACAAATAAACTAACAAAAACCCTACAGCTAATATCATTCTTAATCATGTTATTAAAAGACTAATTGCTTTCTCCTAATAGCAAGAACAAGACAAGGATATCCTCTCTCAGCAATCTATACTACATGCTACTTGAGATCTCACTTTGTGCAGTAAGACTAAAAGAAAGGTATACTTACTGGAAAGAAAAAAAACAAAACTCCCCCTGTCCAAAGGAGACATAAGTTTTTCACCAAAAAATCTCAACACGGGGCGCCTGGGTGGCTTAGTGTGTTAAGCCTCTGCCTTTGGCTCAGGTCATGATCTCAGGATCCTGGGATGGAGCCTCTCCCTCTCCCACATCCAGCTCTGTGCTCAGCAAGAATTCTGCTTCCCCCTCTCTCTCTGCCTGCCTCTCTGCCTACTTTTGATGTCTCTCTCTCTCTGTCAAATAAATAAATAAAATCTTAAAATACAATATCTTAACACATCCATAAAAAACTCCTCAACTAGGGACGCCTGGGTGGCTCAGTTGGTTGAGCAGCTGCCTTAGGCTCAGGTCATGATCCCAGCGTCCTGGGATCGAGTCCCACATCGGGCTCCTTGCTCAGCAGGGAGCCTGCTTCTCCCTCAGCCTCTGCCTGCCATTCTGTCTGCCTGTGCTTGCTCTCTCTCCCTCTCTCTCTGAAGAATAAATAAAATCTTTAAAAAAAAAAAAAACCACGTAAAAACAAAACAAAACAAAAAAAAAACCTCCTCAACTAATAATCAGTGAAATGTCACAAAAAGGAAGTCCACTTTACAAAAGTAACCCTGTGTTCTGGTAATGAAAAATTAAAATTAAATTTTTTTTTCAGTAAAATTACATCAAAACAAATAAATGAAATACTTAGGTAAAAACAACAAAATATAAGCGGGAGCTATACACTGAAAACTACAAAATGTGATGTAGGAAAATAAGAAGTTTCAAATACAAGAAAATACAAAGTGTGTTCATAGATTGAAAGCATCACTAATGATGAGGGCAGTTTTCCCCAATTAGATCTATAGATTGAAAAGAATCCCAACCAAAATCCCAAAAGCTTCATTCAGAGATATAGACAAGCTAATTCCAAAAATACATAGGAAAAACAAGGGAAACATAAGAAAAAAGCAATTATGAAATTTATAAGAATAAAGTTTGAAGCCACACACCTTATTCTTACCCCATTCTTTTTTTATTGTTGTTTTTGCATTTTTTAAAGACTTTATTTTTAGAGCAGTTTTCGGACCAAAGCAAACTTGAGTGCAAAGAACTGAGGCTTCCCATAGATCCCCTCATCCACACAGACAGGCCCAGCCTCCTCCACTATGAACATTCCCCAGAGAGTGGGTCCTTTGTTAAAATCCATGAACCTACACTGACACACCATTATCACTCAAAGCCAGTAGTTTACATTAGGGTTCACTCTTGGTGTCCATTCTATGGGTTCGAACAAATGGAAATCTAGTATCACACAAAATTGTTTCACTACTTCCTAAAATCCTTTTTTAGGATTCTAAGACTTCCTAGAAAATCAGCATAATTGGGACATTGTGGTATGGAAGAAAGGATAGATATACACAACAATGGAACAGAATAGAGTTGACAGAAATTGACCTACATACAATTAAACAATTTTTGACAACTCCTAAGGCAATTCAATTGAGAAAGAAATGTCTTGTCCAGAATGTTGCTCGTAAAGTGGATACCAATTTGGGGTGGTGGGGCAGTTAACAAATCGACCCAGATGTTCCCTGGAGAGAAGGTTTGTGATGACAAATTTCTTTGTCCTAAGTTAATTTACCTATGTTGTGCCTCCTAATAGTTCCAGTGTCTCCATGGAGCACTTTCACTGTCCCATACTTCTTTTAGTAAATGTTAAATTGCCTTAGGACTTTGTATCCCCACAAGGTCCCTTAGTGAGTGATTCAATCCCTATTTTGAGGGTAAAAGGAAATGCTTTTGAGTGATATGCCTTAAGTTAGACATCTTGAAAGGTGCACAGCCATGCTCTCTGCTCACCCTCAGACAAATATCCACCTGTGCACATGATGAAGTTCTAGAACCTAGGTAAGGTTTGATGGGCTGAGGTCTGGAGCCAATGACCAAGAAAGAATTCTTGAGACATCTTTGGTGCAAAATGGTGGTTTATTAAAGCACGGGGACAGGACCCGTGGGCAGAAAGAGCTGCGGCCCGGGGTTGTGAGGGATTGCAGGTTATGTACCCTGCGGCTGGGGGAAGGTGAGGGAAAAGGGAGGTTTCAACCAAGCTTTCATATGCTAAAGAGGGCCTACAAGGTGCAGGGATACTGGAGGTCTTGCTGCTTGATCAATGTTGTCTTTTGGCAAGCCATTCACATTTCTGCTATCAAGCATCTTTGTTAGTGAGATTTGGGTTTAGAAGAAATTTAACTTTATTTAGGGCTTGAGGAACTGAGTTATTTGCCTCTGGAAATTGTGATATTGTTAAGATAGCTTCTTTGTTGTAAATCTCCAGGACATTGGTAAACCAAGGGAAACTCCTGTCCTGCAGGATTGTGATTTCTGCAAGTTAACTATTTGTTTCTTGCTTATGGCAGTCAGGGGTGCCTGAGGAGTGTCACACACATTACTGAGGGGAGCAGGTGGAGAGGGGGTGCAAGGTGCCAGTTTTTGCTTTGTCCTCAGCCAGCCTCCTGCTCCCTCATCACACACAGCATCTCCTTTCCGAATTCAAACAGACACCTCAAGTCTCATAGTTCCATTTCTGAGCTCCTGATTCTTGACACCCCTGCTTCACCCTTAGCATCAGGGCTACTCTCCTAGAGCCTTCCCTAACTCCTTGATAGGCACTTCTCTTCATTCAGATGCTCAGGACAAATCCAGCATATGATTCCCCTCCCTTATCTTCCCCCAGCAGGTCAACAAACCTTGGCAGGACTATATTCAAAATACATCTGGAGTCCAGGCTCTTTTCACACCCTCTGTTTCTCACTCAACCAATCCTGTGCCTTCTCTCACTGAACAACTAAATAGGCACGTTAGGTTCTTTAGGCTTATCTAGTCAGACTCCTTGATCATCTATCTGCCAAACTCCTTCCAAAGCCTCCCTTCAATGGTTTCATCATAATTAGAATAACTTCTCAAGAAATTACCAGGCCCTCCAGTATTCTACATCACTGGTCCATGATTATTTGTAAGCCTTCCTTTCCTAACACTCTCCCATTGTGCACACTACTGTATACTGCAACCCAGGGGCCCCCCAGGTAATCATGGACGTGGCAAGCTCCTTGCATTTTTAATGACCTTAGAATTTGCTGTTCCCTCCACCAGGGACACTAATCCTACATATGCATATTTTGTGTCTCTTCTCAATGGTCAAGTCCTCAGAGAGGCCTCCCTCTCTGCTGATACTTCTTTATTCTTCTTCATAGCACCACCACTCCTGGACTCCATGTCACCTTTTCATTTCTCCACTATTTCTTGTATTTCCCCCCTAATAGGAAGGTTCATGTGAGCATGGACTTGGTTTGTTTTATTTGCTGCAGTATCTATACTACACATTTGGAAAGTACTCAGGCAATGGCTGAGGTCTGCTGAAGGAGCCCTAGATCTTCACGTAATTGTGACTATTCAATTAATGCTGAATAAACAGGTAAGAAAGTGAATAAATGAAGACAACTGGATTGTGAGCCAAAGCTCTTAACCATAACAAGCTCACCAAACTGCCAATTGGTAAGCTTCAGTGTGTAGAGAAGGAACACTTCTTAGCTTTTCTCAGATTACCACACCATTGACTCTCTAAAGTCTCATGTGAGAGTTTTATAGCATCACTGGCCACTGTATACATGATTTCAAATGAATTGCAGATGTAGAAAGTATATTTTCAAAAACTGAAAGAGAATGGTTTGGAGGCCTTCGTTCACCAAGCAATGACCTTCAGCACACTTCATGGCCTTGGCTGTTATGTAGTTATTCTCCAGGAATAACCAGAGACTCAAGGACTGGTGAAACTCTTGATATTCTTCACAGATATGTCCACTTCCTGGAAATCCCTTTGACTGACTTCACATCCAAGCTAAAATAAAGATTCAAGCACTTCTTCTGCTGGGGCAAATCAGAGTCATGGAAGCAGGCCCTGATGTGGAAGAAAATGAAAGTCAGTGATGTCAGAGCATCCAGCCAGAGCTTCTCAATTGAGTAAAGCTTTCTTCATTTCAATGAAAGCATCAGACAAATTAGGCAAAATCAACACAAGATATAGTGTTTATGAACAGGGTTTCCTTCAGCAGAGTCTTCACCAGGTTTAGGAAATCAGTCATTTATGTCAAAGTTGGAAGCCAAGGAAAAGCATAGCTCAGGCACTCTGATATTGCTGAGGGTAGCTAGGCAATTGTCTCATATCTACTGAAAAACTCTGTCCTTTTTGAAGGACATGGTTGTTTTTCCCTTCATTGTATAAATCATTGTCCACCTTGATCCTAACAAAGTGGAATTTCTCACCTACCTCCTTAATCTTGGGGGCCAGCAAGTCATTATTAAAATTAAAACATAACAGGGGAGAGAAGTCAAGATGGCAGAGAAGTAGCAAGCTGAGACTACATCAGGTAGCAGGAGATCAGCTAGATAGCTTATCTAAACATTGGAAACACCTACAAATCCAATGGGAGATCGAAGAGTAGAAGAACAGCAATTCTAGAAACAGAAAATCAACCACTTTCTGAAAGGTAGGACTGGCAGAGAAGTGAATCCAAAGCAAGCGGTAGAGCAACGGAGCACTAAATCAGGACTTTTAAAAGTCTGTTCCACTGAGGGACATTGCTCCAGAGGCTAAACCGGGGTGCAGCCCACGTGGGGTCAGTGTGGCCCCAGGTCCCACAGGGTTACAGAAGGATCGGAGATGTCTGACTGTCACAGAGCTTACAGGTATTAGAACGGGGAAGCCGGCTACAGAGACAGAGCCGAGGAGTGAGCTCTCAGCTCGGGGTTACCTTAAACCGGTCGCAGTCTGGGTGAGCTCGGTGCCCGGCTGGAGGCCAGGGAGACGGGTATTATTGGGCACTATTCTCTGAGGACACTGAGGAGTGGGGACCCAAACTCTTGGATCCTCTGGGTCAGAGACTAGGAGGCTGCCATTTTCATTCCCGTCCTCTGGGAACAAAAGCTCCCAAAAGCAAACCCGAGCGGATTACTCAACCTGGCCCCTGGTAAGAGCAGTGCAATTCTGCCTGGGGCAAAGACACTTGAGAATCACTACAACAGGCCCCTCCCCCAGAAGATCGAGAAATCCAGCCAGGACCAAGTTCATCTACCAAGGAGTGCAGGTTCAATACCAAGGAGAGCAGCGGAATTCCAGAGAAGGAGAAAGCAAAGCACTGAACTCATGGCTTTCCCCCCATGATTAATTAGTCTTGCTGTTAATTTAATATGGAGTGGGGTTTTTTTTTTTCAATTTTGTTTCTTCTGCTGCTAAATTTTTATTAACCTTTACACTTTTTTTAAGGTTTTTAACTAGTTTATTTAATATATATATTTCTTTTTTATATTTTTTCTTTATTTGTTTTCTTTTTTTAATTGTTTCTTTTTTTTTTTCTCTGAACCTCTTTTTATACCCTTTCTCCCCCACACGATTCGGGGTCTCTTCTGATTTGGTTAAAGCATATTTTCCTGGGGTCTTTGCCACCCTTTTAGTATTTAACTTGTTCCTTCATATACTCTTATCTGGACAAAATGACAAGGGGGAAAAATTCACCAGAAAAAAAAAAAAAAAAAAAGAACAAGAGGCAGTACCAAAAGCTAGGGACTTAATAAATACAGACATTGCTAATATGTCAGATCTAGAGTTCAGAATGACGATTCTCAAGGTTCTAGCCAGGCTCGAAAAAGGCATGGAAGATATTAGAGAAACCCTCTTGGGAGACATAAAAGACCTTTCTGGAGAAATAAAAGAACTAAAATCTAACCAAGTTGAAATCAAAAAAGCTATTAATGAGGTGCAATCAAAAATGGAGGCTCTCACTGCTAGGATAAATGAGGCAGAAGAAAGAATTAGTGATATTAAAGATCAAATGATAGAGAATAACAAAGCTGAACAAAAGAGGGACAAACAGATACTGGACCACAGGGGAGAATTCGAGAGATAAGTGACACCAGAGATGAAACATTAGAATAATTGGGATAAGAGAAGAAGAAGAAAGACAGAGGGGAGCACAAGGTATATTGGAGAGAATTATTGGAGAGAATTTCTCCAACATGGCAAAGGGAACAAGCATCAAAATCCAGGAGGTACAGAGAACCCCCCTCAAAATCAACAAGAATAGGTCCACACCCCATCACCTAATAGTAAAATTTACAAATCTTAGTGACAAAGAGAAAATCCTGAAAGCAGCCCGGGACAAGAAGTCTGTAACATACAATGGTAAAAATATTAGATTGGCAGAAGACTTATCCACAGAGACCTAGCAGGCTAGAAAGAGCTGGTATGATGTACTCAGAGCAACGAGAAAAACATGCAGCCAAGAATACTATATCCAGCTAGGCTATCATTTTGAAAATAGAAAGAGAGATAAAAAGCTTCCAGGACGGGGTGCCTGGGTGGCTCAGTGGGTTAAGCCGCTGCCTTCAGCTCAGGTCATGATCTCGGGGTCCTGGGATCGAGTCCCGCATCACGCTCTCTGCTCAGCAGGGAGCCTGCTTCCCTCTCTCTCTCTGCCTGCCTCTCCATCTACTTGTGATTTCTCTCTGTCAAATAAATACATTAAAAAAGAAAAGCTTCCAGGACAAACAAAAACTGAAAGAATTTGCAAACACCAAACCAGCTCTACAGGAAATATTGAAAGGGGTCCTCTAAGCAAAGAGAAAGCCTAAAAGTAGTAGATCAGAAAGGAACAGAGACAATATACAGGAACAGTCACCTTACAGGCAATACAATGGCACAAAATTCATATCTCTCAATAGTTACCTTGAATGTTAATGGACTAAATGCCCCAATCAAAAGACACAGGGTAACAGAATGGATAAAAAAACAAAACCCATCTGGGCGCCTAGGTGGCTCAGTGGGTTAAGCCTTTGGCTCAGGTCATGATCTCAGGGTCCTGGGATCGAGTCCCGCATGGGGCTCTCTGCTCAGCAGGGAGCCTGCTTCCCTCTCTCTCTCTGCCTGCCTCTCCAACTACTTGTGATTTCTCTCTGTCAAATAAATAAATAAAATCTTAAAAAAAAAAAACCCATCTATATGTTGCCTACAAGAAACTCATTTTAGACCTGATGACACCTCCAGATTTAAAGTGAGGGGGTGGAAAAGAATTTACCATGATAATGGACATCAGAAGAAAGCAGGGGTGGCAATCCTTATATCAGATCAATTAGATTTTAAGCCAAAGACTCTAATAAGAGATGAGGAAGGACACATATCATACTCAAAGGATCTGTCCAACAAGAAGATCTAACAATTTTAAATATCTATGCCCCTAATGTGGGAGCAGCCAACTATATAAAGCAATTAATAACAAAATCTAAGAAACACATCAACAATAATACAATAATAGTAGGAGACTTTAACACTCCCCTCACTGAAATGGACAGATCATCCAAGCAAAAGATCAACAAGGAAATAAAGGCCATAAAGGACACACTGGACCAAATGGACAGCACAGATATATTCAGAACATTTCATCCCAAAGCAACAGCATACACATTCGTCTCTAATGCACATGGAACATTCTCCAGAATAGTTTACATCCTCGGTCCTATATCAGGTCTCAATCAGTAACAAAAGACTGGGATAATTCCCTGCATATTTTCAGACCACAATGCTCTGAAGCTAGAACTCAATCACAAGAGGAAATTTGGAAAGAACCCAAATACATGGAGACTAAACAACATCCTTCTAAAGAATGAATGGGTCAACCAGGAAATTAAAGAAGAATTGAAAAAATTCATGGAAACAAATGATAATGAAAACACAATGGTTCAAAATCTGTGGGACACAGCAAAGGCAGTCCTGAGAGGAAAATATATAGCAGTATAAGCCTTTCTCAAGAAACAAGAAAGGTCTCAAGTACACAACCTAACCCTACACCTAAAGGAGCTGGAGAAAGAACAAGAAAGAAGCCCTAAACCCAGCAGAAGAAGAGAAATCATAAAGATCAGAGCAGAAATCACTGAAATAGAAACCCAAAAAACAATAGAACAAATCAACGAAACTAGGAGCTGGTTCTTTGAAAGAATTAATAAGATTGATCAACCCCTGACCAGACTTATCCAAAAGAAAAGAGAAAGGACCCAAATAAATAAAATCATGAATGAAAGAGGAGAGATCACAACCAACACCAAAGAAATACAGACAATTATAAGAACATACTATGAGCAGCTCTACGCCAACAAATTTGACAATCTGGAAGAAATGGATGCATTCCTAGTGACATATAAACTACCACAACTGAACCAGGAAGAAATAGAAAGCCTGAACAGACCCATAACCAGTAAGGAGATTGAAACAGTCATCAAAAATCTCCAAACAAGGGGCTCCTGGGTGGCTCAGTGGGTTAAAACCTATGCCTTCGGCTCAGATCATGATCTCCGGGTCCTGGGATACAGCCCCACATCAGGCTCTCTGCTCAGTGGGGAGCCTGCTTCCTCCTGTCTCTATGCCTGCCTCTCAGCCTACTTGTAATCTCTGCCTGTCAAATAAATAAAATCTTTTTTAAAAAAATCTCCAAACAAACAAAAGCCCAGGGCCAGACGGCTTCCCAGGGGAATTCTACCAAACATTTAAAGAAGAACTAAGTCCTATTCTCCTGAAACTGTTCCAAAAAATAGAAATGGAAGGAAAACTTCCAAACTCATTTTATGAGGCCAGCATCACCTTGATCCCAAAACCAGACAAGGATCCCATCAAAAAAGAGAACTACAGACCAATATCCTTGATGAACACAGATGCAAAAATTCTCACCAAAATATTAGCCAATAGGATTCAACAGTACATTAAAAGGATTATTCACCATGACTAAGTGGGATTTATTCCAGGGCTGCAAGGTTGGTTCAACATCTGCAAATCAATCAATGTGATACAACACATTAATAAAAAACAAGAACCATATGATACTCTCAATAGATGCTGAAAAAGCATTTGACAAAGTACAGCATCCCTTCCTGATCAAAACTCTTCAAAGTGCAGGGATAGGGGGCACATACCTCAATACTATCAAAGCCATCTATGAAAAACCCACCACAAATATCATTCTCAATGGAGAAAAACTGAAAGCTTTCCACTAAGGTCAGGAACACGGCAGGGATGCCCATTATTACCACTGCTATTCAACATAGTACTAGAAGACCTAGCCTCGGAAAACAAAACAAACAAAAAAAAAAATTAAAGGCATCCAAATGGGTAAAGAAGAAGTCAAACTATCACTCTTCACAGATGATATGATACTATATGTGGAAAACCCAAAAGACTCCACTCCAAAACTGCTAGAACTTGTACAGGAATTCAGTAAAGTATCAGGAGATAAAATCCGTGCGCAGAAATCAGTCGCACTTCTCTACACCAACAACAAGACAGAAGAAAGAAATTAAGGAGTCAATCCCATTTACAATTGCACCCAAAACTAGAAGATACCTAGGAGTAAACCTAACCAAGGAAGCTAAGAACCTATACTCAGAAAACTATAAAGTACTCATGAAAGAAATTGAGGAAGACACAAAGAAATGGAAAAATGTTCCATGCTCCTAGATTGGAAGAACAAATATTGTGAAAATGTCTATGCTACCTAAAGTAATATACACATTTAATGCAATTCCTATCAAAATACCATCCTATTTTTTTTTCAAAGAAATGGAACAAATAATCCTAAAATTTATATGGAACCAGAAAAGACCTCGAATAGCCAGAGGAATATTGAAAAAGAAAGCCAAAGTTGGTGGCATCACAATTCCGGACTTCAAGCTCTATTACAAAGCTGTCATCATCAAGACAGTATGGTACTGGCACAAAAACAGACACATAGATCGATGGAACATAATAGAGAGCCCAGAAATAGACCCTCAACTCTATGGTCAACTAATCTTCGACAAAGCGGGAAAGAATGTCCAATGGAAAAAAGATAGCCTCTTCAATAAATGGTGTTGGGAAAATTGGACAGCCACATGCAGAAAAATGAAATTGGACCATTTCCTTATACCACACATGAAAATAGACTCAAAATGGATGAAGGACCTCAATGTGCGAAAGGAATCCATCAAAATCCTTGAGGAGAACACAAGCAGCAACCTCTTCAACCTCAGCTGCAGCAACGTCCTCCTAGGAACATCGCCAAAGGCAAGGGAAGCAAGAGCAAAAATGAGCTATTGGGATTTCATCAAGATCAAAAGCTTTTGCACAGCAAAGGAAATAGTCAACAAAACCAAAAGAGAACTGACAGAATGGGAGAAGATATTTGAAAACAACATATCAGATAAAGGGCTAGTATCCAAAATCTATAAAGAACTTATCAAACTCAACACCCAAAGAACAAATAATCCACTCAAGAAATTGGCAGAAGAATAAACAGACATTTCTGCAAAGAAGACATCCAGATGGCCAACAGACACATGAAAAAGTGCTCCATATCACTTGGCATCAGGGAAATACAAATCAAAACCACAGTAAGTTACCACCTCACACGTCAGAATAGTTAAAATTAACAAGTCAGGAAACAACAGATGCTGGCGAGGATTTGGAGAAAAGGGAAACCTCCTACACTGTTGGTGGGAATGCAAGCTGGTGCAACCACTCTGGAAAACAGCATGGAGTTTCCTCAAAAAGTTGAAAATAGAGCTACCCTATGACCCAGCATTCACACTACTGGGTATTTACCCTACACATAGAAATGTAGTGATCCGAAGGGGCACATACACCTGAATGTTTATAGCAGCAATGTCCACAGTAATCAAACTATGGAATGAACCTAGATGTCCATCAACAGATGACTGGATAAAGTAGAGGTGGTTTATATATACAATGAAATACTATGCAGCTGTCAAAAGAAATGAAATCTTGCCTTTTGCAACGATGTGGATGGAACTAGAGGGTGTTATGCTGAGTGAAATAAATCAATCAAAGAAAAGCAATTATCATATGATCTCCCTAATATGAAGAATTTCAGAGGCAATGTGGGGGATTGGGGAGTAAGGAAGGAAAAAATGAAACAAGATAGGAACAGGAGACTCTTAAACCATAAGAGACTCTTAATCTTAAAAAACAAACTGAGGGTTACTGGGATAAGGGGAGGGAGAGGGTGGTTGGGTTATGGATATTGGGGAGGGCATGTGCTATGGTGACCACTGTGAAGTGTGTAAACCTGGCGATCCATGGACCTGTATCCCTGGGGCTAATAATACGTTATATGTTAATAAAAATTTAAAAAAAAATTTAAGTAAAACCTATCAAATGCTGTCCACAAGAGATTCATTTTAGACCCAAAGACACCTCCAGATTGAAAGTGAGGTGTAATCAGGGAGATTCAAATTAAAACCACATTGAGATACCACCTTACACTAGTTAGAATGACCACAATTAACAAGACAGTAAACAATACGTGTTGGGGAGGATGTGAAGAAAGGGAAACCCTCTTACACTGTTGGTAGGAATGCAAATTGGTGCAGCCACTTTGGAAAACAGTGTGGAGATTCCTCAAGAAATTAAAAATAGAGCTTCCCTATGACCCTGCAATTGCACTCCTGGGTATTTACCCCAAAGATACAGATGTCGTGAAAAGAAGGGCCATCTGTACCCCAATGTTTATAGCAGCAAGGGCCACAATTGCCAAACTGTGGAAAGAACCAAGATGCCCTTCAACAGATGAATGGATAAGGAAGATGTGGTCCATATACACTATGGAGTATTATGCCTCCATCAGAAAGGATGAATACCCAACTTTTGTAGCAACATGGATGGGACTGGAAGAGATTATGCTGAGTGAAATAAGTCAAGCAGAGAGAGTCAATTATCATATGGTTTCACTTATTTGTGGAGCATAAGGAATAACACAGAGGACATGGGGAGATGGAGAGGAGAAGGGAGTTGAGGAAAATTGGAGGGAGACATGAACTATGAGAGACTATGGACTCTGAAAAACAACATGAGGGTTTTGAAGGGGCAGGGGGTGGGAGGTTAGGGGAGCCAGGTTGTGGGTATTATGGAGAGCACGCATTGCATGGAGCACTGGGTGTGGTGCAAAAACAATGAATTCTGTTACACTGAAAATAAATTTTAAAATAGTTTAAAAAAAAAAGAACGTGAGGTGTAAAAAACCATTTATCATACTAATGAACATCAGAAGAAAGCTGGGCTGGCAATCCTTATATCAAATTAGATTTTAAACCAAAGACTGTAATAAAAGATGAGGAAGTGCTCTGTATCATACTTAAAGGATCTATCCAACAAGAAGACCTAACAATTGTAAATATTTTTGTCCCTAACTTGGGATCAGTCAATTATATAAGCAAATTAATAACAAAATTAAAGAAACACATGAATAATAAGAAAATAATAGTAGGGAACTTTTTAAAGATTTTATTTATTTATTTGAAAGACAGAGATCACAAGTAGGCAGAGAGAGAGGAGGAAGCAGGCTTCCCACTGAGCAAAGAGCCCAATGTGGGGCTCAATGCTAGGACCCTGGGATCATGACCTAAGCCAAAAGCAGAGCAGCAGTCCCCTACTATTGGGGCACCTTTAAGCCAGGTGCCCCAATAGTAGGGGGCATTAACACCTCATTTGCTGCAATGGACAGATCATTTCAGCAAAAGATCAACAAGGAAACAAGGGTGTTGAATGACACATTAGGCCAGGTGGACTTCACAGATATATTAAGAACATTCCATCCCAAAGCAACAAAATACACATTCTTCTTGAGTACACATGGAACATTCTCCAGAATAGATCACATCTTGGGTGACAAATCAGGTCAACCAGTAACAAAAGGTTGGGATCATTCCCTGAATATTTTTAAACCACAGTGCTTTGAAACTGGAACTCAATCACAAGAGGAAATTTGGAAAGAACACAAATACATGGAGGTAAAAGAACATCCTACTAAAGAATGAATGGATTGGGGCACCCGGGTGGCTCAGTGGGTTAAAGCCTCTGCATTTGGCTCAGATCATGATCTCAGGGTCCTGAGATTGAGCCCCACATCAGGGTCTCTGCTCAGCAGGGAGCCTGCTCCACCCCCACACCCCTGTGCCTGCCTCTCTGCCTACTTGTGATCTCTGTCAAATAAGTAAATAAAACCTTAAAAAAAAAAAAAAAGAATGAATGGGTCAAACAGGAAACTGAAGAATTTTTAAAAATTCATGGAAACAAATAAAAATGAAAACAGAACTGTTCAAAATCTTTGGGATACAGCAAAGATGGTCCTAAGAGGGAAATACATAACAATACAAGCCTTTTTCAAGAAATAAGAAAAGTCCTAAATATGCAACTTAATCTTACACTTAAAAGAGCTGGAGAAAGAACAGCAAATAAAACCTAAACTCAACAGAAGAAGAGAAACCATAAAGATTAGAACAGAAATCAATGAAATAGAAACCAGAAGAACAGTAAGACAGGTCAATGAAACTAGGAGCTGATTCTTTGAGAGAATTAATAAGCTTGATAAACTCCTGACCAGACTTATCCAAAAGAAAAGAGAAAGGACCCAAATTAATAAAAATATGAATGAAGGAGGAGAGATCACAACCAACACCAAAGAAATACAAACAATTATAGGAACATATTATGAGCAAATATATGCCAACAAATTAGGCAACCTGGAAGAAATGGATACATTCTTAGAGAAGTATAAACTACCAAAAGTGAAACAGGGAGAAATAAAAAACCTGAACAGACCCATAACAAGCAACGAAATTGAAGCAATAATCAAAAATCTCCCCAAAAAAACCAAGAGCCCAGGGCCAGATGTCTTCCCAGGGTATTTCTACCAAACATTTAAGGGAGAAGTAATACCTATTCTCCTGAAACTGTTCCAAAAATAGAAATTTTCTTTGAAAGAAAAAAAAAAAGGAAAACTTTCAGACTCTTTCTATGTGTTCAGCATTACCTTGATCCCAAAACCAAAGACCCCACCAAAAAGGAGAATTACAGACCAATATCCCTAATAAACATGGATGCCTACATATTCAGTGAGAGTATCCTAGCCAATAGGATCCAACAGTACATTAAAAGGATTATTCACCACAACCAGGTGGGGTTTATTCTTGGGATGCAGGGGTGGTTCAACATTTGAAAATCAATTAACATGACACACCATATTAATAAAGGAAAAGACAAGAAACATATGATCCTCTCATTTGATGCCAAAAAACCATTTGACAAAGCACAGCATCCTTTCTCGATTAAACTCTTCACAGTGTAGGGAGAGAGGGAACATACCTTAATATCATAAAAGCCATATACGAAAAGCCAACAGCAAATACTATTCCCCTAAGGTCATGAACGTGCCAGAGATATCCACTATCACCACTATCTTTCAGCTTAGTATTAGGAGTCCTAGCCGCACCAATTGGACAACAAAAAGAAATGAAAGACATTCAAGTTGACAAGGAGAAGTCACACTCTCATTCTTTGCAGATGACATTATACTCTATGTGGAAAACCCAAAAGACTCTGCCCCCAAATTACTAGAACTCATACAGCAATTGAACAACATGTCAGGATACTAAATCAATGCACAGAAATTGGTTGCATTTCTATACACTAACAATGTGTAAAAAATAAGGAGTCGATCCCATTTACATTATACCAAAAACCATAAGATACCCAGAAATAAACCTAACCAAAGAGGCAAAGGATCTGTACTCAGAAAACTATAGAACACTCATGAAAGAAATTGAGAAAGACACAAAGAAATAAAAAACTGTGGAAGGAGCCAAGATGCCCTTCAACAAATGAATGAATAAAGAAGATGTTGTTCATATACCCAATGAAATATTACTCAGCCATCAGAAGGGATGAATATCCACCATTTGCATTGACATGGATTATGCTAAGTGAAATAAGTCAAGCAGAGAACGGCATTTATCATATGGTTCCTCATGCAGAAAATAAGGAATGGAATAGGGGACATCAGGAGAAGGAAGGGAAAACTGAAGGGTTGGGAATCAGAGGGGGAGATGAACCATGAAGACTATGTACTCTGGGAAACAAACTGAGGGTTTTGGGACAGGGAGATGGGTTAGCCCAATGATTGGTATTAAGGAGGGCATGTGTTGCAATGAGCACTGGGTGTTGTATGCAAATAATGAATCATGGAACACTACATCAAAAACTAACGAAGTACTATGTGGTGACTAACATAACATAACAAATTTTTAAAAATGAAATGGAAGAATGTTGCATCCTCATGGATTGGAAGAACAGATATTAAAATATCTATGCTACCCAGAGCAATCTACACACTCAGGGCAATCCCTATCTGCAACTGTCCCTCAGAACAATGTATTACTTAAAATATAACCCATGAGAAATTTTACTAGTTATCAAGCATGTTTAGATATAGTCTTAAGAAAAACACATACTGGCAACAGGCCTCTGGGGGAGAGGACGGATATACAGCCTTGAAGCTGAGCAGCGGGGGATGCCCAGCCTGTTCAGGGAGGAACACCACCTGCCTCAAGGATGCCAAGCAGCTGAGAACGCTGCGCCCGCTCAAGGAGGAAAGCGGCCTGCTTCATTTTTCTGTTATTTCCCCTTCCCTCCCACCCCCACCCCTCCCCAAGAGTGCCTGTGGCTAGCTGAATAAGTCCTTTGAATGTGCTTGCTCAACTATAAACTTTATACTGTTTGTCCAGACATATTTTGCCTTCCTTCTTGTTTATCTACAAGGCATATGACTAATGTTTGGCCTTCTTCGGCTCTTCTGTTGATTACCGTTTCTATCCAATAAAAGCAGGACTGAGGAGTTGTTTGGGACAACAGTCTTTTCTACTGTTGTCTCCTGCTCCCTTTCTCTTGCATCTGAGTTGTTTGTGCCTCATTCTTCTCCCATGCACTGTCAGGAAGCGGCACCTATCAAAACACCATCAACATTTTCACAGAGCTGGAACAAATAATTCTAAAATTTGTATGAAACAGAAAAGATCCCAAATAGCCAGAGGAATGTTAAGGAAGAAAACCAAAGCTGGAGACATCAAAATTCCAGCCTATAAGCCATATTACAAGGCTGTAATCATCAAGACAGTATGGTGCTGGTACAAAAACAGATGACACATAGATCAATGGAACAGAATAGAGAACCCATTAAGGGACTCTCAGCTCTATGGTCAACTAAGCTTTGACAATGGAGGAAAGAATATCCAAAGAAGCAAGTCTTTTCAAAAAATGGTGTTGGGAAAATTGAACAGCCACATGCAGAAAAATCAAACTGGACCATTTTCTACACCATGCATAAAAAGAAACTCATAATGGATGAAAGACCAAACTGTGAGACAGCAATCCTTCAAAATCTTAGAAAACACAGACAGCAACCTCTTTGACCTCAACTGCAGCAACTTCTTCCTAGACATATCTCCAAAGGCAAGGGAAAGAAAGGCAAAGATGAACTATTGGGACTTCATAAAGATAAAAAGCTTATGCACAGCAAGGTAAACAGTTAACAAGATAAAAAGACAACCAAAATAATGGGGGAAGGTATTTGCAAATGTCTTATCAGAAAAAGGGCTAGAATCCAAGATTCATAAAGAACTTACCAAACTCAACACCCAAAAAAACCAAAATAATCCAGTCAAGAAATGGGCAGAAGACACAAACAGACATTTCTCCAAAGAATACATCCAGAAGGGCCAACAGACACAAGAAAAGAACCCTCTTCCACTATTGGTGGGAATATAAGCTGGTGTAGCCACACTGGAAAACAATATGGAGGTTCCTCAAAAAATTAAAAATAGACCCAGCTTTTGCACTCCTGGGAATTTACCCTGAAGATACAAATGTAGTGATCCCAAGGGGCGCTTACACTCCAACGTTTATAGCAGCAGTGTCCACAATAGTCAAACTATGAAAAGAGACTAGATGTCCATTGACAGATGAATGGATAAAGATAGAGTGTGTGTGTGTGTGTGTGTTTATACATATATACATCTGTATATATGTATGTATGTGTGTATATATGTATATATATATTTACAAAAAAAAAGAAAAAGAATATTTGTGAATGAACCCAATGCAGACCGAGCCCCATATTTCCCCCCATCTTATCATCATAGGGAAAGGGTGATGGGAAAAATATATATATGCTGCTTTATTCTAGGAAGGTGTAATAAACATCTGCATCATCAATGGACATAAAGCACAACACAAGAGTCCACCTCACTGACATCATCTGTAAAGGATGGAGTTGGTGTCCAGCAATAGGGACTGTTTCTCCTATGCAGATAGACATGAGCATTGTTATACATTGTCTGAGGTCTGTTAGACCTCTTGTCCCTGAAAACCCACCCCTATTCCTAATCTACCAGAGGTCCAGCTGGTGTTCCAGACATACTTTCCCAATTCCAAGTTACCCCAGAAACTGCCAATGTCTTACATCCTACTTAGACTCTAAGAGACTAAGAATGGCAAATGCTGTTGTCCTTTTCCAAACTCGTCATCACCAGAAGATCCCTACAGAGCTAGTTTGCCCCTTCTAATATGTGAGGTGACAGGAAGAAATGCCCACCTTGGAAATGAGCTCTAACTATATAATCTACAGGTACTTTTAACTGGGTTTTTCTAACCTCCAGAAGTATGAGAAGTAAATTTCTGTTCATAAGCCATGCAGTCTGTCGAATTTGTTAGGGCCTGAATGGACAAAAATAATGCCCAACTAAGGATTATTTTATATTGCTATGGCTACAAAAACTCAGAGTTTTAAACAGCACTATGGTAGTGAAGGACTGATTCACATTACAACATAATTTAGTTTCCAATCATAGTCACCTAGTAAAAATTCTGCTTATTTTAAATTTTCATACAATGTTCACATTTTTATTTTTTATTTTTTTAAGATTTTATTTATTTATCTGACAGAAACACAGTGAAAGAGGCGGCACAAGCAGGGGGAGTGGGAGTGGAAAAAGCAGCCTTCCTGCTGAGCAGGGAGCCCAATGCAGGGCTCAGTCCCAGGACCCTGGGATCATGACCTGAGCAGATGCTTAACAACAAAGCCACCCAGGTGTCCCTCAGCTTTTTAAAAAGGAAGGAGAAGAGATCTCTTCAGACAATAGTTCTCTCCTCTGCAAAGAGAATGGCACAAGGAACTCAATGGAATCTTTGCTCTCTACTTGCCAAACTTAACTGCTCATTTCTGCAAGTTCAAAGCTCAGTTCTCCAAGTTCTTCCCATCATTTCACATACATAATTTGTTCACTCATCAGCTCCAAGAAAAAAAGGGGCTTCTGATGTCGGGTATCACAAATATTTCCACTAACACAACAGAAAATTCAGAGTCTAGTGGAGTATACCAGGAGCCCCTGATATAGGAACACTCCACAGACCTGTCCTCCTTGAGAAATGCAGGCACTGAGTGCTCCTGAAGTCACTGCCATGAGCCTCTGTCCTGCCCGGGAAAGTGTGAAAACAACAGAAAGGATGACAGCCTCTGACTTGAGGCCCCCCTCAGGAAAGCTTGGCTGAGAGTTGCAGGCCCATATTTACAGGACACGAAAGTGAAACTACTGTTTCTCTGCAGAACAAGCAGTTCCGGGAAAAGAAACATGATGATCTTATGCATTCAGTGGCTCAGGGAGCAGGGGGAGGCAGAGAAACACCAGGGACCATGAAAGACAGGTCTCAGATAACTCCTGTGAGGTCATCTAGCCAAGACTCCCAGGCAAGCCCTGGGGACAGGGAAGAAGGTTGTGAACAAGCTTCCAAAGCTTTCAGTGACTGAGAAGTATTTCCCATCAGAAAGAAAAAAGACTATAACTTCTCTCTGTCTTTCCATTTCTTTCATTTTTAGGGCCCCTATTGTTGGCTGCCCCATCATCCCACTTGGGCATAGATTTCCCTGGCAGGTTATGGGAATTACTCATAAACAACTTCCACTACCAGGAGGTGCTCTGGGGAAATTTGGTAAGATACCAGGGAAATGGACACAAAAAAGGGAACAAGGTACCTAGATTCTAAGATTTATATGGCGGGTCAGGAGGAAAAATAACAAAATATCTCTATAAGAAGAAGAACATAGGAGGTTCTATATCTATAAGGATCTACAAGAGGAGCTGTAAGATTTATTTCCATGCTATAGTATCTAAGACAATTGGATGCTGGCACAGGGGTAGACTAACTGGCCCACAGAAAGGAACAGTCTTGGATGGGACTCAGGCATGTGTGGAATTCTGTTGCTTGGGAGACATACATGGGATGTCAGTGGGTATAGAAGGCACCATCTAGTAAACAGAGCTGACAAACCAGTTCTCCATATGGATAGAGGATACTGAATCTCTACTTACTTCACCTATGATAATCAACTCCTGATGGACTTAGGACCTAAATTTCAATGGGAACTGAAGAAGAGAACATAGCTGTTCTTAGGGAAAGATTTCTTAAAGGAGATGAAACCTGTATAAAAATACCAAGATATGGACAGACACTTCTCCAATAAAGACATACAAATGGCTATCAGACACATGAAAAAATGTTCATCACTAGCCATCAGGGAGATTCAAATTAAAACTACATTGAGATATCACCTTACACCAGTTAGAATGGCCAAAATTAGCAAGACAGGAAACAACATGTGTTGGAGAGGATGTGGAGAAAGGGGAACTCTCTTTACCCTGTTGGTGGGAATGCAAGTTAGTGCAGCCTCTTTGGAGAACAGTGTGGAGATTCCTCAAGAAATTAAAAATAGAACTTCCCTATGACCCTGCCATTGCACTCCTGGGTATTTACCCCAAAGATACAGATGTAGTGAAAAGAAGGGCCATCTGTACCCCAATGTTTATAGCAGCAATGGCCACGGTCACCAAACTGTGGAAAGAACCAAGATGCCCTTCAACGGATGAATGGATAAGGAAGATGTGGTCCGTATACACTATGGAGTATTATGCCTCCATCAGAAAGGACGAATACCCAACTTTTGTAGCAACATGGATGGGACTGGAAGAGATGATGCTGAGTGAAATCAGTCAAGCAGAGAGAGTCAATTATCATATAATTGCACTTATTTGTGGAGCAGAACAAAAAGCATGGAGGACATGGGGAGTTAGAGAGAAGGGGGTTGGGGTAAATTGGAAGGGGAGGTGAATCATGAGAGACTATGGACTCTGAAAAACAATCTGAGGGGTTTGAAGTGGGGGAGGGTGGGAGGTCGGGGTACCAGGTGGTGGGTATTATAGAGGGCACGGATTGCATGGGGCACTGGGTGTGGTGAAAAAATAATGATACTGTTATGCTGAAAATAAATAAATTTTTAAAAGCTTATATTAAAAAAAATAAGATACCAAGATGACAGCTGTATAAAACAGATGGACCAGTGTGATACCTTTGCCTCTAGAAAAGTGTAAAGTTTTTCTTTATGAAATCAAATACAAAAAAAAGTCTAAAAATATCCACAAATCTGAAGAAGATAATTTGCACAAAATGTAACCAAAAAAAGATCAATGGAAGGAAAGATTTTAAAGATTCCAGAAATCACTAGGAAAAAGAGAAAAAAATTCAGCATGACATGAATAGAACTTTCTCAAAAAAAAAAGAAATATATTTGGGCAAAAAATAGAGAAAATACTGCACATTAACTACTAATGAGACAAATGCACCTCTGTGCACTACAAGATGACAGTGTTAATTAGTTTGACTGCAAATTTTCAAAAGTCAGGAAAAATTGGGTACTGGTGAGAATGTTGATTGATAGAATCTCTGAAACGTGGCTGCTGGGAATGTATATCAATACAATCACTTTGAAGAAACAATACAGCCAAATCATAAAATGGCACATCCATGTGCCTTAGGACTCAGCATTTCTACTCCTAACACTATACCAAAGAGTCATTCTGCAAAAATGTGCAGAAGACATGTGGACATATGCTCCCAGCAGAGGTCTTCATAACTGCAAAACAGAGAGGATAGGCGTTGACAGAAAACTGATAAATAAGTTGACTTACACAGCATCGAAAAGCATGAACCATAGTTATATAGAGAGGAATAAATCTTTTAGTGTAGTGTTAAGACTAAATATTGGGGTGCCTGGGTGGCTCAGTGGGTTAAGCCTCAACCTTTGGCTCAGGTCATAATCTCAAGGTCCTGGGATTGAGCCCCGCGTCGGCTCTCTGCTCAGCAGGGAGCCTGCTTCCCCCTCTCTCTTTGCCTGCTCTCTGCCTACTTGTGATCTCTGTCTGTCAAATAAATAAATAAAATCTTCAAAAAAAGATTAAATATTAAGGACCCATAGAACACCCCTTAAATAAAGCTTCAAGAAAACTAAGCAATATATTGTTTAGGCATGCGTATATAAGTGATAACACCACAAATAAAAGAATCATAAACACATATTGCATGACATTGTCACCCAGGGGCTGGGGACAGAGCTAGAGTAAATAGGAACACACGAGGAGATATAAGTGGTTAGAGATGTTCTGTTTCTTGGGATGATTGTTCAGTGTTAAGTGATCATTATATTACATGAGTAAGTAAAAGATATAAAATAGACAAATATCTTAGTTCTTTTCAGATTGTTGCTCTGTCTATTCTGTGTGTACTCGGTCGTGAATCTCTCCCTCCTGCAGTATTTTGGGGACATCAGAGAAATGTTCTCCATCTGACGTACAATCACTGCAATGATGGGACAAAGACTGAGAAATCATTCAGGGAGGAAGCACTGGGCAAGAGAGATGGAAATTCCAGGTAGAAGCAATGGCAAGGCAAAGATGCAGGCTCATACATGACCTTGACAACTGGCCATGGATGCAAAGAAGCACACACAGACAGCCAATTACAGTTCTCAGTAGGAAGGCAGGAAAATCCTCTGAGGCCCAGGTACCCTGGCAGTGATGGGGCTCTTTGTTGAGGGTGAGAAAAAGCTCCCATCAGGGGCTCCCCAGGGCTCATCTGCTCCCCAGCAGTATGTGAGAATCACTCTGGACATGGTGCTCTCTGTTGGGTTGGCTGAGGTCCACAGTGTCCTCTGCACCCAAGGGGCTGGGAGCTGATGTCCCAGAATACACAGCTCAAGGTCCAGCTCAGACTTGCTGCTCCTAAATCACCATTAGGAAATGAGGAAATATGATTTATAAAGATGTTGTTATGTTCTCTCTGTTCAGAGAAAAGGGAAATAAATTCTTCTTAGGAACGAATGGCTTAGAAATCCCTCCTCTCCTGGTTCCACTCAGATGAGTAGATGTCCAGTCAGTGTAATACACAATCCCCAGACTTTTGTAGAACAGAAATGTCCCCTGTCCTGGTTCAGCCCTTCCTCCAACTGGGTGAGACATCTGCAACAGGGACAGGAAAAGAGTAGGCTTCTCTCTTCATTCTTCCTCCCAATGCCCTCATTACATGGAGGAGCATGGCGTAGGGGAACTACAATTATAGGAAAAGACTCACCCAGGTAGGACATTTGCAGTGCAGCTGATGGCCTAGTGTGGTGAATGTCCCTCAGGAAGAAGGGTCCTATGAAGGCCCATGCTCAGGGCCCCATTGGGATCTTGGAACAAGTATAGTCCAAACCTTCCAGCCTTCTGCCTCCTCTGTGGTGTCAAAGTTCAAAGGCAGCTCCTTCTGTTGGCCATGTCCCTTGTAACGGGCTCACTAAAATGATCCTTGCCTTTCCTCTGCACAACCTGTCAGCTGCTCTTTCATGACCCAGGGGAGGAATCAAGGATGACAATGACGAAGTCACAGGATCTTAGCCACAGAAGGATTTCATAACTTGTTATGGACATTTGCAATCTCAGCAGAAACTTTGTACAACAGACCTCCTTTTTCACCCCGTCAAAGTCACACAGCCCCCTTCCTGGGGCCTCCCTTCTGAACACAAACACCCTGGGGGTCTTTCACTGCTGCTCCCACAGGAGGATGAGGATAGAACAATCCCTGAGAGTTCACACAGCTTTTACACTCATCAAGTCATTCATGAGCTGTGTTGAGCTCAGACCCTCACTTGGCTGGGGCAGGTATATTGACACCAGGGAAGGTCACAGCTGGGGGCAGGAAGAGAAATCCACCATGGATGTCACTTCTGCAGTCTGATCTCTGCAGGCAGAAGGGAGTTAGCCGCTGAGCTGAGCATGTTGGGCAGCCCTAAGGAGTAACTTGGCAGGCAGTGTTTGCACCCATCTGAGCCGCCAGCCTCAAGGGGGTTAAATATGGACTTCTCACCCGTCTGGACACTGGCATCAGAGTAAGACTCTTAGGTATAAGGCAGCTGCTCTCAGCCTCTGGGCTGAAAGTGTTCAAATTACCCTGCACAAACCAGGGCAAATGCCAAAAAGCCCCCACCCTCCAGAAAGCTGAAGATGGAACCGGTTCAGGCCTGTTTTGAGAACTGGAGTGTTCCCTCCCCCCAGAGCCGTGCTCCCAGCTTTACTCAGAAATCGCTCAGCTCTGAGCTGAAAGGACTGGGCAGAAAACTGTGAGATTGCCTTCTCTTTCCTGGGTCCTCTCCCCACCGCCCCTTCTGTCTGGACTCTTTCTAAGACAACCTCAACCCAGCACAACTCCCTTCGTTCCTTCGGGAGCAATCTGAGCCTGGAACCTGTTGTGGGGGAATCTCAGAGGTAGGCATCTCTCCCTGAGAGCTTGACCCATTCCCTGGGAGGGCTAACTTGCCAGCAGGACCAATCTGCCTGATCATAGTCACCCTCTGCTTCCTGGAGCAGGTGAGTGAGAGGGGTGACAGGGGGTAAAACCCAATGTGGCTGATGACCCTGCAGAAGGGAAGACATGAAAGGCAGAGCCTGACACCAGGGCAGGGGAGCTTGGGGACTGGCTTATCCCTTTCAGTGAGTATTGACAACAGGGCCCCCCTCTGACATTCTTCAGAGGCAAAACTCAGAACCCTGTACTTTGCACCAAACCAATTCTACCTTCTAGTGTGGAGACAATGGGCCTTTCATCTCCATATTCATGGCAGTTGGGGGGGACGGGAGGATGTGGTCTTCTGATGGGACAGTGGAAATTTCTGGGGTAACCTGGAATTGGAAAGTCCAGCTGAACCTCCAGTGGATTAGGGAGTGGGGGTGGGGTTTCAGGGACAAGGGGTCTAGCAGACCTTAGACAATGTGTAACAGTGGACATGTGTATCTGCATAGGAGAAACTGTCCCTATTGCTGGACACCACCTCCATCCTTTACCTCAATGAGGTGGACTCTTGAAATACTTTTTCCCAGACCAGGTCCTTTTGTGTTTCATGCCCACTGATGATGCAGATGTTTATTACACTTTCCTAGAATAAAGCAGTATGTATATTTTTCCCCCTCACCCTTTCCCTATGATGATAAAATGGGGGGAAATGTGGGGCTTGATCCACCGTGAGTTCAAAGTCACAAAAGTCCTTGATGCCTCGGATTTTTTGTCTGGGCCAAGGCTGATCCCGGCTTCATAGCTCCAGATCATTGGGCATGACATGAACTCTATAGGATCCTGCATGGGAAATGCACTAATGAGTGTTCTTCATTGTGCTTCTTAGATCATGAAATCTGTTTGGTGCAGTGTAACAAGAGTTCAAAAAAGTTACCCATTGGAACAGATGCAATAGGTCAAAATGGAATGTAGGGGATTGTTGGTAAAGTCTTTCGTCAGGTGTATTCATGTGTGTGAGTGCATGTGTGCTGCGTGGGTATTTAGTTCCTTTGTGAAATGCATCTTTTACTGATGGTATCCTTCAGGAGACTTTGAAAGGTCTGCTCGCAGGGTCTGGTTCTCCTTGCAAGCACAACTGCCCTCTCCAGTTGAAATCTGCTCCCTGGGTTCCCTCCATAAAAGTATATGTTTCTTTAGTCAAGGACTAAAGAAACCCTCTCCAGATAGGGAAGATCAGAGGTATAACATGGTATGACCTGCAAAAAATTGAGCCTGGGGGCCACTTGCTTTCCAGGCTTATTTCTGCTGGCATCTCCTCAACTTCTGGGTTAGTGCTCTGAGCCTTGGTGTCCTGGAGGCTCATACACACACACACACACACACACACACACACACACACACACACACACGCCAGCACTTGCACACTGACCGTTCCTGGAAAACCTGCTACCTCTCGTGGGTTTACCCTTGTTCCAGCCTGGCCTAGCAGTGTCACATGGGCATACTGCTGTCTTAAAGGACCCTGAGAGGGTTCCACATGCAGGGTTGTCTAGCACCACAAGTAAGGCAGGGACTAGATAAGCAGGTAATGGGAAACAGGGAGCTGTGGCTTGTGCTGTAGGGCTTCAGTCACCCCCTCCAGTAGGGCCCAGCACAGGTACTCAGGTGAAGAGACCTTTGCAAAGTACATGGTTGAGTCAGACATAGTCACAGAAATGATCCAGAAGATTTCAAGTTTGTGCTTACCTCCCTTAGCCACCCTGGGGTGGGGAGCTCATACTCTTCACCAGCCCCTACTTGCTTTCCAAAGGGCTGGGGCAGAGCTGGCTTCAACATTTCAGATGACAGATTTAGGAAGAAAAGTTAATTTATCTGTCAACTAAGGAGTGAAGGATATGCAATGATGCATTGTGCTTCATTCATCTAGCAGAAATATGTCCCATACCTGCCAGGCACTAAGGGCACCAGAGAGTCTAAGGAATTATTTACTATAAGTGCCAAGACCTGTATATGTGTATTTTTATGATACCAGGCATCTAACATGGGATGACACAATATTTTCTGGGACTTTCATCTCTTGAAGAGACAGAGGTTTTTTTGTTTTTGTTTTTGTTTTTCAATTGATCTAACACACAGGAAGTCAAGGTGAGATGGGAACATGTGAAGGTTGCGATGGAATTTAGACAAACCAAGAAAAGGATTCAAGAGGTCTTGAATCCTTTGTTTTAGTTCAGTTCCTATGTCCTAGCTAGCCTGGTTCCCATGAGACCCATCCAGCCTTCCCCATCCCATACTAGAGGCAAACTTATAGGCAACCAGAATACATAGCATGCTCAGGAGCAGAAGAAACCCCTTCATACAACCAAGTCAGTGAGCCTGGAACTCACCCAGGATATCATCTCCCTGGAGCCAGGATGGCTGGTAAGACCTTCGGAAACCTCTGTGTTCCCCCATAAACAAGAACTTGGGCTATTGTTAGGAAAGGTCAAGAGAGGTCTTAAAGAGGGCTTTGAGTTTAAGGGTAAGGGAAGGCTACTCTTAGGGATTCTCACTCCAGAGTGTTCCTCGAGCCTGACCCAGACCAGAGCTCCATCTTTCTGGCTTTTAGCCAGCTTTGTCCATGCACATTCTCCCACCATGTCACTCACTCCCTCACCGAGCTCAGGGCACCTGCACTCCTGTGGGAGGAGGCACCATCCTTGCTGACCTGTTGCACCTCAAATTTGTCACAGGGGCTCCTGGTGGAGGACCCTGAAGATTTGGGGGCACAAGGCAGATGAGATGGTAATTACATCATATTTCATGAGATTCCCTCCCTCTGAACTCCCAGCATCTCCTGATCATATCATTATGCATCCATCTCCCAAGGGTGGGGGGACAGTCAATTTCCCTGTAACAGTTTCTAAGATCTGATGACACATTGTAGGATTTTTTCCTCATACTTGCAAAGCAATGAGTTTTCCTTAATGTGTTGGGAGGATAGGAGCTGAGAGAGGACTGTGATTTTCATTCTCTCCCCAAATTAAGAAGGGTGCATCTAGGGAGAGGTAAGTGGCAGTTGATAGCAATAAGTGGACCCACATCCCCAGGAGGAGCATCTCATCATCCAGCCATCCCTCAGCCCCTGGGCCTGGATATTCAACACTAACTAGAATCACCCTCCCCTCCTATCCAGATAGAAACATAAAATGGCATTATTGGAGTAAATCTGGGATCCTCCATCATTGCTTTGTTATCTTCAAGCTTGTTTCTTCTTTTTATTTATTTAAATTCAATTTAGTTAATATATAACATATAATTAGTTACAGGGGTAGAAATTAGTGATTCATCAGTTGCATATAAAATCCAGCGCTCATCCAAACAGGTGCCTTCCTTAATGCCCATCACACATTTAGCCCATGCCCCCACTCACCACCCTCCAGCAACCCTCAGTTTGTTCCCTATAGTTAAGAGTCTCTTATGATTTGCCTCCCTCTCTTTTTTTTTTATTTTATTTAAAGTCAATTAATTAACATATAGTGTATTATTAGTTTCAGAGGTAGAGTTCAGTGATTCATCAGTCTTACATAACACCCAGTGCTCATTTTATCAGGTGTCCTACTTAATGTCTTTCACCCAGTTACCCCATCCCTCCCCCTCCCCTTGAGCAACCCTCAGTTTGTTTCCTGGGGTTAAGAGTCTCATGATTTGTCTCCATTTCTGTTTTCATCTTGTTTTATTTTTCCTTCTCTCCCATTATGTTCTTCTGTTTTATTTCTTAAATTACACATATGAGTGAAATTATAATTGTCTTCCTCTGATTAACTTACTTTGCTTAGCATAATACCCTCTAATTCCATCCACATCATGGCAAATAGAAAGATTTAATTTTTGATGGCTGAGTAATACCCCATTGTATATATAGACACACCACATCTTCTTTATCCATTCATCTGCCAATGGACATCTGGATTATTTCCACAGTTTGACTATTGTAGACATTGCTGCTATAAACATTGGGGTACATATGTCCCTTCAAATCACTGTTTGTATCCTTTGGGTAAATACCTAGTAGTGCAATTGCTGGGTCATAGGGTAGTTCTATTTTTAACTTTTTGAGGAAGCTCCATACTGTTTTCCAGACTGTCAAGCTTATTTCTTATCTGTGAGATGCTCACAGATCACATTTGGGAAATACCTTCATCTGTAGCTAGGGATAATATCACTTACCTAATAGAGCTTGGAGAAGATTAATCAAGAAATGCCATGCAAAAGACCCAGCTCAGACAGACTCACAGAAACAGGACATTCCTACACTGTGGTAAGAGTTGGAGGGAGTAAGAAGAATCACAGGAAAGTTTTCTTCAGAACCATCAGTGAAGATGCAAGTGGGGTAGTTTTGGTGGAGGAGGAGAGCAAGAAACTACACCACAGGACCTGTAGGCCAATGAGAAATTTCTCCTACAGATGGGCTTTGGGCCTTCTGATTCAGTGTGAGGACTAGCCTTCCAGCAGCATCAGGAGACCCCATAGATGGGTCTGGAAGGGAAGCCCTCATGGAATAGAAGGCCTCATGGGGCTCATAGGGAAACTCTTCAGCAAAGAGGCAGCGTTGAATTATAATATGTTTTAAAAATTGCATTTGTGCAGATAAAAACAGTAGTTTTTTTAATTCAAGTTAGTTGGCATACAGTGTAATATTAGTTTCAGGTGTACATTGTAATGATTCAGTACTTCCATGTATCAGTCAGTATTCATCACAAGTGCACTTCCCAATACCTATCCTCTGTTTTCCCCATCCTCCTACCTACCTCCCCACTGCTAACCATCAGTTTGTTCTTCATACTTAAGAGTCTGTGTCTTCTTTTGCCTCTCTCTTTTTGCTTCACTTTGCTTGTTTTGTTTCTTAAATTCCACACGTGTGAAATCATATGGTATTTGTCTTTCTCTGACTTATTTTGCTTAGCATAATACTCTCTAGCTCAAACCATGTCAATGCAAATGAAAATACTTCATTTTTGTGGCTGAGTAATATTCTTTTGTATTCATACACCACATCTTCTTTATCCATTCATCAGTCCATGGACACGTGGACTCTTTCTATAGTTTGGCTATGATTGATCATGCTGCTATATACTTCAGGATGCATGTACCCCTTTGAATTAGTTTTTTTGTATTCTAAGTAGATACCTAATAGTACAGTTGCTGGGTCATAGATTAGCTGTATTTTTAACTTTTGAGGAACCTCCATACTGTTTTCCAGAGTGTCTGTACCTGTTTGCATTCCCACCAACAATGCAAGAGGTTTCTGCTTTCTCCACATGCTCACCAATGTCTGTTGTTTCTTGTGTTGTTGATTTCAGCCATTCTGACAGGTGTAAGGTAATATCTCATTATAGTTTCAATTTGCAATTCCCTAATGATAAGTGATGATGAGCATCATTTCATATGTCTCTTGGCCATTTGGATGTCTTCTTTGGAAAAAGGCCTATCTGTGTCTTCTGACCATTTTTCAATTGGATTATCTGGTGTTTGAGTGTTGAGTTGTATAAGTTTTTTTATATATTTTGTATACTAGCCCTTTATCAATATGTCTTTACAAATATTTTCTCCCATTCTGTGTGTTACCTTTAGTTTTGTTGTTTCCTTCATTCTGCAAAAATGTATTATTTTCATGTTGTCCCCATAGTTTATTTTTGCTTTCGTTTCCCTTCCTTTCTGGATTAATATCGAGAAAGAAGTTGTGATGTCAAAGAAGTTACTGCCTATGCTTTCTTCTTGGATGTTTATGGTTTTAGGTCTCACATTTGGATAATTAAGGATAATTGAATTTATTTCTGTATATGCTGTAAGAAATTTTTTTCTGCATGTTGCTGTCCAGTTTTCCCAACACCATTTGTTGGAGACTGTCTTTTTTCCATTGGATATTCTTTCCTGTTTCTTGAAGTTTCATTGACCATATAATTCTGAGTTTAGTTCTGGATGCTTTCTTCAGTTCCATTGATCTATGTGTCCATTTTTGCACCAGTACCATACAGGTGTTTTTTGTTTTGTTTTGCTTTGTTTTTATTACACTTACATTTTAATGAAAGATGTTTATTTAAAAAGTGGTTTTAGGGCACCTGGGTGGCTCAGTGGGTTAAAGCCCCTGCCTTCGGCTCAGGTCATGATCTCAGGGTTTTGGGATTGAGCCCCTCATCGGGCTCTCTGCTCAGCAGGGAGCCTGCTTCTCCCACTCTCTCTCTCTGACTGCCTCTCTGCTTATTTGTGATCTCTGCCTGTCAAGTAAATGAATAAAATCTTTTTAAAAAATGGTTTTATACACATACTCATAAAAACACATAAATATATGAGATAAGTGTCATTCTGTTTTGATCACTACAGCTTTGTAATCTAACTTGAAGTCTGGAATCATGATACCCCCAGCTTTGTTTTCTTTTTCTCAAGTTTTCTTTCACTATTTGCGGTCTTTTGTGGCTTCATACAAATTTTAGGATTGTTTGTTCTAGCTATATGAAAAATGCTGTTAGTATGAAACTGTTAGTAGGTTTTTTAGGGGAAATTACCACAGCAAAGACTCATAACCTGTGAGACTATGAAAGCACTTTGTGTGTAGCCCCCAGGAGGAGAATCCCCTAGGTAATCCCAACCAATTCTCTTTCCCAATCCTGCCTTATAAAATGCTTGCAGATTTTACCTCAGGGCACAATTTATAAGAGAATGTTCACAAGAGAACTTAAATACCTAAAATACTAATCACAACAGTGACAAGATAAACAGTCATGTATAAACCTAAGTATTGACTTAAAAATCAGTAGGTTATTATTTGGAAAGTCTGTATAACTTAGATGTTGAAGTGGATGAGGGACAGAGATTCCCCAGGTATGCAATTAGCAGTAAACAACATGGAAAATGTCTTAAGAGGAAAGAAGAAGATGTACTTTTCACTGTTATCAAAAAAATTTAAATTATTCTGGATTCTGAAGACATATGCAGTGAAGATGTGTGGGTCCTCAGGATTGAAGGATATTCGGAATTGTCATAAGCTTACTTGTCCCCAGGGGGACATCCTGCTCACCCAGTTGGGGTGGAGGAGAACTTAAGTGCACCTTACACAGAGACCCTTATGACACTCTTCTGCTCAAGTCCATTCATATCTGTGACCTGCTTAGGAGCTGTCCACTGGCACCAGAGCTGCAGAGCATTCCTCAGCAGTCTCCTCTGAGTCCCTAACATGTGCACATCTCCTGATTCAGGGATATAATTGATACATTCTGCAATTCGCGGCCCTTTAAAGTTTTCATTAGTTTTTAATATATTCACAAAGTTGTAATGCCATCATAATCAAATTTAGAACATTTTCATTATCCAAAAGATATCCCATACCTCTTGACTACCACCCCTCTTTTCCCTCCTACCATTTGCCCTTCAGAAGAAGGAAATACCCCCATGTATTTTCTGTGCCTAAGGATTTGCCTTTTCTGGACATTTCATGTGAATAGAATCATAGAATACATGGTCCGAGGGGCTGTCTGCTTTCACTGAGAGTAATGTTTTGAGGTTCATCTATGTTGTGGGTGGTATCAGTACTTCATTTATTTTTCATGCTCAGTCCTGATCTCTGATGTAGATAGACGACTTTTGTTTATCTGTTGAACGGTGCGTGGACAACTGTGTTAATTCTACCTGAGGGCTATTACAGATAATACTGCTATGAACATTTGCACACAGGTTTTACATAGATGTATGTCATCACCACCCATGGGTATATACCTGGCAATGGAATTGCTGGGCCATTTGGTGACTCTTTTTAAATTATTTTATCAGTTTTATGGAAATGTTACAGACAAACACCACTATATAAGTTTCAGGCATACATCATGATGATCTGATTTACATATATTGTGAAATGATTACCACAGTAGGTTCAGCTAACATCCATCATCTCATAAAAATACAATAAAAAGGAAAGAAAGAGAAAACATTCTGCATTCAGATGTATTCCCTTAACTTTTCTATAAATCGTATCATGGTGATATGTATAGTCACCGTGTTGTACATTACATCCCTAGTACTTACTTATCTTACAACTGAAATCTTGTACCTTTTGGACACTTCCTCCACTCTCCCCCACCTTTCACCCACTTCCTCCACCTCTCCCCTATTCGTCTCCCTTTTTCTATGAATTTACTTTCTTTTATTTTTAGATTCCACACGTTAGTTAGATCATGTAGTATTTGTCTGATTTATTTTATTTAGCATGAAGCTTTCAAAGTCCATCCATATGGCCACAAATGGAAGGATTTCCTTGTTTTCTGTAACTGAATAATATGTTTAGATTTTTGGGACACTATCAAACATTTTTGCAGGGGCTTGTTGTTTCTCATCCAAAAGGCCTACAGTGAGTTAGATGTGGATCTGACACCCTCAGTCTGGAATATCAAATGTGATGATTCCTCTGCCACCCTGTGTGCCTGGTCTTCCCAACCCCCCTGCTTTTCCTATTTCTGCAGGTTACTCCACTGATGAGCAACATCATGCAGCCCTCCCCGTCCCTTCACACCCCATCACCTACATCCTTTACCTCTGCTGGGCCACACCATGAAGATTGGATCATCTTATCTATGTCGGATGTCAGGAACACAGAAAAAGCTTCCGAAGAATGGAAGTTGCCAGAAATAGTCTCTGCGGTCAAGGAGACCATGAAGACAGCATCCAGTGCCTCAGTGAGAATTGCAGTGACTGGGGACTCTGGAAATGGCATGTCCTCCTTCATCAATGCACTGCGGGGAATTGGGCAGGAGGAGGAGGACTCAGCTCCCACAGGTGTGGTGAGAACCACCCAGAAACCCACTCTCTACCGTTTCTCTGACATGCCCAGTGTGGAGCTATGGGACCTACCTGGCACAGGAGCTGCCACCCAAAGCCTGGAGACCTATCTGGAGGAAATCCAGTTTAGCAAGTATGACCTCTTCATCATCATTGCATCTGAACAGTTCAGCATGAATCTCGTGAAGCTTGCCAAAATCATCCAGGGACAGGGAAAGAGGTTCTACGTTGTCTGGACCAAGCTGGACAGAGACCTCAATACACAAGTAGTCTCAAAGGAACAACTCCTGCAGGATATCCAGGAGAATATCCGGGTAGCTCTCCAGAATGAGGGAATGTATGAACCCATCATATTTCTGGTCTCCAACTTTGACCCCTCCTTGTATGGCTTCCCAGAGCTTAGGAAGAGGTTGTGCAAAGAAGTGTCTGACATCAGGTATCATGAGCCCCAACAGAACCTGTCTGACACCTATGGGAAGATCATTAATGACAAAGCAATCACTTTTTGGAGGCAAACACGCTCAGAGTCTTTCCAGGACAGCTTCGGCATCCAGAATGCAGATTACCTTGAGAAGTTTTTGAATGTCTGCCACTCATTCTTTGGTTTGGATGATGAGTCTCTCCAGGAGGTGGCCCAGAGTATGGGAAAACCTATGGAGGAGTATAAGGCCATTATGAAGTCTCAGGATCTACACACTGTCCTCAGCAGGGACTGGATATTTTCATGGACAAATTGTAATACAGACACTTGCTTATATTCGGTTCTGAACAGAATCCCATTTGTAGGTAACACCAGTTTCTACTGCCTTAGAGCGTGGCATCAGTGGCGCCTCCTTGACAACGTCGCCAAGGGCACCAACACCATCCTGAAGAAAGTTTTGAGAGATACTGCCATCTGAAGGGTAAGGTCTCAGCAGGCTCCTTCTTGGGGAAAGTCAGGATATCTGCGGTCCTCTCCTCACACTGTATCCTTTAGAATTCTCAATCAGTTCAGTATTTCCACTTTTGTTAGTTCTAAGTTCCTTGAGGTAGATGAGCTGACTAGAACATTTTGAACCCACATCTCAGCAAATCTCCAAATATGTCCTACTTCTCATTTATTAAATGAGCTGGGATCCAAAGATGGAAGAAAAGATTGCACAGTGTGACATACAGTCTCATTCTGACATCCCTTTATCACTTAACATTGGCATCATTTTTCCAAGGCCTCTTGATTTTCTTCTGTTCCTTCAGTTCTCACTTCTCAGTACATGGACTCAAAGAGACACATCTGGAGTCAGAGAATAGAACATCCTTTGGGATGTTCCCTTTGGAGAAGTATAATTGGAGAATGTGTGTTTAGTTGTTCTCCGAAAAGTATTGTGTAGTGGTACCAGGATCCAAGGCCAGTCTTGTGTCCTGTAAAGCTCTGTCCTTATATCTATCCTCAGCAAATGCCCAAATCATTTATATCCAAAAAAGGATACAGGGGGTGGACTCAAAGGCCATTTTACTGGGATTGAGAAATTGTTGAATCGAAAAGGCAAACCTGACTATTTTAAGTACCAAACACCAAGAGGTTCCATGCTCTTCATATGCACACGCTTATGGTGGGCCTGTCATGGGAAGTAGTGCCTGTTAGATTATGTTTGCTATGCAGAAATTTTTGCTCACATAAAGTACCTGCTGAGGCACGTGGATGGCTCAGTGGGTTGGGCCTCTGTCTTTGGCTCAAGTCATGATCTCAGGGTCCTGGGATTGAGCCCCACATCGGGCTCTCTGCTCAGCGGGGGGCCTTCTTCTTCCCCTCCCTCTGCATGCCTCTCTCCCTAATCATGATCTCTGTCAAATAAATAAATAAAATCTTTTAAAAAATAATTAAAAATAAAAATAAAGTACCTGCTATGTTCTGTTCTTCTCCAAAGTTATTTCCCATGTTGGTCAAAGGCAACTAAATTTGAGCATCAGCATTAAGGAAATCAACCCTCTGTCTATGATCTCACTGTTTATACAGTTAACCCAAACTATATAGACTGTATGGAAGTTCTCCTAATTGGAAACCACTCCAGACCCTAGCCCTAGATTTTTCTCCTTGCTGGGCATGTATGTAATAAAAATAGTTTTTTATCAAAAAATTTTTTTCAAAATGTTCATCATCACTAGCCATTAGGGAAATTCAAATTAAAACCACATTGAGATACCACCTTACACCAGTTAGAATGGCCAAAATTAGCAAGATAGGAAACAACGTGTATTGGAGAGGATGTGGAGAAAGGGGAACCCTCTTACACTGTTGGTGGGAATGCAAATTGGTGCAGCTTCTTTGTAGAACAGTGTGGAGATTCCTCAAGAAATTAAAAATAGAACTTCCCTATGACCCTGCAATTGCATTACTGAGTATTTACCCCAAAGATAACAGATGTAGTGAAAAGAAGGGCCATCTCTACCCCAATGTTTATAGCAGCAATGGCCACGGTCGCCAAACTGTGGAAAGAACCAAGGTGCCCTTCAACAGACAAATGGATAAGGAAGATGTGGTCCATATACACTATGGAGTATTATGGCTCCATCAGAAAGGATGAATACCCAACTTTTGTAGCAACATGGATGGGACTGGAAGAGATTATGCTGAGTGAAATAAGTCAAGCAGAGAGAGTCAATTATATGGTTTCACTTATTTGTGGAGCATAAGGAATAACACAGAGGACATGGGGAGATGGAGAGGAGAAGGGAGTTGAGGGAAATTGGAAGGGGAGGTGAACCATAAGAGATTATGAACACTGAAAAACAATCTGAGGATTTTGAAGGGGCGGGGGGTGGGAGGTTGGGGGAACCAGGTAGTGGCTATTGGGGAGGGCACATATCGCATGGAGCACTGGATGTGGTACAAAAACAATGAATACTGTTACGCTGAAAAGAAATTAAAAAAAATTTTTTTTCAAATAAAATTTGAAACCTCACTGTCCACCACTAGAAGTGTCACGACCTGGTTATCACCACTGTGGGAATCATTCAGTCCTCACAAGAGCAACTCTCCATCCCTGCATCATTTCTGTCACCACCATCAGCTTACTCTATTTACCTGGGAAGATTTCACCTAGTGCGAAGTCCAATCTGAATTTGGTAGATGTCTGAACTGGCTTAATATATAAAATTTTTGCCCATTTTTAGGCTTCTGCTCAAAAAGGAGGGTTTATCAGAGGTTATCATGACTATTCATTGGGATAGAGAGTGAAATTAATATTGAATGGAAGTGAACCAAAAGAGGCATAGTGGAGTGGTTAGGAATCCCAAGGTTAAATCCTGGTTCCAGCCTGCCCTTGCCATGTGATCTTGGGCAAATCAACTGACATTCCTCTCTCTTAATTTCTCAAAATATTACATCCTAAGATACCCATCCACATCTAGGTAACGTGAGGATTTAATGAATTAAGGCAAATAAAGCACAAAGAATAGTGTCAGGCATGTAATTCTATAAATGTTTGGTATTATATTCCTTCTCTTCACGGCTAAGAAGAGATAACACTGAAAGACAGTTCCACCAAAAGATGAGCGTCCTCAGATTGTCCGTCCAATGGAAAGAGAAAAGTTTGCTGGAAGAGACCTGCATTCACATGGAAGCCTTGAAGCCACAGTTACTTCTCATTCTTTCTCCAACTCAGCTTAAGTTTCCCTTTTGGAAAGTTCATGAAGCAGAAGACAGTCCCATACAGATCACTATCCTGCATCCTGAGATCTCCCGAGAATGAGGGATGAGACAATTGAGATGAGTAGTCAAAGGGTTTCAGAGGTCAGAATGACTGTAGGTTCAGACTTCTTAGTGTAAACCCAACCCTAACCTGCCTCTTCTGGGTGATCATGATGAGGGAGGGTAAAGAAGAGCTCCTACCCACTGGAGCCTCCCATAGCACAGCCACAAAGAAAACCAGGTCACACCAGGAAGCCCGAGTTCTACTGGGGAGTTTGAGATCATGTATTGTACCACATAGGAAGCTAACATAGAAAACCAATCAAAGACAAAAGAGGAGAGATCCTCAAGAAGGCTAGTGATCAAAAGCTCTGATGAGAGTTTCTTCTTCAGTGCAACAGGGAGTCCCAGCAGGGGTGAGGTCCAATACGAAGGGAAATCACAATCTTGACCTGCCCCTAGGTCAGTGGTGGGCACCTTTAAGATGGCCTCCAACATTGTCTCCTATTTTTGTGGCTTTGTTTAATCCTTCCCTGGAATGACTAATGGAATGTGCCAGCAAGAATGGAATGACCAAGAATACAAAAATTTTGTTATGGAAATTCTGCAGCTTCTGGCTTTACAAGATACTCTATATTAGAGAGTGTCTATAAGCAAATAAACACTTGTTTTTTAAGCTACTATGTTTCAGGGTATTTGTTCCACAACAACAGGTAACAGATCATAACATCAAGAAGCTCCTGACAGAAAGGTAGCTGTGAATGACCTCTGTCTGTGACGGTCACTCCTGCATGGACCTCGCATGAAGAAGCTGCACCTTCTTCAATCACAGCCCTTCCCTCTTTGCCCCCCTGGACATGTCCTTCCCAGCTTTCTGTTGAAGGACCAACCCATGCCAACATTCACAGTTCTTTTCACTCAGCCTCAGGCCATACGGAGTTATCCAGTTTGAGGCTCTATATTTAAGAAAAGGAAGGGGTAAAAAAGAGTGATGCTCAGTAGTTGGAAGGAGAGTAAATGACAGTAGAATGTGAGCACTCCCCTGAGGAACAGCAGGCTAGGGTTCTCCCTGAAGAAGTTCTGTACAACACCTCTAATTCCTGCTCTCACTTGGACTACTTGCTCTCCCAGCCTGGAGCACAGGCCTTGCTCACTTCTGTCCATTACATTGTGCTGGTCTTGGATTTCCTGTTCCCTGTTCATTTACATTGCATCCATTCTCAAATAAAGTGAGAAGGGGGAAAGTTCCCTGGGAGGTAAAGTTTCTAGTCTTTGCATTTCCAATTAATACTTTTATTTAGTGCTCACTTTCAATACATAGCCTGAGTGTGGGATTCTGGATACAACATCATTTCATCTTAGAATTCTGAAGATCTATCTCCTTCCAGCATGCCATTTTGCCAGTAAAAAGCCCAATATCAATTCCATTCGCATTCCTTGGATGGTCGCCTGGTTATCTCCATGGAAAATTGTAGGAACTCTTCATCCCTAGGGACTATGTCAGAAATATCACCAGGGACTGATGACCTAGAGCACTTCCATCAACACTCCATTCAGAAGCATCCTTAAATGACAGCTGATGTGAAAAGGCATGGAGATGCATATTACCAAGTGGGAGAAACCAATCTGGAAAGGCTATATACTGCACGATTCCAACTGTGTAACATTCCGAAAAAGGCAAAACTAAAATTCAATAAAAAGATTAGTGGTTTCCAAGGATTCAGGGGAGGGAGGGACAAGCCGATGGAGCACAGAGGCCATTTAGAGCAGTGAAACCACTCTGTGTGATGTGGTAATGATGGGCTAATGGCAGACAAATTATACTTTTGTCAAATCCCATAAAATACACAACCCCAAGAGGGAAGCCAATGTAAACTATGGACATGGACGGAGAAAGATGGGTCAGTTTGAGCTCATGAACTGTAGGATGGTGTGAGTTGTTGACAGTGGGGAGGCTGTACTTGTATAAGGGCATGGGGTACATGGGAACCCTCTGTACCTTCTGCTCAATATTGCTATTTACCCAAAACTGCTCTAAAGTAGTCTATTGAAAAAGATAATGTCTGCTTACAATGTTCTTCAGCTTTGGCATTGTCCTTTGTTACATTTCCTAAGAGTAATATGTGTTCAGCAGCTAACTACAATAGGATATATGATATTTCATGCATACATACACGCAGAATAAAGCAAGATATAAATATAAATACTTGTGTACTCAACTCCCGAATGAGGAACTAGGTGTTTCTTATATCACTGAATATTTCCACAAGCTTTACCCCATATTCTCTCCACATCTCATCTCAGAAGTACAAATCCTTCAAATTTTAACTTTTTTTTTTTTTGCTTTCATTGGTTTTTACCATTTATGTGTGTTTCTTCAGACAATACATTGTATAATTTTGTGTGTTTGGGTGCTTTAGAAAAATAGAATCTTCTGTAAGCTGCTTTTCATTTACAATTGTTTCTATCGCATGTGTTTTCCATTTTGCAAAGGTAGAACATATTATCTATTTCCTGTCAGTGGACATTTTGGATAGGGGTTCTTTACAGTTGTTTCTTTCTCTTCAAAGACTTCTCCTGTAAACATCTTATACATGTTTCCGGTACACCTGTGTAGAAACGTCTCCAGAAATAGGAGTGTAATTCATAACATATGAATTTTTTTTTGTTGTTGTTGTTTTATTTTTTAAGATTTTATTTATTTATTTGACAGAGAGAGAGATCACAAATAGGCAGAGAAGCAGACAGAGAGAGGGGGGGAAGCAGGCTCCCCGCTGAGCAGAAAGCCGGACACGGGGCTCGATTCCAGGACCCTGAGATCATGACCTGAGCCAAAGGCAGAGGCTTAACCCACTGAGCCACCCAGGCACCCCTCTTTTTTTAATTTTTTAAGACTTTTTAAAAATTTATTTGACACAGAGAGAGAGAGTCAGCGAGAGATGCAACACAAGCAGGGTGAGTAGGAGTGGGAAAAAGAGAAGCAGGCTTCCCGCTGAGCAGAGAGCCTAATGTGGGGCTCTATCTCAGGACCCTGGGAACATGACCTGACCCAAAGGCAGACACTTAACAATTGAGCCACCCAGGTCCCCCAACATATGGATTCTTAACACATTGCACCAAAGAAAGAGAATGCATTACTTAATCGAAGAGCCTCAAATCTCCCATCACTCAGATATTTTCTATATTTCTATTACTATAAGACAGTTGAGAAGGATTTCCTACCCTTATATCTCAAATACAGAGTACACTTATAACTTGATGCCTGTGACCACCGATTTCTGTCTTGAGGAGGTTACATGGTGATGGACACATCCACCTCTGAAACAGCTTCCTGAATCATGTCCTTTAAGTTCTGCAGGAGCTGCTGGGTCATCCTCCTGGGTCTTCCTCTGAATGAATTTCCCCAGGGGTGCTGGGTTCTCAGACATACCCACACCATTTTCTAGTCCATCTCTTACATTACACACGGAGTACTGCTACTATAAACTATTTTCGACTACGATTTGTTCTGACTGAAGTATATCCCTCCCAAAGTCCTATGTTGAAGCTCTAGACCCCATTGTACCTGTATTTGTAGGAGGTTGTATAAGGAGATAGTGAAGATTAACTCCCTCAGATGGGTGGGAGCCTATCCAGTAGGACTTGTGTCCTTAGAAGAGCACCAGGGATACACACACACACAGAAAGGCCATGTGAAGACACAGCAGGAAGATGACCAACTACAAGCCAATGAGAGGGGCTTCAGGAGAAGCAAAACCTACTGGTATCCTGATCTTAGACTTGGTCTTAGACTTTGCACACTCTTTTAAATAAATAAATAAATAAATAAATAAATAAATAAATAAATAATAAAACTCTTCCCTGACATTACCCAACCTGCACAGCTCAGGGGAATCACTCACTTCCACCAACAGAGACCACAGTAAGGATGCTCCAGCCACCACGGAATTCTCTTCCTCACCTCAGCTGTGATCTCACCTGGTGTCCATGCACCTGTCCCCCACCAAATGAGGGCCCAAATCCTAGTACTGCTCATTTTGGCCTCAAGTACTGTCTGCTATTTTGTATGTCTCTCCTGGGCTCCACGTTCTTCCATGGATTCCTGCTCCATGGGGGAGGAGTCAGCAGAGGCCTGCAGACCTCCGATGTGGCCCAGTAGGGATTTCACCCTCAGAGGCACCAGCTGTGCTGGTGTCCAGAGGACAATTCCACTTGTTATGGGCACTAGAGTGACCATCCCACACCTGTTCTCATCCACTTGTCTTGAGGAAGAGTCATGTGATCACAGAGGGCTCAGACCAGAGGGTCGGACTATGACTTGTGAATTGTGCATTCTGGATATCAGGCATCAGCCCACTGAGCACTGTAGCCACTACTGACCAGTGGAGAAGGAGCTGTGCACTTGGTCTCAGCTACAAAGCCCTCTATAAATGGCCAGCAGAGCAATCTGCCAAGCACATATGTGCTGTCCACGTCCTTGGTCCTTTACAGTAGTTGTACAATATTTGTGCTCATGGACAAACAAAGGATTCAGGCATGAGGCACTGTTTAATATGTGCCAGTTTTAGTGTGTATACATGTGTACCCAAATACAGGTTAATCTCAGGATCCAGACATTCTTTTGTCTCCATAGGCAGGAGCTCTGCTCTGGACATAAAAAGTAATTGATTTCCTTTCCTCTGAGCAGAGAGAATGTTACAATATCCTCATAAATTAGGACATATCCTGATTTCTGAATGGTGACTTAGGAGCAGTGAGTTTGAGTCTGGACCTTGTGCTGTGCATTCTGGGGCATCAGCCCCCAGCCCCTTGGGTGCAAAGGACACTGCGGACCTCAGCCAACCCAACAGAGAGCACCATGTCCAGAGAGATTCTCACACACTGCTGGGGAGCAGATGAACCCTGGGGAGTCCATTATGGGAGCTTTCTCTCACCCTCTACAAAGAGCCCCATCACTGCCAGGGTACCAGGGCCTCAGAGGATTTTCCTACCTTACTATCAGCAGCTGTAATTGGCTGGCTGTGTGTGCTCCTCTGCATCCACAGCCAGATGTCAAGTTCATGTGTGAGCCTGCATCTTTGCCTTGCCATTGCTTCTACCTGGAATTTCAGACTCTCTTGCCCAATGCTTCCTCCCTGAATGATTTCTCAGTCTTTGTCCCATCATTGCAGTGATTGTCTCTATATGTCAGATGGAGGACATTTCTCTGATGTCCCCAAAATACAGCAGGAGGGAGAGATTCAGGACCGAATACACACAGAAGAATAGATACAGCAACAATCTGAAATGAACTAAGATATTTCTCTATTTTGTATCTTTTACTTACTCAGGTAATACAGTGGTCATCTACATACTGAACAATCATCCCAAGAAATAGAACATCTCTAACAATGGCCTGGGTAACAACTTCATGAAGTATATGCTTATGATACTTTTCTCCTTTTTGTGGCCTTATCACTTACATATGCATGTCTATACAATATTTTTTTTAGTTTTCTTGAAGCTTTATTTAACAGGTATTCTACTGGTTCTTTTTTTTTTTAATAAACATATATTTTTATCCCCAGGGGTACAGGTCTGTGAATCACCAGGTTTACACACTTCACAGCACTCACCAAAGCACATACCCTCACCAATGTCCATAATCCCACCCCCTTCTCCCAAAACCCCTCCCCCCAGCAACCCTCAGTTTGTTTTGTGAGATTAAGAGTCACTTATGGTTTGGCTCCCTCCCAATCCCATCTTGTTTCATTTATTCTTCTCCTACCCACTTAAGCCCCCATGTTGCATCACCACTTCCTCATATCAGGGAGATCATATGATAATTGTCTTTCTCTGCTTGACTTGTTTCGCTAAGCATGATACGCTCTAGTTCCATCCATGTTGTCGCAAATGGCAAGATTTCATTTCTTTTGATGGCTGCATAGTATTCCATTGTGTATATATACGACATCTTCGTGATCCATTCATCTGTTGATAGGCATCTAGGTTCTTTCCATAGTATGGCTATTGTGGACATTGCTGCTATAAACATTCGGGTGCACGTGCCCCTTTGGATCACTACGTTTGTATCTAAGGGTAAATACCCAGTAGTGCAATTGCTGGGTCATAGGGCAGTTCTATTTTCAACATTTTGAGGAACCTCCATGCTGTTTTCCAGAGTGGCTGCACCAGCTTCAATTCCCACCAACAGTGGAGGAGGGTTCCCCTTTCTCCGCATCCTCGCCAGCATCTCTCATTTCCTGACTTGTTGATTTTAGCCATTCTGACTGGTGTGAGGTGATATCGCATTGTGGTTTTGATTTGTATTTCCCTGATGCCGAGTGATATGGAGCACTTTTTCATGTGTCTGTTGGCCATCTGGATGTCTTCTTTGCAGAAATGTCTGTTCATGTCCTCTGCCCATTTCTTGATTGGATTATTTGTTCTTTGGGTGTTGAGTTTGCTAAGTTCTTTATAGATTCTGGACACTAGTCCTATATCTGATATGTCGTTTGCAAATATCTTCTCCCATTCTGTCAGTTGTCTTCTGATTTTGTTAACTGTTTCCTTTGCTGTGCAAAAGCTTTTGATATTGATGAAATCCCAATAGTTCATTTTTGGCCTTGCTTCCCTTGCCTTCTGCGTTGTTCCTAGGAAAATGTTGCTGCGGCTGAGGTCGAAGAGGTTGCTGCCTGTGTTCTCCTCAAGGATTTTGATGGATTCCTTTCGCACATTGAGGTCCTTCATCCATGTTGAGTCTATTTTTGTGTGTGGTGTAAGGAAATGGTCCAATTTCATTTTTCTGCATGTGGCTGTCCAATTTTCCCAGCACCATTTATTGAAGAGGCTGTCTTTTTTCCATTGGACATTCTTTCCTGCTTTGTCGAAGATTAATTGACTGTAGAGTTGAGGGTCTGTTTCTGGGCTCTCTATTCTGTTCCATTGACCTATGTGTCTGTTTTTGTGCCAGTACCATGCTGTCTTGATGATGACAGCTTTGTAATAGAGCTTGAAGTCCGGAATTGTGATGCCACCAACGTTGGCTTTCTTTTTCAATATTCCTCTGGCTATTCGAGGTCTTTTCTGGTTCCATATAAATTTTAGAATTATTTGTTCCATTTCTTTGAAAAAGATGGATGGTTCTTTGATAGGAATTGCATTAAATGTGTAGATTGCTTTAGGTGGCATAGACATTTTCACAATATTTATTCTTCCAATCCAGGAGCAAGGAACATTTTTCCATTTCTTTGTGTCTTCCTCAATTTCTTTCATGAGTATTTTATAGTTTTCTGAGTATAGATTCTGTGCCTCTTTGATTAGGTTTATTCCTAGGTATCTTATGGTTTTGGGTGCAATTGTAAATGGGATTGACTCCTTAATTTATCTTTCTTCTGTCTTACTGTTGGTGTAGAGAAATGCAACTGATTTCTGTGCATTGATTTTATATCCTGACACGTTACTGAATTCCTGTACAAGTTCTAGCAGTTTTGGAGTGGAGTCTTTTGGGTTTTCCACATATAGTATCATATCATCTGCGAAGAGTGATAATTTGACTTCTTCTTTGCCGATTTGGATGCCTTTAATTTCCTTTTGTTGTCTGATTGCTGAGGCTAGGACCTCTAGTACTATGTTGAATAGCAGTGGTGATAATGGACCTCCCTGCCGTGTTCCTGACCTTAGCGGAAAAGCTTTCGATTTTTCTCCATTGAGAATGATATTTGCAGTGGGTTTTTCATAGATGGCTTTGATGATATTGAGGTATGTGCCCTCTATCCCTACACTTTGAAGAGTTTTGATCAGGAAGGGATGCTGTACTTTGTCAAATGCTTTTTCAGCATCTATTGAGAGTATCCTATGGTTCTTGTTCTTTCTTTTATTGATGTGTTGTATCACATTGACTGATTTGCGGATGTTGAACCAAACTTGCAGCCCTGGAATAAATCCCACTTGGTCGTGGTGAATAATCCTTTTAATGTACTGTTGAATCCTATTGGCTAATATTTTGTTGAGTATTTTCGCATCTGTGTTCATCAAGGATATTGGTCTAAGGCTCTCTTTTTTGATGGGATCCTTGTCTGGTTTTGGGATCAAGGTGATGCTGGCCTCATAAAATGAGTTTGGAAGTTTTCCTTCCATTTCTATTTTTTGGAACAGTTTCAGGAGAATAGGAATTAGTTCTTCTTTAAATGTTTGGTAGAATTCCCCCGGGAAGCCGTCTGGCCCTGGGATTTGTTTGTTTGGAGATTTTTAATGACTGTTTCAATCTCCTTACTGGTTATGGGTCTGTTTAGGCTTTCTATTTCTTCCTGGTTCAGTTGTGGCAGTTTATATGTTTCTAGGAATGCATCCATTTCATCCAGATTGTCAAATTTATTGGCGTAGAGTTGCTCATAGTATGTTCTTATAATAGTTTGTATTTCTTTGGTGTTAGTTGTGATCTCTCCTCTTTCATTCATGATTTTATTTATTTGGGTCCTTTCTCTTTTCTTTTGGATAAGTCGGGCCAGGGGTTTATCAATTTTATTAATTCTTTCAAAGAACCAGCTCCTACTTTCGTTGATTTGTTCTATTGTTTTTTTGGTCTCTATTTCATTGATTTCTGCTCTGATCTTTATAATTTCTCTTCTCCTGCTGGGCTTAGGGTTTCTTTCTTGTTCTTTCTCCAGCTCCATTAGGTGTAGGGTTAAGTTGTGTACCTGAGACCTTTCTTGTTTCTTGGGAAAGGCTTGTACCGCTCTATATTTTCCTCTCAGGACTGCCTTTGGTGTGTCCCACAGATTTTGAACCGTTGTATTTTCATTATCACTTGTTTCCATGATTTTTTTCAATTCTTCTTTAATTTCCTGGTTGACCCATTCATTCTTTAGAAGGATGCTGTTTAGTCTCCATGTATTTGGGTTCTTTCCAAACTTCCTTTTGTGGTTGAGTTCTAGCTTTAGAGCATTGTGGTCTGAAAATATGCTGGGAATGATCCCAATCTTTTGATACCGGTTGAGTCCTGATTTAGGACCGAGGATATGATCTATTCTGGAGAATGTTCCATGTGCACTAGAGAAGAATGTGTATTTTGTTGCTTTGGGATGAAATGTTTGAATATATCTGTGATGTCCATCTGGTCCAGTGTGTCGTTTAAGGCCTTTATTTCCTTGTTGATCTTTTGCTTGGATGATCTGTCCATTTCAGTGAGGGGAGTGTTAAAGTCCCCTACTATTATTGTATTATTGTTGATGTGTTTCTTTGATTTTGCTATTAATTGGTTTATATGGTTGGCTGGCTGCTCCCACGTTGGGGGCATAGATATTTAAAATTGTTAAATCATCTTGTTGGACAGACCCTTTGAGTATGATATAGTGTCCTTCCTCATCTCTTATTATAGTCTTTGGCTTAAAATCTAATTGATCTGATATAAGGATTGCCACTCCTGCTTTCTTCTGATGTCCATTAGCATGGTAAATTCTTTTCCACCCCCTCACTTTAAATCTGGAGGTGTCTTCGGGCTTAAAATGAGTTTCTTGGAGGCAACATATAGATGGGCTTTGTTTTTTTATCCATTCTGATACCCTGTGTCTTTTGACAGGGGCATTTAGCCCATTCACATTCAGGGTAACTATTGAGAGATATGAATTTAGTGCCATTGTATTGCCTGTAAGGTGACTGTTACTGTATATGGTCTCTGTTCCTTTCTGATCTACCACTTGTAGGCTCTCTCTTTGCTTAGAGGACCCCTTTCAAGATTTCCTGTAGAGCTGGTTTGGTGTTTGCAAATTCTTTCAGTTGTTGTTTGTCCTGGAAGCTTTTAATCTCTCCTTCTATTTTCAATGATAGCCTAGCTGGATATAGTATTCTTGGCTGCATGTTTTTCTTGTTTAGTGCTCTGAAAATATCATGCCAGCTCTTTCTGGCCTGCCAGGTCTCTGTGGATAAGTCAGCTGCCAATCTAATATTTTTACCATTGTATGTTACAGACTTCTTGTCCCGGGCTGCTTTCAGGATTTTCTCTTTGTCACTGAGACTTGTAAATTTTACTATTAGGTGACGGGGTGTGGGCCTATTCTTATTGATTTTGAGGGGCGTTCTCTGAACCTCCTGAATTTAGATGCTCGTTCCCTTTGCCATATTGGGGAAATTCTCCCCAATATTTCTCTCCAGTATACTTTCTGCTCCCCTCTCTCTTTCTTCTTCTGGAATCCCAATTATTCTAATGTTGTTTCGTCTTATGGTGTCACTTATCTCTCGAATTCTCCCCTCGTGGTCCAGTAGCTGTTTGTCCCTCTTTTGCTCAGCTTCTTTATTCTCTGTCATTTGGTCTTCTATATCACTAATTCTTTCTTCTGCCTCATTTATCCTAGCAGTGAGAGCCTCCATTTTGATTGCACCTCATTAATAGCTTTTTTTATTTCAACTTGGTTAGATTTTAGTCTTTTATTTCTCCAGAAAGGGCTTTTATATCTCTCGAGAGGGTTTCTCTAATATCTTCCATGCCTTTTTCGAGCCCAGCTAGAACCTTGAGAATTGTCATTCTGAACTCTAGATCTGACATATTACCAATGTCTGTATTGATTAGGTCCCTAGCCTTCGGTACTGCCTCTTGTTCTTTTTTTGTGTGTGTTGAAATTTTCCGTCTTGTCATTTTGTCCAGATAAGAGTATATGAAGGAGAAAGGAAAATACTAAAAGGGTGGCAACAACCCCAGGAAAATATGCTTTAACCAAATTAGAAGAGATCGAAATTGTGAGGGGGGAGAAAGGGGATAAAAAGAGGTTCAAAAAGGAAGAAAGAAAAGAAAAAAAAAAAAGGAAAAGAATTTTAAAAAAGAAAACAAATAAGAAAAATATAAAAAAGAAAAAATATATATATTAGATAAACTAGTTAAAAAACGTTAAAAAAGAAAAAGGTAAAAGTTTAAAAAAAATTTACCAGAAGGCGAGGAAAAAAAACACAAAATGAAAAAGAAAAAAATTAAATTAACTTCAAGACTAAAAAAAAAATCACAGGGAAAAAGCCATGAGTTCCGTGCTTTGCTTTCTCATCCTCTGGAATTCTGCTGCTCTCCTTGGTATTGAAACCGCACTCCTTGGTAGGTGAACTTGGTATCGGCTGGATTTCTTGTTGATCTTCTGGGGGAGGGGCCTGTTGTAGTGATTCTCAAGTGTCTTTGCCCCAGGCGGAATTGCACCCCCCTTACCAGGGGCTGGGGTGAGTAATCCGCTCGGGTTTGCTTTCAGGAGCTTTTGTTCCCTGAGCGCTTTCCATAGAGTTCCGGAGGACGGGAATACAAATGGCGGCCTCCTGGTCTCCAGCCCGGAGGAGCCAGAGCCCAGGGCCCCACTCCTCAGTGCGCCCTCAGAGAACAGTGCCCAGTTACTCCCCTCTGCCTGACCTCCGCCCGCGCTCCGAGCTCACTGAGCCTGCAACCGGTTCAAGGTAACACCGAGCTGCAAGCTTACTGTCGGCTCTGTCTCTGTAGCTGGCTTTCCCGTTCCAATACCCGCAAGCTCTGCGACACTCAGACACCCCGATCCTTCTGTGACCCTGCGGGACCTGAGGCCACGCTGACCCCGCGTGGGCGTCGCCCCGGTTTAGCCTCTGGAGCGATGTCCCTCAGCGGAACAGATTTTAAAAGTCCTGATTTTGTGCTCTGTTGCTCTGCCACTTGCCGGGAGCCGACCCCTCCCCCTGGGGTCTATCTTCCCGTCACTTTGGATTCACTTCTCCGCCGGTCCTACCTTTCAGAAAGTGGTTATTTTTCTGTTTCCAGAATTGCTGTTCTTCTTCTCTTCGATCTGCCGATGGATTTTCAGGTGTTTGCAATCTTTAGATAAGCTGTCTAGCTGATCTCCGGCTAGCTGAAGTAGTCTCAGCCTGCTACTTCTCCGCCATCTTGACTCCTCCCCCGACACCATTGTTTATTGAACACCTAGTGCATTCCTGGCACAAGGCTAGGGATGTTCACACATTGTGCATTTAGCCTTTACCACTATCATGTGTTGTAAGCCTAACTCCAGAGCCAGAGATTAAGACAAGTTTCACTGCTATGGTGAGTAGAACAGTTTATGCTGAGGAAATATATTCTTTTTGTTGACTTACAAAGACACAGCTGGCTCTAGGCTTGTTAGAGTCTGATCATGTATGCAGACACGTGCATCGTATTAACTCCCTCCACCACCACCACCGCCAGTGATGATGGAGGCTGAGAAGTCTGTGCACTGGAGAACCAGGAAAGCCAGCAGTTTACTAGTTCGAGTCTGGAGGCTGAGAACTGGAAGGCCAGTGGTGTAAATGTCAAAGTCAGAAGGCCTGAAATCCAGGAACACCTCCCATATATACACGAGACACGCAGGAAAACTGAGACAACTCCCAGAAAGTGACCCAAACCACCATCTTACAGACCATCTTCAGTAAAGACAAAAGCATTCTACTGGTTCTTAATATTTAATCTCAACACTATGTAAAAAGATTAATTTCTCAGAGCACCTGGGTGATGCTGTCTATTAAGCGACAGACATGGTTTCAGCTTGGGTCATGATCTTGAGGTAATGAGATGGAGCCCTCTGACAGGTTCCATGCTCAGTACAGAATCTGTTTGACACTCTCTCTCCCTCTCCCTTTGCCCCTTCTTCCCTGTCTGTCAAATAAACAAGTAAATCTTAAAAAGTCAAAAGTATCATATTGGCCAGTCTCTTCTATACAGCTATCATCTTGGTATCTTTATACATGTACCATCTCATATAAGGAAACTTTCTCTAAGCATAGCTATATTTCTTTCTACAGTTTCCACTTGAAATTTAGGTCTTAAATCCATCTGGAGTTGATTATCATAAGTGATATAAGTAGATTCAGTAACCTCTGTCCATGTGGAGAACCAGTTTGTCCGCTCTGTTTACTAGATGCTGCCTTCTATACCCACTGACATCCAATACACTTCATACACTTCTCCCATGACATAGAACTCCACACATGCCTGAATCCTACACAGGGCCTTGTGTCCTCTTTCTGTGAGTCAGTTGGTCAATCCTTATGCCCAAATCAACTGTTTTAGATACTATCCCATTAAAATAAATGTTATCTGATACAGCAGACCCTCTTATTTTCTTCTTCTAAAGAAATTCTGGTGTTTTCCTCTTGATGGTCAATATAAATTTTAGAATCCAGCCTCTTTCTACTTACCTTATAATGGTCTGTATAAATTTTAGAATCCATATGATTTTAGAATCCTACCCTACTGTTTTGTCAAATTTCCCCAAAACCCCTCCTAGTTGTTTAAGTTGTTCATGGGATGTGACCCCACGATCTGCCAGGGTCAATCATGGCCAAGTGTGACAACATGGCAGCCAGCAACAGGACTCTTAAAAGTGAAAGAAACAGAAAGACACAAAAAGTTAGGGTTTCTGATGGAAAATGCTTCTCTCATTCACTGGAAGCCTTGGAAACTTGCTCACAGCCTTCCTCCCTATTTGTAGGGCTCCCATGGGAGTCTTGGCTAGATGCCCTCACAGGCATTATCAGAGACGTGTCTTGCATGGCCCTAGTGTCTCTTTGCCCTCCCCTCTGTCCCTGAGCCTCCTGAAGTCAAAACACTTTTTTGTTTCTTTTCCTGGAACTCTTTGTTCTTTGAAGAAATGATGGTTTCACTTTCACATCCTGTCAGTCTGGGTTTGCAACTATCACCCAAGTCTTCCTGAGGGAGGGGCTCAAGTCAGAGGCTGTCATCCTTCCTACTGTCTTTCACACTTTACCCAGGCAGGACAGTGGCTCTCCAGCCCCTTGCTCAGTGCAGTGACCTCAGGAGCACACAGTGCCTGCATTTCCCAGGGAGAATAGTTCCGTGGAGTATTCCCAGGTCAGGGGCTCCAGGGGACACTTCATCAGACTCAACATTTTCTGTTGTTTTAGTGGAAATATCTGTGATCGCTGACATCAGAAACCTCTTTTCTCTCCGGATTTAGTGGGTGAGCAAACTGCACCTGCAGTGATGGGATGCTGGCTTGTGCATGGAGGGCTGAGAGGCATTGCTGGCTGTGGAAAAGCTGTGGTGTTTGTGCAGTGAACTATATCTCCTCCTGGGTGGCTCACAGAGTGTGAGAGGGCAGAGAACCTGCTCAAGCTCTAGGGAACAGGCCCCTAGTGATGCCTGGGAGGTCCCCTAGAAAGACTTCCAGGTACACATCTCTCAGGTCCCAGACTCAGATCCTTCATCTGAAGACAGAAAGGGTTGTATAATGCCTTTGGAGAGCTATTAAGAAGATGAAATGAGAAATGTATGTCTACACACACATATGAAGTTTTATTAATATAAATTTCTCACATTCCCTCCTACTTCTTCCTCTGTTTCCATCAGTGAACACACTTCCCCAGGCTGGATGACAAGTCCTGAGGATCCTACCAAGACCCCTGCCCTTGTTACCCTATCCTGATTCTTACTGAAGAGAATGATGTTTAACAGAACCACACACACAACCTCAAGTTTAGTATAGGTCTGGGTAGTAGGGTGGGAATTCATGTGGTAGGAATTCATTCAGGCATGGAGTTTAGATGAACACATCACTCATCCAGGCTCTGTCCTGAGGTTTTTCCTTTGCTCCCTCGTTTCTTGGACTTCCGTGATGCTCCCCTCCTCCTGGTGAGTGACTCACTAGCTCAACATGGAATTGCTCATCCTCCAGGGAATTACAGAGAGAGAAGTCCACTGAAGCACCTGAACAGCTTGGGTGGGCACACCCTTCAGAAACATGACTAAAGGGATTCCAGGGGATGTGCAGAGAGAACATCAAACATGTCTGCAATGAGTCAGTCTCTGAAGAGTAAGTATGTAAGTAGAAGTAAGTGAATTTCTCTGCTGTGATAACTATAAAAAAAGCCACCCCCTCACACACACACACATGAAGGAGAAGGCTCATCTAAGGCTCATCATTGGTTCATCCTTTCCATACATGGAGAGTCTTAAAGGTGGAAATTTGAATGCATTCCCTGTTCACTTCCATTCAAATACCTCCTCTTCATGTATCCATTTCACTAGTGTTTATGGATCATATCATTATATATTTTTCTAGTTACAAGAGAAAAAGTAGGAAACAAAACAAAAATGTCTTCCCTTATGGGTGGGTGGCGGGGCGGGGGGTGGTACATGGGACCAGAAAAGATACAGACAAATAGTAGATTAAGGTAGAAAATATACGGGGCAGGGGTGCCTGGGTGGCTCAGTGGGTTAAAACCTCTGCCTTCAGCTCAGGTCATGATCCCAGAATCCTGGGATCAAGCCCAGCATCAGGCTCTCTGATCAGCATGGAGCCTGCTTCCCTTCCTCTTTCTCTCTCTGCCTGCCTCTCTGCCTACTTGTGATCTCTGTCTGTCAAATAAATAAACAAAATCTAAAAAAAAAAAAAAAAGGAAGAAAAGAAAATATACAGGGCACCTTGGTGGCTCAGAGGGTTAAGCCTCTGCCTTCGGCACAGGTCATGATCTCGGGGTCCTGGGATCAAGCCCCGCATCAGGCTCTCTGCTCAGCAGGGAGCCTGCTTCCCCCACCACCCACCTCTCTCTCTCTGCCTGCCTTTCTGCCTACTTGTGATCTCTATCTGTCAAATAAAATGTTTTTAAAAAGATAGAAAATATACAATCTTTCAGGTGCTATCAAGTGCTGGTGGTATGGAGGACCAGTAGAAGCAGGTTGCAGGTTAATTAGAGTGGTCAAGAAAGCACCCCTGAAAAGGTAAAACCTGAAAGGGAACAGACAGTGAGGCTTGGGGCTCTCTGGATCCATAAATGCAAGGAAACAGAGGTGGGAACAGGTCTGGCCCATTAGAGGAACAATAAGGAGGTGATGGAGACAAAACAAGATGAGAGGAGGAGGCAGGGTGTAGAGGGAGTGCAGACAGGACACAGGGAGGACCTTCAAGGAATATGTTTTTCCCCCAGCGAGGCCAAAGCTAGTGGCAGGTTGTGTGGAGAAAGGAGTCCTATACAAAAAGAAAAAAAAAAAAGTCACAGGTTGCTCTTTCTGGTAAGACTGCCTGAGGAAAGGCCAGGACAGAGGTAGGGTAGGCGAGGAAATGTTTCCATCTGTTCTCCAAGGTTCTATAGCTGGGTCAATGAAGTATGCCCACAACTGGAAGAATAACAGGACAAAAAGTATACAAATCTATTAATTTTTTACTATATTATACCATCGGAACATTACACACAAAAAAAGATTGAATATCATGGCTGAGAGATTTGAGAGCTTATCTACCATCTTAATATGGTAAGGTAAGGGAAATGTAGTCCTCTTAGTAGAGAAAAAATGGTTTTTAGGAAAGATGAATGGGCCCTTTGGAGAATACATGGGAGGTTTGATAGTTTATGACAAAGTTTGTCTGCATGGGGTATGGACTTCCACTCTGCTCTCCTGTAATGAGTCATTCTTCCATGGCTGATGAAATACCAGGCAAGGTATTTATGGCAGTTGAATTCCTTTTGAAAGATCTGTCTTTACAAAAATAAATGGAGTTCAGAGAAAGCGTCTTCCTGAATTTGCTGTTTTGTCGAGTGCCTTCAATTCAAAATAATCAATATACCAAAGCAGTCTTTTTAGGGGCAGTGTGTCCTGATCCTTTTGTGGGCCGCCCCTGGGAGGCCAATTACAATTATCCCAGGTAGAGATCATGGTATTTGGACCAGGGTGATAGTTGTGAGGATAAAAGAAGTCAGTCCATTCTCAGGAGACCTGGAAGGTCAAGCTGCAGTACTGCAGGAACATGAAAGAACAAAGATTGTGTGGATGGGCTCAAGAGCAAATGGGGCGGGGGTGGGGGGGGCGGTGACACTGCAATTAACTGGAAAGGAGAAAGGGGTAGGGGTTCCATTTAAGTCTGGGCATGTTCAGTTACTCCAGATCATCCTAGACATAAAGGGTAGGATGTGGCATAAACATTAGGGTATTTGGGTCTGGATTCTGGGGAGAGACCTGGGAGACAAATTTGAGAGTTGGCAATTTATAATCAATACTGGACAACACAAAACAAGATAAGATAACCAAGGAAGTGGATATGTTTTTAAAACAATTCAGCAAAGGGCTCCTGGGTCATTAAGCTCAGTCATTAAGCATCTGCTTTTGTCTCAGATCATGATCCCAGTGTCCTGGGTTTCAGCCCCACATTGGGCTCCCTGCTCAGCGGCAAGCCTACTGCTTCTCCCTCTCCCACTCCCCCTGCTTGTATTCCTCCTCTCTGTCAAATAAATAAATAAAATCTTTAAAAAAAATAATTCAGTCAAGTAAATTTGAAGATCTAATTTGCTTTATTAAATGATTCATGAATTGAGTAACATCTCATCTAGTACATACAAAGGAGCTCTGCTGAGTTGCAGAAAAGAAAATATTTTTAAAGGCAGAGAGAGGGCTTAAAAAAGAAAGGAATCTATTGGCAAGGAATATATTGCTTAGTTAAGATTGCCCTCGTAAGGGAGAAAGTTCTCTCAGAGGACTGCTGGCCAGGCAATTCCAGTTAGGGGTTTGAAACTGCAGTTAGGTTAGGTATTAAATCTTAGTTCACTGACATGGGAGCTTAACTTAGGGGACTCCATTATGGGCCTGTGGTTTTTCTTTTTAATAAATATATGTGAAGCAGGACTGAGCCTATGAACACCTCAAATTTGGGAACTCACTGTGGGGAGAGAGTATACACAAAGCAAGGCTTGTTCTGTCTTACCTACTTCCTGCTTTAATTAAATAAAGTGGTTATTTATTTGATTTTTCTTCCACCTTTGAAATGAAATGGCTTCTCCTTGTTCAAGTATCTTTCCTTTTATGGTTTAAAGCTACATGCAATACTATGAGTGGGAATGCAAAATAGTTTGAAGGTTCCTCAAAAAGTTAAAAATAGTTTGAAGGTTCCTCAAAAAGTTAAAAATAGAACTACCCTAAATGATTCATTAATTGAATAACATCTCAGCAATTGCACTACTAGGTATTTACCCAAAGGATACAAAAATACAGATTTGAGGGGCGCCTGGGTGGCTCAGTGTGTTAAAGCCTCTGCTTTCAGCTCAGGTCATGATCCTAGGGTCCTGGGATCGAGCCCTGCATCGAACCCTGCATCGGGCTCTCTGCTCAGCAGGGAGCCTGCTTCCTCCTCTCTCTCTCTCTGCCTGCCTCTCTGCCTACTTGTGATCTCTATCTGTCAAATAAATAAATAAAATCTTTAAAAAAATACAGATTTGAAAGTGTATATGCACCCCAATGTTTATAGCAGCATTATTAACAATTGCCAAAATATGGAAAGAGCCTAAATACCCATGGGCTGATGAATGAAAAAGAAAGTGTGTATATGTGTATAGTTATGTATATACAGGTATATACACACAATGACATAATCCTCAGTCATCAAAAAGAACGAAATTTTGCCATTTGCAACAACATGGAGGGAGCTAGAATGTATTATGCAAAGCAAAATAAGTCAGTCAGAGAAAGATAAATACCATATGATTTCACTCATATGAGGAATTTAAGAAATGGAACAGATGAAAGCAGGGGAGGACAAATAAAATAAGATGAACACAGAGAAGGAGGAAATCATAAGACTCTTAACTCTAGGAAATAAACTGAGGGTTGTTGGAAGGTGGTTAAAGGGTTGGGTGATGGGCATTAAGGAGAGCACTTGATGTAATAAACCCTGGATGTTATATGCAAGTGACCAATCACTAAATTCTACTCCTGAGACTAAGAATACAGTATATGTTAACTAAATTGAATTTAAATAAAAAATAAAAACTTTTGCTTTCACTCTCTGAGTGGGAACACTGCTTGGGTATTTACCTGAATCTGTGCCCCGACAATTGCGATTCCTTAATACCAAATACATGCTCATTTTTATCTCATTGTGGTTCTTTATTTTCAGGTTGACAATTCCTTCTTTCGTTCCTTTATTCTAGAAGCAAGTTCTTTCTTTATACTTCTAAGCAAATTCTTATTGGGTTTCTACTGTGTGCTAAATACTGTAGTAACACTGGAGCTCTAGGAATGGAAATCCTGATTTCGTAGGGTTGGCTTTCCAACCCTACGAGATATAGAGGAGGTGTGAGATAACTAAGTGAAACGTTAGACAAACTTAATGTGATAAGCAGAGCAGGGCCATCCTCTACTGCCCACTAGTAGTAGTACTGGCCACTAGTATTTGCTCCACTGAGACAAATATTCAGATGGGGACAAGTGCATGGAGATGTTGGAGTGTGAATATAGGCAGGGCCTGAATTCTGCCTGGCTGGAGGCTCAGCACACAGCCTCTGCACTGTCCTAAGAGGGAAAGAGAAGTTATCCTGGTTCTCATTCTCTGTGATTGAGTCCTTCTTTGACAGTAGTTTTGCCTATACACTGGGTAATGCCACATCTTTTATAATTAATATATTTGTATTATAACTTTACTTAATAAAATTATAATTTTATAGTTAATAAATAGTAGAATATATGTTTGACTGACCACTCTGTCAGAAGGAATGAAGTAGACCTAGGCACATCAACGTAGAGAGATGCCCCAAACAATACTGAGCAAGTGAGGAACTGACCCCGTTAGGGGTTTTCATAGAAGTTTTATTACATAGACACAATTGATGCAATCACTGGCCATTAGTGGTTGAACTCAGTCTCTAGTTCCCCTCACCTCCCTGGAGGTTGGGGGAAGGAAGGAAAGAAGGAGGCTGAAAGTTCTAACCCTCTAACCTTGGCTTGGTCTTTTTGGCCATTAGCACCCCCCTCCTGAAGGCTCTCTACCCCAGTCATCTCATTGGCATACAAAAGACATTCCTATTGCTCAGGAAATTCCAAGGAATTCCTTCTAGGAATTCCTTCACACCTACCACCTTGTACCTTCTATACACGCGAGAGTTGTGACAGTATCTAATCAGTTCCTGACCACATCTGAAATTTCTGTGTGGCAGTTTCCCTTGAAATGGAGCAGTAATTGTTGCCAAGCCTCAGCCAAAAGTGAGAAAGAAAGGAAGAATAACATTCTGATGTCTAATACACTTAGCTTTATTTTTTTTTCTTTTCAAATCTTTATTTAAATTCTAGTTAGTTAACACATAGTGTAATACTGGTTCCAGGAGTAGAATTTTTGTGATTCGTTACTTAATACGTAACGCCCACTAGCACAACCCCCACTCACCTCCCTCCATCAACCTCAGTTTTTTCTCTATCACTGATTCTTTTATGGTTTGCTTCCCTCCTCTGCCCCTCCATTCCCCCCCTCCCGAATATTCATCTGTTTTCTTTCTTAAATTCCACATATGAGTGAAATCATATGGTATTTATATTTCTGTGGCTTATTTTGCTTCACATAATACACTCTAGCTCCCTCCGTATTATTGCAAATGGCAAGATTTTATTCTTTTTGATGACTAATATGTCATTATGTGTATATACATATATACATATACCCAATATGTACATACATATACACATCTACCCATATATTCATCTGTTTTCATATGATTTCACTCACACGTGGAACTTAAGAAACAAAAGAACATAGAATAAAAGAGACAAACAAGAAAACAGACTCTTTTTTTTTTTTTTTTTTTTATAAGAGACGGGGTCTCGCTATGTTGCCCAGGCTGGAGTGCAGTGGCTATTCACAGGCGCGATCCCACTACTGATCAGCACGGGAGTTTTGACCTGCTCCGTTTCCGACCTGGGCCGGTTCACCCCTCCTTAGGCAACCTGGTGGTCCCCCGCTCCCGGGAGGTCACCATATTGATGCCGAACTTAGTGCGGACACCCGATCGGCTTAGCGCACTACAGCCCAGAACTCCTGGGCTCAAGCGATCCTCCTGCCTCAGCCTCCCGAGTAGCTGGGACTACAGGCGCGCGCCACCGCGCCGGGCGAAAACAGACTCTTAAATATAGAGAACACAGTGGTGATTGCGAGAGAGGAGCTGAATGGGGGGAGGGATGAAATAGATGAAGGGGATTAAGAGTACACTTACTTTAATGAGCACTGAGAAGTGTATAGAATAGCTGAGTCATTAGATCTTACACCTGAAACTAATATAACACAGTATTGCTAATTATACTTGAATTAAACATTTTTAAAAACTATATGTGAGGGGCACCTGGGTGGCTCAGTGGGTTAAAGCCTCTGCCTTCGGCTCAGGTCATGATCCCAGGGTTCTGGAATCCAGCCCTGCATCGGGCTCTCTGCTCAGTGGTGAGCCTGCTTCCCCCCTCTCTCTTTCTGTCTGCCTCTCTGCCTGTCAAATAAATAAATAAAATCTTTAAAAAAAAAACTATATGTGAACCTACAGTTATCTCAAACTTTCATTTAAAAAAATAATGTAGATGATATTTTTTAATCCCTAAAGCAAAAACCTAAAAAAGAAAATTGTTGGCTTTGATGACATCAAAACTGAAGGTTTCTCTTCAATGACAGTCACCATACACACAACAGTAGAAGCCAGATAAGAAAAAGATATTAAAAAATGTTTAAGTGTAGAGGCTTTATTTCCATTTAGGCCCTTTTATCCTTCCCCACTTTAGACTATAATGGTCTTAAATATTTTCTCTACAAGCACTGAGAACCACATTAGACAATAATTTTGCTTTAAGCATCTAACACATTTTAGAAAGCTCAAGAGGAAGATAGTTTTTATATCTCCCCATAGTTCACTTTTTCTGTTGTTCTTTCTTCCTTCTTTGTGTTCCAAATCTCCTTCTTTTATCACTTCCCAGAAAAAGATATTTAAAACATCTGTCAATGGCCAGAATATATTCTACAACTTGAGAAGAAATGAACAGGCAGCATTATGGAAAAAAAATATTATGAAAAGACAATCCACACAAGGAGAAACCTTAAAGACCAATACATACAAGAAAGATTGTTCAAGGTCAAATGTCCTAAGGAAAAATGGAAATTAAAACAAACATGGGGCACTCCTCTGTGAGTATCAAAGACGAGGAAGGTGAGGCCACGGGTGGGGGAGATGTTGCAAAAAGAGCCACAGTATACCATGTATACATGTATATGCCATGTATATGCCATGTATACCACACATACATCATGTATACCACACATACACCATGGAAATATAGTTAACAAATTTCAGACTGAGGCTGTATAAACCAACAACGCATTTATTTGGGGTCTTAGGAGTTGCAATTCAGGAGACAAAAGACTCAAGAGGAATTGAATGAGTGTCCCAATTTGGGGGAGAAATTAGGGGTTATAAAGACCAAAACTGCAAGGTTATATAACTGTTGTTGAAAAAGTTGTGACTGATGCTGAGAAAGTTTAAGTTTGACTATCTAATACATGAAATGTTGCAGGATGTGGTTATGTGGTTAAGGCTCAGGTGTGAGAGTTGTTTCCATCTGGGTGTGGAAGTGCATAAACTGTTTTCCTAATGGCCTCCTGGCTCCATTTTGGGAACACCTAGCAATTATAACTCTATTTTCTAACTCTGTTTCCACTGTCCCCACGGCAAAATGGACATAGATCACAATTCTGTGAGAAAAAATTAAAAAGAACCTGTTCCAGAGAATTGTACTAGTCGTAAATTAAAGATAAAAACACAAACTACAACACAGACTTCTCAAAGATGCAAATGAATTTAATGATACATGTCAAAGCAGGACAAATGTCATTAGGCGAGAGAGGAGTAGAATGAAAGGATGGAAGAGAATTAAGACTTGACTTACTAAAGAACTGTTAATGTTAAAAATAAAACTGTCAGTTATTTTATCAGCAAAAATGGGGTTTTGCTATTTTGGGGAATAGCAAGGAATTACAATCCAGGACAAGCAAGCTATGGCAAAACTATAGGCAAGTCTGGAGAGCAAAGGAGAAGAATGCTGTTTTATAGAGAAAAGGGGGAAGTTGGGAGTACCTGTTATAAAAGAAAAGTCCATTGGAGCAAACTAGGAGTTCAAAGTACAGTAGCTTTTCATTCTAGAATGAGTGGTAACTTTATAATTAGTATTTATGATGCAAAATCTCATACCCAGAATAGGGAAATCCAGAAACAGAATGCATATTGGTGGCAGAAAGGGTTAACAGTGTCCCCAAAAAGACATGCTGAAGTCTTAATTAACCCCCAGTGTCCATGAATATAACCTTATTTGGAGATTGGGTCTTTGCTGATGCACTGAATTCTGTTGGGCCTTAATTCCGTAACTGATGTCCTTATAAAAAGAGAAGAGACACAGAGGAAGGCAGCCACATGAAGGCAGGGTGAGGCAGGGTGAGGCTTTCGCAATCCAAGGAACAACTGCTTAATGGCTGCAGGGCTTCCTTTTCAGGAGATTGAAATAATTTTAGAACATTTTCTAAACGTCGGCTTTCAGTGAAAATGTTTTGAACTGATAGAGGTTGCGAATGTACTAAATGCCACCAAACTGGTCATTTTAAAAAGGTAAATTTTGTGCTATGTGACTTTCACCTCAATTTTATAATAATAAATAAATACCAAATGATCTCACTCATATATGGAATTTTTTTTTAAGATTTTATTTATTTGACAGAGAGAATGAGCGAAAGAGAGCAGAGAGGTAAGCAGGAGAAGCAGACTCCCCCCCCCCACTGAGCGGAGAGCCCAATGTGGGACTTGATCCAGGGACTCCAGGATCATGACCTTAGTCGAAGGCAGTCACTTAACCAACTGAGCCACCTAGGCACCCTGGAATTTTATTTTTATTTTAAAGATTTTATTTACTTGACAAAGAGAAACACAGAGAGGGAACACAAGCAGGAGGAGTGGGAGAGGGAGAAGCAGTCTTCCTGCTGAGCAGGGAGCCCAATGCAGGGACCCTGGGATCATGACCCAAACCAAAGGCAGATACTTAACCACTGAGCCGCCAGGTGCCCCTCATATATGGAACTTAAGAAATGAAACTGATGATCAGAAGGAGCAAAAAAGAGAGAGAGGCAAACCATTAAATGGGTTCTTACTAAAAAGAACAGACTGAGGGTTGCGAGGGGACATAGTTTGATGGGCATTAAGGAGAGCACTTGTTATGATGAGCACTAAGTGTTGTATGTAAGTGATGAATCACTAAATTCTACTCCTGAAACTGATACTACATACTACACTGTATGTTAATTAACTGGGATTTAAATAAAGACTTGAAATTAAAATTAAATAAACACAATTAATTAATTAATTAATCGTGCTGGGGTTTCCACTGGCATTGAATTGAATCCATAGTGTAATGGAGGGGAATTAACTATTTGAGACAACATGGATGGTCCTAGATGGTATTTTGCTCAGTGAAATAAGTCAGACTGAGAAAGACACATAGGGTAGGATTTTACTCATAACTGGAATCTTAAAAAAAAAAAAAAGAATAAACAAATAAAAAGCAGAATCAAACCGATAAATACATAAAACAAACCGATGGTACCAGAGGGGAAGGGAGTAGCAGGTCGAACAAAATAGGTGAAGGGGAGTAAGAGATACAGGCTTCTAGTTATGAAATGACAAAGTCACAGGAATAAAAGACGCAGCATAAGGAAGATACTCAGTAATATCATAATAGCAATGTGTAGGAACAGATGGTAGCTTGTGGGAAACAGCATAATATACAAACTTATCAAATCACTAAGTTGTACACCTAAAACCAAAAAGCGTTGTCTACTACACTCAAATTAAAAACAGTGAAAATTACTTGTGGAGCATAAGGAATAACACGGAGGACATGGGGAGATGGAGAGGAGAAGTGAGTTGGGGGAAATCAGACTGGGAGACAAGCCATGAGAGACTGTGGACTCTGAGAAACCAACTGAGAGTTTCAGAGGGCAGGGGAGCGGGGGGATGAGTGAGCCTGGTGGTGGTATTAAGGAGGGCATGTATTACATGGAGCACTGGGTGTGGTGCACAATGAATCTTGGAACACTGAAAAAAATTTTTAATTTAATTTAATTTAAAAATTTAATAAATAAAAAATTAAAAGAGTAAAAAATAAAATTTAAAGGTTTTTTTAAAGAATAATTGAGGAGAACTGACAGCTGCAACAGTGAAGCTTCTGACCTGTGAATATGGTGTAAGTCTTCTTTATAGGATGGCTTTAATTGGTGGTCCCCGTGTTTTCTATATTGTCCTTAATGTATATACTAGAAAAAAAATATGAATTCTTATTTTTCCCCAGAAGAAGTAGCATAACAGACACCCATTCTTCCAATAGATGGAGATCTTTCCATGTTCCTACACACAGAGCACTCTCATTTTTTTCATGACAAATAATATTCTACCTATATCCATAATGTATCATCACATATGCAGGTAGCCCCCGCAGGTGTACTTTGGGTTTGTTTCCCACTATACTGGAGCTACAATGAATGATGTTGGTTATTCCAGCGGCCTGTTCTGACTCCCCACTCCTCCTTTAATCTGGAGCGTGAGCCACGGCTTGAATAGGGGCCAGGGACTAGAAAACAGTCTGGTTCTGGAAGAGGTTTCTCTTCATCGAGTTCGCTATTTTCCAGCTTATGAGAGTAGGGGTAGAGCTCCAGGGTATAGCCCCTCCAGTCTGTGTGCACCTTAAACCCCTCGGCCCTGGTGACCACACAAACGTGCACACACTCACCAAGATGCAGAAGAAATCATTTTAAAGCCTGAGCTCTTGGCTCTTTCCCTCAAAATATTATGCTTGGATGACGTTGCGAGGCTCCTGCCACTCCCACCCCCACCCCCATCCTGAACCGCCAGTGCCCTCTGCCGTCCAGGCGGTTCCTGGTGCTGTACCGCCGTCCTCCCGCTGGAAGCGATCAGAGCTGTCCTTCTCTGCGCGCGCAAGGAGACACAGGCTCCTGACGCTGGGGGTGCTGTACTCCCAGTTCCACTTTCAGGTTAGCATGGCCACAGGGTGTAGCAGGAGTGGCAAACTTCCCCTGACCTTTAAAATGCCTTGAAACCGCATGATTCTCATTGACCTGAGCCTAATTTTCCCCTTTAGAATACACTGAGGCCCCTTGTGAGACTACTCCTCCACCTGAAGGAAGTTGATCCATCTCCGAATTTCCTACAGGTGCGCGCGCGCGCACACACACACACACACACACACACACACACCTGCCACTCTGAAAGCTCCCTCTTGGGACAATCTAGCCCTTTTTTTGGCCTCTTCCCAGAAACCAATGGTCCTCATTAATGCTTCGATGGTGCCCCTAAAACCCCGTTTCTGCATTGCCATTCCCTTTCTAGCATCTACAGATACTGTTTTCTCACAGAAGAGACAAAAACAAATACTGCAGCCCCAAGCGGATGTTGGGGGGAAGAAGTGGAGTTCTAGGACAGTGGCGTTTTCAGATGACTGTATAAGCAGAAAAAGCAGAAGTTCACTTATTGCTCACATACTTGGTAGACTAAATGCAGCTGACCAAATAAATATTCGCACAAATGAGTAAATTAACAAACTTGAATTACATTCCCTTTTTTTTTTTTTTTTTTCTAAACTCCTTGGGCCAATCCAACCTGAGAACTGGTGATGTGTTTACAGTTCCCGAATGAAGTTACTAGGATTAATCTGCCTGGTATCTGCCTGGTAACTGATGATGCACATCAGTTTGGCTTTTGCCTTTCATTGGACAATGCGGTTCTCACTGGGCCAATCCTTGGTCCCAGGGCTGTTTTTTTTTTTTTTTTTTTTTTTTTTTAACTCACCGCCGTCCCTCCGGGAGGCGGGGTTTGGACCTAAGAGGCGGGCAGGGTCCAAGGAGCCTGAGATTAAAATCAGGGTTTTACCTCGGCCTGCGCTGAGGGATGCTGCTGACTCACAGTTCCTTATAACTGTCTCTCTCCTCCCAGTCTTTGTCTCCCTGTCTCTCCCTGCCTCCTTCACTTCCATTCTCTGTTTTCTCTCTTTAATCCGTGGGATCCCAGAATTACTTCATTTGAGAGGATTTGGGGAAGCATCTTTCTGAGCCACTTGTCATCTTTTTTTGGTCAAATACATTTTGAGAATATTGTTAAATCTTTAACCAACAACTTCCCCCTGCCCGCTTCCAAAAAACACACGTGGGGGCGCCTGGGTGGCTCAGTGGGTTAAGCCGCTGCCTTCGGCTCAGGTCATGATCTCAGGGTCCTGGGATCGAGGCCCGCATCGGGCTCTCTGCTCAGCAGGGAGCCTGCTTCCCTCTCTCTCTCTCTGCCTGCCTCTCCATCTACTTGTGATTTCTCTCTGTCAAATAAATAAATAAAATCTTTAAAAAAAAAAAAAACAAAACAAAAAACACACGTGGGACATTTGACAATTTCAGGGGGTTCCTAAATCCCCTGGAGCCACAGAACCCAGGAGATCTGGTTAGAATCAATTTTCTCTTTCTCTTGGGAAACATCCCAGGTTCTGGCCTCACTCAGCTCTTCCAGGGACAAGAATGTTACAAATAGCATCTGAGTAAAATAATGACAACAACAACAAAAAGCAGTCTCCTTCAGTGACAATAATTATTAGAAAACCGAAAGCAAAGTGAACTCCAGAGCTAATTTTCACATGAAGGAAAGACAAGAGGTGGAAAAGCAAGTTTAATGGTCCCCCAGAAAAACAGACAAATCCGAGAACAACGCACTCCCCAGGACCTCTGGTTCTGTCTGCTTTCTCACATGCAGTGGCTTCTTGGGGGGCCCTGGGGTGGTCAGAAAGCACCCTTCCCTTCAGAAGAACTCTAGGTTGTCCCAGAGCCTGACCACATGGCCAATCATCTGCCTGATAATACCTTCTGTGGTAGGACTAGGTTCTGAAGAAGAAATCTCCCTGCCCTCCGGCCCTTATATGAGTCTCTGTGGGACCACTTCCTTTTAGCTGCTGGTCAGCAACAGGTCACTCATTCTCCTTTCCTCCTCATCCTCTGACTTCCCTTCCTCCTGCCCTCCTTCATCACCTGTCCTCCTATCCTCATCCTCCTCATCTGCCTGTCCTCATCATCCACCTGTCCTTCTGTCCTCTTGCCCTCTTAGTTCTCCTTTCTCATCCTCCTGTCCTCAGCCGTCTGTCCTTCTGTCCTCCCGTCATTCTGTCCACCTCATCCTCCTCATCTTCCCATCCTCTTCATTCTTCTGTTTTCTTTGTCCACCTGTCATTCTTGTCCTCCTATCCATCTCATCCACCTGTCTTTCTGTCCTCCTGTCATTCTATCCACTTCACCCTCCTGTCTTCCTGTTCCCTTAATCCTCCCTGTCCTCCTATCCTTCTGTCCTATTTGTCCTCCTTTTCTACCTGTTATGCTGGGGTTCTCTGAAATGTATGAGAAGGAGGGCTCTACCAAAGAAGAGGAGGGTCAGGGTCCTTCTTGCCAAGGAGTGACCTCCTACCACAGATGGTCAATGACCACAGTCCTCTTGCTCAGTGCCCTGTGAGCCTCCCCATATGAGCTAGAAACACTCCTATCTCTTTATTCTCATCTCCCTCTCAACTGCCCCATCCTCTCCCAACATTGTGGGAAACCAGTGTAGGCTACATCGTGGAGCAGCCAGGTAAAGTCCCTGTTTGGGACCATAGGATCACAGGATGATTTAGGCAGGGCTTCCCATAGTTTCTGAGTCCTCCTGTCCCTCCTTTCATCCCATACCCTATCCTCTCTTAAGGGTCAGAGAGAAATGCCCTCCTCCAAACAGAGGTGTTGAGGGGCAGCCCTGTAGTAGAGATGGGGAAAGGGTGGCCCCTCTCCAGACAGGCCATCCTGAGGACAGGAGGGCTAACTCAGACTTGCCCTTCAGAGTGGAACTGGCCCTTCCGAGAGGTGTGTGAGCTTTATAAGGCTGTGTGTCCCATCAGGGTTGCAAGGCCCCAGTCATGTTCCCTTGCTATCCTGGAATGGCTTTCTGACCTAAAGCACAAGGTCACTTTAGCTTTCCATTCTCACCCACCATAAGCCTTCAACTGTTTCCATTCCTTTCTTTCCTTCCACCCCACCCATCCTCCAGCATCCCTCCTGACTGTGGACCTGGCCAACCTTTAGTATTTCTTCTCTTGCCTCATCCTTTCCAGAGGTGATCTAAGCAGACCCTGAGGTGAAGGAAGCATGAGAGAGGTCAAAGCACTTTGTGGTTTCCTCCTGCTCTTGGGCAAACATAGACAGCAGTCCCCCACTAGAGGACACCTCCATCCCTAAGCCAGGGAAGAGAAATGTGTCCTGTTTGTAGTCTTCCATGTTTCTACCTCCTCTCGAGGGTCTCAGGCCAGAGAAGTAAAGACATCATTCATGGAGTCTGTTATTGGTACATCTACCAATAACACCTCAGATAAAGATTGTGAAGGATGAGAATGTGTGACCCCAGAACCTGTTTTCAAGCTGTGTGATCATCCATCAGTGACGACTTGTCCCAATGACCACACTTCTGAAAATCAGCTCACCAGCAACTGACACACAATCAGCCACCACTCTCAAACGGAATATAAACATGCTCGACTCTGAAGACCCACCATTCCCTGACACTGTGTTTCTCAAAAACTTACAACTTCTGTTTTCTGGTCACTTCTGTTTTGCTCAAGGAGACTGTGTCTTACAAGCTCCCCAGGACTTAAGCACAAAATGGGTTCAGCTTTCCATCTCAGCCTCTGAGCAGTGCTGTCCTCCTTCAATAAGGGATTTGAGCAATCAAAAGAGGTCTCAATCCGTGTCTCTCAGCAGAGCCTGGCAGATGCTGCAGAAGCCTGGAAAGTCCCTGCCCATGGAAGTCCTGCCCCAGTGCACTTGTAAACATAATGTTGTCCCTGCCTTTACTGCTAACTTTAGAATTGTTGGTTATCTTATTAACTGACTTGTTTCTAGCTAACTATTTGAGCTGTAAGGTAAGATGTTAACAACTTGACTTTTATGACGAGCCTCCCTACCCTGCTAGGAGTGGGCCTAGGATGCTGCTCCAGGGCCTGGGCTCTTGGTTCTGAAAGGTGAGCTATGCCACAGGGAGGGATCTGGGATCTGAGAGTCTCAGGCACAGCTACAGGAGGACTCAGCCCTCAGCTGCTTGTGGGAAAAACTAGAAGGAGAATCACCCTGAAGCTTTGGGCAAGAGGTCAGTGGAGAGAGGGGAGGCAGGGATAGGGGAGAGTTTGGACGATGTCCCTGGGAAAGAGACCCCAGGAGAATGGTCCATGGTGTCTCTTGGCCAAGGCCATAAACAGGCAAGCAGGAGGAGCCCAGAGACACTGTCTACCCCAGAGGAAGCAGTGAGTGCTTCCAGGATGCCTGGCTGAGTCCCCAGAGCTCAGAAAGCCCTATCCATGAAGATGCTGAGTGAAGCTGGCCTCCTAGGGTGTTTCTCCTCCCCTCTCAGAAAGCTGGTCTCCCATCATCCCCTGAAAGAAAAAGAGCAACCAAGACACCCCTTGTAAGCCCCCATTAGATGCTGGGCACTCCCTCCCTGTGTCCCCTCTAAACCTCCATCATAGCACCCAGGGTGCTATATATCCTTTCCCAGTCCACAAATGGAATGGTTCAGAGCATGTTGTGGGGAGCCAGATGGCCTGGGTTCAAATACCAGCCCATCTTCTTACCAGCAGTCTGCCTCAGTTTCCCCATCTGTAAAATGGAGCTAATGACGGTCCTGTCACAGGGAGTTATGGAACAGACTAAACAACAGCTGTAAGGAAAGGGTTTTGAGAACAGGGCCTGTGCAGCCCATCCTTGGTTATCTCTGTGTTGGTGCTGGCTGTTGAGATTAGGGTAATTTATGCCAATCTACCTCTGTCCAGACTGTGGACTTTGCACTGTCAGGGACCCCACCTGATTTCCACCTGTCCCAAGTGACTGGTGGGGTGTCTGGTGCAGAGCATAGACCCTGCCAGCTGAATGGATGGGTAGGCCTGGCAACTTAAGTGTTCAGGGATCCTACAGAGCCCTGAAGCTGACATCCAGATTCCTTAGCCAGACACATAAGGCCTTCTGTGGGTGGGCTTTGACAACCTGCCCAGATGCATGACCTTCTCTTTCCCCAGCAGCTACCCCAGCCCACCACTCACACCTCTCCACCGGCCTTGGTATACCTGTATTTACCTCCCTCCCACAAGCCACTTTTCTTGTCTTCTCTCTCTCTCTCTCTCTTTTAAGATTTTATTTATTTATTTGAGAGAAAGCAAGCCTGAGCAAGGGGCAGGGGCAGAGGGAGGAGCAAACTCTTCGCTGAGCAGGGAGCCTGATGCGGGACTCCATCCCAGGACCCTGAGACCATGACCTGAGCTGAAGGCAGACTGAGCCATGCATACACCCCACTTTTCTTTTCTAAGATTTATTTATTTTAGAGAAAGAATACATGAGTGGGTGGGTGGGGGTTAGGAGGGAGAAGCAGGAGGGAAAGGGAGAGAGTAATCCTCAAGCAGACTCTGCGCTGAGCACAGAGCCCAATGCAGGGCTCGATCCCAGCACCCTGATGTCATGACCTGAGCTGAAGTCAAGAGCTGGTAGCTGGTAGCATAACCAACTGAGCCACCCAGGTGCCCCCACAAAACTGCTTTTCATCCTACCTTCATCTTCTTTACCCTTTCTGTCAAGACTGGGGTCAACTGTTACCACCTCTGAGAGACTTTCCACTACCTTTCCCCTCCCCCTGCTCAGGGTTCAAGTTTTACCTGTGGTGTGGGTGTGTGTCCAAGCCCCACCAGAAAAGCTCTCCTTATCACAAACGTTTTGTAACAACCTTTCTGTCCTTAAGGGTGCCTGGGTGGCTTCAGCTCAGGTCATGATCCCAGTGTCCTCGGATTGAGCCCTACATTGGGCTCTCTGCTCAGCAGGAAGTCTGCTTCTCCCTCTCCCACTCCCCCTGCTTGTGTTCCTTCTCCTGCTGTGTCTCTCTCTGTCAAATAAATAAAACCTTTAATAAAGGGGGGGGGAATCCAAAGATAATTTAACCTACACATCCATAGAATTAAAAATTAAAATCAACATAATGCCCTCATTGTAACAAAAAATATTCACAATTGCATTATAATATAATCATAATGTAAGGTCCCCCAATAATGGGTCGGTGATTAAAGGAGCAAGACTGATAACAAAGCGAAGGTCAAGCAAAGCTTTATTTCGCACTAAGCATCAAGAATCAAACTGAACGTTCGGAGCCGCGCCTCTTACAGAGAGGGTGACCCCTCTCTGCTTCACAGACTAGCTTTTAAGGGCAAAGGCCATGTGGTTGGGCCTGGCCACGCACAGGTGGCCAATGAAGTTGTAACACACAGAGAAAACTGCACAGTCATGTTAGGTCACGTGTAAGTGACCAATTGAATTACAATTTACCGTAGTAGACATTTGAACCAGCCTATCACCTTGGTCAGAATTGGTGCCCAAAGGGTGGGGTCCATACTCCTTGGTAACCAGGGAGACAGTATATGCCCCCGCTCTGATCGGATGTCTCCACCTGGCCTGACGCACCCTTGTATTTGGGTTTTGTTACCTGGGACTGGTTTCCGGGACATGTTTTTAAGTCCCCTGGGGGAAGGGGGGCAGGAACAGTTTAAGTTTTAAACAACAAAGTTATTGTTTAACCGGATGGACGCGCTCTGGCTAAATAGGTCCTTACAATAACATATGTCTCAATATGTAAATGTTTGGCTTGACTATATAGAAAACATAATGATTAATCAGACACCTGAATATGCAAAACGTCTAGAAATACAACTACAAATGCCACATTCGGTGCAAAAACCGGAACAAGTAGGTCATCCTGCTTTATACCTCGCTAACTGGATTGTTCTGTTTGGTTTGGCCCCCCAAAATAAACCTGGATTGCCTAGAAAAATAACTTTCTCCTTGATGTTTGCAATACTTATCTGCAGATATGTTACAACCTTTGTGACTATAACAATCATATCACACTAATTTTACAGGTTTTTTTCCTTTAAATATTTTTATTTGATTAACCAGACTTTTTGATGCCCACCTTCCCTGCAACTCTGATCTTTGATATTAAAACGCGAGACGTGGGCTCTAGACCCGGATCACACAGTCTTGCTTCTTCCATGGCGAAGGCCTGACAAGACTCCATGGGCAGCTTGGCCCCAGGACCCAGGAGTGCTAGACTCGTGGCATTCTCGGCCGTGCCCTCTGACAGGCGAGGGGCTCCCCAACCCACCTCACTAAGGGCCGCCCAAGTCCTCCCCATGAATTTTCAAGTATTGTAACGGCCTACTTAGCCAGAGCAAGCCATTTTGTTGTTTATGCAGTAAACTTAGATTGAACCTGCCCCTTCCCCCAAGAGAAAAGCGCTTAGAAACAGAACTGGGGAAATATGACTGACCAGCCCCTGATAATGGAGCCCACATACAAGGACCTGTCTGGCCCGGTGGAAACGTCCAATCAAGGGAAAGCACACGTATTACCAGCCAAAGAGTGTGAGCCCCGCCTTTTGGGCACCAAACAAAGGCGCCAATTCTAGCCAAGGTCATAGGCTGAATTAGATGACTATCATGGGGTAGAATGTAATTCAGTTGGACACCTGTGTGTGGCCAGGCTCAACCACATGGCCTTTACTCTATAAAAGTTAGTCTGTGAGACTGGGAGTGGTCACCTCTTTGCAAGAGATGGCCCTGGCCAGTCAGTTTGATTCTCAATGCTTGGCGTGAAATAAAGCTTTACTTGACCTTCGCTTTGTATCAGTCTCATCCTTTTGTCTACGGACCCTTTCAGTGGGGGCTTGTCCGGGATGAAACGGCGAGGACTGAGCCAGCATCAGAGAGCCTTTGGAGGTAAGATCTCAAGACCCCTTGAGATCCTATCTGTCTGTTTGTCTGTCTTGTCTGTCTGTCTGTCTGCGGAGCTCCAGGGTAGTAAAGGCCACCGGGGAGAAGCTGGACGCAGCATAGCTCCCAGGGCTGGAGTGGGTGCGGGGATGCCTCATCCCTCAGGGGGGGTTGCCAGGTGGGTACGGACCCTCCCAGGCAATCCAGGAACCAAGAAAATCCTCAACATTGGGTGCATCTAGGGGACCAGGTAAAACCACACCAGAGAGTGCATCTAGGGGACCAAGAAAATCCCCACCAACGAGTGTGTCAAGGGGACCACAACCGTTGGGTTTACGGATGCACATAGGGAACTGAGAAAATTCCCCGCTGAGTCAATGGATGCTCATAGGGAACCAAGAAAATTCCCTACAGCGGCGGGTTACGTTTTTAAGCTGGGATTACATCTTGCACATCTTTGGGTTTAACATCTGGTCGAAGAAGGGCTGCTGCGCCTGTCTTTGTCTTGTCTTCTTGTTGCTTGTTGTGTTGTTTGTTGTGTTGCTTGTTGTGTTTAAAGAAATGGGGCAAGCAGAGAGTAAGGGAACTCTTTCATCTCTCCATTCCTCCTAATAGGTGTGGGGCTTCTCCCTTACTCATTTCTTGTGTTAATGGCTGGCTATAACTGGAGCCAACTGGGGTTGGTCTAACTCGAGACAGAGACTTTAAGGAATATTCCCAAGCAGCTGCTGAAACTTCCTTTGTTTCGGGGAAGTTCCTTGCCCTCTCTGGCCCGATGTGGACTGCCTAGCCCCCTCCCCCTTGCTGGCGGGAAAGCATGATGTCTGCTCCTCTGTTGGAGTTGATAAGCTATAAAACTGGGAATCTTTTCTTTGCCTCCTGGCAGCACTTTGTTTCCTCTGTTTCCCCCTTCTCCTGTTTCTGCACCAACGTGCGTCCAGCCTGCCTGACTAGCCTCTAGATCATGCACCACGGCTCCTTCTCTCTTCACTGTCAAGGAGCAAGAAGAGCAGCCCCTGGACCTAACACCCCCCACTCCAAATCCTCCCACCCATGTCTCGGGTAAATATTCAAAGTGGAGTGGGCCCAGGTGGAACGTAAATCAGTATTTGAACTAAGTTAAGTTTGTTGGTTTAACTAAGATATACATGTCTTTTAAGTTATCAGCAGTAAACGTAAAACTTCAGAGTTTACTTAAGATCAAATAAGCTCATTATTTCTGTTAAAATCAGTTGAAATCTATTAGCAAAGAAATGACTAAACTGATGGTTAATTGTCTCAAAGTTTAGTGGGTAATTGCTAAAGTAGCTTTCAAAGTTGTTGGTAACCTGAAACTTTAAAGTTTTGGTTGGATGACAAATGGTTTTAAGTTATGGACATCTAGGTCTTAACCAAACAGGATAAAATGCTAAGTCATTAATTACTGGATGTAGGTTTGTGCTTTTGAAATCTGTTGGTAAACATGTTTTGCACTTAACTGATTCATAAATTTACCATCTAAAGAATTCTGTTGTAACAGTTCACAATTGGTTAATAACTGACTAGAGGTTAAGGTGTTTCTTTTTTTTTTAAATTAAATTTATTTATTTTCAGCATAACAGTATTCATTATTTTTTCACCACACCCAGTGCTCCATGCAATCCATGCCCTCTGGTACCCCAACCTCCCACCCCACCCCCGCCACTTCAAACCCCTCAGATTGTTTTTCAGAGTCCATAGTCTCTCATGATTCACCTCCCCTTCCAATTTACCCCAACTCCCTTCTCCTCTCTAACTCCCCATGTCCTCCATGCTATTTGTTATGCTCCACAAATAAGTGAAACCATATGATAATTGACTCTCTCTGCTTGACTGATTTCACTCAGCATAATCTCTTCCAGTCCCGTCCATGTTGCTACAAAAGTTGGGTATTCATCCTTTCTGATGGAGTCATAATACTCCATAGTGTATATGGACCACATCTTCCTTATCCATTCGTCTGTTGAAGGACATCTTGGTTCCTTCCACAGTTTGGCGACCATGGCCATTGCTGCTATAAACATTGGGATACAGATGGCCCTTATTTTCACTACATCTGTATCTTTGGGGTAAATACCCAGTAGTGCAATTTCAGGGTCATAGGGAACTCTATTTTTAATTTCTTGAGGAATCTCCACACTGTTCTCCAAAGTGGCTGCACCAACTTACATTCCCACCAACAGTGTAAGAGGGTTCCCCTTTCTCCACATCCTCTCCAACACATGTTGTTTCCTGTCTTGCTAATTTTGGCCATTCTAACTGATGTAAGGTGATATCTCAATGTGGTTTTAATTTGACTCTCCCTGAGGGCTAGTGATGATGAACATTTTTTCATGTGTCTGAAAGCCATTTGTATGTCTTCATTGGAGAAGTGTCTGTTCATATCTTCTGCCCATTTTTAAGGTGTTTCTAAGAGTACAAAATACTTAGTGTAACTAAGACTGATGGAAATAAGGGAAACAACTTTGTGAAAAAGTAGAGGATATGTAAGAAATATTTAAGGAATGGAAATGCATTTTATTGAAGATAAAAGAAGGTAATTTTTTCCTAAATGAGATGGTTGTTTGGAAGGAAATGGCTTGGGATAAAACCTGAATGCAAAGGAAAGTTGTAAAAGATTTGTGAAGGGAAATCTTCAGAAAAGGAATTTTAGGTATGGTCAGGACAGACTAAGAAAAAAGGGAGAAAAAGACCAGATGCTTGGGCACCTGGGTGGCTCAGTGGGTTAAGCTGCTGCCTTCGGTTCAGGTCATGATCTCAGGGTCCTGGGATCGAGGCCCACATCGGGCTCTCTACTCAGCAGGGAGCCTGCTTCCTCCTCTCTCTCTGCCTGCCTCTCTGCCTGCTTGTGATCTCTCTCCGTCAAATAAATAAATAAAATCTTAAAAAAAAAAAAAAAACAGATGCCTGATACTGTTTAAATAAGAAAGAAAGAAAAACAGCCTCCAAGGAGATTTAGCACTATCCTGACCTGACTCCACATAGATTATACTTCCAAGTGAAAGGGCCATTTGGCCTTGAGAGATTAAGGAAGCAGCCCAACCTTGAGCCCAACCCTGCAAAAACACCCTGTTACCATCCTCCATTGCCTGTAACCATAGAAACTCACTCTAATCTGTAAAGAGTGAAAGGGGAGACTGATCACCTCCCATTAGCCAGGGATACCCAAAAAGGGAGGGTGTCCAACCTGTTTGAATCTGAAGAGTGCCTGACTGTATGAATGTGTCTATATGACTCCACCGCTTCGGCTACGGAGTCTGAGTGGGCTGCACCCTGAGTCTCGCGGGGTGTCATATGGCATAATGGTCATCTACTCCAGGGAGTAGCCTGGTCTGGGGTTTATATGGACAGACCTTAGCTAAGACGCTCCTAAGTTCCTGCAAGGGACGTGAGCAGGACAGCATTGGAAAGATCCTCCTTCCTTTGTCTGCGACATCATTCACAATGGGAGGGAAACCCAGAAAACTCATATTTTAAGACTGCATGCTTAAAAATAAAAAAGGAAAAGACACTGGTATAGAAAAGCTGGTTTTCTCTCTGTTTAAAAGGGCAAAGTTTTCTTCGGTTAATTGAAATGTAAAGGGTTTTCTCTTTGCCTGCCCAGAAAACCCAGTTTCTATGTTTTGTTTTATCAGGTGTTTAACATCCCTAATTATATTTAGGCATATGTTTTAAAAACTTTCTAAGGTTTTAGCAATTGTTGACAAGATTTAAACCAATAATAAACCTTGGGTTACATTTGGGTAAATGCTGTAACTATTCTAGAGATTCTATGCATTTCCTGAAGTTTTAATGTTTTGATAAGGTCATCACCTGGTAATTTAGCCATATCTATTCTGAGTTGTTGTCATTTGTAATTGTTTTAATTCTCTTGTAAGATGAATTCTGCCTTAAAGGAAATTCATATGGGAGACTTTCAGGACAAATACAGGTCTTTGATATATTAAAATCCTGGAATGGAAACGGATAAGAATTTCCAGAAGTAAAAGCTGCATTCGGACTAAACCAGAATTAGCAACATGGAAAGTAATATGGGACTAAATCAACTAAAAGATTATAGTGTTGTATTGGTTATTTTAAACATTGCTGGTTCTCTAATGTTTGTTCTTCCAGACCAAGAAAACTTTTTTCCTTAAGATATCTGTGACTTACAGAAATGGAAACTTTTCTCTCTATCTAAACCCTCTGAAACCAAAAGGGCTCAGTAAGTATTCTGTTCTTTTTGCAACAGGACACCATTGGAAACATGGGTTATTTTACCAAGGCTTTGACTGGGATGTCATATTTGAAAAGACTCAGATATGACCAGTTTAAAGGAACTAAGGTTGACTTTATGAAACCTGGAGCTGTAAAGCCCTTTGTAACCGTTGGCCTGATACCTTGCTTACAGAGTTCCCAGCAGCCTCACCAGGTGAGTAAAGAATGCCACTCCTTGGTAGGTGCAGAGCCTCAGAAGAATTCACCCAAGTCGACTGGTATTGGCGTGAAATAAAGCTTTGCTTGACCTTCGCTTTGTATCAGTCTTGTCCTTTTGTCTACGGACCCTTTCGGTAACAGAAACCCCCCAGGTGAAAACTATTATCCAAAACATGAGGGTTCCTGGTGAGAATTCAGGGGTCTGTAATCCTGGATGGAAAAATAACCTTTATTTTCTCCAACCTTTAGCCGAGATTGAGCCAGTTCTTCCCACCGGGAACGGGGGTAGCAAAGCTCGGCAGTATTAGCAAGACCTGCGCTTCCCTCCCCAGTGGAAACCACAGGTGTTTCCGAATCTCATGATGCTTGTTGCAGACGCCTTCGTGACAGAGCAGGCCAGAGCTGAGGGGAGCCTGAGCCAAGCCGAGTGGGGCGGGGCAGAGCGGAACCGGAGCCCGGCGGAGCTGAGAGGGGCGGGGCGGAGCAGCCCAATCGCCATCGGAGCTGAGCCTGGGCCGAGCAGAGCGGGGCGGGGCAGAGCGGAGCGAGGACCCAGCGGGTCGGCTGAGGTCGCGCCAGCGCCCCATTACTGACCCGCGCCCCATTACGGACCCGTGCGCTAGCTCTCCGGGTTTAGCGCCAGCACACCCCACCCAGCACAGCTGAGGACCGACTCCGGGGAAATCGACGCCCGGGGGCTGCTCGCTAGGCTGGCTGACCCGGGCTCGCGGGTCCTCGGGGGCGCGCGCGCCTGGACGCCGCCGCGGACGATGCTGCTGCTCCTGCAGCTGTGGCGTCTAATGCTGGAGAGCGCGGCAGGTGATGGGGCGGAGAGGCGGGGGCCCTGTGGCAGAACCCCAGGGGACGCCCGGCAGCGCGTGGTTGGGGCGATCGGAGGCCATTCCCGGTTTGGAGAGCGGGGCGGGTGAGAACCGACCCAGGCCCGCAGGTGGCGTGGAGCCCTGGGTTAGAGCCCCCGTTTGGGGCTTCCCGCTGTGGCCCCCGCGTCTGGCTTAGAGCCCTGCGGGAAGCCGGCGGGACGCGGAGGGCTGGCGGTGACGCCGGCCAGGACTCGGCCGGTGTCGTAGCTTCTTGGGGGTCCCCGTAGGAACCCCCGTTGGACGCCGCTCGGTTCCTGGGGCTGGGCCCTCCCGGGAGGCCCTGGGGATGGGGGCAGGAATCAGAGAAGCAGGCACGTCCCCTTGCCAGCTAGCTCGGGCAGGCCCCCCCGCCCTCCACGGTGGGTGTCCCTGGAGGCTTGACGAGGCGGTCTCGGGTTACCAGGGCGTCCCCTGAGGTGGGGGGAGGGGGGCGGGAACAGGTGCAACGAGGGTTTCTCTGACCTGGCCCGGAATTTCCATTCTTTCCCAGTTTTAATTCTTCTGACATTGCTACCCGAGCCTGACCTCATCCTGGATTTCCCCACCGCTGCCCTGGGGCCTCGCCCTCCTGCCACACAGATGTTGGAACGCTTATCAGCACAGAAGGGGAAGTGTCCACTATCACAGTAATACCAAGAGGGGGTCACCCTCAGGCCCAACTCTTTGAAGTGCTTCACATACAAGAAGCCATTTCAACTTACAAAGCAGTCCTTAATTTAATATTTACAAGTTTAAACTAGGGCCCAGGGAGGACGCTTCTGGCAGGATCTAAAGTCGGAGTTCTGAGCCTTTTTTATGGCTTTGACCCGGTCTCAGAATGTTTTTAATGCATAAAATGAAATACATGGTGGTGGGGGGGGGGGTGCCTGAGTTGTTAAGTCATTTAAGCTTGGGAATCTTGATGTCCATTCTTGATTTCCGCTCAGGTCATGATCTCAGGGTCCTGAGATGGAGCCCCCATAAGACTCCCCAGGAGTGTAAGGTGCAGCCTGCTTCGATTCTCACTCTCCGACTCTCTCTGCCCCTTCCCTGCTAGCGTGCTGTCTAAATAAACAAACATGAATAAGTAAATAGAAATATATAGGCTTACAAAGGAATCTAATTATGTTTCTATAAAGCTATTAAAAAATTTTAATATAGTAGTTAATAGAATTTAACTAGAAATAGAAATGTGTGAGGTGTAGTATGTGTGCTACTAAGTTAACACCTTAAGTTATAGCCCCAAATAGCAACAATTCCCAGAACTGGGAACCAGTGAGAGCAGAGCATATGTCCAGGTGTCTGCAACAACTGTCATGTGATTCAGAAGCACCTGTGGCTTCTGTCCAAATCCAAAGCACGGGTCCTGCTAATCCCGCACAGCTTCGTTGCCTTCACCATAGGAGAAAGGCTAAGTTTCAGCCAGAGGTTAGTGAAAATCAAGAGGTTCTTTATTCCTTCCAAGCTGAGGCTCCTGAAGTCAACAGGACGGACACACAGGAGGATTCAGCCCTCAGCGACCCATGGAAAACATTTGAAAGAGAATCACCTTGGATGTCTGGAAAGATTGAGGGAGAGTTCAGTCCTTGGAACAGGACCCCAGGGGCATGGGCCACTGTGTCTCTGGGCCAAGACTGTGTTGGTTTTCAGGTTCACACAGTCCCCCCAACTCTCCCTGGGTGTAATATAGGGGCATATAGGTGATTCCAATATTGTGTGGCAGAGATGGTCATGGGTGTTTGCACATAGGCCCTGTCATTTTATGGAGGGATTGACCAGGGCTGACCTAAGGAGTCGGGACCCCAAGCCGAGGAGGAGGAGGGAAGGAGGGAAGAGATAACCCCAGGGTATACTAAACCTTAGGAGAGAGATGGCACATGGAGGGGAGGTAGCCAAAAGAAGGCCCCCTCACAACATTCCTGGGTGCCCGGCTTTCACTTCCAAAGCTAGGGATGAGGAAGTGGCTTTCATGGAGCAGGTATCATGAGTGCTCCAGCAGGGAAGTTTGAAGTGGCTCAACCTTTAGAATCACCCAGAGGGCTTATTGAACTACAGAAAGCTGGACCCCCCCCCCTCACCCCCAGCCAGAGTTTCGGATTCAGTAGGGCTAGGTTGGGTCCTGCAAATTTGCATTTTTAGCAAGTTCCCACGTGGCACTGAGGCAGGTGGTCCTGTAACCACACTAGATTGATTAGCCTAGAATGTTCTTCCCTCCTTACCCAGCCCCACAGCTGTTGAGGTCCCCTCTAGGTTTCAGCTTAGAAGGCCCCTGACCCCAGCACCTTCCCACCCCAAGGTATTCTGGTGCCTGGGACTTCCTGTGCCATGGCACTTATCAGCTCTGCTCAGCTTATTGGACCTACTTGTTTGTTGTGTCCTCCCTGTCAGACCTGAGCTTTTTCAGGCCCATGATGGTCTTGGTTTATCTCTGTCCTCACATCCACCCTCCACCTAGCTCAGTGCCTGGCTTGTAATAGGTGCTCACCAGCTGTTTGCCACATGGGTAATGCTAGGACACAGCTGAGCAAGTGGACAGAGCTGGGCAGGACCAAGCAGAACGTCCAGGAGGGGCAGGAATAGCTGGGTGGGGAAACCTCTGGCAGGAGTAGGGGCAACTCAGCCCTGCCTTCCAGGTAGACGCCATCAGGGCCTACCTCACAGGAATACAGTAAAAAAATGCCACAAATCAATATTTCTAAAGCTCTGGCACCAAGACCCAGAACTCAGCCCTGTTGGTTTTACACCTCCATGCTGAAGAAGCTCCTAGTCAATCCTGAGACAAGGCTTCCCTGTCCCTCTTCCCTTCCAGCGTGCCTCTCTTCATCATTTCATACCATCTCTCTAAGCAGAGACAAGGATGTGTAACATATTTATGCCTTGAGAATCATACTTCCCTTTTCCATTTCCCCCTTGCAGAGAGCCCCTGGGGGTTGCCTGTGGTGGCCGATGGCCCAGCTTCCTTAGCGAAGATGGTGATGGCAGAACTAGCCAACCTGAAGTTAGAAAACAAACCATGGCCTGGAGGTAAGGGACTGCCCACCTGCTGACAAGGGGGCAAGATGGCAGAGGCCAGGGGCCCCCAGCGATGCAGGAGGGCACCTCCACATCTGGGAATCTGGTAGGCTGTCTTTGCCCTGGTGGGGGACAGAGAGGCCAGACCCTCTGGAGGGTGCCCCAGGGGGCTTCTTCACTCCAGCTCTCTTTTTCCCATCCCCACCTCTCCTTTCCAGATAGGAAAGGATGAAGGCTAAGCACATGATGTCTGCAGAGCCCTTTCTCCCTGCCTGTACTTCTTCTTCTTTTTTTTTTTTTTTTTTTTAAAGATTTTTATTTATTTGTCAGAGAGAGAGAGGGAGAGAGAGTGAGCACAGGCAGACAGAATAGCAGGGCAGGCAGAGGCAGAGGGAGAAGCAGGCTCCCTGCCAAGCAAGGAGCCCGATGTGGGACTCAATCCCAGGATGCCAGGATCATGACCTGAGCCGAAGGCAGCTGCTCAACCAACTGAGCCACCCAGGCATCCCCCTGCCTGTACTTCTTTATATTTATTAGCTCACTGAACACTCCAGCACTGTGGAACAGGTCAAGTAATTGCCCTCACCTACAGATGAGGAAATCAAAGCCTGGAGCTGTGGAACAGAACCACACAGCTAGAGAGTGGCAATGCCACGTGGGTTGTAGGAAAGGGGTGGGGCACCTCCCTCCCCCACCAGTCAGAGAAAGAGGGAAGCTGTGTGAAAGAGGGCAGCACTGCCCCTTTCTTGTGGGGCTGGCGAACTGTCTCAGTGACCAGGACTCAGCAGTGACGGAAGAAGTGGGGGAGGGCTGATGACATAGGGCCTGAGGCAGCGACGGGCATGTCACAGCATGTCACAGCATAAGCAGATTCCTCTGGACACCTGCCATGTGGCCCCCACTTCCTCCTGCTGTGGTCTTACTGTGGCCGGCACTAACCCCAGGCTAGTAGGGGTGCTCCCCCCGAAAACTACAGAGGTAGCCTAATGATTCCTCAACTGCTTTTGCCGCACTCAGGGCTGGAGCACCAGGCATGAGGGTCTGTCTTGGATCCAGTTAGCTAGGAGGAACCTAGTTCCAGCTCATACTGTCCTCCCGGGTCAAAAAGATAGGTATGGGCAGCCTGGGAGCACCTCCCACCCAGAGAGCAGGCCAGGCTCCCAGGACCATCTAGTAGGCAGAGTAGACAGCAGTGGGATTTTCAGGGAAGAAGGAATGGGTAGCCCCCGATAGGGTCTGTGGAAGGCAATAGCTGCAAGCCAGCTGAATGAGGGGCCACAATCATGAACTTGTCCTTGAATTGTCCCCTGACTCCTGGTATGGGCCCCAGATGCCAGGGTGTGGACCATGGGTGAAGTAGTCCAAGGCAGAGCAGATGCCAGAAACCAGAACCTCCCTGGCAGGGAGAGGTAGACCAGAGGCTGTATCCAGGCCATTCCAGGAACAATCTGGACAAGCCTAGGAAGGATTTGGGAGTCAACCCATTCTTTCCCTGCTGCTGCTAACATCTATAGCTCCTGAGTCACACCACCATTTAATTCTTCTCCCATGTTACTGCAAAAGCCTCGGAATATCAGAAGAATACTGCTGCCCCCAGGACCTTTCCACTAGCTTTCCCTTCTGCAGACCCAGAAAGCTCTCTTCTAGACCTTTACATGGCTCCTTCAGGTCTTTATTCAGGAGTCTCCTTGGGGGTGGAGGGGGGCTTCCCTGTCCATTCTATCTAAAATTTTAAACCCACCCCTAACACGCTGTATGTCTCTGCTTTATTTATTTATTTTTTTTCTTTTTGGTCTCCTCAGAGCTTACTGCTGGCCAGTCTGTCATACATTTTATTCATTTATCTTGCTTATCCTGCTTTCATGGGAGCTTCCTAAGAGCATGCACTTGGGGCCATTGTGCTTTCCCAGCATCCCCAGGGCTTCTGAGAGGGCCAGATAAACAGCAGGTGCTCAGAAGGTACTTGCTGAGTGGGGCAAAAGGGAGGGCCCTGCCTGGCCATATGGGCAAGGCTGGGCAGAGCTGAGCCCATTGAAACCATGTCCAGGGAGGTGTCTGTGGAGGGCAAAGAGTGGGGAGATGTCGTGGGGAGAGGGCTGCTTGTGTGTGCCCCTACACAGTGTCAGCCCTTCGTGGGTTCACTAAAGGGCAGATGCAGCCCAGGGGGCATTGTGAGAACCTGGGTATGCCGTCTGGCCCTGCTTTTTGCTACTTGGCAGGCGACTTTGCATCTTTGGGGCTCAGTTTCCCCATTAGTCATAGATTGGCACAGCAGTACCTGCCCGATAAAATCGTTATGAGGGTTAATGGAGCCAAAATTTTGTAAAGTGCTTGGGACAGGGACCAGTACCTACGTGCTTTAGAACTATTTTGTAACTTTACAAAATAATACATGGGTAGACATCTTCTCATTTTTAACCAGAAGTCACTGGCTGTTAAAGCAAGTTAACAGTCATAAATAGTCACATGATCTAGCAAGGAAATTGTGTATCTGTCCCAGAAGAACAACCAGATGTATGTTGCTCCCTTCCCTGCAGGCCTGAACTTGGCTCACTTGTCCTTTCCCACCTCCTCACACTGAGGGAAGAGCATATCAGCACCTCTGTGGCCTCTTTGCTTCAGTAGTGGGGACCCAGGGTCCCTGCACCCGCTCTCAGCATCCACCAGGTCCCCATCTTGGAGGCAGCTTGAAAACTGGCACAGCTCTCAGAGGACGTCCTTCTTCCCAGATTGTGCATCCTTCTCTCTGTTCCAGGGTAGCAGGACTTCCAGGGTGCCTAGGTTTGAACTGTCCACCAAACTCAAAAGACACATCAGACATTGGTCTCATATTATGTGTATTTGTTTTCTATAGCTGCTATAACAAGGGTACCACAACTTTGTAGCTTAAGGACGACACACATTTATTTTCATAGAGTTATGGAAATCAAAAGTCCAAAATGGGCTTCTCTGGGCTGAGACTAAGGTGCCATGGGACAGCTCCCTACAGAGGCTCTAGGAAAGAACCCATTTCTTTGCCTTTTCCAGCTTCTAGAGCTGCATTCCTTGGCTCACTGCACCTTCCTGCCTCTTTCTCTGTTCCGTTCTCACATCCCCTTCTGTGGTAGTCACAGAGTGTCCTTCTGTCCCCTTTCATAAGGAAACATTCAGGGCCAGCCTAGACAATCCAGGATAATCTCTGCATCTTAGGATCCTTAATTTAATCACATCTACAGAATCCCTGTTACCCTGTAAGGTAACATTCATAGGTTCCAGGGATGTCTTAGGGGTCCAGAATTCAGCCTACCACACCGTGTGGCCTTAGCTAAGGAGGAGAGAGGACAGAAAGTACAATGTGCATGCTTCCCCATCACCCAGAAGGCAACTACCCAAAGACACAGTCTCTTTGCCCCACACTCAGGACAGGCAGCTACTGCAGATTGGAGCCAAGGACCAGGTGGGTCACCTTAGCATAGAGAAGCCAGTCTCTGTTCCTAGCAAAGCCTGTGTCCCTGCTCATAGCTCCCAGCCCAGGAACCACCCCACTAATCTTAACTCGGTGGTTTGTAAAGAAACAGCACCCTGAGAGTCCGTCATTTCCCAGGAGGCCTACACCAGCCCAGGCCTAATGTCAGCCCTTCACTCCCTTTCAACGTTGATCCCTCTTGCCTCACATGAAAAGTTTCACCAGTGCAAGAAGAGAGCTCCTCATCCTCTTCCTAAGCTTAGGAAAAAATGGGCTCTGGGGAGAGAATCCAGGCTTCTCTTATCTAGTGCATGGCTTTGGTACTGTACTCACCCTCCCCTGGGTCTCAGTTCCTTCCTCTATGAAATGGGGCCAATCACACCAACGTCTTAGGTTCATAATAAGGATCAACTGCGATAGTGAATGAAAGAAAAGCAGTCAGACTGGTGCAGGACATAGAGCAGTCACTCTCCAAAAGTGACAGCTGTGATCATCATCATCCTTGCCTTTCATGCTCTTGGGTTTTTTTCCCTCTCAATAAAGGCAGGCAGTATCCACTGTGTGCCAAGCATGATGTTCTCCCCAAGACCCATGGAAATAGTGGTGACACAGTTAGATGTATTGCCTGCCCCCTTGGAACCCACAGTTTCACAGGGAATGCAGAGGCTGCACTGAGGGTTGGCAGGTGGAAGCAGGAGGGCTTCCTGGAGGAAGGGGCACCTGAACTGCAAGCTGAGGGATGAGAGGCATTGGCCAAGAGAAGAGAAGGAGCATGGCTGGGACAGAAGGAACAGCAGGTACAAAGGGCCAGGGCCGAGTTTGCTGTGGCTTCAGTGGAGCTTAAAGAGAGCTATGAGGGAGGAGATGTGCTTGACTCCTCCTTTCACATTTGAATGTTCAAATATTGAGCATCTTTTATGTGCCAGAAGCTGTTCTAGGCTGGGAAAGAAGGATCCTTAGAGGAATCTCTGCCCCTGGGCAACTGACATTACAGGGAAGAGACTATTAACAAGAGAAACAGGTAGGGATGCTGGGGTGGTTCAGCGTCTGTCTTCGGCTCAGGTCGTGATCCCAGGGTCCTGGGATTGAATCCTGTATCGGGCTCCATGCTCAGTGAGGAGTCTGCTTCTCCCTCTGCCTGCCGCTCCTCCTGCTTGTGCTCTGTTTCTCTCTCTGGCAAATAAATAAATAAAATCGGCAAAAAGAGAGAGAAAAACCAAGTCAAGTGTACATCCTCTATGTGGTGGTAATGCTCCACAGAAAGTGGAGTGGGCAAGGAAGGCTTCACTGAGAAAAGTAGCATTTGAGCAAAACCTTTTTATTTTATTTATTTATTTGAGAGTGAGTGAGCACAAGCAGAGTGAGGGGCAGAAGCACACTCCCCAATGAGCAGGGAACCGGACATGGGGCTCAATCCCAAGACTCCTGGACTCTGGAATCAATACCTGCACTGAAGCTAAGACAGTTAACCAACTGAGCCACCAAAGGGTCCTGAGCAAAACCTTCCTTAATGAAGTAAGGGAGGGGCGCCTGGGTGGCTCAGTTGGTTAAGCATCTGCCTTTGGCTTGGGTCATGATCCTGGGATCGAGCCTCATGGCAAGCTCCCTGCTCAGCAGAGGACCTGCTTCTCCCTCTTCTCTGCCTGCTGCTCTACCTGTGCTATCTCCCTGTCAAATAAGTAAATAAATAAAGTCTTAAAAAAAAAAAAAAAGTGAAGTAAGGGAGGGGCCCCTGGGTGGCTCAGTTGGTAAGCATCAGACTCTTGATCTCAGTCCAGGTCTTGATCTCAGGGTCATGAGTTCAAACTCAATATTGCGGTGCACAGTTTAAAAAAAAAAGAAAAAGAAGATGTGAGCTATGGGTGAGTCTCTGGGAGTGAGCCCCTGAGAAAGGTGGGGTAAGTTTTTTAAAGATACAGCACTTGTTTTTATAGCTTGAGTCAGGGTGAGCTGCTAAATCTCATCTCCAGCACTAAGGTGAATGGATAAGCTGGTGCTTCTAGAGATGGTGGAGAACAAACCTTGAGGTTGCATTTGGACTTAAAGAGATGACTGGCAGTGTCTCCTGTGGGAACAGGAGGGAGTGGGGAATGCAGTCAAGATGCCACCAACTTGGCAGCAGTGGTTCAAGCTAGGAATAGTGGTCTCACTTTATCAGGTAGCTCTGGAGAATGAATAAATCCACAGAAATTAAGTTGCCAGACAACCAGGTTTTTTTTTATCATACCTTTGAAACTGTGAGATGGGAAACCAGATAATCACACTTACAGAGAAGAGTGTGAAGTCAGTAAGTAAAGAGTAAGTAAACCCTGAGTGAAGGCGGAGGGGCAGAAAACTTCCACAAGCCTAAAGTCCGCAAGACTTACCACATGAACGCTGGCCTCGATGTTTGACTGAATGACTGATTCTTTATTTAAACTATTTGGCTACCCTTACTTTTTAACCGAAATCCCCAGTTCTTGCTCTTACTGATGGCAAATACCCTGGTTAGGTTTGCATGGCCACCCCCACCAGTCACATAGGCCTGCAGTGTGGCACACTCATGGCAGAGCACATGAGTCTGACTGTCTTATGTCTTCACAGGGACACACTCTCTCCACTACCACTACCTGGCCTTGTCAGAGCCAGGCCCGGACCTTCCCCAGTTTCTGGCTGTAGGCTACGTGGACGACCAGCCCTTCATCCATTATGACAGTCGTGTGGACAGGGCCAAGCCCCAGGCCCCGTGGATGGCAACTGTGGATGCCCAGTACTGGGAGACAGAGACTCAGAAGCAGAGGGCCTGGGCAAAGGTGCAGCAGGTGGAGACATGGACCGTGATGGGCTACCACAACCAGAGCACTGGTGCGTCAGAGGCTCCCGCTGCCCCACCCCTTTCCTGCACACTCTTCAAGCTGACCCTCTGGGCAGCTATGCCTTTCCATTAGTGGATAGAGGCCGCCCCCCTGAGCCCATAAGAGGATTCAAGGCATGGCCCTGATGCATAACTCTATCCCCACAGCGAAGCGGGGCCTCCCGGGGCTTCAGAATCTGTTGTGGCTCCAGCAGCCAGCCCATGTGGTCAGCACAGCAAGCTTGTGCCCCACAATGCCTCCCCTTCAGCTACCTGGGGTTCCAGACTCCTGCAGACTGACAGAGGTTTCCCTCCCTCACACCCACTGCCAGGCTCTCAGACACCACCTCTGCCATGCAGGGTGGGAAGCCACATGAACTTGAAGCAGGCAGACAGCTCAGGGTGGGAGAGAGAACCTAACTGAGGACCCTGCTCTACCCAGTGCACGGGAGGAATTTAGGAGCGGTTCCCTCGGGCCACCCCCTCCTCTCAGCAGGGACAAGCTCCCATCCCCTGCTGGCTGCTGCCAGTGCTGCCCTCCTCCCATGCCTGGAAACCCAGTCTTAGGTATAAAAACCAGAGACTGGGAAGAGCTACACAGTAGCCCAGGGGCCCGAGGATAAGCACCCCAGCCACTTTGCTAGCAGCTAGTCTCACATCTGAACATGTCTTTCACATATCTGAATTTGGGGTGTGACCCAGTCTTACCATGAGTATTTCTTGAGGACCTCTTCCAACCATAAAGAGCTGAGTTCTTCTGATGGCTCTAGCTATGAACCCAAGGATTCTCCTGTAAGAGGCCCAAGAGGCCGCTCAGCCCTGGCTGCTCATGACAGTTCCCAGGGGAGCCTTCTTTTTTAAACACCGCCACCCTGCCCCTCACCCTTCAGAGGCACCCTCAGGCGCTGGGCTTCTCTCTGGCTCTCACGGATCCAACCCCATATCGCAAGCAAATGGCAGCCTTCTCACCCACATATGCAGGCATGCACAGTACCCAGCGGATGTTCGGCTGTGAGATCCGGGAGGACGGCCACACCCACAGCTTCTGGCAGTTCGGCTTCGATGGGCAGGACCACCTGTCACTGGACCTGGAGACTCTGAACTGGGTGTCGGCCAAACCTGCAGCCATGCGGACCAAGAGCTGGTGGGAGACAGAGCGCTGCTACGCTGAGTACGACAAGGCCTACCTGGAAGGCCTCTGCCTTGTTTCCCTGCGCAGGTACCTGGAGCTGGGTGGCCAGAGCCTCACCCGGAAAGGTAAGGTGCAGCCTGTCGCTGCAGGGCCCACACTCCTGTGCTTGAGAGTCTGGGGGTGGAGGTGAGGAGGCAGATTGTGTTCCCCTGTCTCAGCTAACCCCACTGAGCCCCAGAAAGAAGGCTGACTAGCCGAGGGCTTCCTCATGTAGAGCAGAACTCGATCTCGGGCCCTCATTCCAGACGAGGTGAACCATACTGTGGTCTTGGTAAGTGAGGCCTTCACTCTAGGCCTCATGTTAATCACCCATAGAGTGAGTATGTTAAATTAGGCGATTCATAAAGCCCTCCAGGGGCTTAACGTCCTGCGGTTCTCCTTCAGAAATGGACCTCAGGTCCCAGGGGATAGCATTCCTCACTAGGCCAGTCCCTGGACTACTGGGGACTGCCAGGGAAGCTGAGGCCCTTTGCCCCTCTGCCCTCACACACCCTTCATGCTAAACATGCTCCTCAGATCCTAGGTGTGTCCTGTACTTCTCCTGACTCCATCCATCAGGGCTGGCGGGACGGACTGGGATGAACACTAGGGAAGGTGGGTGCTTGGGGGTGCTGTGGCAGAGGCCTCATCGGCTGCTGGTGGGTGGGGCTGGTCAGAGCATCCAGCACACCATGGATGTCTGGTGACTGAGCAGCACCATGTGAATCAGCTGAGGCAACAGGAAGGATGGTCCTTGAAGGGAAGGCAGGGCAAATAACATCAAGAGAAGATGTGATTATGAGAGCAGAGTGTGGTGGGTCCCAGCTCAGGCATTGGACCCTAGCATCCAGAGCCACATTGTGACCCTGGGCGAGTCACTTGCCCTTTCTGTGCCTCAGTGTCCTTGTCAGTATTACAGGGATGGTGACAATAGCTTTGTCTCCCGGAAGCACCATACTGGTGTCTTACATGACTGTTGAGCGCTCTTCCAGCGCTCAGGGGATATCATCTACCTGTCACCTGTTGGACCAGGCAGAAATCTCCACAGACACAGAACCAAACAGGATGTGGAGAGAGAGAGTTAAGGAATCGGCTCACATGACCATGGAGGACCGGGAGTTCCGAGATCTGCAGCTGGCAAGCCAGAGACCCAGGAGAGCCAGTGTTTCAGTTTCAGTCCATAGACAGGAAAAGACTGATGTCCCAGCTGCAGGAGATCAGGCAGGAGGTTAGACTTTCTGCCTTGTTTGGATCCTCATGTGATTGGAAGGGGCCTCACTCACACTGGGGAGAACAGTCTGCTTTACTGCATCTACCAATTCAAATGGGCATCTCACCCAGAATAAGGATTGACCAAATGCTGAGGCACTGTGTGGCCCAGTAAATTTGACACATAAAATGAACCATCACACCTGCACAGTGTCGTTTGGAACAACGCTGAGAGAAAAAAACAAAAATTCAGGAATCCCCTTCAGGCCCTGAGAGCATGGGGGAGTGTGGACAGGAGTCAGGCTGGGCTTTAATTCTGGGCTGACTCTGGAGCTATACTCACAACCACTTCCTTCCAAAGTGAGGGAAGGACCATCCTTGCCTTCATTCAGCCTCTTGTTAGGCACCTACCATGTGAAGGAGTAATGGGGATGCATGTAGTCTCTGAGAAAACCATAGGGTTTCTGTGAGAAGAAGGGGGTTATCAACATAGGACCCAACAGCCCCACCCAGAACCTTCCCGGAGGTTGGGGGCAGGAAGTCACGTCCTCACTAAGGAATTCCCAGAATTGTGCCCCTTTGGGATGGCTGGCAGTAGGTCATCCCTTCCTCCAATACTGGTTGAATGCCTCCCCTGGGGAGAGACCTGGTCTCCAACTCCTTCCTGTCCTCCACCCTGGATGATGCCAGAGGAGCCCAGGATCAAACATGAGGAGTGGGCAGAGAGCAGCCTCTCATCAGCCTTTCTCTCTCAACCTCTCTCTGCAGAGCCGCCCACGGTGCAGGTGACAAGACACACAGCTCAGGATGGCGGCATCACGCTGAAATGCTGGGCCCGGGGCTTCTACCCACGGGACATCTCATTGAGCTGGTGGCTGGGTGAGGAGGAGCTGGTGCTAGAAACTGAGTATGTGGAGACACGCCCCAGTGGAGATGGCACCTACCAGACGTGGGCAGCTGTGCAGGTGCCAGCCAGGATGGAGGACCGGTACACTTGCCATGTGCAACACTCTGGCCTGAACCACACATTCACTGTGACCTGGGGTGAGGAGCTGGACCTGGTGGAGGGGATGTGGAGGAGCAGGGAAGGGTGCCAAGGTCCCTAGAGATAGCCCCATGGTCTGAGGCTGTTGACCCCTCTTCCCTCTTCTCTGCCTTCCTCAGAAGCACCCCCTCATCAGTGGATAACCAGTGCTGTGGTTATCCCCATGTTGATCTTTCTCTTGCTGACGGCTGGAGTGCTGATCTTCATCAAGCAGTACTCTCAAGGTAGGTGGGAAGAAAAAAGGGTGGAAGAAAAAAAGGTACCCTCACAGCTGGCCAAGCCCTGTAGGAAGAAAGGCTCTTCACCCATCCTTTCAGCAGAACGATTCCCTCTTGGGGAGCAGCAACTACAATTGAGCTGTTGTCCCCCGTCTGTGGAAAAGCCCAAGTACTCCCACCCCATTGCCATCCATCATCCTTGAGGACCCTGCGGATCCTGCAGCCAGGGAAAACCACTAGGCCTGACCTTGGAAGGGCCCTAGAGGGGGAGAAGGAATGGAAGGCAGGGAATGAAGACCGCCTCTGCCTACCACACACCTGATCACTGGTTTTGTGTTCTTTTTCTCCCCACAGCCAGGAATCAGGAATCTTGCAAACGAGCCCCAGGTGATTGTGGGTTGGGGAGGGGGAGAGAGGAAGTCCCAGGTGCTCCCAAGCATGGCTACAATGCCTGAGAACCAAAGATGGAGGAAGGGTGGTGGGTGAGAGCTTTCTGTCTCCAGCACGGCCTCATCCCTTGCTCCCTCCCGCTGTCCAGGAGCCAGGTGGAGGGGACAGGGAACCACCGCTGGCTTTGGGGGAGGGCTGGGGAGCAAGCCAGGTCACCTCCCCACTTCCTCCCCTGCAGGTGGAGAGGACCCTCCAGTGAGCCCAGTGAGAATGGAGGCTGCTCAGCTACTCTGTTGACACATGTTTACCGTCAGGTCAAGGAGGTGTTTTGTGGGGTGTGTGGGGGCCTCTAGGGCACTAGCTGGCTGGCCGCAGTGACCCCACTGTGAAGGGCCCACCCCACCCCAAAATGGAGCCCTCCATGGCTCCGTCAGCCTCACTCCAAGCAGTTTGTGCCACTAAGATCACTTTCTTCATCTTCCTGAAGTCCTTTTCCAAGTCTGTCTCCTGTCTGAGGAGGGCAGGAGTAATTCCTTGGATGGGCTCTCACTGGACGGTTAGCAAGCAGAATGCTTTCCTTTATTTTTTTGTATTGTTTTGTTTTTAAAGATTTTATTTATTTGACAGACAGACATCACAAGTAGGCAGAGAGGAAGGCAGGGAGACGGGGAAGCAGGCTCCCCACGGAGCAGAGAGCCTGATGCGGGGCTTGATCTCAGGACCCCGAGATCACGACCCGAGCCCAAGGCAGAGGCTCAACCCACTGAGCCACCCAGGTGCCCTAGAATGCTTTCCTGTTAAGTGTAAATCCCGCTTGAGTCTCTCTGGCTCTCTCTGAGTTGGGCAATGTGATTCTCACCGCCACTCCCCAGCATGAAAACTGAGGCTCTGGGCGGTTAGGGAAGAAGCAGAACACTGGTCCAGGAGTTAAGGGAGCAGCATCTTGACCCCACCTGCGGGCATCTGGATGCAATGGCCAAATGCCTGCCTCTCTGTGAAGTGTGTTCTTGTGTGAATGTGTATTTTCTTTTGTAAAGGTGATTAAAGTGTTAGGGTCTGTAAGGATGTGTGGTTCTGGGAGTGTGAGGGGGAGGGGGTCCATGATGTACGTGCAGGTGTGTAGGGGTGAGGGTGTGTTGCGGGGGGTCTTTGTGTAGCTGAGGACAAGTGCAGAGGGACAGACAGCCCAGGGGCCTGTTAGCCGAGGGCAGCTGGAGGATCAGAAACAATATGGTTAGTATTTTCCATCCTGTCCTTTTGAATGGTTTGAAGTTTTACAATAAGGGACAGAGGAGCTCCACCTTGTCCCATGGAAATGCTTGTTGAGATTCTTGCTAAGGGTGTGGCTGGGGAAGGTCCAGCTTCACCTCTAATGTTCGGTGGAGCAGAAACCCCATGTCTTCTTTGTGAACAAGAATCTCCTGGGGAGCACACATTCTTGTTTATTCTATTCGGGAAGCAGTTCTGGTCTGGGCCACCTGATGTGCATGGGGAGGGGATTCTAGAGCCACAGCACTGGGACCACTGCACTGTCATAAAGGACACAAGGTTGGGCCCCCTCCACCTCTCTGGAGGACCCCAAGGTATGACAGAAACTCCTCTGGGACTTCTGAAACCTTCATGTCTGCTGCCCTGGGAGGCCCCAGGCCCAAGGATATTGAAGATCTGTGATACTCAGAAAAGATCCATCTGCCCTGGTGGCCTGAAGGGCCTCAGCAGGGAACTCTGAACCACCCGAATGTACAGAAATTGTTGTCTTACATGTCTGTCTGTCTGCCTGCCTGTCTCCGTGATGCCATCCATGTGTACAAAGCAGGGTTCTGAGCACTTCACAAGTGCTAACCTGTGCAATCCTCATGGCACGCCTGTGAGGGAGAATTAATAAATCCATGCTACAGGAGAGGAAAGGGAAGCTCAGGGTCCTATGGCTGGTTCGTGCCAGAGCCAGGAGGGAAGCCTAGGAACTCTGGCAAGTCTGGGCACCTCACCATGGCACCACCACAGTGCCATTCTGGAAATGGGCATGTTTAAGTCCAGCTCTGCAATCCCTTATCTGCAGTTCTGAAATCCAAAACCCAAAGAAGTTTCTTCCTCGGCATCCAGACCCAACATGCAGTGAAATGAGGCAATCTGTGGGCCAGTGTGGCCTTTTCATAGTTTTCTACGGATGTACTGATGTCTGATTACTGCGTGTCACGCCAGACAACCTCTGGAGATGTTATGTGAGGCTCAGCATCTGTGCCTTGGCACTTTCTAAAACCCAAGGAATTCTGAATTCTTAAATATATCTGGCCCGAGGGGTTTCAGATAAGGGCTTGTGGATCTGTATTAATAAGGTTTTGTGATAATAAAGGTTTTATTTTTACAGGTGTCTGTATGGAAAAAAAAATTGGGGTACAAAGTGGCCCCCCACCTGTGGAAGGGCACACATGGTCTTTCCTGAAGCAGGATAAGGGCCCAGGGTATTAGTGGAGAAGCAGATGATGGAGAGGCTGTTCCCCCCCTTTTCCTGAGTCCAACTAACCCTTCCTCTGCTAGAGTAGTTCACATCCCGGATAGAATCTGGTCTTCCTGCTGCCAAGGGCACCGCTTCAGGCAGTAACTGCTCTGAAACTGGATTATGAGATCTTGGAAACTGAGCTTCGCTTTGGCTTTACTTTGTTCCCTAATTCCCTTACAGCCTAGTTCAGTGTTTTGCCCATGGAACCATAAAATATATTCTAGAGGGGTGCCTGGATGGCTCAGTGGGTTAAAGCCTCTGCCTTCGGCTCAGGTCATGATCCCAGGGTTCTGGGATCAAGCCCCTCGTTGGGCTCTCTGCTCTGCTTCTCTGCCTACTTGTGATCTCTCTCTCTCTCTCTCTGTCAAATAAATAAATAAAAATCTTAAAAAAAAAAATACATTCTAGACCTAAAGGGACCCTTACACATCTCTACAAGCCCCTGATAATTTGACACTCTCCCTCCCACATGCTGCACACCATCATGCCCCCTCCCTCGGCCTCTCATGTTAGAGTTCCTCTGGTTCAGGATGTCTGCTCTCTCTAGCGCGCATCTCTCTCCCCCTCTCTCTCCTACCTTCTACCCATACCCCAAGCATATATACTGGTTTCAGTTTGGTGCACCTGCAAAAATTGAGGCAAAGGAACACGATTCAGCCAGCACCCTCTGGCCAGGTAGGAGGTAAACCTGGGCATCCTGAGTCTAATTTCAAAGAGGGATGAACAGGCCCAGGAAGTATGGCAGTCTGCCATAACCCAGGCCTTGCTCCCACCCCCATTTTTGCTTCTCTGCTTAGCAATGGCTGGTCAGTGATCTCAACCAAAGACGGGGCCCCTGGACCCAGCTGGATCAGCCCAGGTGCCTGCCTGCCTCCCTGGTTCTTTCCTCAACACTCCAAGGAGAGAAGCTTGTGAGAGGGCAGAAGGCAGGCACAGAGGAACTTCATCTTAGCCTTAAGTGTCTCCCTAGGTGCCCCCTCAATAGTGACCACAGTCTTAGCAGTGGACAGAGGCAGAAGAGCAAGGTAGGAGGGCTCTGAGTGCCCTTGGAAGCACTAAAGGGGCCTATAAACCTGGCAGGGGCAGGACAGCAGCTTTGCAATCAACCAACCAACCAATCAATACATACATACATACATAAATGCAGATCTGCAGGAAAAGCAGCCTTTCCATCCATCAGAACATTACCTCCACTTGCTGCTCCTGGGAACTGCTTCCCTCTCTCAGCCCACACTACGCTGATCTTGGCTCATGACATGGGATCTCCAGCTACAGACCATGCCCTTGCTCACAGAGGCCAGGACATCTCCCCTGTGGGAGGAATGCTACTAGCCTTCTAGTCCTCAGGCTACCCCAATGTACCCCTACACTCTACACAAACCTTACCTGCTAACCCTCTGGAGTCTGGTCCCAGACCACAACCTTTTTTAGGTCACCAGATCTAGGGTAGAGTTCAGTGTGGCCTGGCAAGAGCTTAGCTGTGATGATGTATCAAATGAAGGAAAGCACTGATTAATAAGTAACATTCAGTGAAGAATATTAGATTCTATGCCCCCCAAATACAAGGCTTTTTTTTCCCCAAAGATTATTTTATTGAGAGAATGAGCAGGAGGGCCAGAGGAAGAAAGTATTCAAAGCAGACCACACTGAGCATGGAGCCCAACACAACCTCTGCTAAAACCAAGAGTCAGAACTGTGCTACCCAGGTATCCCCAAATACAAGGCTTTCTTACAAGCCATCTCCAATGTAGTCTCAGTCCCCCCAAGTAACTGCACTGCTCCAACCCTAGAATGCCACACCTGTGCTCCCCACAGCCTCCAGGAGTTCTCTGAGACATGCTCAAGCCACCTCCTGGAAGCCCTCCTAACTACCCCTGCTTTGAGGTTCCACGATGCCCACAGCACATGTCTCTGGGCTATCCCCAGGGCATGTCCAGGCAGTCAGGGTCTGGCTGGCAACAGAGCCCAGCAGGAAGGCCCAGGCCCTGACTAGTTTTTTGGTTTTGTTTTTGTTTTTTCCCCCTCTAACTTCCTGAAGAAGCTCACAGACCAATAGACACAGGAGAGTACTGAAGACACAGGCTGTCTCATTGGTGTCTTTTTAGCCTCATCCCTCTACCGCTGCCACATAACTGAAGAGTAAGTTCCAGTATGGAGTCACACAGCAACACCTCAAGGCAAACAGCAGGAGAGAAGGGAGTCAGCCTGCCAGCTCCCCACATCAAGGGGCTGACCCTCAGCCCAGGCTTCTCCAGGCCTGCTTGCTGGCTGTGCTGATGGAACCACCTGCTAGAGCAAGTCCAGGACAGGGAGAGACACAGAGAGCCAAAGCATTGCAGCAAGGATGGAGAGAAGTTGCGCCTGAGTTAAGAAAAGGAAGGCTGTACAGTAATCCACTTCCCACTCAGGGCATCAACTCAGAGGGAAGGCAGGGTAGGTCTTTGCAACCACCTCCTTCCAGGCATTTGCCTGGAAGTAACACAGCAGCCAGTGGGAGGGAGCTGGGGTGGGTCTGGGAAGGTTGGGAGGGAGAAGAACCCTGCCAGTTCCAGGGTGGGTCTTTCACCCAGGTTAGGCCCTTGCCTGACCAGGAATCAGATGGGCGTGGCTGGCGGGAGCGGCAGGTCCTTCTCAGGAGCTCTCTAGTGGATTCTGAAGCACACAGCCCCCCTGCTCTTCCCTGCCTGAGCACCAGGTGAGAAGACACGGGGGAACCGTTGTGGGTCCCCTGTCCGGCATCCAGCCTCTGTACCCACCAGGAGATGAGGGGCCCAGCACTCATCACCTTCAGTTCTAAAGGCTAGCTGGACAGAAGGGAAGAAGTCCCCTTGAGAGAAATGAGCTTGGGGACAGGCTGAGCTTAAGGTCTCCCCTAAAATCTCTGATGATGAGAACATGCTGTTCTTGAAATCCCTAAATTCATGTGCTACCTGAGGACTGGTATCTCATGCCAGCTGGCCCGGCCTACTCTGGGGAGATGCCCAGCAAGGACAGGCCTGGGGTAGCCCTCCAGGGGCCTGGTTACAGCCTCTCAATCAGCATCAGTGTCCCGCTCTGGTCCAGCCCAACCCACCCGCATGAAATGACCAATGTACAGGGGGCTCTTAATTCCAAGGTTTAAAGAATAGCTAAGTGATGTACCAAAAAGTAAAGATATGTATCCCTCTGGTTCAGCAACTGCACTCCGAAATCTTGTGCCTAGAGAAGAAAATGCATACTTTCGTTCACCCAGTGATGGACAGATTCAGGTGTTCAAAGCACTGTTCATTAATAGACCCACAGCGGAAACAACCCAAATGCCCAGCAAGAGAAGAACAGATAAACACATCTGCCCTACTCACACACTGGAATGTTTATACCAAACTGGAATGAAGAATGTATTACTACAAACAATAGCATGGATGAATCTCCTGGACGTTGAGTAAAATGAAAGAAGCCGAGCATAAAAGCTCACGCCATATTGTTCCTTTTCTGTGGCGTTCACAAAAAGACAAAACTAATCCATGGCTAACGGAGTGAGGACAGCACTTGCCTGCACAGAAGTGGATCTGCGATTTCTGGGGGTGCTCCATTTCTTGTCCTGGGTGTACAGTTTGAAATTTCTTTTGGAGCTATGCCTTTATGATTTGTGCATTTCTGTATGGTGGTCACATTTCAAGTGGGGCCGAGAGAGAACCAACAGCATTTCTGGAGTCGATAATGGTGAAACCACCCACAAACCCACAACCAGCCTCAAGGCAGACTGGCTGGCTACACTCGCCCTGTCCGGCGAGGACTTCTGGAATCTGACTCTGAAGTGCTAGGAGTGGGCAAGGGCCTGACTCTTGAACCCAGGAGAGAGAAACGCCAGAATTCCGACATCAAAAGGCACTCTGGAGGTCCCCTCTTGTATGCATCCTAGCCCAGGCATCAGCTTTCTCTCTGAAGTATTATATAGTAAATATTTTAGATTTTTCTGGCCAGTCTCCAACCACATACATAGTCTTATTATTTTATTTATTTACATACATAGAGTGATTGATTGATTGGCTTATACATGCATACAACTCCTTTAACATTTAAAATTGGGACTCAAAAAAAAAACCGGGGGCCAGTTTGTCAAGCCCCGTGCAACCCGGCCAAAGCGCGAGCTCCTCTGGAGCGCCTCCCCCAGATGCCCGAGCCCCTCTCTAGCGCCTCCCACAGATGCCCAAGCCTCTCTGGAGCGTCTCCCACAGGCGGTCCCCAGTGGGTGTGTGTGAGGAGGGCTCGCCTCCTCACCGAGAACTGGAGCGGAGATACCGGCGACCGGGAGGAGAGACGTAAGATGGCGGCGGAGCAGGGACCCTCGCGGCCGTCACGGGACGGAGAGTTGAGCTGGAGCTCTCCAGGCCGTCAGGAACACCCCGAAGTCCGCGTGAGATCTAGGGATACGTGTCTGGATCTCTACATGCAGGAGAAACCACGCGGGTGCGGCAGGAGGGGCGGCGTCGCGGGTCTGCGGGCAGAGTCTGAAGGTAAGCTGATGCGGGGGAGCCGCGGTACGCGCGCCCCGGGAAAGGTAGGTGGAAGATTCTGGGGCGCGGAAGCGTCCTGTGGGGACGGCGCAGAAGCACCCAGCACCGTAGCCGCGGGAAGCACTGCAGGGCCGGGGGCCCCACCGGGATCCGAGAGCTGCGGCGGGGAGGGAGCGCGGGGGCGCGCAGACCCGGGGCCCCTGCCCCTTCTGAGGCGTGAGGGCAGGGACAGACCCGGAGCCCCTGGACCGACCGGGGTGGAGGTCGCCGGGGGCGCGCGCGCGGGGCGGTGGCGGTGTTCAGCGGCACCTGCGGAAACGGAGACTGTGTTCTGGAGGGTTCAGAGAGGAGCGGACTGTGGTCTCTCCGCTCTGGGACGGGGGTTTGGGGGTGGCCATGTTTGCTTGGCCCCTCCGTACAGGCGGGAAGGCGCCCTGAGAGCCGCCGGAGAACAAAAGCGCCAAAACTCCAAACACGGGTTTCGAAGGAGACCATCCCCCCACCTCAGCAGGGTGGCCTGAGCAGGGGCGATGCTGGCCCCTGCCCCCCAAGACGGGCTGGAAGAACCAGAGGGGGCAACCCTAGGGTCCCCATAAAACTGTAACACCCCCACACAGGGGCTAAATACTGTATTGAACTCCAGGAGTTGACTGAACGGCTTGTGTCTTTTTCAGATACGGTTCTCTTTTCTTTCTCTTATGCTTCCTCTCTCTCTCTTTTTTTTTAACCTTTTTCTCATTTCAACTAGATGTTCAGTATATCAACTTATATTTCATAGTAGCTTTTTAACTTGGACTTTTGCATACTTTTTTTTTTTTTTGCAAATATATGCTTTAGCGTAGTCCTTCTTTACCCATTCAGTATTACCTTTGCATATACACCAGTTTTACTTTACCGGTATTTCTGGGAAGTAGTATCCTCTAACAAACACAACAAAATACCCCCAGGAAGAACCGAAACACCCTACACTTTGCCCACACTGAGAGATTATAGCCCCCTTCCCTTCATCCCCCCCTTTTTAAAATTTTAAATTAAAAATTTTTTTTTAAACTTTTTATTATGTTAGCCACCATACAGGACATCATTAGTTTTTGCTGTAGTCTTTCATGATTTATTGTGAATATTACCCAGTGCTCCTTGCAGTCCGTGCCCTCCTTAATACCCATCACTGGGCTCTCCCATCCCCTCTAAAACCCTCAGTTTGTCTCTCAGAGTACAGAGTCTCTGATGTTTCATCTACCCTTCTGATTCTCCCCCTTCATTTTTCCATTCCTTGTCCTAATGCCCTCCATGCTGTTCCTTATATTCCAAAAATAAGTGAAATACATGATAGTTGACTTTCTGTGCTTGACTTACTTCACTTAGCATAATCGCCTCCAGTTCCATCCATGTCAATGCAAAAGTTGGGTATTCGTCCTTCATGATAGCTGAGTAATACTCCATGGTATATATGGACCACATCTTCTTTATTCATTCGTCTGTTGAAGGGCCTCTCAGCTCCTTCCACAATTTGCCTATTGTGGACATTGCTGCTATTAACATTGAAGTGCATATGGCCCTTTTCACTACATCTGTATCTTTGGGGTAAATACCCAGTAGTGCAACTGCTACGTCATGGGGTAGCTCTATTTTTAATTTCTTAAGGAATCTCCACACTGTTTTCCAAAGTGGCTGCACCAGCTTGCATTCCCACCAACAGTGTAAAAGGGCTCCCCTTTCTCCACATCCTCTCCAACACATGTGTCTTGCCTTGTCAATATTTGCCATTCTAACTGGTGTAAGGTAGTATCTCAGTGTGGTTTTGATTTTAATTTCCCTGATGACTAATGATATAGATCATTTTTTCGTGTCTGCTAGCCATTTGTACATCTTCTTTGGAGAAGTGTCTATTCATGTCTTCTGCCCAGTTTTTGACTTGATTATTTTTTGGGTGTTGAGTTTGAGTTCTTTATAGATCTTGAATATCAGCCCTTTATCTGTAGTGTGACTTGCAAGTATCTTTTCTCATTCCATGGGTTGCCTCTTTGTTTTGTTGACTCTTTCCTTTGCTGTGCAGATTTTTATCTTGATGAAGTCCCAAAAGTTCCTTTTCACTTTTGTTTCCCTTCCCTTTGGAGACTGGTCTTGAAAGAAGCTGCTGTGGCCCATGTTACTGCCTATGTTCTCCTCTAGGACTTTGGTGGATTCCTATTCTATACTATCACATTGAGGTCTTTCATCCATTTTGAGTTTATCTTTGTGTATGGTGTAAGTGAACGGTTGAGTTTCATTCTTCTGTATATAACTGTCCAATTATCCCAGTGCTATTTATTGAAGAGACTGTCCTTTTTCCATTGATATTTTTTTCCTGCTTTGTCAAAGATTATTTGACCATAGAGTTGAGGGCCCATATGTGGGCTTTCAGTTCTGTTCCATTGATCTGTGTATCTGTTTTTGTGCTGATACCATGCTGTCTTGGTGATCACAGCTTTGTAATGTAGCTCGAAGTCCGGCAACATGATGCCCCCAGCTTTTTCTTTTACAACATTTCCTTTGGCAATTCAGGGTCTTTCCTGGTTCCATACAAATTTTAGGATTGTTTGTTCCAGCATTTTGAAAAATGCCCATGAAATTTGGATCGGGATGGCATGAAACTATAGACTGCTCTGGGCAGTATAGACATTTTAACAATGTTTATTTTTCTGATTCATGAGCATGGAATGTTTTTCCATCTTTTTGGGTCTTAAATTTCTTTCATAAGTGTTCTGTAGTTTCTAGAATATAAGTCCTTCACCTGTTGTGTGGGTTTATTCCGAGATATCGCCTGATTTTGGTGCTACTGAAAATGGAATTGATTCCCTAATTTCTCTTTCTACAGTTACATTGTTAGTGTATAGGAAAGCAACTGATTTCTGTACATTGATTTTGTATCCTGCCACATTACTGAACTGTTGTGTGAGTTCCAGTAGTTTGAGGGTGGAGTCTTTTGGGTTTTCCACATAAAGCATCATGTTATCTGCGAAGAGAGTGAGTTTGACTTCTTCTTTGCCAATTTGAATACCTTTTATTTCTTTTTGTTGTCTGATGTTGCTATACTACGTTGACCAATAATGGCGAGAGTGGGCATCCTTGTCATGTTCCTGATCTGAAGGAAATGCTCTCAACTTTTCCCCATTGAGGATGACATTCATTGTGGGCTTTTCATAGATGGTTTTTATGAAATTGAGGACTGTTCCCTCTATCCCTATATTCTGAAGAGTTTGAATGCTTTTTCTGCATCAATTGAGAGGACCATGTGGTTCTTCTCCCCTCTTTTAATGTGTTTTATCACACTGATTGAATTGAGAATGTTGAACCACCCTTGTATCCAAGGGTAAAATCCCATCTGGTTATGATGAAAATCCTTTTAATGTCCTGTTGGGTCCTATTAACTAGGATGTTGTTGAAAATTTTGGCATCCATATTCATCAGGGATATTGGTTTGAAATTCTTTTTGATGGGATCTTTGCCTAGTTTGGGGATCTGGGTAATGCTGGCCTCAGAATGAGTCTGGAGGTTTTCCTTCTGTTTCTATTTTTTTAAAAACATCTTCAGGAGGATAGATATTATTTCTTCTTTGAATGTTTGGTAGAATTCCCCAGGAATCCATCAGGTCCTGGACTCTTGTTTTTTGGGAGGTTTTGATTGACTGCTTCAGTTTTGATACTGGTTATCAGTCTATTCAGGTTGACAGTTTCTTCCTGTTTCAGTCTTGGTAGTTTATAAGTTTCTAGGAAGGCATCCATTTCTTTCATGTTGCATAATTTATTGGCATATATAATTTCTGATAATTGTGTCTATTTTCTTGGTGTTAGTAATGATCTCTCCACTTTTATTCATAATTTTATTAATTTGGGTCCTTTCTCTTTTCTTTTGGATAAGTCTGGCGAGTGGTTTATTAATCTTTTCTTTCAAAGAACCAGCTTCTAATCTCATTGACCTGCTCTACTGTATCTCTGGTTTCTAACTCATTGATCTCTGCTCTGATCTTATTTTTCTTCTTGTACATGGCTTAGGCTTCATTTGTTGGTTTTGTTTGTTTGTTTGTTTTCCCAGTTCTTTAAGGGGTGAAGTTAGTGAATTCGTGGTTTTTCTATTTTTTTGACTGAGGCTTGGATGGCTGTGTATTTCCCCCTTAGGACTGCCTTTGCCGTATCCCATAGGTTTTTGACCAGGGTGTTTTCATTCTCACTGGTTTCCATGAACTGTTTGAGTTCTTCCTTTACCACCCCCTTTTAATAAAAATTATTTAATTTTTTTTTTTTTTTTCAGTGGCAGCTTCTGACACTACAGATTTTCCTCAGATTCATCTTGCCTGAGTCGTAGTTGATATTTTGGACCCTCTACATTCCCTCAACCATCCCTCAAGAGAATGACTAGGAGGAGGAACTCCCAACGAAGGAAAGAACCAGAGGCAATGGCCTCTGCCACAGACTTAATAAATACAGATCTAAGGCAGATGTCAGAAAAAGACTTCAGAGTAACACTTATAAAGTCGCTATTTAGTCTTGAGAAAATTGTTAGCAACGGTTTAGAATCTATAATGGCAGAATGTAGAGCTCTTGTTGCTGACATTAAAAATGCTATGAAGGAGATGCCATCTCAACTGGATGCTCTGAATGCCAGGGTAAATAAGAAAGAAGATTGAATTACTGATCTAAAAGATCTCTGTTAGAAAGGAAGGAAGTCAAGAATGATAGAGAAAAATAACTACAAGCTCATGAGATCAGAAGTAGAGAGACCAGTGACACCATGAAACATTCCAAAGTCTGAATTACTGGGATCCCTGAGGGGGTGGAGAGAGAGAGAGATAGGACAAGCATGTATACTTGAGCAAACCATAGCTGAAAACTTACCTAATCTGGGGAAGAAAAGAAGGATCTGTGTCCGAGAGGCAGAGAGGACCCCTCCCATGATCAATAAAAACAGACCAATGCCCCGCTATAGACTAGTAAAACTTGCTAATCTTAGAGCCAAGGCAGCTAGGGGGAAGAGATATCTTACCTGTAGAGGGAGGAACATCAGAATAACATTAGACCTGTCCACAGAGACCTGACAAGACATAATCAGGGTACTAAATGAGATGAACATGCAACCAAGAATACTTCATCGAGCAAGGCTGTCATTCAGAATGGATGGAGAGACAAAGAGCTTCCAGGACAGGCAGAAAGTGAAAGGATGTGTGACCACCAAGGCAGCCGGGGCGGGGGGGGGGTGTTCTATAAAAGAAAAAAGACCCCAAGAGTAATACAGACCAGAAAGTAACAAAGATAACCTACAGGAACAGGGAGTTCAGTGCCATATGATGGTACTAAATTCATATCTTTCAATAGTTACTCTCAAACAGCCTGAAAAATGAAATGGCACAGGGTTTCAGATTGGATAAAAAGATGGGACTCATCCATATGCTGCCTACAAGAGACTCATTCTGAACCTAACGACACCTCCAGATTGAAAGTAAGGGGATGGAGAACCATTTATCATGCAAATGGACCTCAAAAGAAAGCTGGGTAGCTACTCTCATACAAGACAAATTGGAGTTTTAAACCAAAGACTGTAGTAAGAGATATAAAGGAATACTATTATCATACCTAAAGGGTCTATCCCACAGAAAAATCCAACAATTTTAAGTATCTCTGTCCCCAAGATGAGAGCAGGCAACTGTTAACCAAAATAAAGAATCATACTGATAATAATATATTAATAGTAGTAGACCTCTCAGCAATAAACAGGTCATCTAAGCAGGAGATTAACAAAGAAACAAGAGCTTTGAATGGCACAGTGCACTAGATGGACTGTGTAGATACATACAGAACATTCCACCCTAAAATAACATAATACTCATTCTTGAATGCACATGGAACTTCCTCCAGAATAGATAACATATTGGTCACAAATCAGGTTTCAACCAATACCTAAAGATTGAGATTATTCCCTGCATGTTATCGACCACAGTGCCTTGGAACTGGAACTCAAGAAAAAATTTGGAAGGAATTGAAATGTGGAAGTTAAAGAACATCCTACTAAAGAATGACTGATCAACCAGGAAATTAAGGAAGAACTTAAGTCATGGAAACTAATGAGAATGAAAACACATCAGTCCAGAACCTATGGGATACTGCAGAGGCTATCCTTTCAACAATGTGGCAGGATACTGTTGGGAACTGTTTGCATTGTTATGACTCTGGAAGCCTGGATAAGAAGTGAACTTAGACACACTTGGGGACGCCCTTGTGTGCCAAGGGAACCTGGAGCAAGTCCAGCGGGGACGCTCGCATGGCTTGACTCTGAAAGGCTTTTCAGGGTGAAAATAACATCTGCATAGTTTTATGTGATTCACTTATGACTTATCTTAAGAAAAAACACATTCTTGGAACCTTAAGATTATTACAAAAGTCTGGAGGTTAATAGCCTGTTAACATCCTGCCTGACTCATTTTTCACTGACATATATGATTGAGTATTGATACCAGCATTGTGCTGAAGCTGTATGAAAGTGATTACATGAAGAAATAAAGTTGCTACTTGCCTGAGATGGAGTAGTCCTCCTGAGCCCGCTGTCTCTCTCTCTCTCTTTTCCTTAAATCTCCCAGCCCTACTTTCAGGTGTCTTTCTCCAGCTGGACCGGCAGGATACAAATCAAAACCACAATGAGATATCACCTTACACTAATTAAAATAGCAAAAATTAACAAGACAGGAAACAAGTGTTGGCAAGGATGTGGGGAAAGGGGAGCCCTCTTACACTGTTGGTGGGAATGCAAGCTGGTACAGCCACTCTGGAAAACAGGACGGAGGTTCCTCAAGACATTAAAAAGAGAGCTACCTTATGACCCAGCAATTGCAGCACTAGGTATTTACCCCAAAGATACAGGTGTAGTGAGAAGGGGCACATGCAGTGTTCATAGCAGCAGTGTCCACAATAGCCAAACTGCGGAAGGAGCTGAGAGGCCCTTCAACAGATGAATGAATTAAAAAAGATGTGATTCATGCATACAATGGAATATTACTCAGCCATTAGAAAGAATGAATATCTACCATTTAAATCAACATGGTTGGAACTGGAGAGGATTATGCTAAGTCAAGCAGAGAAACAATTATATGGTTTCACTCATGTGGACTAGAAGGAATAGTGCAAAGAACCATAGGGGAAGGGATGGAAAACTGAAGGAGGAGAAATTGGGGAGAGAGATGAACCATGAGAGACTATGGACTCTGGGAAACAAACTGAAGGTTTCAGAGGGGAGGTGGGTGCGGGGATAAGGTCACTGGGTGACAGGCACTAAGGAGGGCACATTTTGTGATGAACACTGGGTGTTACATGCAACTGGTGAATCATTGTACACTACATCAAAAACTAATGATGTACTACTATACAGTGGCTAACCGAATATAATGTAAAAAAGTGAAAAAAAATTATCTGCCACTGAACTCTTAAGTGGGCTTCTCCAGCCTAATAAAGCTGATGTGAGTGGCACCTGGCTGGCTTGGTGGGAAGAACATGCAACTCTTGATCTTGGGGTTATGAATTCAAGCCCCACCTTGAGTACAGAGATTGCTTAAAAATAAAATCTTAGGGGTGCCTGGGTGGCTCAGTGGGTTAAGCCGCTGCCTTCGGTTCAGGTCATGATGCCAGGGTCCTGGGATCGAGTCCCGCATCAGGCTCTCTGCTCAGTAGGGAGCCTGCTTCCCCCTCTCTCTCTCTGCCTGCCTCTCTGCCTGCTTGTGATCTCTCTCTCTCTGTCAAATAAATAAATAAAATTTTTAAAAATAAAATAAAATCTTAAAAAACCAAAGAAGCTGAGGTGAGTTTCCATGATACATTTTCTGAACATCCTGTGAAAAATACACCGGCAGCTACCACCATTGCTAAGCTCCAGCCCCCGAGTACCCCCACTGCTGCCATTTTGCCAATGCCCTGAGAAAATGGCCTGATGCCATGGGTGTGCCAGGTCACCTGCTCTGATAACCCACAGCTCCAGGTTGGGTTCAGGAGATGGCAAGCAGCCCTCCTGCAGATAGAAGTATGCCTTGTTGCAAGGATGCCAGGGTTGCAAAGGGGCTTAAAACCAAGCCTCACTTCTCTTCTGGTAAAGATCAGATAAGCTTTACAACAATCTGAGGGAATATGAAAGAAGCCCCTTCCAGCTGGCACTTGAACTTCAGGAAGGGTAATTTAGAGAAGATAAAAGAAATAGGTATTAAAGATGGGGAGGGCAGGTGACAACGGCATATACAATTTTTTTTAAAATTTTTACTAACATATAATGTATTATTAGCCCCAGGGGTACAGGTCTGTGAATCGCCAGGTTTACATTTCACAGCACTGACACACATACCTTCCCCAATGTCCATAACCCAACCACCCTCTCCCTACGCCCCCTCCCCCGGTATTAAAGATTCTTATACATCTAGGTATTCTTTAGAATGGGTATCTGCTATATGCCTTTTAAGTTTTACCAGTTCCTCCAAGATGCTCCCTCTAGCCTCCCACCATCTTTTCCCTGTACATGTTACCCCTTGCTCTTTTCCTTCAGCCCTCCTTCCTGCCTGGGTTCAGTGCACCCCACCCCCCTCCAGGGCAGGCAAGAATTTGCTTTTGAGAAGCCTCCTCTTACCTTGTTCTCCCCAGCTGTTTCTGCCATTTCATGTGTAAGGTAAAACCTGCATTCAGAGAAGGGTAAATATTCCAACCCTGAAACACAGTTCCAGTTCTTATTGCTCAAGATTCTCCCTCCTGGCTCCTCAGGCTCATTTAAGACCTCTGGGAAGTCTCCCAGACTACACACCGGGAATTTGTTAGTTTCATAACAAACACTCCCAATAGATGCCCCACTGTAGGCAGGTCAGGCCTAGGTTTCAAATCCCTCCCTCTCCAAACATACAGTTCTGAGAACCACTAAATGAGAGATGGGCTACTTTTCATCACAAGGTCCCAATCTCTTGATCCTATTCAAAGAGGAAGAGGACAGGAAATGGGGTGAGTTTCTTCTATGGCTCATCTACTATAGGAAAGGAATATAACTGTAGGTAATGGGGATACAAAGAGAACACCAGTGGGCGCTGATCTAATTACAGATGTCAATAATAATTGGAATACCAACTTCACAACAACGCTCTTTACTTCCATATGGGGATATGGCAGCACAGTTATTAAGAAAACCCAAGATCACACAAAGTGACAGGTGGAGTGCTAACACAGCCTGGGAGAAGCCTTGTGGAAGAATCTTCACATTGTGCCTGGACAGAGACCTGAAGGATAATTAGGGAGCTATATCTGGGGGGAGCAGTGAGACAAAAGCCTTCTAGGTGGGAGAATATGCCCAAAGACAGAGGCAACAGCCTGGGATGAGTGTGTCGGATTTCCATTTCAGGCAGATGGTTCTGCTGGCTGCAGGATGGACTGAAATGTTAAGAAATTCCATCCATCCAGCCGGAAGCTGATGCGGTCAGGTCTAGGATGGCAGGAACAGAGAGAGAGAGAAGGCTGCCTAGATTTGAGGAGATAAAAATCAGCAGGGCTTGATGGTTGCAATTTGTTGGATTGGTTCATTATTTACCCAGCAGCTATGTAAGTACTTGCTGTATGTTTGGCACAATGATCGAGGAGCTGCATGTACAATGTTAACAGCCCATTTACCATCCTTGCTCTCTAGAACCTACTGTTCAAGTCTGGGCCCAGAGGGAGAGGAGGGATTCCAGTAGTGCAGGTGGTGCTCCTCAAACCAAACAGTGATGAATTAATGAGGGGTCCAATCATACCAGTGGTCTTGAACAACATTTTACTTAAGCAAAATTGAACATATCAGGGTGCATTAAATGCCGTAAGGGAAAGGACAATATCCAGAAATTCTGTTTCTGTTATACATGTGCAAGTCTGTATTGGATTAACGTGTGCAGTGCATTTCTTAGTGAGGGTCAAGTAAAAACAGAAAAAACAGACCTTGTGAAACCTTGAGTTACAGATAACCACATGCTTATACCTGAACTCCTTGAAGGGATTGATCATGCCCTGCTCACATTTTTGTTCCTATAAAGTATATGGTAAATGGATGGGTTATGCGTGTGTATGATGAACAGAATTAAAATGAATGGGCAGGGGCGCTTGGGTGGCTCAGTGGGTTAAGCCTGTTCTCCGGTCTTGATCTCAGGGTCCTGGGATCCATTCCCCACATTAGACTCTCTGCTCAGCAGGGAGCCTGCTTTCCCCTCTCCCTCTGCCTGCCTCTCTGCCTTCTTGTGATCTCTGTCAAATAAATAAATAGAATCTTTTTAAAAAATGAAATAAATGGGCAGCCGAGCGGATGGATGAACGGATTCACGCAAGCGTGGGTAGATGGCGAGTGGACGGGGAAGAGAAGCATTATCGATGAAGGTGAAACCGTCTACAGAGTCACTGCAGGGCATGCGGAGTCTGAGGTAACTGAGTGGTCAGAGTAAAAGTCGCGGGAGAAAACCGGCTAGGAGGCCGAGGCTCCTCAGGCAGCAGTAAAAGGGTTAACTAGTTTTGAGAAAAGGGAGGCACTCGAGCCCCCACACGAGTCCACCTGACCTCAGAGTAACCGCAGGCGGCAGCAAGCCTCACCCCGCGGCGATTCCACAGGCCACGCCCCCGAGCGCGACCTCCGAGAGGAGGGCGTTCTCACTACCACCAAGATCTTTGGCTAGAAGGGCGGGAAGTGCACAAGAGCGCGAGCTTGGCCGCCGCACTCTCCTTTCGGTCGGTTCTCGGGTACTGGCTCCGCTGAAAGAGTCAGGCCTTCCCAATCCTACCAATCGTAGCGGCGCTAACGCGACTCGGGGGCGTAAACAGATTCTCTTCTCACCTGTGCCTATTCTCGCCAGTCTTTTCTTCTTCGGTCCGGCTACATGGCCGGCCGCGCTCCCAGCTGTGGCGTCCCCTGTGGCATCATAGAGAATGTGGTCCTCCGTAGGCTCAGTCTACCCCTTTCCAAGTGGGGGTTAGAGCGCCTACGTCATTCTCTGTCGCCTCGGGCTGGGTGAGGAGTGTCGACACTTGAGGAGGACGCCGCTGGGTCGGGCAAACCCGGAGGGAAGCGAGAAACGTCAGGATTTGGGCGTATATTCTGAGCCTCAGAGAAGTGGAGGCTGCATCCTGGACCGAGGGCTTTCGTCCCTTGAGCTGGGAAAAGCCTGCGGGAGGGGAGCCAGGCATCTTTTCGGGCCTGAGGAGGAAAAGCGGAGTTGGTAACAGCCTGGGGTCACAAGCATAGCTTGGGGGCAGGCCCGCAAGCAGTCCGCCAGCTCCTCAGCTCCGAGCCGAGGCATCCACACCCACAGGCTGCACACTAAAATGGCTGGCTATGCCACTACTCCTAACCCCGTGCAGGATCTTCAGGAGGAAGCGGTGTGTGCCATCTGCCTGGATTACTTCAAGGATCCTGTATCCATAGGCTGCGGGCACAACTTCTGCCGCGGGTGTGTGACCCAGCTGTGGGGCAAGGATGATGAGGAAGACAGGGAAGTGAAGGTAGATGAATGGGAGGAGGACGAGGACGACGACGTGGAGGGGGCCATCGGTGGATGGGAGACCTCCATTCAAGAGGTTTTGTACCAGGGCAATGCCGATGAGGAGTTGTTCCAAGACCAAGATGATGATGAACTCTGGGTTGGTGACGGCGGCGTCAGGGACAACATGGACTATGTGTGGGACCAGGAGGAAGAGGAGGAGGACCAGAACTATTACCTGGGAGGCATGAGACATGACCTGAGAATTGATGTCTACCCAGAAGAGGAGATACTGGAAGAATACGACAAGAACGACCAAGAGCTGCATCCTGACACCCACCTGCATCCTCTGGCCTCTCCACGTCAGTTCACCTGCCCCCAGTGCCGAAAGAGCTTTACCCGTCGCAGCTTTCGTCCCAACCTGCAGCTAGCCAACATGGTCCAGATAATTCAACAGATGTGCCCCACTCCTTATCGAGGAAGCTGGGGGAATGATCAGGGTATCTGCTCCAAACACCAGGAAGCCCTGAAGCTCTTTCGCGAGGTGGGCAAAGAGGCCATCTGTGTGGTGTGCGGAGAATCCAGGAGCCACAAACAGCACAGCGTGGTGCCACTGGAGGAGGTGAGAGGCACAAGGAGGGAAAAGGGGTGAGGGCTTGAAGGGAGTGGAGAAAACAAGGGGAACTGGGAGAGATGGGTACTTGCTAGTTGAACCTTTCTGTGAGAGATGAGGGCACAGTAGTGAAGATTGGCATAGGTAGGCAAATTGGTTGAGGCTGATTGGCTTCCCCTGAGGAAGCTGAGCAAAGACAACAGTCACCAGAAACTTACTACTGTTATTCCCTTTCAATCTCAGTATAGGCCACATAGCCCTAGTTCTTGATTTCCCTCTGTTGAGTCTTGAGTCTGTACCTAAGTCTACAGGACCCTTAACACATAGGAACAGAAAGCTTGTAGATAGACATTTGGGACCTCAGAGCACAATGTCAAAACAGATGACTGGAGAAGAAACACACATACAAAAAAAACCATAACTGGTATTGGTAGACTGAAATGCCAGGTTTGAGTCCTGGTCTAATTAAGTGGAACTGGCCATACCCCTTCCCAAAGTCTGAGGTTGCTTCCTCATCCTCTATAACAATGGATATAGGGAAAACAGTTTCCCTACAGAGGAAGGCAGAGGATATAAAAATGTTTTTACATCTTTTTAATGGATCAGAAGAAGCTTCATGCCCTGATCACTCTCCTTTCCTGGTATTTTATCACAGTAAAAGGAGTGAGGGATTTAGAATTAGATGACCTGGCTCTGCCACTTACTGTCTAATCTTGGGCAGGTCTCTACCTCTTAGTTTATTTTTCCCTAGGCTTAAGATTAAGAGAGCATGTATGTGAAAGTATTTTATAAACCATAAAGCACTGAACAAATGTCTGCTTTTTTTTTTAATTTTCCTCTAGCTTGTCTTCTTTTCTTCGGGTTCTGATTTGATTAATACATTGCTTTCCTGATCTGAGTATTACAGGGTTGTCTCAATGACAGCTGGAATATTGTCTTTCTTACCAAAAGCCTAGGTGAATGTGACTCGTAGCAGTACCGAAGGAAGGAGAGGATGTCTCAGGCCCATAAAAGTTTTGTCCTGAATATTAGCAGCTGCTCACATCTTGGTGTGCTTTATAGTTTATAAAATATCTCCTCATGTTATCCTAGAGTAGTGGTTTTCAAAATATGGGGACTGACCAATTAGTGGGTCTTAAAGTAAATGGGTCATGACCAGCATTACTTTTAATATTAAACAGAGAATATCAGAGTGCATGGAACACACTAAGGAAAACACTGTCTTTTGAAACTTTTATATGTACACGTGTGTATACTTAGTCTGAGAGTAAAATGTATTGCTTACTCTGGATTGCAGTCAAAACATAATCAGAACACTGTCCTAAGACATCATATATTTGCTATTATCATTACCCTTCAACTTACAGTTACTGGTAAATGGACACATAAGACAGAAATCTTAACTACAAATCACTGCTAATTTCCTCATACGAACTTGACTTTACGGATAATTTCCCCAGGGTAACAGAAGTTGCCGCCAGGAGAAACTATGTCCTATACTTCTGGGTTTTAGCACACTGCCACTTATGTAAGGAGGTAACCTTTCAGTCCTCTGTTAGAATTTTCTGTAAGGATTCTGAAACCAAAATTTTAACTGAAAGCCAATTTAAACAGGAGAGATGGTCTTTTCAACCTGGGAAGCCAGAGAATACTTATTTGAAACTTGAGGAGTTACTTATAAAGCATACCAGTAAATATAAACACCAAAACCAAGTAAAACAAATTGGAGATAATCCCGTTCAAAAATACAGAGTATTTAAAAGGAAATTTAACTTTTATTTTCAAACACATACCAGAATTTAGGTAGGTGGTATTGCCACACATAGAATTACACCAAAGAGGTAAAAATTTTTTTATGTATGTATAAACTTTTAGTAATTGATGACATTGTTTTGTTACTGCCTTTCATTGGTCAACATATACATTACAGGAGCATAACTTAGAATTTTACCGAATAAACTCTCATAATAATACTTAACATAATAAACTCTTTTTGTATATGGTTTATTTAATATTATGCATTACCCTGTTCAAAGTTCTGGTTAGAGTGTATTCTTGACAGCTACCAATTCAACACATTTTTTATCTACTTTGGAGGTAAGCAAGCTTTTTAGTTTTAGGAACTGAGTAGGGTGTTGTCACTCATAGACTCAAGGACTAGTCCGTGACTTTTAGGAATAGGAGAGAAAGGCATTCTCTCCCTCCACAAATTTTATTAGCACTGCAGATACAGTTTATAAAATTGTATAGTTTATAATATTAGTGTTGTAATGTTAAAAAGAAAAAATATTTCTTAAGAAATAAAGTTGGAAAGAACTCCTTGGCTGGTGGGAGTACAAAGACAGAACAAGAAGCGTTCAGAGTAAGGCCTATAATTAATGAAGTTGGACAGATTGGGTAACTACATATGTCCACTGTGGGGATGGTGCTATGTATACTGCTATTTTTATAACATAAAAAGACAGTTATATTGTTTTGAGGTCAGTGTTCTTTTAAAGTTTAATTTGTATAAAAAGAGGCTTTTTAGCTCTGAACGCTTACTTATTTACATCTTCCATTTTGTCCATCCCTTAAGTTAGAGTTCATCTTGACTCTTCAAGCTAGAATCAGAGGATTATGAAAAGTAAGATCATTTAGATTTGACCAAGGGCACCATTAAATGGTGTCAGGTTTTAGGCGGCAGATGGGTGTATAAAAAGGAAATGAACAAAGATTTCACTTTTTGGGGTTTAGGCATAACTGGATGCCTATATTGCTCTGCCACCAAAGCTGCCGCCAATAAAATCACTCATGTTTCTCCAAGAGGGACCAGATGCTTTCATCATCAGTACTCCTTTTTCTGTTTTCTCCTTTGAGGTAGCTAAAGATGGCAGCCAAAAATGTTTTTGAGGCTTTTTTTTTTTTAATATTTTATTTATTTATTCGACAGAGAGATCACAAGTAGGCAGAGAGGCAGGCAGAGAGAGAGGAAGAGAAGCAGGCCCCCTGCCAAGCAGAGAGCCCGATTCGGGGCTTGATCTCAAGACCCTGGGATCATGACCTGAGCTGAAGGCAGAGGCTTTAACCCACTGAGCCACCCAGGCGCCCCTTTTTTGAGGCTTTTATGAAGTATATATTCACATTATGACACAGAAGATAGGGTCAACTTCTTCAGTTGAGTTACCTGAAAATGTTGGCCAGTGACACCATGCCAAACACTGTTAAATTTATGCTATAAAAACACTGGAGTATTCTGCAAAGCACAATTCTCTGCAGCTTTAAGATTGGACAGTATTGGAATATTAACATCAATCTTCAAAGGCTATGAAAGCATAATATTAAATAGCCCTTTTAATTGCAAAGGAGAAAAAAATGGAGAAACTCTTGAAGCCTTGCATTCCAAGTGCTGCCGCAACTTTAAGAGGAAATTGAGGAATTCCAGACTTTCTTCATCTATCTCCTGCAGGCTTAACTCTGGATTGATGACTGAATATATCAAACTTCAAGTTTTAAAAACTTCAGCTCATCCTTCTTCGCTTAGTTGAGAAGAATCTACTGATGAAAATGTGCTTTGCTTATGTTTAAAATAGGCTTTAAAAACTGTGAGTGTGCTGGTTTCACAAGCCTAATACTTGACCACTGAAGACAGTATTTTTGAAGCTGTACAAAATGAACTGAGTTGGAAGAAAATCTTAATATTATAAGGGTATATATTACAGTAGTGTTTTAGATCTGGGTTTTTGGCAAAACTGAAGAAAACCGTGTTTAGGATGTATTATAGCAATCACCACCAAGCATCAACTTCCATCAGCTGGCACATAATCTACTGGAAATCTTCACCTTGCTGTCAGTGTAACCTTTGTGAAAAATAGTAGATTTGGTCCCAGTTTGCCTTGATTTTTGAAGATCTGTTGAGAATCCTGTTGAAGAGTATTTTCTGTTACATACTGAGGTTCCTTGGTTGTCAAAGAACTGTATTCAGCTGAATTTTTGGACAGAATGATTTTGGAACACCAATGCAAAACACCACCTCTGATTTTGGAATACCACCTTAAGAGAATCTGTACTTTTAAAATTTCAAAAATTAAAACTTTCAGCAGAATTTAATGCACTGAAGCCTAAAATACACTGACTGTGAAATGTCGAAGGCGAGCACCAACAATCCCTGCTTGTTTTGAAATACCTGAAGCAAAACTTACCAAAAACTCAGCTACACATAGCAAACTCGTACTAAAAATGTCTAATTTGCTTGGCCATTTGAAGGACTAGATTCATGTTATTTCAAGAAAAAAGCATGAAATGTCCAGAACTATTTTGGGTGATTGTTCTTGACGTTTTTCTTAAAACCTACCTGTTGGACTTTTGGAAAGAATGTTTTCACTGATATTTGGTCCTCACTGACAGCACTGCAAGAGGATTATGTGGAACTCAAAGACTGATTGCTTTGACTAGAAACTTCCAGATAAATACTCTAGAGAAACTGAGATGTAAAATGTCTAAACAGATTAAAAGAATTTATTCCATTTTCTCTTTACATCTTAAAAGCTTTCTGGGGGGAGAGGGTATATCTAGCTCTGGAGAAAAAACAGCACCAGAGTACTGTTAAAACAGCCTGTGTTTTGTTACATCTTCTACACCACCCAGGAAAGAAAAGTTAAGGCTTAACAATGACAACGTTATCTCATCATCTGAATAAATCCTGGCTTCCAAAATTACCGTTGCTTTGATTTTTAGTCACGATACTTAATTGTGAAATTTTAAACAACACGGAAAGAGGGGGAGTATGAGATTTTTAGGTATATGAAAAGTAGAGCTATGGGTTACAAAAACGTTGAGAAAAACGGGTATATCCATATTTACCAAATACCCATCTGTTTATTGAATGTTTTCCCTACTAGGTTAGCTGTTGACTGCTGTATCACAAGTCAGACTGTTTAAACTTGCTCCTCGCTACTCCTGTGGCTGTACCTGGGACCTCATCTTTATACAGACTTGCTACACATCTGAAATCCTCATCTCCAGTTGCACTATGACCTTAGCTCTTAGCCTTCTAGTGCAGTCAAACACACTCCAGTTATACCTGCCCTTCAGTTTCATGGAGACCACAGTTCCACTGACTCCTTATTTTTTTCCTTCCCAATTTAATAGACACTTGCCAGCCTTAATTATTACCCACTGAGTCTGGACCTCATGAATAGTCATGACTTTAAGAACTGATCCACACTATAGTCTAGACCAGTGTTTCTCAACTTCAGCACTACTAACATTTTGAGTAAGATAATTATTTTGCGGGGAGAGAGGCTGTCCTGGGCACTGCAGGATGGCTGGCAGCATCCCTGGACTCTATCCACCAGATGTAAGTAGCACCCCTCCACCAGTTGTGAAAACCACAAATGTCTCCCAACATTTCCAAATGTCTTACGGAGAGGGGAGAGAAGCAGAATCATCCGTGGTTGAGAACTAATAGTCTCTACTCAGAGAAAGTGGTCAAATCACAGATGTGCCATTACCAGATTTACTTATGCCCTATAGCCTGTGACTGACCCAGGTGTTTAAGTGTTCAGTGGAAGAACAGCTCCACCTAGCTAGAACATTACTAAACATAGTCTTAGCAGATTAACTGCTATGACTCCTACTTCTTCCAGCTCTTGGCAAGCAGATGGCAGAGTCAGCAAACCTTTTTTTAAACCAGAGCTGCCTCTGTCACTGCCATTTGGGAGAACAAGGGCTATGACAGATAAAGCAGTATATGAAATGAAGATCTAGAAATGATTAATAAGGCAGTCACTTCAGCAAACATCAGTTGCAGCATGGCCATAGGACAGATTGTTGGTTTGGGGGGTTTTTGCCTTTTTTTTTTTTTTTTTAATTTATTTGACAGAGATCACAAGTAGGCAAGGAGGCAGGTAGAAAAAGAGAGGGGAAAGCAGGCTCCCCACTGAGTAGAGAGCCCGATGTGGGGCTCGATCCCAGGACTCTGAGATGACCTGAGCACAAGGCAGAGACTTAACCCACTGAGCAACCCAGGCGCCCCATTTTTGCGTTGGTTTTTAAGTACTATGCAGAACTTATAAAACCAGAACCTGTCTGCTCCTATTGGCTGTGTGTGGCCCTGGAGTAATACAATATAACATCAGCTCCTAAAGCACTTCCTTAAAACCTAGTCTCTTCTCTGCCACTGGCCATCAACCTCTGGCCCCTATGCCATGCCTCCAGAAATCTTTATAGGACCTGAAGATTCTATGCTATTCCCCAACCTCAATCCCTGACCCCCCAACCCAGAAAATTATCCTGTAACAATGAAGTTATTACAAATATTTATCAACTGATAAAACAGGGTAACAAAAAGGGGGACACGAGACCGCCTACTATATCAGGTCTAAAAGGACTTTGCAACAGTGGAAGTGTTCTGAATCTGTGCTGTTTGACCTAGTAGGTATCGACAGCTACCTTGAGCTTAAGCTCTTGAAATGTGTCTAGTCCAACTAAGGAACTGAATTTTTTTTTTAAAGATTTTTTTTTTTATTTATTTATTTGACAGAGAGAAATCACAAGTAGATGGAGAGGCAGCCAGAGAGAGAGAGATAGGGAAGCAGGCTCCCTGCTGAGCAGAGAGCCCGATGCGGGACTCGATCCCAGGACCCCGAGATCATGACCTGAACCGAAGGCAGCGGCTTAACCCACTGAGCCACCCAGGTGCCCCTGAATTTTTTTTTTTTTAAATTTTATTTATTTATTTGACAGAGAGAGATCACAAGTAGGCAGAGAGGCAGGCAGAGAGAGAGAGGAGAGGAGGAAGCAGGCTCCCTGCCAAACAGAGAGCCCGATGCGGGACTCGATCCCAGGACCCCGAGATCATGACCTGAACCGAAGGCAGCGGCTTAACCCACTGAGCCACCCAGGCGCTCCCTAAGGAACTGAATTTTTAATTCCATTTAGTTTTAATTAATTTGAAATAGCCATACATGGCTAGCAGCTGTCAAATCACAATGAATTGTATAGTTCCACAGAAAGAAGGCAGGTTGAATTCTGATCCTTTTAGGACTCTCAGGAGTAGAAGCAAGTCCAAAGGGATGATGAAAAAGAAGTGAGACAACTCTTTTCCCAATCAAGAGATGTAGGCTCAAAGGTATTTTGGGGCATGGAAGAAAATATTTAAAAGGCCTTCTTGTATTTTCTAAAAATCTGACTAAAACAGTTTTTTTTTTTTTTAAGATTTTATTTAATCTCTGTCAAGTAAGATCTCTGACAGAGAGAGATCACAAGCAAGCAAAGAGGGAGAGAGGGAGGGAGAAACAGGCTTCCAGCTGAGCAGACAGCTTGAGGAGGGTCTCGATCCCAGGCCCCTGGGATCATGACCTGAGCCAAAAGCAGACACTTAACCCACTGAGCCACCCAGGCGCCCCTAACTAAAACAGTCTTGAACAGTTCCACTTGTGATTCATGTGGATCACATGTGAGAAATGTGATAGGGGAGAACTCTAATAGGAAGTAGGTAAAATACAAACTGCATTACCCTCTTCCCAAAAAAAAAGCCAGGACTGGGGCCTCAAAATAGGAGGAATATGAGAATAAATAAGGTTTTATTTGGTGCCTGACTTTCTGACAATGGGATGTGGGGCAAAACCTAGCATTAAAGGAGGTAAGTGGGTTCTTCCCTTTCTCCTCTCACACCCAGATCCTGACAGAGGGTGGTAAAGAGATCAAGGAGTCCTAGAAGGAAAAGTAGTGTACTGGCAGTGATAATGAGAAAAAAGGAAGTGAGAGGTTTTAGGAATAACAGGGCTGAAAAGGAGGAGACTGTGAGAGCCAAAAGTGGTGACAAATTTAACTTTTAATCATAGTCTTTGCCTACAAACCAGAGTCCTTAGCACAGTGTGAGTATCCTGGGCAGGGGGAAATAGCTTATCTTGGCACGTGAGAAGTTGAAGATGTGACAGCAGACCAGCAAAGAAGGAAGGAAATGGCCCTCTAAGTTACTACTCTTCTCCCCACCTCTATCCCTCCAAAAGGAGGAAAATGGCCTTAAGTAGATTTGAGTTAAAAACAGCCTTAAAAAAACAGGGAGGGGCTTTTTCTTATTCTTCCATAACTTAGACCTTCCTAATATTTTACCCCATCCTAAAGGACTCAGATGCAGAGTTCATCAGAGACTTGATTGACAATTCCACTTGGTACCAAAGCAGGGCTCCACAAAAATGAAAGACCAAGGCCACCTACAAGAGGATCCCTGGAGGTCACACCCCCTTTTTGTCTGCCATTCCCTAAGCACAAAGATTTCTCTCTACCCGCCCCACCCGCAAAGGATGGAATTTCTCAGCAAGCTCTGGCGTTTTAACCCAAGTATGAGCATGAAGGACTATTTTCTCTTCAGCCCTTTTGTGGTAAGCTAGCCAGCCTCAAAGTTCCATTTCAACATATTCTCCCAACCCTACTTCTTACCAAATTCTCTTCCAGGTAAAAATCTGAAAAAAGACACCTTGGGTCACCTTCTATTTCTCCCTACCACCTAATGGTGTTTTAAATCCTTTAACAAGCCAGAGGCCTGCCTTCTCCTAGCTTGTTTATAATTCTGCATATCTGCTGAAGCACCTAGGGCCTGGGGAATGCCACAGTCCCATCTCCCAGGGAAAATACCAACAGAATGCCTTAGATGCTTTCTAGGGGACTGTTAGACCTCAGATTCCTGCCTAAAGTGGACACTAAATATTTATCAAGACACATAAAGAAATTATATGTGATTTTTTTTAATATCCGTTCCTGGCAGTGATTTATTGTCACATCCCTACCTCTCACCAGGTATGGAATAGAACCTACAATAAGAACAGAACCTCCCATGTTGCCTTCCAACCTTTTTGAGCTTAATTCTTTAGGCCTCAATCATGAAACAGTTTCTATAATCACAGCCCAATTCTAAATATTGGAGTGAAAAAGGTAGGAGAGGGAGGAGAGAGATGGATTAGAGATGTTGACTTGATCACTCATATGGCCAATGGAAAGTCCTCAGTGCCTCCTTTTATAGGACTCTCATGACCCTCCTTACAGACCCTCCTGTCCAGCTTCTAAATTCTTGTTTCTTGTCTCACTCTTCCAACCTACCCTCCATTCTGACAACAAATAACTGGCAGCAAAATCAAGTCTAGGCAGGAGAGGGATTAGACAATCCTAAAGAGACAATTAGAGGCTTCAGGACAAAATTCCTTTCTAGTCAACTCCTTCCTGATAGGGGCTCCCCGACCACCTTGGGTTTCACTCTCTCCTACCTTTCCATTTGAAACCATCTCCCAAACCTCTGCATGCAAACCACTCTAACACCTCTTCTCCATGGTGATCCCTCTGCCTGGAACACCTTTTAACTATCTACCCTTAACTACATAGCCTATGAGGCTAGTCACCAAGATTAGAATCTTCCACAACCAAGAGGTTGTAACAGCCCAAACAGACCATCAGTCCCTGACCTCAGGGCACCGAGGAAAAGCCCTGAGGAATTCAATTAAGGGCAAACTGAGCTAAGAGCTAGGAAGGCCCCAAACACCATCACTATGAGGGCAGGAAACAAGGAGCCTAACCTAGACTTGAAGGTCACAAAGGGTTTCCTTAAGGCAGCGATTTCAAGGAAGCTTAGATTAAGGAAGAAAAGTAAGGGTAGGATATGGTGGGCTTCCAGGCAGAACAATGTGTGCGTTCTGAGAGAACTGACAGATGCAGAAGTGGAGGGCCAGTGTACCCACAAAAGGAATATGGTGCAAGCCAATGCCAACCACACAATCTGTGGAGGAACAGCAAAATGAAGGGAAGCCACTTGCTTTAGCTGACAGAAGCCCTCTGGTCTTGGCCACACCCCTTTCCCAAGCCCCTCAACTATCTCCCACAATAGTCCTCACCACCTCATTGAAGGGAAGACCTGTTTCACCTCCTGAACGCTGGCAGGAGGGAATAGAGGCTTCTGTTCCTAGAAGAGAGGTCATAGGCCTCTAGCAGGGAAACCAGAGGGACTTCTTCCAGCTGTGTGATCTTAGGGATTGCCACCAGAAAAGAAATAGTGAGACAGACATCCTTACAAATTTCTCCTTTGTTTACCTTGTCTGGCGAATGAAGGTGGTGCCAATCGGGGCATGGGAGAAAACAGGCAGCCCAGGAGACGGAACCAGAAGTGCTTGGGGAACTTACCAGAGGGGTGGCCTCAGAAGCAGAACTAGGCAGAGTAACTTTCCCGAATTTCTCCCAAGGTCAGGTGGGGCCCTCCAGCAGGTTTCTACCTTTGAGAGGCCAGATCAAAGACACCCGGAAAGAAAAGGCCCTGAGGCCCCCACCGATGCCTACAGAGGCAGCAGACTGTTGTGGGAAGTGTGAAGCTTATTCCTAAGATGCATCCAGCAGCTGAGATTAGTCCTCCCTCTGGAAGGGACCAGGCTTGAGGAGAGAGTAGTCCAGGTGGGCCCATATGCCTAGCAGGAAGTCAGCGGGCTGAGAGGGAAGCAGGCATGTGTGGGGCTCAACTCCAACTTGGGCTGAGAGGGGAAGGCTGCCGCTGCACCCCATCTCTACACCTAGCTACACCGAAGTGTCCTGAGAGTCAGGGCCAGGCCTCCCTCCATTCAGGAGTGCCCCTCAGTGGTTTTATGGCTTGCCAACATCCTCTCCAAGAGAAAAGAAGCCAGGCAGTGACTGGAGAGAAACTTCGAGGTAGAAAGCCCAATCCTGTGGCCTGGTTGTTCAGGGAGTCTACTACATTCCATTTCTCCCTCTCCTCCGCTGGCATTGCCAGATCGGTGCTGGTGGGCTCCAAGGCAAAACCCTAATTCCTCCCTTGGCCCAGCAGGAGGGGGAGCTGCCAGAACTGTCTCAAAGAGTAAGGGGCCAGTGTAGGGAGGGGCCCGCGGAATTGCTGGAGGCCAAAGACAGCTACAGAAATCTTGGTCTGGTGTTGGTAGCCTGAGGGAGGACTTGGGGAAGGGCCTCCCCGACCCCCCACACCCGCAGAAGGGGCCTGGAGAGGGCAGGGCTAGCCTGGGAACCGACCAGTGCCGAGATGTGGTGTTTTTAAGCAAGCCTGAGAAACCTGGAAGCTCATGTTAAACCTGTACTCCAGCGGATGCCTGGGTGGCTCAGTTGGTTAAGCACTGGCTCAGGTCATGATCCCACATGAGCTCTTTCTCAGCACAGAGCCTGCTTCTCTCTCTGCCTGCCATCCCCCCTGCTTGTGCTCTCTCTGTGATAGGTAGACAGACAGACATACAAAAACAAAATAAACCTGTACTAGTGACCCTACCTCAGGGACGTTGACTCCACAGGGGCTCCCTCGCAAAATTCAAGAAAACAGAGAGCCAAAAAGATTTCTCCGGGGGGGGGGGGGGGGAGATATGATATGACTAAGCAATGATCTCTTTAGAGTGTGGGTAGGAGATGAACATGTATGTGTTCTTGAACTGAGAGCCAATCCTCTGCATATATAGGCCAACAGCCAGGGGAGTGTTTGCACTGTGCATCTGCACTGGAAGATGCATGAAATCTCTCACCCCTCCATTTGTCCCAACCGTCCAGAGTACTTGGCATGACCTGAGCTATGAACAGCAAGCTGGATATCGGTGTGGGTCTCCCATGACCACAGGACAAACAAATCATGGGTATGAGTTGGGGTCCAGTTCGAGTTCAGTGTTGGAAAAGAGAAAAGGTAGCTAACTGGGGGTGTTATGGAGACAGGTAACAGGGATCCCTGAAACATAGGACCCCACCCTGAGAAGCCATGGCCCTTTGCCAAGCCTGCTGGCCCCCTCTGTCAACTGCTCCTCACCTCCATCTCACTGTTTGGTTTTCCGAAGCCCCCACACTCCAGCTCAGGACTTTTGGCACTGAATCCTTCTCCCCTCCCCCGCCCCTGCCATACGAGTTCTCTTATGAAATCTTATCTTCCCAATATCCCCAGGGCTGTCTCCTACTTCTCCTTTCTCTCAGTCTCCTATCCGATCACCCCAGCAAATGTAAACTCCAAGAAAACCAGCTCTTCACCATCTTTATCACAGCTGTATCCCACAAAACTTAAAACAAAACCTGGTATCCAAAAGGTGTTAGGGAGTTTAAGTTTGCCTGCATTCATTCTGCCAGGCATTGTTCTGGGCACTTTACCTATCTGAACTCATTTACTCTCCTCAACACCATTTTTGGTGGGTAATATTATTTCCAACCTCTTTCACAAATGTGAAACTTAACACGTGTTACAAACAGAAAATAAACACTTACGTATAATCCCCCCCCTTATTTTGCATAGATGACAGCGACTGCTATCATTCTGGTTATGCATCTTCCCCTTAAAGAAAATTTGTGACAACGGCGCCGTCTGCCAGCATCGTCTCTTAACAGCAAGGATGTGCGGTAGTGGGAGGCATCACATATTCACGTACCATGCGGTTGTACGGGAGGCCGTTAAGCAGCCTGGGAGCCATGTTCCACTGCTTCCCAGTCTGAGGGGATACGCCTAGCCCCCCAGACCCGCCGACCTTTCTGTGAGGTGGTGAGGCTCAAAGCCGGCTTTCCACCCGAGTCCCCAGAAGTCAGAGCCCGGAGGCCTTTCCTCTCCTTTTTGTTTTTGCGACGGCCCTCCGCACTCCTGCCCCGGCGAGAGCTGGGTGGCCGACAAGGAGCCCACAGGCCAGTTTTTCGTTCCTCCCCGGTTTTCAGCTCCGTAACTCATTCATGCTTGAACCTCCGCCTGCACTAACTCCTTCCGTACAGAGAGTGGCTTAGCCAATTTCCTCGGAGCAAAAACCTCCTGAGGGAGCAGCCGCCCTCTGCGATGGAAACCCGTCAGGGTTTAACAGTTCACCTGAGCAGTACACTTTAAAACCAAGCACCACATTTTTCATATTGCTTACCCTTGCTCGCAGTTCTCACCTCGAAACGAAGCCGAGCAGCAAGCGGAAAGGGCGGCGCTCGCGCTGCGCCACATGGGGGCAGTGAAGGCGCCGGGCGATCCTTCCGGAAACGTGCCGTGCACTTTTGCTCTTCCGCTTCTTACACACCATACCCCAGTGGCCGTTTTAGGACCTTTTCAAACACTTGGGGGAGTTGGTTTCAGCCAAACTATGTTGCGTCGGAGAGAGGACCATGAAGTTTTGTCATTTCAACTCGCCCTTTAACCTAGTGGCACCGCCATCTTAAGCAGAAGTGAACGACGGGGGCCGCCATTTTTGTTCCAACGGGAGGGTATTTCCGGTTCCGGCGGGGCCTTTTCTCTCTTTTCCTCTGCAGGGCCGCGGCGGGAGCGGCTGTGCTACTAGTCTCTCTGAATTATCCAGCTCCATCCTTGTCGCCTCGGTGACACCCGCACTCGCCGCCAACATGACTGAGCAGATGACACTTCGTGGCACCCTCAAGGGCCACAACGGCTGGGTGACTCAGATCGCCACGACTCCCCAGTTCCCGGACATGATACTGTCCGCCTCTCGAGGTACGAGCTAAGGTGCGGGGCAGAGGATTGAGGAATAGGGGGGTCGCCTGGCTTTGTCAGTGGAGCGCGAGTTGGCTGCTTGGAAAACTCGGTCCGGGTGTGGGTTGCGGTATGCGGCCCCGGCCCTAGGCCTCAGCCAGGACAAGCCCGTGAGACATCCCACTTGGCGGAGATGGAGATCTGTCAGCTCGTGGCTGGCAGGAGGATTGCAGGGTTGGGTTTTATTTCTTGCCCATCTTCTCGCAGGTGTGGCTGAGCGTGCCCAGGAGCCTACGGGGTCGGGCGGGGCTGTGATGACCCCAACATGCCATCTGAGTGCCTGTGCTGAGATCCAGAGGCTGTTTCTGAGCTTCCGCCCGGCCCTGTTCGTAGTGGGTAGTGCATGGACTCCAAGGGAACGTTGTGACTCCATCTCCTTGCTGGCCCGTGCCTTCCATCCCCCCCACCCCGCGCTCTCGGTTTTTTCATTCTCCAAATTTGGCAGCATTTGGAGGCTTCTCGTGTCTCCCTCCGCCCCCCCCCCCCCGCCGCCCACTATTAAAAGTAGTCTGGGGCCAGGATAATGTTTGGCGCTTAATTGGAAAGCTTGCTGAGCCTAACACGTTTCCGTGAAAGCAACCAGTCCCATAGCGTGTAAGGCAGCTTTCCAGCAGCAGTTGTAGGAATCCCATAGCTAGCTCGTCTTCCCATACCCAAGCGGCAGTGTTCATGGTTTAGACCTCAGAGTAGACATAAAAGAGATGGTGAGTTGATCCGAATATTAGAAGAGGACATACGTAGTCTAATCAAATTCTGCACCCCTGAGTTTAATTTTTGTGGCATTACTTAGTTCTACTTGACTCCTTTCTAAATAGCCAATCGCTTCCCTTGACTAATAACAGCTCTCAGCCTGTGGTTCTCCTCTGCCCTTGAGTGTCTTTAATTTGTTTTCTTGAATCCAGCAATGACCTTGAGGGATTCTGGATTATCAGCAAGTGGCTATGGGATTCCTCACTGGGTTTCTCTCTTAACTTTCCCTAGATAAGACCATCATCATGTGGAAGCTGACAAGGGATGAGACTAACTATGGCATCCCTCAGCGTGCTCTTCGGGGTCATTCCCACTTTGTCAGTGATGTGGTCATCTCCTCAGATGGCCAGTTTGCCCTCTCCGGCTCCTGGGATGGAACCCTTCGTCTCTGGGATCTCACAACGCAAGTAGCTGCTCATTTAACTCCGGGGCAATGGGGAAAAGCTGAGCAGAAATGAGGTAGATGCTGTTGGGACGTGGTTTCCAAGGGACAGTGAGGTTCACTGTGGGAACTGAGAGTACGTAGAGCAGCTGGTTGGGGTTGTTAGATTTCCATCCTTGCTACTTTTAATTAGTTAAGCAGAATTGTTAGGAGTGGGCTGGTTGAGCAGTTTTGCCACACACTGTGGTTGGGAGTAGGCGAGTGTTTGAAGCTGGTTAGCTTGGGAGCTCAGGCTTTGGATCCTCAGGCGTAATGGAGGATCCCAGTGATGACAGAACGACATTGTCAGCCAATCCCCACGTGGGAGTGAGGACATGTCCTGCAATTCTGAAGGGATGCCTGTTGTGATCAGACCCATTTCCAGGATCATGTGATTAATGGCAGCCGCAGTGAGACAGGAGCAAGGCCAGGGAAACAGTGTGACGTGGAAGGTGGTTTGTGGCATTTAGAGACTGACCAAGTCTTCCTTCTCAGGGGTACCACCACACGCAGATTTGTAGGACACACCAAGGACGTGCTGAGTGTGGCCTTCTCCTCTGACAACCGGCAGATTGTTTCTGGCTCCCGAGATAAAACTATCAAGCTGTGGAATACTCTGGGTGTATGCAAATATACTGTCCAGGTAACTGTGAAGGCACATGTTCAAGATTCTCTCCTCTTCTTAACCTTGGCAGTATGTGGTGATTTCAGGCCTGGCCTGGACTCTAAAGGGGTTTTGTTAATATTAAGGTTTGGGTTCTGGGGGTATGAATATTTTCCATGTAAGTGAGGGAAGGGGGTGTGGTGGGGTTCTGGTTTCATAGGGACAGGATAGTTTCTCCTGATTGCTTTTCTGTCCTTTGCAGGATGAAAGCCATTCGGAGTGGGTATCTTGTGTCCGATTCTCACCCAATAGCAGCAATCCCATTATTGTCTCCTGTGGCTGGGACAAGCTGGTCAAGGTGAGCGTGGAACCAGGTGTAGGGCCTTTACCAGCCACAGGGTGCTCCCACTGCCTCCCAGGTGGTTCTAACTTTGAAAGCTTTGTCCTTCAGTTGGCTTTTCCTATTGCTGTCTTCTAAGTACAGGTCATTAGTTTTTGAGAACTTGCTGAGGTAACTAATTAAGCCCAGTGTCCCTCATAAAGCAACACAGAACATTTGTTAATCCTTTTTAATCTTAATTGTCCTTGGGTGTCCCAGATTCTTTGAACCTTTTTGTTACTGATAGAATAAAAAATGGCCACCTGTCCTTTGAGCGCTTTTAAATAAGGTGCCGTGCCTTTTTGTCTGCCTTGAGCCCTCCTGACGCCAGTGGATTCAGAGCCAGTATTTTCACCTGTTACTCCCCAATGTCCCAAACCTAGGTATGGAACTTGGCAAACTGCAAGCTGAAAACCAATCACATCGGCCACACGGGCTACCTGAACACTGTAACTGTCTCTCCAGATGGATCCCTCTGCGCTTCTGGAGGGAAGGTATTCAGGAACTGGGAGTTCCTACTCTGTGGGGGACAGTGTTTTAGAAAGAATACTTAGAATAATGAGATAGTTATCCACGAATAAGTATTTCTTAAGATTGCTTTCTAGAAATGACATAAATAAGGCATACTCTTTGAAACAAAAAGATTGTTTTCAGTAAAGCTGATTTCTTGAAGCTATTGATTAGGAGGTTTCAGTTTTCAGAACTAATTGTAGCGATTTACTTAGAAGTTGTCAGGATGTTGCAGGGTTGGTGAGGTTTCCTGGATTAAAGGAAAGGCACTCAAGTAAATACTGGTATTTGAATCATTAGCTTTGGGGACATTTGTTGCGGGGGGGAGGGACGGAATTTTGAAACCATTAACATCTGAATAGGTTGCATACTGCTTTGGTCACTCCCTTCTCTTCCCAGGATGGCCAGGCCATGCTGTGGGATCTCAACGAAGGCAAACACCTCTATACACTCGATGGTGGGGACATCATCAATGCTCTGTGCTTCAGTCCTAACCGATACTGGCTCTGTGCTGCCACAGGCCCCAGCATCAAGATCTGGGTGAGTGTGGGCTATAGTTCAGGCTGAGGCACCTGGCTGTATTCTCTGAGCCCTAGCAGTGTTGTGAGTTCCTGATTTGTCACGGATGGGATTCAAGCTTCTTGAACCGTGGGGCTATCAGTGGAGATCCAGGAAGAGCAAGTTAACAGCTTCCCATGATTGGAATTTACCGTGGTGGCAGATACTTACCTGCTAAAGGGGATGGCAAATTACAGCGTACTCAGTCTCAGCATAAATGACATGTTGGTCTAGGTTGTTCTGGAGGGGAGGAAGAGAGGCAGTCCTGTGCATTTTTAGGCTGCTCAGCAACATCCTCAGCCTCTTTCCCCCTGCCCTGCACCCAGAGATGCCTGTAGTAGGGTCTATCCTTATCTGGATTATTTTCCTCTTCCTCAGGACTTGGAAGGCAAGATCATTGTAGATGAACTAAAGCAAGAAGTTATCAGTACGAGCAGCAAGGCAGAGCCACCTCAGTGTACCTCTCTGGCCTGGTCTGCTGATGGCCAGGTAAGTAGGTCTCTCCCTAAGTGACCTGGCTTCTACCCTTTCTCTCCCCCTTTATGTCCTTGGTGTATCTTTGACATGAAGTTAAAATGACGAAATTTGCCAGGGTGATTTGGGAGGACCAGATTAGCTGTGTCAGTGAATAGAGTACATGTTCCCACATCAGAAGGTAAATTGATATAGCAGTCAGTGATTACCTGCCTTCAGTTGACACCTTAGATGACTTAACCATTTTACAAAAGTATGACTCCTTAATATACCAGCCATTGTCTTCTCTGGAATACATACCACCTACAACCTGGTGGTTAGAAGACTAGGAATCTTAAAAGAAAGGCCATCCTTATTAGAAATGTAGAGTTCTGTGGCTCTGACATGACCTGTTGCTATCCTTTCTCCCTTGCAGACTCTGTTTGCTGGCTACACAGACAACCTGGTGCGTGTGTGGCAGGTGACCATCGGCACCCGTTAGAAATATGGCAGAGCTTTAGGAATAAAACATTGGTTTTCTGACTTGTAGAAATTGTCTTTCTCTGATAAGCAAAAAAAGCTACTTTGTAATGCTATGCTGTATCACAATATCCTGTGTCTTAGCTATATATCCTCTAGGCCTCCCTTAAGTCTGGAGAAAATGTTCTTCAGGATTAGTAAAACCTCAGTTCTAACTTCTAACACATAAGAAATAATTGAACAAATAGGTATTGTCATTGCTCAAAGCAGTATTATAAAGGAAGATATTCTGAAATGCCCCAGGTTTTAGGGTAGGCAGTGAGGTTGAGTCTTTTTGTTGGAGATTTTTTAATCCTTCATCTGTGATGAAACCACTCACGAGAAGAACTGCTGCTTAATCATTACTTTTTACTCCTTCCATTGTTGGACATTAAAAATTGTAGAGTGGTCTGCAGGTATTTGTAAATAAGAGTCACAGAAGGCTTTTTTCTCAAATGGTGGAGGAGTAACATGGAACATGTTGATGTAACCTGTACAGATTTTCCATTTCCTTTTCTATCAACTCATAATGGTAATGAGACCTCTCCCGCTTTTATGGTATTTCAACTAGATAAAATGACACAGAGATTATGAAAATGTGAAGATTCTTGGAAAAACCGTAGTCTTAAAGCCTCAAAGCAGTGATCTGCATAAAGCAGGAAACAATCTCAAGTATATTCTAAAAAGAGTTTCAATTTAAAAAAACCTATAGGTCATTCAAATGGGGCTGGGGGATGAGTACCACCATCTGGGAATAAGATCAAACCTGGGAAAGGGGTGACCAGTGCAAAAGGCAAGTTATCAGGGGAAGGTATAATCAGTCCTCAGTTGTTTGGCATTACAGAAGAACTGGCTTACTATGGAGATTGTTTCATCCCTGTTTTGCTCACCTAAAGGAAAGGACTCCACCAAAGAAGCAAATAAACTTTTTATTTCCACAACACAACCCATCTTCCCTTTTCCCCAGGAACATAAATTGACCTCTGTCAAAGTAGAGGACAAAAGCTGACAAGTGACAGAAGGCAAGGGGTTACTAGAAAAATAGATTATACCCAAGGCTCTTCCGGGGATCCAAACCCCTGTCCCCAGGCTCCTGGTCAGGGCTCACCAAATGGAGAGAACTAAAGACATGAAGAGGCTGGAAACTGACACAAGGAACTCCATTGAGCAAAGGGGAAAGGAGCCTGGCAGTGAAAAGACCTGGAGGGTTTGGGTGGGGTGAGCTTTACTCCTAGTTTGAGTGCTGGAAAAAAGGAAGGAGGAGAAAATAATTTATTGGGTGATAAAATGGTATATAGTTTCAATCATGTCAACCATTCCAGAGCTCTCAAGCTAAATTCTGGCCAGTCTATGGAGGTAGAAATTGGGGATGGAAGGAGTTCAGAATCCCTCCTACTTCCCCTGGAGAGTAGACATTTATTACCCAGCTCTACCCTTTCACCCAACCTGCCTCCCCCAAAAAAGCTTCCAAATCCCTTAGCTAAAATGTGCATCAGAAAATGGAATGGGAGCAGACCTGTGTCTTGCCCAAGTACCCCCAGCCTGAGAACTGACAAGGTAGAAGAGCAGGGAAAGGGAAGTTAAGTAATGGAGTTAAATCTCCCCTCATCCCCTACTCAAATGCAGACCCCTAGGTGGATAGAGGGAAGGAAAACCAGGCAGCTGTTCTCATCAGGGACCCATGCAGACCTGTTGGACAGACATTGCAGGTGAGAGAAGGCTGAGCTGCAGGCCAGGAGGGTTCTTTAGGCTCCTAGAGGGAGAAGCGGGCCTGGGTCAAAGGGGAGCAGGAAGCAACAAACAGTGGAAGGAGCCTTTGAGCCCCCAAACTTATGGGCCACCCTCCACCACCACCCGCCCCCCAAGTGCTAACCAGAGGGGCCCCTGCGGGTGGCAGGCTAATCAAGGGCAGAGCTTGATACGGGTGCCCTTGGAGAGCACCCGAAAGAAAGGGAAGACACGCTCGCCCAGGAAAGCAGCTGAGAAGGTATGCACGTGGGCTAGAGTCTCCGCATTGTAGAAGCCCAGGCGCCCAGCCTCATAGTCCAGGTACACGCCAAAGCGCCGTGGTTTCTCACTTGGGCTCAGCAGTGTCTGCTCCGTTGAGCTCTGTGCCTGGTAGCGTTTCCCGTTGGTGCCCACACACCACACTTCCCTCTGGAGCAGGGGCTGTTGGGGTAGGTGGAGCCGGCGGCGGCGATGGTGATGGCGTGAGGAGCTGGCATCCCCGCTGCCCACAGAGGACCCCCCAGAGCCCACCTTCTCCTTATGATGGGTCGATTCACGGGCAGCGCCCACCGCCCAGCCCCGCCGCCCGCCCACCTCTACCTCCCAGTAGTGCCGGCCAGAGCGGAAGCCTTGGGCCCCCAAAACGCAGCAGTCGGCTGAGAAGCGCTTGGAATGGTCAGCAACCTCCTGCCGCCGCTCTGCCAGGCGGACCCCCCGGCGGTCAGGGGACAGCATCAGAGCTGGGTGAGCCGTGTCAGGGTCCAGCGTCAGGTCCACTTGGGGCGGTGGGGGGGGGGGGGGGGGGACAAATACGCCAGAACAACTGAACAAAAGAACAACTTTTTCCCCATCAGTAGCCAACTCTTAAGATTCAGCCTCTCCTGCTGTCTACCCCTTGCCTCCCTCCCTCCCAGGCTTCCAGGTGTCCTCACCCCACCCCATCCTAAAAGCCAGACTTGAGTTTCTATGGCCTCCACTTCTTGTTTCCAGGACACTGGACAGGTCTAACCTCTGGCCCTGGCTCTTCTTGCTGCCCACCCCTACCCCCCCACCCCCACCCCCTACCTGGTCTAGATAAAAGCTACTCTTGGCTTGAGGCCCCTACCTGTATGCTGCTCCACTTCAGCCCCAACCCCCCCCCCCCACCCCGCTCAGAACCCAATCAGAACTCAATCTCAGGTTTGTAAAGGGAAAGGCAAAGGAAGGTCATAGAAGTGACCTCCCTACCTCGGGCAGCCTGACAGAACATCCGGCTCATTTTCCTCACGATGGCATCTGTCAAGAAGTCATGGCTATGGGGTTGACACGGGTCAGGGGACCAGACCTCTGGGGGCTGCAGCTGTACCTCTTCACACCTAGAGGAAGGGGACCGGGCAGGGGGTGGGACCATGATATTCCCAGAGGGAAGAGCAAAAGCTGAGGGGAAGGAGAGGAGGGTCCAGGAGGCAGAAACTCAGGTCCTGGGGAAGGAAGGAAAGGAGCGGGATATCCAAGAAAGGTAGGGATGGGGAACCAGATGCCACTGGGTCACAGAGGAAAAGGGTGGCAACACACCTATTGAAAGTCTCCTTGATGTCCTGGGAATAACAGAAACAAAAAGAGGGAGAGGGAAAAAGAGACAAAGAGAGAGTCAGCTGCACAGAGACAGCTCCTTTCTCCCAATCTGATTCCAGCCAGAGAAAGGACTGAACTTGAACAGGGAGTAAGAAAAAGCATCCTCAAGGCCCTCAATAAGCGTATGTCTATCTCAATCATCCCTATGCCTCAGCACACCTAATTCATCTCAATTTGTTACGAGACCAGTAACAGAATTTTCAACCCCAGTAAAAGAATTTTCACAACATGACTTGTGAATCTTTTTCAGGATATCTTGTCAAAAATTCTTTCCTCAACTCTCCTTTAAAACCCTCATTCTACAATTGAATCTTCTTTCTTTTCACTGGGTATAATCACATGCACACCACATTTGGCATTAACTCTGTCCCCAGCCTCAAAAAACCTTTTGGTCTTAGGTTAAATCATTGTGGGGTCCTCTCAACGAGGAGAGAGGCAGCTCTGAACAGACGTTTGGTAAGCACTGCCTGACAGAGCAAATAGGGGTTTGGGGGAGAAGGGGTGATAAAGAAGGGGACACTGCTCACCTGGAGCAGCCGCAGGCCCCCCTGCTGGCTCCGCTCCTGGGCCTCAGCCAGCAGGCGGCTCAGCTGGGCAGCCTGCTCTGCCAGGCGGCTGGCTGCTGCTCCTGCACGCCCTAGCTGGGCTTCATGCATCTCTCGGAGGCGCCGCTCCAACCCTGCCTGCTCTTCAGCCAGAAACCGTGTCAGCCGCCCGAACTCCGAGGCCACAGCTGCCAGCTCTGACTTCATCTGGCTCTGGGATGATGCAAAGGGGATGGTGGATACCACCTCAACACACAGAAACATAAACTTCCAATTTTGCAACTGCTGCCCCTCAACCAAGGTAACGGAGCCCTACATCCCAAATGGAAAGAGGCCCCTGTCCCCTTCCCCACCTCCCAGCCTTACCAGGCACCACTCCCACACCCCCAGCACACTGGTCTCAAACTCAGTAATTTCCGTCTGCAACTTATCTCCACCCTGGCTAACTAACTTCATTCATCTTTCTCGTCTAAGTTTAAAGATATTCCTAGAGAGAAGCCTTCCCTCCCCTCCAGATCTAAATCAGGACCACCCCCATAAGTATCCTTGTATATGATGGCATTAATCTTAATTTAAAATGTTATGTTTACATTGAAGTATCTTTTAACATCCTTTACCACCACTGCATAATCTCTGTTTACCACAAGGTCCTCAGACCCTGGAAGAGCACCAACCACAAAGTAGGTACTTAGTAAGAACTTTTTGAAATGAATGAATAAAAAATTCAGGAATCAGGGCGCCTGGGTGGCTCAGTGGGTTAAGCCGCTGCCTTCGGCTCAGGTCATGATCTCAGGGTCCTGGGATCGAGTCCCGCATCGGGCTCTCTGCTCAGCAGGGAGCCTGCTTCCCTCTCTCTCTCTCTGCCTGCCTCTCCATCTACTTGTGATTTCTCTCTGTCAAATAAATAAATAAAATCTTTAAAAAAAAAAAAAAATTCAGGAATCAAGATGTCAAGTTAAGATCTTGACTATACCACTAATGACCTGAGAAAAGTCACCTAATCCTTCTAAATCAGGAATCTAGTGAACTTTTCCTATAAACGGCCAAATAATATTTTACATTTTAACAGCCAAGAGGCAAAATCATGGGCATCATGGTGTAGGTACTTCTAAATGTAATGACAGAAAACTGCTCACTCTCATCCCATTTGCCTGGGCTGGCGACTCTTAGATAAGGGCATGCTTTCCACCCATCAGCTAGAGACATTCTTGGGACATAGTATAGCAAGCCAGAGAGGGGAAAGGAAGTTCTGACTGACCAAGGGAGTGAAGGAAGTCAGTTTCACCCTCTGTCCCAGAGACACTCAAATCCTGACATCATCTCTCTGTAACCCAGTACCCCAGAAATCACAATCTGAGTATCTGACTAGAGGAAAGAGGACTCCCAGACTGATTCCACCACTTGGTCCCTGGCAGTCACCAGCAGCACAGTTCCTAATATGTAGGTGCAAAAAATAAGCAAAAGCCCTAGAAAGCGGCAAGACCCCTCACTGGCCAGGGCAGTAGGCACGGGAGAGATGAGGGAAGAGGCCTGGTCTCCAAAGCTCAGTGCCAAGGCATTCTCAGTGCTTGCTGACCTTACAAAAACGGGTACAGAGTTGGGGGTGAGGGGTTGATATTAGGGGGAAAAATATCGAAAAATACTCTTTGGGGAGAGGTGCTCAAGAGAAACAGCTGAGAAACACTGAACTAGAAAAGACTCAGTCTCTGCCATACTAACAGTCACAAATTCCTATCCTCCATTAAACACCCTGGTCCCCCCTCTCTTGCTCAGAACTTCTCTGATGGCTGTTACATGGATTTTCCTTGCTCACTTCTGCCCTCTGTGCTATCTGGTGTGGTGGGGACTGGGCCTGGAGCAAGGTGTCTGGTTGGTAAGCCTGCTTTTTTGCAGCCCTGGGCCAGGGACCCAACCTCTCCTCACCAGGCCTGCTACCACTCTATTTTGGAACCTACGAACAAACACTCTACTATCCAAAGCCCCTATCTCTTCCAGATCCTAAGAATATGTCTACTTCTCTCCCAGGCCTCGACTGCCCCTCTTCAGGGAATCTAGCCACCACTCTTGAGCATAGGCAGCCTATAGGCATTCCCTGCCCTGATTACAGAGCCAGTCAGCCCTATCAAGGACATTCACCCACCTTCAGCTCTGTCACCCGTCTCTCCTCCTTGGCCTTCATCTTCTGCACAGCCTCTAGGTGCTTCCTCAGTGGTTCCACATGCCCCTGCAGTTTGGCCTGAGGGAATGGGAAAGGAAGGTTAGAGGCCTGGGATAGGAGAGGCACCTGCTTTCAGTGCCCATCTGCCCCATCCTCCCTGCAGTGCACTGGGGCCCAACGCCTGATCCCCAACACAGGTATCAAATAAGCATCATCCTCTCTTCCTCCCCTTTCTTCTCTTGATGACAAATGCCTCCAATACTCTGCCTGTACCCTGTAGAGAAGCCATGTACAGAACCCGATTCTCTAAAAGTAAGATCCTGAGGACTACAGAGCTCCATACTCAGAGTTGGGATGGACCTGGCTTGAAGCCCTCATCACATGAAGTCCTCCTGTATGATGTTCCTGCCTATGGTCCCTTCCCCCTCATTAGCAATCTTCCTTATAACTTTCATCTCTAAAAAACTTCTCTGACAATTTTGTTCTTGTCCTAAAGATCCTTCCATGGTTCTCCACCATCTGCAAAATATGAGGCCCTCATTGCCTCTACGTTTCTAGCCTCCTCTCCTACACTTCACCCTTTCTAATACAGACTCTTAGTTTTAGCCACATAAAACTGTCTTTTCCTGAATGTAATTCTGTATCTTTATCCATGCTGCTCCCTCTACCTGGGATTGCCTTTCTCCATTTGGCCCAAGGCATTCTTCCTTTAAAACCTAGCTACCCGGCCATGGTCCAGATCCTCCCTGCCCCCACTTCCTGTCACCCAAAGGAACATGAATATAACCTTTTTAATACTTCTGAGGCACTGTAATGATTTTTAAGTATGCTTCCCCCAAGACACAGGGACTCCTGGGGGCAGGGGACCCACATGATTTCTATGCCTCTCTGTCCATTTCTCTCCCACTCACTTACTAAATGAAAAACAAAAACCCTCTCTTCCTCTGGTTTTAATCTTCACAGCCAATATGCATTGAGCTCTATGTTCCAATCACTTGTAACAGAATCTTTTTTCTTTAAAAAACTGTTAGAGACCAGAGATGGGCCCAACCTGTTTTCTTCCCTTTTCAATGTCTCCTACTACTTCTGCCTTTCTCTCTCCTTTCCTTGAGAGGCAGTACAGGGCAGAAGAGCTTAAGTCTAGACTCCAATCTAAACCTGAATGTATCCAAGTGACCTGATGCAAGCTACACTTCAAGTTTCCTCACCTTACACGGGAATTGGTAATAACAGAATCTACCTAATGGACAGTATGCTTCACACAGTCTGGCATGTACCAAAGATCAGTAACTGTTATCTAGTATTCTCTACCTGTGTCTAAGCTGCCAATGACAACCTGATAATGACCCTTGAACTAAAGGGGTTACTGACCCACAGTACAACAGGCAGTTGTTGCACAGGATAAGTGGTTGTAGAAAAAACTACATTAAAAATATTACAAGCAGGGGCACCTGGGTGGCTCAGTGGGTTAAAGCCTCTGCCTTCGGCTCAGGTCATGATCCTAGGGTCCTGGGATCAAGCCCCACATCGGACTCTCTGCTCAGCAGGGAGCCTGCTTCCTCCTCTCTCTCTCTCTCTGCCTGCCTCTCAGCCTACTTGTGATCTCTGTCTGTCAAATAAATAAATAAAAATCTTAAAAAATATATATTACAAGCAATCACTAACATGAAAGTAGCATGAACTACAAAAAATTGTCTTTTCATACTGATGAGGGAGCAGGAGGCTGGCTGAGGACAAAGCAAGAGCTGGCGCCTTGCACCCCCCCCCCCCCTTCATCCGCTCCCCTCCATATGTGTGGCATTCCTCAGGCACCCCTGACTGCCATAAAATGATAAATAGTTAACTTGCTGAGATCACAATCCTGCAAGACAGTAGTCTCCCTTGGTTTGCAAATGTCCTTGAGATTACAACAAAGAAGTTACCTTATCAATAGCCCAATTTCCAGGGACACAGAACTCAGTTCCTCAAGCCCTAATGTCACCCTCCCCTCCATGAAAAACGGAAGGAGGTGGAGGTAGAAGGAAAAGTAAATAAAGTTAAATTTCTTCTAAACCTAAATCTCATTAACAAGGATGCTTGATAGCAGGAATGTAACATTCCACCAGACTTCCAATTGTCTTTACTTGATAGTAACCAGGCCTTCAATATCCTGATAGTATTCTTTGCCCCAATAGCCCTTCTGAACACCCCTTTGTCCTCACCTACCCAACTCCTGTGTATATAACCAGCCACTCCTCACAACCCGGGGCAGCAGCTCTTCCTGCCCACGGGTCCTGTCCCCGTGCTTTAATAAACCACCATTTTGCACCAAAGATGTCTTAAGAATTCTTTCTTTAGTCATCAGCTCCGAACCTCACCCCACCGAACCTGACTTAGGTTCTGGGACTTCATCAATACTACTTTCTACTTTTCTCCAAATCTACTCAGAATTTATGATGCTTAAATTTCTCATTTAATATTTTTCCTAAATACTGGAAAATTGACAAAAAATTGATAAGCACAAATCCAAACAGAGTACTATTTAAGAAAAATTATCATGGGCTTTCAACTTTTTAGGAGCTTTATTTAAACATCATTTGTATTATTACCTATTCAATAAAGAAATACTTCTACAAAACAACACTGTTTCAAGCTAGTGCTAGTTAATGTACATATTTGAAAAGGATTAACTATCTGCCCATAACATAGCCTGTAAATTAGAAAAGGAATCACTCGATTTAGTTCTATATAGTAAAACTTATGTATTTACATTTGCTGATCAGTTAATGGCAGATTATTTGCATCTCTATGGCCTCCTCAAACTGCAGAGCCCTACTGGGCTGGCATACAACAGATGTGGCTAACACAAATTAAAATCCAGTTTCAGAAGCTCTTCAGAAGAGTCCTGTAGGAGGAGGGTGGAGAAGGGGTGGAACACCCATGAATAGTCCACCCCAAGATTCAGTTAACAAACTGACGGTCCATTGATGTGTATGGTTAACTAGGAGCCAAAAAAAAAAAAGAGGTAAAAAAGGACAAAAGGAGATCACAACCTTCCCCAATAATGCAGGGTTTAAAAAACAGGTGATGTTACCAATGCAGTGATTCCCATGCTACACTGGGCTTTCTTAAAGATATTCTGATATTCTCCCTGTCTCTGTCTCAGAATCTCGAGGGGTAGGGCCCACTGTACTTTTGAAAACTCCCCCAGTAACTGGGACAATCACTGCGTGGAAGAAACAGTTACTTGTCATGAAAGGATTTTAGGTTTGTCTTAGCTGTACTACTCATAGCTGAGAAGTTCTAGACTGGTTACTCTAAAATGAGGGTAATGATAAGATTACCTAAATGAGGTTACTGTGTGAGATGATACAAAAACATGGGTCATAACACAAAAAAGTTCTGCACATGGGAGCTACGCTCTCTTTCTCCTGGACTCACTATTTCAAACCCATCCCAGCTTTCACTAAGTATTACTGTTTGTGCTGGCTGTCTTATAGGTAGATCTTCACTTATATCCCCAAAGACTGAAGGCCAGAAGTATGGTGCAAAGTATTAACCAAACTAGAATCAGACTCTAAGAAGTCACATGTCAGGAAAGTCAAACAAGACATCTAAATGGTGGTGACACTGTTAACAGTATGCAGGGGCACAGGCACAGGGGAGGGGGATCATAACCAAGTCCATCACTTACTAATAACTGTGTGGCCCTGTGTATATTACTTAAATCTGTTTCCTAATCTGTAAAACAGGGATAGAAACTATATCAACTTACACGATTGTTTTGAGTTTTAAATGAGACAGTCCATAAAAAGTGCTTAGTACAGTTCCTGGTGTACATCATAAGTTAACTGTTCAGTAAAAATTAACTTTTAATCCTGGAGAAATTAGAGTTCCAAAACTTTCAGAGATGCCTGAGTGAATATTCGCAAGTGCAGAGCCCAGTCTTCTGACTTAAGAAGCATCTCCCTTTTCCCTGCGTTCTCAGGAAAGGTAAGTTCTAGTCAGTACATTAGACTGATGCAGATCCAGCAAAAGTCCGTGAGGAGAAACAAGCCCTATCAGGGGTTAGGTGAGAAGCCCATCAAACGGCAAGTGCAGAGTATCTGGGGTATGACACTAGTAATCATTTCTACATTCCTGCTCCTTAAGGCACTTTCTTTTTCCTTGAGGTCCCAAGTCCTTCCCAACTCTAGGGGTCTGAGTCAAGGACAGAGTGAAGACTCATCCAGAGGAAAATCAGACTGGTGGTAAAGCCTGAGGAGCCTGTCACCTGCACTCCTATACTTAAGAGACACTGGAAATGGGAAACAGGAGTGCTTTCCCTAAGAGATGCAACCCAATGATATGCTATCACCTGGGCTTTGCCCAATTTCTTTTGAGGAAGCCAATCTTCCTGGTCTTCTTCACTGTTCTGCTGTCTGTGAGCAGGATCCTTCTCAGTCTAACCCACCTTGAGGCCAGTGAAGTGCTAAGAAAAGGAGAATCAGAGCACCAGGGCTTGAAGTTCTGGGGTTAGGAGGGGACATGTTTCCTTTTCCCAGCTCCTCTTTCTTCCTCTCCACCCCCACTCAGCTCCCATCCTCTACTTCTCTCACCTTATACTCCTGCACCACCTCCTCCAACGGCACCACGCTGTGCTGTTTGTGGCTCCTGGATTCTCGGCACACCACACAGATGGCCTCTTCATCCACCTCGCAGAAGAGCTTCAGGGCTTCCTGGTGTTTGGGACAAATGCCCTGCTCGCTCCCACGGCTCCCTCGACCAGGAGTTGGGTGCATCTGCCGAATCACCTGGACCATGTTGGCCAGCTGCAGGTTGGGGCGGAAACTCCGCCGGGGAAAGCTCTTTCGGCACTGGGGGCAGGTGAAGCACCTCCGAGGGGCTGGAGGTGGGGGCAGTGGGGTGACGGGGTCTAGCTCTTCTTCCTCGTCCTCCTCCAGCACTTCCTCCTCGTCCTCCTCATCCTCCCCTCTCAGATCCTCCTCCATGTCCCCCAAGTAGTAGTCCAAATCTTCCTCCTCGTCCTCCTCCTCCCACACGTAGTCCATGTTGTCCCAGTTGGACCCTCCCATGCCACTGGTCCAGAACACACCCTCCTCTTCCTCCTCGACCTCCTCCTCCATGTCGCCCTCATAGTCTTCATCCCGCATGGGGGTGTCCCACCCCCCACCGGCCCCCACAGCCTCCACTTCCTCCTCCTCTCCGTCCTCCTCTTCCTCCTCCCGGTCCAACTCCTCTCTGTCCTCCTCATCCTCCCCTCCCCACAACTGGGTTACACACACTCGGCAGAAGTTGTGCCCGCAGCCGATGGACACGGGGTCCGTGAAGTAATCGAGGCAGATGGCGCACACCGCCTCCTCCTGAAGGGTCTGCACAGGGTTGGGTGCCATGGCAACGGCAGCCATCTTAGTGTCCAGTCAGCCAGTGTAGATGGGCGGTGGGGGGGGCGGGGGGCGGGGGGTCTTCCCTCTCAGACGCCCTGACGACCCGGCCCCACCCCCACCCCGCCTCTCCACACCTTGCCTCAAGCGCGGACAGAGGAAGGTCCTCCCGACAACCCACCCCTCCACACAGAGTTCCCTACTCCTAGACGACAACCGTGTCTCTGCGAGTAGAGGGGACAGAGCTCAGCGTTAAAGCCAAGTCCCTCAGGTGGCCCTGAGTGCAAATCTGTCCCAACGTTCCCTTGGCCTCCTCATAAACCCCCGCCCCTCCTCACTTCCTGGCTCCGCCCCCTCACTTCCGGTTCTCCTTCCAACACTTCCGGTGTCTGCGAGTCTCCTAAGCTCGCGAGTTCCCTCCGCGGTAGCGCTACGCCCCCTTCTTTCCTCCCGGGCCCCCGGGCGACAGGAAACGGCGAGGAGACGCTCTAGCAGGCACACGGGAACAGGGCGGGAGGGCTAGAACGATGGAGGCCCACGTCTCTGTAATATGAAGGAGCAGGGAACGCGGACGACCTGGAAGAACCGGCCTCCCCCATCCCCCGCCACTGGAGGCAAACTTCGGGGAACGGCGGAAGCGCTTAGCGGCCGTCCGCTCTCGGTGCCGTGACCGCGTCGGCCGGGCGCCATTCTACTAACCGAACACAGAGGACTGCACCAGGGACTCCCCACAAACGATTCCGGAAGCGGAGGGGCGGGTCCTGTTGAGCATCCTCAAGTACTTCCGGCCCTTCTAGGCCGGGGACTTTGTTGTTTAGGAACTCAGTTCCTCAGAGACGGCTTGGGGCGGGGATCGGAGTCCTTGCCCATCTTCCCTCAGCCAGTGGGCGTTTCCACACGCGGTTGAGGAACTGCCCTGCGCTCGCTGCCCTATCGTTCAGACGAGTCGTCCAACTGCTCCTCCGTAAAGGAGGAGCGAAATCATGACCTGAACATTCACACAGTGGAACACTCTTTAGCTGTAGAAAGGGAATCCTCTTCAGGATATGTCGTGAGGTGAGGAAAGCGAGGTGCTGAGAAGTGTCATGCTGCCGTGTGCAACACGGGACAGGGTGTAGGGTGTATCTGGTAACTTTGTCGTCCTGCGTTTGCTCATGTAAAGGGCACGCTTTCCTGTTACAGGGTTTTGTGAAATTAGAGTCACCGTCATTTCAAAGTGGTTAGCAGGTTGCTGAGCGCACGGTGGGTGAGTTCGGGGCCGTCGGTTCATTCGATGAAGCTCGGCGCTGGGCGCCACGCACGCCCGGTGCCCACACCGCCTCGAGGTGTGCGTGCGCGCGGCCCAGCCTGAGGGCAGGGCGTCAAACCGGGTTTGCGGTGCTCACTTTATCCGAGAGGCTCCCGTCCAGGCTGCGGGACTGTGTGACTAAAAGTGCCGCTTTGGGACTCAGGGCGTCTCTTTGGGGCGACCGAAACAATGCCCGAGGCTTCTGAAGAATTTCTCCTTTAATGAAACAAGACAGGGAAGCCTGCAGGGGCAGTGACAGGAGCGTCCTTCGCGGGCCGACTTCCCGGGGAGCGCCGGCCGCCGCCGCGGGATGCCCGGACTGGGCGCGCGCGCTACTCACCCGGTCCTGGAGGCGCTTTGCCGCCCGTGTTGATGCGCCCGGAGGACGTCCGCTTCCTCAGAAGGGTGGCCGAACACGCCCGAACCAGCAGTGCTCGTGGGTGAGCAATCAGACGAGGCCGTACCAGAAGTGTGGCCGCGAGCCCCGAACACAGCTCGGCCGCCGGCGCAGGGAACCCCTGCTGCTCGGAAATCCAGGCTTCGCTCAATCGGGTCTCTCCCGACCCTGTGTAGCTTCAGGGTGGTGTTTGCTAGAGTGCCTTGCTATCGGTTTCCGTAGTGTAGTGGTTATCACGTTCGCCTCACACGCGAAAGGTCCCCGGTTCGAAACCGGGCGGAAACAACTTTTAGTCTGCAGTCACTTCGCGCCCTTCATGCACCCCAAGGAGGGGAGGGCTGGGATCACGCAGAGGAGAGGACGTGTGTACGTCTCCCTCTTTTTCTTGTTGGGAGACAGGCAGTAAAACGGGACAGTGCGGAGCGCGTCCTCCATAAATGCTCCCATGTAAACTGAGGCTCCCTCCTCAGCTGATCTCGCTCTTCCCCCGCAAGCGTGCGCAGAGCCTCCTCTCCGGGGTTGGGGCAGCCTTATCGTCGGCTTCTCTAGTCCTAGTCACGAGGACGGTCGGGCACACAGTAGGTGCTCCATATTTGCCTCCTCCCTGGTGAGCATTTTAGTCTTCTGGGATAGAGCAGGAAACACTCGCGTGTGCCCGGCTAGCTCAGTCGGTAGAGCATGAGACTCTTAATCTCAGGGTCGTGGGTTCGAGCCCCACGTTGGGCGCAGATTTTTTGAAAAGGGAAAATAGAACTTTTGAAGCAAAGTCTAGAAATGAGAGTCTCTCCAGACCGGCAGCGAGTGGAACTCGGCCTCCCTGGCCGGGCGCGCGGGAGCTAGGCAGGTGGCTCCCCGTGGCCCAACAATAGACTGCTCCCAGCGCACGGCCCGCTGGCTGAGGCCGCAAGGACGGGGTCGGTGCTGCCCGCGGATAAGTTAACGCCCGAGGGCCTGCTCCTTGGGCCACCATTCCGCTCACTGAAATCCGCCCGCCTACGATCAACGCGGATGGGGCCACTTCTGTGGACCGGACTGGCAGTCCGGTGTCTGCGGCGCGCAGGAGCACAGGGTGCGGTGGGGCTCCTGGAAGCCGCGGGGGACCCAACGGCCGCCCGATTCGCGACCACTTTACTGGGTGACTGAAAGGCTGAGCATTCTCCCGCTCTCGCCGCGCCCCGGGTCTTGTTCCGGGGACACAAGAGTGCTCTTACCGATGGGAGGCCCTCCTCTTCAGTACATTCCGCTTTTTAAGGGTCCATCTGTTGGGAAATGTTGCCACTACGCAGAGAGGCATGTAAAAATATCCTTTATTTTGGAAACCCTAGCATGAACATCGTCAGTTTACTGGTCTCTTCGGAAAATTCTTCGTTAACTTCAGTTGAGCTGCTTTTCCAGTCCTGCAAATTCAGTCCGTTTTCTGGTTTCTGTATGGACCAGTCTCCGTGGATACCCGTCAGACCGCAGGAGAAGTCTATCAGGCACGCAAAGCTGGTTTGCTGGACTTGCTAAGCAGAGGGCTGAATCGCCCTCAGTCTTGAGAATCCTGTGTCCAATACGGGAATTGGGGGAAGTTTAGCCTGACACCTTATAAGGGCAGTCTGGACAGGAATTGCTCAAAGTTTGTAAAATAGGCGGATTTGCCTATTTGTACAGTCCTACCTGGCTCATGGGAAACTTACTGTTACTGTATGGTCTTAGCTTGGAATTAATGGGTCTAAATAAGCTTGTGTCCCAGGACTTTCAACTTTGACATTTTTTCTTGGACAAATATTTGTGGATTCATTTGCAAATTGTAGTTTCAGGATTTTAATTTTTTTTTTTTAACCTTCTTCCTTGGAAATGGAAAACATCCTAAAAGATCCTGGCTTTCATTAAGGGGAAGCCAGAGGGGACAGGCATCCCATTGCCATCTCCCAGCAAGCTAGGGGCATCCTTTTGCTACAATTCCTGCGTCTCTTTCCCCTCCACTGCTTCCACGGTTGCCCCTCCAGCGAGGCGCAAATGGGAATCCATCTGGTTGTTATGCCCGAGTTTTCGCTTCCGAGAGACCACCAAGGAGCCAAGCACCGATGCAATCACACGAGGGTTTATTTGACAAGTTTAAGCTTGGGCCCAAGTATACCTGACACAGCAGAGTAGGGACTTGGATCCTGAGCCAGATTACAGTCAGAGTTTTTAAAAAGCAGAGTAGGGGTGGACTCGGCAGTGGGTGAGGAAAAAGGGGGTTATGATGATGTAAGTCTCTAAGGAATTTTGGAAGCGAGGTCTCCAGGACCTTGAGGGGCCAGCTTTTGTCTGGGGAAAAGGTTATTCATTATCAGTAATAAAAAATCTCCTCATGAGACCCTTTAGATGTATATCACTGGGTCATATGTTTGGGAATGATTGCTGACACTATTTTGGAGGTTTAGAGATAAAGTTTCACATTTCTCCTATCAAGTGTCCTTGTTAGTGAGATTTAGGTTTAGAAGAAATTTAACTTTATTTACATTTCCTTCTGCATCAGTCTCCTTTAGTTTTATGGTGGGGAGGGCAACATTATTGTTAAGATAGCTTCTTTGTTGTAAATCTCTAGGACATTTGTAAACCAAGGGAGACTCCTGTCTTGCAGGATTGTGATCTCTGCAAGTTAACTATTTGTTTTTCTTTTAGGGCAGCCAGGGGTGCCTGAGGAATGTCACACATACTACAGAGGGGAGGGGAGTGGGTGGAGAGGAGGCACAAGGTGCCAGCTTTTGCTTTGTCAAGATGGCTGTGCTTATGTCAGGGCTAGACTCGAGGTGGGTACAGCCTTGTTTTTCTTGGCCTCCACATGGTAAGTGATCGCTGCTCTTAGCACAAAAGAGGCAAGCGCTGATCAGTTCAGACATTCAGTAAACACAAGGAAAGGAGGAGTTTGGGTCTTTATCCTCCTTGGCGAAAGTGGCCATATGGAGGCAGAAAGACTCTCTCTGATTTACCTTTCAGAAGGTAAATCCTTCAGGAACGGTGACCAGAAGGTGTGATGGGAGTGAGACTGAGTCAGAGAGAGGAACTGGAGATACACAGTCCTGTTCTAGACAGGAAACAGCACAGCAGTGGGAGGCAGTAGTCAGATGGGAGAAGTGGGTGAAGGAACTAGGTGCATGGTTTATACCTGGGCAGGAGAGGGGGCTCCTTGGGTTCTGCTTTAGATGGTTTAGTAACAGAAATCAAAGTCTGAGGGCAGGAGTACGGCCAACACTGACTCCACTTTTGGCCCTCCATCCTCTTCAAGCCAGGGCAATGACCTCCCTCCCACTACATGTTCCAGGCCCGTGGAGGTTAATTAATGTTATGACACAGAATTTGGGAAGGCTTGTTCTGATCTTCCCTAAAGTGGCACACAGGAGGCACCACTCTAGGTAACTAGTAGAGATCCTTTGATGTACAGATGGCGCCACTTTAGATAACTACCCTCTGACCTCACCACCGTATTCCTCATTCCATAAAATCTAGGGATTAAGGTCTGGACTGCACAAAGAATAGCTGTGGAGAATGGCCCAGCACCGCCTGGATGGTCTGTCCCCACCCATAGTCCCTCAGTAAGTTATCCTGAATGAAACTCACCATAAGCGATATGGAGTGGCTTGCTTTATTTTTCCTCTCTTAATGTGCCTTCTCACTCTAGAGGATACATTACTGGCTCTCCACCTTCTAACACTAAGGAGTGGGGGGGGGGGTGAGAGAGAAGTAAGGAGTTCAGTCTTGAACAGGTTGGACATGTCGAAACGTCCAAGACACATGTATCTGAAGCTTGGGGAGAGCTGTCTTTGCTGGAGCCACAGATGGGTGGGGTAGAGGTTGGGTCAAGCTGTCAATCGCAGTGTGATTCTCCAGGGAGATAGTCCTGAGTAGACAGATGGAGGAGTCAGAATAGGAGTAAAGCTAGCAATGAAGCTTCCACTGAGGCCAAGGGAGTCAAGATGTACAAAAAAAAAGAGGAACAGATCTATAGAGTCAAATTCCATACATGGTCTAGTAAAGGAATGTGATAAGGCCTCTATGGATTGGGCCACCTGCAGGCCCCTGGTGATCTTGATGAGAGAACTAGACTCATAAAAGAGGACCTCCTGCCCAGTGGTTTGGTGGATAGGGGCTTACAAATTGAAAACGCTCAAGGATCCCGACTCAGCAGAACTCCACCTCTATTCCAATTCCTGTCTCCACAGAATCAGCATAGGTGACCAAAAAAACCCATTTTGCAATATTAAACCATCAATAATAATCTTACATTTGCAGATATAGAGATCTACATATACCATGTGTTAAGCCTCATCCCAAATATGGACATTCAATGCTAGAATTGATTAGTTTTATTTTTAGAAAATACTGGAAAGATTTAATTACATTTCCAAATTTTAAATTTTCAGCTTTATTTAAATAACATTGACTTAGAATTTGGTATTTCAATATCCTTTTTATTTTTAATAGATAATTCCACCTAATTTAGAAGAAACAATCATTTCTGAAGCATATGTAAAACTAATTTTATTTTTGGCTAATTTATATCTACATTTTGATGAAATATATTCAAAGCTCATATTCTTTGAATATGTTTACCATTTCCTTAATCCTTTAGGTTGTTAGTGTCAATCCAGCTCAAAATGGGTGAAAACTTAAACCCTCGAGCTGTTTTGCTAGAGGAAAGAGACAAAATAGAGAGAATTATCTAGTCTCAAACCTCCAAAGCCGCATTTACCTTCCTTGCTGCAATGCCTGCTTTCTTTCATTCCCTGTTTTGTTTTGAGTTGCTGAATGTGACCGGCTTCCGGATCTACTAATTGGTGGAGCTGGGCAGTTAGACAATATTACCCGGGGCCACGAGGAATGGTTCTAAGAGCTCTGCCTCCCTGGTTGGGTAGAGACCCTGGCAGGGTCCATGACTATAAGTCTTATTAGACTCATGAAACAATCACACAATTATCTGTTTCTGTGGTGTAGTGGTTATCCCGTTCACTTAACATGTGGAAAGTCCCTGGTTCAAAACTGGATGGAAACAATAAGAAGTCATTAGTGTTTTTCTCTTTATCTAGAACAGTTTCAGTGAATTTGTTTACTTCAGTCATCTGTCTTTGGAACCTACGTGCATATATGTTTGAATACTTTTTATATTTTTACACGTACTCTTGTCTTTTCTCATTCTTGACCTGTTCACTTCAACCAATACAGTCCAGGCCTCAAGGTCTGTGGTATTAGAAGGTGGTGGATGTCTTTGGAGCACTCCTTCAAAGAACTTACGAGCATGACGGGTTAAAAGGCAACAAAAGGCAAGAAGGCCACGCAACCACACATGAAATATTAAAAAGTGCAAGCAGGCATGAGCTGGAAATATATGGTGGAAGTTAGGCAGGCCAGGGAAAAGTACTCTCAGGGAAGACCTAGCAGTGGTAATTACCGCACCAGGCACACACTCTGTGCTGATGGTGTCCGGTCCTGTTTTAGGGGTCAGCCTCAAAGGAGCCTAACCACCCCGGGAGGTAGGTAACATTGTTGTCCCCGGTTTCCAGGTGACGCCACTGACGCACAGACACTTCACAGAGGGTGAGGGAACCTGGGGGTACAGGAAACAGAAGTGGGAGCTAAAGGATGGAGGAGAGGAAAAGCCGCAGGGCACCGAGAGAAATTCAAGCAAGCCCCGCGGGGAAAGCAGCTTTGGTTCTGCCCATGGACTGTCAGTGATTGGCTGGGTGAGGCCAACGGCGATGGCGGCCAGTCCACACCACTGCCACTCCCACGTGCAAGTTTAAATTCTTCTACCCCCCTGGTTTCACTCTCAGCTTGGGGCCTCCATCCACCTGTCCTCAGGGGGCCCACCCCTGCTCCTCCAAGTGGTACCCTACTGCCGCTCCCGCCTGCCCCCTAAGGCAAACCCACCTGGCGTCTATCCTGCATTCCTCCCACTGTGTCCTCCTCAGTGGTGGTGAACCGTCAAAAGGACCATCAGTCCCTCCAGAGGTGTCTCACCCAGCCGCCCTCTTCACTCAGCCTCACTGGCAGCTCATTGGTCTGGAGCCTGTGGGATGCTGCAGGTGTGTAGAAGCAGGCTCTAGAGTTCAAGAGGGGAAAGAAAGTGAAGGCTTCAGGGAAGCAGCCCAGCGACTTTTGGGGGAGCCCCCCAAGCCCAATATCATTACTGTACAAAATTACTTACCTAATTTTTTAAATCTCTCACTCATAAGGATATAAACTTTTGCTTTATTTTAAAAATATTTTTATTAGGAAATTTAAAGTAGAGACAATGGTATTATGAAATGCCAAGTGCCCATCATCCAGCTTCAGTTTTCTCTCTTCTACAATTCCAATTTTATCTCTTCCCACCCCACTGGCTCTATCTCAGAGGGTGAAAAGAACTGTTAGAAAATTAATGAGGGAGATCTGACAGAGTGGCAAGCAAACAGAGGACAGCATTAGAGAAGGGCTAAAAAAGATGTATCAGAAGAGGTGACTGAGCTTAGTCAGGAAAAAAGGAGCCAGCCTTTCAAAGATCTTGGGAAGAGGCCTTTGGGAGAGGGAGCTGAGTGTTGGAAGGCTCCAAAGTAGGAGTGTGCTTGGTGGATTCAAGACGAAAAGAAAGACCAGGAACTTGGAGGATAAGGATTCACAGCCATACCTCCCTGGCTCTGACTTCTGGTGAATCGTTCCACACCAGCTGCTGATTTTGTTTACAAGTGGTTAGAAAAATGTGTGAAGGACACCGGATCTATACTCTTAAGAGGACTTCCAGGCTAATGAGAAATACAGTAGGACTTCGATATGGAGTTTTTAAGGACAGATAATGAACACATAGGCTCATTCAGAAGATTGCAAGTAGACAATACACATGGTGTTTCTAACTGCTATGAGTTGGTGGTTAGGGAGACAACAGCAGTAACTGAGGTTCAGGTCCTGGCTCTGCACTCTAGCTGTGACCTAATCAGTGCCCCCTTCTCCTCCATACTCAGTGGGGGTTCAGTCCATAATTGTCACCTGGAATGTCTAAAAGAAAATATCACCAGTGGCTCAGTTGTTCAGAATGACGCCTTTTGATAATCACAATTCATGAAGGAACTAGGGAAGGAACTAGTTAAAGGAACTAGTAACTTTTCCTGTTCCAGAAACTGCTGGTTTGATTTAAAAAACAACAGTATTAGTAAATTGAACTTCAAACCTTGAGAAAAACTAGGCTTTAACATTTACAACTAGATAAATTGAATATTAATCACACAACAAGTTAGTGTTTTTTTCTATATTAAAATACCTTCCTTAGTCCTTGGACATTAAACATCTCAAATGACAGCAGAGAGAGTTTCCCAAAATATCCAGTGATTTTAATCCAGTTGGTCCTGACACATAATGGAAGAGCAGGTCATTCTGGGTCATCTATTTGGCCACTCTTCCTTTAGCATGCAGTCCTCCAGAATTAGGTTGCTCTGGCTGACATTTTGTCTTCCTATTTGCCCCAAATTTACATTCCCCAGGACAACACCCATGTGACCGAGACCTGCCTTTTATTTAGGGGATTTTGCACCCACAAACAAATGTGATATACTATAAACAGGGCAGCATTTGATGGTAGTTGAACCATTTCTCCTGATGCTACACAGACCCTAAGAGAAAGGCTTTGCCAACTCTAGTAAAGGGAAACCACTGACTGTTAAATAGCTGATATTGGAGTATTTTTAGACTAGCTAGAAAATAGCCGTAAATAGCTTAAACGAGGAGATAATTATCGGTCTCAAATGAGGTTTTAAATGAAAATATTCAAGAGGATGGTTGATTTATTTATTTATATGTAGATCATATATTTATATAATTATATAAGTAAATTATAAATTATATATAATTATCATAAACTACAAGTCACATGCATGACCTAATAATTGAAATATGCCCCATATGACACCAAGACCAAGTGGAAAATCACATACAAATTTAATTTCTTGTATTTACTTGGATTCTTTCTGTCCAAGGGAGAAAATTCTCAGAATAAGAAATAATTGAGGCCTTTCCAGTGGTGTCGTGGCTTT